>NC_086183.1:8145000-9395000 GCF_023053635.1 Elgaria multicarinata webbii | reverse complement strand
TAAAAAACTCTGTGCCAAGCAGCACAGGAGTTGCTATATCAAGAAACTTGAGTCTGGGTTCGGCCGGCTGGCTGGAATTGATCGAACCTATTCCAGCATGGTCTGTCTGGGAGCCAGGACTGCAGGTGTGAAAAGGCAATAATACGCTTTAGATTTGGGGAGTGTGTGGGAGGGGGGTTTCTGCTCCCCAAAGACCCAGGGATTCTGCCTTCTGTCTTAGTTTCATCCAAAGGGCCAACGTTTTTGAAATCAAGTTCATCATCATCATCAAAGAACAGGGATGTCAAACCCCTTTCAACCCAAGCAACAGATTCAATTCTGGAGTCGCTCTCGGTGGTGGTGGTGGGGCACATTTCAGGGGTGGGTGGAGCTAAAGACAAGTGGGGCGGGGCCAAAGGTAAAAGGGGGCAGGGTGAAAAACCCCAGCATATTTTAGCTTAAAGTTCTCACTGCCAGTAGCTAAGCCTTGAGAGAGGCATTTCAGTCGTTTGGAATACAGGGAGGGAACTGTGCAAAAGCCAGGAAAGCATCAATTGGGGGGGGGGGGAAGGGAAGCAGCTCCCAGGGAAACCCCAGTGCCAAGAAGGGCAGCACCATTGGTCAAGGGCCTGGAGCATCTCCCCTACGAGGGAGATGACAATGGCTGGGATTGTTCAGCTTGGAAAAAGGAGGCTAAGGGGAGACCTGATAGAGGGGTACAAAATTATGCATGGCATGGAGAATGTGGACAGGGAGATACTTTTCTCCCTCTCTCAAAATACCAGAACCCAATGGGGTCATCCCATGAAGCTGATTGGTGGGAGATTCAGGACAAATATAAGAAGTACTTCTTCACAGAGAGAATAGTTAAATTCTGGAACTCACTACCACAAGATGTAGTGATGGCCACCAATTTGGATGGCTTCAAAAGGGGATTGGATAAATTCCTAGAGGAGAAGGCTATCAAGGGCTACTAGTCCCAATGGCTATGTCCTGTCTCCAGTAGCAGAGGCAGTAAACCGGTGTATACCAGTTGCTGGGGAACATGGGTGGGAGGGTGCTGTTGCACCGTGTCCTGCTTTGTTGGTCCCTGATCGACGGCTGGTTGGCCACTGTGGGAACAGAGTGCTGGACTAGATGGACCCTCGGTCTGATGCAGCATCAGGGCTCTTGTGTTCTTGTGTTCTTAGGGTGCCAAATTTGGATCCCAGATTAGGACTGAGTCTCCACACCACTGCTATAGAAGGACTTCTATAAACAACCCATTACAGTTGTCTGCCATCCACAATCTAAGCCAGGGCATGTTTCTGAAAACTAGGAACTCAGCCAGGGAACGTGTAAAATAATCTCGGAGCATACGCAAGGGCATATGCAAAGTATTCCCTGAACCCTTGAACTACTTCTGCATTTGGGATTAAGTCAAAGGGGGGAGGGGGGAAGTTTTCAGACAAGTTTTAGCCACTATTTTTAGAAGTTAAAACAGTGGCAGCAAGCATTCAATGATAACTAAGCTGACCTCATCCAGACATAAGACACATACAAGGCTGACAGCAGGAAAGAAACATTTCCCCGGAAATGGTTCAAAATTCACAGGAGAAGGAAAGACAGTGGCTGGGAAGGCCAGGACCTTCCATGAGTTTTTGACCCAGACACAAGACGTCTCAGAAGCTGCCTTTTTTACATTTTTTTTAAAAGTTTTACAAGCGGAAGCTTCAAGAAGCTAACAAGAAGCCATGATGGGCCTTCTACTACCATTTCCCAGGGCCATGGCAAAGATAAAGAGAGCCAGTGCGGTGTAGTGGTTAGAGTATTGGACTTGGAATTGGGAGATCTGAGTTCTAGTCCCTACTCAGCCATGGAAGCTCCCTGGGTGACTCCCGGCCAGTCACAGACTATCAGCCCAACCTATCTCGCAGGGTTGTTGTTGTGAGGATAAAAATGAAGAGGAGGGGTACATCTTGATGAGGGGTTTGCCCCAGGGTGAATTCAGAGTGGCGGCAGGTCATCTATATGATGCCGCCACCATTGCGAAATCATCCAGAGGCAAACCCCCAAAGCTCTGCTTTTAGAACGTCAGGCACTCACCCCCAACTTTTTTTGCTTTCAGAGAGGTGACAGTGGCTTCTGCCGTCTGTCGCCTTGCTCTGGAGCTGCTGCGGAGGCGTGCCACAGCCGATGGTCACCATAGGCTGGACAGGGAAGGGGGTAGACCAGCAAGCCAAACAGTCACTGGACCACCTCTGCGCCTCTGTGGATCGTTTAAATCAGTGGTTCCCAAAGTGGGCGGTACTGCCCCCTTGGGGGCGGTGGGATTGCATAGGGGTTGTTAAGAGGCAAGGGGGCATCAAGGGGGCGCTCGAGGTGGTCTTTTCTGAGAAGCGCCTCTCCAAAAGGTCTTAAAACCCAGGGACATTTTTATGGGAGAAGGTAGTTTGGTCCCAAGCCATATACACACATGTATCAATACCGTTTAAGAAGAGTCCTTTTAACGGTGAATTGCTATCCTGCACTATGGAGCGTGGTTCAGAAGCTCCTGGTTGCATTTCCAACATCGTATTTGGTGGAATGTGGTTTTAGTGTGGTCTGCCTACTTCTCTCCAAGCAAAGAAATCGACTCCAGATTACTAAACGTGGTGATTTAAGACTCACGTTACGTGACTTTAAACAAGACACTGGGAAACTGGTGTCACTTCATCAAGCCCATCCATCACATTATGAATTTACAGAATAGTGAGGTACTCTTATCTACCCTAGTTACTAAATGTGCTATCTAATATTCTTGCTAAATGACTGTCAGACTTTGAAAAGATGATGTAACTGGATCAAGTTCATCAATTATGTTTAATTGACTAAACTAAAAAAATGTAATTGGATTTTGAGTAAATATTCAATTAATTGTTACTGTTTTGAATTTTATTATTATCTTCCTTAGTGGGTCGTTGAAAACCGCTATTCTGAATAATGATTTTTATAGGGTAGGGTAGGGGGCACTGGGCATGAGTTTGTGGAACCAAAGGGGCAGTGACCTGAAAAAGTTTGGGAACCACTGCTTTAAATAAATAAATAAATAAAAAGGGGTAGATGGGCTGAGCCGGAACGCCCCATTCCTCCCCCCTCACCATTTTTGTTGCTGTTTATCTGTAAATGCAAAGCTTCACATTTACCAATTTTAAAAAAAGAACCATAAAAGGCAGACACCCACCCACACCCGAGCACCTGTGCAATGTCCGGCGGTGCACATGGGCTTGGGTGTGCGAGTGTGGGGCAGCGGCGGCAGCTCCTTCACACAAAACCCGCCCTTGCGCGCCTTCCCATGCAGATAACGGGGAGGAGCACCAATGCGGGATTTCAAGGCCTTGGGGCACAGACACGGCGCCGCCGAGGAGGCCGAGGAGGAAATGCAACCGGGATGATCAGGGGTCTGGAAACAAAGCCCTATGAAGAGAGACTGAAAGAACTGGGCATGTTTAGCCTGGAGAAGAGAAGATTGAGGGGAGACATGATAGCACTCTTCAAATACTTAAAAGGTTGTCACACAGAGGAGGGCCAGGATCTCTTCTCGATCCTCCCAGAGTGCAGGACACGGAATAACAGGCTCAAGTTAAAGGAAGCCAGATTCCGGCTGGACATCAAGAAAAACTTCCTGTTAGAGCAGTGCGACGGTGGAATCAGTTACCTAGGGAGGTTGTGGGCTCTCCCACACTAGAGGCCTTCAAGAGGCAGCTGGACAACCACCTGTCAGGGATGCTTTAGGGTGGATTCCTGCATTGAGCAGGGGGTTGGACTAGATGGCCTTGTAGGCCCCTTCCAACTCTGCTATTCTATGATTCTATAATTATGCACACCAACTTGGGCTCCTTGGAGGAAAAAGGGCAGGGTATAAATGTAATAAGACAAATAAATTAAATAAAGCTGTGAGGGAGTGAGGGGTGATCTCCCCTCTTGCTACCACACCGCTGCAAGAGTAGCTGCCATTTGCAAGGGCCCCTCAGGACTCGATCGCCCGAATCCTGGTCCAACCCTCTCGCCACGACACCGCATTGGCTCTCCAGCCCTAGTTGATGCCACTGCTGATATATAAATACACCGCTCAGCCATTCAGGGTGCAGCGTGAAGATACCAGAGAAAACCACCTCGTCTCCCAGGGTTGCGCCAGCTACCACGCTCCTTGCTTAAAAGGGCAATCTGGCTTCAAATCAGAGCCTTGGCAGAATCCTCGTTATTAAAAAAGAAAGAAAGAAAAAGAAAAGGGGAAGAAAAAGGACTGACTAACAGCACTCTGACAGTGCCCCACCAAGCCCTCGGCCCGGGGCATCAAAGATGTGGGAGCCTGCCACTTGGCATGCTCTCGTTTGAAGTTCGCATACTTGATCTTTGTCTTGAAACCAGTTGATTCATCTGTGTGTCCAGTGGGAAGAACACAAGTCTGCCATCAAAAGGATCATGAGTTTGCCTTTGTCTCCCTGGCCTGGAACATTTCCAGCATCAGCTGGGAGAGACTGGCAAGATAGGCACAGCGCGCACGCACACACACACACACGCAGCGCCCCCATCGCAAAAACCCAGCAGCCCTACAAAAGCACAGAAGCCCCCCCCCACACACACTTTGTCCTCCGTTGCTTTCTGCTCTGTGCAATCCCTTTTGCGGGTGGAGCACTGCCGCTAGGAGCTGCAGGTCTAAGAATGCAGGCCCTGGGGCTCTAAGCCGGGGCGGGGGGGGGACTCAGGCCCAAGGGCCAAAATCCGGCCCACCCAGGGTTCCCTAGGTGGCTCTGCCCCTTCACCCACAACCACCGATCATTCGGTGGTTTTCTGGCTTCTGCTTGAATTTGGTCTCTAGGCTGAACGACATTCTCCAGCCCTGTCCTAAGCAACATGCCCAGGAAACTGCGTCAGTAGTGCAGGATGGGTGTAGATTCGCACCCGGACGGGCAACTTGTGTTCCTCCAGACGCGATTGGAACGCAACTCCCATCATCCCCCACCCTTGGCCAGGTTGTCAAGAGCTGCAGTCCAGCATCTGGAGGACCTCATGTTCCCAGCCCTGGTCCAGACAATACACAGCTAGGTGGACCAACTGCAGAAGGCAGCCTCCTCGGTTCCTACGTTAGGGGTGGACAACACATGGACCCACATGCAGGGGGGCCTGGTCTTTTTTGCACCCCCACTTCCCGCTGCAGTGCTGGCCAAAAAGGCAGCCGATTGGCTTGAAAATAGGGAGCTCCCCGTGCACCTTGTTTCAAGCCAAAATGCTATTGTGCCAAATTTAGGTAGAGGATAGGGGTGCAGTATGTGGCTCTCTAGTAGGATCCACAGAGGACAATATGGCCCTCGGACCTCCAGAGGTTGCCCATCCCTGTCCTACATCATGACTGGACCAAGGTCACCCAAGTGAACTCCCATCAGAGCTACAAACCCACTTATCCAAGGCAGCCCAAGAGGATCACGAGACGGGGAGGGGGGAGAAATCGCATTTCCCTCCCGTCGCTTTGCCTCCTGTTTCCATCCCACAATAGGGATGAGCAGCTTCCTCTTTCTTCACGCGGGGAAGACAGAGGAAGCAAGCAACAATCGCGTAGCCCATTCAGGGGGTGTTTTTATTGCCCTGCTTCTCCTGCACACAGCAGGAAATGGCGGGACGTTTCTTTATAGTTTTTTTTAAAAAGGATTTTCCGGGTCTTATTTTGTGATGGAAAAAAGAGCCGAAGGAGCGGGCGATGCATGGGAAGATGGCTGCGTCGTCAAAATGTCCCATGAAGAACCGTGAGTGGCCAGTTCCAAGCGTGCAATAAAACGCTTGTCTGAAGAAGCTCTACATCTAAAAAAATAATAAGATGACTGATGGGAGATCTAGGAGGAAGGTGGTAGTTTCTGGTCTTCCCATGCAACAGATCGGCTTTGCAATAGTGTTCAGATGAGGTTCTCGTCTAACAGGTAGGAAGAACCACTTCAAAAGATGCCCAGAAAAGCCACAAGCCCTGAGAGCGAGGGAAGAAAAGTACATCTCAAACATGCGTCTCCCTCCTACCTGCTTCAATTATGTTCCAGCCTCACAACAGCTTATCTTGTTTCAGAAAGAGGACTTGAAGTTGGGTGCCCAGGGACGATTCTCCAAAGCCATCTTTAGGGTTGGTTCTGCACCAAGAGGACCATAGCGGGGGGTTGGGGGCAGAGGGGGTTTGCAAAGAAATTCAAAACGTGCGCTGTGATGCAAAATGGGAACCCATTTAAACCAGTCTAGGAGAGGATTTTAAAAGCTAACTAGTAAATCAGTGTCATCCAAGACCACAGTGCAATGGGTTTTGCATCTGTCCTTCAAGCCTAAAATGGGGGTGGGGGGGCGCTGAGCTGGGGACATGAAAGAACAGAGATTTATCTTAAAAGCCAATGGTAGGGAGCATGTGCCTCCCCCCCACACACACACTCCCCACTCCAGTGCTGTCAATAGGCAACTCCCAAACTCACCCACCAAAATTAATCCCAATCGCTCTGTGCTCAACAGGTGAATTAAGGCAATGGCTTTCCTAATGCACGTGACACGGACTGTTTAGATTCTGATACGTTTTTCAGTAGAGATGTCATTGGGGCAGTGGATCCACTCCGGGTTTCAGTGAGAACCAGCCAGAACTCTAAAAGAACTCTTTTAGAGTTCTGGCTAGTTCTTACCAAACCCTGGAGTGGATCCGCTGCCCCACTGACATCAAAGCCACCATCCTCCACTGACTTTAGGAAACCTACCTACAACATTCCAATGTGGAATCGCCTCCCCACCGGCAACGGCTGCAAAGGGCTGGAGAGGATGATGCTAGACCACAATAGCGTGTTTTGGCTAACGTTCACCCCACTTTTGCTGATAGATGCTTTTGAACTGTGGTGTTGGAGGAAAATTCTGAGAGTGCCTTGGACTGCAAGAAGATCAAACCAGTCCATACTCCAGGAAATAAAGCCAGACTGCTCACTTGAGGGAATGGTAGTAAAGGCAAAACTGAAGTACTTTGGCCACATAATGAGAAGACAGGATACCCTGGAGAAGAGGCTGATGCTAGGGAAAGTGGAAGGCAAAAGGAAGAGGGGCCGACCAAGGGCAAGATGGATGGGTGATATTCTGGAGGTGACAGACTTGACCTTGCAGGAGCTGGGGGTGGCGACAGCCGACAGAAAGCTCTGGCGTGGGCTGGTCCATGAAGTCACGAAGAGTCGGAAGCGACTGAACGAATAAACAACAATGTTGCACCCCAATTCAGGGAGAGCCTTCAGCTCAACCTGTGATCAAACCTCCTTCACACCCAGGCTTCCAAAACCCTAGATTAGAGTTTACTGGAGCAGAGCCTATTCTGCAACTCATTGTTTGAGGGTCATTAGCCAAAGGCTGCATAGGTCTAATCTCTTTCTTGTTGTGTTGAACATCCAAGAGAGACGGATAGAAAATGATTATAATGTCTTTAGGTACTTATCTTGGGTAGCTCCTTTAAGAGTTCTGACTGAAACCCAGTGCGGAACCACTGCCCCACTGACATCAGAGTCACCAGCCTCACCACTGCATTTTTAAACTTGAGCGGAAAGGTGCCCCACCGGTCAGATTTAAACCTCCCATTAGAACAAAGGTCCATCTAGCCCTTTACGGTCTTCCTCTGACTTGCTTTCAGGGCTTTCTTTATGCAGCCTCTTTATCCAGCCTTCTCTGGGGTAGCCAAGGATCGAACCTGGGACCCACTGCGTGCAAAGTACGTGCTCCACCACAGAGCGGTTTGGAAGCAGTACATCCATCCTCCAACGATGGCGCAAGCCATCCAGCAAAGTAGCTAAAGGGAGACACCTACAGGATAAAGGGGTAACACCAGGGGCATCAAGAGCTGGCCATTTCTGCTGGGAGGATCTGGATTTCCCATGAGCCACCTTCAAAGAGCAGACGCTTGTCTTTCCGCCTCAAGGGAGTAACACAGGAAGCTGCTTTCGACTCAGCCAGACCATTGGTCCACCGAGCTCAGGACTGTCCATACAGCAGGGCAACAGCTGTGCATGGTTTCGGACAGGGCAGGGGGGTCTTCCCCAGCCCTACCTGGAAATGCCGGGCATCAGGGCTGGCCCAAGGCTCATTTTGCGGCCTGAGGCAAAGAACAAAATGGCGGCCTCTCTCATTTCATGTACTGACTAGACTGTTAACTTTCTTCAACATTGGCGATGGGGCAGCATCCTTGATAGAACAGCATCCTTCATTGAACCTGAAAGCAACAGGCTAGGCTGTGAGGCACACAGTTCTCTCCTCCCGACACTTTGCTGCTGCCTCCCAGCATTTGCCTGGGGCAACTGCTCCAACCTGCCTAATGGTAGGGCCGGCCCTGTATGCAAAGCAAGTGCTCTACCTCTGAGCAGTCGAGGCTGGTGGTGGATCCGGTGTCAGCGGGGCAGCAAATCCACTCCGGGTGTCAGTCAGGTCAGAATTCTAAAGGAGCTATCCAAGGTGTGAAGCCTCTTGGGATAGCTCCTTTAGAGTTCTGACTGAAACCCAGAGTGGATTCACCGTCCCCTGACATCAGAGCCACCAGCCTCCACTGCCTTCAAGTTCTCTTTCACTCCCAGGAAACACAAGGGGCAAGGTGGACATCACAGGTTCAAGGGTCTACCATTGGTACAGGTGAAGATCCGCACTTCCCAATTCAACAATACAAAGGAAGACAGGAGAGGAGCCCTGAAGATACACACACACACACACACACACACACACACACACACACACACACACACACACACACACACACACACACACACACACACACACACACACAGAGAGAGAGAGAGAGAGAGAGAGAGAGAGAGAGAGAGAGAGAGAGAGAGAGAGAGAGAGAGAGAGAGAGAGAGAGAGAGAGAGAGAGAGAGAGAGAGAGAGAGAGAATGTTTGCCCCCTCCTCAATCCACACTCTCCCCTCCTGCAGCAGAGACAGGAAGGGAGGAAAATCCCTGAAGCAAACCAATTCCAGGAGACAAAGCGCAGGAAGGAAGCGGAGTTTGGTAGTCCCTTTTCGACATGCTCCTCCCACTCTTCAAAGGTCTCCGTTCCCCACTGGACACATGCCTGGGGCAGACACGCGAAGGATGCCCTTTAATCCCTAGGGCACCCAACTCGTAGGGTCAAAGCATCCTGAGGATCACAACTCCCATCAGCCTCAGCCAACATAGCTAACGGTGACAGATGATGGAAGCCGAGGAGAGATGCCTCCGCAGGATCTGGACGTTATTTTCGGTGGTGCAAAATTCCTTTTGCAACACTCGCAGGTTCACCCCAACTGTGCTGTTGACTTCCGACGCACCTTTGCAGTCCATACTGGCTCTTCAATAGCTTTTTCCACCTCACCCCTCGTCAGAGGGAAGGAGCGTTAGATTGCAAGCAACGTGTCGAAAGCTGTGCCACCCAGGGGACAGACAAGCTCAGATACGAGTTCAGATCCCAGCTCACTCATAGGTGACCTTGGTTTGGTTAAGTCTCACGCTCTGCCTCAGTTCTGCAAAATAGGCACAGCGATCCACATTTTAAGGCCAATGAGAAGAGATGGCGCTGAATTTGCAAACTGTGCAACAGCGCACATTAGTGTACTGCAAGTAGTAAATTGAAAAATAAAAGCCTCTTGTGAAACCCCAACCATTTATCAGCTGGAGGCTGTTTGTTGCACCTCCGCATGATCCATTGTTCTGCCTCCTTCCCATTAGCTTTCATAGGGGAGGAAGTTTTATTGCATCGCCATATTATGAGCCGTTCAATCGCTCCAACTGCCCAAATGCAGGGAAATAACTGAACTGCCGTCTTCCGGTGGCACCGCAGCGATCTTTTCAAGTTCTATGGGGAGCAGGGTGGTGTAATTTGGGGGGAGTGTGTGTGGGGGGGTCAGCATGGATCTCAACTCCAGTGATTGGGCAGGTGCACCTTTTTCACAACTCTATGAACACAGGAAGCAAAAGGTAGACCTGCATCTCCCCTGCAACTAGGGCAAGGGTGTAGAACATCAGGTGGGGGTGAGGTGGGGGCAACCCAGCAGGTCCAGGTTCCCCAAAAGGACACATCCCTTCCCCCGCCCCCATCCGCCTTCCCCCAACCATCGATCACTGGGTTTCCCAGCTTTTGCGCAATCCCTCCCCCCAGTTCTAAAAGTTTAAAATTTATTTTATTAAATTTATATACCGCCCCATAGCCGAAGCTCTCTGGGCAGTTTACAAAAGTTAAAAACAGTGAACATTAAACACCTTTCCTAGGGCATTTTAAGAGTGGGGAAAAGTAATCCTATGGCTCTTAGACAGCATCGGAGGCTAGGGGATAGGATAGTTCAGATTCCTGGATCAGAGGTCGGAGACAGTGCATCGACCTCAGAGCCAGGAGTCCAAGCTCATTGCCCCCTCCCTCATGCAGCCGGCACAGAGAGAGCCACAACAGCTGCCCCTCTGAGATCACAAAAGTGACCTTGGAGGGGAGGGAAATGGGGCGGTTCTGGGGACGAAGAGGGGAGGAGACTGATGAAGCAGGAATAAGAGCTATACCTTGCCCTCCACAGCCTCCTTCTCTCCCCCACCACAGAGACCTAGTTAGATGACTGAAAACACCCATCTAGCAAAAGTGCAGAGCGGGAAAGGCTCGGAGACGGTCACCTCCACGCAGCCTCCTGAGTCCAGAGGCTGATGGGCATCCGGAGAGGATTGCACCCGAAAGCTACAAAGTACTGATATTTGGCCCCATGCTTTCACTTTTAGCTCTGCACCTTTGACCTTCAATCCCCTCCCCACCAGAATGCAGCCCCCAAAACATTTCACCCTCAAGCTGAAAGAAGTTCTGCACCCTTGAACTAGAGGGTCCTAAGTATGCACTTATCTCCCCCACCCAGAAAGAAAGACTGCACAGCAGCCTAGCAAGTGCTATAATGCATTCTAGCCATCTGCAGCCCAACATGGGGCAAAACCTAACTTTTCTCAGGCTTTCCTGGGTGGTCTCTTCATGGAGCGTCTTACCCATCGCAGATCAGACAAGCGGTTTTACAAGCCCACTATACAACCTTAGAAATCCAACACAGCTTTTCCTCATTTACAGAAGAGTCAAGATCATCTTTAAGTGAAAATATAAATTTTATTTTTAAAACAATAGCTGCCAGCAGTTTGCCGGTATATCTGTAAAAGATATTCCAGAAAAGTGAAAAGACAAGCATATTACAATATGTCATATAGAGACCTCCAGGTATCTCTCTCTATACAAAAGCCAGAATTAACGCCCTTGCCTACCCTGGGAATTTGTGCCCACTCACAACAGCCGAGCAGGTTAAAATGCAAAACAGGTTAATATTTTAATGCAACTTTTCCTTGGAATAATCTTCTTTTCAGATATGCACAAAAGGGTAAGAAGGAACTTGAACGTATCTAAACAATTGTGGTTTCACGAGGGACAAGCCCTCTTCCAATATTTGCGGCTGAAAGAAACACAAGTCATTAGCATTTCGCATACGAAGTTGATTTAGCATTGCCTCTGCTGCCAAGGAACATTTCGATTAAAAGCCTATTTCATGGGAGAAGCAAAATTACCTTTGTGTAGAGGGGATGGAGCAGGGACTCACGCAAGAGAAACCAAACAGCATTCTCCATCCCCTCCCCTCCCCAAACATCTCATTCAACTTGAGGGCAATCCACAGGGAAGTTCTCCTGTGTAAGCTCCACTGAAATGGTCAAGAGCTGCACAAGGAGACTTGTGCAAGAGAACTTCCTGGAGCTTTGTGCCTCATGGGTGGTCTACTAGCTCCCACTGAAAAGAGTGCCCAAACCTGCAATAGCAGCTTCTCCTTGCTCTACGGCACAGCCGTCTCCAACGACAATACAGGCAAGAAACTATACGCTGGACTGCATCCGCATGTACTGTCATTCTTAAAATACAGCCGGCCCTATGTTTAGGCATATTCCTGGAATGCTCAATCCTAAAATGAAGAGACTCTAGCTCAGCTTTCCCCAATTCGGTGACCTCTAGGTGTGTTGGAGTGCAACTCTCAGACAATTTCCAATGGCCAGGCTGGCTGGGAATTATGGAAGTTGTAGTCCAAGACATCTGGAGAGCAATAGGTTGGGGGAGACTGACCTAGGTGGACAACTGGCATGGGAACTGGGGGGATTCCACACGTCGTACTGAGGGTGCTTCCATGCGGCCCCAGTGCGACCCCAAAGCGATCGTGTAGCTTGCCTGGTGAAGAGACGACGAAGAGGTGTCCTTGCCGCTGCCACCCACCTCCCTCCTCGCCGGCCGGGTCGGAGAGCTCGGCGGAAGAGCTCTCGGCGGAGAGCCCGGCTCTCTGACCCGGCCAGCGAGGAGGGAGGTGGGTGGCGGTGGCAAGGACGCCTCTTCGTCGTCTCTTCGCCAGGCAAGCTACACGATCGCTTTGGGGTCGCACTGGGGTCGCATGGAAGCGCCCTCAGTACGACGTGTGGAATCCCCCCTGGAATCTTCTTTGACCGCAAGAGTCCATCACGCTACAACATGCAAGCCATTAATTCTTCACGATATATTCTACTGGTAGCACAATTCCTAAACTCTACAGGAGGTACACAACCCGAGCAAAGAAAGGAGATCTTTCATGTTCTGGACTCAACACTTTCCCTCTTCGCCAACCTTGGAACAGCAAGGAAAATTCAATCTGTATATACCAATGAATGCTACTAATCTGACAAGCTCAAACAAAGGTCAGCTATTGGTAACTCTTTCGAAACCATGATCGCAAAAAATTATGGGGGCCCACTGGAAGTCCACAGCCCCCCAAACCACCTCTTGATTCACCCAGGAGAAAACGGAACGCTTTCATCCATATCAATACATCTTAACGTGTGGGAACAAATGCCTCCACCACACCCACAGAGCAGATGAATGGTCAGAGAAAGGGCCATGATTCTTGATAGAAAGATATAAGGCTTTTTTTCCTGAAATATATTTCCAAAAGACTTCCCCATTCCAGCTTAATAGAAACAAGAGCATGAGATTTAACTACTTGCCATGTTTCAAACCTTAAGTTGCCTCAATGGTGCAAAGGCACAATCAGCATCAAGTTAAAGGATGTCCTGTGTTATTTACAGTACGATTTAAACTATACTAGGTAGGCTGCGTCCTCCTTGTTGATTGACACGATTGGGAGAGGGTTACTTCAGTTCCGAAGAAACCTAATTCATATCCTGAATCATTAGTGGTAACGTTCACAGGTTCAAAATCAACCCAGGACCTATACTAGGATAACTGAATTTAGTAACCACATGGAAAGATAGCAGTTAGGTAACAGGTAGGTGTATGGACAGTCATTTGGCAAAGTTTGGGGTAATGGCTCACACCGTATCTTTCTGCTTCCTCCCCTACAAACCCTTCACACTGGTTATCTTCACATCTTGGTTTGGAATTGTGGCTTGCATACATCGAGACACAACAAGACCAGATTCTCTAATATTCCGGCTTATCATTGCATCCGAACACGATCAATCTGAAAGGGTTAGTTCTGTGCCACTGAATTTTCAATTTGCCAGGAAAGAGGGCAACTGGAAGGTAAACCAGTGCGGGCGTTAGGAATTATCCACAACCACCGACCAATTAAAGTCCACCAAGCTATTACAAATGAAAGTCTGCCATTTTGCTACCTCATTACTGAACAACCACAACAAGTTGGCCCAATTGACCCAAAGGCAACGTGGGTAGGATCAGCAAGAATCTGAAGCACGTTTCAGACATGAGAAATGAACCTAATGACAAAAATGCTAGAAAAGGTTTTCTCTTTTAGTACTCCTGTCAAAGCAGCAGGATGTTTTGGGTCCACCCTTCACAACACCATAAGCAGGAGAAAGGATTTTGCCAATGCTGGACATTTTAGCTCTTGGAAGGAGCAAGAAGGCACCACAAAGCCCGGTATAAGGAAACAAAGCCATTACTGAAATCATCTTTCCATTAAGTTGATTGAAAGATCACGCTGTAAGAGTATGATGGCTAAAAGAAACAAGTCTTTTAACACCAGGGGCAGATCCACACAGAGGCTTCGGGACGCCCTGAAGGCGCTTTAGGGCGCCCCGAAATCGATGATGTACACCTTATCTTAACAGTTCCAAGAAGAGGAGGAGGAGGAGGAGGCGGCCCCGCATCGCCCCTCGCGGGGACGGGATGAAGAGTTGCTGTGCCCGGCGGCTTCGCCAGGGAATCAGCTGCTGCCCACCTACCTGCCGGCCTCCTTTTGCCGGCGAAAGAGCCACCCGGGCCCACCCGGGTCAGAGAGCTCGGCGGAAGAAGCCACCGCCGGCTTCTTCCACCGAGCTCTCTGACCCGGGTGGCTCTTTCGCCGGCAAAAGGAGGCCGGCGGGTAGGTGGGCGGCAGCTGATTCCCCAGCGAAGCCACCGGGCGCGGCAACTCTTCATCCCGTCCCCGCAAGGGGCGATGCGGGGCCTCCTCCTCCTCCTCCTCTTCTTGGAACGGTTAAGGTAGGGTGTATATCATCGATTTCAGGGCGCCCGAAAGCGGCTTAAGGGCGTCCCGAAGCCTCTGTGTGGATCTGCCCCAGGTCTCTTACCAAAAGGCTATGGTACAAAATGGTTTCACAATCCCCTTCTGTGCTGCCCATGCATGCCAACTCACGAGTAAGCGAGCCCAGTGGGACTTGCTTCTGAGGAAGTATGCACACGACTGGACTGTACGAAGCTAAAAAGGAATAGCATTCCCTGACTACCGGACAGATAAGACAGTTAGGAAGTGTTCTTACACTTTGTAAAAAACAACAACTCATGTACACGTTCTTGTAATAGTTACAAAAAGTATGCTGGTGAGACTAATGTTCTTTGGAGGAGTCTTTGATGGCATTTAAAATGAATGCAAAAGTTGCTCTATACCCTAAGCCCTAGCCTTTCTTTTTATCAAAGAAAATCCAGTTTCGCAAAGCCATTTTTGCTTTTTTAAACTGCAGTGCTATTCCTTGATATTGTTATATATATATATAAAAAGACAAAACGGCCTCGAACATATCATGATTATGGCAGGTAAAATGATAGATCAGGTGCAGATGCAACCGTCAGACAAGGAAACTAATGAAAGACGGGTTGGAAACTTCACCCTTGGCTTGCTCCTGGGGAGAGAATCAATGTGATGGAATTATGCACATGGTCTGTTAAGGCAAAGACGTTGGTTTTGGAAGGCCACTTGCACATCGTTAAAATTTTAAAAAAGAGCAGGATTCTGACTTTCGCAAAGCGAAAAGGAAGCCTACCCAACACCCGGCCACTGCGTTTCTAGCCAGCAACGTTAAGAGTCGCTACTTCTTGAGTAGAAACTTCAGGCTTCTCTAGGCTGTTTGATAGCTCAGATTTTTGAATAAGAAATAAATCCTACATATTGACAAGCCTCTTGGAGCCTTAAAAAAAGCCACTTGCCCTTCGGTTATTGTTTCTCATCATTAGGGAAAGACTTCCTGCAATTATAGTGACACTTTGTGTCCAAGGAAGATTTTGGGGCTCTGATCCAATTGTCCGGAGGACCCACAGCAAGATATCAGACTTGTGCAAGAATACGCAATGAAGATTACACGTCACCTGTCTCCCTCCCAGAACACAGCATGGTGGGCAACAGTCCCTGGTATTTGAGTTTGTTCAAACTTTGCAAGACATTTGCCCAAGTATTTCACAAGTACTTCTTTTTGGCGAGGCAGTAAGAGCCTTGTACACTGTTCAGAGAGACCAGCAGGGACAGTGTTTCAAAGAGCTCTGGTCCACAAAATTGCCCCAACATTCCCCAAATAGAGAAAGAATCCTTGAACCACCATCAAGAAGTGCTTCTTACACAGATTTGAGAATCCCAGATCTGAGAGCCAGTTTACAGCAGTATCAAGAGGAGACTGAACCACCTCTGGCAAAGGGGGTTGGGAGGCTGTGTATATATCCCCCAATGAAAAAAGAACTCCCTGCACATAAAAATATTATGGCAGAAAAGGGTAAGGATGAACCAATCTCCCCAACAAGACACAGAAAGAGAAAGAGAGAGAGAGAGAGAGAGAGAGAGTTTGAGAGTTTTTAAATGCACTCCCTGCCACCGAAAGTGGTTCAGTCCAGGAAAAGTTTTACCGCCTAGTTCATCTGACTATGTAAACTGGCCCTCAAATTAATATGGGATCAACACCTGCTGACCATGGTAGTGCACAGGGGCCCACTCAGCAAAATCGCTTCACTGCAAAATTAACCACTGCATTCGCCTCATTACAGGAGGCAAAAAAAAGTAAGCGGCATAACATCGGTTTGCATTTTTAAAAACAAATTACTGTCTCCGGTCTACCTGACGTAACACTGAATAACTGCAAGTACATGCAAAGAAAATTGCTATCTTAAAAAGACAAAAAAAGGGGGAGCAGTCTGTTAAAAGAAGCTTTGTTATGAGTGTGTATGAAGTGTTGCTTATTTAGTGAGTCTCTTGGCTACATCGCTGTAAGCTATTTCAATCTCTTTGTCTCCAGCACAAGTGTTGGTAAATTCATCGCGGCTGTACGCATTCGTCAGGTATCTCCAAATCCCAGTCATCGTTTTGGGAATGTCGAAGTTTCGATATTTTTTAGCCACCACCTGGAAGCAAAGGAAGGGGAAGGCTGCTTTTACACGGTGTTCAGAGCAGACAGAATCAGCCCCAGCACATTTATTTCGAGACAGGAAGTCCAAATAGAAGCCCACGCAGGCGAAGCATGGTGCAGGAGCTCTTCCACTGGGAAGACCTCCTGCACACGCACCACTGAAATGTCTTATTAATGACATTTTATCCTGGCTTTCTGTTATGGAACTCAGGGTGTCATACATTGTTCTTGACCTGCCCATGTTATTGTTGCAACCCTCCTCCAAGATGAGTTGAGTGGCCAAATGTCACCAGCTAAAGTTGAAGGCCCAGTGGGGATTTGAACTCACCACACTGGTCGCCCCTATTGGGGGTTATAGTCCAGGGCTTCTGCCCCATCCCCTGCTCCCTGGGATCCTTTCAACTGGAGTTGCCAGGCATTGCACCTGGGGTCTTTGGCATGACGCAAGGCGGGTGCCCTAGCACTGAGCCTCGGCCCTTCCCTGTGGGATGACAGTGGATGAGCGCAGGGTCACGCAGCGACTTGTATAGGTGAAGCCACCCAACAGAATTTGTGTAACACACAATTTAAGCTGTTTTACACGGAAGAAAGTGCACACACACGCAGCTAGGAGACATTATACACCAAACGTCCACGCCTGGGCACATGCATGCACACGTGCGAATGGGTCCTCAAGCCAAGTTCCACATACCTTGACAATGTGCAGCTTGGGCAGCAAGTTGCAGTCTGCTAGCGTCATCTCGTCCCCATCCAGAAACTTGCGGGTGGAAGCCGTGACATCCTCCATACTGTTCTCATCGATCTCATCTGGGAGAGGGGTATTCAGGTACTCATCCAGCTTCTGCAGGGTTTTCAGAAGGCTCCTTTCCAAGGCTGAAGGGAAGAGGCAGCTGCGTTAGACAGCAGAAACGGAGGAAGGAAAGCCAACGGCACAGAATGAATCGATCACAGCCTGAGGCCGACATGTCCAAAAGACCACCTCTCCCATCACCAGTGGAGATGCAACCCACCGGCCAAGCCATCTTCAACAAGGAGCAGGCTTTCTCAGTGCTAGCCCAAGGGTTATGAAACGGCCTGCCTGAAGTAGTTAGCCCATTGTATTTATGTATTACCATACTCAACCAGAAGCAATTTACGAAGAAATAAGCAAAAGAAAAGAAAACACAATAAAAATAATAAATGCATTAAAACCATAGGAATTTACAAAAGCAGCCATCTAAAAGATTACCATTGGTCAGGCTGGCAGGGGCTTCTGGGAGCAGAAGTCCCAAACTTTTGGAGATCTACTTTCTGCAAGGTGACTGATTTAAATCCACAAGATAAAGGATTGTTTGAAATCAAATTTCCCCCTCAAACATTTTCACATCTTTCCTGAACAATGGTGCAAATCTGACTACCATCATGCTAATTTACATCTAAACAGATTCTTTATAAAGTTTCATTCTTACAAGCAGGCTTTGTTTCTTTGTCTCATTGTGCATTTTGTGCATACTTCTTTTTTTTAACCTATAGAAGGGAAGTCTTTAAAATATTCTCATATAATGTTTATTTTATGCCCAGCACCCGTAACAGTTTGAGCCTTAGTATAGGAATACAGAAACATGCATCCTGGACACAATTTTGTCTTATTTATTTATTATTTATTAATTACATTTCTATACCGCCCAATAGCCGGAGCTCTCTGGGCGGTTCACAAAAATTAAAAACATTCAAAGTATAAAACAACAGTGTAAAACCATACTATAAAATACCATATAAAAGCTCAACCAGATAAAAACAGCAGCAATGCAAAATTACAAATTTAAAACACCAAGTTAAAATTTATTTATAAACTGTTAAAATGCTAGGAGAATAAAAAGGTCTTCTCCTGGCGTCTAAAAGCATATAATGTAGGTGCCAAGCGAACCTCCTTAGGGAGCTCATTCCACAGCCGGGGTGCCCTTTTTTCCCCTTCCATATTTCTTAATATGTGCTTTACCATTCTCATTGCTTTTATTTTTATTGATAAGATTATTGCAAGGTACCTTAAACCTATAAGACAGGGTATTTTAACTTAATAGAAGTTTGACTTATTTATGTCAGTACTAATAATTCAAGCTGCTACCCTGTGAAGAAGTGTATTCCATGGATTATTCTGCCTCCTTCATCTTACCTCCAACTTCCCTATTTTTCCTTAGATCATGTTTGATTGGGAAAGGGCAGGCTACAAATTACTAAGCAAAACATTTAGAACCTGTTCATTTTAGGTGCAATCTAGAAGAATTTCAAGCTCTGAAACGCTGAATTCTCAGCTCAAGCTCCATGGCTGTACCATGATAGTTCCTGAAGGAAGGTAGAGTTAGTAACAGCAGAGGGCACTCTTGATCAACAAAATTCACCTTGCGGGAACACACAGGAGAGAGAGGTTTGCTCTTCCCATGTCACACTATACAAAGAATGTAGGGTTTGGAGACATTTACGTAACCCTGCCGTAAGAGGATAAGCAACACTCCTCTGGGACATTCCAAGTGTCAACCTCTAACCTTGACGGTGGCATAAGAAACCCAGTTGACAACTACTAAATCATGTTTTGCTTTAGTTTTAAAATCATGAGGGCTTTGTCGCTTCTGCAGGCCAAGCAAATAACTGTGGCTATATTTTATATTGGAGGCTAAGTTGAACCCTGGACAATCTTCCTTAGTAGGTCAGCCTGCCAGGGAACTTGACTGATAACGTACATGGCCAATCCACCCCCTAAGCATAGTATTTTAGAGGCTACAGATGTATGGGAAGATGCGGAGAGAAGGTGAATAGAAGCCGTGACCCAGAACAAAAGCCACTAGGAAAGGATATAGTTATTAATATTGTTTTCGTACACTGAACCACAATATGAAATCCCCCTGGGAAAAGATCACCTAGCAACCACAGATTTCTTATTCACCAGCATGAAACATAATCTAAGGTCTACAGGTCTGTGCATCCAGTTAAGTGTCATTTTGAGGCTACCAAGGGCAGCGCAGTGTTCTCAATGCAAGAAAAAAAATTATGGGATGACGGTAAGAGATTCCATGCATCTAATGAAGGGCGGGGGGCTCTAGTCCACAAAAAGCGTGTGCCTTTTTAAACTGCTTGTACTTAAGTGCCAGCAGGCACTGCTTAATTATATGAAGAAATCTTTCACTGGATTTGTACATGTTCAAGATGATGTATAAAATTACACCACCTTTTTCAGATGAGTAGAAGAGCTGTAAAAGATTTCCGCTCTTCCCTTTAGCACGTGCTTTGTGTGGATTCCAATCTGCACAAGCCTCCATGAGCATGAACCTTGCTTATGTGCCATAGGATTCTATGAAACTGACGTTTACTTTGAATCTGTTCCATGCTGAACAACTGAAAAGCTCCAGTGGAATATGGTGTTCTTTCCCACACAGGATCATAACCAAGTAATCCTAGGGCAGCAATCCCAGTGAGAAGAGCCAGCACGAACCCAATTTACAACTGTCAAGCACTAACATCAGGCCCTTATGCTGCAAATTCAAACACAAGGCTGAGAAGCAACAACTCCAGTTTTATGAAAACATTAAAAGCCGCCTCGATGAACATATGCTGCTGAATACAAATGTCATAAATGTCTGTCCTGATACACCACTGCTCGCAGAATGCAGCAGCATAAGGGCTGTTAAGCGTAGGCAGGGTGTTTGAGCAAACATAATGGCTCCCATCCTTCTTAGCAGCTCTGGCAATTTGATGATTTGTTTGGCTTTAATGGGCCATTGTTGTCTGCAGAAATCTCCCCCCCCACCCCAAAAAAAAAACCCTCATGTGTTCACGCACATAGCCTGCACATCTTTTGTACATGAAAGCCCTGAATTAAAAATCGGAGGATGTAGAGGAAACAGCTGGGGCTTTACTCAAAGGTTTTCTAGGTACGGACTGAAGCCAAAGCTAGCTATAAGAAAGGCCTATCCTTAAGAGTAAAGATGAAGGAAGCATATTTGCCCACTCGAAAAGAGATGGAGATAAAACGGGCATTTAAATTGGCAAGCAAATGGCTGTTCATGACTGCACAAAGCGGGGTCCCATCTAGGCAAAGGGCAGTGTACAAAAAATGCGCAGAACTCAAGGATTACAGGGAGGGTATGCAGCAAGAGCCATATCCCATCTGCCCCCAAACATAAGCTAGAAGGGTTCTGGCCTTGTTCTAGAGATGACCACATCTCAAGTGACGTGACTGCTGAGCGTGGTCTTGCATGGGCAGCCCTCCAAATACTGATCACATTGCTCTTGTACAATGGCACTGCCCACCTCAGCTCCCAGCTCTTACTGTCAATGATGTTACGCTTACTCCGGTCAAGGAAGCTCGTAGCCTTGGCTTTATCTTCGACTCCTCGCTCTCCTTTATTCCTCATATTGAGGCAGTAGCTAAATCTTGTCGATTTTTCCTGTATAATATTGCCAGGATTCGATCATTTTTGTCTGTCTCTTCTGCCAAGACGCTTGTTCATGCACTGGTTATTTCACGGTTGGACTACTGCAACCTTCTTCTCTCTGGCCTTCCTTCTTCTCACATCAGTCCGTTGGTTTCTGTTCACCACTCTGCCGCAAAGATCATCTTCTTGGCTCGCCGCTCTGACCATGTTACTCCGCTTCTGAAATCTCTTCATTGGCTTCCAATTCACTTCAGAATCCAATATAAACTTCTCCTGTTAACCTTCAAAGCTTTTCACGGTCTAGCTCCTTCCTATCTCTCCTCTCTCATCTCACACTATTGCCCCGCTCGTGCTCTTCGCTCCTCTGATGCCATGTTTCTCGCCTGCCCAAGGGCCTCTACTTCCCTTGCTCGGCTTCGTCCATTTTCGTCTGCTGCCCCTTACGCCTGGAACGCTCTTCCAGAACATTTGAGAACTACAAGTTCAACCACAGCTTTTAAAGCTCAACTAAAAACTTTTCTTTTTCCTAAAGCTTTTAAAACTTGATGTTGTGCAGACTTCTACTGTTACTTTCTACTGTTAGTTTTTCCCTACCCAGTGCCTGCTTACCCTACCCTGTACCTGTTTGCATTCTCTTCCCCTCCTTATTGTTTTACTATGATTTTATTAGATTGTAAGCCTATGCGGCAGGGTCTTGCTATTTACTGTTTTACTCTGTACAGCACCATGTACATTGATGGTGCTATATAAATAAATAATAATAATAAATAATAATGGAGGAATGCGCAAGATCTAGAAGCATATATCCTTTAAGGCCTTTGCTAAATGTTCTACACAAATACATATTACAAAACGCTAAGGGCTTCCACCACCTCTTAAAAAATACGTAATACTGGTTTAGGAGGGAACCATTCGGAGTGAAGTGCCAGGGGGTAAGCAAAACCCTGTTTCTGCTCCCTATTCTCTGCTCCCATCCACTTTCCCCTCGCAGGGTTGCAAACGTGCACTTGAATGCCTAAAGCCGGGGAGAAAGCAGCTTGGGTGAAATGGAGCAGAGAAGGTGCAGGGAACCAGTTCATCCCACCCCCGCTCCCCAATTCTCCTTTCCTGAAGCAGCAGCTCTAAAGTCGGTTCCACTACACCTTCATGCATAACATGAAACTGCCCTTGGGGAAAGACTTGGCCTGGGAACAATCGCTACCTGCTTAAGATGAGAAATTGCAACCCTGCACCAACAGGACTAGAGAGAGACGGGTGGCAAACAGATCCGAACGCCACGCAACACACAAAAGCCAGGAATGGATTCCCTACCTTCGTTTGCTTCGGGCCTGGAATTCTTGATAAACGCAGAAAATTTAGCAAAGATGTCCATTCCAGCAGTGTTTGATTCTGGGTGCTTTGGTGAAAGCTTTGAATACCTGAAGAGGAATATATTGAATATACAGCACGACTTAGACTACAGCACAGTACTGCACCTTACAACATGAGTGTATATTATTCCATGAAGTATTAACACTTTATTATTGGTGGTATCCCCTTTCACCATCCTTTGTAGCTACTTAATTCCATTTTCACGGAAGGCATTCGTTTTTCCTCCAATTCTACCGTAACTCTAGCTGCTAATTAAATTGCCTGGTGCCCGTGAGCTTTCTGTGGCATCCCTCCTGTGGCAACATTTTCCAGTGCCAGAAAGCATGTCACCACTCTCTACAAGCTGCCATTCCCAACTGGCGAGGCCCAGGAGAGGCGGCATGCATAGCCACATCAGTGCTCTCTCCACTTGGGGAAGGAGCATGGCGGCATTCCTTCCCCAAACTGGAAAGAGAGAGCGGCCACAGAAGTACTACCTTTCCCAGCGCTGAGCCCCTGGAAGAAGCAAACGTAACACACCAGTGCTCTTCCCAAACCACATGGGAGAGAGTTCCATCTGCCTGAACTCAGAAGGGTCATTCATTCACAGTGTCAGCAGTCAGCTGAAACATTGCCAAAGCAAGCGGTAACTGATTACATTAAGTGAGGACTGTTGTGGCTTAGAAACGCTGGTTTACCTCTTCTGAATTCCACAGATTTGGGAAGTCAGTGTCTGGAGCTCAGCTCTCTGGGCAACATTTAAATAAATACTATTCAAACACACACACAGAGCTACTTCAGCATCAAGTCACCTAGACTTTGGTTCAGAGTACCACCTAGATTTTGGTCAGCTAGATTTTGGAAGTATGTTTAGCACTGGAAATTATACTTCAGAATGCTGCAATGTATATAGATATACCTAAACCATAGAAGTTCCAGAATTTCTTCCCACAGGAAAGAATAATTCCAAGCTGACCTCAACTTGGGTTCAGTACAGCCTAAAAAGTTGATTTGTTAATTATAAGATGGCAGCTTATGTATAAAGAGTAATCAAACCAGGGCTCTGTGAAGACCTGGCTTAAAATACAGAGAAAGGGCCACAAATTTGGGCTGGCCTCAGTGGCCAGCTGAGGTTTGTGGCCACAATCAACCCTGTCCCACCGAGCTTTTGAGTTGCTCAACAACTCTAATGCCCAGGACAACTGTGGGTTCAAGCTTCTGTCTTTGCCTCTCAGCAATGAGGCCAGTTGCAAGCATGTTTGGGGAACTGTGCCGAGAAAGGAAACAGACCACAATTCTAGTGAGAGGGATGTTTGTTACGTCAGATGTAAAGTGCTACATTTGACATTATAGGGCACCTGCTTTTTAATTAATGCACGTGCCCACACACACACACACACACACACACACACACACACACACATATATACTCCTAAGTAGCTTGGAAAATGCTATGGAAAATTCCCCTGGAAAGTAAGTCTTCGAACTCAGAAATGGGACTCGGCTTTAGCCCAAGTACAGCAGCATCGGTAGAACTGACTTTGTGTACAGTTTTAAGTAGCAAATATCTGGCAATCAGCAAGCCCCTTTGGCCTCCCCTCTGACTGCGAAGGAAGACATACAAAGGTTCTTTTCGGCTGAGAGATCTGCTTGGCCAGTCTGGCACATTTAATGATTTACAGATCAGAGAAACACTTCCTCAAGGGTTAACATCCTGATCCCCTCCCCACTCACACTAGTGGGGGGGGGGCAATGCCAAGCATGAGAAGCATAATGGGAAGAACTGGAATAGATGGGGAGAGGGTGAGCCAAGGAGGTATCCCCAACAGAGCAGCCCACTGGCATGGCTGCAGGGCCGGGTTGGCGGAAGACAAGCCCACTGTCACGCCAAACACCCTGCTTGTCTCCATGAAAATATTTCCCTCTGTGACCAGTTTTGATTTTAGAATTCCCTGGGGTGAACATTCATTTTTTGTATGCTTGGCAATACACAGTTTATTAGGGGGTTGTTGTTGTTTTTGATCCAACATTGTTCTCCCAGTTAATGTTATGAAGCTGGAACATTAATATGTACATCTATAAGACAACGATTAAAATGCCCTTTCTGGGTAGACAGTACAAGGGAAATCAAACATAATAGAAAGGAACGCCTTACCTGAGGAGTGCTCTTGTTCTTTTAACAATAAAGGAGACAGGGCATGTTCACCAAGTGCCATTTCAAAAGTCACACTTGCCCAAAATTATTTGGGCTTCCATGCTTTTAATAGCCAGATGGCAACATGGATTAGAAGCTGGCAATCCCATCTCTCTCTTGCATCTATTGCACATACATACTACAGGAACACCTTTAACAGAGCAGCTTATTTCCCTAGTCACACTAGGGCCTTAGCTAGACCTAAGGATTATCCCAGGCAAATGGAGGGGTCGTCCCTGCCTGCTCCCGGGATCCCGTGTGTCATTTGGATGCACAGGGATGATCCCTGGACAATCCTGGGATATAGGCCTGGTCTAGCCATGGCCTAGGTACAGCTGCCACTTCTACTGTCACATTTTAGCCCTGATAAAGTAGTTTGTAACAAAACACCTTGTGTAAGCACTTGTTGAGAGAGAACTAAGCAAGCAATCCTGAGAATCAGCAACAACTGCCAATAGCACACTCCCTCCCGCCCCGCCCCCCTGGTGACACTTACTTGGGTGGGCAGAGGATTTCTTCAAGGAACTCTTCAATCTTGTTCACATCTGTTTTCACTTCATTATTAAAGGTTATGAAGGGTGGGTGAGTCCCTGGAGCCAAGTTCTGAAGATCTGCAGGCTTCCTGGGGCGTAAATACAATATTGTCTACATTAAAAAACATTCGATATGTTGAGCAATTCTAGTAGGGTTATGATGGCTCATGCTATCAACATAAGGTGACCATGCCTAAGTAAAGGATAAAACCTAGCCTGAGGCAAACAGGTGTAGGTTAAAGGCAGAGAAGAGCATCCGAGGTAGGAAGGTGCTCCACAGGGAACTTACAGGGTTGATCATAGAATCATAGAATAGTAGAGTTGGAAGGAGCCTATAAGGCCATCAAGTCCAACCCCCTGCTCAATGCAGGAATCCACTTCGAAGCACACCTGACAGATGGCTGTCTAGTGTGCCTCTAGTGTGCCTCTTGAATGCCTCTAGTGTGAGAGAGCCCACAACCTCCCTAGGTCATTGGTTCCATCGTTACACTGCTCTAACAGCCAGGAGGTTTTTCCTGATATCCAGCCGGAAGCTGGCTTCCTGTAACTTGAGCCCATTATTCCGTGTCCTGCACTCTGGGAGGATCGAGAAGAGCCCCTGGCCCTCCTCTGTGTGACAACTTTTCAAGTACTTGAAGAGTGCTACCATGTCTCCCCTCAGTCTTCTCTTCTCAAGGCAAACTGAGCCAGAGAAATGTTGCACAGGGCTGCTTTTAGGGACTTGAATTAACAGATCTTCAAATGGCTTTGATATGCCCAGCTCTGTTTATCTGTGCGTGTGGAATGCTCCAGCCATGGGCATATAAGATCTCTTTACACCACTTCCTACGCGTATCTCAATACACATCTCACGAGCCGTTTCTTAAGATACATAACATTAAGTGATGTATGTGTGCATCTCATCGGTTTCATGGCTGAGACACAGCTTTGGATGATTGGATACAGAGTCTCTTCCCAAGCTAAGCCCAAGTTAACACTGACGCCTAAATCTAGGCAGTGCTGTGAAGACTGCATTTTGCTGACAGCGTATGCAGTGCTGAAATGTCTGAAGCTCCATAATGTACATCCTTGTTTGGCAGGAAGTACAAGACACACAAGAAGTCCAACACGGAGATAAACACAGCCATGAGGATTTCACTGTTAAACTAAACCAGATTCAGAATCAGCTACAAAAGCAGGTTATCATGTTAAATTTGGAAACAGAATTACTCCTAAAATGCCTTTCTAATAAATCATCCTCATCTTCCTCATTATAAAACAACAACAACCCTGCTCCAGCGGTTTGTTTCCTTTTAATATATAAGCAGCACTTCCTGGCTCAGAACAATTTCACCAGCCAGGGCAAGTATGGATTTGTTTAGTATCGTGTTTCAGGACAGCGCAGTGGCCGTTGGACCTGCAGGGGGGAAGCAACCCAGAATCCCCAAAGCAGACACTCATTTGCCATGAAGCCTCCTTCCTTTGGGGGCAAAATGGGCCTCAGAAGCTCACAGTAACGGCTGCTGCAATTGCTTAAGGACATCACATCAAGCCACCGACTATTTGACAGGGATTGTGCAGCGGTAGTGAAATTTAACAGACCCTGGGGTGGAACAGTTGAGGGAGGGAGGTTCAAAAGGAAAGATTATAAGGAAGCTCAGGGAGGGAGCAAGGCATTGTTCCAATGGATGTAGTGGAAGAAAGAGCATAAGAAAGGATATTAGATGTGATCATATGTAAACAAAGGTTTTAAAGGAGACCCTGGAAAGAGTTAGGAAGGGGGATCGGCACAAGGGAACCTGCCTTGGGCCAATGGAACAGGATAGAGAGGATGCATTCAAATCGGGTTTTCCGCCAGGGTTCTGTGGACTGCGATGCTGGAGGAGGGAGAAGCTGCTTCCAGCTTTTCAGGGGAAGGAACAAAGCCCCATACAAAGCAGGAGGCTGGGCTCGGCTGTCACTGCTGTGGGCTTTTTCGCCTCCAACAAGTTATGATGATCATCAGGCTCAGTGTCCTTCTGGTATCTCCAACATGGAACCCATGGGCCCCAACATGTCCCCTCCTGATCTTCATTTTACTTATGATTATTTTTTTTTATTTAAACAAATGGGGTTTTTTTAACTGGGAGGCCGGCATGTTACAAAGTGAAGCGCTGTTCTCTGGCATCATCCTTATTTGGAGTGTTTCTGGGTTTTGTAGTTCAGCCCCCAAATTTGCCTTGTACTTAAGATTCTTGGGGAAGTTACTTTTCTCTTGGTCCCACTCGTTTTCTTGCTGAGAAATTAGCATTCTGTGTTTCTGGAAAATGAAGGTTTGGTGTCATCATGGCAGCAATTTATGAGTGGGCAAGCCTGCCTAGGGCAGCCATTTTGTGAGAGCGCTTACAACACTCTCTCAAAATCCCAAATGTGCCCACCAGGCAAAATGGCTGGAGATCCCTGGTGTAATTTCTGAACTGTGACTGTGATTTAATTACTTCTTTAAGTGGCATGTCACCATGTGAGCGTTTTAGACCTGCCAGTAGGGATCAGGCAAAACCCACCATTTACCACACCTGCTGTATGGACAAGCAGATGAACAGGTTGCAGGTACGCTAAATGCAAGGACTCTCGCGTGGATCCCTTTAATTTCAATGGCACATACATAAGAACCTTCGTGGATTGTGGGTATCTGGGTTAGATCTCAAACCTTTAACAGTGGCAAAAATCCACAGCCTAAATTAGCCACCAGACCTGCCAATACAGCTATAATGTGGTAGTAAGGACAGGTTCAATTTGATGCCTTTCCATTACTTCAGTTTGCATAATTTTTTGAAGAAAAATTACAGCGAGGGGTTCCTAACAAAACCACGGGGCCCAATGCTAAATAATAAACTGCAGGTGTGAATAACACCCAATTATAGAAGACCTTTCATTTATATGCCAGCCATGCAACTTCACGGCAGATGAATTGTCTGCAATGCTACACCAAAGCCTTTGTTCGCTGTACTCTGTGCCTCCTGAGTTTTTGTTTAAAAACAGAAATACAGATGGAACACCCAACTGTTGCAAACCTGCCCCAGACTGAGCACACACTCGAAGCGTCCCTAATTTGTCCTTCTCCAAAAGCTGCTGAGATTTGTGAGTCAGTTACATACCTTAAGCAGCTTAAGCTTCAATTAAAACACTGCTGTGTACACCCACAATAATTACAGGAAATTACTAGAGTGGCTCTACTCCAGTTTCTCCCATTGGCTCGAAAACATCCCTTTTAAGGGAAAAAATAGCTTAAGTCAAAAATGGCAAAGTGTACTTAGCGGCTGTGAAGGCTGCATGCTGTTCTCAGAGCAGGTAAGACCAAACCTTTATCAACTGCCAAAAGAAAGTTTTGAGAGATGGGGATGGGAGAACGTCTTAATGTACTGTGGATCTTTCTCCCACCCACCCACCCACCCAAAAAAGTGAGGGAAGGCAAATTAAAGCCAGTTGCTGGCATAATCCCCCTGACCCTCATCCAAACCGATCAGTTCCACGTTAGCTTTCTTTCCCCACTACTTCTGTAGATTTACTTTGCAGGTTTGCACCAGTCCAAATGCACAAGGTGAACTTCTAGAGACACACATTATGTGCTTAATTATGGGGGAAGGGAATTAAGTCAATTCCTGATTTATTTGTTTTTAAGAAGGGAATGCCTAGGATCACATTCCCAAACCAATCCTTACTGGCACTCAGGATAAAACAGAACTGGGTTTCCACATTACTCTCCAAAAGAAAGCCTACGGGGCGTTCACTAGAGAGATGCCAAGGCACAGTGAAGTCACTCCACATCAACAGAAACCACAGCCAATAGTAGCTCTCAGGTTAATACCAGAAATTCAGGCTGTGCGTGATGCAACTTTTTCCAGTTAGGCAGGAGCACAGTAAAAACATACCCATCCATCTCTAGAGACGGCCCAAGTACCAATTTGGATAAGGTGGAGAACATATGTGGGGAAACAAGCCGGGGGGGGGGGGGGGGCTGCTGTCCTCCAAAAGCAGGAAGTGTTATTTCAGCCTGGCAACTGAGTCAAAAAAAGTTACAACATTTGTACCAACCTGCCTGCATATAACAGTACATGTCATTCGTGCACCACAGCCTAGAAGAGCCAAGCCTCATCTTATTTACAAATAAAACCCTTCCCTGCCTGTAGGCAAATCTTACTCACCACAGGTGAGTGCTGCTTAATCCTCTGCTTTGCCACAAAGCTGCATCCCCATCTGTTTAACAGAAATTCCACAGACATTGCAAGTGGTGAAGCTGTATGGACATCGCTTCAAGAAGGGCGAGTTAGACGGTAGAACTGGTAGATCCCTGCGTGATTTGCAATAGATCAGCAAGGATTTCTCACTCCCAATTGTTTAAGGATAGCAACAAAAGGCCTGTGCACATACACACACGCCTAAATTATATTGCTGAAATGAAGGAAGCTTGTAGCTGCCAGGAGTGAATGTGTGTGTGAATGTTCTGGTACTCAAAAGAAATTCATGGGGCTAGAATTGTTTTGGGGTGGGGGTTGCACCAGGCTCTAGCAGATGGAACTTGGGGCTCTACTGAAGTCCCATTTCGGTACAGAAATGAAACCTGCACCCCTGCCCATATACGCACACGAACCAAAACTTCCATGCTGCACTTACTCCAAGTAGCTCAGGGCAGCATCCAGGGAAGCGGAATTCAATGGAATAACCCACTGATCTGGTTTGCACATTGTTTCATCATGGGTTTAACTACGGGTTGTTAACCACGAACAACCTAGGAAGAGAACCCATGGTTTGTTGGGTTGTCAGCTCTGGGTTGTTCGTGGTTAGCAACACAACAGTTAAAGTGGCAGGTTACACATATAACAGCCCCTCAACTCATACTATGGGTTGTCATTGGGTGGGTTGACACATCACGCTAAGCCATCCCTGCAAATAACCCTCAGACCATTGGGTGTGCATTTGCTTACTCACAATGGTGCTGACAGATAATCCACCTCTCCAAGGCTTGTTGCACACTTAGTCCTCCCACCCACTCCCTGCCTGTATCCCAGGGGACTTTGCAGCCAAACCTCATGGTCTCCTGCTCCCTCGCTACGTCAATGGCCTTTTTGCTGTATGTTCAGGGCGGGGGGGAGTGTTTGCCTTTCCTGGCTCCCGGCAGCAAAGCCAAATTCCCCAGTCCCGATTCCTCCCCCTGCCCCGTGCCGGGCATTGTTTTTGTAATTAAAACTGTAAACCTTAACATGCCGTCTTATGTGTTTTATTAGCTGCTTTTATTAGAGGGCGGGCAGGGGAGCGAGAGCAAGAACTGCTTCAATGGGGAACGCGAGACGGCGGGGCGGATGACAAAACGCACTGCTCGGGCAGGCAAAAGGCAGCTAAGATCTCACCCCAAAGGGGTTAATGTTAATATAGGCCCCTTTCCGTTGATCAAATGGAAAGAAATTTCACACACAACATCATGGTAACGGATAGGACAACCTGAATTGCCAAAAGGATACAAAGCTAACTTTGCTTCAGACATTTAGAGGTTTACTCTGTGAGGAAATCCTTTGGAAACATCTTGCTGTAAAGGAGCAGAAGAAGAGCACAATGAAGACACCAACGAAGCTGGGAAGATAACAAGCTCCTTCAAAGTCTCAGTGTGGAAGACACACAGCTGGCTCATATGGGTTAGAAGAAACTACTTCACTGACTACTGGAGCAGCCAAGACCACAGGAGGTGGGGGGAGGAGACTGCCGAGGGAGGGGGGCTCAGGCTGCCACAGCACAACTCCTTGCTAAGTAGACTTCAGCAACCAAGGTTTTTAAACTGTTGGTTGTTTTATTATGATTTTAATTTTTGTGAACCACCCAGAGAGCTTCGGCTATTGGGCGGTGTAAAAATGTAATAAATAAATAAATAAATAAGATCGCTTGCAAGGAAGGAACAGTAGTGGGTTGTTCTTGTGTGTGTGTGTGTGTGTGTGTGTGTGTGTGTTTTGTTTTGTTTTTTGCCATTCTTGCCAAGTGGCTCCGTAGCCAATTGCCATAACCCATGCCAAAATCAGATTCCAAGCTTCGGATGAGAACAACCCATCACAGGCAAGAATAACCCTATAACAAGCCATGGATTCTTATCATGGCTTGCTCCTGAAAAATAAGCCACCCCATGGTAAATGCCCTGGGTTCGGACATCACAACCCACCATGGCTGGCTACCCATGATAGGTTGCCGTGTTGTGCGAATCCAGTTGTTATGTGTAAACTAAGCCACTCAATCCATATTCAATCCATATATCGGTTTGTCATTATGTGCAAACCAGGCCATTGTATTCTAACAGCCCTGTGAGGCAGATTCAGCTCAAAGCCACCCAAAGAGTGCCATTAAGCAAGTCGAATTTTGAACCTGGATTGCTCATGCCCATTCGATCCACACCACCACACTGGCTCGCACCAAGCAATGGAAATGGAGGAGGGAGAGAAATGTCAGTCATTACTATCCAATAGTTAAGCCGCTGGTGTTTTTCCAAGCTCTGAACAAAGTCTAACGTAGATCTGGCCAAAAGAGGACAAAAGCCGGTTTCATGTGCCTGTGGTAGAGACAGTTTAGCCCCATGGAACATTGCTATAAATACTCTGGTAAAAAGAACATCCACATTTTCCAAGCTGACAAGGAGGGAGCGGCACTAGCTTTTGGTTATTCTAAGTTCACTGGACAAATGCCCAAACAGGCTGGCCAGAGGGTTTTTTTTAAGCCTACAGGACAGGATGGGGGTATACAATGAATTAGCAATGGTCAAGCTCCTTTGGGCTCAATTTGGAATGGGCAGAAAAGAACTTGTTGAACCTTGGCCTGATTCAAACCCAGCAGAATTCCTTTCCCCCAACCCGGCTTCCCCTTGCCCATCCTCTTATCATTCCTTCTCAAACTTACCTGGAAGTGGGGCAACTTCCCATACGGTTCTAGAGGCTCGCAAGTATCCCAAGCCATCAAGAACCATGGAAGATGCAGTTCCTATGGTCCCTAACCATCCTCTCAAAGGCCCAGGGGGATTCCTCCCCATTGCTCCATAAGCTTGGACAGGGAACGTAGGCAGCAGTATCAGCAGAAGAGTGCTGTTACAAGCCAGGCGCAAGCATCTGAGTAGCTTGGGCTCTGCTTGCAATGGCTTTGGGGGTTCATTTCCAAACCTCCCAATTCCACATATTCAGCAGCATTACTAATTTAAATACAGAAGAGTATGACCCAGTTTGCACATAACACTCAACTCCAGGGTTAAACAATCCAGGAATTGGCATGGTCACAGAGGAGCAAACGTCACTTCCACCTTCCAAAACAACCCACTCCTGGGTTATTTCATAGAATCATAGAATAGCAGAGTTGGAAGGGGCCTACAAGGCCATCGAGTCCAACCCCCTGCTCAATGCAAGAATCCACCCTAAAGCATCCCTGACAGGTGGTTGTCCAGCTGCCTCTTGAAGGCCTCTAGTGTGGGCCTCCACAACCTCACCAGGCAACTGATTCCATTGTCGTACTGCTCTAACAGTCAGGAAGTTTTTCCTGATGTCCTGCTGGAATCTGGCTTCCTTTAACTTGAGCCTGTTATTCCATGTCCTGCACTCTGGGAGGATCGAGAAGAGATCCTGGCCCTCCTCTGTGTGACAACCTTTCAAGTATTTGAAGAGTGCTATCATGTCTCCCCTCAATCTTCTCTTCTCCAGGCTAAACATGCCCAGTTCTTTCAGTCTCTCTTCATAGGGCTTTGTTTCGAGACCCCTGATCATCCTGGTTGCCCTCCTCTGAACACGCTCCAGCTTGTCTGCATCCTTCTTGAATTGTGGAGCCCAGAACTGGATGCAATACTCTAGATGAGTCCTAACCAGGGCCGAATAGAGAGGAACCAGCACCTCACGTGATTTGGAAGCTAGACTTCTATTAATGCAGCCCAAAATAGCATTTGCCTTTCTTGCAGCCATATCACACTGTGATGTCCAAACCCAGGAACTCTAGAATGTTTAGGTGTTGAAGAACCCAGAGTTAACCCAACAACAAACCATAGGTCTAACATATGAACATGTGCAGCCACACCAATTCCTGAGGTGCTTAACCCAGGAATTGAGTGTTACATGCATAGCAGGTTAATATGTTAGACCAGTGGTCTCCAAAGTTTCTCCGTTTAGGGAACTCTTTCCATTGCAATTTGTCGGCTGAGGAAAACTTTGCGTATTTGCTCGAAAATCCCAGTTCCTTGAAGAGGATTCCGGTAGGAGCACTCTCAGCGGATGGAAGTGCTGCCAAGCCCTGTTGGCCTTCACTTTTGCCAAGCATAGGCAATATGCACTCTGGAATGCCACAAGCACTATCCCTTCCCCAGCCCCCACCAGCAGTTGCAGGCTGCAGAAAAAGCATGTGGTGGGCAGCCCGCCATGCCAACTTTCCCAAAAGGCATTATAGTGACTGAGGAACTCCAGCTCCTGAGGAACGTCCCCAAAACACAGTTTGAAAGTCTCTGGCTCAGATCTTTTTCTTTTCTTTTTACCAAGTACTCCTCAAACAATTTTTAAGAAACAAGAAACAGAAGCTTTCCTTCTGTTCTCAGAGAAGTTCAACTCTGCACACCACGGCACGGCCCTGGCCAACAAAAGACGTCTAATGCCTGCACACAGACACAAGTTGCATTCCTGAAGAGGGAAAAGAATGAAGCCTCTGTCTTTAGTGACTGCAGAAAGGCAGAAAACATATGAGCGCTCCAGTGGGGAGAAAAGGCTGGCATGTCCCCGTTTAGCCCATGCATATTTCTTGCTTGTGTCCATAGCTACTAAGAGAATTGAACTGGAAATATCCTCTGGTTGGCACAGTCCTATATTTAACAAGACCACAAAGGAAAACGCACGTCACAGAACAGCAAGTTTATAAGTTTGCTGTGCCCCACAATTTCTTCCTTGTGATCTTTTGAACTAATAGGAGACCGGTACATTCCAAAGTCCAAATACTGATCATCTCAGCAAAAGTCATGACTTGAACCCTATTCAGAAAGCTGTACTGCACTGCACAGCAAAAGAGCAAACTCCGATGAACTTAAATATTATCTGGTAACGGAGCCAGAACAGAAATTCAAGCAAGACAGGAGATAAGCCATACCTGCTTAAGCTATTTTCCTAACTTACACATAATCATCCCCTTTACTAGGTTACTCAATTGAGTTTGCTATCAGTCTGGAAGCAAAACTCCTCCCTGCTTCCGCAAGTATTGGTTTCTCTACGTAGTCAAAATCCCTAGGCATGAAATTACTAAAGAAAAAGAAAACACCCAAAGGATCTGAGAGTTCCCAGACAGTTGAGCCAAGAGAGAATAACTCTACAGCTAACTCATCCTGTTGTCTGGAGATGATGGAACTTCCAGGTTGGCCCTAAATTCCAGAGAAGGAATTCCTGTCTGATGATAACTTTGGAGGGGGTGGGGAGAGACCTACTGCTGACTAATCCCAGCTACGCTAAAATCCGTAATTTCACTATTGTTTTTTATAGGCAACTCTACTCACGCACAGGAAGACAGGGGGAAGAACTCCCCCCCCCTTTTAGGAAATGAGATTTGTTATATACATTGAGAATTAAATTGTTAAGAAAGAAATTCATTGCAAGTCAAAAACCTAAGTCACACTGACCTGGTTCACACATAATGTTAACCCATGGTTTATTGCCTTACCCAAGGTTTGTCTGGCAGACGATAAAAAAAAAGTGGTTTTCTCAATGTCTGTGCTGTTTGTTTCCCTCCTCCTTCACCCACTCCCTCCCTATATCCCAAATGCCTTGTGGTGCTGTACTACTGTCATGTAGAGTGTCTGGTATTGTTTTGGGGTTGGGTTTTTTTAACTACTTTTACTCACTGCCTCTGTAGCTTTGTGAAACAACCCATGGTTTTAACCTCATGATTCGGTTACTGCAGTGCACTTTATGTGGGGCTGCCCTTGGGCCAGGTTCAGAAGCTGCAGCTGGTGCGGAATGCAGCAATCACAGTGCTCACTGGGAGGCCTAGCTATGCTCCAAAACACATGTGTTAAAAGAACTGCGCTGGCTGCCTACCAAACCATGTTCAAGATTATATTATTGGCCCAAAAAACCCTGAACAACTTGGGACCAGGATAGCTAGCAGACCACCTCCCTTTACACATACCCAGTCGACCTTTAAGAGCGTCAGAGGAGGTCTAGCTGATCATTCTGCAACCGACAAAATGTTGCCAACTAACACCTTGACAGCAAGCCTTTTTGGTAGCGCCACCCACCCTCCGGAAAACCCTCCCCTGTGCAGTTTGGGAAGCAGGAAATGTGGAACATTTCAAGTGCCTCTTGAAAATGCACTTGCTCCTTGTATTGCTCTGTAATATTATTGTAATTAGAATCCTTTTAATAATGTTTTTATAGGTGACTATTTATTTATTTATTTATTACGTTTCTATACCGCCCAATAGCCGGAGCTCTCTGGGCGGTTCACAAAATTTAAAAACATTCAAAGTATAAAACAACAGTATAAAACCATAATATAAAATACAATATAAAAGCTCAACCAGATAAAAACAGCAGCAATGCAAAATTACAAATTTAAAACACCAAGTTAAAATTTATTTATAGACTGTAAAAATGCTGGGAGAATAAAAAGGTCTTCACCTGGCGTCTAAAAGCATATAATGTAGGTGCCAAGCGAACCTCCTTAGAGAGCTCATTCCACAGCCGGGGTGCCACAGCAGAGAAGGCCCTCCTCCTAGTAGCCACCTGCCTCACTTTCTTGACTCTAATATTTATATGTAAACCACTAAGGGATTTTGTTATATCAAGCGCTATCAACATATAGATAAAGTTCACACATAAAAACAACCCATGATTTAAACAACCCAGTGTTCACAACACAACAACAAACCATGGGTTCTTTTCCCCAGGTGTTCATGATTGACAAACTATGGTTTGTAAGCAAGGCTGGGTTCGCATATCACAACAACCAAGAATTCAAGAACCCACTGGTTAAATCATGGGTTAGCATTATGTGTGAACCAGGTCATTGTTTAAAACCGTGGTTTGATTTTCAAAAAGTTGAATAATCAATAAAAGTTACACAACTTTGAATTTAATTGTTGTATCTTTGCCTCTCCGCCTGTACGTGAATATAATTCATTAGTTTTAACATTCCTATAAATTCAGACTGCTTATTTTCCTATTGAAAGTGGGGTATTGCTGTCAACTTCCAATATCTTGTATAACATACGCATGCTGCAGTTATTATATATGGTATCAACTCTTCATACAGAGAAGTTTATAACACCTCAATGTGATGTCAACAAAGCAATTTGTCACACAGGATTTATCACCTGTCACGAACGCTGAGAACAGTTCATTGGCTTCCAATTCACTTCAGAATCCAATATAAACTTCTCCTGTTGACCTACAAAGCTTTTCACTGTCTAGCTCCTTCCAATCTTTCCTCTCTCATCTCACACTATTGCCCCGCTCGTGCTCTTCGCTCCTCTGATGCCATGTTTCTCACCTGCCCAAGGGTCTCTACTTCCCTTGCTCGGCTTCGTCCATTTTCTTCTGCTGCCTCTTACGCCTGGAACGCTCTTCCAGAACATTTGAGAACTACAAGTTCAATCGCAGCTTTTAAAGCTCAGCTAAAAACTTTTCTTTTTCCTAAAGCTTTTAAAACTTGATTTTGTTCTGACTTTTATACTGTTAGTTTTACTCTACCCTGTGCCTGTTTGGTGCATTCTCTTCCCCTCCTTATTGTTTTATTATGATTCTATTAGAATGTAAGCCTATGCGGCAGGGTCTTGCTATTTTATTGTTTTACTCTGTACAGCACCATGTACATTGATGGCGCTATATAAATAAATAATAATAATAATATGAAAAGCTGTACCGGAGCAGGATAGAGGGCTACGTAGTCCAGCATTATGTTCACACAATGGCCAGTCAGAAGCCAATGGAAAGCCCTCAGACAGGGCATGGATGCAATAGCCCCCTCCCACTCTTGTTCCCCAGCAACTGGTATTGAGAAGCACACTGCATCAGATATTGGACTTAATATATTGCTATCATGACTAACAGTCACTGATAGCCATACCCTTCATGAAAATTTAAAATTCTGCTGCAGCGCAAAGAAAATAGACCACCAGATCCAAAGTAGACGTCCCAGGAGTTTGTATGTTTCCTACCTTTTCAAGTCAACCGTTGTTACACTAAAAACCACTCCTTTGAGCCACAGAATCATGAAGAGTCTCTGAGAGAAGGGGCAGTTGCCTATGCTTTCACCATCACTGCCGGCCTGTGAAAAGAGAAAAGGGCATTAGAAGAAGTCGGCCAGGTGTGCAGACCAGTCTTCTGGCACTTAAAAAGGTGGCTCAGCAGACAGAGCCCCCTTTCAGCCTTGGCCTAGGTAGCTCCACTAGAAAGAGAGGAGGGTCATGGTCAAGTTGTGGCAAACGTTAAAGTTTCGCAAGAGAAGGGCCTGGAAAATTGCTGCCTTTGAAAGATAAAATACTTTTGCCATTGTCCGTGTTGCTTTTCCAGCTGAATAAGCAGTCTGCCAAGAACTCATCACTTACTGGGATGTGCCATCGCTAGCTCATTGAAATGACAGTCCTGGATGCTTTTTTCATAGTAATGAATATAGTTTGCTGCATGCACCTAGAACTACACCTGTTCAACTTGTGATCCACTAAACCAAACACAGCTCACAAAAGCCTCCACAAACCTTCTGATTTTGCTGCCTGCTTGAGGATGCAACACAAAACAGTGCAATGACCACCTGGCAAGCCAAAATACATAGTTACAGGGCTGTGTTTGGAAAGTGAGGCGTATTATGCGAAGGCTTTTCTGACAAATTTAGCAAAAACAGGTGGTGACTGGAAAGTTATTGTGCCTATTCCAAGGAATAAACAGTTCACAAAACCAAAGGGCTGGAAGAGGTGCAGAAATCTAGCCAAGGTCCTCCCCCTCCTCTCTATGTGCACTGACACACAACTTTATTGTACGAAACCACAAGTTCCAAAGTACCCACTTTCCAATTTCTATGGAGACAGGAAGCAAGAATAAAGTGTTCCAACCAGATGTGTCTATATACGTTCAAGGACGACAACCTAGAAGTCTCCAAAGAACAAATCAAGGCACATTAAGAAGGAAGGCAGAAAGGTTTCAGTCACGCACAGGAATTTCTTTTCAGACCTTCAATTAGGATAGACCCAAAAGGGCAACCTGTACCTCAACGTTGCAAACCAGCCCAAGCCTCACAAGATGAAATATACATCTCAAGACTACCCTCATGCAGGTGACCTAGAATTGACAACTGGTCATAGCTACCAATAAACTGACATGTTGAGAAAGCGGACTCATCCTAATCTACCTATCACAACTCTAGTTCCATTTTACTTCCGAGCATTTTGAGTATTTATTAAAAAGCAATTATGATCATTATGAAGAGATGCAAAATTGTTCAGGAAGTACCTTGCCCTTCCTGGTGAAAGAATACAGAGGTTATTGAATCCATATTCAGCAACTAGAATGCATAATTAATTGGCAAATGTTTTGTTACATCTAGTCTGGATGAGATCAGAATTGAAGTGACAAACAAAGCAACCAAGCCCATAAACTTGAGTGTCGAAATGTAACACTTGGCATGTAAGACCTACATGGGTGTTGATGGGGGACACAGGACAAACGAGCGCAAGAATGCAGGAATTGTTTTAGGGTTAGTATTTTCTCAGTATTTCTTAATATTCTATCTCAGTTTTAGTGTTAGTATTTTCTCATCCCAAACTTATTTCTGGTCCACTATTATCTCTGAAATTGTGACCTGTGTGCGCGTCATGTTGGTCTGCTTTTAATCTGGAGAACAGAAGACGGTACTGTTAGGGTGTTTCGGCAAGGAGAGCCTGGGATTCAGTGGCAATCTCGCCTCTTAGAGCCCACAATTCTGTAACGATACAGTTATCAGTGCCAAATATCCTTGAATCGCAAGCAACTACATTTGCTATCATCTCAAGAAATGAGAAGCAGCTTTTGTTTATTAACTTTGTATTGTATTAATTAACTTATTCCCATTACAGGGTGACACGCATGGTTCCCCTCCCCATTTTATCCTTACCACAACCGAGGTAGGTTAGGCTGAGAGACGCAGACTGGCCCAAGGTCACCCAGTGAACTTTTTGGCTGAGTGGGAATTTGAACCCACTCGGCCACAACCTGAACTCTGTCACTACATCACACTGGCTCTCTTCCACTGGCTTTTCTGTCCCAGGATGTCATGTAGGGGGAAAGTGACTTTAATGCTAATCGTTCGCAGTTGTGAAGCGTTCTGAAGAATCCTTGGAATCCAAAACTTGTTAAGTGGAATAGTTCTAGGCAGCATATTCCAGAATAGTTTCAAAGCAGTGCAGTACTGATGGGAAGCTCTTCCTCCACCTCACTTCCAGTCTGAAGTGATATTGGTGCCAGCTGCTCTTCTCTATTCCCAGAAGAGGGTCCATTCCAAAAGTGTCAGTATCAGCATGCCCAATAGTCACTACACCTCGCTACACTGGCCAAAGGGGAGGGGGGGGAGGAATGAACAGGCAACACAAGCAGTGTAAAAGGGAGTTGGAAGTATGCATTACTTGCATATGAGGCCCAGTATTGGGCAAAAGACGGAATAATAACAACAACAACAACAACAACAACAACAACAATAATAATAATAATAATAATAATAATAATAATAATAGGACCTCCCATCTGCAGTATGTCAGGCACTGACAATCATATGCTTGTGGCAATTATTACAAACCCACTTGTTTACCCTGGCTTTTCCCCAACTTGTCTTAACAGGGCCCGACTCAAAGTGTTGGTATGAACATTTAACGCCCTATATGGCTTGGGGCCAGGCTATCTGAAGGAACGCCTCCTGCCATATGTACCTTCCCGGACCCTAAGGTCATCCTCAGGGGTCCTTCTCCGTGAGCCCCTGCCAAAGGAAGTGAGGCAGGTGGCTACCAGGAGGGCCTTCTCTGCTGTGGCACCCCGGCTGTGGAATGAGCTCCCTAAGGAGGTTCGCTCGGCACCTACATTATATGCCTTTAGACGCCAGGTGAAGACCTTTTTATTCTCCCAACATTTTAACAATCTATAAATACATTTTAACATGGTGTTTTAAATTTGTAATTTTGCATTGCTGCTGTTTTTATCTGGTTGAGCTTTTATACTGCATTTTATATTATGGTTTTATACTGTTGTTTATACTTCAAATGGTTTTAAATTTTGTGAACCGCCCAGCTATTGGGCGGTATAGAAATGTAATTAATTAATTAAATAAATAAATAAATAAATAAATTTTATAAGGATATAGTGTTTTGTCATTTGTTTTAAACTGTTTCGGGATTTTTAAAGTAGGAAGTGGCATGCATTTTGTATTTCTAGTGATAGTTGCAAACATGCAGAGAGCTTCGGCAATGGATTGGTCTAAAAATGAAATAAATAAGGTAATACTTTTAAATACCTAGGAGCACCATTCCAAGTGAAAGACAGACAAATGAGTTCAGAGATAGAAAATGAAAGACCTGCGGTGGCCATTTTCTCTACTACCGCCTCTGGCAAGTTTGAGATTAAAATTTAAATGGAGCATTTGTCTTCAATTTAACATAAGCCGCCATGTTTCAGAAGATGTGGAAATGCCATCTCACCAAAAGAATAGGTTAGATCTAAAATATAATCCAGATTTAGATGCAGATATGAAGTCTTCACGAAGTCACTGCAGACTTTACCCCATTTGTATTCCTCAAAGTGTCCTAAGTTATTCTGAGCACACAGTGAGAAGAATGTTGCAGGAATGCCAAGAAAAATTTGGCTTCAGCACTCAAAGCATATTCTGCCATGCAACGGCTTCACATTCAAGGGCCATTTTTCCAGGATTGAGTGTGTATGTACTAGAAAGAATGCAACTGTGACAAGCATAAGGCTCATTAGCATCAGTTTCTCAGAAGGGCTTCATCTTGACGAGCCCGGGAGGAAAGCGCATTGCTCTTATTCTCCACAGTGTGATGAAACGGGCTCTGCTCCTTCAGTTATACAGCAGAGCTGGCTGCCCCTAAAACCCGGAAAAACATACTTCCACGTGGGAGGTGGGGCAGGGAGGAAGTAATAGCGCCCCTCTCCCCCATTACATCCACTGTCCTGAGAAGAAGCAAACATTCCAGGTTATCCAGGGCAGGATCTGAAGGCTCTGCGCATTTGTGGAGGGAGGTCTTATCCTTTACTTTGCGGATGCACAGCTGTGCGTCTTCAGTTTATAAAAATAGAGATTTGCTGCGTTCCCTGGCAGTTTGCTCTAAAGGGGTGAAATGGGGGGGGGGGGTTCTCCCTCCACAAACACGCAGTTTCGGATATAAATTGGGGTGAATTAACGCAGAATCAGAGAAGTTAATTAACACTATCCTGCCCTCTGCGCGGCTTCCAGCAACCAATGAGGGGTTGCCCTCCACCCCCAAGCTCAACCATTGCTGCTGAAAAAGTATCCTGCTGGCTGTTCTAGAGCAGCAGCTGCTGCTTTGGCCACCCTTGCCAGGGGACACTCTAGTCACTGAAAAGAATGAATGGTATGTAACAAAATAGTCAACAGTGCCCACCACATGACACAATACTCAACGGTGGTTCAAACAGTCAACTCTGCACAGTGTTAGTTATTTACATTGTTTAGTTCAGCCAAATAACCAACCATGGTGTGAAAAACTCCCAGCAGACGAAATAACCCACCATTGACTATTTAATCCCCTGTTGCTTACTTAACCCACCTTTGGTTATTGTGTCATCTGAACCCAGTCAGCATGGAACAAGTACTAATTGGGATGTAAGAGACAAATTCAAACCCCTAGCTGCCTGTGAAGGTGCCTTTTCGGCGCCTCCTGAAAACATCTTTATTCCAGGAAGCCTTTCCTTAATATGCAGCCTTGAATCTCTGTATTTGCTTCATTTAAAATTAGTTTTAACTGTTTTATTCTGTTTTTATTTTCATTTTATCTTGTACACCGCTCTGAAATTTTTCAATGGGGAGCGGTATATAAATATTCTAAATAAATAAATAAATAATAAATAAGTGAGCCACCATAGAATCATAGAATAGCAGAGTTGGAAGGGGCCTACAAGGCCGTCGAGTCCAACCATCTCTCAGTCTATACTCCCTCATCAAAACAAGATACTAAACACTCACTACTTGAGTGTTTAATTTTCTTTTAAAAGTACTGGAAACTGTTGATATGTTTTGTAAAGACATGTACCGTGAGACTTTTGAAGTGGAAGGAAAAACTCAAATAAAAATGCAACTTCACATGAAACCAAGGTGTGGCAAGTATGTTAACCACGCAATCATGTTTGCCGTGATGGCCTCTCCTCGAGCCATGATTCTTACCTTTTATGCTGCGAGCGTTCAAGAATTACACCTGTCTTAAAAAAGCAATTGCCACTTAAGGTTACATGCAATTTTTCATGGAAATTTAAACATAGGAGGTAATTATACAGCTTAGGAGTGTTGCGTAAAGCTGGAATCTCACCAAGATGATTGAAAAAGAAAGAAATATGCCAATATATATCCTAAGGTGTGTTTTTGGAGATGTAATTACCCAGTAATCTATAAATGCAGGCTTCATTTATGTACCAAGTGCAGTTAAAATGCAGAGCAAATACAAATGTGATACAAACTCTGAAATACTACCATGTTGGGTGGAATTGCAAAATCCAGTTAACTAGATTAATGAAATCATATTCTAGAAGCACTCTTCTGTATTCCCAACTTCAGCAGCAGCAAGCGGAAACAGGATCCTAAAGAAAGTATGTTTAGCCCAAGAACAAATTTCCGGAATTTCCTTATCAGACCCACCCCACTGAGAATGCCTTGAAAAGATACTTTAACCAATTTAAAATGCTTAGCATTTCCTATATGGCAGGGAGGTAGTGCCAAGGCATTTGGTAAGAGGGGTGGAAAATATCTGTCAAGTATTGGATCTCACCCGTACTGAATCAGATAGTCTCCAAGAAAATTTAAAACTTACCAGTCAACGGCTGACTGATCACTGCTTAAGGCTAGCCAAGCCAAAGCTATTATATAAAGATGAAACGTTTTCAGGTTTTAGGACATCTCTGCTAATAGCAGGCATCAAATCATGAAATAATAAAGTAGACTTAAACTTCGGGGGGGAAATCTAGATCCAAGTCCCCACACAAACTTTTTTTAAATAAGCCAAGAAATTTAAACAATACAAGTATGAGAAAGAATTCACAATGGACCCCAGCAGAAAATAAAACCAACTACAACTATCCTCCAGTTCTATCGATTCATATACATACCAATAAAGGTAGTGGGGGAAAGATCTCACAGCTCAAGGTCTCCATGGATTCTTTCCTACAAAAAGCGTTCTAGACATGGGACTCAGGGGGAAATTCCCTCTTCTTCCACGTTCTCATGAATTGCATGAATTGTGGATTCCCAGGGGAATTTTTTTGATTTCCAGTGGTTCAATGCAGACAGCTTGGCCACTAACAAACTTGTATACAATCAGTGGCTGCAGCCGAGTAAGCACCCAAACAGCAAGGAAATGTTTCAAGTGTACACAAACAAAACTGGGGACTGTTCCCAGGACCAGATCACTGATCATAGATCTCATAACCTACCGCCCCGAAGGGCTGTATTTTACAACAGTCCCACAGCACTTCAAGGAGGCTTACAAAGTGCCATTGCCAGCAATATAGACTGGTACAATTCCAGTTGCAACAAATTTATCAGAGTCCAATACATTCTTGCACAGGTTTTGTTCATTAGATGGAAAAATGATGCTGGTACGACTATGTTCAAAAGTAGTTAAGAAGATTAGTGTCATTAATTGAGAACAATGATTCTGAAAGGAAAAGTTCAGGATTCATTACTAGAAGTATTCTTCAAAAAGGATGACAAAATATGTATTATTTAAAATTAGTGCATCTTTTGAGAGCCGGTGTGGTGTAGCGGCTAAAGTGTTGGACTGTTCCAGTCCCCACTAAGTCATGGAAACCCACTGGGTGACTTTGGGCCAGTCACAGTCTCTCAGCCCAACCTACCTCACAGGGTTGTTGGGAGGATAAAATGGAGAGGAGGAGGATTATGCATGCTGCCTTGGGTTCCTTGGAGGAAAAATGGTGGGATATAAATGCAATAAATAAAGAAATCTCCAGATGTTACCTCTCTAAGTCACTGAAAGAACAAACTAAGTCATGTGCAGTTCCTCTGCTGCACCCCAACTTTTTGTCTACAAAAGTGTAGCAACGGAGGCTGCAATCTAGACATTGAGGTGGGTAGGAAACTTCTTACTTCTTTTCCCTCCAGAGACTTTTCTACAAAAAGTGCCAACTCCAAAATGCTTTTTTTTAATATGGTGAGTTTTGGACAGGGAAAAGCAGGCTATGGGGAGAGTTTTAAGAACAAAAATCAAGAGAAAGGGGTTATGAAGTGCTGTCTGTTCTCTCCCCACCACGTGGGACTCTTGCTGCAGGTTGTAGCACTTGTGGCTATATTTGATTTCAAAGAAGGAGGCAGAACTACATGCCACGGTAGCACAATGAAGGTGCTTGACTGCACATGAGTCGACCTAAGCGGGAAGGTCATGGGTGCACACATGGTGTGCATTGGATTCACATCCACCACACCTGAGGAATAAATGGAGAACGGCCTCTGATGTAGCTCTTGACTCTGACTAGGGAGCCAACTGGCCTATATTCAATGGGAAAGGATGCTGAAGAGTGATTATGACCCGACCATCTCTGCATTCCACAGATTTGACCAGGGCTTTGAAAGATGTAACCAATCATGTCAGCCAGAAACTTTATAAGGGCCACCAGCTTCTAGGGGTTGACCTTAACCAGTCCATTACTCCTACTTTAATCAGATAAAGTCATGTTCCATACACCTGATGATACACAAACTGCAAGAAATATTTTTGCTCTGTGTTGCCTGGTGTAACTTCTCTTTGACTATGTATTAAAGATTATTTCCAGAGAGTAATGGAAGAGACGTCCCCCTTACTGCCATAGGTGGGGGCGGGGAGATTTGATGTAAACAGCTGTTTGTTATCTTGGTCACATCCAACAGCCCATACTGAAATCCACAAGATCAGATTGCAGCAGCCTCCGGTCTAATCAATTTCAATCCTAAACCTGTTCCTGTTCAGAAGTAGGTGCTGCTCCCAAATTACTCATACCCTGGATTTATTCATCTTTTTTACTGACTGTGCCAAGTTCCACTTTTCAGTTCTGTAGCCTGAACAAATCTTCTAAGAGACTAATTGCTTCCATCTATCTCACGTCTTCCAAATGGCCCAAGAGTCAATAGACCCTATAAAGGACAAAAGTAGCAAGTTCATGACGGATGAGGTCAATATTGCTGAGAGTCAAAGAACTCTGCTGTAATGTGCAAGATGGAAGCTGAAGGCTAGAAGAACAGAGGTTCCACCCTTACAGAGAAACCGCTGGCCAGAGACATGGGAACTTTAGAATGTCAGAAAGATTGCCTGCCAAGTTTAACTCTGTGCAAATCCATTTTACCACAGAGTTACTATTCATCCTCATTAGGTTCCAAATTTGAAATGAGAATTCACAATAGCAACAGGACCTAATACAGTATACAGTCAGACAATAACTATGTCACTGCATGACCAGAGGTAATTTTACACAGACTTCTTAAACAGTAAAATCTGCTTCATTTCAGAGAACTGGGATCCAAAAACCCACAGTTTCAAAAAGCTACTTTGAGATGGGGAAACAGAAAAAGGTACTCCTCCCAATCCCAACTCTAGACGTAGTTTTCCTGGATTTAAAGAAAGGCTGTTGAGTAATGTTAGATGCATCTACATGTCAAGTCTAGTTCGGCCCACAAAACCTGATTTGAAATGCAGTAACTGAGCCCCATTATCTTACCCAGTTTCTCTTTGGTATCTGAAGCATATACAACCAGCTATACATGTATGGCACAAAACCATTTAGATGGAAAGGATTGTAATTAGAATTCTGATTTCAGAAGTCGTCATTTAATGTGCCTGAAAACAAACAATACCTCATGGAGTGAAATCGTTCTTAAATTTGTACCCAAACAGCATTTCCAGGTCATTTTGTGGGAACTGTGTTTGCATTCTTGAGAGGGGGGGTGTAGAAATCTGTTGAAATACAGTCATGGTACAATGCTGAATATCATCTTTACCATATTTAGTATTTGCTTGAGAGTCTTCTCTCGTTTAAATACAAGCTTTGCATTTCATGGCTCTTGCTTCTATGAAGATTTGGTTACATTTAGAATACTGTAGAACGTCAGAATGGACAAATGTTTACTCTTAGTTATGTAAGGAATAGTTAATAAATGGGGGCGGGCATTAAACTGACTTTGTTAAATTCAGATGGAATTGGAATGAATGACTGAAACAGTAAACACTGGGGTACAACTTCCTTAGGTTATGTTATACCTTAAACTGGTAACAGGAAGAACATGACATACAGAACATAGTTAAACTATAGAATTTACTACCTCAAGATATAGTGATGGCACCAATTTGGATGGCTTTAAAAGGAGGTTGGATAAATTCCTGGAGGAGAAGGCTATCAATGGCTAATAGCCCTGACGGTTATGTGCTATCTCCAGTATTTGAGACAGTAAGTCTGTGTGCGCCAGTTGCTGGGGAACATGGGTGGGAGGGTGCTGTTGCACCATGTCCTGCCTTGTTGGTCCCTGGTCAACAGCTGGTTGGCCACCGTGTGAACAGAGTGCTGGACTAGACGGACCCTCAGTCTGATCCAGCATGGCTCTTCTCATGTTCTTATGACTGCAAAGTTATGCACTGACAACCCAGTGGCAGCTTAGCGGAACTCTGGCTCATGATAAAGATCACAAGATCTGATTCCCAATGCAGTCTGAGTATCGCTATGCTTTTTGAAAGGACAAACTCTTCTTTTAAAGAGCAATGCCGCAAAACCCATAAAAGCAGAAAAAAGTTGCATGAGATAACAGCAGTGTTTAATCTCAGATAATTTTAGCAGTAATGCAGTTCACCTGACTGATAGGAACTTTACAGCACTCTATACCCCTTCCCCATGGATCCTTTCCTACACCCCTCAATGTCTGTTTGCAAGTTCCCCATAATTCCCATGGCTGCCTTCATTTCCTCTAACCCAACTCCACTAATTCACTATTTTGCAGTGAATAAATATGACCAGCTCTGCCAATGCTACATGGAATGTCAATAACAATAATAATGATAATAATAATAATAATAATAATTTATTTATTTATTTATTTATTTATTTGCTACCTGCCTCTCTCTCCGAATCGAGTTGGATGGCTTATCAGATCTGGAAAAAATCCACTATCTACACCAATTTGTCTAATAAGCCTGCTTATAGTTGAACATGAGGGATTATCCTCTGCATTAGCTCATTCTCTGGCAATGCAGCCACTCACTGTTTTGCAGAATATCGCCTTCCTGGGGACAGAACACTGACTCGTAGGGCAACAAGTGAATTTTGCCACTTAACAATATAGATTCCATTCCAACCATATCCTATCTTGGGTTGGTAAACAAGCTGGAGCTTAATCCAGAGACAATGAAAATACTGTTGATGAAGCGTTCTGATGATTAAGCTCCACACCTCTACCCTATTTTGGACAGGCTGCACTCCTCCTGAAGCAAGAGTTCTGCAGCTTAGGGGTACCACTGGAACTGTTACTGGATGCTCAGTTGCGAGCAATAGCTAAAAGTGTCTTCTACCAGCTCTATCTTCTTTGCCAGCTGCACCCCTTCTTGAAAAACTCAGACCTGAGTCAGGCACACCCTAACCACCTACATGTTGGCCTACAATTTTTTAAAAGTGCCCTCCCACACAAGCCACGACATGCTCTTCATTCCTCTGAAGTCCTCCTTCTTGCTTTCCTCATCAGAGGTACAACAGGTGTCCAAGACAAATAGGGGCGCTTTTTTTTTAGCTGTTTTGCCAATGGCAAAACAGCCTCCCTAGAGAAGTATCCCTAGCTCCAAAATTGTCCACTTTCAGGAGGGCAATAATAATAGTATTACTCCAGCAAGTTTTCAGACCTCCCTAAAATGTTCCTTTCAACTCCTTTTTTTTTCCTTTGGCGTTGATTTTATTAAGTATAACAGTTATATTTTGTTTGTTGTAAGCCACCTTAAATACATTTTACACAGATAGACAGGGTATAAATTAACAAACCAAACTTTACTTGAGATGGCTCCTTCATTTAAGCAAAGGTTTAATCTATACACTCCTATCTCTTCTTCACCCTTTCTTTTCATTGATGCCTGGTAAACAATGCTTTGCAAAGATCTGCTTTGGCTGCCTGAAATCTACTGGCAGATTTAGAACAAAAATGTATCTTCAGGAAGGGCCACCAGAATAAAGGGATGACACCACTGTACTGCACATACCAGCGGAAAGTGCCAGCGTGCAAGAGTTATGATGAACAAAAAGGACTTTTTTGTTTTGCTTTGCACAAAGTCATGTTTGACCTTATCCATTCCTCCGAGTAATTCTGCACAAACACATACAAAATCCATCACCCTCCATCTTGACAGATGCTTCCTATGAATAGCTGCTTCTGTAAGGCCAAAAATGGGGATTTGTTTCCCAGACCGACCCCACTTGACCTACAGTTGCCTCCCATGTTACTTTTCACTATGTGCAATTCTTAAATCACAAGGGGAAGCAGGTAGAAAATGGACAGGGGTCCACATTTTTAGCGAGTGAAGACATTTTTTAAAAGAATTGCATTACTATGTTGACTACTGTGCTTTTAACAGTTTTGCATAGGTAATTGTTAGTTGGACATTTCAAACTAAAAATACATTAATGAAATAAGGAAAAGTGTTTGTGAACCAGCAGGGGAAGGGATCCTGGCCGGTGGAGGGGGAGGAAGGAAGGCGACTTTGGGGGCACTTTTTGTTTAAAAGGTTAGATGAACACATCTTCACTTGAATGCTATATAGTGGGAGTGTTCCCCGACTAAATGCTTTTTTAAGGAGTTTATAAATATTTTTAAAGGACAAAATAAGGGGAAGAGTTGTAATATCACAGGCATGAGTCAATGGGTGCCCATCATACTTGGGCAATCACATTCTTCACACCACTCAGAGATTGTACTAGATTTGCTGGGAGGGAGGCTGTATTAGCATGACAAATATTTGATAGTGGGAAGAAAATATTTCCCTGCAACAGAAGTGCTTGAGGAAGAACAACTGGATCTCCTGCTGTGCACAAAAAACAGCACATTCATAAAGAAACACTGAGAAGAGATTTCCTGGACAGAGATGCTTAGGTATCTGGTATCATGCCTCAAAGACAGAAGGTAATAGTTTAACAATTTTCAGAGGGATAGCCAGATTGTTTGTTGCAGCAAAAACAACAAAGATTCCTGTGACACCATTAAGACTGGGTTCAGATGACGTGATAACCAACGATGGGTTAAACAGTCAACAGTGGGTTATCGTGTCATCTGTTGGGACTTTTTCACACCAGAGTTGGCTCTTCGGCTGAAATAACCAATGCAAACAACCAACGCTATGCAGAGTTGATTATTTGAACAACGTTGGTTATCATGTCATGTGTCCGGCAATGTCAAATATTTTGTTGCACACAGTTGGCTGTTTTCTGCAATTGCAGAGTCCCCTGGCAAGAGCAACCAAAGCAGCAGCTGCCACTCTAGTCCAACCAACAGAACTCACAATGGCTGATGGGATACCAGAGGAAGGACTGAGGAGGGCGGGAGATGTGTCAATCAAACATATCATTGACTAATAGTCAACTTGATTATAATCATGTCGTGTGGGGAGTACCCCCTCGATAATCAACCATGGAGTTGATGATTATGACATAAACTTTTATGGACTAGAGTCCACTTTCAGATGCATCTCATACAGTTGACTGTAGTGCATGAAAGCTTATGTCATAATATGTCCGTTCGTTTTTTGGTGCCACACGATTTCTTATTGGTTTGATATGATAGCTTCTCAAGTTCTCTCAAAACAAAAAGTTCTATACAATAAATAAAATTAGAATCCTTGCCTACAGTCTTAGAAACTAAATTTCTGTACAATAAATAAAGTTAGAGCCCTTGCCTACAGTCTTAGAAACTAACTTTCAGTCATACTTTCCAATTTCAATTTAACAATATTTGAAACATTAGATGTAGGGTAGACTAAGTACTTTGGTGGACACTGAACATGCCATAAAAGTATCTGAGATATTTAGTGGCAGAACAGATTAACAAAATATGTTGCCAAATACACCAGTTAATGGATGCACTCATCCAGTATGTACCGAGACTGCATTTTTTTTATGGAGACCTACAATGAAATCTCCTGCTCAGTCTTGAAGCTCTCAGTGGGTGACCTTGAACCTAATCTACCTCACTCTCAAATCTAACCTACCTCAATCTGAGCCCATAGCACATAGAAGTGGCTTTTGATTGTCATCAAAAGCTACATTCTTGCAGTACAATTCTATACTTGTGTAGAATCCTTCTGTGTTACCAAGCTCCAGATAAAGTGTTGCAGTGCTCATGGAAAGATTACAAAATTGCAATATTAGCTGCCTGCTGTCAAATTTGCTTTATATTTAAAAATTGGTTCAGATTCAATGTTACACATTAGCAAGGGCCGCGAAGAACTATCGTTATCAAGAATGTTGCTTCGCTAAGCTAGTTAGCACAGTACAGGGTGTGCTTTGGCAGTAACACAAAAAAACTATCCCCTAGCTTCCACATGGCCTCATTGCAAAGACAGTGAGTGCTTGAAAATTCATATTGAAGAGGGTTATTTCCTCCCAAACTATTAGGCTTTTTATAAAAACACAGAATTGGACTCCTGCCACTTCAATGAATCAGGCCCCAAAAAATTGCTTTCTGCAAGGTAAGATAGGGACCTGTTGCTCTCTCACCTCACATACTCATTTTTGTTTAAGGAACAGAACCCCTCTGCCATTGCTCTGTGTGTGCACACATGTGTGTACACAGACCAGGCACACATGAATAAAATACATGTGATTGCTCTATCACATCAAGTTTGGCCCTTAAATATAAAACTGGCTCTGTTCTTTGGCCAATTATTCTTAGCTATGTCTTGGCAGGGCCAGGGCAAAAATTTAGTTGGCAAAGTAAAATTAGCAGCTTTGGTAGGGTGAGATATGAAAACCAATAACTTAATCCAGCAGCTGCCTAGGCAGAACTTAGTACAGCAAATCTGAAGTGAATTTCCATGTAATACTTCTGTGACTGTGATTTGCTACAGGTTTAACTGCTGTTTTATTGAGGTTTATCTATTAGTGTATTTTATTGTTTCATATGCTATAAACCACACTGGAAATAATGAAGGGTGGTATTAAAAATATTAATAGATGTAGCCCACAGTTTCTCAATCATTTTAGGTATGGTGTTTTATCTAATTCATTGTAGTATGCCATACTGTCCCATATTTCATATGAAAAGGAATACCGGGGTGCATATTGGCTGTATGCTAAGGCAGGAGAGTAACTAACTGAAACATTTATTAAGTACAAATGGTCACAAAACACCCCAAAAGTAAGTTTACACTCAGGACACAATCACTGTAATGCACAGGACATCTTAGATTTGGATAGGGCACTCTTACACTTCTACGCAGGCAATAGCCTTTTTGCAATACCGAAAGGCAGTCTTCTAAAGCAGCCATTGCCCCTTAAGTACTCATATTCATACTGTGTCCCAACCATGAGGTCTGGCCAAATTAGCTGTGGACAAAACTAGAAATGTACAAAATTATGCTTTCTTTGGAGAATGTGGATAAGGAGACATTTTTCTCCCTTTCTCAAAATACTACGACTCGGGAGTCATCCCATAGAGCTGATTGTTGGGAGATTCAGGACAGATAAAACGAAGGACTTCTTCACACAGCACATAGTTAAACTATGAAATTCGCTATCCCTAATGTAGGGATGACCCCCAATTTGGATGGCTTTAAAAGGGGACTGGAGAAGGGTATCAATGGCTACTAGTCCTCTTGGTGATGTGCTACCGCCGTAAGCCTGTATACACCAGTTGCTGGGGAACATGGGTGAGAGGATGCTGTTGCACTCATGTCCTGCTTGTGGGTCCCTGGTTGACAGCTGGTGGGCCACTGTGTCAACATAGTGCTAGATTAGATGGACCCTTGGTCTGATCCAGTATAGCTCTTATTATGCTCTTATTAATTACAGCCTTGATACTGCCAGGCTTGCCTACTATTGTATTTCCAACTGGCATCCATTCATTGTTACTAATGAATCTATGAAAAGTTTTTTCCCTATGGAAAAATAAAGCACTGGAAAAAATTCCAAAATATTTGCCACCCCACATCACTACATGAAAGCATGTACAAGACAGCAGAGCTCATTTAAGAAAATGAAGTTTCCCTTAGGAGTAAAATTAGCTAAGGGGTTAAAAAAAAAAAATATTGCTGTCTCAGTCAACCAAGAGTAGGGCTGTAGGACAGTGGTGGAGCACATGCTTCACAAACAGAAGGTTCCAGGTTCAAGCCCAGGCATCTCCAGACATGACTGGAAATACTCCTCTTTGAAACCCTGGAGGGCCTTGCTGCCAGTCACTATCAACAACACTGGGCTAGATGGACCAATGGTTTGACTAAGGCAGCTTCCTATGTTCCCATGAGAGCAAGATAGATGAAAAACTAACAAATACGTATCTTAATTTTTTCCAAAAAGAAACCCAAAGTGGATTACAATAAAAAAACACATACAATCAAACCAAATCCTCAAAATGCAACAAACATTGGGGGGGACCCCACAAAACACATATAAACCCCATAGACTTGAATGTATCCTCGAATATCCCTGAAACTAGCTTTAGACACATCAAATTTTATAATGTTTTTATTTATGAAGACCAGCAATGTGAGGTTTTGCTTATGCTGCTCCTTTTCTCCTGCTTGTGAAATTGATCAGATGGCCACTTGCTACGGCCCAGTCAATTTCATTACTCCTGAGTCTAAAACTGGGAGAAAGAGCTGCAGTTAGGCAAACTAACTAAGCAGACTTCTCTCCCCATCCCCTATACAGGCACACACAACTAGGAGTGTCATCAGGTGAGCATTTTATGGGATGCTTGTTACTGGCCACTTACGGATGTTTGCAGGTCCTTTTGATGATGACATCTTCCCCCTGTGCAGCTCCCACTCCTTCTGCTCTTATTATTCATGACAAAATAAGACCCAATAAATCTGGGTGTTGTTTTTATTGAAGCAAAACTTGCCACCGTTTCCTGCTGTGGGCAGGAAAATCAGCACAATAAAAATGGCCACAGAATGAGCTACGTGGTTGTTGCTGCTTCCTCTTTCTTCCCTGTGTGAAGAAAGAGGAAGCTGCTTATGCCTATTGTGGAACAGAAAAGCAACAGTTGGGATGACCCTAAGGTCATCCTCAGGGGTCCTTCTCCGTGAGCCCCTGCCAAAGAAAGTGAGGCAGGTGGCTACCAGGAGGAGGGCCTTCTCTGCTGTGGCACCCGGCTGTGGAATGAGCTCCCTAAGGAGGTTCGCTTGGCACCTACATTATATGCTTTTAGACGCCAGGTGAAGACCTTTTTATTCTCCCAACATTTTAACAATCTATAAATACATTTTAACATGGTGTTTTAAATTTGTAATTTTGCATTGCTGCTGTTTTTATCTGGTTGAGCTTTTATATTGTATTTTATATTATGGTTTTATACTGTTGTTTTATACTTTGAATGTTTTTAATTTTTGTGAACCGCCCAGAGAGCTCCGGCTATTAGACGGTATAGAAATGTAATAAATAAATAAATAAATAAATACTATGAAACACAATTTCCCCACCCCGTCTGATGATGATCTACTATGCCATGATAGCAGTAGCAGTGAATTTAGAGTTATGCCTGCTGCACCAGAGAAATAATTGCTAGCATACCGTCTGGGTGGCTCAAATTTAAATCTCTACACAGTCATAAGGCTCACTTATTTATTTTAGCATTTTTATCCCCCCCCCCTTTAGCTAAAAAGGCTCTCAAAGCAGCTTACAAAAATATTTCTTAAGACAGTCCCTGCCTGCAGGGGGGAAAGAACAGCAAATTCAGGCACTAAATTCTTAGTTGCAAAGTTCAGCAGAGACAGTTGGTAGCAGGAGGGAGGGGCCTTTCAGCTGGAGCTGGACCCAGGCATGATGGAGAGGTACCCGGCTGCTGCTTCCTCCCTCACTTGGCAAGTTAACACAGCAATTTGGCCCATTTAGCATCACAACCACCCTATAAGGGAAGAACCGCAAAGCTTTGTACACTGAAGTGTGTTCTAAACATTTGTAACTCACTTTTGCCTCCACTTTATTTTTGGCAAAATGTGTTCCCTGTAATAAGCTAGACTTATTTATTTTTTCAAAACCGCAAAGTATTGAGCAAACGCTGGACACTAAAGTTGGCAAGTAAAAAAGCATTAAAGCATAGGAGAAAGCAACTGAAAGCAATCCAGTAGCAATGACTGATCTCACTGCCTTCTTGAAAATTCACAGATGTGCCTTCACCCCTGGGTTACACTCCTATATTTAGTTTATGCCTAATATGGATTCAAGTCCAGAACAGACAGCTACTTCCTTTCTCGAAGTAAAGAAACCTCCTTGCCTTTTGTTTAGCCAACAATACAAGGATTAATGATGACTTCAGGGAGAAGCACAGCACAAACTTATAACTAACTGGGGGCATGATTTATTCTTAGCATAACAACATATTTTAGTGATGAAATTGGAAATTACTTAAGACATTTCTAGAACGTTTGATATAATTTCATTTGCTCCACCAAAAACAGTGGTCTGCACTCAGGTGTTGCAAAATGTTGTGATCAGATAGACTACTGGCAAATGGCACTAAACAACCAAAGTGTTAGATTAATTTCTAGATAAGGGGTTGAACAGAGGCAGGCCACCAATAAACACAGAACTATTTACTTGGGAAACTCATTATATTTAATCACTGACTTAGGAAATTGACTTTCCCAATTGCCTGGAGCCATGAGAAATCAAGTTGTTTTCGCCAAAAAAATATCAGTTACCATTCTGATTACCAGGGCATTAGACAGAGGACTGTCAACATACAGAACACAACAGCAGCATTCATCCATACTGCCATTCTATTTGCATGTGGCTCACAAGGTTCTTAGAGTCTATCTTCTCAGGACCCGTTTTATTAAGTTTCTAGCTCTCATTATTAGAGAAGCTTGAAATTACAAAGGCAAACTTAAGACTGAATAAAATGCAGTCTGAATGTGTTTGCTTTTAACTTCACAAATTAAGGATATATCAAAAGCTTGATTTCTTTTCCACAGGATATTTAGAAGTACATGCTGGCCCTGTTGTAAAATGTCTCGATCATTTAAATGAAAGACAACTTTTAAAAAACAAAATACATGGGATTTAGCACTCTTTCACTTCTTGTGATCAGTATACTTAACAGTGTACTGTGCTTAACAGAAGCACCTTTCTCAAGCTCCACCTTGCGTGCTTCTTGAGACCGCTCTTGGAATACATGCTTTGGTAACCTCTATATTATACCACTGTGATGCACTCCACGTGAAGGCCACCTCTGAAGTGCCTTTGGAAACTAGAGCTGGTCCAGACTGCTGCAGAAAGATTGTGGAATGGAAGCTGCAAAAGAAGAGGCAAATACCTGTTCTAGCATTTTAATGAACTACTTTAATTTTTGTCTATTGGTGCAGTTTAATTTTGTTTTAATGTGACTCTGCCTGATTTTGCTTTAGTATGTTTTATTACTGTCAGCTGCTTCAGGGGACAAATGTTTTGGAAAACAGGACAGAAACATAAATAGCAACAGCTGTAGTTCAGTTCACATCAAGTCTATAGTAGTGATTATATGCACCCCTACTAATGCCAAGTTGACTACTGCCCTCTGGTTCATTACATATTTCCAACTCAGGCTTTCAGTAGTGAACACACTGCACAGCTATGCATTGCAACCATTTTAAATACTGTTCACTGATAGATATATTTGCACCAGTCCACCACAAACAAAAGGCACGCTAATCCTTTCTATGAAAACACTGTCTCCATCTTCAAAGCACTGCAAAAACAATTACTTATGACAGAGTCATCAGTTGCATTAACAAAGCTACTATAAATAGGAACGCTAAAGCAGGATATACTGGGAGCAAAGCAACTCCTCTCAGCTTCACAAGCTCTTTGAAATGCTCTGAAGTACTACTGCCAGCTCACCTTAAACAGATCAATCCCCTAGGAAAAAGCTAACATCTAAAGAAACCTTAGTTGTGTTCTTTAATTGCATAAACTTAGCCTAGGGTTGCATTTTCATATATGGAGCTGGGGGGCCAGGAAAACCAAGAACTTTACAAGCAACTGGGATTTTTATGAAGTTCTACAAGTCAACTTTTAGGCAGCATGGAAATAGGGCCCATGTCCTCATAACTTGTAGTGCTCTTATTTGCATATAATTTGTTCCAATGTGGGGGGAGGCCAAGTCTATGCTAATATGCCCATATGTGGAATTTCTTTTTCAGGAACACATTCCTCGCGTTTTCAGAAGTGAGACACAGCCCCACGCATTAAGCCAAGTTTACTTGCTTCATTTCTTCCATCCACATACAGCAAACTAGAAATGTATTCAGTGTGCATCCACATACATGCGTTCTCCCTACATAGCAGTTATCCCCAAGAAAGAAAAAATGTCATGTGAAACCACACTGAAAGAACCAAGGGAGGGGGAGAAATATGTTCTCCCAGCTTGAGCCAAAGCGAATTCCAGGTTCTACTCCAAGGAAACTACAGTTTGACACTCAAAATGCAAACCAACATTTTTGCAAGAGAAGATTTGTCGTAAAAGCTGACATTGCATGCTTTACGCTGAACCTGATGTTGAATTTCTGCTACGAAACATGCCGTTTCTGCAAGGAGCCAGATCATGTCCACAACTGGGCAATATGGGGCAGGGAGACACGGGTAGATTGGGAAGCACCCTGATTCTGCCTCCATGCACCACCTGTATTTATTTATTTATTACATTTATATACCGCCCCATAGCCAAAGCTCTCTGGGTGGTTTAAAATTGTTAAAAATGGTATAGGGTTTACCTAATGTTCACCATTTTTGTATGATGGTTTCAATATATATCAACTATAAAAGCTAGAAGTTTAGCTTCATTAAATCAAGCAAGTGAAAACAGACTCACTAATCCAAATATCGTTTGTTGAGCACAAAGTATCAGACAATAAATCTCCCCAATTGTGTCCAAAGCTTAACGGGCTTTGTCTCTCTCTCAGCTTCAAGAACGGGTGAAAAAAGAATCCAAGCCAGCCTGTAAAAACCTGGCTCCCTCCTCCAGAAGTCCATGTCCACAGTTCTGACCCTGAACTCGAGGCACTTCAGGTGACTACCTTCGCAAGTCTAACTTCTTAGTATACTAATATTGTCTCCTCAATCTGCCCACTGAAAGATTAGCTCATGCCAGGGACTCTCTTGCTCACTTTCAAAGAGTAGCCAGTGAGTTTATGTGAGCGTTCCGCCTCTTCATCAGTCACATAAGATGGGGAGGCCAAGTAAGTTCCAGCCTGCCCAAACTGCTTTCGTCGCCACCTCTCATATATATCTACTGGCAGAGCTTATCTTTTCCTTGGCAATTGAAGCAAAAAAAGCACAAAGCTATCATTGGCTACTAGAGCCATGCCAAAATCCACACAGTCAGGGGACCTTGTACTGTAGGAGCTAAGCGCAAAGACAATTTACTCCCGAGGTGGAAGTTGCACACATATAAAAGTTCTAAAATCACCTAGGAGGCACTCTCACACAGCCCAGCCCTGCAAATTCACGGAAGTAGACTGCTTCTGATTAGTTTGCATAACCACATCTTTATGGTAAAACACACAAATTTAGGATAGTCACCAAATAGGTCTTCACTAGGCTGGCTATACAGACCTCACCAGTTATACCGCAGGCATCAGATATAATATGGCATTGTGGACATGTCGTGGCAATCCCCTTCAAACAGAGCACAGCCTCTGTGCTGATTTATCTACAGAAAGACCAGAGAAGAAGTCGGTTCTTTAGGACAGGTTCTGACGATGAAACAAGAGCTCACAGCTCACTGCTTCCTCCCAGCCTCCACAGTGAGCTACTTCCACTAACCAGCAGCATGTCATATTTGTCCCCATGCCCCATGGCTCACAAGGGAGGTGTTGACATTTTTGGGCAAGGAGACAAGACAGCCTTTCCAGCCAATTAAAGAAACAATGATCAGTATTTCCTTAACTGGACCATGCCCAAATTGCTATTTTGTTTCACAAATCTTTATCCTTCTGTAGGACACTGAATACCAGTTTTCTTCTCTACCAACTACTTGTGTGAAGAGAATTCATACCCAACAACAGATCACACCATTCACGTGCAGCTATTAGCTGGCCCAGCAGAACTGCAGAAATTCAAGATGGTGCAGTCTCTGTGCTTGTCAGGAATTCTCAAGATCAGAGGCTGACAACTAAGGTCTCAAATTCTTCTGATAGCACAGAACAGGATACAAGTGGGCAACACGGAGTCCTGTGACACAGAACAGGATACGAGTGGGCAACACAGAGTCCTGTGACAGGCAGGCAGTACAACTGTCAAGGCTTGGCGTATACACACAGTAAAGGTTCTGCATCCTGCAGCTCAGGGTCTAGCTTCCACAAGTGACCTCGGGGACTTTGGGTATGGCCATCCATGGCCTGATACTCCCCAGCTTGTATTCCCTAGATGTATTTCAGACTCAGGTAAAGGGTTTTTCACAAGATTATCCATCAGCAACAGCACTGCACCTAGCATAAGGACTGCGCGTAATGGGATTATTTTGGTGCCAAACCAGACCTCTGGATAAGATTATCTTCTGACAGCAACGCTAGAAATGAATACACAGCGCTTATCTCCTGCCCCCTTTTTTGCTTTTCTTTCATTGTTGTAACATTCTTTGGAGGAGAATTTATTGTTATGTTGCAGTTCAAGAGGAGTTAACCAATTATGCACGCTGGGTCCGATTACTCTCTACTAGTTCCCACATGGTTTCCTGAGCTCAGAGTAGCTATTTGGCCAGCTGCTAAGACAACCAAAATGAGGTATGGAAATTGAAAATCAACATCTGATTATCATAACTGGGACCAGGAAGGAATTTCCCATGTAGCTCTACAAGTCAACTTTTAGGCAGCTTCCAAAGGAAGTGAGGCAGGTGGCTACCAGGAGGAGGGCCTTCTTTGCTGTGGCACCCTGGCTGTGGAATGAGCTCCCTAGGGCCGCCTGGCACCTACGATATACTTTCTTTGACACCTTTTGATTTTCCCAGTATTTTAACAGTTTATCTTAGGCCATAGCTAGGCGGGGCGAAATCCTGGGGCAATCCCCGGGATCGTCCCTGTGCATCCACCCTCCCTTGCCCTGGGATCTCGCCCTCCCCTTTAGGCTCGTTTTTTCTGTAGACCGCATAACATGTTGCCAGGTGCCGCGGTCTGTCGCAGTTCCTCGCGAGGAGCTGGGACCCTTGCACAGGCCACAGAGCTCCTCAAGAGCACTGCGCCCATCGGGGTGGGGGGAGCGGGGGAAAGTAATTTTTTTTAAAAAAAACCATACCTTTTGCACACAAGTGTCCCTGCCTCTTTAAAAATAAAAAAAAATGGTGGGTGCAACTCCTCTCCCTCTGAGGTCGTCACGTGCCGCGTATGAACAGAGGGGGGATCTCATGATAAAAACATTGCGAGATTTTCACCCCTCCATCTCGCAATAACAGGGAGGTCTAGCTAAGGCCTTAGTTTTTTCACTTTCCTGTTTTAAATCTGTATAAATCTCTGGTTAAAGGACAATGGAGAGTGTAGAGTGATTACGAAATTTGAGGAGCTGATCTTAAAAAAAGTAATTGAGAAAGGAGAAAATAAATCAATAAAAGGGTTAATGATTGAAATATACAGAATTTTAGTTGGGAAGGGGGAGACAGAAAGCTTGGGTAAGATGGTTTGGGAAACTGACTTGAAGGAACAAATAGGGCAACAGAGCTGGGAAGGAATATGGAAACAAAGAGTGTTGAGAAATATGTCTGTGAGGATGAAAGAAAATTAATATAAGATTATATGGAGGTGGTATCTAACCCTGGTGAGATTAAATAAAATAAGTAAGATGAACTCAGCTAATTGTTGGAGAGGTTGTCAAAAAAAAAAAAGGAACGTATTTACATATGTGGTGGGAATGTGAATTTGTACAAAAATTGTGGGAAATGGTGTTTAATGAGATAAAAGAAATTTTAGGAATGGAGATTGGAGAGACACCTATAGTGGCATTGTTATCATTATATGGAGAATTAAATTGTAACAAAGAGACAAAAGAATTGATAACGAATTTGCTAACAGCAGCAAGGTTAATGATATCTAAGAACTGGAAGGTTCAAGGGGATTACCATATAGAAGATTGGTATTAAGAGATATGGGATATTGCTATTAATGATAAATTGACATGTAATATAAAAGTAAGATGAGGAATAACAAAAACGAATGATTTTGAGGGAATATGGAAACAGTTCCTAGAATTTGTTTTATCTAAGGGGAGTGGGAAACCACCTCCAAAAGAAACAATGAGATTTTGGAAACAGGAATAAGATCCCGTGGTGAGGAGTGCACTTTTATGTTAAGTATGATTATGTTAACAGATTAAGCTAGAATATATGTTATTAAGGTTATTCAACATTTATGTATTATGTATTCTTTTATGTATTCTTTTTTTCTTTATTGTATTGATGTATGTTTAAGTATTAAATAAAAAAAATTATAAATAAATAAATACTCTGCATTGCTGCTTGGTTTTATCCTGGTTGTTTTTATTGTGTTTTTATACTGTTGTTTGTTTTATACTTTGAACTGTACTTCATGGTTTTAATTTTGTGAACGGCCCAGGGAGCTTCGGCTATTGGGTCGTAAAGAAACACAATAAATAAATAAGGTAACAGATCAATAGAACAGGATGCTAGTGACCATCATTTCTAGCGTGGCTACAAGGCCAACAAAAAAGTGTGGATCTCTGCATGAAACATCAGGATTTGACTAATAGACCCAATATAATAGTCTCTCTGGAATGGACCACATGGTTTTTTCCTGCTCGTGCCACAATATAATAAAAATCCAAAAATGTTAATGCACAGCAAGCTTGTAGTTAAATGTTGAGAGCAGCGATGCACAACCTGTGGCACAGGAGGGCACAGCCCTAACCCACCGCAATCCTTTACTATAGGGTGCCCTGATTATGTCGCCGCTGGCAAATTTCCCACTACCTGTACTGTCCATTCCCCACCCCACAGAGATCCCTCTTTGATGGCTTTTGAACAGTTTATAGATTATTACAGTGATAATACTTTTCCCGTCATGCTAGCTGTAAAGAAATGACAATCTGACCACTGAAGGGGCTGAAAAGAAGACTCTACTCCCTCCGCCAGAGATCCTAGTACAAATCGCAAGTGTGTGTGTGCGGGTGTGGGTGTGGGTGTGTGCAGTCCCTGAGCTAGAATCACCTTTGGCGGCAAAAAGGCTGTGCACCCTGGTATAGAGGATGCTTTCAGATAGAGATGGAGGGGAGCTGAATTCCCATGGAGTCTGTTCTAGCCTTGTGATCCTATGTTATTGTTAAAGAGCAGTTCTTTCTGCAAAGTATCGCAAGCTCACATTTAAATATTGTACTATTTCAACTCTCTAGAGTGACACTCCACTACTAGGGTGTTTCGAAATTCCAAGAGCTTTGGCTTATAACCAACCAGTTTCCAAGAAGTGGGTAGCTACAGGCCAACTTCAGTTCTTTCGCATGCCAAACTTACAGTTTCACTACACTCCTTATGGTCAAACATTTTTAGATAACATTGTTTCTATCTGAGTCAGGGACTTTTCCAGGCCCAGCAAAAGAAATGCGGCGGTATACTGTTAAGTGCCAGGGTAGTTTTTAGGGGGGAGATTACCATTCCTCCACTTAACTTCAAAAGGTTAATCTGGAGATTATTTATTTCATTTCTATACCGCCCAATCGCCAAAGTTCTCAGGGCATTTCACGAAAATGGATGCAACAGCACCCTCCCACCCATGTTCCCCATTAACTGGTGTACACAGCCATCCTGCCTCTGATAATGGAGGTAGAATATAGCCATCAGGATTAGTAGCTATTGATCCTCCATGGGATGACCTCAGGTTCTAATATCATGAGAGAGGGATCAAAATGTCTCCCTGTCCACTTGCTCCACACGATGCATAATTCTGTACACCTCCACCATGACTCCCCTTACTCACTTTATTTTCTAAGATACACAAACGCACATGCTGCAACCTTTTCTCATATAGGGGAGCAGCTCCAGCCCTGTGACCATTTTAGTTGCCATTTCCCACATTTCTGCCAACTCTACAATACCCAATAGGGCTAATTAGGCTTGTATTTATATATTTGCTCAGCCAAAATATTCAGACCCGCTGCTGCTCCCTTGAAATAGCGAACTGTGGCCTAGCTTCGCAAGATTGTGTTATGGACAATGGCTGTACATGACACTGCACAATGGATAATGCATAACAGCATGTTTCAGTTCAGCTTGCTTAAAACTGACTATGGGCACACAATTAAATCCCAGTCTTTAGTTCTATTAGAATCCAAATGTGTGTCTTAAATATTCCTGTTAGACACTGGAAGCAACATTCCTTTATCAATTATACCTGTGAACGTGGTAGGAAGCTCTTAGGGAATGAGACATTAGCTGGTTCTGCTTAATCAGCATTAAGACAGCAAATATTTGCGTTGCAAGTTAATGCAGAGTGCAGGGAGACCAGAGGCACTTGGCGGAAGGCACAAACCTCAGTTATTCATTACCACAGACCACCAGTGTAAGTGCTACAAGCAATGCTGTATTTCATCTACGCATCTAGAGGTTGCTTTGCAAATATGCTTTAGAGCAGGAAAAGGCCATGATTTATAGAAGCCCGCAGCGTAAATATTTTTCTTTCAGGGCACTGCAGAAATCGCAATGATTATGCTTAACCTTTCTGTTGGAAACAAGCAACTTCCATCTGTTTTTCTCCCCTAAACATGTCACCCATTTTACAAAAAAAAAACCCCAAAACTGCTTGGTAGGTAAAGACCAGCCTTATTTTGTGTGCAAAGTACATTCCTACAGCCTGTTAATTATAAAGTTTGCTTACTTGGGAGAGATTCCATCCACGTGTCACATATGTCTAAAATACAATGGTCCTGTGTTTAACTCCCACACTGGAACACTTGTAACAATTTCCTTCAAACACTACATGCCGCAATCTCCATGTGAGCCAGTTCAATTGTGTGTGACATAAGAATCAATCTCCAGCACATTGGAAGAATGAGAACACTCATTCCTCGAGCTACTGATAACTAAAGAGTTGTCTTCATACCACTCTCTTCAAACTTTAAAAATCACTGCCCAACCCTTGAAAGCCACAAGATACGCCTAGACATACAGTTCCAAAAAGCTAATCAAAGGATGCATTTGCATTCCTGTTTTCAAGACATTCACGCTTATGGATGAGAAACTTTAGAACATGTAACCCTGGAGTCTACCAGGTGATGAGAACATGGGTGGAACAGGTTATATGATAATGCCTCTACGTTTATAAGTCAAATGACTCAATATTCATCTGCATATTTAAAGTGACTACATTTTAAATTTGATCCCAAGTAGTTCCTTATAATCCTCCCCAAAAACAACTTTGCAGAAGTGGAAGAAGGAACACAAGCCAACTCTCTTTATGCCACCTCCAAGAGCAAATGAGTAATGGACTATTCATAGCATGCATGAAGTAACGACTTCTGGAGAACATGACTTCATCCAGACTCAATCAAGTCTCCACCCCTTATTCCCAGTTCAAGACTGTTCTCATCTGCGCTTGTTACATGCCAGAAGGAAGGGGAGTTGGGGGGGGGGCGGTATTACAGAAGCAGGGAAGAATATAAAGGGGAAGCTTTTTTATTATCAGAGCAGAGGCAAAGAAAACCTGTTTGGGAAAACAGGCTTCCCAAAATAAGGTTTCACTGAATAAATGTTAAAGGCAGAGCATCTCATATGATCAAACAAGGCAAAGGTTGAGGCAACACACAAAACAATCCCGCAAAAGGTCATTTCCATTCTACTAGAAATTAGAAATACAGATGTTTTTATTAAAAAAAAGTTTTTACAGAAGTATATCTTAAGACCTCTAAAAATTATGTCAAATATTAATGGATGCACTATATGCAACTACACAATTACAGATAAAAGAGGGAAACAGAATAGTAAAGAAGGAGATTCATCATTCAGAACCAAACTCAAGTTTACAACACAGAAAATGTTCAAAATACTATTTCAAAGCAGTAGCTTCTCAACATGGTGTAAAATTTGAAAGAATCCATTTATCGATTATGTGATTAACTGGCTCCTAATCACACAGTTAACACTGGAGGAGGGGAAATAAGGAGAAAATATAAAGCATTTGTAGAAGATGTGGGAAGGAGACATCACCCATAGGATGATGCTCAAGAGACATCACCCAAAGGAAACTCCATGTGACCCCATTGACTGGAAGGAAGCCATTTGAGGGATCATAATGAAAGTTAGAGGTTATTCTAGCCTTCCACCACTTCTATTTTAGAGATGGGTGAGAATTTTGTTTATTCTTTGTTAAGAACTTACCAACATTCACAGACTCTTCAGAAACTGGATGGAAAGAACTTGAAGATTTTTTAAATTTGAACATGGACGAAAGTGAAACTCGCAGATCCATCCATCCAGGCAGTCTTTGAAACCCTAAATATTTGTGGTGGTGAATTGGAGCCACCACCAGTTTTCTGACAGATTCATCTTTAACAACTACATGGCAGGTACAACGTGGTCCTTCCCATGCTGGGAATAGCAGGAACTATTGGATTTGGCTGATGTAGATTGGTCAGAATTTTGTTCAGTTCCTTCTTTTTATATAAGCTTGGTCAGAATTTTGTTCAGTTCATTCTTTTTATATAAGAATATCAAAATTCACATATCTCTTCATAAACAGGACAGAAAAGAGTTTAAAAATTCTGATGTAGGAGAAAGCAGAACGGACAGTTTTATTCATCCCTAGACTATTCTAACAAAGACAGTAGCACTGTACCACCAAAAAAATATGTTCACTCCTTCACTAATTATAGCATCTCATACTATTGAAAGGAATGCTCCCAAACAAATGCCATTTTGTCTTCCGGAATCCAGGTTTGGGTCACATTCAGGGGAAGGGAAGATGAGACAAATAAAAAGCTAATAAGTATCTGTAGAGAAATTTTAAGCATTTTAATTTTAAAAGTTTTATAGTACTTTTCCCACAAGAATTACCCCGAGCAATAAAGTAGTACTTACCAGCATAAAGTAGTCATAAAAAAGGCTAAAACTGCACATAAAGGACAGTAGCAGCATTTGACTGACATCCTAAGACAATAGTTAAGAGCCTCCTAACATTCACCCAATCCTACCCAAGGTCAAAGTCCCAACAGAAGAGCTACTGGGTGGAACCAAGATTTATGAAAAGGGGAGGAAATGCACCAGTCTAGTACTTCTAGTATCTAGACTGTCTAGTACAGTCTAGTATCTTCTGGAGTGGACTGACTGGTGGGATGGGGCCATAAGGTTTCAGGGACTAGACGTAGTTTCCGAATTAGTTAAGAGATGAATTATAGGTTGGCACATGAAGTGTAGAAGTGAAACTAGGGCCACCAGGGAGAAGAGTTCTTTATTCGAAGGTTAACAGGACACTGGGGTCTCCCAGCTGGAAGGCATCACACATGATGGGGATGATGCCTAGAGCCAGACAAGCAAAGAGGAAATATACTGAATATAAGCAACCGGGGGGGGGGGGGGTTACTTGGATTAGAGTGCAAGAGAGGAGATTGCGCACCAGGATCGAAAGTTACCATGCTGAGGAAGGACTCTCTCAACTCATGAAAGGACACCCAGATTTCACAGGTTGTGTGCTTTTGTGTCTAAGAAGGAATGTTAAGACTGGCAGCCTGCAGTCCTCATTTTTAAGTTTTTAAGTCCTCATTTCCACAATAAGGTACCAATGAGGCATATAAAACCAACAAGAAGTCCCTTTTTATTTGCCCAGGGACTTGTAAATTTTGAGTACTTGAAATAGTTTTTATACCTCTCTGCTTCACCAGGTTGATGCTTACATTTTATTGTATTGAATATCTGACTTTTTGTCAGATATTCAATACAATACAATAATACAATACAATATTCACAAGGAAATCTTTTTTGGGATGAAGGTACAATCCATAAATTTAAACCATACATAAAAGCCAAGGAGCTGTGCCTTTTGGAGAGCTGGTGACTGTGTGGATGGGTGGAGTAAGGAGAAACCACACACACGTTTTGTTTCTTACGCCCACAACTCACCTGTGTTATATGAAACCCCTGGCACATGCAGTGGGACTTCTTTTTCCAATAACACATACACAGGACCAGGCTACCTCCAGTATCAGAGACAGTAAGCCTGTATACACCAGTTGCTGGGGAACATGGGTGGGAGGGTGCTGTTGCACCGTGTCCTACTTGTGGGTCCCTGGACCACAGCTGTTTGGCCACCGTGTGAGCAGAGTTCTGGACTAGATGGATCCTTGGTCTGATCCAGCAGGGCTCTTCTTGTGTTCTTATCATTGCCCCCCCTCCCCCAACTCCATGTTTTCGAAGTTGGGAGGGGCAGGGTCCAGCAGCCCGCCCCAAACCTGTCTCTATTTGCTGTATGTTGGATGGGAGGGGGGAATAAAGGGAGGGGGGAAGAGATGAAGGGAGGGGGCAAACGATATGTTCGCTTGAACATATGGGGCTGCTCTGGTGGATTCGAGAGAAACTAACCAAGTTGATTCCCTCAATGAGGAGCGGGTAAGGAACGTTGGGAGAAGGAGGGAACTTCAGGCGGCCCCTGCCTGAGAAATACGGCGGGCGACGGGGCTCCCTAGCGGGATACTGGAGAGGAGGAGGACGAGTCAAGTCGATTCCCTCATTGAGGAGGGGCAGAAAGGGAAGAGCAGCATCCTATACTGAGTGGGTCCTGGGAGGGAGGGAGGGAGTCTACCCCAGCCGGCTTTCCCACGCACGCACGCACGCACCCACCCCCCGCTCTGAGGAGCCGCTTTTACCTTGACGAAGAGCTCGATGAGCGGCTCCTTGTCGCCCTCCTTCACCCCGTTGACCGGCAACGAGAGCGCCATCCTCTGCCTGCTCTCCGTTCGCCCGCGGCCAGCCGCTCCGTGTGGAGACTCCGACGACGCCCCTCTCGCGCTCGCTCGCTCGCTCTTTCCCTCCCTCGCAGCCGTGTGCGCGCGCCCGAGAGCGAGTGAGCGCGCACCCCGCGAGTTCAGGGCTCTTATTCCACCGGCTCCTCTCAGCTCCGCCGAACGAGGCGGCACCGCGACTGAGAGGGCGGCCGCCAAGACGCCGGCTATTTATACCAAGGGGCGGGGACTGCGCCGAGAAAGGGGCGGGGCTCGCGGAACCAACCGCCTAAACGGAGGGAACAGCGTCCAAGATCAAGGTTTGGATAGAGGACCAACGATGTGAAGGGGGCGTGGCCGACGAGATGCCAACCAGGAGGGAAGCGACGCCTGGCTGCTTATAAGCGCGGGGGCGCTGCCGGGACGGGGGGAATGGGGCGGGGCGTAAAGGAAAGGAGGGGGAGGGATCGCAGTGGAAGAGTTCCACGCCCCTTTACCCCAGGGGGTGGGGCTTGGCGTGCGCGCGCAGGCGCGCGGCTGGTCTGGGGGCTCCAGATACCGTGGGCGCTGCTACTCCACAAGTTACTAGTCCACCTCGAGTTTGATTTATTCGTGTTTTTGTTTATACCCCTATCTTTCAGTCCTACAAGGTGTGTTAAATATAAATACAAACCTGAATACAAATAAAAAGAAAAAAACACCAAATCACCATATTTATTTTGCTATATTTTTAAAGTGCTTATATCTACAGATGTCAAAGCAGTGTACACAAATAATAAAAACATAATAAAAACCTGTAGATAAGAGTATATCTGGATTGGCAAACTAACTAAGTAGCCTGCCTGTGCTTATATCCTGAAGAAAACTGGTTCACTGTGCTATTCAGCAGCGCCTTCTGCAGCATGTTGGACTGCAACTCCCATCATTCCCAGACAGCACGGGATGATGGGAGTTGTAGTACATCACATCTGGAAGGCCCCAAGTTGAGGAAGGCTGTCATAGCATCTCCTGTTATTCCCATGTGCCATGTTCAAACCACACCCTGTGCTAATTTGGGATTGGAGATTTTGTTTTCTTTCTTTTTTGCTTTGTAGAAGAAGCTTTCTATTTTCCTGCATAGGGGAGGGACAAGCACCGGCCGCCAGAGTGAGCATGCTGGTGCCATGCCCAATGACCTAATGTCTGGGACCAGCCACCTCATGGGGCTGTGCTTGGCAAAGATGGAGCAGGAAACCAAACATCCTCCTACCACTCTGCAGGGTTTTGAGGTTGCAAAAATGGCACAGAGCAGCAGCTGCTGCTATACCTGTGAATTTGCCAAAACTTTCTGAACACCAAAAGTAGACAACTTATGGCCCTCCTGGTGTTTTGGGCTACAACTCCCATCAGCACTAGAGCCAATGATGAGGGATGATGGGAGCTGTAACCCAAAACATCCTGGAGGACCATGAATTGCCCATCCCTCTCTATGCATTCTAAACTAATTCACATTGGAGCCAATAACAAGTCACCCACTGCTTTTAGCATGCAATTCTATGTGAGATGTGCCGAATGCAGGGCAATAACAGTCACTCCCAAGCTGGTGCCGTCCAGGGGGGATGGGACTTGTACTCCATCATCTGGAAAGCAATAGGTTGAGGAAGGCTGGGGTAAGTCAACACCCACAGCAAGCCAGAGCCATCCCGGGGCCTGTACCTCCACAGAGGGTGGGCAAGGAGTGTAAGTACTTTACTGATCATGGGCAGGGAAAACACTCCCCACACAATGTGGTAACCCCATGTGGGTTGCTCCTGAACGCGACCCACAGTGGGTTAGCATTAACGTGTAAACCCAGCCACTGTTTCACTCAGCCTATCCTACCTCACAGGGTTGTTGTGAGGGTAAACTTAGAGGCAGGGGGAAAGAACCATGTATGCCCCTCTGAGTTCCTTGGCAGAAAGGCAGGATATAAATGTAGTAAAATAAATAACAAGGTGAAAGCCCCTTAACAGATTTTCTGTAGTAAGAAAAAAGAAGGAAGAGGTGGTAGGAAAACCCGGGAGATGGAAGATGTCGCCTGGATCTAGGATGATCATATAAAAAGGAGGACAGGGCTCCTGTAACTTTAACAATTTCAGCAGGTGCCATTTTTATACATGCAGCACCTAGGGAAATCCCCTCTTCATCACAATGGTTAAAGCTGCAGGAGCCTTGCCCACTTGACCAGATAGAAAAGAGGGCAGGGCTCCTGCAACTTTAACCATTGTGATGAAGAGGGGATTTCCCCAGGTGCTGCGGGCATACAAATGACACCTGCTGAAATTCCCTTTTCTGTACAAGTGTTAAAGACACAGGAGCCCTGTCCTCCTTTCCATAGGGTCACCCTATGCCTGGATCCCCTTGTAAAATTCTGTGAATGAGGCAGGGTGCTGGCATAATAAAGAAAACTTCTGCTGGAAACATCTTTTAAAAAACTGCCGGGAAGATGGGATGGCTGTGCAATACCTTCTGTTTAGTAGTGCTAAGAACCCTCTATCTGGAAATCCCCTCTGTGAAAAGAGGAAAGAAGAAGCAGTGAGAACACATGGGATGGTTATGAGTGGGGGCATCTTCCTCTGGAAACCCCCCACCTCCAAGCCCTATAAAATGAATGGGGCAGGGCAAGTATACAACAAAGGCCTCCGCTGGAAGCAACCTCACTGAACACATCGGGACGGGACTTCTTTCTGAACAAACATGCAAATACTCGCTCTGTCAGCGTGTTCTGAACAAGCTTGTTATATCTTGTGGCTTTTTAAAAAGGCCTCTTATCAGCAGACTTGACCCCCGGCGACTGCAAGTCCACAATCGCTCACCACCGTTGAATTGTTTTCCCCTCCCCTCTTCTGATAACAGAGTTCGGTATGGCGCGGGCATACAGAGTGGCTACCAGCCAGATTCTTTCTGGCCAGCCGCACAAGGCCTTGCTGCTTCAAATGACGGCCGTCGAGCGCTTTGATCTGTCATTGGACTGACCTTTTCTTCCGATCCGGTAGATGCACCCTCCACCACCTCTTTTGCTCTTAAGGCTACGGGTGGCAGGGAGGGAGATTTTAAAAGACAATAACCTCCTTCGTAAAAGGGAGAAAGGGTGGAATCGAGAGAGAGCAGTCGGGTGCGAGGTGAGCCCAAAGCAGAGTGCCATCTTGGTTCCTGTGGGCCAGGTGTTCCGCAGGAACCAAGCTAGCAACAGAAATTCAGTCTCCAGTTGTCGGCCTGCGCTGCACGGAACAAGGCCAACACTTTGCTGTGAATGGCTTAGCATTGTCGTGTCAGCCATGACTTAGCACATTGTGTGAACCATTCCTAACCATGGTGGCCACATAACCATGGTTTAAACACGCTTACTCCAACCGTTTCCTGCAAAAGGGTTAGCAGCCTAACCATGGCTTACCGTGTCGTCTGAACAGGCCCAATGTTTAGCTCAAAATGCTCAACCGCCATGGCTTAGCGTGTCGTCTGAACAGGGTCATGGCAACTTTATTGGGCAAGAATTAAGGGAACTATCTTTTGTCTTTCTTGTTTTCCACCTGCCCGGCTCTTGTGCTTTTCCATTGCATTGCAACTTGGCATGCAGGAACGTAACGGGCGATGCTTTTCCTGGCATGGAGATAACGTGCTGAGAAAAAACTTCGCCTCCTTACTGGGCTGAGCAATCCCATGGTGTTGGGGAGGAATTGGCAAATCCAAACCCGACAGGCAAAAAAGGGTGCATCTGGGGTTGGGGGGGGGGGCATCATACCCTTTAGTTGTGGTTGTTGTGGCTGCTGTCCCTTGATGTCCTCTCCTCTTTGTGTTTTGTTTCACACCTATTGGGCCCCACTGGTCTTCTTTCCCTGCCACCCTATTCCAATTTTGCCACTACTAAGGGGAAATGTTTGTGGGCCAACCAACCTCCCTCTCTAAAGGCAGAGAAGGGATTCGCTATGCTCTATGGCTCCTGGAAAACCCTCCCAGGGATCATAGAGCTGCAGCCTTAGGATTTATGCATGTTCAGACACACAGAGAGAAAATCCTACAACTCCCAGCATTCCCCAGCAGCCAGCCATGCAGGACTTTTTTTTTCTGCCTAAACATGCATAGGATTGCACCCTTAATTGCATGAGGCTGCTATTAATGGCTCAGTAACCTGGCAGCTGCTCTAACCGGAAAACACATTATTTGCATATTACAAAGAGGACAGAGTGAAATTAAGTGCTTTTTCACATAGGGAGCTGCCTTGCGCTGAGCAGTTTCAGATGAGCTGCAGCGTCTAAACCAGACCATGAGTTATGTGAGGGCTGTTTCCCGCTCGCTGCATGAGATGGCAATCCCCAACCATGGTGGGTTGTCATGTCGTGCTGACTCAGACCATGGCTCCATCCAAGTCAGTGATTGGCAGCAACGCTCCAGAGTTTCAAAGTAATATTTTTTCAGCCCTACCTGGAGATGCGGGAATCAAACCTGGGACCTTCTATGTGCAAAGCAGGGGTCCTACCACTGGGCTACAGCCCTTGCCTATAAAATGTCCTGCTAGTTAATTTATGAACCTAGGAAGCTGCTGATTTATACAGACTGCTCTGAAAAATGGGTTCCACCTAGCCCAGTACTGCCTACAGGGCACTGAGGCCTTAGCTAGACCGAGCTTTTGTTCCGCGATGGAGGAAGGAAGATTTCGCGTTGTGATTAACATGAGATCCCTCCTCCGTTTACACGTGAGGCACGACGACCTCAGGAAGAGAGGCGTTGCACCGGCCATTTTTTTATTTTTAAAGAAGACGGAGTGCTCTGACTCTGAACTACAGCCCTTCCTCAAAGATAAGAAAAAACAAAAATAAAAGAAAATGAGGCAACACGTTTCAGTGTTGGCCACCAGTTTGGATGGCTTTCAAAGGGGATTGCACAAATTCCTGGAGGAGAAGGCTATCAATGGCTACCAGTCCTGATGGCTAAGGGCTAGCTCTGATATCAGAGTCAGTATGCCTATGGACATCAGTTGCTGGGGAACATGGGTGGGAAAGTGCTGCTGCACTCATGTCCTGTTGTGGGTTGGCCACTGTGTGAACAGAACGCTGGGCTAGATGGACCCTTGGTCTGATCCAGCAAGGCTGTTCTTATATTTACGCTAGGGCATGGGACACTTGAAACTATCTAGGGTGACCATATGAAAAGGAGGACAGGGCTCCTGTATCTTTAACAGTTGCATAGAAAAGGGAATTTCAGCAGGTGTCATAGAATCATAGAATAGTAGAGTTGGAAGGGGCCTATAAGGCCATCGAGTCCAAACCCCTGCTCAATGCAGGAAGCCACCCTAAAGCATACCTGACAGATGGTTGTCCAGCTGCCTCTTGAAGGCCTCTAGTGTGGGAGAGCCCACAACCTCCCTAGGTAACTGATTCCATTGCCATACTGCTCTAACAGTCAGGAAGTTCTTCCTGATGTCCAGCCGGAATCTGGCTTCCTGTAACTTGAGCCCGTTATTCCGTGTCCTGCACTCTGGGATGATCGAGAGCTATACTAGAGTGACCATATTTAAAAGAGGGCAGGGCACGTGCAGCTTTAACTGTTGTGATGAAGAGGAAATTTCACCAGGTTCCCCATATATACAAATGACACCTGCTGAAATTTCCTTTTCAATACAACTGTTGAAGATACAGGAGCCTTGTCCTCCTTTTCATATGGTCACCCTAAAACTATCTATCTCTATAAACATTGCTTAAACATTCCATTGTATACAGGCCTACCCTATGTGCTAGGAAAAAGCCATGTTCAAAAAAAAAGCGACACTGAGGTTCTGCCCCTTTGAAACAGGACAACATTCAGCAGCAGATGTTTGTCCAAACACCAGAATAGTTGGATGCAATGAGAAACGAATTAGGCATCTCAAGGCCAAACTAGACATGAATCCATGATCTCCCAAGGTCTTTTTCTTTGCTTGAAAGCAGCTGTGTGTAATTATTTGCATCAGGGCTGCCTGCCCCATGCCTTTAGGGCATAATCCTATGCATGTTCAGACAGAAAAAAAGTCCTACAACTCCCAGCATTTCCTAGCAAACCATGCTGGGAGTTGAAGGACTTTTCTCTGTCTAATGCATAATATTGGTCCTGTTCAGAAGACACCTTAAACTATGGCTTTAAACCACAGTGGTTAAGCCAGAAATCTGGGCTGTGTTGAGAAGACACCTTAAACCATGGCTTTAACAACGGTGAATAAAGGCGGGGGGAAGCCTTATTCACTGTGGTTAAAGCTATGGTTTAAGGTGTCTTCTCAACACGGCCCATTGTATCCATACCAATTTAAATTTCCCCAAAGTGATGCTGCTGTCCTAGGACAGTGGAGATGAAAGGAGGAATACTCATCTGATACTCAAAGAATGTTGTGGTGGTCTCTCACTTCAGAAAAGGATTGCCAAGTGATGGATAGGAGAATGCACCCTGCTCCTCTACTTCTAATTGCAAAAAAAGGAAAGAAAAGCTTTACATGGCACAGAGCATGGCTAGCACATCATGCTGGCTGATCAAGCTACCTTTAAACAGGCCCAGGAGCAGGGTTGACGAAGAGGTTCATCCTACGAGGCAGAAATCCTGCATCCTTACCAGAGCTTTCTGTTTCTGGTTCCTTCACAGGATTACAATAGGCTTCTTTTCACAGCGAACGCATGATTTGATTTAAATTAAAAACTTATTTCTCGGCAATGTTCTATCTGTTTCATTACACAGTGTCCTCAAGCGGCTGAATTATAGCGCAACACCGTCATTTCGCACTACCGATATCTCGCATTAACCTTTCTGATTGCTTTATCTTCAATCTTTTTAAACGTGGAATAAAGCTCAAAAGGTGTGGGAGCCCCTCTGGAGCTTGACGAAGTCATGTAAAAGACCTGGAAACATCTGTGAGTGGCCAATCACAAGCATGCAATAAAAGCCTCGTGTTGATATCTCTGGGGGGAAAGTTCTCAAAACAGGCATCACACCGTTTTGGAAATCTCGGATCTGGCACCAATCATAAGGCAAACCATAATAACATTTCAAAGCTCCTGCACTCCAAGAACAGAGAGTGCCAAGAACTAAACAGGTTTAAATGGTTGCTGAAGAGCCCTTGAACCATCCTTGCTGTTCCTCTTGAACCCACTCAGCTTTCCCTAGAGGAATCTTCCCCAAACTGGTGCCTTCCAGATGTGCTGATTACAACTCCCATTATCCCCAGCCAACATGCCCATGTTAGCTGGGGTAATGGAAGATGTAGTCCGACATAGAAATGTGAAAGCCTGGCAGGGAAAACAGAAGAATGGGGATGGGGACAGAATATTTTTTAAATCTTTTTTTCTAGGGGGATTTCAGGGATTTTGGGGAAATTGGGGAGGGGAAACAGTTCCCCTCCCATTCCCCACCCCCACCCCCATTTCCACCGCAAGCCTTAAACCAAGCAAACGAGTTGGGAAGGTACGAAAACACCGTGAAGCCTGCAGGAGGGAACCCTCCCAAGTGCATGGACACAAGAGCAGAGCTAGTTTGAAGACCGCAATGGCTTTTATTCAAAGCCCAAACACTCACACCTTTAGTCCAACATGTCTTGAGAGCACCAGGTTCAGTAAGGCTGCTCTAGAGGCGTTGATACGGTGGTTGCTTCCCATGGGGAGCTGGGGAGACTGAAACATGGGTTTCTACGCTCAGCAAAGCTATTGTGCCCGAGCATCATGGAGAGAAAGGCACAAAGAGAGCGTTGTCGCCAGGCTCTCGCGTTTAGGGCCAGGCCCCTGGCATCACGGCCCAGCAGGAGATCCAGGCCCATGTAGGGCCTGACGCGGGCTGCCTCCTACAGTAGCGGACTCAGTGGCATCGTCCTGGAATAATTTGTTAGGGAAATCTTTGGACTGAAACTGGAGCAGGCAGAAAGGCTGATTCATACTGGGCTTGTCCCATCTGAGTAAACATCTCGCTGTGCCCCAGTCTGTTGCAAGTGCCACTCTGCAAGGACGCAGCTGTCTGTGTTTAGCAGGGGCCGTCCTTGTTTGCTGGGACTTGCCCCTGTTCGGTCATGGTGCCCCTGCTCCTTTTGAGAAGACTCCAGCAATGCCTTTTCATGCGCACTCGTGCCAGGAAGGACTGCAGCTTGGTGGTAGAGCAGATGTTTTGCAGGAGGGGGGAAATGATTTTTCCATGCAGGACAGCAGAATGGTTTGAGACGGCCGTGAACTGTTTTTCTGGGACCCTGAACTGCCTGTTCCAAGTGCATTTGCACAGACACCGCGTATTTTGAGCCCAGGATTTGCATTTCCTTCGAGCAGCCAGGCCAACCGCACGCCTGTATATAAATACAGCTCTACGGGCATCACCATTCGCTGTCTCTCTTTCAGACCTGAATTGACAGGTGTTGTCTTTAAATGCAAAAGACCCCTAGTTGAAAAGGATGCAGGCCCAGGCAGGAGCATCAGTGCACATCGCCCTAGGGATAGGGCTGTATTTTGTGCATCTCAAGCGCGGGGGATGGGGTCGTTCCCAGTTCCCGTTCTCCAGCTTCATCCTAATCAGGCCTACAGAGACCGTTTCCAACTCAAACAATGCCATGGAGTCCATCTATCTTCTCTGGCAGCTTCCCCATCTAGATTTCTTGCCCCTATTCTAAAAGCTGGTTCCTCAGCTGCAGAGACAGCAAAAAGAGGTTAAGCAAATGACTAGCTTGCCTGCCCCGTGGGTCTTTTGGCTGAAGACAGACCCCAATGTTTTCAGAGTGTTTCCACCCCCACCCCCGCCCAAACCGCTTTGGCTGTTGTTGTCCTAGTGCTGTGGTAAAACTGGATACCCAACATTAAAGTGTGTCAAATTCTTGCCTGGGAGTGATCCTTGTTTTAAAGCCTCTTTTCTTTCAGGCAGCCTCCCCCAACTTGGTGCCCGCCAGATGTTTTAGATAACTCCTAGCATTGTTGACTATTGGCCAAGCTGGGGATGATGGAAGTTGAGGTCCAAGGCATCTGGAGGGCACGAGACTGGGGAAGGTTGTTCTGCATGCATTTTGGGAACGAATGAAAAATGGAACCAAATGAGGGCCACCAGCTGATCGATGAAGCAGGATCGCCCTTTAAAATACATTTTTACTCAATGAATATTTTAAATCGGTTAATCTGAAGGGTTAATCAGTCCAATGATACAGCTCCAGTAAGAACAGGAAGTGAATAGAATCAAAAACAATAAATAGGCTCACGGCATCTTAAAAGTAGGGGTGCAGAACCCCAAGGGCCTGACTGAACTTGGCAGAAACTCTGGGAGCCGCATTCCAGTGGTGGGCAGGGTCAAAGACAAAGAGGCGGAGCCCAAAATACAAAAACATACCCAAGCTATTGTGGCTTAATACTCTTACTGCCATTAACTAAGGCTTAGGGGAGGCATTTTAATAGGGAAGGTTGGAAGCCCCAATGCCTGGCAGGCGGTGGATCTGCTCCAGGTTTCAGACAGAACCAATAGAACACTAAAGGAGCTTCTGACTGGGACCTGGAGTGGATTTGCCGCCCCACTGACATCGGAGCCAACAGCTTCCACTACATTTTAAGCTTTTAGAATGGGGTAGAAAGACGGCACAAGAGCCAGGAAACCACAAACTATCACTAGTTGCTGGAGAGGGGAGCAGGGGGAAGTGGTGTGTGGACATCTGAGGAATCCCTGAGGGTTGGATTTGGGCCCCGGGCCGGAGGTTCCCCACCTCTGCCTCAAAGCCTAATACATCTATTACAGCATGAGTGTTCCTGGACCAAAGTCCGCTTCATTAGATGCATCAAGAATTTTCCAAAGTTGGCATGACAGCGTAGGATAAACCATTGCGTTCAGTTCTGCCCGCCATGGGAACGCGGCCCGTGGGATTTTCTCCAAAATCGAATTCAGCCCTTGGAATTGCATCTGATGACGTGGACTCGACGCCACGAACACTTATGCTACAATAAATAAACAGCTACATTTGTTAGTCTTTAAATGGCCACAAGACTTTGTTCTTGTTTTTGACAATGCTCTTTGCAGCTTTTGCTACAGCAGGGCAACACAGCCAACCCACTGGAAATTGTAGGTGTCCTGTGACTTGAGAAACGGGTCCTCAGGATGCAAACAGATTTTGGGCTTTGGGCTTCATACATATAAATCCTTTTGCGTCCTGAGGACCCATTTCTCTCTTCTTTTGATTTGACTTGGATGCTTTCCAGTGACTTGACCAGAAATACTGGCATTCCTCATGGAGTCCAAATCACTAGAGGGCAGTGGATTTTCCTTGCTCTCCCTAAATGCTCCAACCCAAATTAAATTTAGGCTTGGCGAGAGTGGCCTAACAGAGGGAGAGGTGGGGGGACATGCTGGCATAAGATAATTCTTTGCAAATGCTCTCCCCCCCCCCTTGCTTTCTTTCTCCCTTTCCTATCTAGTCTTCCTGTCCCCATCTGCCAACAGGGCATTGTCCGCAGCGCTTGGAATTCTTGTCTCTCTTGACAGTAAGCAAGTTGACATTTCCAGCTGCTGTGTTCGCTGCCAGGCCGCCGCGAGTGAGCTCACAATAGCAGAATTCAAAAAAAATTAAAAAGCAACCAAAAACAGAGATGGCTGTCTTCACCGTGGCATTTTGAAGTGATGTCATGGGCCGGGACAACAACCAGGGACACGCGACTCCTGCTGAGGAGAAATATGCTTTTACATATTTCTCCTCAGAGGGCACTCCATGAAATGCAGCGAAGCTTTGTTGTTGTTATTTTACCATTTTTCACACCATGTTTCTGTTTTAACCCATTCTCTGTTCGTTTCCACCCCCGCCCTCTCTACTATGTGCTACACAGTGTGCACTCAGTCCAGGCTTTTGTGGGCCCTTGGAAAGACACCCTCCATCGGGGGGGGGGGCGCCCAGTGAGTTTATTGTGGCGTTACCCCACAATTGAGTATCTTGTACTCAGACTTCGTATGTCTGGTGAGTATGGAATGTTAGAACTGAGTGGGTGTGGTTTGTGATGTAATAGGTAGGGTGGGGGAAGGAGTATATAAACAGTGAGTGAGGGCAGGAGCAGGGAGTTGTTGGTAGGGTGACCATATGGAAAGGAGGACAGGGCTCCTGTATCTTTAACAGTTGCATAGAAAAGGGGATTTCAGCAGATGTCATTTGTATATATGGAGAACCTGGTGAAATTCCCTCTTCATCACAACAGTTAAAGCACAAGAGCTATACTAGAGTGACCAGATTTAAAAGAGGGCAGGGCACCTGCAGCTTTAACTACTAGGAGGAGGGCTTTCTCCGCTGTGGCATCCAGACTGTGGAATGAGCTCCCCAGAGAGGTCCGCCTGGCCCTACACTGTACTCCTTTCGTCGCCAACTGAAGACCTTTTTATTCTCTCAGTATTTTAACACTTAATTTTTACTGAAATTTAAATTTCACTGTTCTAACTCTGTATTTTAATCTTATATCAATTTTTGCTGCATGGTTTTATCCTGGTTGTGCTTTTTATACTGTTTTTGTATTTGTGTTTTTAAACTGTTGGTTGTTTTATTATGGTTTTAATTTTTGTGAAACGCCCAGAGAGCTTCGGCTATTGGGCAGAATAAAAATGTAATAAATAAATAAATAAATAAATAAATGTTGTGATGAAGAGGAAATTTCACCAGGTTCTCCATATATACAAATGGCACCTGCTGAAATTCCCTTTTCAATACAACTGTTAAAGATACAGGAGCCCTGTCCTCCTTTCCATATGGTCACCCTAGTTGTTGGGAATAGTTGTTTGTGGGGAGTGGAGATTGGAATTGTGTGTGGAGAGAGAGAGAGAGAGGTGATTGGTGTGGGGGGAGTTTGGATTAGGCAGGATTGGAAGCATTATATTTTCATTTAAAGCTTTTAACATGACAATAAGCTTATTATTATTTTGTTAGCTACTAAATACCACGTGTCAGCTTGGCATTATTTACCTGCCTCACAGTTATCAAACACCCACACCAGAATACACCCACAGTACATTTAAAAACAGATCCTATATTTAACCTGTTTCCCTCATAGATAAGGGAAAGGTTTTATTTAAACCTCCCTCAGTTTTTCAAGTGGTGGTGCTTGGCCTGAGAGGGGTTCATGCGGCGGGCCTGGTATAGGTGTAACTCCGCTCCAAATTTTTCAATTTTTAGGCCGTCTTGAGGCCCAGCAGTGGGCAAAAGGCAGGATACAAATTATTATTATTATTATTATATTCCTTTCTGCCACTGTCACCAGCCATTACTGCTCCTCCTCCTCTTTCTCAACACTTGCTACCACTTGCTTGCCTGAAAGGCAGAAAGCCAGGGAGCAAGTCAGCAGTGGCATCTCCTGCCCAGCAAGCCCAGCAGGCTCTTGTTAGTGGGCCCTGCTGGGGGCCTTGGCAGGTGCCTGCTTTCTCCTCCACCACAACTGTCTCCAACCTCCTTTCTAGACCTATTGCACTCTCTCTCTCTCTCTCTCTCTCTCTCTCTCTCTCTCTCTCTCTCTCCTCTGCCTGCTCAGATTACTCTCTCATCTCCATTCCACACCTACACAAGTAACCTGGGCCGGTCCTATCCTTAGGCACAGTGAGGCATCTGCCTCAGGCAACTGTTTGGGTGCCATGAAATGACAGCAAACCATTATTTTAATGTATTGTTGTTGTATTTTTATTTATTTTTTTGAAATGCCAGGGAGAGGCACTCTGTAAGATTTTTTTTCTCCCTTCGGGGGCTAAAATAATTTGACCAGCCTCAGGTACTCTGCACCTTGAGTTGTTGCAGGGCAGGTGGGGGAAGGGGCATTTGCCGCATTTATTGCGGGGTGGGGGGAGCACTTGTTTTGGGCCAGCTCTGCAAGTAACCATTACCCCGAGTATCAAGCCATAGCTCAAAAATCAGAATGAGGGCTGTTGGACTGAAATGGACCCGTCCGTCCAGCCCGCCACCAAACTCCATGCCTAGGGTTACTTCTGCCCTCTGGCTAACTCAATTATTCATGGCTTCTCCTGACAACTTGGAAGCACTGAGGGAGAGCTCATCTCACACACAGCTTCACCGAAACAAGAGCTGGTCCATTTTTATTTATTTGTTTCATTTGGTGTGCTATAAAACAGAAACCAAAGTCTAGCACCCGCCATCCCCGCTTTCAGACACCAGTGTTCCTTTCAGCCATGTAGTGCTTAACGCAGGGATGTTGGACCTCTTTTAGCCTGAGGGCCCAAACTCAGGTTTGGAGAAGCTCTTGGAGGCCACATTCTAGTCGTGGGTGGAGCCAAAGGCGAAAGGGTGGGACCAAAAATACCAGGATATTTTAGCTTAAAGCTCTCAGCATCACTAAGGCCAGATCTACACTAAGCAGGATATAGCACTATGAAAGCGGTCTATGGTCTGTGTCAATGGGTCCCAACAGTTGTCAGTGCACTTCAATACCACTCTAAAGCAGTAGTGTGGCTCCTGCCTCTTATGTACTGCTTTCATAGTGCAATATTCTGCTTGGTGTAGATCTGGCTTAAGACTTAGAATTTATTTATTTATTATTTTATTTATTTATTTATTACATTTTTATACCGCCCAATAGCCGAAGCTCTCTGGGCGGTTCACAAAAATTGTGAACCTTAGAAGAAGGATTTCAGCTTTTTATAATGGGAAAAGAACTACATAGAAGTCAGGAAAGCACTGTGTGATCCATGGGTGGGGAAAAGCAGGTGGGGAGAAGGGAGCATGGCCATTTGGGGGACCACAGTGGGCTGGCTTTAACCTGATGTTCAACACCCCTGGCTTAAAAGCAGTGAGCTTGGAAGTGCAGATCTCACAGCCATGAAACCCCTGGCCCTGATTCCATTGTCAGCAACAACAATGGCATGCGTTGGCTCAGACAGTGGTGGTGGTGGCAGTAAGAAGGAGGAGGAGCAGATGCTACCACCTACTTACTCAATGACTGGGTTCTCATGATGCACCAAGCCACGATGGGTTGTTATCTGAAACAACCCATGGTGAGTTAGCGTGTTGTCTGTACCCAGGTGGCTTTTTGGAAACACATCCTGATAACCCACGGGCTGGTCTAGGGGTTGTTCTACCCATGATGGGTTGTCATGTCCCGGACATGCCAACCCTTCGCGGGTAAAGAGAGCCCGTGGTGTTCTTCCTGAGTCAGACTGCGATGGCTATTTGCAAGTGCCCTGTGCCAGTGACAGCCTCTCCAATGGTGCCCAAACAGTACTTTGATGGGCTGTCATTGGCCACCTTCCTCCAACTGACCTCCCCATTCCCACTCCAATCTTGATCAGATTCTCTATGATAAAGAGCGTCATCAGACGGGGGAATCGCGTTTCCCTACCGTCGCTTTGCCTTCTGCTTCTGTCCCACAGCAGGAACAAAGAGGAAGCAGCAAGGACCACGTGGCCCATTTGGTGTGCATTTTCAATCGCGCTGCTTCTCCTGCAAACAGCAGGAAATGGCGGCAAGTTTCATCACAGCCAAAAGAATCGGATTTTTAGGGTCTTTTTTTTTTTTGTGACGGAAAACGAGCAGAAGGATTGGGAGGCACATGGGAGGCAGACAGCATCATGAAAAGGAGCTGCGAAAATCCGTGAGTGGCCAGTAACGAGCGTGCGATAAAACGCTTGTCTGATGACGCTCCAAAAGATACTTTTTAAAGCAGATCTACATGCCTCCCCTCTTCCCCACACCTCATTTCCATTAGCCAGCATAGAAGGGAGCCTGCCTAATGGAGGGGCGTCATCGGGAGGCAGGTGTCCAAAGGCAAAAGGATGGCAACTTCACTACTCTACAGATCGTCTTCCCTAATAGAGATCTTCGATTAGTCATTCAGAGCCTGGGGCACCCTGAGAGCTTCCTTGAAGCTGCATTGTAATAGCTTGAAGCTTTCAGGCTCTGTGTTGGTGATTGCGAAAGGGGAAGACAATCAACTCTGACAAGGCCCTCAAACACCTACTGCTGACACCACTGCTTCCCTCCTCCATATCTTTTCCTGACAACGTGGTTCATTTTTTATTTCTGCACCGTCTTGTGAGGTTGAACATCTTCATCACACCTACATGTGCATCTCCCAATCTAGCAAGTGGATCTGTGCAAGGAAAATGATGCCACGCACAAATCTCCTTGAGGAATTGGGGCAAAGGAAGTGAGGCAGGTGGCTACTAGGAGGAGGGCCTTCTCTGCTGTGGCACCCCGGCTGTGGAATGAGCTCCCTAAGGAGGTTCGCTTGGCACCTACATTATATGCTTTTAGACGCCAGGTGAAGACCTTTTTATTCTCCCAGCATTTTAACAGTCTATAAATTCATTTTAACTTGGTGTTTTAAATTTGTAATTTTGCATTGCTGCTGTTTTTATCTGGTTGAGCTTTTATATTGTATGTTAAAACAGCTCCACTGGCTTCCAGTCTGTTTCCGGGCACAATTCAAAGTGCTGGTTATGACCTATAAAGCCCTATATGGTTCGGGTCCAGGTTATTTGAAAGAACGTATTCTCCCTTATGAGCCTGCCCGTGCTTTGAGATCTTCTGGAGAAGCCCTTCTTTCAGTCCCACCTTCTTCACAGGCACGCTTGGTGGGAACATGGGAGAGGGCCTTCTCGGTGGCTGCTCCAGTGCTCTAGAACTCTCTTCCCGGGGAAGCTAGGCCGGCTCCCTCCTTGATGGGCTTTCGGAAGCAGGCTAAAACTTTTTTGTTCCAGCAGGCCTTTGGAGAATAGTCTGCCCCTCCATCTATGTTAATGTCTTATACTTTTGTTGTATATTTTAAATGTTTATGGTTTTGTTCCCCCCCCCCCCCCATGTATACTTTAAACTTTGTAAGGCCGCCTTGAGGGATACAAATAAGGGCAGGATACAATAATAATAATAATAATAATAATAATAATAATAATAATAATGTTTTATACTGTTTTATACTTTGAATGTTTTTAATTTTTGTGAACCACCCAGAGAGCTCCGGCTATTGGGCGGTATAGAAATGTAATAAATAAATACATAAATAAATAAATGAAGGTCCTGGACCAAGTGCTATATCTCAGTCCTGGGCCACATAAAGGCTCCACCTGACACACACCCAACCCCACCAGCTCCAGTAATAAAATTATTCTTAGGATTACTGATCTAATATACATTGGATGACTTGTAAAACATGCTATGTAAAATACTATTATTAGTATTGGTCTGGAAGTAGTCATTAGTAATGCACTTATTCAAAGGTTAGCTACATAGACAGAGAAAATAAGATCCAGTTTTGTTTTGCAATTCCTGGACTTTGTGAGATAACATATCGCCTCGTCTTGTGTCCTCATGTTGGTGCATGAAGGACCAATGACGATCGTAAGTGGCCAAGTGTGCCTTGGTTTTGTTAATAGGAGAAACTTTACTCCCACTGACAAAAGGCGATTCCTTTTGCATGAGTAGGGAAACCGCTCACAGAATGAAAAATTCAACAGACAGCTTGATGAATCTTTAATGGGAGTTGAATCCCATTTCCCAGGAGCGGAGGTAAATGCCAGGAAAGGTGAATTCTTCAGAGACAGAGACAGAGAGTGACCTGGCGTGCATGATCAAAGTAAGTCACAGTGGTTTATTACAATGCTGGTGCACGTCACGCATGATTTCCATAACCTAATAACCCTACTAACCCTAATAACCCCATAGATTTTTGGAAGGCTGCTTCCCCCTCCAGCAAGCCCTGCCACCCAGGTTCTGACAACATGACAAGCCCCGCCCACTAGCCCTGGAGCCTGCCCACCAGCTGGGATAGTCTCCTTTGCACATGTATGCGCAACTGCTTCCCCAATGCGCTTGCACCTTCAGGTGCCACGTGGCGCCTGTGCATCAGGCAAAGTATTGCGAGAGATCCCGGCAGTTCCGAGACCTTTTGCGATACTTTGCCCAAATTTGTGTAAGTGCCACATGACTCCTGAAGGTGGAAACACCTTGTGGGCAGTGCGCCGGGGAGACAGGAGCTCGTACATGGACACAGAAAGGCCAGCTGACAGCCAGACAGATGGAGCCAGCTGGATTGGGAGGCACACGAGTGGTGCATAGTGGCACTGTGTGTGAGACAACGAGTGGCTGTTTATTGATCCTGCAGGCTGCTGATTTGCTTTAACTGTGGTTTGTTGTTATGTCTGAACCAGGAATCCTGGTGTATTCGTGGTTTGTTTCTGTGCCCTGCCCAAGCCTCTTGCCAATACCCAGAAGTGTGAGGAAAGAGTAGCTAACAAAGAACCACTTCTCAGACTGAACTGCTCTCGCTTGCTTCCTCCCCGCCCGAAACTCCTCGTCATTCCTCATTCTTCTGTTCCACACCCAGCTCCTCCCTTATCTAGAATTCTATCCATGCCAGAATGCCAATGCTTTTTGCTGGTGCTTTGCATAGAGAGAGAGAAAATTAAGGGATTTACGTGTCCTTTACAAAATGATAAAGCTTTCAAAAAACAACAAAGGATGGATTAATGACGGGGGGGGAAAACCCCACCCACCCTCCACAAGCAGGGAAACCCTCCCAACCGAATACTCACAAGATTCCCTCAAGTTCCCCCAGACACACGGGGGGGGGGGGAACCACCCCACCAATAAGCAAAAGCAACCACCACCCACAAACACACAGAGAAAACAGTCCTCTTCTGTTTCTAGGGCGTTTGGGATATGGGCAGAAGAGGTGAGGCAGGGGGCATGCTAGGCCATTAAAGGATTTGGGGGCCAGGACCATTAGGACGCAAATCCATATAAAAGCTCAACGTGCTAATATATACCTATATATGCAAATATGGAAATAATTACAAGGATTTATTTAAATGTCACAGGAGGCAAAGCCTTCTCATCTCAATAATCTCAAATAAAATACATTCTTCAGTTGAATTGCAACCTACCCCAGATCATCACAAACTAATGGAAAACATCAGGGGACATATTTGCAGGGTGGGGTGTTGCAGCACATTTTTGTCTCGTTGCATATATATATTTTTAATAAGGCCCTTCTTGTGGTCAGAGAGAGGCCCTCTTGGGCAAAGGCTTAAGAACATCAGAAGAGCCCTGCTGGATCAGAACAAGGTCCATCTAGTCCAGCCTTCTGTTCCAACAGGACCCAACCAGCTGCCTGTGAGAAACCCACCAGTTGGATGTGAGTGAAATAGCACTCTCCCACCCATGTTCCCCAGCAACTGTTGTACAAAGGCTTAATAGAATATTTTGGGTACAGAATGATGTGCGACGCATTGTGTGAGTGTGGATGCATGGTGACCATGAACAAGAAAACTAGAAGAAAGAGAATGGGCAGAGGTGACCTGCGTGATCAGAAGATATAGCAAGAAGGAAGACTGAAGTTTACATACCAAATTTGAAATAACCATCTAAATATTTAGATGCAGTCCCTTAAACTACAAATCAGGGGTAGGTAACTTGTGGGTTTTGGTCTACAACTCCCATCCGTGCTAATGGTGAGGGATGCTGGAAGTTCTAGGCCAAAACATCTGGATGGCCAGAAGTTGCCCACCACTGCTGTAAATAATGTTGTGCTTCTAAGGACCTCTATAGATATGCATAGCTCTTTTGCCTGGGATCTCACCTCTCCTAGGACCAGCCTTCCCCAACATGGTGCTTTCCAGAGGTGTTTGGACAACAGCTCCCATCATCCCCAGCTAACATGTATCCAACACATCTGGAAGGCACTAAGTTGGGGAAGACCTGCCAAAGATGATCCTGTCGGCTGTACTTTGGAATGGCTAAGGGTTCTACATCAAAGTATCTTAATCAAGGCTTTAAAAAAAACCCACCTCCCAGTAATAACAATTCTTCCCATCTCTGATTCATTCACAGGCTCTGCATCATCAGCATTTCATTTACTTACATAACCCTGCTTTAACTCAACACTCCAGTCACCCTTCAGCAGGGCTAGAACATTGCCCAGTTGGTGGTTTTACATTTAAATGAAAGCAGAGAGGGAAAATCTGTTTGAATTGTGCAGGTGCATCGTTGATGTTTATTATATGTGATGTTGTTAATGTATCGTGTTATTCACGAGTCAGTAAAAGTGAAAAAATAAAATAACATTTTTAAAAAACAAGGAACAGGACAAGCACCCCACATTTTAATAGGCTTTAAGGATTTCTAGTCGTCCATCTGGGTGATGTCCACTGCCCCAATATTCAGATCGTTAGAAAGGCAGTTATTTATTTGGGTCTTTTTACTGTAACTTCACATAGGAAGGCTTTTGCAGAATTAAGATGTAGTGTTATACCCCGCGCTATCTTAGAAGGCCATCATACGAAATGACCATTGGCATGTTCTTCTTGTGTGTTTTGTAAAACTGTTACTGACGATATCATCCATTATGTTCCCCAATGTCCTCTTTATAAGGATCTGCATGAAAAAATATTCTTTGAATTTAGGCTCAGGAAGAATTTTTGTTGCACCTGGTGAATTTGCACTTTTTCTGTGGTTTGATAAGGAAACTTACGCTACCGTGCATGTTTCCTTATTAGCAATGCTGGCTAGGAAACGGAGAGCTAAATTTGTAGCTCAACTCTGCACGTTCCTTACTTTTGTTATGGCTGACAGCTAAACAATTAAAATTATTACTACTACAAGCATCTCCAGATAGAACAGCAAAGGTAGTCATGCATGGAACCCGGGAAAGGCCCTGCCAGTGTACATGGCTGGCGCTGCCATAGAGGCCAGTCAGGCAGCTGCCTAGCGCGCCAAGCTAAGAGGGGTGCCGAATGCTGCACCCGGAAGTCGCCCTCTCACTCCGAGCGAGGGCAGCTTCTGGGGGTGCCGTTCCAAAGCCACCCTTCCACCCCCCACCCCAGCGTCCCTGGCTTGGCTTCAGCTGGGCGCCCGCCCAGCCAAAACCAAGCCGGGACACTGGGGTGGTGGTGGTGGCGGTCGGACGGCTCCACATTCTGACTTCCAGCGCGCTCCAGATGTCGGAACATGGAGCCGTCTGACCACCCCTCCCCCAGCGTCCCAGCTTGGCTTCAGCTGGGCCCGCCTAGCCAAAACCAAGCCGGGATGCTTGGGTGTGTGTGGACGGCTGCACATTCTGACTTCCGGGCACGCCAGACGTCAGAACATGGAGCTGCCCGCCCGCCTGCTCCACCGCAGCGTCCTGCCCAGCCCAAAGGTAACACCTGTCTCCGCCTACCTGGGGTGGGGGGGCATGCTGGGGGGTGGGGGGTGAAAGTAGTTCACCTTGCCTAGGGCGCAAAAAAGCCTGGCACCAGCCCTGCCAGTGTAGACAAAATAGAGCTAGGTGGACCCACTGCGTGGCTTGGTATAAAGCAGTTTTCTATGTACATATTAGAGAAATTACGGACTCCCACCCACCCACCCACCTGCTTACTGAATCTGGTTTTAATTAGAAGAAAATACATTTTCTTACTCTTGCCATTAGACCAGTGGTTCCCAAAGTGGGCGGTACTGCACCCTTGGGGGCGGTGGGATTGCATAGGGGGGGCGCTCGAGGTGGTCTTTTCCGAGAAGCACCTCTCCAGAGGTCTTAAAACCCAGGGACATTTTTATGGGAGAAGGTAGCTTGGTCCCAAGCCATATAGGGGAAGAATCCACACATGTATTAATACCGTTTAAGAAGAGTCCTTTTAACGGTGAATTGCTATCCTGCACTATGGAGCGTGGTTCAGAAGCTCCTGGTTGCATTTCCAACATATTCGATGGAATATAGTTTTAGTGTGGTCTGCCTACTTCTCTCCAAGCAAAGAAATCGACTCCAGATTACTAAACGTGGTGATTTAAGACTCATGTTAAGTGACTTTAAACCAGACATTGGGAAACTGGTATCATTTCATCAAGCCCATCCATCACATTACAAATTTACAGAATAGTGAGGTACTCTTATCTACCCTAGTTACTAAATGTGATATCTAATATACTTGCTAAATGACTATCAGACTTTGAAAAGATGATATAACTGGATCAAGTTCATCAATTATGTTTAATTGACTAAACTAAAAAAAATGTAATTGGATTTTGAATAAATATTCAATTAATTGTTACAGTTTTGAATTTGTTATTATCTTCCTTAGTGGGTCGTTGAAAACCGCTATTCTGAATAATGACTTTTATAGTGTAAAGTAGGGGGCACTGGGCATGAGTTTGTGGAACCAGGGGGGCGGTGACCTGAAAAAGTTTGGGAACCACTGCATTAGACCCATCCATCATGCCCTCTTGTGGTCGTCGTCTGCCCCTGCAGCCCAAGCGAATGAAGATCTTGCAGCAAATGCTGAACAACATGACCATGGAGTTTGTGTGTGCTAGGAGAGGCACCAGCTAACTAGTCCTGGAACGCCTCCAGCCCCTCCGCAAGGTCTCTCCATTGGAACAAGAGCCAGTCAACGGAGGCAATAATTCATCAGCACCATGTCAGGCCACACAAGTCAGAACATTTTCTGGAAGATTTGCTTGCCTGCACTAGTTTTTAAGTGGCTGAAATTCGGCTGCTATGGGCATGTTAAATTTTGTGTAATGGTTTCTATAGAACTCTTATGCTGCATTGCTACATGCCTGTCCAGGACCCTCAAGATGGGACACATCGCTACCAAAAACAAACAAACACATTTATCTACTAAGTCCTGAATGCTTACAACCCCCAAGATCCATCTCCATCATCATCATCATCATCAGTTTGTATATCACCTCACAGCTGAATCTCTCTGGGCAGTTTACAAAGATTTAAAACCATTCCAAAGATTTAAAAAATCCTTGCAGGCTTTTAGGAAGGCCTTGAAAGAGATCTTGGGGTTGTGCTGGACAGCTCGATGAAAATGTCGACCCAGTGCGTGGCCGCTGTAAAGAAGGCAAACGCCATGTTAGGCATTATAAGAAAAGGAATTGAGAATAGAACAGCCAGCATCATAACTGCCTTTATACAAACCTATGGTGTGACCACACTTCGAATACTGCATACAGTTCCGGTCACCACACCTAAAAAAGGATGTTATAGAGCTGGGAAAAGTGCAGAAAGGGGCAACAAAATGATTAAGGGGCTGGAGCATCTCCCCTATGAGGGAAGGTTACATCAACCGGGATTGTTTAGCTTGGGGAAAAGGAGGCTAAGGGGAGACAGGATAGAGGTGTACAAAATTATGCATGGTATGGAGAATGTGGACAGGGAGACATTTTTCTCCCTCTCTCAAAATACTTCAACCCGGGGTCATCCCATGAAGCTGATTATGCATGGTGTGGAGAATTATGGAATTCACTCCCACAAGATGTAGTGATGGCACCAATTTGGATGACTTTAAAAGGGGGTTGGATAAATTCCTGGAGGTGAAGGCTATCAATGGCTACTAGCCCCGATGGTTACGTGCTAACTCCAGTATCCGAGGCAGTAAGCCTGTGTGCACCAGTTCCTGGGGAACATGGGTGGGAGGGTGCTGTTGCACTATGTCCTGCTTTGTTGGTCCCTGGCCGACGGCTGGCTGGCCACTGTGTGAACAGAGTGCTGGACTAGATGGACCCTTGGTCTGATCCAGCAGGGCTCTTCTTATGTTCTTATGTAAAACATTTTATTTTACCATGGCCCTCTCATGATGAATACTGTTATTGCTATTGCCATTGTTGTTCTCGCTGGTTTTATTGTTGGCTTTGTTTTAATGGCTACTTTATCATTTATGGGTTTTATTGCTTTTAATATTTTAACTGTTTTTATGTATTTTATTGTTGTAAGTCACCTTGTAAGGGCTTCTGCCCTGAAAGGCAGCCAAGAAATGTTTTAAATTATATATATATATATATATATATATATATATATATATATATATATATATATATCACCAAGTATAAAACCAGTTACAGAAAAGCATATAAACAGATAACACACAAAGAGAAAACACGTATCGAAAGATAATTTTAAACAATCAACCTTAAGACAAGTCCAAAACCTGATTTAAAAGATCTGCCAGGTATGGTCTACTTATCCAGTAGAAGAGAAGAATATAGACCCCTTACACCTGCTACTGTTCTCTGTCTTTTCCCTCAACCAGATAGTTCCTGGTTGCCTTACCAGCTAGCTCTTGGGTCTGCTGATGCTGTTGCTGAATGCCTGGCTGGTTGAAAACAAGATTGCTGTCATCCACAATTCAATTTAATTGTGGATGAGGGGTCCAACCTGGTTTGTATGATCAAGATGTGGAAGCAGGAGTTAGTCAATCCCTACCTGAGCTGACAGAGATGGTCTCAGATGTGGTTTTGAGGTCTTTCGGGATGATTGTCCTAGGACAGCCTTCCTCAACCTGGGGCACTCCAGATGTGTTGGACTGCATCTCCCAGAATGCCCCAGCCAGCTGGCTGGGGCATTCTGGGAGTTGTAGTCCAACACATCTGGAGCGCCCCAGATTGAGGAAGGCTGTCCTAGGGGATCATAACTTCTGATCAGAGTTCACTGGATCTGGGGCGGCTCAGGAATTCCATGGCTGCCATGACAATCATGGCGCTCTCCCAGCAGGTCAGCAGTCCAATACATGCAGCAGGTGACACTCTTTGATTAGGTTTTCCTCCACTGAACAGGGGTGATCTGAAAATGGGGCATTTAACATCTCTCCATTTGTCAAGGCTGGATAATCTCCTATTGAGGCTTAGACTTCCGAGACACTTTTCCCTCTGCAACAGTGGGAGATCTGTTAAGATGCACCACCCTCGAAGGCTAATAGATCCGGGAGGGTTCTGGCCGGTATGACTGGTGCTCCGGTCGTAGTCCTGGTTGTTCTGTGAGATGCAGGGTTGACACACAGTTGACATAAATACTCCCAAACGCCCTCTCCCTTTGATCAGAACCCCTGTAATTCAAGTTGCGCCGATAGCCGGAAAATTGTTTGGACAGCACCCTTAGCTATTGTTGTATTATTATTTGACATTCATACGACTGAACGAATAAACAACAAAACGGTTCTATAAGTCTACATATACTAGAGGAAGGATTGGCAAGAGTCTGAAATTGGTTTTAATACTTCAATAGCTCTTACGTTTTTTTGTGTTGTACGTATTGTGAATATACATATTATAAAAGAGTGTATGTCTACTTTACCACTGAAGACCATTGGTCAAACCGCATTTTTAAATGTTATACTGTTGAGTTTTTAGTGGCCCAATATACATTGTGTATTAGTTTTCATTGTTTTAATTAGATTGAAAAATTAAATAATTACATAATTTTAAATTGTTTTATCATTATCAAATTGTTATTATCACTGCGTATGTTGTCATCAGTGTACCCAACCCAGTTGTTCCATTTCACTGCATTCCTTGGTATACAACTGAACAAGATAGAAGGCTAGAATGCAGATGAAGACATGTACAGAGTTCAAGCTCATTATTGAGCCTATTCTGGAGTGATAATGGCATCAAAAGATTTCTTTTCTACCACCATTGCATCGTCTCACTGTCGTCCTGTAGAGTTTTCTGAGTGGTTAGAGGCCTGTTGCAAACTGACCTAGAGATATAGAATAGAACCCTTAGAAGCATGCTGTGACAAATTTGCAAGACACTTTTAAGATCAAGTCAGTCATATCGGTCACAACTTGGGCTCCACTGATAATGTGGGTCTATTAGTGGAGGTGTCCTGAACACACTCTAGTCCTGTTGTAGTAGATGATCAGTCAAGACTTGAAGCTATGAACAAGACGCTGAGCCAAGTTCAACTCTTATGTTAGATCCTTGACTTATTCCTCCTTGAGAAACGGCATTGTACCAGCCACATTGAAAGAGGACGTAATAAGGCCACTTCTGAGGAAACTTAACTTGGGCCTAAATCTGAACTATAACAAGCCAGTTGCTAAAGGTCCTTGAGCAGGTTAATGACAGCCAATTTCAGACATTCTTGGTTGGAAGTGATTTTCTCAATCCATTGCAATAGGGTTTTAGGTCTGATTTTGGAACAAAAACTGTCTTGGTTGCCCAGGAAGACACACTATGTCAAGAAAATGACAGGTGGCGTGACCCTGCTGGTTCTTTCGGATCTCTCAACATCTTTCAGTAACCATCTACAATGGTATCCTTCTAAATAGGCTGAATCATATTTTGGAGGTAGCATTTTGCTGTGGTTCTGCTCCTACTTGAATGGTGAATTCCAGAAAATGATGTTGGGATATTGTAGTCCTTGGTAGTTATGCATTGGGGTGCCACAGGGCTCCATTTTATCCCCCATTTGGCAGAGTAAAGTTATCCAGAGATGTGGGCTGAGGTGTCACTAGTATATGGATGACCCCCAGCTTTCTCCATTTCATCACATCCAGTTGAGAGCGACAGAGCTTCATCCCACGTACCTGTTTCCATCGAATTATCCCCTACAGCACTACGATGTCACCATTGCTGTTGTTTTTGCTACCAGGCGACAGCGATCCTTTGCATACCAGGAAATGGGTTTAAGGGGGGAAATGAAAAAATAAATAAACAGATGACCCAATCCGATTCAAATTTGGTATGCTTAAAGCTCTCCTTAATATCTATTAATCTTTAAAGCTTACGCAGATGTAAGCATTAATTTAATTTTTCTTCAAATCCTGCTCCTGCACTCCAGTAACTGCTTGGAAAACAACAAATGATAAGCTCGAAAACTAGTAGCAAAATATTGCACTTCATTTGGTTAAGAAGCGCAATTAAAGCAGGATGCCTGGGAGGACTTCACAATCAAAGCCGATTATAAGATGGAAAACTTTGGAGTCTTCTGTACGCAATTCGCAGTGATTGCTCCGTATAACGCTGGCGTGATAAAGCTCTTAAGTGTTCTAAACCTGTGCCTGGATATGGTAATTGGTTGGCTTGGATCGCCTCCTCCCATATAGCTCTACCCAGAGCCTAAAATTTTCTTCAGAGCCCTTTCTCCAAGTGCTTCTGCTAAACAAGATGAGGCATATGGCTACTAGGGAGAGTGAATTTTCAGTGCTGGTACCTTGGTTATGTAATGCTCTCCCCAAAAAAGCTAGCCTGGTGCCTCTGCTCTGGCCTTTTCAGCACCAGAGGAAAACCTTTTAATGTAATTGTTAAAGGTCGTTTCGTGATCTAGAGATCTTCTGACATTTTAGAGTTTAGGATTTGTGAAATTTCTGAAATACATTGCTTGTTGTATTTAGATTTTATGATTTTTTTTATCTTCTCTTTTATCAGTTCTTTTTTAATTTAAGCCCCCTCACAGTCAGCATATAAATGTCATTAATCTCCACAGCTGCTCGATGAAAGAGCAATATCTGTTTCTCCATGAAGTTAAGCAATTGTGCAACTGTGGGTATGACTGGCATAGTAAGTAACTCACACTGAATAAAAGTAGATGAAACAAAACAATTCAGCAAGTGCACATGCCAGCTCTCCTTTTCCATCACAACTCCAGCATTTTTGGTTCTGTATGGAATTTATTTTATTACATTTATATCCCACTTTTTTTCCTCCAAGGAACCCAAGATGGTGTACATAATCCTCCTCCTCCTCTCCATTTTATCCTCACAACAACCCGGTGAGGTGGGTTGGGCTGAGGGTCTGTGATGGGCCCAAAGTCACCCAGTGAGCTTCCATGGCCGAGTGGAGACTAGAACCCGGATTCTCCTGACTCCCAGTCTGCCACTAGAGAACGTAAGAGTCTAGCAGAGGTAGGAAGGGGCCAGAAGAGGCGAGGAAGAGGCTGGCATGTGGCTCTAAGTCTGGCACAGTTGAGAAAAAGCCACCAGAAATCCTAGCTCCACAACTCTACTAGAGGAGCCAAAGCAGTCAAGTCAAAACACCCAGTGCCATTTTGAAATCGCCACCCCCCAGGCAAGTGTAGTAAGGCAGCAAAAGCAAGGGATGGAGGTGAACAGAAAGAAAATGGCAAAGGCAAGGGCACTCCTCCTCCAACAACCCTTGCTTGCCTGTGAAATCTGAAGATAAACTACGTGTTTCTAGCACTGATTATTGTGAAGAGGAACTTGGAAACGCAGAGGGAGGTGCTCTCATATAGCTCCTACTGGGTATCCCTATTTGCAATGCCTTTCTCGTTCTTTATACCAGATATGGGGAAATGTATGTGCATGTAAAGGTGCCCCTGTTGGAGGGGGGAGTGCCTGCCCACACACAATCTCTGCATGCATAGAGCACATGTAGAGCTTTGGATTGGAGGCAGCATCTGCAAAACGCTCCACGACGCAAAGGGGGAATATGCCTGCACTCTGTATGCTCATCCTTTAGGCTCTTCAGGGAAGTTCTTTTACCTCTATTAAACAGGATCACAACACACATTTCTGTAAAATAAGCAAGTTTGCTTCCTTGAAATTGAGGAGGGAGGCTATATAAATAAATAACCAAGACGTTTAAATTTAGAAATTTATTTTGTTTAATCCACAAGCTTTATAATAGCTTCAGTTTTTTTTAAAAAAAACCAAAAACAAAACAAAGAACCCCAGTGAGAGCATGACAATATCCAAAGTTCAGGTCCTTCAGGCTTTCAGAAATCACAGCTCTGAAAGTTACACACTATTCCAAAGGACCGCAACAAGACCAAAAAACAAAACAAAACAATGAAAGGGGCAACGACAACATTTCACAAAACAAAAACATATGCCAAATTTTGCTGAGACTGCTGATCATGAAAACTGCCCTTGCTTAAAAAAGAAAAACAGGATGGGAGCAGGGGAGAGGAATAAGGTGAAAATGAAAATTCCAGTGTTCCAAATAAACCCATTACACCACTATGAACCCACTGTGTTCTGGCAAGCAACAGGTTATGATGTAAGGACCACCCTCAAATGCTAGTCCTGGTCTTAAACACAGAGAATACAGGGAAACACGGAGAAATCTGGGTATTTGCAAGTGTTCCTATGAAGGATGGTTTTCCTGTGTGTATAGACCACAAAAGGCCTAGGGCAAGAAACCGTATTAGGAACTTCATAAGCATTTATACTGTGGCATTTTAGAGGAACTGTGGGGTCTGGCAGCCTTGTTTTAAAACCCTTGAGGAGAGGAAGGGGGATGGGGGGAAACTTTTACTGCATGAGAGAATTCTAGTGAAACCATGTCAACTGTCGAAAGAGGTCACTAGTACACTGTGAATGCTTGTTTGAAATGAAGGTCCATGCCCCCCCCTTTTTTTTAACATGGTGAACTTCAACCTAGCAATTATTACAACCAATGTTAAAGTCTAAAGCTCAAACACATTTTAGCAATTTGAAATTGAAGTCTGAGTACAAACCAAATAAAATGTACATTATATCAAATGCTGCTTCAGCCTAAGATGGTGGGGATGCTTGAGCCTTCCTCATCGATCTCAGAGCCTTCTCACGCAGATGCTTTTCCAAGTCATCTAGGTTATCTTCCGCTTCACTCTCAGTCTCCTTAACGCAATGGAAAGTCAGCAATTACTTCTATAGTCACAGAATATGAGCCTGAGTTAGATTTGGCCACAGAGCAGAAATTTGCATGATACACACAGTCTACAGACCTAGGAATTTTGCTCACAGTTTTAGGAATTCTAGTTTGAGACATTAGGCACATACACAATAAACAAGAACTAGATGTAAAATTAAGACATTTTGATTCCACTTCCCTTTGGGAGTTAAAATTTGGCAGGAAATAATCACGTTTGTGCACTGGTTCTAAAGGACAAACTACCCAGGCCTAATTCTCAAATTACACAGTACAAGAACCCAACTGAGCATTATGCAACCCACACAAAGTTCTGGTGGGTGGGTGTCTCCTCTTCCCCTATTTTGTACTATTACTGAGGACAAATGTCTTCTCCCACTTTTGAGACATGAACCTTCTGTTCTGACAAAAGCACGCACATACACACCCAATGTGTGAACACTACAGTTCCCATCTTAAAGGTTTTATTCTTGGCCCATGAAGGATGCATGTTTCAACACCCACAGTATATAGAGGGGTTACATGAGTAGGGAAAATGGTCTGCAAACAGCAGCCACAAGGTTGTTCAGCACAAGTCCCAGCCTGGCTGTCTTTGGTGGCTGACTCTTTCCAATATAGCATTAGCGCACATGTTTCTAAGCTACAAGGGCTAGACATGTGCCTCCTTAAGGCAAAGCCAAATTCTGCAATGAGCAGATCCCATTTTAAATCAGAGAGCTTGCATTTGTCTGGATACACAGCCCAGGAGTACATTTGAACAAAGAACGGTGTTCTTAAACAATACAGGAACGTTTGTGTACAAAATATTAAACTGGCTTTGTAATTTGTTCCCTGGATCCTTAATACTTAGCACTGTCAGTCAATATCCAACCCATGGAACAGAGATAATGGCTTATAAATGTGTTAAAGAAATACGTAACATTCACCTTTCTGGGCTCTGTGGTTTTCTCTTGGTCTTCCTCTGCAGATGGAGTCAAAGCAGCCGTTGCGGCAGCCGCCGCCGCCGCTTTCTCCTTCTTATGTTTTTTGTGCTTCTTGTGCTTTTTATCCTTTTTATGTTTCTTATCCTTCTTTTTCTTCTTCTTCTTGCCACCTCCTTCCTGATCAGAGTTCTGTAATGGGAAGCAGTAAGTACATTTAAATTTAAAATATCTATATGCCACTTTTCCATTAATAAATACATTCCAAGTGGACTCCATGGCAGGGGTACAGGAACAGTTGCAAGGCTTTCACATTTGGAATAAAAGCTGATCCACCATATAAGAGCAGTTGGGACCCCGTTACAATCAAATGGCTCTCGAGTTTAGCTCAGCAGACACCACAGTTGCATTAGAAGACACGCACCCGCACTGGTGATGGACTTGGCGTAGGGCTTTTAGCCTTCTTTGCAGGAGCTGCTGGTGACCAGTGAGCAGAAGGGGATCGAGACTGAACAGGAGATGGCGGTCCTGGATGTTTCTTGGGCGGTGGTTCCGGCGATCCTGAAGCAGACCTGGATGAAGACCCTCTCCTCACAGAATGTGGACTTGGTGTGGAAGTCCTTAGGAAAGAGAAAGGGGCAGGACGGTTCACACTTGCTAGCCTAGCAAGAGGTAGTCTGCGAACGAGAAGCAATCAACTACAAAGGCTCACAGGGTCCAATGAACCCAAGTACACAAAAGGCTGCTGTAAGGGCACAAGCGCCTTCCAGTACCACAACAATTATGATGCCAGTAGGCCATAGAGGCGTGCTCTGTGTTCCTCCATTTCCTCGCCACCCCGATCAAAAAGGAAGAAATCTTGAGTTCTAATGCTCAGATGCACTTATGTAGTTTATGTGCAAATTTCATATCAACACTATCTATGTACAGGCAGCACCCACCGTCTGGCAAACCCTCCCTTACGTAGTGCAGGAGGCGGAAAATGTAAAATCCTTTCAACGCCTCCTGAAAACACAACTTTCCATACAGGCTTTCCCTGGGCTGTAACTGCTGCTGGATTTATTTTTGGTTTTACATGGTATTTTTTAAACTTTTGCAGCTTTATATGGTGTTTTGATTTGATGTATTTTATTGGTTTTAATTATGAACTGCCCAGAGAGCCTAGGCTACTGGGCAGTTTAAAAATGTAGTAGTAATAATAGTATTCTGAAATTGAAACTTTGAAACAGCTCTTTTAATTTTTCCAGGGTTTCATACTGCACCATCCCCAACTACTCTGCATGTATATCACAGTTCTAAAACAATCCCTTTGAAATTTAAGGTCATAACCAATTTTTACATTTATTAATGTAAAGCCCATGTCACCATGGGTGCTAGAAGTCCTGCTTCTTTCCTGTTCAACCCTCCCCCCCCCCAGGGGCCCTCACCACAGAGGGGCTCATGAATAACGCAAATGTGGCTCAAAAAGAGCAAATCCTGCTTCTGAAATCTGATGTGGATGAATGCAGGCTGAGAACCCTTCAGCCATAAGGTAAAGACATCTGCATGATCATAAGACAGTCCTGAACAGGATCCTAAGCTGGAAATAAATAGCAAACACTACCATGGAAAGGTTTATTAACAAAATAAGCTTAGTGTTCTACGGTGAAAACTCATATCCAAAACTAAAATGCAACAGGCTTGTATACTAACAGGGAAATTACAGGAGGATGTCTCAGGATTGGCAATATTCTCAGACTTTCCTTGGTGGCTTAAATCAATTGCCTTTCTCATCCTTTTAGCTGCCGATGAATCACTTACTTTTTCAGCTTTTTAGGCTCTGGGGTCCTCGAGACTCTCCTGATGGGCCTAGTACTGGGAGATGGAGACTGTCTTCGTTGAGGTGACGAGGAAGGCCCCCTGCGCAGCAGTGGGGGGCTTGCAGAGGTATGGGAAGGCCTAGGCTGTGGGGAAGGTGAATGCTGTTTGTTCTGCAGTGGGGAGCGGTTGTCACGGTTGGACCTGCTGGGAGGAGATCCTTTCCTGTGCTTGGAAGATATTGATGGTGAACGTCTCTTTGCAGGCGGAGAGCTTCTTTGTTTTGGGGGCGGAGAACGAGAGACTCTGAGCTTAGGTTGTGGAGAAGGAGATGCCCTTCTTTTGGGAGGCGGGGAAGCCGTTCGTCTCTTTGGAGGTGGTGAAGGGGAGTACCTTCTCTGTATCGGAGGAGAGTATCTTCTGGGAGTGGGAGAGTGACGGCGAGGTGGTGGTGATGGAGACCTAGCAAACATATACAGGAGGTAAGTCTGGGAGAGGTGCATTAAGATATTATAAAACCCTATTTAATCAGTAAAGTAAAAAAAAAAAAAGGTAGGGGAAAGCAGGTAATGCAATTTTACCACACTGTAACTGCCTTTAAGCACCATAGCACAAATGGAAGGCCATCTAGTCTTTGTACAGAATATATTAAAGCATTCTACTAAAACATTTTCTAAATGTTCTTTACGATCTTAAGTATTTTAAACTCTGGCATTTAATTGCGCTTTAGTTGGTTTTGTATGTATTTTTTTTTTTGCTTTAATTCTTGTAAACGGTCTTCAAATCATTGATAAATGGTGGCATTAAGTGTTTAAATAAAACACTAATACCGCTTCAATAGTTGAATACATCCCGCTTTGAAACTTAATTTAACTGCTGGTTTCAAAATAAATACAAAAGCCTGTATCAAATAAGACATGTGGATTAAAGGTTATTTCTAAGTCATAGCATCTTTTTTATGTCGATATGCACTTTATCCTGAGAGGCAGCAAATGTGTTACCTTCGGCGTTGCAATGAAGGTGACCTACGCCGTCTTGGAGGAGGGGCAGGAGAAGGAGAGCGCCGTCTTCTGGCAGGCAGAGGCGAGGGACTTCGCCTCCTCCTACTAAAGGAAGGAGAGCGGGAAGAGCTCAAAAGACAAACCCTGAAGAGCAGCATGGGCATGACAGCTGGACTGGCTTACTACTGGCAAGGCATCAGCACCCTGCCCCTAAGCAGCGATCTCTTTACAAGCAGTTACCATTAAATTATTGGGCTCATCTGGTCTTATTAAGATGATTTTCAAGGCAGCCCACAAGCCTTCCTGACACCCGTCCTCCTGCAGTACAAAAGTATCATCTTCAGTTGATCAAGCACAGAAGCTTTTAAAAATAAAGAGGGGCCCCCAACTCTTCCAAGTCCACAAATGGCTAACATTTGTGGATTTAGGCCAGTAAATTTGCCCATGGCATCGCCAGTGCTTACCACCCCACTCTCACTTGTTTGTGACAGCACAACAGTAACACAACTCCTCAGGGAGCAACGCTGTGCTGGCACAGTAGCAACAGGCTTCCATCTTAAATAACTTCTTTCCTGGCACGTATTTCACACTTGATCCGATGTGAGACAGATGCAACTGCACTGAATTTAACAAAACTTGTTCAAAACTTCGGCAGCCAGCTCATTTCAATCTTAATATGCATATAATTTAGTTAAATTGCTTTGATTTTTGCCATTGAAGACATAGGGCAGAAGTGATTGAATGCATACTTGCAGTTATTATCAATCTGTGCCACTCTAGAAATGCTTTATCACTTCTCCCCTGTATACATATTTCTTTTTCAATTTTGTGCCTCTCCCCTTGCAATCCAGGATCCTTTGATCACCAGTAAGCTTCACCACAGCTGTGCATGACTGACAAAAACCCAAGCGCATATATTTTTCCTTTTTTTCTCCACCTTTGCAAATACTTTTGGGTCTCAGAAACAATGCTATAGTGTTACAGCTTTCTGGCAAAATAATCCCAATATATAACTACACTATGCCGTGAAGTTTATTCGTTTGTTTTTTGTAACTAGAGGTTTTCAACGATGCAGAAGCTGATGATGAAATAAATACCCCCCAAAATGGAGTCCACTTTGTTTTACAAACGGTCTATCCTTTACGGTTCCTGAACACCCTGAATGGCAACTCATTTTACAATCAAGATACAATGTTCAATTTTCATATAGGCAGTGAACTCTGGGAGACAGAGGAATTTTTTTTTTACCACTTCTGCATAAACAATTGGAAAATTCCAGAAGTGCATTAATGGACTATTTATTTGATTCACCTATTCTATTGACTTTACTGTATCTTTCTTCCCCGCCCGCCCCCCACAGCTGCAGTTGAGGAGAGCAAAGCAGACTGGGCAAACACTAGAAAACACCCGCCCCCTTTCTCCTCCTTCACCTTCCTACAGAATTGTATTCTATTTTTCATGGGGGAGGGGCGCAAGGTGATTATGGTTAAATCAAGTGCATCTTTTCTAAAAGCCCTTTAAAACTTAATCCTAATTAGCAGATTTATCTGCTAACTAACCTTTTAACAATGGGCGACTGCCACCTCTTTCCCATCTGCATCCTGACAGCAGTGGAGGGGGGGAAATGGAGAGGTCAGACATCCCACAGAGTTACTTGCAAGGATGAAGTAGCAGGTAGAAAGTCACTATGTTGTCATTCTTAGCATCTGAGTAACCCCTTTATGCCGGCCCCAAAGAAGCTCCCACTATGAATCCTAATGACTGAAATCAGAAGAAGCCATTTGAGTTAATGGAATGGAACAGGAGAAACGTCATGGCTAATATGAAAGTGATTACTTTACACAGAATGTTCTCAATTTGGGGCAAGGGCTGGACTTCGTTCTTACTGCAAACAACGCAAAAGCACAACTTGTTCTAATTGACACAATAAGAGGGTCAAAAAACAATAGCACTTTGACAGTTACTAGTAAACGGCAGTCTGTGTACACAAAACAAAGGAAGTTACCGAGGAGAAGATTCTTTCTGCCACTTTCGTGGAGACGGCGATGGGCTTCGGGAATGCGAGTGCCGCCGGCGTCTGCCCACTTCACCGTTCTTCACATTTGACTTTTTCGGCCGTTCCTCTTCAGATGAGGAGGAGGAACCAGAATCTGTAACAGAAAGGAAAATTCCATCACTAAAATGCAACAGGATTACAGGCACTCAGTGCATTGTAGGCACTCCCAAAAACGTTAAATGGCTCTTTATATAACAGCTAGCTAGCTATTTTTGTGCTAAACTATTCTTCAAAGAATTTTCCACAATCCATTTGAGAGTCAAACTATCAATGAACCTCCAGAAACTAAATCAAAATGCATCAAGCTGCCATAATGAGTAATTAATGGCAGCTTTATAAATCAGTTTTATAACTGTGGCTGGTTAACAGAGCCTGATAACAAATCGATGAATTCTATTTTTAAAGAGGCTTCCTTCTCTGCATGGGAATGCATGGATTCCCTCCACAAATAGATTCGAACACTGGTAAGTTAGTGACATGGTGGTGTAGCAGCATCTAAGCCATACAGTACTACGTATCAGATGACATTTCAAGCTGACTCCTTGAAATTTCCTTTCATAGAAATTATTTCACCATGGCCCAAACCAGGTGGCTGAGATCAGAGAAGCTTGGTGAAGACATAAAAGATGCAGAACTTCAAGCAATGGTTTTAATGCAACAACTGCAATCTAATCAATCACGGTATATTTCTTGTGCACTGAAACTGAAATGGCCAGGTTGTTTTTTTATCTGAACTGGGGTGCTGCGTTTTAACAAACCCTAGAAGTTTTCAAGTGCAGTGTGTGAGAGGGGAGGAGGGAGCCTGTAGCTATTATGCTCGTTCTAATAAACCGTGATTTATTAGATTAAGATTGTTAGGGCTGAGCTGAGCCTATGACCTGCTTCTCATGATCCCCACAGCTCACTATGGTTTATTTAAGCCACATTGTGTTGCGGTACCCGTGGATGCCATGTTAACGATCTGCTGTGGCTTCTCATGCTATTTGAGCCCTCAAGGGAGGCTTGTTGGGGTGCTTAACAAACCACCCCACAACCCTAATGCAAGCCATGGGTTTTGGGTGTTTGGTAGCCACCCCAACAAGCCATGCCCACCGGGTTCTGACAAGAAGCCGTGCCTGGCAAGGGTAACGACGTAAATTGGGCCAGCATGTGACAGGCACATGCAGGGGCCCATTAACCACACTTCTATCATGCAAACCAGCCCAATATCTAAATTTGTTCCCTTTCAGCCTCTGCTGTGATTTCCTGCCAAAATATGAGAGCAATCTGCCAAAATTTTGGTTGCTGCGGTAGCAGGATTTTGGCCCCAGAGGGGGATCCGAGGGGAGCAAAATGGCACCGGATCTGCCAAAGTTACCCCTGCTATATCACATCTATGATTCTTATATATCAATGATAAATTTGGGATAACTCTCTTACCCACAGGTGGCACTCTCTCCTCTAACTTTTGCCTTATTTTAACAACAGAATACCTGTACTTCTTCCTGCCCCCCACTCTAGCCGACTAGTACACATACTTTATGCCACAGCAAAATATTTTAAGACTGAAAGTCAAGCTCTTTAAGAGTCTATGAAACTGCCACTAATTCCAAAAAGCATGATAGGTAACAAGTATTGGAGGAGAGCCAGAACAAATAAATTCGAGGCTTGGCCAAATGATAGGTTTGCAAATTGAAGCTATTTGTAACAACTCAAGTTAGTTTATTTTTTAGTTCACTTATTTTTGTACACTTGTTCCCAGTGAACAAGATTAAACGTATTTCCTTGTAGACATGCATTGGATCAGGCAGCAAAAACTGTAAAATACCATACCAGATGAAGACTGCTGGTTCTGCCTTCTGTACTGTCGTCTTTGCTGCACCGAATCTGCAGCTGCCATTTTACCACCTTTGTCCTCTTCTGAAAAGTGTGCAAATTTTTTTAAAAAAAAAGGGGGGGGAGAAAGAATATTTAGAGCTTGTTTCATGTTAACAGGAATAAAATGGAACACATTTTGTAACTGGTAAACACTTTCTCAGGGCTCCTTCTTGTTTTCTTTATGCTGCATAGTTCAAGCGGTGATTCTTTTAGGATGGGGCAGGGGTAAAGTCTGATATTTATGATCATGGCTCTGCTTGCAAGTTTTGTACTGCCGCTGCTGTATTGGTTATTTTGGCTATGTTTGCATTTTTAAAAAATATTGTTCACCTTGGATTTTTGCAGAAAAACATGGGATATAAGTATGTTCACAACTAAATTATGATGCATCTTCATGTAAAAGAGGTACAAACTATACATGTCTACAACAGATATGAATGAGTACTTGGGTGCCCCACATCAAGCTCCCTAATACTTGTCAATGTCACAGAAACTGCAATATACAAAGTTTCAATATATATGTACAAGTATAAGCCAGAAACTTACCAGATTCTGACAATTCTACTTTTCTAGGTTTTGGCGCTGGTGAGGGAGATTCCCTTTTTTCAATACTTTTACGTTTGGGAGCTGAAAAAAAGTAAACAGCACAGGAAGGGTCAAGGAAACAATGACTGTACATATTGTCATTTGTACAGTACATTTAGTGATATAAACACACCAGTCTGGTGTAGACCTAGGATCATATTTCTGTTCAGCCATGAAAGGTTCCCGAGAGGCCCTAAGCAAACCACATACTCTCAGCCTAAACTGCCACACAGGAATTGTCGCAAGGGTAAAATGACAATTGCAAGCAACCCTAAGCATCTAAAATAGGGCAAGAAATTTGAATTTGAAAACAAAAATCACACAACACCAAAACTTGTCAGGTAAACCTTATTACTGTCCTTTGTAAACAGACAGGGAGAGTGTGTGAAATGCCACAATAACGTCATCTGTGTTGAAATCAGAATGAAAAACTTTTACATCTGAGACTACCACTACACACTGGTCTACAATGACTGAATTTTTCCAATCATTCATTGATAACGTTTAATCTGCAAGTATTTGGTTTTTAAGCAATACCGCACAAGCAAAGGAGCTGCTAATTCAGCCTTCTGAACAGCCTACTCCCCTCTGCCTGCCACCAATGTTTCCCTTAAGCTCAAGGGTGCAGGGGGAAGCAACAGAGGCCGATCCCTGTGCACATCCTAGCCATGTAGGTGACCCAAGCATACAGACATATTTCATGCCAGTATCTCCCTTGAACCTGGGCTCTCAGGAGAAGCAGAGGCTGACGAAATAACGCTGCCACCTCATCAAGCGGTATACACGGCAAGTAATCCTAAAAGCCAAACGACAAAGCAGCACACACAGCCTAGCACAGTGGCTACTAATCCCAGTTCTCTTCTCAGCTACATGTCCAGCTAATTCAGCACTGCCTTATGTTAAACATAGAAAAGTACACAAACCATTTAGAGCCTTTTCTGCCCTTCTAGCCTAAGGAAATGGCTGGTACACTTCAGGCCTCCTAAAAGTCATCTGGAGGAGACGCCCCTTCGCTCAGTGCATCTCCTCTGTACAGTTGGGCTATGCAGGATTACTTGCATGGGTCTGCTGTGTGGAGGACACCTTGCTTTGAGACAGGAGGTTCTGTAGGATTTACCTATTAAAATGTCTTACGACTGCTTCTGAAAGATGCTCAGGCTCTGATGAATTCCAAAGGAAAATAGTTTTAAGTGTTTAGATTTGCTCTAAACATTCCAATACCTATTGGAAGGTGTCTACTTTCTTCATTTTGGACAGGCAAAGCTACGAAACACTCCAGCCATTAGCTACTCAAGATCTATATGAGGAGAAATACACAAGGCCAGAGTGGCTCGCTTTACCTGAACTCCTACTGGGAGAAACTGAGCCCCGGGCTTTCCTTGTACGGTTTGACTGCTGAGGTGTTGGAGACCGCCGTGGTTTTGGAGGTGGACTTAGTGGTGGGGAGGGTCGGTGCCTTCGCCTAGGAGGACTTGCAGAAGGTGACAGTCTCCGTGTTTTACGAGGAGGGCTGGAAACAACTCTTTTAGTTGGCTTCTTTGGTGGAGATCGGGAACGTGAAGAAGAGGAGGAAGAACTACTTCCTGACAAAGAGGCTGATGACCGTCTCCTCCTGCAAAATTCAGGTTGACATCAAGCATGCTCTAAGCGTGGTTAGGTAACTTCACAAAATTTGCATTGCCCTGTATTCTCACAAAGACCTTTCTAGCTCCTACTAGAATGAAAGAAAGGGCTATCAATGGCAATATAGTACTTCCAGTATCAGCGAAATATCCCTCTGAATTACCAGCTGCAAGGCAACAAGAGCAGGATGGTGCTATTGCACTCAAGTCCTGCTTGTGGGCTTCCAGTTGGCAGCTGATTGGCCACTGTGGGAACAGAATGCTAGACTAGGTAGGCCTTTGGTCTGATCTAGCACAGTTCTTATTATTCTTGTTATTAATGCTTCCCAAAATATCAAGAGGAATTCAATTTTCAAAAGCTGTGTAGAAGCATTATTAGCATACTACTTAGCAATGGAAAAAGATCTTAGATTGTTTAGGAGTTGGCTTGTCCAAAAGCAACCTATTTAAATGACTGGATTAAGTGGAGTTCATAAATCTTCTTTTCAAGGAACTTGTCTAAAATAGCCAAAACAAGGTGATTAAAAAACTGCAGATTTTTCCAAATGTGGAACAAATGGAAAATATATTTGTTTCACATCAGCACCGAGTCAGAAATTAAGAGTGATTTATCAGACTGCGCTTAAAGGCCTCTAGAATTCTGCGGCACAATTTGTGGTCAGTTCTGTTGCTATTATGTACCTGCTGACTCCACCTTTGGCTGCAGAATTCCTGAGAACCTGAAACAGAGAAACCCTACCTTGAGCAATACTCTTTAGAAGCGGTGTCACACAGCTATAAAAATATACTTGTTAACAACTTTTGCAAAAGAAGTATTCAACTGCCAGTCCAATATGTGCAGACTTCAGCAATGTTATCAGCATCCTATATCATCAGGATATCAGGGAAGAGGTCCTATATTAATTGCTTGGGGGCTGTGATTTTGAAGCTACATTCTGGGGGTCCTGCAACGCTTCCTTGAAGGGTATCTTGCCCAGTGGCTGTTCCAAGGCTCTGGAACGCCCTTCCCAGGGAGGCTAGGCTGGCTCCCTCCATGCTACACTTTCGGAGGCAGGCAAAAACCTTTTTGTTGCAGCAGGCTTTTGGAACTACTCTGGACCTGTGTTAATGTATTGGATTCCTTCACCCCCTTTTAATCTGTTACTGTTTTTAAAGTCTTTAACATGTTTTTAATTTTACTGCAGGTTTAATTCTATTTTAACTTTTGTAAATTTATATTTATATGTTTTAAATTGTACATATTTTAATCTTGCAAACCGCCTTGAGTCCTAGTACTGGGAAAAGGCGGGATATAAATAAATATCATCATCATCATCATCATCCCTTACAGCGTACAGTTATATCAGGGGGGGTGGGAGAAGAAGAGAGGCAGACACCCAAAAGTTCTCTGTCCTACTACAAGCCTAAAAATCCTCAGCACATTTACAGGAATTCTATGGAAGAGAGACTCGCTAGACAGGTTCATCCTGGAAGGGTTCAGAGAAAATGTTTTTAAGGTGTCTTAGTCTAGCTTGCATGTTTGCTAAGAAAAAGCTTCGGTCAATTTTATGATGAAATAGAGAAGTCAAAACTGCCTATCTTTCTTAAACCCCAAAGCATATTGATTTCTTACAATTGGCTACTGGAAGTCAGCTGCAAGAGATTCAACCCTTATACTGACTCTTTGAGGACTGTATCCAAGAGAGAGAGAAAGACTTGTGCAGTTCCTTCAAGATTAAACATTGTGGATCTACCTCCATGTAATATTGTTTGGGGTTTTTTAAAAAAATGATGCCATGTTCACTTTTTTCATGTGTACTTCATGAATTTTAAATTAATATAGGCTTTGAGGAAGCCAGCACACACAGAAAAGTCCCAATCAGGTTATCAGTATACAATTAAAAAAGACAAAAATCCAAACAGTCATGAAATACTGTGCAAAGGAAATTAGCCATCTTCAAGCCACTTATTACTGTGTTTACTTTTCATATTTAATTTTCATTATTATGTATGTCATCCTGAGACCTTCGGGTATAAATTATTATTAATGATAATAATGATGGCAATACTGAACTAAATGGGAAACCAATTTCTCTATCCCCTGATGAAAGGGGGGGAACATCTTATGATGAGAAGCACCTCAAATGTTAGCACATTCAAATATTGCTATATCCTTTGAACACTGGTGACTCTTGTTTCTTAATTAGGAATTCATACCGTCTCACAGGAGATCTGCTCCTTCTATGTCTGGGTGGAGGTGGAATGCGTCTCGGTGGGCTTCTTCTCCGAGGAGATGGGCGTCGTCTTGGGCTAGGTCGCCTCCTTGGAGAGTAAGACCTATCAATACAGTCCATGAAAAATCAGATACTGCAACACCTTGCAGCCAACACCTTGCAGCCAACACCTGCCTATATGCTATTCCTATAAAACATGGTGCCATAGATAAGATTCATACGTACAGCAGAATAGGAACTGCTTTCACAGGTGACCTCAGACTGATCCATGACTGCACACATGAATAAAACAAAGACTGGCACTTAGGGGGTGGGCAATCTCTTTCAGCCCAGGATTCGGATTACCTCCCTGTATCAAGTTGGAAGGCTAAATTATGTTGAACGGGCAGGATCCTCCCCCAAAACACCACCACTTCTTGAGATGTCATTAGGCACCACCCCAGCCATGCTTCCTTCCATGTACAGAGGGGCACCTTTCCACACCACTTGTACCCCAATTGAGGCATGAGCAGTGCAGGAATGGACTCAACCGTAGCTTGCAGGTCTGATTCCTGCAAGCCCCAGCTGATTCGGGGGGAGGCAATCCCATTCTTATCTCTGATCAAAGACTGGGGATAAGAGGATTCCTCTCCCAAGGGCAGTGCCCAGGGATGCTGCCCAATCTTCTGCGGGCCTTGGTTGCCCTCTCCTGTTCTAAGAGAGTATAAAAAGACATGGTGAAGAGGAATGCTTCAACCATGATGGATGACGAGAAACAAACATTTTCATGGGGAAGCTGTAATTTTTTCCATCAATGCACCAGGAAGACCACATACGTCCAAATAGGGGGGGCGATTTAAATCCTCTAACCTTGATCGTGATCTATGACGCCTTCTGGGTCTTGAATGAGATTGAGAACGGGAGCGTGACTTTGACCTTGACTTAGATCGGGATGGAGACCTTGGACGTGTCTTCTCCTTTTCTTTCTCCCTTTCCTTCTTTGAAATTCTTTCTGGAGATATTTCTTTAGTATCTGGCATGGGTTCAATTTTAGGAACTTTCAAGATATCACTGTTGAAATAAAACATTAAGATTAAACCATGGATTTCAAGATGAGGGAAAGACTTCTTACAACAGTGACCTGTCATTCCACTAGCACAATTAATGTTGCGCTAGCAGAAACAAGGCTCTGAACTATATGCAAGAGGAGAATCGGACTAAAGTTACATTGGCTGTTTTTATGCTATTAAATTTTTGTATATTTGTTTTTAATGTTCATTGTTTTTTACTTTTGTAAACCGCCCAGAGCTTCAGCTATGGGACGGTATATAAATGTAATAAATAATATTTGTGCACGTGCCATTGTGCACGTGGTTGCATGCCACAACCCATTGTGCAAGTAAATGGTTGTGTATACACCCTATTGTATGAACGGTTGCACATTACACTTGTGCAATCCATACTGCAACCTAGTTGCGCAAGCGAAATGAGCAACAGCAAGATTCGGTGGAGCTCTGGCGCTATTTGAGTTTGTGGAATGACACCATTGGATATTGCCCTAAGCGTGCGGTCTGCAAAGCTTGAGAGACTCAGCTCCATATTGCATCCTTTATGCAAGTGAAGAACTCACACCTCCATACTGCACACGTGAGCGAAGACGTCATGGCCCAAGCCCTATGACCAATTCTCTATAAACCAATTTCTTCAGGGCTTTTGCATGCCTTTGCTGTCAACTAGCTCATGGAAAGCTTCTGCCACCATTCAGTTCAATTTTCAATCTAATGCTTTCGTTTTCTTTCCACTGTCATCTGGCTCTATCTTCAAAAAATACTCTAAAAACAATGAAAGCAAGCCAGAATGATACTACACCAATTTGATTTATTAATTTAAGATTATATATTTCTAAATTATACTCTAAATTTTCCCAGAGACCAAATTTCTTATTTAAGTATCAAAGATGTTCACTGAAGTCTATTGAATATCCACCAAGTGAATATCACTACGTGCCAAGAAATAACAGCATTTGTGAAGGTGCAAGAATGAAAAGCAAGTGCATAGACAAGCGTGCGCACACACACTTCAACCATATAACATGTTGTTTCAGAATAACATGGTAACAAATCTAGGGATGAAAAAGCATAACCAATAGCAATACCTAGTAGATGTAGCCTCCTGGATCAATGTTTCTTTTATTTTGACGGAAGGCTCTGGCTCAGGTGTCTCTTCTTTCTTCTCTGGTGCAGGAGTAGCACTACGACTTTTCGTTGTGTGATGTGGGGATCGAGAATGGCTGTGTTTTCTCTCCTTCCTGACAGGGGATGAGCGCCTTCTAGGGGAAGGAGACCTTGATTTGCGCCTAGGACAAATTTATATTTTGTTTATTACAGAATTAAAAAATATTTTTATTTATACCCAATCCAACATGCATTTTAATTAAGAATTTTAACCAGGTTATTATTCTAGAATTGTTATTGCCCTCCAACCACTGACTGGGAAAGAAATGCATTCCATATAAAAATATGTGAAACTAGGCATTTAGATTCAAGTATTAAAGAATACAATATCCAAGAAAAGTTCAGTAGTAGAGTTGCTCTACCACAGAAGTCAACTGCTTCAACACATCCAATACTCATTAACGCGTAAGTAACCAATTACCTTCTAGGGCTTCGAGATCGATCCCTCTTTTCCCTGTTCTCTTTATCTTCTTTGTCTCTCTTATCTTTGTCTTCATCTTGCTTCTTCATAGAAGCCAATTTTTCCTGTTCAATCTGAAACAAACATTAATGAGAGAGCTTCGGCTATGGGACGGTATATAAATTTAATAAATAAATGTGTTCTTAATTCAGAAGCACAGGATGATAAGTAAATGCTGATTACATAGAAGGAATTAAATATTACCAATAAGCATTTATTCAGTGCTATAAAGAATGTGTTCTGAATGCTTCGTATACATTTATCTTGTAATCCCTACAACCACCTTGTAGGTACAGTCAGACAGTATTATCTCCTAGAACCATCTCTGTCACTTGAGGCCCAAGTGACAGCATTTAACAACAACAATAATAATACATTTATTTCTTGCCCGCCTCTCCATTTTGATCAAGGCGGGGAACAATAAACGATAAAATACATAATAATTAAAACATAATATACATTGTTAAAAACTTCCTAAAAAACATCCTAAAAACATCTTAAAATTCCACTGGATAGACCTGCCAGAAGAGATCAGTCTTTATAGCTTTCTTGAATTCTAGTAGACTGTTAAGTTGACGAGTCTCCTCCGGCAGGCCGTTCCACAGTCTGGGAGCAGCAGAAGAGAAGGTATATGCTTAGTAACATATGCTAAGTTTGTTTGTTTTTTAATGGACCCCAGAACTGTTGTTCTTTAAATGGATACTGTTTTATACTGGGTTTTTAATATTTTTGATGGTTTTAAATTTTGTATACTTTTTAATGTTCACTGTTTTTAACTTTCGTAAACCACCCAGAGAGCTTCGGCTATGGGGTGGTATATAAATGTAATAAATAAATAAATAAAATCACCATATTGCACATCAGGGTGCTGAAGTTAGGAGACACTGACTTGCTCATGGCAGAAGATTTGAACTGGGGAGTTGGTAATTCATAGTTTGTTTATTTATTTACTATATGTCTACACTACCCAATGGCCGAAGCTCTCTGGGTGGTTCACAATCATTCCGAACATTTGGGGTTAGCAGTACTTGGAACTCTTTATACCTCCAGAAGGTTGAACATTACCCAGCAGATAATTTGACTCCCTTTTGCAGGCACACTTTGTGTACACTGAAGTTAATATTCAGTTCACATTTCTGCACATGAATTTTTGCAACCATATCTAACAAAAGGTTTTTCATCTTTCTGGTACAGACAATAAAGGTCTACTGTGTAACCAGTGTCAGTTAATAAATTAAGCGAAGGGCTGAAAGGACGTATCGTCATGTTAATAGTAAATTTAGCATTCAGAGTTAACTCTGGGCTGGTTTGCATGTCCCGCTAAGCCACTGCAGGTTATTATTATTATTATATTTATTTGTATCCCACCTTTTGCCCACAGGTTTTAACAGCCCGTTTTGAATGTGTAAACAGTGTCAGGCACGCACTGTGGCTTGTCACGTTGTAAGAACCCAGATGCATGGGTTATAGGAGGGTAAGCTTACATATTCATAGTGGCATGCACAAGAGCCCACTGTGCCTTTAAAAAACCACCGTGGGTTGATTTGATCATGCAAGCCAGGTCACTGTCTGTTCATTTGATTCCCAAAGCCATCTAGTGATCTATTCCCAACTTACATATGGTACAGTGGAGAATCCAAGTTGTTTACCCAAGCCCATCCTGCAAGATCACATGGGAACTGGGATTTGAATTGTCCTACCTGTCTCTGTTTTATTTCTTCTTTCTTCAGTTCCAGGAAAGCAGATGGAATACCAGCAATGTTTTCTTGTGCACTTAACAGTAGTGGCCACAGTTCTCCCATGAATTCTCTAGCATTTTTCCCATTCAAGAACCCAGTCAGGTTGATTTGCATCATTTTGGAATCTGGATTCTGCAAAGAGATATGACAGGAAGAAATACAGGTTATTTGAAAACCCAAACCCAAGCAAGTCATTTTAATTCTGACAATCTTCTACCATGGGGCTAGAGTATGTTTTTAAAGGTTGCTCAGTAATATTGTCCTAACAGATTACCAATTTTCTCTTGCCTTATCATTACATTCAAAATGGCCTGTTAATCCTTTGTGGATTTCATAAATATATTTAATCTGTGCAGCCGCTACAACTGAGGGCCATGAATTTGGTATAGCAGCATCATAATAGTTGGTTTCAGTTTCTTTGTACTTAACTTTCTAAGCATTCTTCCCTAATAGTCTTTGGTACTGCTGCCTGATTTTTATTTTTTTAAAAAAAAACTAGGATCCGTACAATGGACAGAAGCTGTACATTTAACATTACAGAATCATCATCTACAATATACCTGAAATCCTGCTGTGAAAACTTAACAAAAATTTATGCATGCATTTTCTTACTTTCATCAGCAAACTAAACTGAGCCTTCACTAACTAGGTTGTGGAATGAAAGCTGCCATATTTTTTTCACGACAATTATGTAATGCCCACAAAGGATTAAGAGGTCAAATGTCGACACTTTACAGTACAGGTGGACACTTTAGTTCTAACATTGTTGGTCAAAGCAACAAGGTCCATATAACAAGCACAGCTCAACAGCACAAAGCAAGTACAGATTCCAGGTGTCTTCTGTTCTTCTTGGAACTTTGGGGGGTTTGGAATCGCCAAGTCCCCTGTAGAGAAAGATGTTCCCTTGGCTTGCTTCCGACTCCCTACTGCAACTCAACCACCTTGAGTTTAATGTTATACCATTTATCTAAATTGCAAAAGACGAACAAGCAATAATGAGTACACAACCACAAAAAGGGAAAAATTGTTTTAAAAGTTCTAAAGCTTAAATCATGCTTTCTATGATGGGGAACTACAACTGCGTACTTAGTTTTGTTACACTAACACATATTAGCAAGCTATTTCTTAGTGTAAACTCTCACTTTATTCAGCTGAACCCCCTGTCTCCCCAGTTGGATTTCTATGTAAGTACATAAAAGATTCCAAATATGGCTGCTTAGACAATACAACCTTACATTCAAAAATACAGCATGAGTTTCTTTTTTCTTTTAACAGCAATACCTTTCTCAGTTGAAATGTCAACTGTTCATAAAGATGAGTTCTTTGGAAGAAAGATTGAGCATAAAATATTAGCACAAGAGCATTTGCCAACAGTTCAGAGAAAACACTTCACTGTCTCTTGGGATGCAGTGGCAGACTGTGTAAAATAAAAGACTGAGCTTATCATGAACTCAATTTCATTTATACAGTTCATGTTATTCGATTGATAACCGATTAGCTGTATTCCAGTGGTGCAATCCAGCTCTATTAACATCAGATGGGTGTCTTGCCACTGATTTCAGTGAGAGGTGGTTTGCACCTATCAGTTTTCCTTCTATATCAACCTGAAGCAGTTTTACTATAATTAATATAGTAGCCCCACCCCAGCTGAACACAGCCATAGTTCTAAACAGAGTAGGTCTCCACTGAACGTCTCTTACCAATTTAGAACTGCACCTCATGCTTTATATTTAATCTGATTTAAAACACAACAATTTCAAGAGCAGTGTAAAGATTTGCCCAATTGCTTTCTGCTGGATGCTCTGTCTGTCTTTGGTTCGGCCACTTTACACAACTCACCTCCAAACACACACTGCATCATCAAGGGAGTTGGCCAGAGCGACATTGGACACTCACTCTGCTGTGACCTAATAAGGTGATGGTGCTATACTTCAGACGCAAGGAATAACTTCCATTTTGGTTCAGGCCTTTTAAATCATAAATCACATCATCATTAGAAAATTGCTGTCAAAGTAGCTTAACACGTAACAGCAAAATCAACACAGTAAGTCTGCTTTTTTTTCACCTGAGCAGTTTTGCAAACTAGGCACCTTCACTAAAACTGTCAACACATGTTTTACAAAGTGAATATATTCACAATATACATTGCAACAAAATTCCTCCTAATTTCATCAACTGTTTTTGATAGAAAAATTTCAGTTTCACAGAATTATGCAATACATTTACAAACTTGTAAATACAACCACAGCAAAATCATTACCTTCACTTCCAACTGGTTGAATATAAATTCAATTACTACATCATCTTCAAATCCAAGGATTTCTGTTACTCTTTTTGTTATCCATGGCTTGATTACTTCTAGGTTTACTTTGCTCATGTCCACCTGCATTATCAGACAAAAATAAGAATTAGCATTTGAGAGTTGTTAATGTAAACAGGAAGTGGCTTGAGAATGGCATGCATCCCCACCATTCCTGTATTAATTAACTCATGATTTGTTGCCAGATGCCACTATTACATCCAAACAGGCTCAAAGTCTCGAACTAGTGTCAATTACTGTAATCTTTTGCATGCTATAATATACCAACATATACCAGCATAAGCACACAAATAGCTTTCATATAATGTAGCATACAATATTTGCTTCCTTGACTCTGGTTTGCAATAGTTTATTGAGGCTGAGAGTTTATTGTCTCTTTAAAGTATCACTCCAGCACTACCATATGGTGTACAGTGACAGCCAGTTTCCCTAAGAAACCAAAAATGAAGATTGAAAATAAAATCGTTCCTTCCATAGGGAATGTATCTTTAGTAGATTTCTATCAGTTGGGTTTTTCTGGAGTTCTTTGCAATACATCTGAAACTTTTACTGAACTAATACAAAATGACACCAGTGTTGATACCCTAGCAATTCTATATTAGCATTAAAAATCAACACTTTTGCTACTTTTAGTGCAAGTAGACATATTAGCCCTTCTTTTTGTTTCTTATGTTAACTTTAGCCCAGAGTTTATTGCATTCAAAATAGCATCTGCTATATTTAAGAGTCTGTTTTTTAAAAATCTGTGTGAATCTCTAAAAAAAAACACCAACAACCCCAAATTCAACATACTTTCTTTTCTAGGCATTCTGCAAATTTCAGTTGCTTTAGTAGCTTCTTCTGTTTGTTGCTGAAGCGGTTGTCCTGCTCTGCGCTTGTTCCCTATAAGAAGAAAAGACTTTCATTAACCATTTGTATTTTAAACTTCGTTACCATTAAACTAACCTCTTCTTCTCAATACTAATGTACTAGCTGGTTTTTAATTAATAAATATCCCAAAAGACTTTTGACAAATGGTATCAACAAACAAACTATATGATGAAAGAGCCCTAAGAAAAAAATTGAAATATAGTACATAGTCTCCAAGCAGTTTCCAATTAATGTAGGCAACCCTTAAATATAGCTCATTATGTCTTTATATCATGACTACTTTTGGAATTATCTTAAACTTCAAATAGCATTTAACAGTGAAATATCAAGTCACTTTGAGAGCCATTTTTGGAGGAAAGGTGGGTATTAATTTAATTAATAAATAAAAACATAAGAACCCCAAACTTTATATTAATTATTCTGAAGCTGTTTAAACTTACAAGGTGGAAGCAAAAGCGTACATTATTATTTTGATTTATGTCCCACCTTTCTGCCAAAATTGACACTCAAGTTAACAATAATAAAAAACAGGCTAAAAACAAAATAATAACTGGACAGGGGAGGGGAGAGACTGTCATGCTCTTAACAACAGCAACTATTAAATTCAGAAATCTGTTAATGAAACAAAAAGCACTCCAGTAAGGCAAATCGCACTGTCACTGAGCACCTTAACAAAGTTTGCAATTTGCAGACCACAGACACTAACAATACCTGCATGTATGAGTGTTCTTAAATTTATACATGCCAGAAGTTGGATTCTTAACTTGAGGCATCTTAGAATGACTTATAAGATCCAACAATTAACCTTTTCAGCTATACTACAATTTTAAACCTTATACTACTTTGTAATGTTTTAGTTGCTGACATTTTTTATTCAAAACAGGGATTTAGTCAAACATTTCGTTCGGTTCATAGAATACATCTTCAAGAGAAATAAGACATTATTTCATCATATTTTCAACAAAAGAAGTTGAAAAGGGCTTGTAATATTTTAAATAAACAATTTGTCCAATTTAAGAAGACACTTTTTTTGTCGTTTCCCATATGGTTGTGAGGGGATTAATGACTATCAGAATAGTAACATTCAGTCAAGCTTTTATTATCTGCCCCCCACTTCGACCATATCCCAGGCCAACCTGCTTTTTGTAACATCTTGCCTGATGAAGAGATCTGAATATCTCAAAAACTTGTACACGTTTTGTGATCTTTGAGTTGGCCTAATAACAGTATTATGTAATGTTAAGGAAGAGGCACTTAGTGAAGCTACTCAATCACAACAGCTAGAATAATAAATTGTTTTAATCCGTCTATCTAAACTAATATAATTAGGAATATTTAAACCTGTAGATTTTTTAAAAAAATTATACATTTATGAGCTGCCTTTCAGTTGAGATAGGAACCAAAAGTGAATTACAATTAAAACTTTAAAAATATTTCAAAACTTTTAAAGTCCATTTTTAAAAAACTTTAAAAGAGTGCCTTACAAAAGAAAGCAGCAGGCAAGGTTTCCACTATATCTGGCCTGTTGAGGGAGCATTTCACAAAATAAATGCATTCCACATATGCCCACCTAGGGTAGTACTGGCCCTACAATGTCCAAGAAGTGGCTGAATAAGATAGCAGGCAGTCATCTTGCTCAGGGGGAAGAGAAGCTCAGTCTTTATTCTGGAGTGTCTGGCATCTGAGCAGCGTACATAGGCAAGGCAGTCTTTTCAGAACGCACCCTATGAAATGATACCAGACACCTTCATGATTCCATTATTAAGGGGCAAAGTTGTATGGGGGCAGTGTAACATTCCTGTGTTTACATTCACAACAAACATCCTTTACAGAGCAAATAAATGCACTAATATACAGGTTCTGGCCAGTTGGCAACACTAGGCCTCTAGTATTTGAGTCCTGCTTCTTCCTGAAACTTTGTTTCTGTTCTGAGATGGCAGGAGATAAGCAGACAGCCAATAGAAAAAAACTATCTCTTACAACTTACTTGGGAGGGGAAAGGGCACAAGTTCTTTGGACATAGTAGCAGGGTAGAAGGTGCCTAGTCCCAACTGTGTGAATGTGCAACGGGCTAGTAAGTGACCATCACTCCTAGGCACACTGCCACTTACACAACATCAAGAACACGTTGTGTAATATTTGATCGTGGCCAAATAATCAGTGGTCAACTGACATGTCAGTTGACAATATTTGACCCGCCTGGCATCCCAATCTGTCATTATGGTCTCAAAAGGTAGAATAAAACAGTTTACTGCTACAGATCAAAATATATTGCCCTAACACTAGCTAAAGCCAGCACAGCTGACTTTTTGGGCAAGAAAGCAAAAAATCAAGTCCAAACTATTATTGCCACTATAATGCAATGCACTTTGGGTCATTTTTACCTCTACTGTGAGCTGGGAAAGCAAGCACCATGCCAGAGTCACTACCACATACTCAAGCAGGCTGTGGTTACACTAGGATCCATCATATTCAATTTCAGGGCGGTGAACATAGGGACTGCTCAAAAGATTACTGGGATTTTTCCATGAAAAGATCAGTCACTAGTGACATCCCCCTGCAGTGCTCAGCTGCAAGGAAGTGTGGGCCATACTTCTAGAGTTCCCGTTGCAAACAAGCAGACACTGAAAGGGTTCCAGAGGTTTGATAACTACAAATTTGGGGGCATATTTAGATAAACCTTCCCCATCCCTTTCGAAAAACAAAAAGCAAGGATACTCCCCCCCATACATTCACATGCTTAATTCTCCTCAGTCACAAGAACAAGGAAAGAGGCAGCTTTCTTATTACACACAAGCACACCTCTTGGTGCACATTGGAATAGTCATGTGAATCTTACAGAAATTATTTTCACTTTATTTTTAACTTCGGAATTGAGACCTGGGATTTTCTCCTGCCAGATGGTGTTACAACCTAATTACTTCTCTTGCAAAGCTTTCCTTGTACATGCCTGCGTTTTAAGCAGGACTATCACAGACTATACCCTTGCCCTTGGCATATGTTACATAGGAAGCTGCCCTTATACCGAGTCAGACCCCCTTGGCCCATCTAATCCAGCGTCGTTGGCATTGTCTGCAGCAGTTCTCCAGGGTTTCGGGCAGCCCTACCTGGAGACGCCCGGGGTTGAACCTGGGACCTTCTGAATGCCAAGCACGTGCTCTGCCACGGAGGCACCGCCCCTCCCCAATCTCTTCGGCTTGGATATCAGCGTAGATGTCTCCCCTCGCCGCCGCTCATACGCGCGCGGTCCCCCTTTCTCCGTCTTCCTCTTTCCCTCCCTCATTCCTGCATCTGATGAAACGGGCTCCAGCCCACAATAAATGTTTTTCGTTCGCGTCGGCTTTCATGGGAACCACCACTAATTTCTGAGATCAATGCAGCCCGGCCTGGGGAAGAGCGAGCGAGGCTGATTAGTCAAGGCAAGAGAAGGCCCGAGCGGGCCCCTCAGAGCCCTTCGCTTCCTACTTCCTGTCGGCGGCGGCTTCGCAGCCGAAGAAGCAAAACGAGTTAAACGCGGGAGGAGAATGAAAGCACAGAAGGGGCGAGAAGGAGAGGCTGAGACTGAGGGTGGGGGGGAGGGAAGGGAGAGGAAAAATCCCCTCCGCTCCATCAGACCCCTCGCCGGTTTCCACCGCGCGCTGGAAGGCAGCAGCCGCCGCCATTTTCTCCGCCTCGGCTCCACACAGGGTCGGGGGGGGGGGCGCGAGGGAGGGAAGCCGCAAAAGGACCGTCACGCCTGGCGCGAGGCGGGGGAGAAAAGAGAAAAACCCCAGCCGGTCGAAGCGCCCTCTCCTCGGCTGCCGCCGCCCCCCGTCCCGCGAGGCCCCGCTCTTTCCAGCCCGCCTCAGCACTTACGCGGAAGAAGCCCGCGTCCATCTTGACTCCTCCTGCCTGGCCGCAGAGAGCGCTGCTCGTGTCCCGACATGCACCGCGCGCCTTAGAGCGCCAGAGCCCTCCCCTCACGGGCGCTGGGTGACTCCTCGTCCTCGTCGTCACTTCGCGCGGGAATGGGAGGCGAGCGAGCCTAGGCGGCGGGGTTGGGCCGTGACGCAATGGAGAGAGGGAAGAAAGACGGGCGATCCAGCCAACGAGCAGCTGGCGTTCTGCGCGGCGTAACCAATCCCCGAGAAGCCGGAGTTCTCCGCGGAGCGGCTGCGTCCGTGCGTGTTTGCGTCACAGCCCACGGTAGGTTCGGGGCGTGTGCAAAAAGCCACGCTGTTGCTAGGCTCGCTTATTGAGGAGGCGAACTAGCCTAGGCTCCTTAATTGAACTTAATGGGACAATGCATTTTTATACTGCCCAATAGCCGGAGTTCTTTGGCGGGCCACAACACTTAAAACCATAAGATACATGGTAGAGTAATAAAACCCAAAATAGAGCCTACCAGCGGTGCAAAGATTTAAAACGCATGAAGGGTGCAATCCTATCCAACCACCCTAACAGATTTTAAAGCAACAGGGTGGGACAGCGCAGCTATGCATAGCTTTAGTTCAATGGGATTGCCCTCGAGTTAAAACCACAAATAGTTCTGCGAGGTTTCAAGGGGAACATTGGGGCAGAGTAATTTTTGGTCTCCACTTCACCTGTGTCAGCTGATGTGTTACTACTCAGAAGTTGAGTTTTATTGAGCTCGATGGGGCTTATTTTCAGATAAGCTTGTATAGGAATGCAGCCTAATAGGCTTTTCCAAGTAAGAACAACCCTATGCATGTTAATTGGAAGCAAGACCCACTAGCTGAGTTCGGAAGACATGCTAATCAATAGGAACCAAATGGAAAACAACCGTTGATTAGTGTGTCGTCCGAACTCAGCCACTGAGTTCAGTGGGGCTTGGTTTACAAGTAAATATGCATAGCAATTAAGAAGTAAGAGCCAGGTTGTTAGGGTGGCCACTTATGAATTGCCAAAAAAGAGGACATGCATCATTTTAAAAGGACAACAGTTTGCATATATTTGTATATGCTAAGTTATTTGCTTAGGTACACATTTAGAAATAATTATAATTTAAATAGAAATATAGTCCATCTAAGACTGCACGAAAGACTACACTCAGGCGAGATGTGTGCCTGCCTGTTCAGTCTGCTGTCCAGGTGCTACCTGAGGATGGGCAGGTGAACTTTACTTTTTTTACAGTGAAATTCTATATACATGTCTATTCCTAAATAAGGGCTTGGGAATGTGGGGATTCATAATGTAACTGCTTTAATTCATGTTTAATTCATTAACGGTTTTTAATGCTTTATGTGTGTATGTTCTATGTTTTAGAATTTTAAATTTTGTATACTTGTTTTTATCTCAATTTTAGAATTTCTGTAAACCGCCCAGAGAGCCCTGGCTATGGGAGTGGTATATAATTGCAATGAATAAATAAATAAATAAAATGTGGAGAGTACTCTTTCCTAGGGGTGGGGCAGAATATAATACAGTCCATGCAATAACAATATAATACTTTAAAAAAAAACATATCCAAAAACGTAAGTCTATCATAGTAAAAGAGGATGTCTGTCTGTCTGCCTGTCAGCACCATACTGCCAAGGCAGTAAACTTAACAAAAGAGCCATGTTAGATCAGACCAAGGGTCCATCTAGTCCAGCATTCTGTTCACATGTGCAACAGCACTCTCAAGCCATGTTCCCCAGGAACTGGTGTATATAGGCTTTCTGCCTCTGATACTGGAGATGAACAGTTGTGTCAAAAAGAAAATTTCACTAGATGCAGCTTTCCCCACCCTACATGACAATAGCTAGGAAGACCTTGACTTAGCAGCTGTTTATGTTCAGTGACCACAAGGCAGCTTGAGGTGTGAATAAAAAAATGTAGCAGTGTGGATAGATTTGTAAACTGACACCAGGGGGAGCTGAACAGCTCCATGTATGCGTAACTGGGAAACAAGGTAGGTAGCCATAAAACAGGTGTACGCATGCACACACCAGATGTGGTATATTGATGCTGTTGCAAAGGAGATTCTGTTGGCCATTTAAGTAGTGATGATTCTCTAAATGGTTCTTGAAAGCTGTGTTTGAGAGAGATTACACACTCCTCTTTTTAGAGTATGACATTGCACATGATGGCCCTGCTATGCCTGAACATGATAGCTCTGTAATTGTGAAGCCATTATTGCTAGGTGATGATGGCTAATTTATTATACCGCAGACCATCACTGAAAGGGTTGTTTGTGCACCAACACGCATTTCCATCTTCCAAAGTGTCGTCCATCTCTATTCTGGAAAATAGAGCTGCAGCTGCTGAGAATAAATAACTGGTTGTCTTTTGGGTGGCTGTGTGTGTATATGTGTGTGTGTGTGCTGGGGTGGGGGGATGGAACAGCCCTGATACCTCATGGATGGCCAGGCCATATGATAAATTTGGCATTCCTCTGCCATTAAGGCCTTTCCTGTTAGTGGAGCACATGCACTTGGGTGATGTGAGCCAAAGGGCCGAGAAAAAAACGAGATACCTGAAAGATCTTCCTCCAAAAGAGTAAGATAGCAATACAGCATATATGAAATACATATATAAACACCCTGCCTGTTTTCCTTACTGGTGAAAAGTTCTCAGTCCGTTTCCAAGCTCAGTTCAAAGTGCTGGTCTTAATCTTCATGTCTTGGGCTGCTTGTTCCCATATGTCCCAATCCATACACTAAGGACACAAGCCTATGTAGACAGATCTACACCAAGCAGGATATGGCGGTTTGAAAGCTGTGTGTCTGGGCCCCAACAGTTGTCACTACTCTTATAAACCATTTTAAAGCAGTCATGTAGATCCTACCAGGAAAAGGTCCTATAATTACAAGCATGCCCTAGCTGTAATTATAGGACTTTTTCTGTCTAAACATGCATAGGATTATGCTCTAAGCTCTTTAAAACAGCTGCCCCACTTCTGAAATGCGGCAGGTGGCTACCAAAGAACAGGCCTTCTCAGTTATGGCCCCTGTAGGATGCTCTCTCCAGAAGCCCGCTCTATTATTTCAGCATCAGAAAAACACCTTAAAAATTTCCCTGGCTTTTTAATTGTCTGGTTTAGGCTGTAGGCCTTATATATACTTGCCTGGGATTAAGCTGCATTGAACTCCATGGGTCTTCTGAGTAGACACGCATAGCCTTGCACTGTTAATATTTTCTCATGGCTGACAGATTTACCCTGCTCTTTTAGATTGTGCTGCTTTTAAGCTGCAATCCTATGGTCCCTGGGATGGTTTGGATTCCCCCCTCTGAGGGCTGGGAAGAAGTGCGACCTCGGAGGGGTATACCTTGACCTTGCAACCTCTCCCAGCCGCCATGAAAACTCCTTCAGTGCTTGCCTCTTCAACGTTGGTGCTCCGATGTTGGTAGAGGTAGAAAGAGGAACATTTTGTGGGCACATGGGGGATTCACAATCTCCTCCCCCCACCGACAGGTCCCCAGAATTGGGGAGAATCCCGGGGACACCCCCCCCCCCGGCGTACATAACTTGTCTCCCATTGCAACCAATAAGAGATAACTGATAAAAATAAGTGGGGGAGAAAGCCAGTGTGGTGCAGTGTTAAGTGTTGGACTGGGACTCGGGAGATTCAAGTTCTTGTCCCACTGGGTGAATTTGGGCCAGTCAATGACTCTCAGCCTACCCTACCTCACAGGGTTCTTGTGGTGAGGATAAAATGAAGAGAAGGAGGATTGTGTAAGCCACACTGGGTTCCTTGGAGGAAAAAAGACATGATATAAATGCAATTTATATGCAATTTACGTTTTAAATTTGTTGGTTGTTTTTAATTCATGGTTTTAATTTTTGTGAACCGCCAGAGAGCTTCAGCTATTGGGCGGTATAAAAATGTAATAAATAAATAAATAATAAAGGAAAGAAAGGAGAAGAAAAGGCTGAAAGGGGGAAGAAAAAGAAAATGCGACCCTTCAGATTTTCCATCCACCCACCAGTAGGATTTCTCTACCCATCTGCTGCCTGGTATGTTTCCAACGTTTTTATTGCATTTTGAGATTCTCCACAAGCCACCCTGGCAACCTGCTTGAAGGGCAGGGTAGAAATCTCTGTAGACAAACACACCCTGAGTGAAAATATTGGGTACACCTTGCCTGAAATTTCGTAGGGCCGGCTGTGTGTGAGTGAGTGAGTGAGTGAGAGAGAGATTATCCTTTTATACTTGGAAACAGGAGTCTAGGATATAATAGTTCATAAAACAACAACTTGAGCAACAATGCCGCTACTGTGCAACTGTAACCCGTGGGCCTGGTGAAATTTTTGGGTTGGATGTTTGCACTCCTACTCCCGTAATACCAAACTTGTGTAGTTCCTGCCAACATATGCCCCACCCTCCGTCTGCATGTGAACAAGGATTTGCCATGAGCAGTGTTTTTTTTAATATCCAGCAATAAGCATTGATGAGAACTGTGGTCGAACTTGCCCATCAGAGCCACCGGCTGGTCTGTGCACATTCCACCCTTCCATACCACGCTGAGCAGGACCCAGAGCCGAGTGTGGCGTTCGGCTTCCTGCCCGCACGTCCCAACCACAAATTTAAACACTGGTTTACCCAGCATAGCTCCTCGGCCCAGGGGAGAAACTATTCCATGCCATATTCTGCTTGCTGAGCTCTACTCCTTCTGGAAATCTTGCTTCAACACATTGTGGAGAATTGAGTGAAAAGGATATGGAGTGTCACCACACAGGGGGGAATCGTGTTTCCTTACCGTCGCTTCTCCGCCCCCGCTTTTGTCCCTCATTACTTCCTCTTTCTGCCCGGAGAGGAAAGAGGAAGTAAACAAAGACCACGTGGACCATTCAGGGGCAGTTTTTATTGTGCCACTTTTCCTGCACACGGAGATTGCAACACATTCTGGGTTGTTGTTGTTTTTAAAAAAAGTCGTATTAAAAGGTCTATTTTGAGACAGAAAAATGAGTAGGAGGCAGACGTTGTTGTCTAAAGCTGCACATCCGTAAATGGGCAGTAGTGACCGTGCAATAAAATTCTCGTCTGATGAACCTCATGGTATGAAATTGTTTTGTATTAGCCAGAAGTGGCTGAATTCAAGAAGGTTCACAGAAAATCAAACGACAATAGGAGAATTCAAAAGCAGTTAAAATGCTAGGGGTGTACAGATACCAAAAGGGAAAATTTAAGTTTCTGGTTTATACTTCACATTGCTACCTCCAGTATCATAGGCCGTAAGCTTATATACACCAGTTGCTGGGGAACATGGGTGGGAGGGTGCTGTTGTACTGTGTCCTGCTTGTAGGTTTCCCGTTTACAGACCAAATGTGAACCTGGCAAATCATGCATGGTGTGGAGAGGGAGACATCCCATGTAGCTCATTGGTGGGAGATTCAGGATAGATAAAAGAAATACTTCCTGACACAGCACATAGTGAAACTATGGAACTCACTACCACAAGATTCAGTGATGGCCACCATTTTGTATAGCTTTAAAAGAGGGTTTAGAGATTGAAGAAATTGTGGGAATGAAGATAAAACAAACACCAAAAATTGCATTACTGTCACTATTTGAAGATTTAAAATGTAAAAAAGAAATTAAGGAATTGATATCGAATTTGCTGACTGCAGCAAGATTGATCGTAGCTAGGAACTGGAAGATTCAAGGAGATTATTGTATTGAAGAATGGTACAAAGAAGTATGGGATATAGCTATTAATGACAAATTGACTTGTAATATTAAAGTGAGAAGAGGTATAGCTAAAACAAATGATTTTGAAGGAATCTGGAAACAGTTCCCAATATTCGTGTTTTCTAAGGGAAGTGGGAAACCACCAGCAGAAGAAAGTATGAGATTTTGGAACCAGGAATGAGATCCCGAGGTGGGGGGTGCACTTATATGTTAAGTTTGATTATGTTTTGTTAAGTATATGAAAAGAAATACTTGCTTAGTCATTAAAATTGTGTGTGTATGGCTATCTCAGGGTTAAACAGAGAAAGTCTATCTGTGGGCAATTACCTTGAGATAGAGGCTCTTCTGGGAACCTTGCCAAGATTCTAAGTTAGCCTCATCACAGCTGTATGTAATGTAGATAAGAATTGTGTAAGATATGTATATAGTTTCTCACTTGTGTAAAATGGAACTGATCAATGCTTACTGATCACTGCTCTATGATCACTGCTCTCTGTGTATGCTTCAGTGTGCTGATCTGAACTGATCTGAATTGAACTGCACAGAAGCCTGAAGGAAATAAACCAGCTCTGCTGTGTAAGACCTGCGTGATGTGTGTTTGTTTCTGAGCACAAACAGAGTTCCAGAGAGAGAAAAGTTCTGGCACAATAACCCAACAAAGGTTATGGGCCCAGTCAAGTCCAGTCTAGCCTAGACCAGCCTACGCCAGCCTAATCCAAGCAGAAGAACCAGAACTTGATGGGAACGGTGCAGTATCAGAACCAGGAGTCTGCTAAAACAGAAAACTGTTGATGAAGGAAGACATCAAGCTAAAGCCAGTGCTGCAAAGTGAAGAAAAATCTCAGTCGGCTGACTCTGAGGAGGACTCTGAGCAGAAGGACGGTGAGATACAAATTCCTAAAGCAGAGGAAATGGCAGGAGCTAATATGTCTGGTTTGCATCAATTGTTGGAAAAGCTGAATGACTCTAACTATGCATTATGGTCTTACAAAATGCAAATGTATCTGATTCAAGCTGAACTGTAGTATGTAGTCACAGAAGATCCACCAGATAGAGCAGATCCACAGAATGCTAAATGGTTTAAGGATGATGCAAAAGCAATGGCAGTTATTGCATTAGCTGTAGAAGACTCTCAAATTTCCTTCATTCAGTTTTTGAATACATCAAAAGAGTGCTGGAATGCGCTACAAGCTGTATATCAAAGAGAAACAGCGGGCAGTAAAATAATTCTGACCCAGAAGCTGTATAGAATGAAGCTGAAACCAGGAGAGTCTATGTCAAACCATTTGAAAAGCATAAGAGAAATCTTCAATCAACTCAGGGCACGAGGGATGGAGTTTACAACTATACACCAAGTCTATGTGATTTTGTCAAGTCTTGATTCATCGTACGACGCGGTTGTCACCATGATAGAAAGTCAAGAAGAGAAAAATTTAACCCTTGAATATGTAGCTAGAAAACTACTAGAAACCTATGAAAGAAGACAAGCTTCAAAACAACAGAGCCTTAAACATCCTGTGGCTGAATTTCAACAAAGCCATAAATCTTCTGACGTGGTGGCTGCATTAAAGGCAAAGAAATGCTTTAATTGTGGTTCCACAGAACACTTAAGGCGGGATTGCAACAAGAAGAAGAAAAAGCAGTCGACAGCAAAGTGGAGAGAAGAAAACAACATGAATGAAGCTGAATCAACAAAGAAGTGTCTTCTAGCAAGAGTCAAAGAAACAATAAATCCTTGGTTTTTGGACTCTGGGGCTTCAATAAGTATGGCAAAAGACAAACTTTCATTTGTAACCTTGGAAACTTCTACTTCAGAGCAAAAGTGTGTTACCCTTGCAAATGGAACAAAAATCCAGATTTGTGGTGTGGGTAATGTATATTTTGATTGTCTGGGAGTTGAACTACAAAGTGTTTTATATGTACCAGAATTGGAAACAAACCTTCTAAGTGTGTTTCAGTTAACAGAAATGGGGTATGAGGTTTGTTTTACTGAAGAAAATTGTACTATAAAACAGGGAAACAAGGTGTGTGTGCAGGGAATAATGAAAGAATCTTTGTATGTGATTAATACTTGTACAGAAAATGAAGTTGTAGCCAGCAAAGTAACAATAAAAACAATAGCCAATTGCAAACCACACCAAGAGTGTATCCATTTAACTCATAAAAGGTTTGGTCATGCTAACTATAAAACAATTTCTAAGATTCCAGAATTGTGTGAAGGGGTGAAAATCAAACCATGTTCTAACTATGTAGAATGTAATGTATGCAGTGAAACCAAGTGTCATAAGTCAAACATTCCAAAACATAGTGAGAGAACAACAAAAAGAATTTTTGAATTAATTCATGCAGATCTTGCAGGTCCTTTTGAGACAAGTCAAGGAGGAAACAGATTTTTCTTGTCTATTGTTGATGATTACAGTAGATTTGGATTTGTGTATGTGTTAAAACAGAAGAGTGAAACTTTTGGAAAGTTTAAAGCCTTTGTTAAGTGGAGTAAAAATAGATTTAAAGAACCTATAGCTAATCTAAGAACGGACCGGGGAGGTGAATTTCTTAGCAACCAATTTAAAAAATTCCTCAGTGATGAGGGTATACAACATGACCTTACTGCTCCATATTCACCATTTCAAAATGGAGTTGCAGAAAGGAAAAACAGAACCTTGCAGAACATGTTAAGAGCTCTATTGAAAGAGTCAGGATTGTCTAACCTGTTCTGGGCAGAAGCTTTGTCCACCTCAAATTATTTGTTAAACAGGCTTTACCACTCTGTACATGAAAAAACTCCATATGAAATGTTTTACAAAAGAAAACCTAGAGTGTCACATATAAGGGTTTTTGGAAGTAAATGTTTTGCTCATATTCAGAAAGAAAACAGACCAGGAAAGCTAGCTCAGAGAAGTTTGGAATGTAAACTGTTAGGATATGATACACAAACAAAAGGCTATCGTTTGTGGTCTCCATATCACAAAAGTGTAATTGTGAGCAGAGATGTAGTTTTTCATGAACAAATGCAGGAAACAAAACAGTATGTAAGTTTGCCTATAGAACAGAAAGCTGTAGAAACAGAAGAAATTCCTGAACAATCTCAGCAAGAGAGGGAGGGGGAAGAAACTGTAAAGGAGGAAACTATGCCTGTAACTATGCCAAGACGATCAGAAAGGGAACGCAAAGCTCCAATTCGTTACTCAGATGAATACCAAAGCAAACAGGTTTCTCATAGAGCTTTACTAATAGCCTATGAACCTACTTCATTTGAGGAAATTCAGGAAATGGAACCTAAAGAAGCTCAGGGCTGGCATGAAGCAATGTCAGAGGAAATCAGAGCAATGGAAAAAAATGAAACGTGGGAGCTAGTACCTTTACCTGAAGGTCGTAAAGCCATTACCAGTAAATGAGTATTCAAAGTAAAACAAAATGAGAAAGGACAGGTGGAACGTTCAATGGTAAAACAAAAAGAGATGTTTTAAAGCTGGGTCTCAGATTGTAACACAATTTAAACAACATGCGCAAGAGGAGGACTGTTAAGTATATGAAAAGAAATACTTGCTTAGTCATTAAAATTGTGTGTGTATGGCTATCTCAGGGTTAAACAGAGAAAGTCTATCTGTGGGCAATTACCTTGAGATAGAGGCTCTTCTGGGAACCTTGCCAAGATTCTAAGTTAGCCTCATCACAGCTGTATGTAATGTAGATAAGAATTGTGTAAGATATGTATATAGTTTCTCACTTGTGTAAAATGGAACTGATCAATGCTTACTGATCACTGCTCTATGATCACTGCTCTCTGTGTATGCTTCAGTGTGCTGATCTGAACTGATCTGAATTGAACTGCACAGAAGCCTGAAGGAAATAAACCAGCTCTGCTGTGTAAGACCTGCGTGATGTGTGTTTGTTTCTGAGCACAAACAGAGTTCCAGAGAGAGAAAAGTTCTGGCACAATAACCCAACATGTTTTATAGATAAGATATTAATGTTAATCAACAATTATGTAGTATGTTTTTTTTAATTGTAATGGTGTATGTTTAAGTATTGTAGGAAAAAAAAAGTAAAAAAAAAGAGGGTTGGATAAATCCTGTGTCCTGCTGGTGGGTCTCTGGTCGACAGCTGGTTGGCCACTGTGTGAACAAAGTACTGCACTAGATGCTAGTCTGATCCAGAATGGCTCTTATGTTCTTAATTAATGTAATTTAGGCTGTAATCCTAAACCCGTTTACTAGGAAAGAAGTCCCATTAAAATCAAGTAAACATGGATAGGACTGCAGCATACAGTCCGCCCCGCACACTCAGGTCCTCTGGGGAGAACTTGCTTCCGTCAGCCAAGACTAGGCTGACATCAGTTTCCCAGAGGACCTTTTCTTCTGTCGCCCCGATTGTGGAACGGCCTGCCGGAGGAGATTCGTAATATTAACTCTCTCTGTGATTTTAAGGCAGCTTTGAAGACTAGCCTTTTCTGACAGGCCTATCCAGATCAATGTAAAATCAAGAATTTTTAAGATGTGTTGATTCCTGTACTAATGTTGTTCCCCGCCTCGATCCAAAGGGAGAGGTGGGTAAGAAGAAAGAAGAAGAAGAAGAAGAAGAAGAAGAAGAAGCCGCCGCCGCCGCCGCCACCCTTAAGTCTAGCTGAATTTTGCCAATTGTTTTTAGAGGATAGAAGTTGGACCAGTAACAAAAAGCTGTGGTTTAGAATGCTTCTGTTCAGTGTTTCTATTAATCAGCCAGCCATGCCCTATGCCAGGAAATGCCCTTACATTATTCCCCTGGCCTCTGGTTTTCTGTCCACCCACCCAACCACCAGTTAGCATTGTGTACCTACTGAGAATGTTCAGTTCTGATTGGGCTGTTTTGTTTTTTTGGAGGGGGGGGGAAATATTAGTTGTTTGTTTTTTCAAAATCATTATTTGTAGTTCTGCACACCTTGGGGTGTCCCTGTGCCTGCTGATATATCTCCTTTTTGTGCATGAATATTGCCTTTTTGGCTATATAAGCAGTGTCACTCCCCTGAGCATCCATTTAGGGCACAATTCTATGCATGTTTAGGCCGAAAAAAGTCCTGCGTGGCTGACTGGGGAACTCTAGGAGTTGCAGGACTATTTTCTGTCTAAGCCTGCGTAGGATTGCACCTTTAGATCATAGTTCTGACAAGTCACAATAACGCATAATAAGGAAATATTAGAAGTGGAATGGTTGCAACCTGCCACTGAAATACACTAATGAACGACACCCTTGTCGGGAGCCAAGGAGTCCTAACGCTCCCGCTATAAAAGCGAAACAGCTGCTGCCAACTTCGTTGCCCATGAATGCCCCAGGGCTACCTGATGGTGCTCAAAGGCGTTCTCAGGAAATGAAGATGGCGGATAGTTGCAGGCCAGTATTTTCCTCTGGAGCACACCCAGCCCTCAAGGAAAGGGAAAGAAGAAAAGAGTCACTAAATGCTGTCGGTTCAAAGGAATTATTTAATGTGCTGTGGCTCAGCCCCCATTTCAGCCTTGCACACAGTCATTCAAGTAAGTTCCTTGTTCTTTGTGACCACACCTCCCTTCGTAAGCCATGCCCACGATATTTTCTCAACTAGCCAAACGTGCCCCTGGGCCCAAAAAGGTTGCTTACCCCTGCACTATTGTATTATGGAAGCTTTCTCAAAAATAAATCTTTTCAAATTTTTTAAAATATATTTTGCAAGTTTTAAGCCTCTCTCTTCAAGAGCCGTCCAGTCAAGTGTCATTGGAAACCTTTGTAAGAAAACACTGGACAGCCAAGTTGATTGTCTTTTGGGTTTTGTGGAGCGTTCCTTCTCATTTTGGCAATTGTCCCCCCAAACTCCAAATGTAACCAGAGTAGAGGATGTAGATTGAATCACCCTATGGAACAGCCTTTCTCAACCTGGGGCGCTCCAGATGTGTTGGACTACAACTCCCAGAATGCCCCAGCCAGCTGGCTGGGGCATTCTGGGAGATGCAGTCCAACACATCTGGAGCGCCCCAGGTTGAGAAAGGCTGCTATGGAAGCACCTAAATTGTTATTAATTGCAAGTATAGGATTTGGGGTTTTATTTGGAAGGGCCAGAGCTTAATGGCTGAGCACCTTCCTTTGCATACAGAAGGGCACTGATCCAATCCCGTTAAAAATCCTTGGGTAAAAGAAAGGAAACTCTACCAAGGACCCTAGAGAGCCACTACCAAACTATTAGTGTTTATAATTTAAGTGCCTAAAATTTAGAAAGCACAAATTAAAAACAACAGTTCCAGCACACAGGGTTGCAATCTAAAAGACACAACATAAAAGGACATGGGCAAGGGGAGGGAAGAGGAAAACAAACAAGCTAATTCTTGAAACTACAGAATTATACTGACCAGCTGGAATTGAGATAGTTTGGGTGGGGGAAGCCAAACACCAGCTGGTTTCTCAGCCAAGGCAATGGAATGCACCCTACCTTTTTCATCTCTCACTCTGCTGCAGGCAGGTAGAGTGGAAAGAATTGAGCTGGATCAATCATTTTTTTAGCCACAAAACCTGAACTCTAAAGGATGCAAGGGAAGCAGTTACTTCATGTCCCCCCATGCTGTTTTTGAATCTCATCTGCTACCTGGTACTTTGATTGCTCTTCTGGCCAGTTTCATATAAACTATTACACAGTGGCCTGGTTCAGACAACACGCTAAACCATGCTGCTTAACCACAAAATGGTTAAGGTTAATGCATTCCCTTAACCATTTTGTGGTTAAGCAGCATGGTTTAGCGTGTTGTTTGAACCAGGCCAGTGTTTCATCTTTTTTGCTGAGATTTTTTTTTAAAGGTGTGTGGGCATTTTGAAAGAAGTAGTATTTAGCTTGCTCTTGCTGAAGCAGGTGATTTATGGACACTTGTGGGGGTTTTTTTTTAATCTATTTTATTTAAGTTACAGAAAATCAGCACCGTACACAAAACTCACCTGGTTCCATAACGTCCCTGGTGCTCTTTGCTATTTTGCAATTAAAAAATATTATTTCCCCATTCCATTCCTTTATTTAAAAAAGAAAAGAAAAGAAAAACAAAGACTCAAGAACAAAGTCCAAATAAATACAGTTAACTTCCATATCAAGATTCCACAGGCAGGCTGCCAACTGAAGAAGTATTGTGATGCAAGAGAACACATCAAGGTTCAGCCACGCAGATGATAAAATACCCTTAGGGTGCAATTCTATGCATGTTTAGACAGAAAAAAGTCCTACGACCCCCAGCATTCCCCAGCCATTTAATTTTGGCGGCCTGTTGACCCTCACAAGAGAAGAATGAACCCAACTGGATTGCCAGGTCCACTCATTTTCTCTTCTGCCTGTTTTAAATTCTGGCTAGGAATTCACAATCAGGGCCACTTTATACGTTCAGCAAGATCAAGTGGTAAAGCAGTTACTGGACTGTAATAGGTCAAAGGTTTGACTGCTTCACATATGGGGCTGGGGGGGGGGGGGAGAGAAACAAACCATGACTCCCTGCACACGGAAAACTAGCATCTCAACGTGAAGGATTCCACCTAACTTCTCCCTGGCATGCAACCTGAAGTGGTACAGTCCAGGAAGTGCTTTACCACTCTGATTCTACTGAATAGATCCGCTTGCCTTCAGTTGGTGCAGGAGAGGCTTTGAGGGATTGGCTTACCATTGGGCACTCATCCTCAGCAAGGAGGAAGGAGGAGAGTCTGACGCTCAATATGTCCCAAGCAGTTATAGCTGCTTTTGGAAAGATGTTCCTTGCTTGCTCTGGCAGGCCACTGCTGTCCTTAGGCTAGGCAAAAGCAGCCACTGCCCAAGCAAAGGACGGAGATAGTCGTTTCTTTGAAAAAGTGTCTGTGAAGCTCTCAGGGGCCATGCTCCAATAGTGGGCGGGGCCAAAGGTGAAAGGGGCAGGGCCAAGGTATCAAAAACACTCCCCTATTTTAGCTTAAAGCTCTTACTGCCAGTAACGAAGCCTTAGGGGAAGCATTTCAATCTTTTAGAATGGGGGGAAAACTGCACAAAAACTAGGAAACCACCCAACGATTGGCAGGAAAGGGGGTGTGGCCATTTGGGCAATCTCAGAGGGCCGGAGGTTCGACAATGATCATAAACTGACTGCTGAAACATAGGCGAAAGGGAAGTGCCTTTGCCACTTCAGAATCGCAAACTAGGAGAGAACCACTCACATCTGGAGACTGATGGAGTGTGAGAGGCAAGCTTAGGTCGAAGGAGCAGAAAACTGTTGATCCAACAACAGGGGTAGCTTTGCCCACTGGGTTCCCCTTCATATCCACTGCTGTAGAGACAAGACACACCATTTTCATCACCGGGCACCAGTGTGGCATGACCCCAGCAGTACCGAGATGCTCAGCCTTTTCCCTTCTAAAAGAAAAAGAATGTGGATAGCTGGCCACAGGAAGCGGGCCGCTGGTAACAACTCCATTTCCAGTCCTGTCTTCCTCTGTGTTGACAATTCCATTAGAGTCTGTAGACCCAGGTTTTGCTCTTGCTTGACATTCTCCGGGGAGCTCGTACGTCACGGTCTTCTTTGTGGCATGTGGATGTCCACAGGGACAAACGTGACCGCTGTGTTACGGCCGGCGTCGTTGCTACTCTGTCCCAGCGAGGAGGGGATCGTGGCTTTCGCATTCTTAGGTTCTAGCTCTCGCTGTGCCCTCATGCGTCTACCAAGAGCAAAGCAGACGTGACAATTGGTAAACACGCCATGACAAATGGTGGGATTGTTTAGCTTAGAGAAACGGCAAGTCAGGGGAGACATGACAGAGGTGTGCAAAATAATGCATGGTGTGGAGAAAGTGGATAGGGAGGCATTTCCCCCCCCCCTCTCCCATAATCCTAGAACCCATGAAGCTGATTGGTGGGAGATTCAGGAAAGATAAAGACAAGGACTTCTTCACGCAGCGCATAGTTATCTATGGAATTTGCTACCACAAGATGTAGTCACAACCACCAATTTGGATGGCTTTAAAAGGGAATTGGACAACTTCCTGGAGGGGAAGGCTATCAACGGCTACTAGTCCTGATAGCTATATGCTACCTCCAGTATCAGAGGCAGTCTGCCTATGCACACCAGTTGCTGGGGAACATGGGCGGGAAGGTGCGGTTGCACTCAAATCCTGATTGGACTTCCTGTGGGCATCAAGTTTGCCCCTGTGTGAAGAGAATGCTAGACTAGATGGACCCGCGGCTGTTCTTACGTTCTTATTATGTCACAGGTCTCGCTAGTCATGAATAGTCTTGTCTTGGTGTGGTCTCCACTTCCCTTGCCCCTAAACTGGGTTCTGGGATAGTCAGAAAACCTGATAGATCCTCTGGCCTCTTACAAACAAGCTATATTAATCTGGTACTAAAAGGGTTAAATAAATTTACATGCTATATGATTAACAGCTTCACAGGATAAACTACACCGCTTCACAGGAAAACTATACCACTTGAGCCTGCCACCTGCATCCTGAAGTGGTATAGTCCAGGATGTAGGTCGGTTTTTAACATGAGCTCACAACTGTGAATGCAGCTCCAGGAATGCCAAGGTCGCAAGGGAGGCCTTAACAACCTGCAGCCCTCCAAGGCCCTGAACTGGGATCTCTCAAGGCTGCCCACCACTGCCAAATTCGCACTACTACTGTCGTTTTCCCACCACCTGTCCAATCCACTCCCAGTCCCTGTTCTGTTCTGTCTCTGCTATGATGAGGGCTTAACCTTGTTTAGGGGCTGTTGAGGTATGAGTCATAGGGTCCACCTATGGACGGAGTTTTTCCAGCAAGGCCCGGTTTCACGAACAGAAATAGATAAGCACAATGGAAAACTCTGAGTGATGCTGGGTCTGGAGACCAAACAGGCCAAACAGAAAGCTCCGGCTATTGGGCGGTATAGAAATGCAATAAATAAATAAATCTGTATGTTTCTCCAACAAGGAGCAGAGCAAGACAGAGGCTTAAATAGGGCCCCACCTCCATACTGACCGAGGCTTGGTCTCTTAAAGGAGCCTGGCCTGTTTAAGCAATCTCATAGGAAGCTGCCTTATACTGGCCATTGGTCCATCGAGCCCAGTATTGACGACACTGACTGGCAGCGGCTTTTCAGGGTTTCAGGCAGGCGTTTTCCCAGACCGACCTAGAAGATGCTGGAGATTGAACCTGGGACCTTCAACATGTAAAGCAGGTGCTCTGCCACTGAGCTCCAACCCTCCCTCAACTCAGGCTGCAATAAGGTGGAGGGGGCGGTGTTATGCTACGCTAGTGTCCTCATGGCCAGAGTCCTCAGAGCCCGAGGACAATAATAAAATGTCCTCTGGATGCAGAGGAGACAACTCTTGGGGTCTTTCTGGGAAACTGGATCCTAGGGAAGCCCTTTCCCGTACAGAAAAAGGATCAGAATCGCCTAAGGATGAGGGTTTGGTGTCCTGGCCCAAGACACCCCCAGAGATCCTCAAACAGATCAGCAGTGAGGAAAGAGCGATCTGTATCAGGATCCCCAGGGTGTGTGTGTGTGTGTGTGTGTATAGCTGAACTGTATTTCTGAAGGCAGTTTACCAAAAATCCAGAAGACAAAACTGCAATCAAATAAAAAGCTCTCCCAAAGTGAAAACAGGCAGCTCAGGACCACAGAGCTACACTGTGAATGTGAAAATGCAGCCCAGTGGCATGGTTTCGGAGAGATCATGCGGAAACACCCACCAAATACAAACAGGCTTGTACATAATCTGCTTGTTGTTCTCCTGAAAAATTAAAGGAACTTGAGCACAAAGCCAAGTCCCTGACTCACCTATTATACATTTTCAGCAAGAGCAGAACTGCCGTGAATATAACGATTACGCCGACTACAATGGCCGCCACAATTGCTCCAGAACCTAACGTGGAGAAGGGAAGGAAACGAGATCAACGCTGAAGGGGATATTGTTTCATGCACCCCAGGTTTTAAATAGCTTTTCGATACCCACCATGCAGTAATCCTGGGGTCTGGGATCAAAAGAGCTACCTTAGGTACAGCTCAAAGCTTAGGGTGTGGAGTAACAAGTGTTCTGTGTTTGTTTGTTTAAAAACTTTTATTTTCTTTGACTTCTTTGTTTTTTCAAATGTGTCGAATAAGGGTGTTCACCACCACTGCCTGCTGCGGAAGCATAAATGTCTTTTGAAACAGCCCTCCATTTCAAAAGCAGCTTGCCATGGGGTGCAATGGCCAGCAGCTGGAGAAAAACCAACCCTGCGCCCCCTCAGGTACTTGAAGCGGTTCTTTGGATCTCTGCCAGAGACTCTTGACCTTCACAGAAAAACAACTCTGAAGGACGTGGCACAGGAGCCTCAAGATCGGAGAAGATATCTTCTTTATGTATTGTTGTTTTTGTGAACCGCCCAGAGAGCTTCGGCTATTGGGCGGTATAAAAATGTAATAAATAAATAAATAAATAAAAATTGTTTATTCGTTCAGTCGCTTCCGACTCTTCGTGACTTCATGGACCAGCCCACGCCAGAGCTTTCTGTCGGCCGTAGCCACCCCTAGCTCCCCCAAGGTCAAGTCTGTCACCTCCAGAATATCATCCATCCATCTTGCCCTTGGTCGGCCCCTCTTCCTTTTGCCTTCCACTTTCCCTAGCATCAGCCTCTTCTCCAGGGTATCCTGTCTTCTCATTATGTGGCCAAAGTACTTCAGTTTTGCCTTTAATACCATTCCCTCAAGTGAGTAGTCTGGCTTTATTTCCTGGAGTATGGACTGGTTTGATCTTCTTGCAGTCCAAGGCACTCTCAGAATTTTCCTCCAACACCACAGTTCAAAAGCATCTATCTTCCTTCGCTCAGCCTTCCTTATGGTCCAGCTCTCGCAGCCATAGGTTACTACGGGGAATACCATTGCTTTAACTATGTGGACCTTTGTTCTCAGTGTGGTGTCTCTGCTCTTAACTATTTTATCGAGATTTGTCATTGCTCTCCTCCCAAGAAGTAAATGTCTTCTGATTTCCTGGCTGCAGTCAGCGTCTGCAGTAATCTTTGCGCCCAGAAATACAAAGTCTGTCACTGCCTCCACGTTTTCTCCCTCTATTTGCCAGTTATCAATCAAGCTGGTTGCCATAATCTTGGTTTTTTTGAGGTTTAACTGCAACCCAGCTTTTGCACTTTCTTCTTTCACCTTTATCATAAAGCTCCTCAGCTCCTCCTTGCTTTCAGCCATCAAAGTGGTGTCATCTGCATATCTGAGATTGTTAATGTTTCTTCCTGCGATTTTAACTCCAGCCTTGGATTCGTCAAGCCCAGCACGTCGCATGATGTGTTCTGCATACAAGTTGAATAGGTAAGGTGAGAGTATACAACCCTGCCGTACTCCTTTCCCAATCTTAAACCAGTCCGTTGTTCCATGGTCTGTTCTTACCGTTGCTACTTGTTCGTTATACATATTCCTCAGGAGGCGGACAAGATGACTTGGTATCCCCATACCACCAAGAACTTGCCCCAGTTTGTTATGATCCACACAGTCAAAGGCTTTAGAATAGTCAATAAAACAGAAATAGATGTTTTTCTGGAACTCCCTGGCTTTCTCCATTATCCAGTGGATATTGGCAATTTGGTCTCTTGTTCCTCTGCCTTTTCTAAACCCAGCTTGTACATCTGGCAATATCCCCACCTCTCAGAACAGAAGTCCTCCCAAGTAAGATAAATTTACTTGAATAAAATCACTATAAGCCATAGTTAAAACAATAATAACAACTCATAAGGATCCATCCCACAGGGCAGTTGATGGCAGAAGCCCAGTGAGGGGAAAGGGCAGACAGGCCAGAATAAACGGGTTAATTTTTATGGTGCCACAAGACCATTCGTTGCTTCTGCTGCAATAGGCTAACACGGTTATTCTCTGGAAATTGGTACCTGTGAGAATTTGTCCCAAGAGGGATGGTGGGAGGCCATGGCCTTGTTGGATGAGCCCAAACTAGGGCAGGTTTGGGTGAAATTCAGCACTGTGGGATCTACTTTGCTTTTTACCAGCAGCCTGAGATTCACTAACTGGAGCCAAGTTGGAAGTGGGGCAAAATGGCACCTCATGGATCGAGCCAAGTGCCCACTGTACTCAATGAGCTGTAGTACACTGGGGTGAACCTCATGTGAGTTACTAGAGATCAGGGATGCTAACAGCCTAACTAAGGGTGGGGACCCCTTTTATTGTTGCTATTGTTACACGATTAGGTGTGTGAAACCTTAGCCATTTGATCATATAATGCCTATACTGCTCCAGCTGCACTGGCTACCTGTGTGTTTCCAAGCCCAATTAAAATTACTGTTTTTGGCCTTTAGAGCTCTGAACAGCTTGGGACCAAGTTGAAGGACTGCCTTCACCCCTATAAGCCTGCCAGCACTTTAAGTTCAGAAAGAGAGGCCCTCCTCAGTTGACCACCTGTGAGAACCATTAGGTGGGTGCCTACGTGGGAGAGGGCCTTCTCTGCAGTGGCCCCAAACTTCTAGAACAAACTCCCATCAGTGGTCCGCCATGCACCATCCGTGCAGGCTTTTAAGAAGGCCTTGGAAACATTGTATTTTACCGTGGTCTTCCCATACAGTATTTATACTGTATTTTGTATTTGTGTTTTTAACCTGTTGGTTGTTTTATGATGGTTTTAATTTTTGTGAACCGCCCAGAGAGCTTCGGCTATTGGGCGGTATAAAAATGTAATAAATAAATAAATAAATAAAGGATGAGAACTGTTCTTGCTGCTATTGTTCTTGCTGGTTTTATTGTTGTTTACTGTTTTTAATTGCGAGTTTGTTATTTTGTTTTTATTTCTTTAAGCTGCCTTGTGTGGGCTTCTGTCCTGAAAGGTGGCCAAGAAATGTTTTAAATAAAAATCTACCAGGAGATCCTGATCAACCATCTCTCTCTCTCTCTCTCTCTCTCTCTCTCACACACACACACACACACACGTCCTACTCTCTTCCTCTCCTTGCCTCTGAGATCCCTTTCTAAGAGTGAGCAGCCATAGAAAACACCTCTGGAAACTCTCAAGCAGAGGTGGTGATGGCCATTGTCTGCTATTTCTCTTCAACAGGCCCTTGTTTCCTCCGCAGCACCAGCGGCATGTATCACGTGCTGGAATGGCAAACTGGAATTCCTGCGACTGTTCTCATGAAACTCATTTCAAAACATACAGATAGGAAGAACCTCGAAATGCCAGCATCTTACTCTGATAAAGCATTTCCTGGGACTTGGGGGTCACGTTTGTTGAAGGCAGGGAAATCTCGGTCGCTGGTGCAACTGTCGTCATCTTGGTTCCAGCTAGGCAGAGCAAAAGCAGAAAGGAGCCGTTAGAACGAAAACAGATGCAGCAATACAATCTGTTGGGGGGCAGTGTCTATTTGCAGGGGTGTTGAGCTGCTTTCAGTGCAGAGGGCCCAATTTCATTTTAGAGAAGCTTTCGTGGGCTGTGTTCCAGTGATGGGCGGGGAAGGAGGCAAAGGGGGTGGAGCCAAAAGCAGAAGGGGCGGGACCCAAATGCCAGACTATTTTAGCTTAAAGTTCTTGCTGCCAGTAGCTAAGCTTTAAGAGAGGCATTTCATCTTTTAGACTGGGAGGGAAAACTGCTCAAAAGCTGGAAAACCACCCAAGGGCCAGTGATTTGTGGGAAGTGGCGGAGTCATCTGGGGAACTGAGGGGAGGGGGCTGAGGTGCTCCACCCTGGTCTATTGCTAGTGGAGTGTGCAAACTTTCTGACTGGGATTGGACGACACGATAACCAACGGTGAGGACTGGGAGGGGGAGAAGAAGGGGGATGTGTCAATCAAACACGCCGTTAACTAATAGTCAATTGGACACTGGCCTTAATCCACACCATGGTTGATTATAATGATGTCATGTGGGGAGAAAACCCTTGATACTCAACCATGGAGTTGACAATTAACCCACCATTCACTAATGTGTTGTCCGATCACAGCCACTGGTTACACAGATGTCTTTGGTCTTTTCCCACTGATGAGGGATGTTCGTGTGTGCTTATTTATACTTATTTATTAGATTCATAAAATTACACCCCTCTGCCTAGCATACACTAAGGGTGATGTATGGTAACAATGATGATTTAGAAAGCAACTAAAACCATTAGGTGTTCCACTAAGTGATGCAGCCACTTGTACCATCTCATTTTGTTGCAGGTGTAAATCAGACATATGAAGCTGATCCATCCTAAACCAGCATGGCATAGTAGTGAGAAGGTTGAACTGGTATCCGGGGTGCGGGGGGAACCCAAGTTCAATTCCCTGCTCAGCCAAAGAGCACGCTGGGTGACCTTGGCTCAACTATTCTCTCTGCCTAATCTACCTCATAGGGTTATTGTGAAGATAAAATGAAAGGGGGCGGAGGAAGAGTGTGTGTGCTACCTGGAGTTCCTTGCAGAATAGCAAGGTAATAAATAAATAAAATCTGGGGAGACTTTTGGTCAATTTCACTTCTGCAGGAACTGGGCAAGATGCGAAAAGTGTAACAGGGGTCAGCTGAGATTTTGGGAGTGGGGTGAACAGGAAGCTGCCCTGTGCCCTGCTCTGAGAACAGTCCATTTCAGCTCCCCCAAATGCTGAATATTAAGCTAATAACATGGCATGATACGGCCCCAGGGAGGGGTAGTGTCACTCATCACCGTCACTCATCACCATCAATGTCACAGGTTCCTATCCGACAGGTGCTTGCGACGTTACACTACACATTCCGCACATGCCAGTACCAGGCCTATCATATAAAGAATTAACAGAAGAAAGATTATGTCATTTTCCTGGGCAGAGTAAGCTCAAGGCTAGCTGGAACCTTTTGCCCATCTTAGTTTCTAAGACTGTCCCCAATGTAAGGTGAACACAAGGAAAGGGGAAGATGGCACTTCAGCAGGTGCTGTTTGTCCTGCAGGGGGGTAAGGAAAGCCATAGTTGCTGAACCCCGCTGCCCTATTCAGCCGTTAAAACCACGGCCTCCCTTGCTTCTAATAGCTTAAACAGCGCATTTGCTGTGGCATAAAAATCCGTAGTCTAGAGTCCACTTCATCAGCTGCATGGAACACGATTCTCAGTTGGCAGGTATATGGCTGGCTGGGGAATGGTGGGAGATGTAGGACTTTTTCGGTCTGAACATGCTTAGGATTGTGCCCTTAAAGCAGTGAGTGGTGGGTTTTTCTTCTTTTCCCCTTGACTTCCACCCGCTGTCTATGCACCTAGAGGTTCACTAACACAAGAGCATCTGGGGAATTTCAACTTTGCTAAGCGACTGTCAATCTGAAGATGCTGATGATGTACTGTAATTACACACAAACACACACACACACACACAGAGAGAGAGATATAGAGGAAAATGGATCTAAAAGCAATTGAATACAAAAAGAGCTTGTCCTCTTGACAAGCAAAGCGAGTATTCATAGCAGCAGTAATTGCTAAGACAATCATCCTACCATTGCTAAGTTAATTAACACCTGTAGGGGTGGGTGTGTTTGTGTGTATGCACACACACATGCATGGGTGTCTGTGGCGAAATAGTAAGCACTGGGGTCAAATGACAATAAAATGCAGAAAGTACACTCTACAATAATTCAATTAAAGCTTAAAACGTATGGAGAATAAGCATAGTGCCTTTTCACAACAGCATTAATCACTGCACCTTCACACACTTATGTCCAGCTCTATGGATTCCCCCATTTGCTTGAGCGGTACTGTAGACGGAAGAATTCAATAACAGGATAATGTAGGAGAAAAGAACGTGTCCCCGGCAAAAACATCCTATACATCACAAATGTCACATTGCAAACCATGGGTTTGATCCAGATTTAGTCATACTTAAAGGTGGACCCATTAAAATCAACGGGGCTTAGATTAGTCACTAACCTAAGCCCCATTGATTTCAATGGGTCTACTCTGCATAAATCTGGATCCAACCCCCAAGAGCTTAAGAAAAAGTATTTGAATGTTTTCAGACATATACACACCCAAAATCCACAACACTCAAAAACATAACTCCTTTGACACCCAGTAACAGGGCCATGTACTTCAACCCTGCGCTTGTTCACGGATGCCTCTAGCTCCTCTTCCTGTTCTCCTTTTGTTGCCTCTGTCCTCACCCCTGTCAAAATATATGTTGTAAGCTACTTCGGGCAGGAATCTCGTTTTGTGTGTTTGCTTACAGTACTCAATAATCCTCCATATACAGTGGTTGTATTTTATAAATAAATAGTATTGAAACCTCTCTGATTTTTGAGATTAATAATAATAATATTTTAATTATTAACCTTTCTATCCTGCCCTTCTCCCAAGGAGCTCAGAACAGCATATACCAAAAATTGCTTACTGTTTTTTATCCTAATTTGTTTAATCGTTTAAACTGACAGGTGCTGGCTGTTTCCAGAACACCAGGGGATACAAACCCAGGGGTAGAATCCAGCGTAAGTCCTACAAAGAGTAGACCCATTAAAATGAATGAGACTAGCTTAAATTGTAACGAGTGTACTCTAAGTAGGCTTATCATAGAATAGCAGAGTTGGAAGGGGCCTACAAGGCCATCGAGTCCAACCCCCTGCTCAATGCCCTAAAGCCACCCTAAAGCATCCCTGACAGATGCTTGTCCAGCTGCCTCTTGAATGCCTCTAGTGTGGGAGAGCCCACAACCTCCCTAGGTAACTGATTCCATTGTTGTACTGCTCTAACAGTCAGGAAGTTTTTCCTGATGTCCAGCTGGAATCTGGCTTCCTTTAACTTGAGCCCGTTATTCCGTGTCCTGCACTCTGGGAGAATCGAGAAGAGATCCTGGCCCTCCTCTGTGTGACAACCTTTTAAGTATTTGAAGAGTGCTATCATGTCTCCCCTCCATCTTCTCTTCTCCAGGCTAAACATGCCCAGTTCTTTCAGTCTCTCTTCATAGGGCTTTGTTTCGAGACCCCTGATCATCCTGGTTGCCCTCCTGTGAACACGCTCCAGCTTGTCTGTGTCCTTCTTGATTTCATGTTATAATTCATGTCATAATTCAACAATTATGTTGAATTCTATTCCAGTTCTCCCCAGTCCACAGGGATGAGCAGTTTTTCTCCATGAACAGGGATGACAGACCAACAGTATGACTGTATAAAACTAATATTGGGGAAGGGGGCTCAAAAACAATGCAAGTTTTGGGCAGATGCCCCAGGAGCTGAAGACAGACGCTAAGTGACAAGTTGATCAGACTTAGAACTCGCATGGCTAGAAGAGCTTTTATAGGGACTGGTGTCTCCCGATCAGCTGACTGACTCCAGGCTGTTGGGCCAGGTGACAGAACACCGACCAGTACTGCAGGCTAGAAGGTGCCCTTGACCCACACTGCCTCGTCCATCCAGCTGGCAGGCTGAGAGACTAGAGCACAAGTGGAATAGGACGTAAGTATGGATCCTACAGACCCCCGTTTGAGACCTCCACCAGTAACTTATGCAACCACAAAATTTATCTCACACACACACACAAAAATTCTTAGTCACGTGTCGAGCACATCAATAGCATGAAAGAAAGAACCCTAAAGGATTCTCTTCCAAGTTTCAAAAGTGTTCCTGCCAGGTTTCCTGAGGGCAATTCTTACCCAGCAATTGAACAAGTGGTTATTTACAAGTCTGGTGTACAGACATATATATTTTTGGGGTCCCACAGCCACCTCTGGTCCAAGAGGGTTTGCAGGCTTTTGAAATGACACAAAGTCCTGCCAAACCTGTTTAGCAGAGGAGTGGGATGAGCGCCTGCACCATCAGCAGCTGTCCCTTTTCTAAACTGCCATCAGCTCTCTGGAAAAAAACAGACAAACTATTGTTCGTTTCCATTCTCAAATGCTCAATTTGCAATCTGGCCCTGGCTACAGACATAATGATTTATAAGAAATTAACCCAATTTGTATATGCTCCATGACCAACCCCGCCCCAAGCTTCAATGAAGGATAGCTTGGCTCTTTTTCAGACATTTAAGAGTGAAAACCTCAGACACCTGTGGGGAGGTTTTTGAGGGGAGGTGGGAACATTCACTCAGAGAGCTTCTCCTTGCCACGAAGGGGCTAGTGAGCCTGGTGCAGCCGCTGCCAATAACCTTGAAACCGGCACTATAATGAAAGTTCTATAAATGGAATTTCAATAAAACAAAAAACAAAATATGGGAAAATTCAGATAGTCGCTGGCAACCAGAGAGAATCTTGGCTTCTTCTAGAGTTTTGCCCCCGTTTTTCAAAGCTTTGAATTAAAAGGTTGTTTGTGTCAAAGCGGTCTCAATATTTCTAGCCAAAATAGGGAGAAGCAAAAATGAAAATAACTCAGGCCCTGGATCCATAACTAGGTCATTCTCCTCCAAGTGAATGGCGCCTTTGTGTGTCCAAGGCTGAGTTACTTTTGTAACATGATAATCTACTGTGGTTCGGGATCCATTTCCCCACTCTTTCCCGCTTTCAAAGAATTGAAGCCAAACGTTCTCCTTTCCTGTTCTACCAACAGCTCGACTGTACGTTATTTTTATAGTGAGATTGTGGTTCTCCAGCTTCAACCTGTCAGCACTCTATATTTTTAAATATAGAGAGAGATTTTTTTAAAAAAAATGGCTACTGCTTCTTGAAGCAGGATCTGCCGTTGCTTCCTTTCCCCACGTCCCCCAAAAGGCCACGGACGAACACCTCATTATTGCTTCATGAGGGGATTAATGGAGGAAGTTGAGTCAAGGGCCTTTCAAGGGAGTGCCAACAAAGAAAGCAGGAATGGGAAGCAACAGAAAAAGTTTAGATAAATATTATTTGGGGTGGGGTGGGGTTGACGGCGCAATCCTATGCCTGTTTAGAAAGGGGGAAAAGGCCTACAACTCCCAGCATGCCCCAGCCAGGGAGTTGTAGGCCATTTTTTCCTGCCTAAACATGCATAGGATTAGGCCTTAACTACATTCTCAGGCAAGTTCAGATGACACTTCAGGCTCTGTAGTTAGCGGAACTGTGGTTCTCTGGGGTTAGCACTAACCACAAGCCGTGCTGTCACACAACACTTTAAGCCACGGTTAGAGCAGCTAACCCTGCCGCCAAACGGTCCGACTGTGGTTAGTGGGTGAGCAGGGTTTAGCAAAACACATCACACAAGACACCTTCAACCCTGCTGCTTAACCAAAAGCCTTAACCATCAGGGTTTAAGGTGTCTTCTGAAAAGGCCCATATTACATACTAGCTGGCTGGAGACATGTAAGGTGGCCATGTAAAAGGGGACAGTCCTTTATCTGAAGTGGTGCTAAAGGACCATCTATTTGAAGACATCCTCTGTTTGAAAGACTGTCCTATCCAAAGTCGATATAAAGATGAAGAACCATAAGAAGAACTTCTCCCCATTCACAGGTAACATACAGTCTTCCACAGTGTGGTGAGATGGACTGTATTTCTATTCAAATTGTAATTATCGTTTCTAAATTGGCATCTGGTGCTATATAAATAAATAATCAATTAGCCATCATCAATTAGCCATTTTATGCAAACTGTCCTCTCTTGTCCTCTTTTTGGGTGGTGTATATCCTCTTTTTTTGGCAATTCATAGGTGGCCACCCTAGTTTGCAGGCCATTTGCCTCTGGGCATCAATTTCTAGGGAGCCAGAGCTGACACTTAGCTCCCCGCTGCTCTTAGTCAAGGTACCTAGTACCAAAAACCAGACAAATTATTTGGGCCTCTGAGGCAGTAAATCCCACATGCTCCTCTCTCCCCCATTCCCTGGCAGTAAAAATGTAACAACAACGAATACCTAACAATTCGCTGCACCCAAAACCATTTGCCTGAGGCAGCTACCTCACTCCGCTTAATAGTAGAGTCAGCCTGCTGTTAGGGTCAGCCTACAGTGGAGGGAAGATTGCAGGCTTTATGGGCTCCCTGAGGCATAGGAACTGTCAAACTGGACTTATGTAGTGAGATCTCCCTTTAAACATACGGGCAACCTACATGCATCGTGTTTGCTTCCTCTTTTTTGCTTTCCTTTGGGTGCCCTTTAAGTTAATGTTTGACTTTTAGATGCTTTGCAATGATGTCAAAATCTTGCGATAATCTCATGAATTAAACAATAACTCTTGAACTGACAGACTGGCCCCTACGAGGAACCACTGGTCCAATCCAGCAGGGCTATTCTTACATCCTTCCAAATGCTTGCAAGAAAACTAGGGTGGCCATACAGAAACGAGGACAGGGCTCCTGCATCTTTTTACAGTTTAGAAAAGGGTATTTCAGCCGGTGTCATTGTTGTGCATGCAGCACCCGGTGAAATTCCCTCTTCATCACAACAGTTAAAGCTACAGGAGTGTAAGCCTATGCGGCAGGGTCTTGCTATTTACTGTTTTACTCTGTACAGCACCATGTACATTGATGGTGCTATATAAATAAATAAATAAATAAATAAATAAATAATACAGGAGCCCTGGCTTCTTTGGTATCTGGTCACTTTATGCTGGACATAGAGACCCTTTTTTTCTTCCTGGGCTGAACAAACTAATACGCTCGCTCTCTCATTCCACATAGCACCTGCCTTCTCTTTCCACATCAAGAACCTCCCTCTCAGTCTTGCGCCTTTATAGAGGCACGTGTGGAGGAGTGGTGGTGGCAGGGAACGGCACACACACCTTCCCGCCTGCCCTCTCCCAACACCCCTGCTCTGGTCTCCCAGGTGTTCTCCAGAAGGATGAAGGGGCCGTTTCTTTGGTGAGGTGCTGAGTCGACGCTCCCTTTCAGTGGGCCTGTCAGTCTGGGAAGAATTTCCTGGATGGTGAGAGGGAGGGAGGCCAGGATTTTTTATGATTATTAATCCAAGCGCCGCAGCTAATTGCCAAAACAAGCATCGGTGTGCGTGGAAAGTGGCCAGGGGCAGGGGTGTGTACGTGGAGGGCGGGGGGAGGACAGTCATCGCCCTTGTTGGCTTTGTCCACATCCACCAAAAGTGCACAATAGGCAGCACTCATGGAGCACATCGAGCCCAGCCCACGGCACAAATCTGCTTTGCTACTAGGACTATGTAACGTCACACAGCTCTCTCGCTCTCGGTTCCTCGTACATCAGGAGAGGCTGTGCAAAGGCTGGACCAGCATGTGGAGGCAGGGATGTAAACGGAAGCTGAATCTCAGCAAGACAGAGGTTCTGTGGACCGATGGTTCTCAGGTCCAGGAATTAGGGAGGCAGCTTACTCTGGATGGGGGAGTACTGCCCCTGAAGGAGCAGGTGCATACCACGGAGGGGGGTGCACCTTGTCTTCATGGTATCACTAGAGGCTGGAGCGACTCCTATATCCATTTCCGGCTGGTCCACCAGCTATCCCTGTTCCTGGACTGGGATAGCCTGGCCTCAATAACTCATGCTCTAGGCCCATTCTGGATAGACTACTGCAATGTGCTCTTTGTGGGGCTACCCTTGAAGACAGTCCAGAAACTGTAGCTGGTGCAGAATGCTATGTCTAGGTGTTAGCAGGAGCAGCAATAAGGGAACATATCACCCTGGTTCTGAAAGCTCTGCACTGGCACTCAGTGAGCTACTGAACCCAATTCAAGGTTTTGCTACTAGCATATAACACTCTAATTGACTTGGGACCCCAGTATTTGAGGGAGCCCCTTCCCTGTTACCAACTGACCTGTGCCATACAATAGGTGCCCTGCCAATAGCAAAGCATTCTCTGCAGCAGTTCCCATTCATGAAACTCCCTCCCTGGGGATATCAGGTTTGACCCCACCCCACCCCCCACCCTCACCCTCACACAGTCCAAGTACTCAAATAAGATCAAAGCCATTCTTATTTGTTCAGGCATTTGGATTCTGATACAAAGTTGTTTAAGTGCAGCCCTAGTGAGACCGCTTGCTTCTGTACTACTGTATTTTAACGTACTGTGGTTTTAAACATGCTATATTATATTTAGATTAATTGATGGTTGTTTTGGCTCTGTTGCCCTGTGGGATATAATGGTAGGATATATTACTGAATAAATAATAAAAATCTATACGGACTGATATCTATAAAGTGGCTCATGAGTTTCATCTCTTTGTCGCATGCTACCATGACCAAGAAGTGGAACTCAGTTTTGGGCTTTGCAGGAAAGGAAGCTCGATTATCAGCGGTTCCCACTGAATCCAACTATGGGACAAAGGGCGGCAAATTGGCAAGACTGTTGGAGCACTGGCAAAGCCTCTTAGCCTCTAACCCCTTTGATGTTCTTGAATAACGCACCTTTGCTTTATCCCATTTAAGTGAATGGCTGCCATTCACTCCAAAAAGAGAAAATGTTGTGACTGGAGACAAACCTGCCCCTCTGGTGAGGTGTGTGCGTGCGCGTAGGGGGAAGAATATCTTTCTGTGCATAGGTACAGCACTCAGAGAAACATGATGCCCTCACCACAAAATCTCTCCTTTAATTCAGACCGTTAATCAGACAAAAGATGCCATGTGTGGAACAGGAAATCAAGTTGGGCAGCTAGTGAAATAGCACAAAGAACTAGGCAACTGCCCCCCACCCAAAACCCAGGGGTTGTGCTGATGCTAAAAGCACAGCACAAAACGGCAGGGTCGTAGCAAAATGCACACTTGGAGATTCAAGAAAAGTTTTAGCATCTGGCTCTTAAGATGCAACTATCTGCACTGCGAATTCTTTAGGATTAAGCCTGTGTTTAATTTCGAATCTATAGCACTTTAATAGGAACTAGATAGCTCATTCAACTGTTTTCTCTCAGAATGTCTGAGGACAATTTATTTCCCCTTGGTGTAAAAATGTTGGCTGGATTCTGATTAAAATTTGATAAGAAGGCCAGACAGAATCATACAGCATTATGATCCGGTAGGGCAGGGTCAAAGAAGCATGCAGCACTGCAGCTGACGACACTGAGGAGCAGCTAACCCCCTTTTAAAAACATCCAAAATGGTGGCCATCACTACATTTTGTGATAGTGAATTCCGTAGTTTAACTCTGAGTTGTCTGAAGAAGTCCTTCCTTTTATCTGTCCTGAATCTCCCACCAATCAGCTTCATGGGATGGCCCCATCAGGTTCTAGCCCCAAAGGGATCTCTCCAAGCTGGGAGAGTGGGCATCCAAATGGCAGATGCGGCTCAATGTAAGCAAGTGTAAGGTGATGCACGTTGGGGCAAAAAAAGCCAACTTCAAGAATAACCTAATGGGATTTGAACTGGCGGTGACCAAACAAGAACGAGATCTTGGGATCGTGGTGGGCAGCTCGAGGAAAATGTCCACCCAGTGCGTGGCCGCTGTAAAGAAGGCAAACTCCATGTTAGGCATTATAAGAAAAGGAATTGAGAATAAGATGGCCAGTATCATACTGCCATTATACAAATCTACGGTGCGACCACACTTAGAATACTGTGTACAGTTCTGGTCACCACACCTAAAAATAATATTCTAGAGCTGGAAAAAGTGCAGAAAAGGGCAACTAAAATGATTAAGGGGCTGGAGCATCTCCCCTATGAGGGAAGGTTACATCAACTGGGATTGTTTAGCTTGGAAAAAAGGAGGCTAAGGGGAGACAGGATAGAGGTATACAAAATTATGCATGGTGTGGAGAATGTGGATAGGGAGATATACTAGAACCCAATGGGGTCATCCCATGAAGCTGATTGGTGGGAGATCCCAGACAAATAAAAGGAAGTACTTCTTCACACTATTATTATTATTATTATTATTATTATTATTATTATTATTATTATTATTTATTTATATAGCACCATCAATGTACATGGTGCTGTACAGATAACACAGTAAATAGCAAGACCCTGCCGCACATAGTTAAATTATGATGGCCATCAATTTGGATGGCTTTAAAACGGGGGTGGATAAATTCCTGGAGGCAAAGGCTATCAATGGCTACTAGCCCTGATGGTTGTGTGCTATCTCCAGTATTCGAGGCAGCAAGCCTATGTACACCAGTTGCTGGGGAACATGGGTGGGTGCTGTTGCACCATGTCCTGCTTTGTGGGTCCCTGGTCGACAGCTGGTTGGCCACTGTGTGAACAGAGTGCTGGACTAGATGGACCCTTGGTCTGATCCAGCAGGGCCCTTCTTATGTTCTTATTATGAGCAAGGGAGAAAAATGTCTCCCTATCCACATTCTCCATACCATGCATAATTTTGTACACCTACCAGGTCTCCCCTTAGCCTCCTTTTTTCCAGCTGTTGTAACCTTTCCTCATAGGGGAGATGCTCCAGCCCCTTGATCCTTTTAAGTTGCCCTTTTCTTCACTTTTTCCAACTCTATAACCTCCTGTCTCCTTGAGGGCAAGGTGTAGCCTCTCGCAGCAAAAGCCCATTCTGGCCTCCCTGTGTAAACACATTCTCCCATCTAACATGTCCTCTCCTATTACAATCTGCTCAGAGCAGCTGCCTCAGGCCCTTTAGCTGATGAAGAGGCCTCACAGAGCTGAACAGGTACACATTTTCACCCCCAGTTTTCTAGCCTGGACATGCTGTGAAGCTCACCCACAGCCCAAATGGAAACAGCAGGACAGGGGGTAGAAACAACCCTCTTAAGAATACTCCAGTAATTTTTGACTACCCTCCCTCACCTTCCACCCAGAGGCCTAGTTTTCTGTGGGGTGGTAAACAGTTGCTTCAGGCTGCAAGCAGAGGAATAATAATAATAATAACAACAACAACAACAACAACAACAACAACAAGTCTCTCCCTCTGGATCGAGGCGGGGTACAACACAAATAAAAACACCATAAAATACATACAACTAATTCAAACATTTAAAACCGTTATCAAGGAATTGATAATGAATTTGCTGACAGCTGCAATGTTAAACGTAGCTAGGAACTGGAAGATTCAAGGTGATTATTGTATTGAAGAATGGTATAAAGAAGTGTGGGACATTGCTATTAATGATAAATTAACATGTAATATTAAAGTGAAAAGAGGTATAGTAAAAACGAATGATTTTGAGGGAATCTGGAAAAAGTTCCTAGTATTTGTGTTTTCTAAGGGAAGCGGGAAACCACCAACAGAAGAAGCTATGAGTTTTTGGAAAGAAGAATGAGATCCCGAGGTAGGGGGTGCACTTTTATGTTGAGTATGATTATGTTTAATAGATTAAGCTTGAATATATGATACAAATGTAATTTTGTGTTTATGTATTATGTTTTATTTTCTTTTGTTAATAATAATAATAAAAAAATTAAAAAACAGCACACCATTAAAAAAAGGCATCTTAAAATTCAACTGGGTAGGCCTGCCGGAAGAGATCAGTCTTTATGGCTTTCTTAAATTCTGGAAGACTGTTAAGTTGACGAATCTCTCCCGGCAAGCCATTCCACAAACTGGGAGCGGCAGTTACCTGGCAGAATGCTCTTCTACACCCTACCTCTGAGAAATCGCTCCACATTTCAAGAAGAGAGGCTCCGGCTTAGCTTTCTTCCTGACACGCTTCTTTTCTACGTGCGGGAGAAATGTTTGCACGAGGCTTTTGTAAAGCTGTTGAATTGGGTTTGTTTGCTTGTTTTAAAAACGCTCTCATGTGACATTTCCCTGCGCAACTTCACCACTTTGCCCCATGGTGGCTCCGAATCGGGGGCTGTGTCATATAACCGACGCAGCGCTGCTTCAGAGCCCCCACGGGGCAAAGGCGATGTTTAGATAGCCTCTTAGAAAAAGCCTTCCGTTGGCATCAATGGAAGCACTTTTCTTCTTAGCTGAATTGCTATGCAGGGGTTTCCCTTCCTCCTTCCCAGAGTTCCCCTTGGAATTCACCTCCTGCATGGCAATTAAGCTGAGGGAGGAAAAACCCATTTCCATAGGCACAAATGGACACTGGGGCCCTGGGGTATAAATAGGGGCCCTGGAAAATAGATTTGGATCCAAAAACCCTGCGACCAGCCAGTTCACCGGAGGAACATTCGACTTCCACTTGCAAGCTCCAAGTTTCAAGTGCAACGGGCAGAAGTAGCACAGGTAGCTAGCTATCCACGGACAAGGAAACCTTGGTATTAGGTACAACTTCAGCACACACACGCGAAATGTGTATATATAGTGAGGAAATGATAGGTATGACTCCAGAGTATGAATACTCCTGAACAAGCCAGAGTACTGGGCGAGTGCAACACTCAAGCCTTGCCAAATACTTGCCTGATGCTGGAAAACCTGCTACCTGTTCGATTCCACCCTTTCCAGCAGCTTGTAAAGTCATAAAATCTCTGGCAAGAAAAAAAAGGGGGGGGAGATGGACACTTTGCCTGGAGGGCAGGCATTTAAATTAGCATTCCCTCGTCCAGGGACATTAGTTTGTACTCAAGTAGCTTAATGGCTTTTCCCTAACTTGGCCATCCATTTCCTTATTGCCTCCCCCGCAGTGGAAAATCTATATGATTGGGATTAACCTTTCCTGGCTCTCACAGGAAGCTCCTTGCCGGAAATTTGCCATTTTTTCAGATGACTCACACATCACAGGTAAAGTCACAGCTGGTCTTAGATCAAATTCCACACCGAGTGGGATCTGGGAGGAGGCAAATGCACGACACAGTGGTGCCGTTAGGTAACTTTATACCCTGGACTTGGTCTTTAGACCCGCCCATCTCTTAAATGGTAATAATGAGTATATTCACTTAACGTCAAATGGTCAGATGGCGGAGGGTGGGGGGCTTGTTTAAATTGTAATGTGCATAATATCACTTACATCAAATTATGGTAAACAGCCCAACTGTGCTTACCACCCCCCATACTGCTGAGCAGAGGGCCCTGGTCATCTGCACCTGATGACACCACCAACCTGGGAGTTGGTTTTAAAACAGCATCTCCAATTCTTGTGACAAGTAATATACTAATAATCCCTCAGACCCCCCCTAAGCGGAGTTCTTAACTTTATTGTTGTTTCGTAATGCATTGAACATACCCATATAAGTATAAATGCATCCTTTTTAAAAAGACGAAAAAAATAGTGCAAGGCTATTTGCTTGCCTAAAGCAGGGATGACCAGCAACCCATTATTACGGCATGTGCTTCAGCAGGCAAGAGCCCATTTCACAGAAATACAGGCATCTCCAGAGGGGGAACATCCACTATCTGGGTGCCATGACCAAAAAGTCCCTGTCGTGCGTCCCAGCCAGCTGAACTTCAGAGGATGGTGACACATTTAAAGCAAATGCCCCGGCAGAAGACCTAGCTCATGTGTGAGGAGGCGGTCCTTCGAACATCCCAATTCCAAATAATTTAGGAGGTTATTTCATCCTCAGAGCATAAAACAATTTCTACCATTTTGAAACTAAGGAAATCAAAACAATGGACTCCCTGCCATACTCAGAGATGGAGGAGGGAAGTTGTTAGCAAAAAATATTTTTTAAAAAAGTAAATCTGCAATTCTCCATTCCACCCCAGAGTTAAGGTAACTTCCTTAACTCTTAATTGATTTCTATAGTGCTTCCTCAATTAAAAAAAAAATCACAGTTAATACAATAGGTCCCTGCTCTAGAAGCCAAAAAAGCAGGTAGCTGGAACTTTCACATTAGTATCACATTTCTTTGCTGCCTGAAGAGATGGACATCGGCCAATTTTGGCACGCAATGTTAAATGTGAGTCCCGTTCCCCTGTCACAGAAATCACAATTCCTTCACTTGCAACCATGCAACCGAGAGTGCTATCCGAAGGAACTACAAGGCGTCTTCTCAGCAGCAGAAGGGTCACACTACATTCACACATACACTACTCACATGCATTGGTCACATAATTTTCATACACACACTACATTCTCTTACACACACTGTCAAATAGTTGGGCGTTCTGCCTGTCAGTTAAGTTGCTGATAGCTGTTAACACCTGAACGGCTTGGACAGTCATGAATATTCCGTAACATCTCAGCGGTTGAGCTGGTAGGCATCTCATTTCAATAAAATGGAGTCCTGTAGCCATTAGTTTGAGAGGAGTTAAAATTGCAGCTTGTGTTTAAGTCAGGATGTTGTTCTTTTTCAAGTTCCTAATCTATAGTGTTTTGGGGGTGGGGGTATATTGGCAAACCCATCATATTTCTCTGTCCCAATAGTTCAATGCTATTAGCGAGCAATCCATGCCAGTACATTGGGGAGGGGGAGAGAAGGGAGTTGCCCCCCCCCTTCACAGCAACTGCCACTGCTCATAGTGGTCATGTGACCTGGCAATGACGTTTTGCAGAACCAGAACCCAAAACCAGCAGCACTAGTAGGAAAAATCTCTTTTAGGTACTGATAGTGGCGTCTTCTAGCATCACCACCCATTCCCAATAACCACACCCATTTAGCACCACCTCTTTTCATCTTCTTTAAAGAATGAGGTACAAAATAATATCTATATTGTGTTGTGATTGCGAAGCCTCTGAGAGAGATTGGCTGAAGTGATACGAGGGCATGGAATGTTCAGTTGTTCAGGGAACAAAAAACTTTTCAGTCCAACTTCTACGATGAAATGGAATTGGTCAGTTTGGCTGGGACTAAAACCTCACACAGGGGAGAGCTTAAAAAATGGGAAGGGGTCCCAGGATGTAGAGAAGCAAAAGGAGCTCAGAGGCAAGGGAGTAAAAAACAGGGGGGGGGGGAATTGTCCAGGAATGTATAGAATATCTCTGGATTTGCAGTAAATTAGCAAAAAATTCAGATTCCCAATTGTAACCGCAGCAACAGAGTTGTTCCCAGGCTGTGGAATGCCCTGCTAAGTTGGTTCCCTCTCTATTATCCTTCTGCAAGCAGGCAAAGACATTTTTATTCAGGCAAGCCTGCTGCTGAAGGGGTTTTCAATGGGTTACGTGCCGTTTATTTCTTTGATTGTTGCCTTCTTGACTGCATTTTTAATTTTTGTGTTTTTGTGTCTTTAGTGAAGTTTTTGTTTTACTCACAGCTTTATTGTTAGTCACCTTGAGTGCCTTTTTTGGTAGAAAGGTGAGATCTAAATTTAATAAACAAATAATAAACAACATTACTTTTCCTGCTTAAATTCGGCTGCTGGAATGGAGGAAGGCTTGGGGGACTTTCTCTTCAGCAATTCTGTTTTGCCATTCCACCTTCCCATCATCCATCAGAACCGTGTGTGTGTGTGTGTGTGTGTGTGTTAGGAGGAGATTCAAATCTCCACTGAGCCACAAAGCTCCCTCACCAGTGACTCCCTCACATCCGAACCTACCTCACAGGCTTGTTGTGAGGATAAATGGGGGGGGGGGGTTGCAGGAAGCCACGTTTATCCTCTGGGCTTCCCTGCCTCTGGACCAGTTTTCCACCATTCCTCCCTCTCCCCCACAATCTGAACCTGAAGAACAGTGTGGTGTTTTCTTTCCCCCTCCCACCCACCCACCCTTTTTGACAATCACTCGTCTCCACCAATTTCAAGAGCTTCAGCTAGAGTGAGATATATCAATATACCTCACAATATACCTTTCTCTGTTGTGGCACCCCGACTGTGGAATGCCCTCCCCTTGGAGGCCCGACGGGCGCCAACGCTGACTCTAAACATGGCTTTTTAATAAAGCCTTTAATGGTTAAATTCACCTGGCTCGCACATTGTTTTAACTGTTTTGTTTTTACTGCTTTTAAATTATATATTGGTTTTAACTTGATTGATGGTTTAATTTGTTTTTAGCTGTGTATATTTGTTTTATATTTTATGATTTTATCTCTCTGCTGCCCTGAGATCTTAGTGATATAGGGCGGGATACAAATGTTTTAAATAAATAAATAATAAAATAAATAAAATCTCCCTACCCATTCAAGAATCTCCAGGTTCTTCCTTTTCTAGTTCCTTCCTTATTCAGCCTCCTTCCACTTGCCCCCTGAGTTCCCCACACCGTCCTCGACCACCATCTCCTCTGCCCTGGGGGACACCTGAATCTCAGCTACTTCACCTTTCTTTACAGGAGCCACACAGCAAATGTCTTTTGTTCTCTGAGCAACTGAACACTCTGTGCTGCCACGCCAACTTAGCCAACTGGCCCTCTAAACACAGTCCAAAGCACTGTACAATAGAGATTCCATAAATCAACTTCTAGACTCATTGAAAATCAATTAACCTAAGTCCTATTAAGTCATGACTTCAATAAGTATGTGTAAGTCTGGATCCAGCCCCATATATATATAAAATCAATAACCAGAGTACGAAACTATTTCCTTGCCAGTTCCTGGAGAGATTTACTAACTCCTCTCTTTCTCACCACTAGTAATTTCAATTAGTCCTCACAAAACGTTTTTCAGGAGACATTTCAAACTTCCCTACCCTGTGATAGCCTGGTAGTATGAAAAGGCATGCACAAATCCGCTTCTTGTGGTCAAGTGTCCTACTTTACAGAGGGGTGTCCTCTATTTTATAGGGCTGACCTGTCCAAGTCTGGTATAAAGATAAAGAAGCGTAACAAGGAACAGCAGCAGCCTTGAAGTTGCTCATCAGCGGTTAGCACCTGGACAGAAGATGGAGCAGGTACACAGCTCACCTGGTCACAATATTCCCCATCACCGTGAGATGTAGTGTATTTCTATTTAAATTAGGGAGACATTTTTCTCCCTCTCTCAAAATACTAGAACCCAATGGGGTCATCCCATGAAGCTGATTGGTGGGAGATCCAAGACAAATAAGAGGAAGTACTTCTTCACACAGCTCATAGTTACATTATGAAACTCACTACCACAAGATGTATTGGTGGCCACCAATTTGGACAGCTTTAAAAGGGGGTTGGATAAATTCCTAGAGGAGAAGGCTATCAATGGCCACTAGCCCTGATGGTTGTGTGCTATCTCCAGTATTCGAGGCAGTAAGCCTGTGTGCACCAGTTGCTGGGGAACAGGGGTGGGAGGGTGCTGTTGCACCATGTCCTGCCTTGTTCATCCCTGGCCAATGGCTGGTTGGCCACTGTGTGAACAGAGTGCTGGACTAGATGGACCCTTGGTCTGATCCAGCATGGCACGTCTTATGTTCTTAAATTATAATAATTATTTCTAAATTTGCAGCTATACCAATAAATGATCACATGCAGATTTTATGCAAAAGAAATATTGGGCCCTCTTTTTTGGGGTGATGCATTTCCTTGGGGTGGGGCCGGAGGGACGATACCTAGGAAGTGATGTGAAATTTCTGGCTGATTTTGAACTGGAACAAGAATTCCTGGAAAGATTTCAGATGCCCTAACTCAATTTGGAGCGGAGTTAATATGTTTCCTTGACAAAGCTGAAGGGGACAAGGGGTGTCTGTCTTAATGTCACTTACTGTATAAATACCTCAAATGTTTTTTTCCCCCTAATAGCCACATTATTGGAACTGAAATCTTTGATTAGGAAAAAAAATCAAAGCACACTTACTGTGTGATCTTATGTTTACCAAGAAGTCCCATTGTATTCAAAGGGGATACTCCCACGTAAGTCAAAGTAGTTTAAATGTTGCCTTCAAACAAATGTCAAGCTTTACTTGGCCATTATTTTACTGGAATATATTTTAAGATATGACAACTCAATAACACCCACTTCCATATATATTAGATTTTAAGAAGAAAATAAATGCCTTGGAACTATTAACAAACTTGTTTTTGCATGCCCAGAGAGGTATAATTATGATATATGCATGCTTCCTAGGGATAGTCATGAGGAAAATAGTTAATTACAACTTTGAAACTGCCCTACTTGACTGGTATTGTTTCCCTTCATTATGTTACTAATTAACTGGATGGGGTGAGGAGAATTTTTAGAAATGAAATATATAGCTAAGGGAAAAAATCCCATTACAATGTTTTCCCCACTTCACATCACTGACTCTAGTATCACATGTCGGCATTTGTCATCCACAAGAGGCAGGTTTATAAGTAGTGGTTCCGCTTCTCAACTAGGCCTAGCAATAAGAGGTAAACAAACCCTGTTTAGGACACTTTCAAGAGCCAAACGGTAGTTCCACCAGCACTGTCCTCCATTAGAACAGAGTATGCGGACTTCTGGGGCTCACTGTTGTGGACTTCCATTCCCATCGACCCCAGCCTGCACGGCCAATGATCAGGAATTTTGGGAGTTGTAGTGCAAAACCCTTGGAGGTCGCACGGTCAGGGGAGGCTGAAATGCAACCAAGTCCCATCCTTGTACACAAAATGAGATTCAGTTTGCATTGCTTCGCTATGCCCCACCAGCGGTGCCAGATTCTCTTCATTTTGCACTGCTGCTGCCTGCAATGCTGTGGTATTCCTCCTTTCCATAGCTGCCACTCTGCGTGCGCATGTGGCGCAGGGCTTCTGAACTATGGCCAGCCGCATGAGAAGCCGTAATTCTGGGATCCATCTGGGATCAAGCCAGCACAGGTAGTGTGGATTGTTTTTGCGATCCTTTATGGTTTTAATCGTGAACTGCCCAGAGAGCCTTGGCTATTGGGCAGTATAAAAATGTAATAAAATAAATAATAATTCAACTGCTTAAAGCTTCCCCTCCCGTGGCTTCATGGGCCATGAAAAAGCAGAACTTGTCAAATGTCTGCACATCTCACCATTATTCCAGGTACAGACAACCTGCCACGAAGAAAAGGGAATGAAGGAAGAAAGAGAGAGAAAGGAAAGACAAAAGAAAGAAAAAACAAGGCAGCGTATTCATTTCCAGGTGAATCATTTTGCCCCCGTGCCTTAACAGAGGTTGGCTCTTTTCACAGCATGGACCGAAACACCAACCACCTTACATTCCTTGCCGCTGATCAAACGGCTGATAAACAGAAAGCTAGAGAGGAAGGTTCAAAAGCAAACCTCTTTAGTATCCAAACTCCAAACAGCGCCCCATGAATTACGACATACATTTAGTAAACTCATTATTATTTACCAAAAGGTGTCGGTGACATGTTCACACTCCAGTATATGTTTATGGGCAAGCTGTGTTGGCCACCGGAGGCAGCTGCTACTACCAGCGGCCCTGTTCATGGACATGAGGCCAGCTTTTAGGTTTGTGAGAAGTGAACATCTACATGAGATGGGAGAGGAGGGGAGATCTGCGAAGCCCCCTTTAAAAAGTCAGTGAGACACACTCCCGACTTCAGAGGACATGCTCCAGAAATCTGACTGGATGTCAATGGATTGATGTGAACTACAGGTATTTGGGGCCTCAGAAGCACCTATCCCATAATGTTGCAGTGCTGGAAGACACCAGAAGCCAGCTGGTGCAGGTTCCTTCTCAAAGCAGGGCTCGTTACACATAAACCTCTTCCATCGACCGTCTACTCCTGAATCAAACTGTGCTAAATCAAACCGTGCACTAAGCAGGACTTGAGGGGCAGACGTCAAGGGCCCCGGTCAGTAGAATGAGCAGGAAGGGCCCCAAACGCAGGAGACATTTGGAAGGCAGTGAAGAAATACACCTTCCCATCAAAAAAGAGGGATGAAGCTGAGGGCCTAAAGTCACCAGACTGAACCACGGTGCACTGTCACAGTGAGCAGCCGCAGCTCCAGAAGGAACAGCTCACTCGAGCAAGCGAGCCCAGCTGTGTGCTTCACCCCAGTGGTGTATTCATTTAGCCCATAAAGATTCTTTCTCTTTCTCCAAACCTCCCTTCGCCTTAGCGCAGGGGTGGGGAGCCTCTTTCAGCCCAGTGGGCGGGGCTGAAGGCAAGAGAGGTGTGGCCACAGATACCAAACAATACCAGCATGTTGTATTGGAAAGTTCTTACCGCCAGCCACTAACCCTTAGGAGAGGCATTTTAACCTTTTAGGGGCAAATGTGCACAGAAGTTGGGAAAGTAAAAAAGGGTCAGTGATTGGGGGAAAGGAAAGCAGGCATGGCTGCCTGGAGAATTCCATACGGGTAGCTTGGACCCCCAGGCCACCTTCATCTGTCCCTGCAGATCAGAAATATAGCTTCAAACCGGGATCTTAAGAGTCTGCCCACAGAGCAGAGGTTACCCTCAAAGGGGACATGTAGCCTCCTCCACAGAGCCTACGGTTGCCACGCTTTCGCTGGCCTTTGCTCTCGCGCCTTTAATATCAGTCGGGCACAGAGAACAACATACTTGTTCGAGATCATAGCTCAAGGCCAAATAGGATCCTATTAGGATTCCCAGCGTTTTAAAAATAAACTAATAGAAGCCACGCTGGGGAGTGGGGGTGGATCAGATTGGGACCGCAGGTCTGGGGGAAGGGGGTAAATCTTCCCCCACCCCCACCGGGTACTGTTTTCTCAATTAAAATTGAGCCCCAACACTGCTATTTGCACCGTTAAGTGCTGGAATTTACATATATCTGGTTCTTTTTAAAAGACTGTGGCCCTGATCCTATTCATTCACCCTTAGCCCCAGTGCAGTTGCTACAAATTTATTTTTATTTTTTAAAACAAACTAATTGTGGATCGTCCACAAGTGATATGTTGTGCAATCTTATGTGTGTCCACTCGGAAGTAAATCCCATTGAGTTCAATGGGGCTTACTCCCGGGTAAGTGGGGTTTAGTAGTGCAGACCGTGCTTCATGTTGAAACCTTGTGCAGATGTATTTTATTATATTGTATTACCGTATTTCTTCGATTCTAAGATGCACTTTTTCCCCATATAAACATCTCTAAAAACGGGATGCGTCTTAGAATCGCGGGTGCGTTTATTATTTCTTAGAATCAAAGCTTTTTTTCTGTTGGTGGGACTGAAATTAGCGTGCGTCTTACAATCGATGGTGTCTTAGAATCGAAGAAATACAGTATTTAATCTGTTTTAGGTCCTGTTATTTAAATTGCTGTACGTCCCCCTAGAGGACGAGTTTAAGAGATGACTCATGAATATAAATAATGGCTAAATAAAGAAATGGAGAAGGTCCCGGGTTCAAGTGCTGCCACCTCCAGTTAAAAGAAGCCTCAGGAGAGCTAAACCTCCTCTGACAGGAGCTACCTGTCGGAGGAGGAGGAGGAGGAGGAGGAGAAAGTTCCAGGCTGAGATGCCCAGTGCAACTGCATAAATCCAAATCCAAGCAAGCGAAGCTTGTCTCGTGGCTGGCCTGGGAGGAAAAGCTTCACTCGGAGGGTCCTCCCATGCTGTAAAGGCTGCCCCTATCCTGAAAGATGGGGCAGTTTCTAAGGAAATCGGAGGAGAGGGGAGCACAGACACTAAACACCCAGGGTTTCTGTTGGGAACCTGCCCTGAGCCTTGGCAGCAAGGAGCCGCAATGCAAAGGACACTTCTGACCATGTCCAGAGGAGCTATAGCTGTCTTCCCCTACCTGGTGCCCACCAGATGTTTTGGACTTCAACCCCCATCAGCCTCGGCCAGCATGGTTAACGGGAGTTATAGGCAGAAAGGCACTAGTGATTGGGGAACGCTGAGCTATAGTATACGACCCCCAGCCAGCTGTGGATGGTGGGACTTGTAGTCCAACACATGGGGGAGGCAGCTTGGGGGCAGCTGAGCTATAGTAACCCCACTGCCGCCCCTAATTAGGAGCTTCCCATTTGGAGCGACACACAAACTTGGGTGCCTCTCACTCACACACACACAAAGAAGTGAAGCAATGGAGCCATCGCGCTTCAGTTCTGTGCCACTCACACACCCGTGTTCCTTTTTAGCCCTCTTTTGCTGGGGAAGGCGGGGTGTTGCCGCTTCTCAATCGAGCACCTGTCCAGGAAGGCAGGTGGGATCCATCTTAACCTGACGCCAGCCTCCACGGGGGCAGTGGGCGCGTAGCGTCTCTTCCAGCCGGATCCTACCTATGTCTTGACCGGGAAGCATGTTCCAACTCTTGGGGTTTTTTCCCAGTATGGGGGAAGAGCTTGCACCCAGGCAACACCGACCCTGCCCACGAGATTTACTCGGAAGTAAGCCCCGTAAGGGTGCGCCAGCAGCCGAGCGCGCAGCCACCAGCGGCGCGGAGTCTCGGAGCCCAGCAGGCTGGATCGGGCCGCAATCGGATGCGCGCCTCCCCGGGAGTCACGCGCTGCCGCGGGACCTGCAGAACGGATCGGGCTGCTCGGATCCCTCCCGGGTTCAGCCCGGCCCACCGGCTCCCTCCGGCCCCTATCCTGCGGGTACCCACCTGCTCTCGGGGAGACCGGCCGGCGGGGCGCTTCACCAGCTCGCCCTGGGGCGCCTCCAGCCGGACACCCGCATCGCCGTCCGCTCGCCGCTCGCCAGCTGCAGTCAAGTGGCCTCGCCTCGCCTCGCCAGCTCCGGCGGTGTTTGCGCAGCCGGCCACTCCCTCGTCCTACTCGCTTTCAGGTGATCCGGCTGAGCTGAGCTGGGCCGGGGCCAAGCGAGCGACAAGCCCGCCTCCTCCGCGGGCAGAGGCCCGGAGCGCGCCAGCCGCCTCCCCCTTGCTCCTCGGAGGACAGACGGGGGAGTGGATCCGGCCTTCAGCCCCAAGCTCGCGTGCAAGGCTTTGCATTGTACGTAAAGGAAGAGTTACGAGAGTTCCCTCAAGCACGTGCAGAGTGCGGTTCCCGCGCTCACCCTCACGTGGGCGGTGCCGGCGCAGCTGGGACATTGGAGACCCTGGACGCCGAGGGCGGGGCGGCGGGCCGTCCATGCGCAGGATATCAGTTGCGAAGCGCACGAAGGAACACGCCTTAGGCAGCCATCCTATGCACGTTTAGACACTGGAAAAGGCCTACAACTCCCAGCATGCCTCAGCCTTAAGAGCATAGGATTGCGCCTTGTGGTAAAGCAGGCGAGGTAAGAACATCAGAAGAGCCCTGATGCTGGATCAGACCAAAGGTAGACTGACCATATGAAAAGGAGGACCGGGCTCCTTTATCTTTAACAGTTGCATAGCAAAGGGAATTTCAGCAGGTGTCATTTGTATGCATGCAGCACCAGGTGAAATTTCCTCTTTATCACAACAGTTAAAGCTGCAGGAGCTATACTAGAGTGACCAGATTTCAAAGAGGGCAGGGCACCTGCAGCTTTAACCGTTGTGATGAAGAGGGAATTTCACCAGGTTCTCCATATATACAAATGACACCTGCGGAAATTCCCTTTTCAATACAACTGTTAAAGATACAAGAGCCCTGTCCTCCTTTTCATATGGTCACCCTACCAAAGGTCCATCGCACAGTGGCCAACCAGCCATCCGCCGGGGATGAGTAAGCAGGACATGATGCAACAGCACCCTTCCACCCATGTTCCCCAGCAACTGGTGCACACAGGCTTACTGCCTTGAATACTGGAGATAGCACGCAACCATCAGGGCTAGTAGCCATTGATAGCCCTTTTGAAGCCATCCAAATTGGTGGCCATCACTACATCTTGTGGTAGCGAGTTCCATAATTTAACTATTCTCTGTGTGAAGAAGTACTTCTTATATTTGTCCTGAATCTCCCACCAATCAGCTTCATGGGATGACCCCATTGGGTTCTAGTATTTTGAGAGAGGGAGAAAAGTATCTCCCTGTCCACATTCTCCGTGCCATGCATAATTTTGTACACCTCTATCCTGTCTCCCCTTAGCCTCCTTTTTTCCAAGCTAAACAATCCCAGTTGATGTAACCTTCCCTCATAGGGGAGATGTTCCAGCCCCTTAATCATTTTAGTTGCCCTTTTCTGCACTTTTTCCAGCGCTATAATAGCCTTTTTTAGTTGTGGTGACCAGAACTGTACACAGTACTCTTAAGTGTGGTCTCACCATAGATTTGTATAAGGGCAGTACGATACGGGCGGTTTCATACTCAACTCCTTTTCTTATAATGCCTAGCCTTCCTTACAGCGGCCGCACACTGGGTGGACATTTTCATCGAGCTGCCCACCACGATCCCAAGATCTCTTTCTTGCGCAGTCACCCCCAGCTCAGATCCCATTAGGTTATACTTTTCTCCCCACACTGCTATTGCACACTTTGCAACTGCTTCCACATTCCTCGCATGTTAGAACAGAAAGACAAATGCAACAACAATCTGTTTGCAAACCATATAGTAATTTTAACATGGTGTTGTTGTTATTTTTGTTGTTGTTCTTATTAATCCTATTTGCTGTTCACCGCTCTGAAATCCTGGGTGTGGAATGATATACAAATATTGTAAATAAATAAATAACCCTGACTTTATTTATTTATTTATTTTAAAAATAGATCCTCTGAGCAGCCCCTTCATGACTAGAGGAATAAAATGAAGTTTACTTCTGCTGCCCACATCATCTGTTGCTCTCTGGGTAATGTGTGTATGCGTGCGAGCTATGGCCCCTGAATCCCCTGTACACGAGGGCTGCAGATGACCTACTGTGGTCATGTGTCCTCTTTACCAAGGACGGTCCTCTTTTTGAAGGGCTGCAAGAGGACCATTTTCTCTTCGAAGGCATCCTCAATTTCTCTTCGAAGGCATCCCCAAACATAATTTAAAAATAAAGAACCCTAAGAATTGTTGCCCATCCATAGGTATCACCTGGACAGCACACTAAACAGGCAGGTATACACCTCACCTGGACACAGTGTCACTGAGATGGACTGTATTTCTATTTAATAGTAATTATTATTATTTTTTGTGAACCGCCCAGAGAGCTCCGGCTATTGGGCAGTATAGAAATGCAATAAATAAATAAATAAAATAATTATTTCTAAACTTGCACCTATATGTATACATTAGCAAATGCAAACATTACAGAAATCCGTATGCTCTTTTGCCTTTTTTTGTGGTGATGCATTTCCTCTTTTTTGGTGACTTGTAAGCGGCCACTATGTATTTTAAGCTTTTCTAACACAGGACTCCAAACAACACATGTATATATCTAAGCTCTGCGCAAACAAAATTACAAGTCACTCCTCACTTTGCTGGCTTCAAAATGTGGTCAGCCAGCCCTGCTGCGCTTTGGGCTCTTCCTGCTCATTCTCGCTGGGCCCGCCGGACGTCCTTCTTTGCGTTCACCGCTGCAGCCAGAGGTCCCTTTGCTTTGCCAGCATCCTTGGCCTTCTCCGTTTCCATTGTGCTGTATGTTTTCTTTTTGCAAACAACTTGAGGGCCAGTTTCACGGAAAGGCAGCATAGACATCAATCAAATTCTATCTCAAAAAACCTGCCGGTTTAAAAGACCAGAAGATAAGGCTTTCTCACCTTGGTCCAAACTCCAGAAAGCCAGGAAATTGAAAGCTAAAACTGATGCTCCGTGATCAGTCAGGAAGTTGTGCGATGTCACAAATTGTGGTCGCTTACAACTCACCCTCCATGCACCCATAGTTTCCTGGGTCTTTCAGTCCCAAATCCAAATTGGGAGGATGTTGTTCCTTTTTTTCTGTTAACTGCTCTCCCTGAGTTTTTAACCAGTCTTCCTGATATTTTCAGGTTATGTAAAATAGGCCTTTCTTTCTTGCACGTGCAAACTCCAGAAATATTGGTGAAACCCTCTCGGTTTTATTAATGTTAGAACAATCAGCACCCCACCTGATTTTCATTTAAACTTACGGAACTCTTATTTTAATGATTGCCTTATTTTACTGTAGCTCCAATAATAACTCAATATAATCACATGATGATGCATACATCACCGGAGCAAGGAGAGTTGCAGGCCACATGGTGAGGAAAATTTAACCATATCCCTATTTTCCCATTCCTGACTTCGGGGCAGCAGGAGATGTATGGTAAAAAATAATAATAATACGAAATCACTCTGCCATCTGGTCAAATCCCTCTAAGCCAGGGCCGGTGCTACCATAGAGGCCACTCAGGCGGCTGCCTAGAGCGCCAAGGTAAGGGGGCACTGAACGCCGCACCTGGAAGCCGCTCTCCCACAGCAGCTCTGAGAGGGCGGCTTCCGGGCGCACCGTTCTGAAGCCACCTGCCCGCCCTAGCGTCCTGGTTTCGCTTTGGTTGGGCGCCCACCCAGCCGAAGCGAAGCCACGCCCGCACCCCCACTCCAGCATCCTGGCTTCGCTTCGGCTGGGTGGGCACCGAAGTGAAGCCAGAACGCTGGGGTAGGGGGGTGGGCGGGCGGCTTCGGAACGGTGCGCCCAGAAGTCGCTCTCCCAGAGCGGCTTCTGGCTGGTCGCACCGTTCCAAAGCTGCCCCCTCACCCGCCCCCCCACCTCAGCGTCCTGTCTTTGCTTCGGCTGGGCGCCCACCCAGCCAAAGCAAAGCCAGGCCCACCCACCCCCCACCCCAGCATCCTGGCTTCGCCTCAGCTGGGCAGGTGAGATGGCACCCCACGCCCAGGTACGTGGGGGTGGGGGTGGGTGGGTGAAAGCAGCTCACCTGCCTAGGGCGCAAAATAGTCTGGCACCGCTCCTGCTCTAAGCCAACTGTGGGGTGGGAAGTCACAGATTCAAATGTCCCTTGGCCCTTAATTCACGGAGCACCTTAAGTGTCACTCTCAGCCCTTGTCTATACTGCTTCTGTAATGCTACGCCTGGCAGTGCGAGCTGGGGCACAGCTGCATTGTCTATATGGGAAGGAGTGCAGTTGAGGGGTGCCAGAGGTGCCTCGGAGGATCCACCCCCCTCTTCTCTGGTAAGTGGGGGGAGGTTTTAATGGGAAAAGTGTGTTTGTTTGTTTAGCTGTAAATGCGAAGGATCGCATTTACAGCTAATGGGAGAAACAAGGGAAGAAAACGACACCGCTGGCTCTCCCTCTGAGCTTGCTCTGGCTGCCCCGTTCCCCCCACACACACATCTGCACCAGTTTTTATTATTATTATTATTAATAATAATAATAATAATAATAATAATAATAATCTTTAGATGTGAACTTTTGCAACTAAAGATGAAACAAAACTTGGGGTGGGGGGGAGAGGAACGGGGCAGCCAGAGCAAGCTCAGAGGGAGGAGAGCCGGCTGCCCTGTTCCTCCCCGGTGCTCCCGGCAGCGACGGCTGACTCCATGCTGCCCCGTTCCTCTCTCCCCTCCCCTCGTTCTTTAAAATGTATCACTATGGAGCCTGGAGCTCCCTGCCTCCCCCCTTCCCCCTTTAATTTTTTTTTTCTTAAAAAGGCTCCACTGAGGCGCGGAGCCTGGCTCCGAGCTAAAAAAGTCAGGGTAAGTACCCGACTTTTTTAGCACGGAGCTTTGGGGCTTTGCCCCTGGATCCCTTCGGAGTGGCGGCTGCATCATGTAGATCACCAGCCGCCATTCCGAAGCAATCCAGGGGCAAAGCGCCCGTGTGGACGAGCCCTTAGCCTCAGGCCTCCATCTATAAGAAGGTGATAAGAATACTGGCCTGCCTTACAGGGTTGTTGTTTGGATTACCAAGATAACTACTATATCTCCCCTACCAACCTGCCCAGTCACTGGGGGCATCCGAGGGCATGCTCCTGGTGGTTCCACATAGACCCGTCCTCTGACTGGAGTCCACCACGGGAAGAGCCTTCAGTGTGGTGGCCCCCCTCCTATGGAATTCCCTGCCTCTGCAGGTCAGGCAGGCGCCAACTTTGTATTCCTTTCGGCGCCTCCTGAAAACGTCATTGTTCCAGGAAGCCTTTCTTTAATGACCAGCCACGGTTCACAGTTCACCTTTCATTTTGCTTTTAAAAATCAATTATAAGGTGTTTTATTCTGTTTTTATCGTATTTTATCTTGTACACCACTCTGAAATTTTGAATGGGGAGCAGTATATAAATATTGTAAACAAATAAATAATTTTTAATTCTTAAATGACTTCTTTTTTTGGTCATTGTATCTGTGTTCTGCTATTGTGCTTCCAGGTGAGGCATTTATGGTGCAATCTTTCTGCATCGTCTTTCATTTGTAACACTCCAGTGGTATCCCACCGTTTCTTCCATCCTTTTCCTTATCAGAAAAAAATCCATTAAGGAGGAACAAATGGAATAGCGGCACTAGCATCCCTCGGTCTAGAAGCGCTCGCAGTGTGTGTTCTGTTTCCCCTCATGTCTTTGAGGTAGGTCACGATTGTTTCCATTTTACAGAGGACGAACGGAGGCTTGAAGCAACAGCCCCATTTTCCCACCCTGAGATCACCTTTGGTGATGGAGCGGTATAGATATTTAAAAAATAAAAATAAAGTAGATAGACTAAAGTCCCTGGGTCTGAACAAGTGAAACTCTTTGTGTGTTGTTACATCTTTTACCATGCCATCTAGGAACATGAAAGCAGCATGGAGCATTCACTCAGCCCAAAATATTTGCAAAAGATCTCCGATCATACTACGAATCCTTGCGCATGATAAAAACGATACAACTTCTCACCCTTACTCCAGGAGCAAACTTCACTGGGCCATGTCAGCTTGCGTTTGCAAGGACCTAAATGCGCCGCCCAGTGTCTTCTCGGGGCAAAAAGTTGGCTTCTTTTATTCGAAGATTAAAACAAAACTTTAAAAGAAACATTCCTGACAAAGATTGAAGTCAGGCGAGCTGTTCCAGACAACGAAAACAAAACAACAACACACAGAGAAAAAAACGTAGATGTTTCTGAGCGTGGGCAGAGCAATTGCATCAGCTGAGACTACCTCACCCCAGGGAAACATGCGAGGGAAAGGCTCTCTTGCACCCCTATGGAACACCCAAAACTACCAGAGAGCCTGGCACACCTCATACCTCACTTCCCCACCTCCACAGAGGAGAGAAGGTGGCGAATGTGGATGGCGCTTGTTGTACTGACGTCATGGAACTTTCTGTCCAAGGAGAAGTTTTGGTCACCACACCTAAAAGATATTGTAAAGCTGGAAAAAGTGCAGGAAAAGGCAAATAAAATGATCAGGGGACTGGAATATCTCCCCTATGAGGGAAGGCCACAACAGCTGGGATTGTTCAGCTTGGGAAAAAGGAGGCTGAGGGAAATTATGCATGGTGTGGAGGATGTGGATACGGAGACATCCTCCTCCTCCTCCCGTAATACTAGAACCTGGGGTCATCCCATGAAGCTGATTGGTAGGAGATCCAGGACAGATGAAAGGAAGGACTTCTTCACAAAGTGCATAGTTAAACTATGGAACTCACCACCGCAAGAAGTGGTGATGGCCACCCATTTGGATGGCGTTAAAAGGGGGTTGGATAAATTCCTGGAGGAGAAGGCTATCAATGGCTACTAGTCCCAATGGCTATGTGCTACCTCCAGTATCAGAGGCAGTGAGCCTATACGCACCAGTTGCTGGGGAACATGGGCGGGAGGGTGCTGTTGCACTGTGTCCTACTTGTAGGTCCCTGGTCAACAACTGGGTGGCCACTGTGTGAACAGAGTGCTGGACTAGATGGACCCTTGGTCTGATCCAGCCTGGATCTTCTGATGTTCTTAAGTGTTTGGCCACATCTGAATATTCTTTTCACTGGCAGGCAACAACAGGGCTGTTTGAGAAGGCGTTGGCATCTTCCCCTGGGCCGAGCTGGGAGTTCCATGGATAGTTCCATGGGAGTTCCATGGTTAGTTTTACCCTACCCAGTGCCTGTTTACCCTACCCTGTGCCTGTTTGCATTCTCTTCCCCTCCTTATTGTTTTATTATGATTTTATTAGAATGTAAGCCTATGCAGCAGGGTCTTGCTATTTACTGTTTTACTCTGTACAGCACCATGTACATTGATGGTGCTATATAAATAAATAATAATAATAAATAATAATAATAATAATAACCTCAGCCGCTAGCTTGGATGCTTTTAAAAGATTAGACAAATTCATGAAGGGAAAGGCTATCGATACGGCTACGAGTCCCACCACCTGAGGCAGGAGAACACACACTAGGAAGGGTCCTTCCTCAGAGTGAAGCACTGTCGGAGAGGTGGTCCTCTGTGGCCACCTCTCCTACAGTGCCTTGCTCTGAGGAAGGTCACATCAGAGTGCGGCATTTGAGCCTGGGGCCTCTTTGTAGAGCTGTACCAGCTGCTTTGGTGTTGCCCTCAGAGTGAGGCATCAGGCAAGTAGCTGCTCTGGAGAGCAGCTGGCAGGTCTCTCTGCAATGTCCCCCTGATGTCTTGTGAGGTGGCAGGTGCGCAGTCCACCACCCCTCCCAATTCCACTGCCTGAGGTGGGGGATTCACCCTGCCTCACGGAAGGCCAGCTCTGATGCAGGGCGTCCGAATACTGGGGAACAACAACAGGGGAGGATTTCTGTGAGGCACAGAATGCTGAACTATGTGGACTTTGGAATGCCATCCTGAGGGAGACAGGGTTGGCACTGGCTTTGTAATATTTTCGGTGCCAAAGTACAATGTTGCTCTTTGTCCAGGCATTTTGAGGAGAATTTTTGTAAATGGAATTAAATGGATAGTCCTATGTAATCCTATGCATGTTCAGACAGGGAAAAAAGTCCTACAATTCCCAGCATGGCTGGCTGGAGAATGATGGGAATGATGGGACGTTTTTCTGTCTAAACATTTTATTTATTTTATATCATTTCATTTCTATACCACTCAATAGCTGAAGCTCTGTGGGGGGTTCGCAAACATGCATAGGAGTGTGTCCTAAATGGATTTTAAATTATGTTTAGTTTGCTGGGTTTATGGTTTCTATGCCTCTGCCTAATTATTAGTTTTTGGATATTGTTTTTTATAATTTTATGTACATTCTGGTGATGAAGAAGCCATATAGGCATTAAAAAAAGTAGATCGAATAAAGTCTTTGGTCTGAACAAGCAAAGCTCTTCATATGTTCTTATGTATTTTATCATGCCATCTAGTAACATGAAATCAACACAATCATTAATACAGCCCCCCCCCTACAAAAAAACCACAAAGGGTCTCAGATGATCATAATACACATCCTTATACATAGAAAGAAGAATACAAGTTCTTACCTTACACCCCCCCCCCCCCAAAAGACAGCTAGTAGTCCCTAATCCCATCAATCAATACACATGGAGGTGAATCACTAAGCTGCGACAGCCAGGGACTGCGTATTCTGCATAAACCCATAATCTGTCTACTTTCTTTTGCTTTTTTTAAAAGAGTTGCTAGTCCTTATGGATATATGTATGTTCATGTAAGAATTCAATGAAGACAGAGAGACCACAGATAAAATTTAACCTTAGCATACAACAGCAGATACTTATGCCTGCTGGAATAAAAAATGGCTTTACTAACTGGCAAAAGAGAGCCAGAGGGGAGAGCACCGGCACTTCAAAGGCGTTCCACGATATCGGTGCAGCCACTGAGAAGGCCCTGTCTCTTGTTGCCATTAACTCAACCTCCAATCTAGATGGGATGTAGAGAAGGGCCCTTTCTTCTGATGATATTATTATTATTATTATTATTATTATTATTATTATTATTATTATTTATTACATTTATATACCACCCCATAGCTGAAGCTCTCTGGCGGTTTACAGAGAGTGGGCAGGATGGTATCGGAGGAAGTGACCCTTCAAGTATCAGGAAATCATCATCAGAGGTCTGCCCCAGCATCTGTTACAAGGCTAGGGCTTAATCTTAGAATATATGAAGGAAGTAGGGTGACCATATGGAAAGGAGGACAGGGCTCCTGTATCTTTAACAGTTGTATTGAAAGGGGGATTTCAGCAGGTGTCATTTGTATGCATGCAGCACCTGGTGAAATTCCCTCTTCATCACAAGAGTTAAAGCTGCAGGAGCCCTGCCCTCTTTTGCATCTGGTCAAGAGGGCAGAGCTCCTGCAGCTTTAACTGTTATTATAAAGAGGGAATTTCACAAGGTGCTGCATGCTTACAAATGACACCTGCTTAAATATACAACTGTTAAAGATACAGGAGCGCTGTCCTCCTTCCCATAAGGTCACCCTAAAAGACGAGTAGATTAAAATGCCCTGGAATAGATTGAGGATGGCTTTTTCTCACCTTGGAGTAAGTACAGAGGAAGTCTTCATTCACCCATCAAGGGGTTAGGGGAAAGGCTTCCAGACAGCCCTAAGCCCCATCATCTCTTTGGCAAAATAAACCACAGGATGGCATAGAGGCAACACTTGATCTGACACAAATTGAACCAGTGAAAATGGTCAGTCTTGCGTTGGTATCTTCTGGGCACTTACCTGGAAGTAAGCCCCGTTGAACACAGTGGGGGTTTACTTCTGAGTCAACATGGAAAGTATTGCTCAGTTAGCCGCTTCTCTACAGTGTCTCTTCCTTGTTCCATTAGAAACCTCTTTTTCCAGGTAATGAAAGTTGCATAAGTCAGACAATTACACCATGCAGCCTATAAAAGCCGCTTCCTCATTTCTAGCAATGCCTTTGGATCTATGGCACAATGGAGATAAATTATTTTACTGTTTGGTTGCATAATGAGATTGACTGTCCCGCATTGCTGCCACTTCCGCTACTTCTCATGTGATATGCACACGATTGGTTAGATGCAAAGTATTGTTTCAGCCATGAAGCTTAGTGTGGCCTCTTTTACAAGGGACAGTCCTCTATTTGAAAATCAGTTAGAGGACTGTCCTCTTGTTGAAGGGCTGTCAGGTCCAAGCCCAGTTTTAAAATAAAGAACTCTAAAAAGGTGGAGCAGGAGGGGCCTTGGAGATGCCCATCCACAGTTAGCACCTAGATAGTAGACTAAAAAGGCTGGTACACAGGGTACCCATTCTCACTTTTCCCCATCATGGTGAGATGTATTTTATTTCTATTTAAATGATAGTCATTATTTCTGAATTTGCGTCTATTCATATATAGTAGCATATGCATTCGTTATGCATATATAAATATATTTTATATATTACAGGAAGCCAGATTTCGGCCGGACATCTGAAAAAAACTTCCTGTTAGAGCAGTACGACAATGGAACCAATGATCTAGGGAGGTCATGGCCTCTCCCACACGAGAGGCATTCAAGCTGGACAGCCATGTGTCAGGGATGCTTTAAGGTGGATTCCTGCATCGAGCAGGGGGTTGGACTCGATGGCCTTAGAGGCTCCTTCCAACTCTACTGTTCTATGAATCTATGAAATGATTTAGAGGAAAAGGCTTAACCTGGTGTTGAAAAGATGGCAATGCTGGTGCCAGCTACATGGTCTCCTTCTTGCAGGTGGTGGGGAATCTGGCAGGCACAGGAGCTGTTCCTTTCATTCTGTACAGCATTACCAACCCTGACTGGCAGCAATGGCTCTCCAGGCAGTTTTTCCTGGCCTACTTGGAGATGTTGGGGATCGAATCTGGGACCTTTTGCATTGGGGGGGGGGTGCTCCACCACTGCCCCCAACCTTTCTACTGGACAGATGGCAAAGAAACCGCTCAAAAGATGGCAACAAAAGAATAAATAGGAAAGACCATGTACCAAGTAGTTAACTTACCATAGAGTACATGAGACCATTTGGTAAGCTGATTGCCTGCATTATTTTGGCAAGAAGAAGAATCACTTTTGATCAAGTCAAGAAATGTCGCACAAGTGGCTTAATGCACACTGTAGCAGGTGTCCACTTGGCAAATTATAATATTCGTGTCTTGTCATAATCTTCGTAGCTATTTCTCTGCTCTTCTCCCCACCCCTCACTTTGTAATGTAGATTGGAAACCAGAGGCTCAAAGCTGTGTGGGTTCAGCCAATAGAAGGGCTAAGCTGAAGATGCCCAGTGGTGCGGGTGGCAGATATTACATTTGGGGCGGCTCAAAATTTATTTTGCAATGAAACATCCCCAGTATTGTATTTGTGCAGCCTGAAGTCATCCTGTGTTAAAATGCTTTGTGCAAAGCCCATGTTTGATTGGTGAATGTGCATTATGTCTCAGAGAGAATAATCTCCTAATCATGGAGATGTATGATGCAGTCCAAAGTTTATTTTCGGGTGCAGGGGCATATAAATTTCAACTCTTTATTCAGGCTGTTCATGCAACTGTTTCAAATATAAAACTATTACCAACTTCAGCCTCATGAACGGAATAAAGGGCTTCCCAGCTGTAGTAGAGGCTGAGCTGTTCAATGAGGTAGCAAAATAATATGCTGAAGCTGCAATAAAAGTGTACACTGGAGTAAACTGTAAGTAAAGTTTACACCTTCCTGTTGTGGCTGTCTAAAGGAATTACTTTTTGATTTGTTGATGGTTCATATTACAAAGCTTTGGGATACTGGATTCCTTCCCTCCCGCCCACCCTGAAACTTTCCAAGTACTTAATTGCCTAAGCAAACACACCTCCCTTATCACCAGATAAACCTGTCCGGCAATCAGCGCGGAAGGGGAAAAATGCATCAGACTCTGAGACATGTAGATCATATTGCCTGCTTGGAAATAAATCAAGTAGTTAGAGCCAGGTAACAGCAGGTCTTTTCTAGGGAAATGGAGAAACAGAAGCAGAAGGAAGAGTAGGGCACCCAATCTCTACTGTGACAGTGGGATCACCAGGGAAGAAACAGACACATTCACATGAATTATGATTTTATATGTTAAACATAAGAGTTTTTAATGTTCTGGAAATAGATTTAAACAGCCAACTTTGTAACAGGTAGCATACTCCAAATACATGAAGTTTTAACACTATTTTACTGCAAGCCAGTATAACTTCTGCACCCCTCAGCCCCATGCTGAGAACCATCTTCACAGTGGTCTAACACAAGTTGCGCCTCTCTTTTTATTGGTGGACGTGGTGGTGGTGGTAGACATAGGGTGAAGCCTAGTTTACTGCTAGCAGTCCACCCACTCCCTCCTCCAAACCCTGCCTCTCCTTGCTGTTTCACAGCAGGGCAAGCTCAATCAAGGCACCTGAGTGCCTTGAAATTTCAGTCGCAGGAAATCTAGAACATCACTCTCCCGCCGTGCTAACATGGGGGCACTACAATAGTTCATGGCCCCAAGAGGTCACCTCTCTCCACTTTCAACTCTGCTGTCCTTGGGAGCACCTAAAAGCTTTTGCCTGATAGAGGCCACCTCCACACACCACACGGTGGGCTTGCCTCTGTTTCAGAAAGAGAAAACAAGGCATAGAAATGGCAAAATATTTGTCCTTTTGGAAAACACTGTTCATCACCACCTGTTGCAACTCCAGGCGGCTATAGACAACTCCTTATCCTTTGACGATTCATCTGGACAGCACAGTAATCTCAAAGTTCTACAGCCCTGGTCCCCCAACTAGTTTTTATCAGGCACCCAGTCTAAGAAAGTAGGGTGGTGGCCACTTTCTAAAGCAGCCTGCTCAAACGCTCCATCACTACAACTGCTGAGCTCTTCACACTTTCTCTCCTCCCTGCATGGGCAACAAGAAGGCTAAGTAGCCCCTTTTAGGGGAGCAGAATTGGCCCCAAGGATTGCTAGTTGTTGACTGCCTTTCAACTGCTTTAAGAGACAGGTGGCCTAGAAATTGGAGCGGTACTATGCAATTAATTCTGTGACAGGTATACTAATAGTTGATCTCACTATTCTACATAAGGCTAATGGATAGATCAAATCTTGCAACTTCACAGATGGAGAAAAATGAGATCCTTAAACAGGAGTTTGATGCCAGCTATTGGAGAAACTAGTTGAAGTATGGAGGGTTTTAAGACTCACACATAGATCTATACTGCCTCCATATCATTATGATTCACATGCAGGAATTCATTGCGACATGGCTTCGCCAAGTGTACTCTATCATGTAAAAATGTAACTTAATATTCCGTCCTGATCATACCACAGTAAACATGAAACAGGGCTTTGACCATTTATTGGGAATAACCAATAATTTTCTCTAGAATGAAAGTATCAAGTCGTTTTTTTTAAATGTCAACAGAACAAAATCGTTAACATGGGAAATGTCAACAGCTCTTATGACACATCAAGTAATAAGTACCTATGCCTTTGTTCTAAATAAGCTGGCAAGAATTAAGTGTTATTCTGGGAAAACAGCAATTGTCTTTAATCTTCACCTTATCAATCCATCACACTTTCATTCACAGAATTTAGGCTTGCATACATGGAGTTATTCCACTTTCCTATCAAGCCCATGAGAAAAGTAAGGCTGACAGTCTAAGTGGATCAAGGCCATCCAGTGAATTTTAGTGCTATGTGAGTTTTGAAATGGGTCTTACTGGTCCACTTCCAATACTCAATTCACTAGTAAGAACTATACTTCTGAAACCTGGCCCCAAGCCAAGACAGTCTTCATCCAGTGCCAGGCCAAAGTTCTGATTAAACTTGACGTTCTATAAGCCAGACTTCTCAAACATGGTGCCCTCCAGATGTATTGGACTACAACTCAGTCCAACACATCTGGAGAGCACCAGCTTGAGAAAGGTGGATGTAGACCATTTTGAATCACTACAAATAGGGACCCACACATTTGGACTGGCCTCAGTAGTTAGCCATTGATTGTGGGTGCCCCCTTCCCCTGTGGCTTCTAACATTTTTTTTTTTTTGGCTGTGCATTAGGCTTTGAAGATGTTCAAGCACGAGCAATTAGTGCTTCTTTCGAACATCTCTATAGTGTGGCGCAGTGAGACTGTGACACACCCACTGCCTGTACATGTCAGAATCTGTGGTGGGGGAGGGAAAAGGCAGTCTGTTTCTGTCACTGGACGCAAAGGGAAACACTTCCTCTCCGAGTCCAATATGATTTACAGAGATTTTGGTATAGCTGATGATTTAATACGTAAGATAGAAACCAACACTTATACTTCCCACCCTTCCCTTTCTGACATTAAGTTCAATCATAAAAAAGTATTAGCTATTTGACATGTAGTGTTACAGAAAATTGAGTATCTGGCATCGTAAGGTGCTGCTTTGCTAAAAGACATTGAGAAGGAAAAGGAAGTAGTAAGAGACTTATACAAATGAACAGGTCTAGCCTTATTTGTCAAGTTGAGGCAGCTGGGTGATCAGCACTTTTCCTGCAGCACCAGAAAGCAAGCTATCTTGGTGCAGGTTTTCCCTCCCTTCCTGAGAAAGAAGGTTCAGAGAGTAAGGAAAAAGATTTGATGCCAGGAGAGTAAAGGAAGGACCAGGCAATAAGAAACCAATCCAACCAGAAGCTCACTGGAACCTGCTGACTAGCAGATGAAGAGCCGGGGATTCGAAAAGAGGACAACTACCAAAATGGAAGATAGTTGGATGGTGGGGAGAGCTACAATACTATAGTACTATGCAGAGTAAGTGTGGAGGGGCACCAGCTCCAGGACATAGCAGACTATAAAGCCTGAGCTTTTAAGGAAAGGATGAGGGAAAGATCTGAAATGGTCTCCCAGACTTGCATTGGGAGACAGCAACAGTGTGACTGCTGTAGAGGGCCACTGTGCACTTCTGCATCTCATGTAACTTTGCTGTGGGATGCCTACTATAGCCCAGAGACAGGGTAAAGGGTCCAGTTGGTTTCACAAGTGGTGCAAAATTGCAGGGCTAAGTTTTTCAAGGAGCCATATGGCTACAGGACCCTCCCTAGCTGCATCGTTCTTGCTGTTGGAGCGACGAGATGAACACAGAAACAAATTATCCTGCATTAGGAACAGCCACAGCAGAAGGCATTTCACCAGCCAAGAAAAGTTAGGAAGCATGCGCCAAAGAGGGAATCAATCCATAATCTGCACCTTCCTTGTATACAATTCAGTTTTCATAATTACAGTGAGTAGAAAGACAACCTGTTGCAGTTCCAATTTTGTTTGCCTCACATCAATTCACAAGAGTACCTTGAAATTCAACACACACACACACACACACACACACAACTATGGCATTTCTAAGGAAAACACACACACACAAAAAACAAACCTGTTTGGAAATTTGTTTCTATCACCCCAAACCAGTTTGAGATTCTTCTACTGATAACAATGTACATTGTACATTACATTTATATTTCATCAATATAGTACTTAGAACATCATGTTAATCAGATCATGTTATACATCAGCACACAAAAATATACATGAGAGACTCACATACAAAACCATGTGGTAACTCATATAGAGATGGCAGCAGCCACGTTCCTTTCAGCCTTCTGAACACCAAGAAAATGGTAACACATATTCCAGAAATGGCACTCTCCTAGTATGCTAGGACTTGAAACCTGGTGGATTTGCTACATCTTGGAAGTTAACCTTAAAAATTAAAGTGCTCTTCAAAATGTTGGCATCTAAAGTCTTCTTGATGCGAGACGACTACAAGAGAAGTCTGTTGCCGCTATGCGCAACGCAGCAATGCAAACATGACTACCATCCACTGCCATTATCAGATAGCTTCAAATCAGTAGTGCATCCCACCCCCTACCTCTAGTGTACATTCAAGAGTTTTTGTTTCGTTTAATAATGTTGGCGGCGGATCTGGGCGCTTCGTCTGCACAATCTTCTGTTTGGGGTTTTTAATTTCGTCTTCCTCTTCTGTTTCACTTTCACACACATGGACGACAACGCTGGGAGTGGATTCTGTTCCTGCATGAAGCTCATACTTCTCCCCTACAGGGTGCGACAAGTTACAGCATTACTATGCCTGCATGGTGAACAGCACATTAAAACATTCAAAAAGCTAACGGATTCTAGAGTGACATACAATTGTAAAATATTATAAAGACAATATAACACAACACAGCACATTAACCTTTAAATAAAAGCAAGATTAAAAGGCAGTAAGACCATAAAACTACTAAGCAGAACAGAAGTAATAAAAACCAACTTAAAATGCCAGAGCAAATAAAAATGTCTTGGTGCTGAAAAGACTGCAGTGTTGGCAACAGCGAAACTTCCTTAGAGAAAGCATTCCAAATTTGGGGAGCTACCACAGAAAAGGCCCTCTTATGCATAACGTACCTCTGATGGTACTCAGAGAAAAGGCTCATCTGAAGATCTTAATTTATAGGCAGGGTGGTATGAGTAGAAGCAGTCCTTGAATTATTTGGGTCCCAAGCCATTTAGGGCTTTAAAAGGTAAGTACCAGCACCTACCAGAGCATGGATCACTGGATCCAAACTATACATGTCTAGGTAAACTTGGGAAATCATTCAGAACTGATAAATACAACAAACTCTGGGCCTCCAGTGACAATGCTGGATCAAGGAGCACCCTAAAACTGCATACCTGTTCTTTCAGGAGCACAAACCTATCCAGCTGAACACTGATTTTCCAGACCCAAGGATCACCCACCCCAAATGCCTCCATCTTGTCAGGATTCCGCTTTGGTTTATTAAACCTCATCCAGCCAACTACCACAGCCAGTCAACAATTCAGCTTTGCCTGACTAAGATAACAAAGATAAAAAGTGCCAGGTGTCATTAGTGTATTGATTCTTTCAATATAAGTGGGAGAGTTCCCTGCCAGAAACCAAATTAAATTGTTAACACTATGTATATCGTGGCAAGGCCCAACATTGCACATTGACTGGGTTCTGATAACACACTAACCAATGGTACATTAAATAGTTAACGGTGAGTTAAATAGTCAACGGTTGGTTACTGTGTCATCTGTTACGGCTTTTTCACACACCGTTGGTTATTCGGCCAAATTAACCAATGCAAATAACCAATGCTGTGCAGAGTTGATTATTTGAACAAGTGTTGATTATTGTGTCATGTGTCGGGCAACATTGACTATTTCGTTACACACAGTTGGTTATTTTGGGCGACTATAGAGTCTCCTGGCAAGAACAACCAAAGTGGCGGTTGCCACTCTAGTCCAACCAGCAGAACTCACAATGGCTGATGGGATCCCAGTCTTACATGCCACAGGTTATCACACATGGAAATTTACAAGCCACTTTTACTAACTCAGAGGTGGAGAAAGGAAGGGAGAAAGAAAACACTCCTACCAGGCCCCAATTTTGAAACAGCACAGAGCAAGTCATAGTTTATCATGGGAGTGGCATCTTCACTCTGCTTCCATCCTACTGGTGGGGATGCAGGTGGCGATATCAGGAACTGCTTGGTAGGTTGCGGGGGCAAGAGGTAAGACTTGTCTCCCACTTCACTGGGTGTCTGAACCTGAAAGAAAAAATGTAGCCAGAACAGTAAGAGAAGGAGAACAACGTTCCCATTTTAGATTGTTCTTAAATGTCTTTATAGCTTTTCATCCAGTATAGCAACAGAACTTGAGGAAACTCTTTCACTGACTGGAGAAGAAATCTGGTTATTAAATGCATAGTTGCTTCCCCTCTAGCTGTTCTAGCTAAACATTGACCATGCAAGTCAATAAAGAACACATTGATTGAACCCTACTCAAACACCTACTTTAAGTGCAAAAGAGTTCAGAATTCATATCTAATTCATTCTTTCAACTGGGTAGGTCATTTTGTAATAGAGCAACGTGCTCAAGGTTACTCACTGAATCAATGGCTGAGGAAGGATTTGACCCCCGGCCTCATGCCTATTATCATAACTACATCCAGGGCTGTGCATGTGCTGTGATTCTGTGGGAGCACACAATATAGTAGCAGAGTGGAAACTTCCCATGTTAAAAAAAAAAAGGTTCTAGCTCTAAGCAGATGTTCTGAAAGTGCTTGCTGAAAGTTGAGTAAGGCTGAAATTCAGAAATTCAGTAGTGGTAGAAGGGGGAGATGTCCGTGCCCTGCACACATCCTTATCCCTTCCCATTATTGGTGAAGCCAAAATAAGATTATGCAAAAGAGTAAATAAAAATGGAATTATGCTAAAGTGAGAGAAATTATGCAAGTCACTTGCATCTGATGAAGTGAACGGTGCCTATGAAAGCTTCTGCCGTAATTCAACAGTTATATACAGGCTATATTCAGCTTGCTAAGCCCATATTTGCATTAATGGGACGACGAGCAACCTACAAGAGCAGCCTCTTTGGCCCAGAGAGATCCATAAGACAGGCAGAGTTTTCCACCAGGGATTTAAAAATGCTACTAGAGAAATATACGTCAAACTTCAAAACTGATCCACAAAGAGTTGGACAGGAGGGCATGAACCCCAATGTAAGCTGCTTTACTCCTAGGCCATATGGAAAAGAAATCAGGACACCATCCTGGATTTTTTTAAAATAGAAAGTCCGGATACAAATCTCAATAACCAAGAACATACCTGGGCAAAATACAGCTTCAGCTTTTTCCCATTGAAGTCTGTCTCATGCAGTTCTATTCGTGCCCTTGCTGCTGCTTCCGGATTGCTAAAATTTATCCTTACTCTTCTAAAGCTTTTAAATAGCTGGAATGTAATGTGATCATCATAGACTGAGAAAAGTGCTTCGAATCTTTCCTAAGGGTAAAAAAAAGAGAAAGCATTTTTCCTGTTAAAAGTTTCTCAAAGATTACTACTGCAGGCTACCACTATAAATGCCTGTGTGAAATGTCCTTCAGCAGAGCTATATCACAACTGTCTTTAGCATCAGCAGAAAAACAAAACAAACAGCCTAAATTTCATGTAAATATTAGTTTCTTCTTGCTTTTAAACAAAGACATACAGAAAAGAGCACATAATGTAATGCTCACAGGGCCATCTAGTGGCTGCTACCAGTATTTCAGGGTAAAATCTAAAACTGCCACATGACAAGATACAATACAAATTGCTTTACAATTTGCTTTTAAACACTTCAGAGTGAATTACCCTTTCACTGATTAACCAAACGTAATAAGAATCCTTTAAAACCAAAGAATTAATTCCATCTTCAAAAAAAATCCTTCATGGATTTTATACTCTTAATATTATAGAAAATTCATATGGAATGCATAGTCTGATAATGCTTTACAATTTTGTTTGAACTCATAGCAATCCTATGAGGTCAAAAGAGACAGTGGCTCAATTCGCATGATCACTGGTTTTTGAATATTTAAACCACAGCTTATTATGTCATCTGAACCTGGGGACCATGGGTTATGAGAGGATGAAACAACTCACATAACCCTACTACAGACCATGTTTAACCCTTGCATAACCCATCATTCCCAAGTTTGGATGACATGACAAGCTTGTGGCCGCAGCTTAAATATTCAAGAATCACCTGGAATGCACCGCAGGCCACCGTGGCTTAAACAAGCCATGCAACAACGATTGTGAGAATCACATCAGTAGGCCAGTTCACATGATAGAACAACCCACCACAGTGCTGTAACTCAGGCAACCATTTTGAATATTCAACACCTGGCTGCGGCTTGGCATGTGAACACTGGCAGTGGGGGTTGTGCAAGGGTTAAATGACCTCACATGACCTAACAACAGACCATGGGTTGTGTGATGGTTGTCATAAGAAAACAATATTTAGAGCCATCTTTCCCCACTTTTGTAATTTGATTTGCAAGTTGCTCCATCAACACAACTGACCACATACTCACACCCCCACCACTTTGCACAGATTATAGTGAAGTGCTTTGAGGACTGGATTACTGAGCATTCAATATCTATGCATTCAATGCTAATGAATGGAAGAACCAATGTGGTATAGTGGTTCAGGTGTCGGAATAGGAATGGGTTCAAATCTCTCCCCAGCCGGGAAGGTCACTGGGTGACTTTGGGCCGGTCACCATCTCTCAGCCTCCCGTACCTCACAGGGTTGTGAAGATAAAATGGGGGTGGGTAGAGGAGGACATGGACACGAGTCAGAGAGGGGCACAGATCACAAACACCCAGGAGTCAGGGCTACCAGGTCAATGGCATGCGCTGTGGAGAGGGCCTCTTTCTGGGCATGGTATTACAAATTTATAAAGTTTCTGAAATCAAACGGACTCTGAAGGCTTTCAAAGGACATTGCTGGAAGTCGCATAATCATATTTTTTGTTACGGTTATAAGAAATTAATGTTTAAACATTAAAATCAATTTTGCCCAATCAGATGCCAGTCCTATATTGTAATTTAAAAGTGTGCTTAACATACATTTCAAGTTTTCTAATTCATCCAATAAAACAAAACCAAGCTTATATGAGCTGACACTTCAGATCTGAGTTTTGGCTGCATTCACCATGCAGAAAATCTATTCATGAGGTAACCTAATATTTGAGGCATGATCCCCAAAGTACATTTTAGAGGCTACAGAATCTGCTACAGATGAGATCTGGGCGCTTATTATGGATTACATGTTATGTGGCTGGCTCACAAACAGACTACTTGTTCAGCATCATTAGAATGGTCAGTACCTCAAGGACACTCAGCATGTTAATGTCATATTAACTAGAGAGAGGCATTCAAGGAAAGCTTAAACTCTGCACCCCAGGTAAGCTGGATTTACAAATAACCCTGTGGATGCAAAGGCTATACCGACTTCTTTCAGATGGATGGAGAATTTAGGTACGTAGCTTTTAGGTGGCTTTCTTGAGAAAGCTAATAGGCATTATTACCCTGTTGATGTGCACACTACTTCTATTTCTACATGAAGGCAATTGATTGTTCTGAAAATGCCACCGAAAAACCAGTACTATTTCAAATTAAGCTTAGTTCATGGGATTCAACAAAACATCATCCCTTTCGATGAGCTCAGTCACACTGGTGACCTTGTATTTCGCCCAGCCAGCCCTGAATACTTTCCCCTGACTCATTTTTACTAGAAGTTAAGTACTCCCATGTAGAAAAGCTGCAGGGACGTTACATTAACAAACTCGTACTTCCACTAATATCAGCAGAATGTGGATGGCAGTACAACATTGTTATTGTTAGCAATGTTATGCTGTCATCTACATCTATGTTAACAGGGAGTGGATTTGTCCACGACTGTGTAGATGATAGTTTTAAAATGGTAAACATAACAAAATGCTCTCACCCATTACTACCATCTCTCTCTCTCTCTCTCTCTCTCTCACACACACACACACACACACACAGAGTCATATGTTCTGCTAGTGACTCTTGAATTCTACCCTCATTCCCAACCCAGAAGCATCACCAAGGAGGACTATTTTGATCAGAAAAATGGTACAGGGGAAAGGGTTAAACCAGGGGCAGACGATCTAGTACCCTCCAAATGCTTTGGGCTCCAACTCCCATAGGCCTTGCTCACATGGCCAATAGCCAGGGATTTTGGGAGTTGTAGTCCAAACCAGCTAGAGGGCACCAGGTTCCCCACCCCTGTCTGCATTTCCTGTTGAGGACACTAAACATGGATTTCCCACATGAAGTCTGGTCCTCAGGAGGACAAGCTACGCCTCTCCTCTCCTATCCCGTCATCTGTGGCTTCTTATTCTGGAAAGATGGAATTGCTGGCGGATCCAGAAGCATGAACTGCAGGGGCCACTTTCTTTCCTCCCATATGCATAAGCAAATATGTCATCCAATATGTCATCTAAGTGGGTGGAGTTTACACCAGGCGAGCATAATCCAGCTTCACCAAGAGACAGGATATTCTCCAGCCAAGGATTTGGAGATACTGCCCAGAAGAGGAGAACTCACCAGTAGAAAGGAAATATAGGAAGTGGCCTTATACTGAGTCAGACCATTGGTCCACCTAACTGGCACTGACCGGCAGCAGCTCCTCTGGGTTTCAGACAGGGACCTTTCCTGGCTCTACCTGGAGATGACAGGAATTGAACTTGGGAACTTCTGCACGCAAAGCATCTGCTGGACCACTAAGCTAGGGCCCTGCTCTATAATTCATCCTGAACAGTCAGAAGATAGGGAGTGGTGGGAAGAGACAAACTAGTCAGTCAACAGCTCTGCTTAAAGCACGGCAGAAATACCCTTGAAGCTAATAAAATATACATCCCTTGAAGCTAATAAAATTTAAGTCCATCTGGAAAGATACCTGAACATCCAGTTTTGTAATCTGTATACTTTATTTATACTGGATCTTAACAGCCAATGTAGAATTATGTAGGGCAGGAGTGGAGAATTCCAGTGGTGGGTGCGGCCAAAGGCCAAAGGGGCAGAGCCCAGATACCAAAGATGCCATCACAGTTTAACTTAAACCTCTTATTGCCAGTCACTCAGCTTTAGGAGAGATGTTCCAAACTTTTAGAATGGGAAAAACATGTGCCAAAGCAAGAGAACCACCAAATGCTGTGCAATCAAGGGGAAAGGGAGATGGCCATCTGGGGAAACTGGGTTTGGTTGGCAGGCCTGAAGTTGCCCACTTAAAGTAGGACTTAAGAAAAACATGATCAGAACGCAGAAAGGCCCATCTTCAGTGTCTAAAGTACATATTTATAAAGCAGTATATTGATAGACTCTAAACAATATTCCACACTAGAAATGTCCATGTTCTTGATAGGAATTAGGCTGCCTCACCTCCACTGACAGCAAACCTGGCAAACCCACCAAGGACATGCCTCACCCCACCACAAGAACAAGCACACATCAGCTTGTTGCGTTCCACCATCACCCTTTCAAGCAGCAATAGGAATGTTATTACAACAGCTATTGCATAATTCCCCCTCCTCTATCCAAGAGCTGTTAAGTAAGCTGCTTTGAAAATTATATGCATATCTGATTTATGACAGCATGTTGCCAGCCCCTTTCCCAGAGGGTGGACAGATGCTCAGGCTTTCTCTCAGTCACCCCTTGTGTATTTTTGACATCAGGAATTACAATGCACACCTATTACATGTGCCAGTCTTCCCCAACCTAGTGCCCTCCAGATGTGTTGGACTACAACTCCCAGCATCCTCTGCCAGCCATGCTGGCTTGATGCTGAGATTGTAGCTCAATACATTTGGAGGTGGGGGGAGTCTGGTATGTGCCCTTGCTGGAACCACTGAGGCAAGAACATTCTCATTTGCGGATGCCGAGGGCTGCTCGCTGCCAAAAATAAATGCCTTCTTTCTCCATTAACCTCCTTTCAGCCTTAGTACTCTGGCACAGAAGGACCCCCAAGGTCAGGGGGTGGGGGCTGAGAACAGTAAGTTGAGAGAAGTGCTTGCAATAAAAGAAAAATACGCAGCGTAGCAGGCAGCGCTACATCATGGGCAGTCACATTTGCTCAAGATGACCTTGTGCAAAGGAGGCACGGTTTCGTTAAGTCACCATGTTTTTCAGGACATTGGGAAATGAACATGCAGAGGCAGCCAAATGAATAGATCAGGCTTATGGGATAACATATCAGGCAGTTACTGAGATGAGATAATAAGGATTATAGGAAACAAGACCAAAATAATCATACCAGGTTATTTTTGCAGTGAAACATTCCTGGGATGGGTCCCTGCCTCTGCTGCTTTATGCAGCGAGCCAGAAACAACAACTGCACAGGGCTGGACTAGAAAGCAAATGAGCTCTAGGCAGAATACAAGGCGGAAAGAGATAAGTATTTCCATGATGGGGTCAGACCAGCATGTGTCAGTAATATTATAGTAAGTTGGAAACCTCAGGCAATGACATATTTTTTTTTAAAAAAAAAAACTAATGGAAAACAACAGTCAAATTGGAGAGACCTACCCACAAGTGGAACTTTTGTTTACTATTGATCAATACGTTTTCCTCATATTTAAATATTAAAGGAAGCTCAATATAAAAGGTGTCTGAAACACCAGAACAATTAAATAAGACATAAGCAAAAATACTTGCAGAATGTGGAAATGTGGTTTTAGGAACTTATTTCTCTTTCTACATATGCAGTAGTCGCACAGACTAGCTTCAAATGTACTGGTACAATGAATCTATTAGGATTTTTATCCTACTCAATCCCAGAGGCTATGAGTGGATTACAACATATACAACAAAACCAAAATTAGACAAGTGTTCAACTCATCTCATCTTCTCTGCCCCGCCCCCAGTTCTACTCCCATGGCCTCATGGTTCGAGAGTCCTCTCCCTAATCCTAATCCAGATGCAACATGGTAGAGCTACTAAATAGATCCTTCAGGCATAAGCATTCAACCCCCACCCCACTGCAGTGGGAAACTCCACCCTTTCAGCAGTTGTGTGACACTTTAGAGGGCTTCCCCAGTTTGGCGAGATGCATAGTAAATCCTACCCAATGAACCCCTTTCCTAGTAACTAGGATTTTAGCCCCGTTAAGAGCAACAGAATAAAAAAAATCCCTCCTGTGCTATACTGCATACTTTGTTTTCCCCAGTTCTAGATGACTTTTCCCTTTTTACATGGGGGTGGGGTACAGGGCACTACTCACCCAAAATACCCCTTTCATATATCCTCAATGCCATATCTAAGTTACCAGGTTTAGGTTTCTTACAATTCAATCCTCTGCATGTCTATTCAGAGGTAAAACTGTCTCTGGAGAGGCCACCAGTGAGGGAGGAAGCAGCAGCCAGGCCCCTCTCCACCGTGCCTGGGTCCAGCTCCAGCTGAGAGCTCCCTCCCTCCTGCTACCAACTGTCTCTGGAGAGGCCACCAGTGAGGGAGGAAGCAGCAGCCAGGCCCCTCTCCATTGTGCCTGGGTCCAGCTCCAGCTGAGAGCCCCCTCCATCCTACTACCAACTGTCTCTGCAGAGGCCACCAGTGAGGGAGGAAGCAGCAGCCAGGCCCCTCTCCACCGTGCCTGGGTCCAGCTCCAGCTGAGAGCCCCCAAACTCCTGCTGTCACCTGTAACTGCTGAACTTTGCAACTAAGATTGTAGTGCCTGAATTTCCTTTCCTTTCCCCCCTCCTCCTCCTCCCTCCCAATCCCCTTTCCTTTTGTGTCATGTCTTTTAGATTGTAAGCCTGTGGGCAGGGACTGTCAAGAAATACTTTTGTAAGCCACCGTGAGAGCCTTTTTTGGCTGAGGAGCGGGGTATAAATATGATAAATAAATAAAAAAATAAAAAAATAAATAAAAATCTTTAAATAAATAAAAAAAATTAAAAAATTAAAAATAAAAGTTCCTCTGAATTCAATGGGACTTACTCCCAGTAAACTGTGCATGGGATTGCAGTCTGAGTAAATGATATTAAAATATTTATATGAACTAAGACAAATGCTAGCATTTCATTAGTAGCAGCTATAATTATTTTAAGCTAAAAAGTATGCATGATCTAACAATGCCAGAGTAACCTCTGGCACATCACAGAAAATTTTAAAAACTGGTATTTAGTTAACATTCAATGTTGTTACCTTATGTAATTGGATACAAGTTATTTTAATAATTACTGTCACAGGGCTGGAAAATATAATTTGGAATAATGTAATTCAGTCTCTGATTTTTATCTGTACCATACTGTGAATTGTTTTAGTCAGCATAATGATGGGCATGCCGTTTTGCTTAAAACGTTTATTGCCCATAACAGACAATGACTGGGTTCATTTATTTTTCTATTTATTTATTCAAAATATTTATATACCGCTCCCCATTCAAAATTTTGGAGCGGCGTACAAGATAAAATACAATAAAAGCAGAATAAAACACATAATGTTCCAATGAGCTATGGTTTATTGGAGAGGGAAGCAGCCTGAGTGCGCCTTCTCCCGTTCTCCACTTGTGTGCCTGGCTGCATACAAGACCTCCTGGTTTGTGAAATCAGATTCCCACTTAGGAAACTATGGCTGAAGTGCTTCCTACTAACCATGTGGGGAAGAGGGAGGCAAGCCCTCATGCTTGTTCCATCTCCAACAAACCATAGTTAGTTGGACTGGAAATGCTGCATCTGGCCCCAACCAACGTGCAACCTGCCAATGGAAATCTGGACAGCCTGAATTATAGGCTGTGGGGAGAAAGTGACAGGGGAAGGAGAACATGCTACCTAACCCTCTAGAAATTTGATAATGATGACTAGACATTTAGAAATACTTCTGATCAATTGTTATACACACTTGATTGCAACAGAAAGGTTTATAGCATGGCCCTCCAGATGTTGTTGACTCCAACTCCCATCAGCCCCAGCCAGCATGGCAAATGGAATGCTGGAAATTGTAGTTCAACTTCTGGAGGGCCACGGTTCCCCAAATCTGGTGTATGGATTTCAGATATTCTAACTCATATCCGAAAGAAGGCATTTATTATTTATTTAAGAGATTTTAACCTGATATTTCACACAGCACTTGAAACTAGCAGGAAGAAACATGTTTTGTCAGCAGTGCATATTCCGAAAAAAAATAAATCTGAATTCTTTCAGAAGCACATTCAGCCTCACACAGAGCTGTCATGGAAACATGCCTGCCTACTCATGATCAACCTTGCTTTATGATTGTCAGGACAATGAAAAGCAATAATGGTATTTTATTCTTTCTCTGCTTGAATAAAACCTGTTTGTTTTAGACAAAAATGACAGAGAGGTAGAAGAATTTTGCATTGTTGTACCAGGAAATAACACACCTCAATATTAAAAGGATCAGATCTCAATTTTAGCATTTTCATTCCCTGAAAGAGAGGACTATTAGCATGTATAAAAACTGTTTCTTCAAAACATTGCATTCCAAATGAAACATTTAGGTACTTAAGGTCACCCAAAAAGGACCATTCTCAAATATTAAAAACAGACTTTTAAAGCATGCTATGGAAGCTGATTTGTTTGAGTAATGAGGTTATTTCAAAGGCCAGCATTCATATTTTTATTATCTGTCTTGTTATTTAAAGTGCAGGCTTGCACTAGCCCGGTAGCCATAGGCAACAAGGAATTCTATGCAGGTAAGTGAGTGTTCTGGAGCGGGGATGAAGCGTTCTGTCCCTCCTCTGTGTCTAGCATAGAAACCAAGTGGGCTAATGCAGAAGAGATGGCGACCATTCCTCCTCTGCTATTCCTCCTCCCCTTGCAGATTAATAAGTTTATTTTACTTTTTGCAGTCTAGTAAATTTTGTAGGTTTATTTACAAGGCTGGAAATGTGGAATAAAAGGAATTCTTCCAGCTTGCTCATACCAAACTGGAAAGAAAGCAAGGGGTGGGGAAGAAAGAGATGTTTAAATCCCAAGCTTGAGTGGAACCCAAATTAATCCCTTCTACATTAGTAGAGTAACAGACACCTCATAACATTGTGGAACCAAACTGCCCTTCCTTGTAAATCACAGTGGTGGGCCAGTTGGATGTAACTCAAAGCCAGGATTCAGCATGACTTGCATGAGCCTCTGCAAACATGATCAAAGTTATGAGCTCACATGCTCCCTGCTCCCACTTGGCAAAGAGGAGATCTCATGTTGAGTTTAGTTTCCCTTTCCCCAATTCCTATTTTATCATTAAATATGAACTAGGAATTGTGGAATAAAATAAACTCTGGTTTGTTAAACAAGCCAGCTAGATAATGCAAGGGGCTATTGATAGCTCATATAAAGCGTGGTTTTAATCCACACCTCCTGGTTTGTATGTAACCTACCAGCCCAGAATCGGGCAAAGTCAAATTGAATCAGAGTTTATTCTTCCTCCTAGCTGTGTGGGAGGAGAGTAAAGTGCAAGAACCTGAGACCTCACTTGGGCTCGCAGAGATCAGTCCAAGTCATGGTTTACTTTTACATGCAACTGAGGCCAGTATTAATGGCTGCAATCATATGAATGCTTAGATGGGAGTAAATCCCACTGACCACTGAGTAAACATGCATAGGATTGCACAGCACGGAACCCTACCCATGCCATTCTTCATGCCAGCTAACATTCCTGATTTTCATAACAATATTTAGCTATCTCTAAACAAGTAGTGCATTAAGTTTAGAAGAAAATACAGATGAAGACCTTGAGGCACCCTAAAACGCACATAAAGATCCTCCCAGAGTGGATTTCCTTACAAACATCCATTCCCTGTACATGAGGAGTAAACTCCTGCGCTAAAGTGAATAGGGAAGTTCTTTACGTGCATTAGTACATGCGTCTGGAACAATAAGGGACTTCCCAGTTTCCTTTAAGCTGGGAAACTTTGGGGGATTTCACTGCATGTACACTCACTGCCTATGAACTAGGGTTTTGATTCCTCAATTAAGAATGTTGTTGTGCATATGACTGATAGATTAAGGGAGCAATCCTATGTCTCCTGGGGACATAAGATTTTTTCTTATGTCCCCAGTTCGGAGCCAGGAAACTGCGCTCCCCTCCCCCTTGTTGCCCACCCGGAGAGAACCACGACAGCTGCCTCTCTGTACTCATAAAAGGGAGCACGGAGACAGGGGTGTTCACAGGAGAGGAGAGGAGACCAAGGCAGCAGTCCAACCATCTTTCCCATGGCTACCCCAGCCTCTTTCCCTCCCCAAAGCCTCTGCTAGATGGGATAAATCATCCGTCTAGCTAAACTGAAGAAAGGCAGGCATGAGGCATCTCTTGCTCTGCACAGAATTCTTGTAACCCTCCAAGTTCAGGGGCTTATGAGTACCGAGGGTGCAGCACATAGGATTGCACCCTAAATAGTCCTTAAATACCAGACATTGTAGAACAAATAGTCTTCAGCCTTTTCAGGCCTACAACCCTCCTTTTGTTCAAATATTAATTTGGGGACTCGTTTTTTATTTTTAGCATGTACTTGTATGATGATAGAGCTGCTGTTGCAACCCACCTTAGGTGAGGCTGCAATCCAGTAGTGGGGTTCCAACATACTGGATAAAGGTCAATGCTGCAGAAGATCCTTCCATGCAGTTGTTTAAGTCCCAAAGAAAAGCTCAAGGCCACACTTTTTAGTTAATTTTATACCCACTTTAATAGATCGGCACTGGTTTTTCCTTGTTCCTTTGCATAACCCCTTACCTTTTGCTCTTGAACTTCAAACACTGCTTCATGAACACTACAAGCAAAGAGTGAGGTAGGCAGGTCACTTAAATCCATCATCTCTTCCAAGTCTTCTTCATTTTCTCCAAAAATCATTTCTTCCTCCTCTTCTAGGTCACTGCTGTAAAGATCTGACTGACTGTCACTCCAAGCCTTCATTGTATCTCTAATCATTGTCCATTCAAAGCAACTTTCCACCCCCCCTGTATTCCAGGCTTGTGGCAGGAGCCTTTCCAAAAAGAAATGAACAAGAGAACAGTTAAGGAACACATTAGCTAGAATGTACTTATTACTGTTTTGTAATAAGTAGTGATTATATGCAAGAAACAAGATCTTTGTGAAGGTTGATGCTTTAACCCCCACCCCCAAAGGTACTATTGGTTAATTTTTACAGTTCAAGGATTTAAAGTGTGAGGAATCATCATCATCTACTCAAATATGAATGATAAGCTTCACACTGTACTCAATATTTTATCACTGGGGTAACCAAAACAAGGTTCACAAACAGCTGAAATTAATGAATGCCATTTAACATATTTATGCAATGCCCTCTCCCTTTAGGCAGCCTCCAAAAATTAATAAAAATTAATAAAAAGGTAAAAAAGTAAAACAAATAGCAAAGCATCACAAATTAACAGATCTAGGCCAAATCACACTAAGGCTATGGTCCCTTGTTGCAGCAGCAAAAGAACCCTCTGCTGCCATCTGTCCTCTGCCCATGCTCTGATGGTGGGGGTGAGGGAAGGACAGGCCAGGGCAGATCTAGGGAAAGCCTTGGGTTCACATAACACAAAGGCCCCCTGTTTCCCCTGTCAAGGGAGGACAATTACAGCAGTGACAGGAAGGATTTTTTTAAAAAAGGACAAACAGTGAAGAAAAAAAGAGCAGAAAACAGTCAACCCCCATGCCCAATGCAAACATCTTTTTTGCCCTGGAAGGGATGAGTCCGGCAGGACACAGAACATGCTAACAGCTCTGCCATGGATTATCCTAACACCAACCCCATTGAATTGCTCAATAAACCCTACAAGTTTTTTAAAATCAAAAATTTTTTTTTGTCTCCAAAAAGACATTATGGATGAGCAATGATGACCTTTTCAAGAAGGCAAATTCCTCCAGAGCAACCACTGTAAATTCCCTGTATTTTGCCCCATCCAGTGCTTACATTCAGAACAGGATCTCCCAAATCTGATGTTAGGAGGAATCATATTCACAAGTAAGTGAAGAAGCTTAGGATACTAAGGAAAATTGCTTTTTGATTACTATGGCTGCAATCCTATGTGCACTAATTTGGAAGAGAGCTCCACTGTACAAAGAGGGATTTACTTCTGATTAAAAAGTATAGGAGACTTATTGCTGATTAACGACCATAGGAATGGGCTATAACAGTGCAGAACTAATGACTGGTAGTTGATGAGCAAAATAGTGTTTCTCCATAAAAAGGTAAATAAATGCCCATGATGTTTGGTTGGCAAAAATGAATATTTTGAGACCTGAACACATTTGTTGGATGACATAAAAATAGGAATATAAGATTACCCACATGGGCTCCATGGACCTACCCTCACAGGGTTGTTGTGAGGCTAAAATGGAGGAGGACCACATAATTTGCCTTGGGCTGTTTGGGAAAAAAAAGCGGGATATAAATGAATAAAATAAAATAGATGATCCTGGTAAAACCTGCTAATCCCTGTATCCCTTAGGAAGACCACAATATTAAATATGATTCAAGCTTCAAGCTTTCTGCTTGCCTTGGCATGTGAACTGTTGCCCTCTGGTAAGTATGATGAGCAACCAGCCTTGCACCCACCTGTTAAGGTGCAGGGATGCACCTTAATTGGCCAAACTGACAAGCAATCTGCCAACCTAATCTCCACAGAAGGCTGTCAATGTTGGGGGTTCCTATTGCTAGTTGAGAGTTTTAGTACGAAGTCGTAGAAGCCCCAATATTGTATTGCATAGTCTTTAAATTGTGGGGTAGGGACACTGAGGCAGAGAGGGACACACAGAAACTGAAATAATTTACTTAAAGGATCAAGCCTATAATTAAAGAGCAGTGTTTCCTGCTTTCTGTAACAGTATCTCCCCCTTTACAAAGAAGGATTGCAAAGTAACATTTCCAGCATAAAGACCTTTAACAAAAGAAAAATGCTGATCTACTAAGAAATCTACAATGCAGCAAAATACATTGTGCTATCCAATGAAAAGGACACTACAGCTCCAATACAGAACACTGGCTTCCAGCTTTGTGGATTGTTGAACTGAGATGACATAAGTAACCTCAAATGACCTCTGTTTCAGTTTTTCCATTTACAAACAGATAACAATAGACTGACAATTGCAAGGTTCTTCAAGAGAACCAGTACCCAGTAATAGGATATAAATTGGTTCATGAATCTTTTGCTCTTTTAATCTAATAAAATGACTAACAGATTGAATCAGGAGATTGGAATTTTATGAATTTACAGATTGCTCATAATATTTTTGTGACGAAGTATTGGAAATTGACAAAAGTTCCTTGTGTTGAGGATTGATTGCGAATATTGCAGAAAATTAAGTCAAATGAAGAGTTAAAAGCAAAAATATATGATAAAGAAGTTTGAAATGAAATGGCTCATGCTTTTTTAAGATTTGCAAATCAAAACCACATAGGAAATATAACAGGTATTTTGTTTTCAATATTACAATTTATTATTTTTTAGCAAACAGATTTAAAAAAAAAGAAAAAGAAAAGAAAAACAGACCATGTTGAAATTATATTTATATATGTTAGGGCATTGCAACCAAACATAGCACTGCTATAAATGATAAGGATATGCTTAGTACCTAGTAGCCAACAGACTTTCAACCCAGCCTATTTCACAGGGTTGTTGTTGTGAGGATAAAATAGAGAAGAGGATTATGTAAGGTTAAGGAGGGAAAAAGACGAGATAACAACAACAACAACAACAACAATAATAATAATAATATCCAGTTAAAGCCTTGCATTCTAAACTGCCTTGAGAGCCCATTTTTTAGGTTTATATAAATTCTGTTATATATTTTAGAATTTAACAGATAACTTAAGCCTTTGACTGAGGCTAACATGCACAGGAAACAGAGGTGTTCAAAATTATGAATGGTATGGAGAAAGTAGATAGGGAGGCCCTTTCCTCCGTCTCTTATAATATTAGAACCCAGAGTTATCCTATGAAGCTGACTGATGGAAAACTGAGGACATTTTAGAGGAGACACTTCTTCACACAGTTCATAGCTAATCTATGGAATTTACTACCACCAGATGTTGTGATGGCCACCAACTTGGATGACTTTAAAAGGGGATTAGACAAATTCATGGAGGAGAAGGCTATCAATGACTACTAATCCTGATGGCCATATATCACCTCCAGTATCACAGGAAGTATGCCCCTGTATACCAGTTGCTGTGGAACATAAGCAGGAAGCTACTGCTCCACATGTTTTACTGGCGGGTTTTCAATAGGTATCTGGTTGGTCACTGTGTGAACAGAATGCTGATATAGATGGATCATTGGTTTGATCCAATGTGGCTCTTCTTACGTTCATGATTAAAATCACACACAAAAAGGGAAAGTTGACTTCTAGAGAAAGCCAAAACTTCCAGTCCCATCAAGCTTAAGTACCTGGATTATATACGACATAGTGATTTATCATACTCTGTGATGTACTAGGGTAGACTTTCTATAAAGTAAACTGTAGTGTTTACAAAAGCAAATTTGTCATATTGAACATTTTGCTCTAAAGAAGATGCTGAAAGAAAGGAATAAAAGAAGTATTTTTAACAGAAGTAATATGGTGTCAAGCATTTTCCCAGAGTAGCCTTAGCTTTTGTTTGTATTGGTAGGGGTTAAAGAACGAGGAAGATTAATAATAAAAATAATAAAGTGTGTGAGAAAATATGCAAATAATTCATAAATGAAGAGGTTTGCAGATTTGGACTACAATCCTATGCACATTTTCCTGAGAGTAAGTGCCACTGAACACAATGGGGCTTATTTCCAAATCAACAAGCATAGGATTGTGCTGTTAATCTACCAGGACTTGTCCTCCACATATTCATGAGTTCGGGATACCAAATTTGTAAACTGATGAAGTTGAATAATAAAAAAAATCTCCAAAGTTCATTCCTACTAAGGATGCAATCTTATGCATGGTTATACAGAAAAAAAGGCCTACAATTCCCAGCATGCCCCAGCCAGTCATGGCTGAGCCATGCTAGGAGTTGTAGGCCTTTTTTCTGTATAAACATGCATAGGATTGAGCCTTAAATGGAGATTTGCCCAAACCTTAGCCACAATGACAAATATTTGTATTCACAACTAAAGTGGTTTGATGTTAAATATTATATTCCATTTCCACTCTAACGCCAGCATTTACGTTTTGAATCCTCGGGGAGGCCACACAGAGCATGTAACCATGCCACTGTTGTTATAAATCTGTTGTGTGTTATGACATACTTGGTGGTGGTGACAGTCCCATCCACACCCATCAATAAAGGAAGTATGCATTCCAAATGAGACAGGCAAAATACTCCACTTCTTCCCTAATGGAAGGAACACTGTTCTCTTCAATGCACCCATTGTTACCACAAACATGTCTTGGGATGAAGTATATCACCTTATCAGATTCTAAGTTCAGATGTAATGGGAAACCATGATTTCTCAGTACATGAACAAGCTGCTGAGAGCTGTGGGTTTGGTGTACACACCCTCCACTCCCCCCCCCCCCCACTTTACATGCAAGGGAAGGAGATCAGAAACATCTACTTCCAATTTTAAACTATGGTTTGTTTAAAGGATAATTTCAGAACAAGACAGGATCTGAAGCCATGTTTGGCTTGATATCATTAAAACTTTATCTTAGTGCAGTTAGTATTATAACACCACCACAAAGAATATAATGCTGGAAATGGATACTTCCAACCTCCTTGTTGGAAAAGGAGCAAAAAAGGAGAAGGGTGGACAAGCCCAGGGCCTGGCATGTCATGGCTTGTTCATGTAGTGGGAAATCACAGGTTCCTGTTACGTCTAAACCAGGCAAGATGAACAGGGGCAGGTAGGATAATAGACAGGGCAACAAACAAAGGTTAAGTCGACAAGAAATATGAATGGGGATGAGCAGAAGCAAATAAAGCAGCAATAAGGCAGGATCTGCATGGTGTGGGGGGGAAGCAATAAAAATAAATGAAAGGATTCTGAAAATGGAGGTGGACAACAGGAAGAAAGGACTGGCTGGTTCAGCAAAGCACAAGGAGAAGAACAAGCAGTAAAGATGCAAATGGAAGGGGATAGGAAAACTAGAGAAAAGAGGGGGGCATGGGAATAATAGAATAAACAGGCAGGGCAACAAGTTGCTTTAGGAGCACTGAAAATAAACAGTAAAAGAAATGCCTAGCATAAATGACAACAGGAAACACACAGAAGAAAGGGCAAGGGCTACATTGAGGTGAAAATGGGGGAGAGAAAGAACAGGTCCTGGAGCAAGGGAAGAGGGGCACTGCTAAGAAGGAGGCAACAAAGGAAGGACAGTAACAGGTCCTGCAAAGTGAGAATAAGGTGAAAGGAAGCGGGGGGGGGGGCGAGAATTCCTGGACGGTGGGGTAACAGAAGGGCGCAACCTGCTGGCACCATGCGCACATAGGGGCGGGCAGTCAGCAGAAGGACAACATCCCCTTTGCAATGGAAGAGTGAGGTTCTGTGGTTTTATGTCTCAGAATTAAATCCATGAGACAGCAGCGACATTGGGAAGAGATATTAAGTGAAGAACTGATAAAGGGATGAGTTAAGGACACAATGCCCTTCCGAGGGGTGAGCAGGAAGCCGGGAGGAAGGGGAGAGAACAGGTCCTTCTGGGTGGGTGGCTGGGTGCGTGCGAGAGAGAGAGAGAGAGAGTGCAAAGTCGCCTTACTAGGTGAGGTTAGACCCCGAGGTCCACCTAGTCAGCATCCCGTTTGCAAGAGCGGCCAGCCAAGAGGGCGCGAAGGCGGGACCGGGTCTCTCTCTACTGTTGCCTGTCTCCTCCGGAGAGGTAGACTGCCTCTGTCCGTGGAGGCTCCACCTGGGTGGCGGTGGATGTCCGCGTGCATATGCCCAGCCCACAGCCCCCCCCCCAAAGCACGAGGGGGTTAACGTGGGGGCCAAGGAATCCTGGCAGAGGACAATAAGGACGGGTGGGGGAGGAGGGGAGAGAAGCAGGTGTCCCATAAAAATGGTAAAGGTGGGGAGAACGAATAATGGGCAAGAAAAGAGGATAATAATAATGATGATGAAAAAATAGTGGGCAACAGTGGGCTACCAAGAGGCGAGGCAGGGCTAGGGAGCCCCACCCGGGCCCCGAAGAGTGCGTGTGAGGGTATAAGAAGGGGCAGGGGCGCAAGAGGATACGGCTGAGGGGGAGCAAAGGGGGCGGGCAGGGGGTTCCGCGCCGCCTCAGCCCTCTCGCACTCACCGTCGCCCTCACCTCAGGGTCAGAGCCGTCGCCGCTTTCCTCCCCTCAGACTCGCCCCAGAAGACCAGCCGGGCACGACCAGTCTGCGGAGAAGCGGCAGCACCTCAGCCAGCCAGTCAGCCAGCCAGCCAGCCGAGCCCCACCCCCTTTGCCGCTGCTTCTGCTGCTTCTGCTGCTCGCCCTTCCTTGACAGAAAACTCGACGATCGAGCGAGCGAGCGAGCGGCCGCGCATGCGCACGTGCTCGAGTGTCGCTGCTGAGGCCGTGCTTTCCAGCACTCTCGGGAGTGTGCGCGCGCATCTGCTCCCTCCTGTCTTGAGCCCCACCCCTAGGAATGAGTGGCCCGGATGGAGGAAGGAGAAGAGAAAGCGGGGCGGGGGTTCAATGAGGGAACTACCGTAACTGCCTCTTGGCTTCCTAGAGTTGGTAGCTTAGGTCACGTGGTGAAGAGAAGGCGGCTTTTCTTCCCTCCCCACTATTTCTCAACCCCCCCCTTTCCATCTCAGACTTCAAGCAGCCTTCCCCAACCTGGTGGCCTCCAGATGTTTTGAACTACAATTCCCAGCTTTCTTGAGTATTGATCGTGCAGGCTAGGGCCGATGGGAGTTGAAGTTCAAAACATCTGGATTTATTTATTACAGTTTTATATCACCCAACAGCCAAGGCTCTCTGGGTGGTTCACAACAATTAAAACCATAAAATACAAGATAAAATACAATACAATATAAAAAGTAAAAAATATAAAGCTTACATGTAAAAGGTTGAAATTACAGTATAAAACAAATTGGATAGTAAGGTCTATGGGTAAAAATGCATTATTTAATAAGAATATCACTTCCAAATCATCACATCAACACGCAGAAAACCACGGCCCTCCCACACACACACACTGCCAGCACACATACTGCCCACACTTGCCAGCATGCTGCCAACACCCCCCCCATCTATTCAACCAGGCACCCTAAACACTTTCACACCCACACCCATCTTTGTCTTATCTTCTACTTGCTTCTTCTCTTGCTGCTGCTGCTTCAAAGTTAATGCTCTCATGTGGAAACACACACTCATTTTAACATGGCACACTTGTTTTAAGATTGCACAAGAACAGAAGCAACTTAAATCTTGTGGCCCCTTAAAGACTCACACTGGTTTGGCATAATTTATTTATTACATTTATATACCTCCCCATAGCCGAAGCTCTCTTTGGAGATGAGCTGAAGGGTTATCCTCACTTCACACATTTAATGAAGAGGACTCTAGTCCATAAAAGTTTATATCACAATAAATGTGAAGTTGTTACAGTGTTACAAAATGCTTTGCTGTGTTTGCTCAACAAACACTCCTGTGGATGTTGAACCCGTGAGACTAGCTAGCAACAACAGCTCTTCTGGTGCACAAAATGCTTAGCCTCACACTAACTCTGAGACATCGCTGCACCACACACACAACCACACGGATGCTTTGAGAATGTGGTTTGGCTGGAGTGATGCAGGCTATAGTAAATTATACTAGCAGTGGATTACGAAGTGGTGTAAATGTAGAAAGTTAAGCTTCTGATAAAGGAATCTAGCATTTACATCAACCAATTCTATAATGTCACCATGGGAATTATGGCTAAGTCACACAGCCAATGACTCACTGTTTCCACCACTTAGAAATTTATCAGGCCAGAGGGCCAAATTTAACATGACCATATTTGTGGCTTATCATGTGACGTTAGTGCATCTAGGCATGAGTGAGAACTATCTTGTGGACATTTCACTCAGCTCAGAACCTAAGCCATATATATACCACACCATTGCCACCCCACTATCGGAAGTGTTCTGTTGGTGAAGCCATCCCTTTGCCCATGAATCAGAATCAGTCACACCAAATGGGTAGATTTTCCACGGATATTCTCTCTGGAGAGTAAATTCATTATCATTAAAGGGTTTGAATGGACAACAAACCTGGCCCATGAATTCTGGTAGTGGACATAATCAACTAAAGAATTTGAGGGACCTCACCATTAAAAAGTACAATTCCAGTACTGAACAGAAAACATATTTTTACCCAATACTCCCATACAGCTGAATATGTTTCTCGTTCATATCAACATTTCTCCCAGCTGTTATCATATCATGCTTTCTCAGTTCCATGCAGACTTTTAAATCACTGTCCCATAATACAATCTAGGATCAACCCATGAAGCTGAATGGTGGGAGAGGAGGAAACTCTTCTTCGCTTAGTGCATGGAATTCTCTAGCACATGAGATTCTGATGGCCTTAAAATAGGCAAGTTCATGTCTACCAATGGTTACTAGTCCTCATGGATATGTGCTACCTCCAGGATCAGAAGCAACATGCCTCTCAATACCAGTTGCTGAAGGAAGTGAGCAGGAGGGTGCTTCATTGTTCTCATTGTCCTACTTGTTCTTACTAACGAGAAAGGCCAACTCATGTGGAAGTAGAGGATACGTTTCAAAAATTGTACTTAGGACTGCCAGACTTATGTTGAAAGATAATTCAGGCAAGTGCATCTTAGGCTATAGCTAGACCTAAGGTTTATCCCTGGATCGTCCAAGGGTCAAACCTGTTCATCTAGGTGACACACAAGGGATCCAGTGCTCAGGCAGGGGCGAACCCTGGATGATCCCAGGATAAACCTTAGGTCTAGCTGTGGCCTAAGTAGGTGGCTACTAGGAGGAGGGCTTTCTCTGTTGTGGCACCCCGGCTGTGAAATGAGCTCCCCAGAGAGGTCCGCCTGGTGCCTACACTGTATTCTTTTCGTTGCCAGCTGAAGACCTTTTTCTCACCTAACACCTAATTTAACTTAAATTTAAATTTTGCTGTTTTAATTCTGTATTTTAATCCTATATCAATTTCTGCTGTGTGGTTTTATCCTGGTTGTGCTTTTTATATTGTATTTTGTATTTGGGTTTTTAGATTGTTGGTTGTTTTATTATGTTCCTCATGGTTTTAATTTTTGTGAACCGCCCAGAGAGCTTTGGCTATTGGGCGGTATAAAAATGTTATAAATAAATAAATAATCTTCTCTCACTACTGCAGCATGCTTGCTTGTGGATTCCCACTCTGTATGCACCACTCACAGAGTAATGCAATGTATAATTACCACTTACTTTTTTTCTCTGTACACGTTGGCAGTTATGTACTGCTTTTTCTTGTGTAGGCTTTGCAATGTTTTCTTACTGGTTATATTGTTTGTTAAATTTTAGATTTGTTCAATTTCACTGTGTTATTATTCTTTGTGTGTTTTTTAAATGATTGTACAATGCCTAGGGAATTTGATAGGCATCTCAAATACAAGTAATGAGCTCCCTAAGGAGGTTCGCTTGGCACCTACATTATATGCTTTTAGACGCCAGGTGAAGACCTTTTTATTCTCCCAACATTTTAACAATCTATAAATTTTAAATAACATGGTTTTAAATTTGTAATTTTGCATTGCTGCTGTTTTTATCTGGTTGAGCTTTTATATTGTATTTTATATTATGGTTTTATACTGTTGTTTTATACTTTGAATGGTTTTAATTTTTGTGAACCGCCCAGAGAGCTCCGGCTATTGGGCGGTATAGAAATGTAATAAATAAATAAATAAATAAATAAAGTAATAAATAAATGGCACAATGTCGTTGAAACAGCATACGAATCAATACATTTTATTAAGCCACGTACTCATTTCAGATATTGCATGCAGCTTCCAGATTACATGCTTTCCTTCATGCAGAAGCATGTTTGCCTAGATGTGCATTATTTCAAATGTGCAATAATAATTTCTTCCTTATTCCCTGTATTTTTCCATACATACCACGCTTTCTTCTACTATTAACCAAGCGCCCCCTTAGTCAGATAACAGATGGCATCAGTTGCTTTCCCCCCCATGACTGGTAATTCAGTGCCCAAATATAAATGAATGAAAAATGTTCTCAGGGTTAGTTTCTATTTACTTCAATGGAATAAAATCCATATGGCGAGTGTTAATTATGTTGGCAAGGCTTCATTGGCAGCACGCAGAGGCGACAGTCAAGTCAATTGCATAAATATATTCGTTGCAAGCCTTCATATCTTTATGGTTTTACAGGCCAAAAATGGTGAGCATTGGAGACTTTCATTTTAAAAAAACTTTTATCTTGTCAAGCACGCAGAGCTCAAACCTCTGTGTGGGTCATTATCAGTTTCTTATTAGTATATGTGGGCTGCATCTCAGCTCATGTGTTTAATAATAAAATTACATTTTAACTTCATTCTAAAAGGGTAGAGCAATACATTACCTTAGCAAATGTGCCTTACCAAACCTGTATTTGCAGAATTAAAGCAAATGCAGGGGTAGCTGGCATTTGTTAAAGTAGGAGGCGTTGAATTCTGCCAATTCTCCCATACAAATAACTCCAACTGAGGTACTTTTTCCTCCAGCAGCACTTACAGTTCGGAAGGACATCTGCAGGGGAAAATCAGCAGATTGGAAAAGCATGAAGCAACACACACACACACACACACACACACACACACACACACACACTTCTCACATTAGGAACATAGGATTGGAAGCCTTAACATGCAGTTCCACAGGTTCAGGATACCTTTTCCTCATATGTCTCCTCAACCTCCCCTTGACTTCGTTTGAGAAATTGGAGAACTGATAGCTTTAGTTTCCCCACCCCCGTTTTTTTTAGTTTCTTTTTTTTATTTCTGGTCCAATTTGTACTTAGAATCAGACAAGGTAGCATGGCATGTATGTTTATTTTACATGTGATTAAAAAAAAACCCTTTACAGTATGATTCCTGTCCCTGGGGTCTAGGGTTGCTTCTTCTATGCTCTCTGGAGATCTGAGGCCGAACTCATTTGCTCTGAGGCCTGTCTATCCCTTAAATTTAAACTTTGCTGCTTTAATCTCATATTTTAACCTATATTAATTTTCGCTGTGTGGTTTTATTCTGGTTGTGCTTTTTATATTGTATTTTGTATTTGTATTTTAAATTGGTTGGTTGTTTTTATGCTGTTCATGGTTTTAATTTTTGTGAACCGCCTAGAGAGCTTCGGCTATTGGGCGGTATAAAAATGTAAATAAATAAATAGTTCCCACTATTCCTAGGATCCCAGTGTCCACGTTTATGGTGCTTATTCTTCTCTTGTGCTGATGGCCAGATGCCCTATCTTGTTGGTTTGTTCTCTCTGTGCACAAGAAATACCTTCAAGAACTAAAGCACTCTGAAAGTTGAAGTTCATGAGAGAACATGCAATATAGGGTGGAATAAATCTCTCTGGGCCTACAGTTAAAAACACAGTTTAGCATTCCATGCAGAGACCACAGCAAAACTAGGACTCCCTTGAGCCACCTCCCCGCTCTTCTGTTGCAGCCTCACAGAAGAGATCAGTCGAAACTGCTTTTAAATAGCTAGAGTTCCCCGTTACGTCTGCACTCTGAGGAAATTTGGTTAAACTATGACCAAAGAAGCTAGGAACAAAATGTGATTTATGATCCTAGCTTGTTCAAAATGGAATTATAGTTAGTTTGAAAGAAACAGATGCTCCTAATCTCCCTGTAGCCACATCAGAGGCGGAGGGTGCAAGCTTGTGGTCAATGCACATGACATTATTGTTTAGCATCATGTCCGAACCAGCGCTCTATCAAACTGCTAGGTATTTGTGTGTGTGTGTGTGTGTGTGCGTGCGCACGTGTGTGCTAAAGAACGGCTGGGTCAGCAGCTCACTATTTAGAATGTTGCCTTTTTGGTTCCAGCAAATGTCACCAGATTGTACAGAATTTGGATACCATATTAGTTGCTGATCAGAGATAAGAGCTTTCCCTTGCTCATTTCTCAGAGATAAGAGCTTTCCCCTGCTCATCTGCATGGATCAACTTAAGAGGCGGTGTGTGTGCATAAATTAGGGTGAGCAGCTTCTTTCTGCCCAAAAGCCAAATTTAATTTCGGAGAAGCTCTCGGGGGCCAAGTTCCCATGGTAGGCAGGGCTGAAGGCAAAGGGGGCAAGGCCGAAATAGAAACATCTTTTAGTTTAAAGCTCTTGGTACCAGTAACTAAGGAGAGGCATTTCAACCTTTAGAATGTACAAAAACTGGGAAACCACTCATCGAATAGTGGTTGGGGAAAGGGGTGGGGCCATCTGGGGAACTTCGAAGGGCCAGATTTGGCACCTGAGCCTGCTACCCTTGGCATAAATGGTGTGTGTGTGTGTGTGTGTGAGCTGAGCATGCAAGACTGAGATGGCCGTGCCCATTTTAGACTCTGCTCATGCCCAATGCTGGCATGTGGTTTCCAAGAGGTTCCCCAGGTTGCAATCTGGCTCTCACGCCAAAAAAAGTTCCCCCACCCCTGCTACAAACTCTGTGAGCCACCATATTCAAGGCTCACAGAACATCACAATTCTGCATTGCCATGCAACTCACACTATTGTCAGCTCTGTAATGAGGTCCCAGGGAGGGTCAATTAAACTTTCACACTTGCTCTTATTAATTTTTATCCGATTTAATCACCCTCCCACAATGTGCAACATTCGCATTGGGGGAAAAATGCCATTGTCCTTCTTTGGGTGTATCATAAAGCTCAAGTTTATTTACACATACTATTGTGAAGACATTCAGACTGTACATTCAGCCAACATCAAATCTATTTGACAGTGTAGAATTAAATGACGCAGAGCTACAGTATACCATCAGCCATAATCCTGAAAACAGAAATTGGATTAAGACTTGTCAGCCATCTCCGCAGAAAGGGCTTAGATGTTCCCAAATAATCCATGCTCAGAAAAGGCCCCCAATTCTCCTCCTCTGCATTACTGCGCAGTGGACACTGTTGAGGGACTTGATGGCCAGGGAAAAGCCCCTGTTCTCTACAAAACTCTACTAAGAATATCAGAGCAGGGCCGGAGAAGAGAAGTAACAACCTGTGATGGGCTTCTCTGCACTCCCCTTACCATTCAGACAAAGCTAGCAAGGAAAAGCATGCACAAGTTAAGGTAAGGAAACAACCCCACTCCTGAGATCAGACTATAATGCTGCTCAGAACAGAGATAGAGTCTCGGTATTGCATGGCTATGTGTTTGGATCATCCTGGGATTCCGCTGCTACAAAGCATTGAAAGAGACCCTTCAGAAGATGCCATCCTCATCCCCAGGAATCCGAGTTAGTTCAGTGCATAACACCACACATTCCTATGTTGGTTTTCAATGACACTACACAAAAGTTGTCCACATGTTTCAGAACTGCATTAGCTGCCCCGGTGCCTTCCCCACACACCGCTTGAAAAGCCTCCATGACAAGGACCATCTCTTTCCACTATTCAAAAGAGTGTTTAGTAACTGGGAAAGGAAAAAGAAACGTCAAGAAAATCTTCAAGTGGAATGTCTAAATGGAAGAGCTGTAGGAAATACCTGCTAGCTCTCAAAAGCTAGCACTCTAAGATGACTGTTTTCTGCCATTCCTTATAGACAATGAGAAATATCCCCTACCACAAAGTTATTTTCCAATTTAACAACCATCCTGGGGAATAAAAGAAAAGAAGTTCATGCATGCCACATGCCAAAGTCACCCACAACAATGTGACTGCAAAAGGGTTATTTTGTTTGCAACCTCACTAGAAAGTCAGGACAAACACCTAAAAAGCCAATAATATTGGAAATGGAAGAGAATGTGCCAAAACAGACATGATGCAAGAGGCCTATGGCTAGATTTCTCAAGTTTTAACAGGCTGAAGGGGTTAACTTACTCCTGTCCTCAATAGGCCAATGCTCTAACCAAAAGTGGGGCCCCTCCGTAGCTCCTTCAAACACATAATCGTCCCGTCTCAAAAACAGAATTTTACAGAGAAAGTCTTCCATTTCATAGAATCATAGAATAGTCGAGTTGGAAGGGGCCTATAAGGCCATCGAGTCCAACCCCCTGCTCAATGTGCTGTGCTGTGTTTTCTTACTGCATATTCCATCTTTTGTTTTCCCAAAATTAATTAAAGAGGAAAAGACGGAATAGTGGCCCAACGCCTTTTGACTGGTAGTGCTAGAAACCTTCCTTCTGGAAGCATTCTTAGGGTGCAATCCTTTGCATGTTTAGACAGAAAAAAGTCCTGGGGCATGCAGAGAGTTGTAGGACTTTTTTTCCTGTCTAAACACGCAAAGGATTGTGCCCATAATCAGTGATCTCCCCTGACGTGCCTGTCTTTGACCCAAAGGCCCTAGGCCCGGCCATCACAAGACTAAATGCAGATTTTCTTGTAGTAATGACTCACTTTCTCTGCCCAGAGCTCGTACAGAAAAGGTGCAGATTATAGTCAATTGAATCAATTCATTTGATTCATACTCTGCCTTTCTACCCCAAAATGGCACTCAATAAATACCACTTACGAAACCATAAAAACAAAAAACAACTTGAATAACTGAGGTATAGTATTCTGTGGTTGGATCAGGAAGTTTAAGAACATAATTGCCATTTTGGGTTATACAGCACAGAGGACTCCCAAAACTCTTGTACCATTAGACTTCTTGCATTCATTATCAAAAGGCCATAAAGAGATATAAAGGTCCATTCCTCCCCCACACAACTTCATCTTCTCTATGATGTAGCTCTTTAGTGAACAAAATGTGATGCATTATTCGACAAATAAACAAAACAGACTTTGTGAAGTTTCCCCAAGACAATGATGCTGGGTCAACATTTACAAGTAACTTAATAAGATTCCTGTTCCCGAAGCATTAATCTAATAATAATGTAACCTTGCCAGAAGTACACAATGCACTGTAGCAAAAGAGATCCTTAAAAGCAAAGTACGCCATAGATAAAGATCTGAGTTTTGTTTCTGAGTTAAAGTAATCAAAAGTTTAACACAACTGTGTAGAGGTTCACACCTCTAACGGCCAGCAACACCCTATTTTTATAGGACTAATATCTGCTTTTAACTTGATTGTGTATTTGAAAGTGAATGTATTAAGAGCTTGAAAGGTTGCTGGAATGCTGAAAGTATCCAATTGGTTTTCTGGTTCCAGACCCACATCTAATACACTTCCAGTTTACCCGCTGTTGCATTCTCCTATGGCAAGACAGCTCAAGAACATAAGCAGCACTCTGGCATTAACCAAAGGAAACAAACTACAGGAGAGTCCATGACATCTATTCATAGCCCACATCTCCTCCAGCTACTTCCTGAGCTGAAAATGGTAGAATTTGCGATTTCACGTTCTCACTCGTGGGATGAACTCAGAAGCTACCCATCATGAAATGAGCCTAATTGGTACAGTGGATGAAACAACAGAAAGGATAGCTTTAAAGGTCCTATCTTACACCAGAATTTAACTACTGCCAAGTTAGTGAAGCTTCCAAGAATGTTTGCAAATTCATTAGAAGACGCAATTCACAGATGTACATACACACGAATCCATTTTCACAACTGTTAGAGGTTGCGATTAACTTCACCTATTGATTTCCATGAGAATCTTATCTGACATATTCAGGATTCAGGGAGCAATTGTAACCTGGGATTTGAAATAAAGAAGATAGGTTTTAATTCTGCCAAGAAACCTGGGTCAAAATCCATCTGCTACCAAGAGCCATTAGAGGAGTAAGAAGTGGGATACAAATCTAATTAAAACAAACACTACATCTTTTAGGATGCAATCCTATGCATCTGTAGACAAACAAACAAACAAAAGACCTACAATTCCCAGCTTTCCCCAATTGGCATGCATGGGATTGTGTCTTTAATTCCTCACTGAAAATTGATTAAGACTTTGTGTACATATGCAGCAGAATGCGATAGAATGGACAGTATTACTTCATACTGCATGTGTGTATGGGGAGCGCATTTTTTAATGTTCCCCCGTGGAAATACCCCCTGCAAATTAAAAAAAAAAATCAAACCAAACATACGAACAAATCAATGAGAACGTTTCTATCCCAGACCACTCCTTTTTGTGCTAATTCTTCTATCTGCAGGGAGTCTTTGCCTCATATGGGAGCATTTCAAATGCAATCTCCAATTGGCAGTATGAAGCATAGCCTTCTCCAAGCTGGCACCCTCCAGAGGTGGTCCAGGCTTGGCTGGGGGTGATGGGAATTGTAATCCCATACCTCAGGTTGGGATAAGCTACTGTACCACCTCATTCTGCTGAATGTACGGACCAGGCCTTAGACACATGGATAAAGGTGGCGGTGGTGGGTATTCTAACCCGAAAGTACAATACAACCTATGTAGAAAGGAAGGGCAGCAAACATCGGATGACAACAAATATGAGAAGCACTGTTCAAAGCCCTTCGCAAATCCAGATTTGCTAGCGTCCCAACTTTCTCGCATCCTGGAGATCTCAAAACAATTGCATTGCAACGTGGGCTTAATTGACCTACAGAATGCCCCCACTCAAAAGTGCTGGGTCCCTGATTCACAAGTGCCTTTGATCATCATGTTGCGCCATCCACTTCAATGGGTATCATCAGACAGAATGCTGAGCCATTTGGCAAACTTTTGACAGGGACAACCAAGAGCATGGATTTCATTTGAGATCAATTCCCCACCTCTCCCCAATCTGGGAAAAAGTGACTTCTGTAGGAAAGGAACATAGAGCATGTTATATAGAAAGCAGCACATGCGGCGCATTATATTAAAGCACTGAACTGCACTAATCCTTCTCTGGCTGGGCGTGGAAAGAGAAAGCAGGAAAACATTAAATTTGGGTTTGGGGAATGCCAACTGAAAATAGCCTCGAATGTGTTATTTCATTTCATTCCATTAATGCATATAGATTTGAAACACTATCTGTGACAGATCTGGGTATGATTGGGACTTGAGAAATGCTATTATCAAGCGATCCTGTTGAGGGCGGAGGGGAAATGCAGGAAGTCCTGCAGCCGTGGAAACCAGTGAAGAGAGATGAAATACTGTATTTTTAGGAAAGGTCTGAATGACTGTTCTGTGAGGCAAACGGTGGAAGCCAAAGTGGTTTCAGTCTTACTTGATATCTTCAAACCTCAGCGCTTTGCAAGTTCTCTCTTGTGCTACGAAGGTGGAGCATGTATCTATTTCAACAGGACTTTACTGGCCAACCTCTAGTTCACATGAAAAGGTTCCGTGTGCGGTGGACAGGAGGCCTAAATCCAGAGCTCTACCTCTGCCCCACACAGGCTACATCAGGGCTGGACAACCTGTGGTCCTCCAGATGTTTTGGCCTACATTTCCCATTAGCCCTAACCCATGGTGTGGGATCATGGGGGTCAAAACATCTGGAAGACTACAAGTTGCCCACCAATGGTCTACACACTGGGTCTATGTGTCAACTGGTCCTAAAGGGGGTGTTTTCTCAAGGTAACAGAGAGTCTAAACTCACCCATTTGTGCCTGCTGCTTGGCCAGTAATATTACAGACCATAATGCCCTCTGCATTTCCTTTGATGTAGCTGCTTACATCCTTGGATGATTTAGCTTAGCGAGGAGCGTGTATACAAATACACAAGTACGAGACCCTTTATTAACACAGTTCAGTTGTTAAAGTTATCATCTGATGCTTATTTAATCCATACTTGAGCTGGCTTTTTGTCTTAGTGGAGAAAACGGAGAGAGAGATAAATAAATAAGAAGAGTGCACACGTGGAGGCGTCATGCCAGTCCCTGAAAGGGGATTCACTCCCGTTTGCTATGCTCCATGACCCGGTACGGAGGTAGGGATGCTCCTTTGGAACCATGTTCCTCCTGGACAATTGTTAATGTAGCGGGAGCATAGATCTCCGAGATGGTGTCATTGCTCTCCAGGGCACCATAGGAAAAGGAAGTTTTGAGGTCGGGCTGAACCGCAGTTCCATTGTCATGCAAATTCTGCATGCCTGCAGACAAGGAAGAAACAAACCCAGGATTCAAATGTTGCAGGGGTGTGCTTGTTTGTGAGTTAAACTTGCTTTCACTCCCCAGCCCAATCTACACAATCACATGTATTCGCTTTATACAGTGACCTGGTTCGCATGACACAACAGCCCACCATGGCTTAATTTACCAGTGGGGGCTTTTGTGTCAGGCTGGACATCTGCGGATGCCATTTCTGCATGGCGCCCCTTAGGCATCCGGCTTTCTGTGGTTTATCATTTCATGGAAACCCAGGTAGTAGGGGTTGTATGACAGTTAGACAACTCTCAAATAACTCATGGCTTGTTTTAGGGTTATTTGAGGATTGTCTAACCCTCAAACAACCCCTGCCACCACGGTTTGCACAACACAACAAGTCGCAGCAAGCTGGGTGCCCAGCATGACAGAACAGCCTCAACAGGTAAATTAACCGAAGGTGGGCTGCCATGATGTGCAAACAGGCCCTATGGGTGATTTTATCCCCCTATTGTCCTGAATCATTCACAGACTTTTACATGGGGAAGGGTGGGTGTCTAGACATGGTCATCTTGCACTTGTAACCCTCACACTTTCCCCCAACACTTTTTCCTTCCCGCAGAAAATCCATTACAGAAAAAAAGCAGGGGAGGGCAGTGGAACCAACCTCTACTGAAGAAAAGATGGAACCATTGGCATTTTGCATCTGTACCTGATGTGTCTGTGGGTCTTTGGTTACATCTTATTCAGCAAAAGCTCTTGTCTGTTGGACACCACAATGGCCCTGTTCATAAGACACCTTCAACCATGGGTTTAACCACGGTGAATAAGGCTTTTTGTCTTATTCACCGTAGTTAAAGCCGTGGGTCAAGGTATCTTCTGAACAGGGCCAATGTCTCTTTAATAAGGGTTTGTCTAACATGGCTAATTGTTGGAGACATAGTGCTTCTTTTAATTGTATGTTTTAGAAATGCCTGATAGTTGCTCCTTTTGGGAGGAAGCTATCATGTGGATAAATTTCGTATTGGAATACTCTTTAATATTTACTGATGTATATGTTCTTTTAAATTATTTACCCGCTTCTTGGAATTTAACACATGGTCAGCATGAATGGATTTTTCATGCCCTTTTGACTGCCAAATTACTGATACTACAATACTGGAAGGATAAATGCTCACCTTCCATAATGCAATGGATTGAAGACCTAACAACACTAGCAACATTCAAAAGAGTGGTATAGATGCCACTTGCGAACGGAGTTATATTTGGATATTTGGTCCACTTTTTTTGAAGTTTATGTATAATCCATTCTTTTTTTTCTTTTTAGAATGTTGTAATATTTGAATCTGAGACCTTTAAAGCATATAGTTACACTTGTGATTGTTTTAAATAAAATTCTGTTGTTCCTGTTGTCTCAGACAAAGTCCGTTCCCAGACTTGCCACCCAAGATCCTTTTTAACTCGAGAGAGTGTCAGGGATTGAACCTGGGCTGTACTGCAAGTGAGGTGTGACCATGGGGGGGGATCTACATTACTGCTTTAAAGCAACTTAAAGCACTTTGAAAACGTTTTGAAAACTGTATATGGAGTGTGCCCTGGGGCCCCAACAGTTGTCAAAACTGTTATAAAGTGCTTTAAAGCAGTAGTGTAGATCCTGGCCATTCTGAGTAATGCCACCCCACCTCTGCAATAGATCATGGTCCCCCTGCAGGGAAGAAACAGGCGACTTCCAGATCCCCAACTCAGCTTCTACCAATTCTAGTCATCCAGAGGGAATATCACTCCCACAAAAAGCATCTTCATAGTCATTCTGGGGCTATGACTGTTAATTACAGCAAGAGAAATTTTTACTGCAAAAACACATGGAAGGGGCAGAGACAGTTGCTATCAAAGGGCTTGTAAATCTATCCGAACTACTTTTGTTATAACTAAAAGTCATAGCAACAGAATAAACGAACAAACAGAAGTCATCTTATTAAGCAATGTTTCCTATAAGTTGTTATTAATAATCCCAAGATGACCGAACATCTGAAAAGTCGCTCTTCCTGTATAGCTCAGATGACTCAGACACTACCAAGAGAGAATTCGTTAGAAAGGAGAAATGTCCATCCTTCCCTTCTGATGGTAGCTGGTAGGTTTAGAGCTCTGGAACAGGCCCAGGGAGGTCCAGGTTCAAATCCCCACTCAGCCATGAAGGTCATTGCGTGACCTTGGGTTAGTTTCTCTCTCTCAGCCTAAGCCCACCTCACAGGGTTGATGTGAAGGTAAAATGATAGAGCACCAAATATGCTACCTTGGAGTCTATGAAGGAAAGGTGGCATAAACAAATGAAATAAATACAATTGCCTGAGAGTTTTGAATGTTCCCCTATCACCGCCCACAAAACCCCAGGGGCAAGGAGGTAACTATCGTGTGTACGCACATGTGAGCGTATGTGTGTGTGCACATGCATAATATATACACATACACACACACACCATATAATATAAAGAGATATTAAAATTCTTGCTTTGTTTGTGTGTGAATGTGTGTATCTATACGCATAAATACAAAACACACACACACACACACAAAAGAAGGAGGATATTAATATCTAGATATATATTATATATCCAAGTGTTCCACGTCTCCTTCTTAGGATTGGAAAGCTGAGTTTAGTTCAGGGTAACGGTTGTGAAAACTCGTCTTTCTCCCTTGTGAGGCTTATGGCAATTGATGGCAGCCAAATACGTAGGGCAGTGGTGTTCCTGGGCATGCGCTGACATTTTAAAAACTGTTTCAACCAGCTCGTTTAAAAGAAGAAAGGATTTGGAGCATTACTTGGCATAGCATCCATGGAGATGTACGGTTCGAAAAAGATTGACTTCCTCTTGTTTCTGGTGATCAAGAAGACACCTAAAAATGCGATGAGGCACCTGAAAGGGAGAGAGAGAGAGAGAGGGTGGGGGGGGGAATGGTTTTGTGAAACAGCAGAAGGAAAAGAGGGAGTGGTTGACAGCGAAGAACCTTAAACAACAACAACACAACAACTTGACCACATGGAATGTGAGTCATTTGCTTTCAGGATTATTTTTTAAACACACACACACAAAGCAAGCTGTTAAGTTTTCCTACACACCAACGCCGTTCATAAGACAAAGCAATGCAATAAACAGTTCCAGATGCATCCATGAGAGTTCATTAATGTCACCAAAAAATCCCACTGTGCAAGAGCTGTTTGTAGACTACACAAAAATAAAATTCAAGGAGTCCTGCAACAAGATCAGAGTTCTGCAACTTGCATAAATTTCTGCTTGCCCTAAGCATGGGGAGCGTTAAAGTGCTGAAGACTCCCGCAACCCACCCGCACAGGAAATCTTACTATTTACTCAAAACAGTTGTGCGTTGCCCATTCTACCTAAAAACAAACTTCCAAGGCAGGTGACAAGGATAAAATTAAGATGCTAGGTTCAGACAACACGATAACGAATGGAGGTTTAAACAGTCGACGGTTGGTGATTTAACCCACCATGGCTTATCATGTTGTATGGAGGGAGTTTTTTTAACCAACGGTTGGTTATTTGGCTGAAATAATCAATGCAAATAACCAACGCTGTGCAGAATTGGCTATTTGAACCACCATTGGTTATTGTGTTGTGTGGAGGGTACTGTTAGTTATTTCCACAGCCACCGTTAGTTATTTCGTCAGCTACAGAGTCGCAAGGCAAGAGCGGTCAAAGCAGCGACTGCCACTCTAGCCCAGCTGGCAGGATAGATTTTCGGCAGCAATGGCTGATGGGATGCTAACGGGAGGACTAGGGGGTGGAGAGAAGGTAGGGGACGAGTGAGTCAACTCAGCGTGGACTAATAGTCAACTCAATGCTGAACCTAAACCACACCATGGTTGATTATTATCATGTTGTGTGGCAAGAACCCCCGAGATAAACTGTCAAGTTGATTATTACCCCACTGTTGACTATTGTGTTGTCTGAACGCAGCCACTAGCAAAATAGCAAGATGATGGGTTATTTATTTACTGAAAGGCAGTGGTGACTGATGAAGGCATTGCAGAAGGAGGGGCGAGAAGGATGTAAGCATGACCGTTCCATGTTGTTGCAGCTCCTGAAAGGTTTTGTGAAATGGCCACAAGCGAAACGGCTCCCTCCCAAGAAGTTTGATACCTGGCGAGAAGAACCATGCTTGGCCCCTGAGGCAGGGAGGGGGAACCTCTTTCCACTCCAGGGCTGAATTCAATTTCAAAGATGCTCTCGGGCGGAGGGGGCAATTAAGTGGTGGGTGGGGCCAAAGGCAAAAATGGGCGTGGTCAAAGGCAAAATGGGTGGGGCCCAAAATACCACTTATTATAGTTGAAGGGTGCAATCCTACACACTTTTAGACAGGAAAAAAGTCCTACAACACCCGTCATTCCCCAGCCATTCACATTTGAAGCAAATCCCAAAGTGGCTTCCAAAAGAATAACCAAAACAAAAACTAGCAAGGAAGACACACACACCCCCCAATACACACAGAGAGCACATTCAGACAACACGATAGTCAACGGTGGGGTAATAATCAACTTGACAGTTGTTTATCTAGGGGGTACTATCCACACAACATGATTGTAATCAACCGTATTAATCAACCATCTAAACATTCATAGGATTACACCGTCTAAACATGCATCTAAACAAGCGTAGGAGTACACCTTGACACATGCCAGGGTAGAGGCCTGACGGACTTCAGAGGGGGGATAATTCTACAGGGTTTTCGCAGTTTGCTGAAGACCTTTCTTCGCAGGCAAGCATTTGCAGACTGGTGAATAAATTTCAGCCGCTGTTTTACTGATGCATTTGTTTTTACTGCCACTTTTTGTATTTTGTGTTTTAATCTGCTGTACACCACTGCGCTATTTGTCAATGTGGAGGAGTTTATAAATTCTATTATAATATATATATATATATATATGTATATAAAAAAATTGTAAGCTTACCCCAAGCCAAACATGCAAATATGGAGTACGTCTTCCCCAATGAAGTCCAAGTAGAAAGTTGCACCTGACCCCAGAGGAAAAACAGAGGGGGGGAAAAAAGACAGTGGTTGAGTGTGGGTTGTTTTGAACACTGTATTGTTTGTTGAACTGTGGGTTAGCATGTTGTCTGAACACAGCCAGAGTGGCTCATTGACCATGCAATGTGGCTTATTTTCTCGTACAAGCCACCTTGAGAACCCATGGATTGTTGTTGGGTTGTTCAGGGTGGTTAACAGACCACCCTGGCTGGGTTCAGACAACATGCTAACCCACGGTTCAACAAACAACACTGCGTTCAAAACAACCCACACTCAACCACTGAGTGTGGGCTTTAGGTGTTGTTCGAACAGCCTCAGAATCTTGGAAAATTCACTATATTCTATGCTAATCCATGGATCAACAAACAACCCACAGTCCAAAATAACCCACTGAGTGTGGGTCAGCGTGTTGTGTGAACAGCCACCCTCTTTTAACAAGCACAGCAGATTTCCTATGCAGAAAAACCATGGCCTTGATTTGTTTTAAGTATTCATCTTATTGGCAAAGCAGTTTCAAAAGAGAGGGAAAACATACACTCTTGTGCCATTTGCACTGTTGGTTTCATATATTAAAAATACAATTCACGTTACGGGTACCGAAAACTGCAGGTATATTTCTACTGCGGTGGGATTGGGAAAACAGCCCATTTCAGGCCCTGCTCCATTCATCATTTTCATTGTTTTGATGTCTTTATTTTACCTGCTGTAATTGCTGTTGCGGTGGACAAGATGTAGCCCACGCTGGCAATCTGAGATGCATCATACAGCTGCGAGGCTTGGGTTAAGAACCTACAGCCCAAAAGAAAATAAAAATTAAACAGCGGTGCAAAAAAAGAAAAGAAAAGGGGAACATGTTGCTAAAAACATTAAGGCCAAGCATTTTTTAAAAATAGCCGAAAGAGAAAGGAAACCCCAGATAACAAGTGAGCAGAAAAAATGCCAAAGGCAAGGGGTGAAACCAGGAGTTGTGTTCTGAAAGGATGTGTTATTGCCGGCGCGTTTCGGACTAAATCCAGTCCTTCATCAAGGCAATTCTTATAACAATATAAAAATCACTTATCTCCTGAGCGCTGGCGCTCAGGAGATAAGTGATTTTATATTGTTATAAGAATTGCCTTGATGAAGGACTGGATTTAGCCCGAAACGTGTCGGCAATAACACATCCTTTCAGAACACAACTTCTGGTTCCACCTCTCAACACTTCTTAAAAAAATCTTTAAATACACCAGAAGCAGGAACCTGGCAGGGAAGAGGAACAGGACATGGGCAGAGAGAAAACAGATTCGCTGAGGGAGGGCCCCCAGCGAGGGAGTCTTGCCCAAGGGCCTACGAAAACCTGGACCTGGCACCGGTGCCCTCTTCACAAGCTTCCCAGAAGGCACCTGGTTGGCCACAGACAGGACTCAGAGCGCCAGACTCGGTGGTTGTTTTGCTCCTGCTGGGTCAGAGTGTTCTGCTACGCTGCAGCGTATGACTAGAGGCCTGGGAAGCTGCTGTTCAAACGCCTCCTTTTAAAATGCCACGAAAGCATTTTATAAAACGGGAAACAGTTTAACAGCTCCTAAAAGGGCCCACCTTCTGCCAAACGCCGATAATAACAACGAACAGTACAATTCCCTAGCTTTTTCCTGCCCACCCCGAGGCGGTTTAACATAATGTATCATTCATTTCAATTAAAATTTCAGTTCTGCTGACATTCAGTTGTAAGCTACAACTGGAAAATGCATACAGAAAAAAGAAGGAAGGGAGGAAGGAAGGAAACTCTGGCCCACTTACGTTGCCTGAAAGGCTGCCGTGGCCACCATGCAAACCACCATGATGTAGAAAATCGGGTATCCCAGCTGCAAGTTCCCTCGGATCGAAACCACAATCATGCCCGCCACCGCCTTCACCGTGATGACTGTCATGGAACCTGAAAAAACAACACCGTTGAAGCCAGCAATCCTCCTGTTGTTAAGAGAACAAGGTCATCGCCAGCAAAACAGCAACGGCGAGGCACCGCATGAATTTATTTTATTTTATTTTATTTATTACATTTTTATACCGCCCAATAGCCGAAGCTCTCTGGGCGGTTCACAAAAATCCTTCCAACAGGAACTAGAATTGCTTTGTAAGCTCCTTGGGGCAGGAACGCACACTCACTTCCCCCTTTGGGTTTTGCTATAAAGAGCCAGGCACACCAATCGTGCTGGAGTAGCTTATCAACCTAGCGTGTGAGGGTTTTTTGTCCCAATCTTGCCAACGTCCAGTTCTTCAGAGGTGAAACAGCACCACTACTCGGGCGGGCGGGAGGGCTGCAGCAGGACACGGGGACAGGGGGTTCGTCAAATGACGCAAAGTAGCCTGCTTGTGTGGTGGAGGACCGTGAGCTATTTAAAAAACAAGCCGCTGCCGGCTATAGGAATGACTCAGCCCCAGCGATGCTCATGACAACAGCGATTGTGCTGTGTGAGCAGCAAAGCTGTGTGAATTCCCGGCATTGGCAAATTTGATACACAGGGTGAAGAACTGGAACCCCGAGAGAGCAACTAGCCAATTCAGTGCGTCTGCCTGGAAGAGAGCATAGCTCACTCGTAAAGCACATGTTCTGGAAGCAGAAGGACCCCGGTTCAATTCCCAGCATCTGCCGGCAGGCACGAGGGAGACATTGCTAGTCAGTGCAGACCAGGGTTCAAGCAGTGTCTCCCTCCCCTTAAATTTGCTGCTTCCCAAAGCTGCTTTTGTTTCAAGACAAACACACAAACTAGAGGAAAGATGCACACAGCTGTGATGCATCTAGTTTGGCTTTGCTTTCTTAACAAGACACACAGAGACCGTGTTCAGAAGTAACACTAGCTATTTGTGGAAATTCATGGGTTAATTAACCCACAAATTGTGAGGACGTGCACCATGCACAAGCTGCTTCCTGTTTCCAGTAACAACCCTCGAAGGCTGCATTGGAGGGCTGTTACAGTGACATCCGAACCCAAGAATCCAAGGTTGTTTGTGGGTTAAACAACCCCAACTGAACAGAAGAACAAGCCATGGGTTAATTAACCCACAAATTGCTACTGAAAGTCGCCTTACAGCCAAACAGTGAGAGCAATAGTTTGAAAATTAACCAAGGATACGGAACGGACGGCGCATGAATAATGCACACATGTCAAACTTACCCAAGAGTGCTACCAAGAGCAGAATCACCACAATATAATTCGCTTTCTTCTCTTTGTAGAAGTACAGCAGCAGGCAGAAAATGATGATCTCCACCAGCTAAGGAAAAACAAAAAGAGAGCATAAATAAGGCTGGGTTTTAAATCAGCCCATCAGCAGAGTCCTGGATTTTGGAGACTGGAGAGGGAGCTCCATTTGGGAAGCGAAGAAGAACAGGCTGCTTCAGCTTAGCTCTCCTGCAACCCGGGAACTGGAATTTCTTATTTCGATTTCTACTCCATCCCGAAAGCTGGGATATTAATGCTCCGCGGGCCTCAGGCTGCAGTTAGGTTTGCCGGTGAAGGGCAAAAAGCAGAGGAGATATTTCAAACTCTTCCTCGGACAGATATTGAAAGGTTCTGATCTCCAAATTTTAAGGATGCCCTTTTCAGGAAGTGTGTGGGCAGCTGCCATGAATCCCCTGTACTCTCTTCACCTTTTCTTCGAAATCCAAGTGTGAATTTTACTTCTCATTAGGCAATCGAGGACTGATAAGCCTACAAAAGTTGCTAGTCCTCCGAACATTTTTACTGTCCCCTCTTCCGTAGCCCACATGGAAACACAAAGTAATAATATCCATTAGCGGGCTAGTAAATTGCCTTCCATCAATTCATCCCTTCTCCACCAGCTCGGTCACTCGCCTGCATGGAAATTTTGTTCACCTATAGCGACTAGGTGAGTTTTTTTAAGATGAAGCTGACTTACACCCTCAGGTATGGGGCACCAGTTGAAGATGCCTAGGGACTGAGGCCAGCCCAACTGCACCAAGCAGCCAGTAGTATTTTAGGGGCACCTAATAAATTAGGGGTGCTGAACCTCTTTCAGCCCAAAGGCATAGCTCTCGGGGGGGGGGCTGTTCCAGTGGTGGGAGGAACTGAAGACAAAAGGGCGAGTTCAAGCACACACACACACACCCAATACCAGCCTATTTTAGCTGAAAGCTTTTACTGTCAGTAACCTAGCTTTAGAAGAGGCATTTCAATATTTTTGGAATGGGGGGGGGGGGGAAGTCACAAAACCACCAAAACAAGACTTGGCGGAGGGTGTGTGTGGAAAAGTGGCCCTCTGCGGAATCCCAGAGGACCAAACAGGGCCTCCCAGGGGACTGAATTTGGACCCTGGGTCTGAGGTTCTGTCCCCTTGCTAAGCGATTGCACTATTCCATTTGATGTGGCTCAATCCCATGATCCCACTATTCCATCTGCTCTGGCCTAATCCCAATCCCATGATGCTGATGTTAAGTATTTGAAAAGAAATACTTGCTTAGTCATTAAAATTGTGTGTGTATGGCTATCTCAGGGTTAAACAGAGAAAGTCTATCTGTGGGCAATTACCTTGAGATAGAGGCTGTTCTGGGAACCTTGCCAAGATTCTAAGTTAGCCTCATCACAGCTGTATGTAATGTAGATAAGAATGGTGTAAGATGTGTATATAGTTTCTCACTTGTGTAAAATGGAACTGATCACTGCTTACTGATCACTGCTCTCTGTGTATGCCTCAGTGTGCTGATCTGAACTGATCTGATTTGAACTGCACAGAAGCCTGAAGGAAATAAACCAGCTCTGCTGTGTAAGACCTGCGTGATGTGTGTTTGTTTCTGAGCACAGAGTTCCAGAGAGAGAAAAGTTCTGGCACAATAACCCAACAGCTGATTGGTGGGAGATTCAGGACAGATGGAAGGAAGGACTTCTTCACACAGTGAAGACTTAAACTATGGGATTCACTATTACATGATGTGGTGATGGCCAGCAATTTGGATGGAGAAGACTATCAATGGCTACTAGTCCTGATGGCTATGTGCTACCTCCAGTATCAAAGGCAGTAAGCCTCTGTACACCAGTTGCTGGCGAACATGGGCGGGAGGGTGCTGTTGCACTCTTGTCCTGCTTTCTTGGTCCCTGGCCAACAGCTGGTTGTCCAATATGTGAACAGAGTACTGGACTAAATGGACCCTTGGTCTGACCCAGCAGGCTAGATCAGGCCATCATGATTCTGAGCTCCACCTCTCCTGCCTCGGCACCTCGAAAGGAAATTGTGGAGGCATGTCGGGCAGCTCCCGGTCATCTTGCCCCGATGGGCCTCCTTACCATGTACAAGAGAAAAGGCCAGCTGACTAAGTGCCGAGTGATGTTCTCGCCTGTCATGGTCTCGTGACTGTTTGGCCCGAAGGTTATCAGCAGGTACGTTCCTACAACGGCCAAGCCACAGCCTACAAAAGACAAAACGTAGCGTCCTTTGGCGGAAAGGACAGAAGAGGTTGCGTTAGTGGGTTAGTTTGGAGGCCTACTGCAGCCTTGAGCTCTACACACATGCGCACAAAGAGCAGGGCAGCGGGAGGAGTTATAGGCTAGACTTTTGCCAACATTGGGGCTGTTCACACAACACGTTTGCAATCATTGGGATTGTTCACACAACAATGGTTAAGTGTGGGTTGTTTGGAACTGTGGGTTGCTTGTTGAACCGTGGGTTAGTGTGTCGTCTGAACGCAGCCAGGATGGCTCATTAACCATGCAGAATGGCTTATTTTCTTGAACAAGCCACCTTGAGAACCCATGGTTTGTTGTTGGGTTGTTCAGGGTGTTAACAAGCCACACTGAGTGGTGAACAAGCCACCCTGGCTGCGTTCAGACAACTTGATAACCCACCCTACAGAAAACCAGCTTTGTTCATACAAACGCTAGCCCTCAGTTCAAAACAACCCACATTCAACCACTGAATGTGGGTTAGCGTGTTGTATGAACAGCCTCTCCATGCCATCCAGCATAGAAGGGGCTGAGATAAAAATCCAGATAAAGGTAAAATCCAAGAGTCAGGTTCGGGTAGTGGTGAGCTTATGCAAACTGGGAGGGGGGGTTCCTCTTTCCTTTTTTCGGTCTGCTGACGTGCCATAGAACTACTCCTACATGCAGGAAGGTGGGTTAGTAGAATTCATGGACTTAAACTCTGCATTTCTGACATAATGGCACTCTAGCCTGTCCTTACAAGACCAGTCCTAACAAATTAGCAGTTGAGAAACAGGGGGGAAAGCAATTTGTAAGAACAGCAGGAAATTCTAGCATGCAGTGTCAAGAGCCAGTTCTTGTTGGCTTGTACAGTACGTGCAGGATACAACTAGGAAGGAAAAGAGAGGATTTGGGGAGGGAAGCCACGTGCAATGGTGAAGCTAAAAAGTTATTTAAAACATGCATCAGGAACTTACTCAAGAAGTCTTTGGGCTTCCATTTTTCCTTAATGAATATGACTCCAATAATTGCACTTGCTAAGTGAGGAGGAGAAGAAGATGACAAGTGAGAAATATTACTAATACTAAATATTACTAATACTTGTTAGACTTTTATTGATTGGTTTGTAGAGGTGGATTATTATTTTAGTTTTGCTGATTATTGTTTTATTGGGTTCTTGGTGTTATTTATTTATTATCCCACCTTTCCGCTCTTGCAAGTATCCTACGGATCTTTCTGACAATTTTCTTTATGTACTTTGCAACAAAAATAAATAAATCTTCAAATCTACATTTAGGAAACAAAATATAAAGTAACCCAATCAATTCTATTAAGTGAGATTAACTACAACATCAGCAAAACAATTGCAATTCATTTTCACTGAAACTTGCATAGACCTAGGGATTTATTCATTTTTTACACCACCAGTGACTGTGACCATGCAAGAGAAATTGACTTTGGAGTGATAATTTATGATTTGGCAATGAAAAAGGTCAGGGAAAAATAAAACACTAAAGTGAATTGGTCTAATTATAAAATATTTGCACCTGTGTTGGGCCCATAATAATAATAATAATAATAATAATAATAATAATAATAATAATAATAATAATAATAATAATAATAATATATTACTATTACTACATAATAAAATATAGCCATTCTCATCATCATCATTAATGCTGTTATTATTTATTTATTTTATTGTAGTACTTTTATCCCGCCAAAAAGGCTCTCAAGGCGGCTTACAAAAATAATTCGTAAGATAGTCCCCGCCCACAGGCTTACAGTCTAAAAAACATGACACAAAAGGAAAGGGGATTGGGAGGGAGGAGGAAAAGAAAATTGTATTACGATCAACCTCCAAAATTACAAAATAGTCAGCGACCTTTGTGGTTGTCATGTTAAACAAAAATAGCAAAAAGTGGGCCGGGGTGTTTTGGAACGCCATAGAAAAGCCCCAGTGTGGGCTGTGGTGTCATTTCAGAAATGTAGAGATTCATGTATCTAGAGATTGTATTATGGGATCACCCTGTGCATGAGAGAGTAGTCTGTACTCCACCCCCCAAAATTATGCTTGGGCCCTACCACAAAGCAAGACTTTGATGTCTCTTCCATTATTTCTTATATACACGTGGGATGTTGCAGTGTGGAGGGCTCTGGTTAAGTATCTGAGCCAGCCAGCCATGCCCTCCACCATGATACTCCATTTTATTTCCACTCCCACCCTGGTTTTCTGGTGTCCCCACCCACCAACAAACCCTGAGCATTCTACAGACACTGAGCATGCTCATCCTCTTTGAGATGTTTTAGGTTTCTGGGTTTATTCATAGAATCATAGAATCGTAGAGTTGGAAGGGGCCTCTAAGGCCATCGAGTCCAACCCCCTGCTCAATGCAGGAATCCACCTTAAAGCCTACCTGACAGATGCTTGTCCAGCTGCCTCTTGAAGGCCTCTAGTGTGGGAGAGCCCACAACCTCCCTAGGTAATCGGTTCCATTGTCGTACTGCTCTATCAGTCAGGAAGTTTTTCCTGATGTCCAGCCGGAATCTGGCTTCCTTTAACTTGAGCCCATTATTCCATGTCCTGCACTCTGGGAGGATCGAGAAGAGATCCTGGCCCTCCTCTGTGTGACCACCTTTTTGTGTATGATGGTGTGTCCCCCCTCATTTTGTTTTTTATACTTCTGCAAACCTTGGGGCTTACCAATACCCTCGTTTCTCAGCTGCCCCATTTTGGCTATATAGTCATCGGCACTCAGCATCTAGATTCAGTATTAAAGGGAGCGATATGTTCCCAATATTTCATCATACTCCAATGAGGAGAGGTAGGCAAGCCAGCGCCCTCCAGTTGTTTTGGACGACGGCTTCCCCGATCCTTGGCCACTAATCATGATTGTTGGGCCTGATGGGAGTCAGTAGTCTAAAACATCTGGAGAACTCCAGGTTGGCTACCCTTGCTCTGGGCTGACTAAGAAAGGGAACACAAGATGCAGCTGTGCAGACAGGAGCAGCGTTGCTGAGCCCCCGCTCCAGCAGTGCACGGAGGACACGGCTTTACTTCCTCCATGCAAGTTGCCATTCACTTCTACGGACAGGGGTAGAGCGCTAGAGTTATTGCCACTGATGCAGTGAGGACAAAACCCACCTGCCACCATGGAGCACCAGGTGTTCTTCCAGTAATAATCCTAATAATCACTTTAACGAAGCGCTATTGCATGGTCAAATTACTTCACCTATATGATTTTAGGCAGCCAGTGTGGTGTAGCCATTAGACTGCAGTGGTTCCCAAAGTGGGCGGCACCGCCCCCGGTAGGATTGCATAGGGGGGCATTAAGAGGCAAGGGGGCAGCAGGGGGGCGCTAAGAGGCAAAGGGGCAGCAGGGGGGCGCTCGAGGTGGTCTTTTCCGTACCAGGAGTTTTGGTTACAGAAGGAAATTTCTGATCGCTCTCCTGCACTATGGAGCGTGGTTCAGAAGCTCCTGGTTGCATTTCCAACATCATATTTGGTGGAACGTGGTTTTAGTGTGGTCTGCCTACTTCTCTCCAAGCAAAGAAATCGACTCCAGATTACTAAACGTGGTGATTTAAGACTCACGTTAAGTGACTTTAAACCAGACACTGGGAAACTGGTATCACTTCATCAAGCCCATCCATCACATTACGAATTTACAGAATAGTGAGGTACTCTTATCTACCCTAGTTACTAAATGTGCTATCTAATATTCTTGCTAAATGACTATCAGACTTTGAAAAGATGATATCACTGAATCAAGTTCATCAATTATGTTTAATTGAATAAACTAAAAAAAATGTAATTGGATTTTGAATAAATATTCAATTAATTGTTACTGTTTTGAATTTGTTATTATCTTCCTTAGTGGGTCGTTGAAAACCGCTATTCTGAATAATGATTTTTATAGGGTAGGGTAGGGGGTGCTGGGCATGAGTTTGTGGAACTAAGGGGGCGGGCGGTTATCTGAACAAGTTTGGGAACCACTGGGTTAGAGTGTTGGCTAGGACGGAGCAAACCTGGGTTCTAGACCCTAGACTGGCACGAAGCTCACTGGATGACCTCAGGCCTGTCAGGCCTTACAGGGTGGTTGTGAGGCTAAAATGGAGAGAAAGAGGATCATGTGCCACACCTTGGGCTCCTTGGAGGAAAGGCAGGGTACAAACATGACAAATAGCCCGGATGGTTTCATGCTATTACCAGTATTCGAGGCAGTACGCCTGTATGCATCAGTAGCTGGGGAACATGGGTGGAAGGGTGCTGTTGCACTATGTCCTGCCTTGTTTGTCCCTGGCCGATGGCTGGATGGCCACTGTGGGAACAGAGTGCTGGACTAGATGGACCCTCGGTCTGATCCAGCATCAGGGCACGTCTTATGTTCTTAAAGACAATAAATAATTTTGCTGTAGTCCTTAAAACCAACCCTGCCAGATAGGCCACGTAATTATCCCCATATTGTAAACGGAAGGGATGCACTGAGAGAGAAGCTTGCCAAAGGCTACCTGGTGAGTTCATAGCACAGGTGAGATTCAGACCGTGGCCTTCTCTTTAGACACACTGCCTGTCCTGATGGTGGGCATTTTACTAGTTTTCTACTGAAAAGAGTAGCCACGCTGAGTCTCCTGTCCTCTATGCTGTCTCCAACCTGGCGTCCTCCAGATGTTTTGGACTTCAACTCCCATCATCTCCAGTCAGCCTGGCCAATGACCAAAAATGCTAGGAGTTGTAGTCCAAAACACCTCAAGGGCACCAGCATGGGGAAAGCCACTGTAAAAGCTTTTCAAATGAAATAAAACCATATGCAGAGGAACTGACCTATGACGGACACGGCGCCCAGTGGCACGATCAGGGAAAGGGGCGCAAAGGCATAGGCGGAGAAGACCCCCAGCTCCCCCAGGAACAGCAGGAAGAGGCCACACCACCAGGTCTTGGTCTTGAAGTAGGCCCGGTGGTCTTTACATCCCACCAACCGGAGATGGCTGTACTTCTAGGGAAAGGAAAAAGCCACAAAGTGTCAGGTTGGCGTTTTGGCCAAAGCTTGTTTTAGGGAATGGGTAGTGTGTGTGTGTGTGTGTGTGTGTGTACTTTTTGTTCCCTTCTGCTCACCTGGAGGTTGAGCGCGATGCTGATAACAAGATGCCCAAAAATAGCCAGCAATGCGCCAATCAGGTTTTCCTGCAAGAAACAGACGCACGCAGGCATTAACTTTCTGCCCAGGGTGTACAGGTGGCAAAGACACTTGCCAGGTGAATAATACTTAGCAGTCAATATGCCAAAGGCCCAGAAATTCAACCGCCAGCCATGGCAATGGATATTCCCTCTCCCAGGGCTACCATTCCTTCCCACAACTGGCCGAAACAAAGATCACTCCCCCATCCCACCCCTGCCCTGGACTAGAGCTCTCAGCAAGCCGCAAAGCACTGGAGGAAGAAGGGTTCTTGCATTTGGCTTTGGCTTGCAACGAGAGTTTTCTGGAACTTTCCCAATCAGAACATTTCCCACCAACCCAAATGGACAGAGATCTGATTTCTCACATTTATTTGACGTCCTTTCTTAGTTCTGCTTACTAAATGTAATGTTAGTTTTACGTGCTGTGTAGCAACTCATAGTTGTGGTCCTTCTTTCATGAGCACAGAAGTGAATGAGTATCCAAGGTGAACCCAAGAAAGGGAGATCGTTTCAGGTTGCTGGACACGGTTTCGGCCTCTTTTTTGTTGTTGTAAGGCCTTCTTCAAGGGGTGTAACAACAGTAAGACTTCTAATTACTGTTGTTCCAGCCCACTGAAGAAGGCCTTACAAAAAATAAAGAATCCAAAATGCATCAGGCCTTTTACTAACAAAACTTTGTCCAGCATCCAGAGACAACCCTCTCTTTCTTGGGTCTTCGTTTCATAAACAGACAAATAAACAAACAGGCACTTTGCTCTTTCCTGGGTCACCCTCCATCACCGTTCCCCAACCTGATGCCTTCCAGATGTGCTGCCCTGTAACTCACGTGGGCTGAAGGGTGCTGGAAGTCTGAAGCATTTGGAGGGCATCAGGCTGGGGAAGGCTACTTTAGAGAGGGGGGGAGAAATTTTGGATGACAAGACAACTTTACCTTGTAAGAGAAGGAATCCTCGTGGGCTTGCAGGGGCACCGCCTCAGTAGCAAGCAGCTGGAGCTGCAGGCCGGGGGCGTTTGCTATTTCCATTTCGTTTTATCCACGCATTCCCTGCCCAGTGTGTTCAACCTGCTCCGTGAACCGCAGCAGCGCTTCAAATTGACCAGGGAACGGCAGGGCCCACCTTGTTCCACCTCTCCATTTTGCTGCTGCAGGGCTACAGAACAGCCGGGAAGCGGTGGGAACCGGCCTCCTTGTCCGTGGGCATTCTCCTTCCTATACAAAAATAAAAACACAAAAAGGGAGGTGTGTGTGTGTGTGTGTATGTGTGTGTGTGTGTGTGTGTGTGTGAGAGAGAGAGAGAGAGAGATACTTCCACTGGAGGCTCTGATGACAGTAAGGCTGTGAATCTGCTCTGGGCTTCAGTCAGAACTCTAAAGGAGCTATCTAAGGGGGTCTGCCCCACTGTCACTGCACCTTGGATAGCTGCGTTAGAGTTCTGACTGAAACCTGGACCGGATTCGCAGCCCCACTGACATCGGAGCACCAGCCTCCAGCGTCTCCTCCAGGAAGAGGCCCCAATGACTTGCTGTTTCTGAAAAGCTTATGTTTCCCAGCAGATATAAGAGAGCACCGATGTAGCAACGGAGACCAGAGCACAAGGCTGGCTCAAATTCTCATCTCAGCCGCAAACGTACCCCTTAAGCGAGCTTCAGCTATTGAGAGGTATAGAAATACAATAAATACATAATAAACAGCCCTGCCACCATTATCTCAGTTTCTCTCCCTCACCCCTCAGCTGCCCACATCTATGACAACAAAAGAACATGCGTGTCTGTCCGTCTGTCACCCCCATAGCTCCAAAACCATGAAACCTAGATACCTGAAACTTAGCGTGCATACTTACAGGACCCTAAGAGTGTGCACCCCAGGGTTGTTGTTGTAGTTTTAAACCCACACACATTAATCTATTTTCAGTGCAGTAACAGCTTCACAATCTCCAAACAAACCCACAATTTCCAAAATGGCTCATCTTTTTAAGGGCAAACACATGTGTGTGTGTGTATACACACACACACACACACACACACACACACACACACAGAGTGAAGTAGTACAAGCACCAGCAACACCCAGTAAAGCAGCTTTCCCTCACCTGGTGCCTTGTAGATGTGCTTGGACTACAACTCCCATGCTCCCCAGCCAGCAAGACCATTGGTCTTTCAGGTTATTTTCAACCTGCAACATTAAAGGTGCTGCTATTGCTTTTTGAGTTTTATTTGTAAACCTACCTGGGCCGTCCTAAGCCCCAAAGCTGAATATAGCTGCTTTTTAGTCTTTACAGACTAAAAAGTCTTTACAGACTTTAGTCTTTACAGACTTGCAGTCTTTACAACAACCTTATGATGTAGACCCATTATTCTCTGCAGCTCACAAACACTGCCAAGGCCTTTCCCATGAATCTTGCCTCTTGGTAGTATAGCTGGTTTGAGAGCAGCAACGGCGTCCCATCTTTAGCAACTCAGCAGCAGGCAGTAGGTGATGGTAAACAGGCTCCCGCCCCTCCGGACAGCTGTTCTTCCCTTAAGCTTCCGTTGCTGCCTTACAATCCCACTGGGTATGAACGATTGCTTGTTGAAGGTGCCCTATGAAACGTACTACACTCAAGCTAGGCTCGCTTGCATATGCAGTTCCAGGGCTAGGAGGCTTTTAAGCACACAAGCCATGCACATCTGGGAGCTTGCATAGAGACTGACACAACAGCAGGGCTAGGATTTTAGTCGTGAACATTGTAAGAACACCAGAGCCCTGCTGGATCAGACCAAGGGTCTGTCTAGTCCAGCACATTTTTCACACAGTGACCAACCAGCCGTCGACTAGGGACCAACAAAGCAGGACATGGTGCAACAGCACCTTCCCACCCATGGTCCCCAGCAACTGGTGTATATAGACTTACTGCCTCTGATACTGGAGGTAGCACAAAGCCATCAGAACTAGTAGCCATTGATAGGGATTTATCCAACCCCCTTTTAAAGCCATCCAAACTGGTGGCCATCACTACATCTTGTGGTAGTGAGTTCCATAGTTTGACATCAGTCCATGCAGGTTCCCTCCAACCTGCCCCCCCAGATGTGTTGGGAGGATGAACTGTTACCCCAGAGCAGTCCAATGGATTCAAATTAAGGTCATTTATTAAATGATTTAAAATAAAATCTAGACACTGCATCATGCCAAGCACTTCTCAATCACCCCTGCACTTTGCACTCAATGACTAGAAAACCAGAAGATGGGATTCAATTTACTTCCTACTGGGCAAACGGGGAAATACCGCTTGCAGGCCTCACCATAGTCTAGGTAAGATTCCCCTCCACCGATGGCCCCCAATTCAGACTTCCTCAACCTGGTGCCCTCCAGATGTGTTTGGACTGCAACTCCCATCATCCCCAGCAAGCCATGCCGCAGTCCAACACTTCTGGTGGGCACCAAGTTGGGGTAAGGTTGCTCCAGATGGGTTTGGGCTACAACTCTCATTAGCCACAGCTGACGCAGGCCGATGGTTGTGATGGGAATTGCAGTCCAAAACACCTGGAGGCTGCCAGGTCAGGGAAAGCTGGTCTAGGCATTTACAATCATGTGGACCAAGAGAGGGCCTAGAACTGTGCTGCTCCTCCTCCTCCTCCTCCTCCCCCCAGTATCACACAGGGAAGCTGCATGATTCATTGCCGCCTTGCCCCTCCCTAGTTCAGAATTCCACGCTGCCATCGATATCAGTCAGTAAATAATTGCTGATCCAAGGTCACACCGTAAAAAAGCCACTGATCCAAGTTCACATCTCAAAGCCCGCAACTCCATCTTAACACCACTGGCTAACCCTTTGGGAACGTGTGGGCTCTTCTTGCCTCAGTGCTCGAGCCAAATTTCCAAGCCCTTCATAAGCCGACATTTCTCGAATATTGCTTCTCTGCATTACATAACATGCCAAACGCAGACTCCTCCGGCCACCCCCATTCACACGCAATGGGATGTAGAGAAAGCACGTGATGGTATCGCAAACCCTTTCAACACCATTCTACGCAGGTTTACTCAGGCAGCTCTCAGGCAAGACTTCAACGGTGCCGTTGTCCTGCCTCCTTCACGGAATTTTACCTGGGGCCCAGACGCCATCCTCTTCCATTTGGGGCCCTCCCATGTTTTCCCACCATCTCTTCGGTCTTCTTTTTTCTTGCCAGTAAAAACCACGCTGCACGATGGCTTTCGATCCTTAGCACTAGGAGCCCTCCGTCCGGAAGCACCCTCAGAAGCAAGTTCCGCCGAATTCAATGGGACCTACTTCCAAGTTAGGTGTGCACGTTTATGTGACGGGGTCTGGCAAGGCGGGCAGTCAAGGGTGGGCACGAGTGGGCCCCTGCCGAGGGCCACCACCACCACCCAGCAGGGGCCACTGACAAAAGCCGGCCAGAGTTGCTCCCCCTTCTAATTTTATTTATTTATGACATTTTTATAACGCCCAATAGCCAAGGGCCTCTAGGCAGTGCACAATTAAAACCATAAAATACAATATGCATACAATAAATTTAAAACATTAACAGTTTAGGAATACAATATAAAATCAGATAAATTGCAGTCCAGGGAAAGCCTGTGTGAAAAGGTATGTTTTATTTATTTATCCCGCCTTTTTTCCTCCAAGGAACCCAAGGCGGCATACATAATCCTCCTCCCCTCCATGTTATCCTCACAACAACAACCCTGTGAGGTAGGCTGGGCTGAGAGTCTGTGACTGGCCCAAAGTCACCCAGTGGGTTTCCATGGCTGAGTGGGGACTAGAACCCGGCTCTCCCGACTCCCAGTCCAACACCTTAGCCATTACACCACACTGGCTATGTTTTCGGGAGGCGTTTGAAGGATGTTACATTTTCCGCCTCCAGAACTGCACAAGGGAAGTTTTTTCCAGAGGCTGGGTGCCACTACAGAGAAGGCCTGCTGTCGAGGTCTTTCATGGCAGCATTCCATTCATTTCGGAAAAGCCAGCAAGACCTCCTCTGAAGGTCATAACTGTCGTCTGGACGTATAAAAGGGAAGGCGGTCTGCTAGGTATGCTGGTCCCAAGTTGTTTCTAGGATAATAATGTAACCTTGTTATTATCCTCTTCACCATTGAAACCTGGTGGTTCATCTGCCTCTCGCTTTGGCCCAGATATTGGTGCTGGCTAGGGCAGAAGATGCCGCGTGCTGCTTGCTCCCTGGCTCTCTGCCTGTTAGGCAAGCAAGTAGTAGCCATGATGAGAAAGAGGAGGAGGAGGAGCAGCTAGTGAAAATGGCGGTGAGAAGGTAGACTCACTGAGGGAAGGGGGCCACTAAGAGCATCATCACACAGGGGAAAATAGCATTTGCGTACCGTCGCTTCTCCGCCCATGCATTTGTCCCTCATTACTTCCTCTTTTGAAAGAGTAAGTAAACAACGTACAAGAAAACGCTCATCCGATGGAGCTCTGAGGGTGTCTTGCTAAAGGGACCTCAAAAACCTGGAGCTGGTTTTCGGTTTGTGCTCTGCACAGTATTAAGATACATATATGTGCATTCCTCTCTTGCATTGCTTGTAGTTCTCCAGATGTTTTGACTTACAACTCTCCTCAGTCCTAGCCAGCATAGCCAATGGCAGGGGATGACAGCAGTTCTAGGCCAAAACATTTGGAGGGCCACAAGTTGCCCACCCATTTTAGACTGACTTCATAAATCTTCTTTTTATTTTATTATTACCCTATTGCATAGTTTTCGTCTTCTTCCCTGTACTCACAACACACAGAGACATATTTATGCAATTAGCCGGCCACTTCATGCACTGTACTACATCATTTAAACGCTGGCCCACAAAAGACACAATCACTCTTGTTAAATCCTTAAAAGCGCAATCCTATGCATGTTTAGACAGGAAAAAAGGCCTACAACTCCCAGCATGTCTGGCTGGGGCATGCTGGGAACTGTAGGCCTTTTCCCTTGTCTAAATATGCATAGGATCGCACCCTAAGGTAGCCTTCCCCATGTGTAGAAGTACAATGCCACTGGCTGTGCTGGTTGTGGATTATGGGCGTTGTAGTCCAACACATGGGGCAGGCATTGAAGGTACCGCAAGACACATCTGTTTTTTAACTGCAGCAGACTACCAGCGCCATCTCCTCATGGAATTGACCGTCATGTGAAGGTTTTGATCCTAGAGGCCAGGCACCATAGTGCATCACAGCAAAAACAGAGAACCCTCTGGCACCTTAAAGGCTAACAAATTTATCTTGGCATAAGTTTTCATAGTGAACTAGGTTGATGAAGCAGGCTAGATATAGCCTACGAAAGCTTATGCCAACATAAATGCGTTGATCTAGATTATGGAAACTTCTCAAAGGCAGAATTAAACTGGGGAGGGGGCGAGAGGGGGGGAGAGAGAGAGAGAGGCGGGGGAAATAATAATCTTTGCGAATCAAGTTTTCCCACCTTACTTCCTGCTTGATCTAAAACCCCACGTTTAACTTATCCCCTGATCCAAAGCTTGTAGTCCACTAACAAGCAAACACATTGCCCTTTTTTAAAATATAGTTGTTGTTGTTGTTGTTGTTTTTAAAGTGGCATCTAACAGGCACAACGAGAATATTAAATCAGATCACAAACATCTTGGAAAATAGGAAGCCGCATCGTTCAAGCCTCCTCGTTTCTTTCTATTTCCCAGGTCACAACCACCTCCACCCAAACCACTCACCTGCTTCTGTTTCCACCTGAAGGACACCCCGCTGTCTCTTTTGCAACCGAAACGCCGGGCAAGCTGGAGGCAGAAATCGCTTGGAATGCTCCTTCTCCGGACTGGGTTGTTGAGCTTCCAAAACAAGCGTCCGATTTGATCCGGAAGCTGCCACTCACCGCCCCGGAAACCTGGCTCTTGCAGGCGACTGGCTCGCCCGGAGAAGGGAAAGGGAAGGCAAGCTGGGTGGACGGGCGAGCCGAGCGCCTCTTCGCGGTAACCGGTGGAGCTTGCTTGCTTGGAGTGCGCAAGGCGCAGAGGGCCGGCATAGAATTGCGGCACGAACAGCACGCTTTCTTGTTTGTGCGGGGGCCCCTAGTGGTCACAGTCTGGCATGATGCCTCGATGGCTTTTCCTTGTTTTGGACTACAACTCTCATAGGCCCCAGCCAGCATGGCCATTGGTCAGGGATTATGGGAGTTGTCCAAAATAATCTGGATTATTATTATAATCCTCCTACCCCTGCTGGTTTGTTGCAGGAAAAGTAACAAGGGACCTTGTGGGTTGTATACAATTTAGGGCATCATCCTTTGCAAGTTTAGACGGGGAAAATTTCTACAACTTCCAGCATTCCTGGCTGGGGGAATCCTAAAAATTGTAGGATTCCCCCCCCCCATCTTAAAACGCATAGGATTGCACCCTTTGTTTTTATCATACAAACAACTACAGTAGCTAATGTTGTAAAGCATAAGTAAAACTCTAAAATCTATATAGTGTAATACCTTTATTTGGCCAACTCAAAGTTCACGAAAAATGTGCAAGCTTTTGAAATCTCCAGATCTGTTCATCAGGGAAGATGTTACAAAAAGCAGGTGGCGGTGAGGAGGCTGACTGGATGTTGTTGTCAGGACCATGCTGACATCCTGACAACATCCACACTGCCTCTCGCCCTCACCTGCTTTTTTGTCACATCTTGCCTGATGAAGAGACCTGGCAAACTTGAAAGCTTGCACATTTTTTTAAACTTTCAATTAGCCTAATAAAGGTGTTACAGTCCATGGATTTTGGAGTCTATATTATGTTTAGTACTAATTAGGTTGTATTATGTGCAATTTGTATAAATAATAGAACTTAAAAGCTCTTTATAACTTTCCAGAGGAAGGGGTCCTCGCCATGTTAGCCTGTTGCAGCAAAACAGCGGAGCCTTGTGGCACTTTATAGACTCACGCATTTACTGCAGCACATAAGGGGTTTCAACTAAAATAAAGTTTTATCATAGCCTCAGATGCATTGAGTTCTCAGCTGACACATTTTTGTATACATGGGTATATGGGGGGGGGGAAGTGAGCAATGGGGGAAATGAAATGCAAAACATGCATGCTGTGACAATTACATGAAAGCATGAAAAAAAAAGCGCAGTGTAGAATGGAAGCACTCTTTACATCTCCAGAGGCTCGCTGTCTTTAAAAACATTATAAAATGTTGCCCTCTCCTCTGGAGAGAAATTGGGAAATTATATGTGTACATGTATATAATATAAACAGAAATATGCCAGCCCAACTTGCTCGCCACAGACAGGGACAAAGTGGTTTTCCTGCACACAGTGAGAAACTCAGAGCATTTTATCTCAACCTTTTGCACTAGTAAAGATGAAGCGTGCAAAAGCCAGCCGCAAAAATCATCTTTAAAAAGATGCCGCTGCCTTTTGCCACCTTAAGCAAAAGGGCACACACAGCCAAAACTGCTAGGCCTCCATGACTTCAAGCTTGGTTTCCATACACCCTATGGAACAAAAGGCTGCTTCAGAGAGCCTCTTTGTGATTGGGTGACATGTAGGCCACTTAAAGTGACGGGCAAAATGACTGGAGGAGACGAGAACTTTGTTCTCTTTGTTGCCCAGGGCAACAAGTTGTAAACTTGCTCAAGATGCTCGTCTAGGGCAGCCCCTACGAGCCAGGTAAGGCGAGCAGCGCCGTGGGGCCTTGAGAAACGAGCCAAGCCATGCAGGGCCTGCATCGTCAATACGGCCCTTATCAGATGGGATTATTATTTTATTCTTTAAAGCAAAGATGCATTTATTTTGCCATCACGTTCATAACAACAATGACATCCCATCCTCTCTTCCTGTCCTGTTGAGTGTTGCACCTGACAGTGCTCGATTGCCGCTGTGTTTGAGGAAACCCCATGCTTCCTCTGCTGTGGGGTGGCGGTGGTAACCCCGATGCAGAAGGAGGATATGGACTTTCCAGCGGCTGGGGCCACCCCCTGCCCTCCACCCAGGCAGAAGGCGACCGATCAGGAGTTGCCACCTGCCCGGGAACACCTCCGCTGCAACGCTGGAGCGAGGTTAGATGGCAGCTGCACTGTACTCGCCTCGCTCCAGCGAAAAAGTCAGGGTAAGACTTTCCCCGACTTTTAAAATTTGCAGTTTTGCAGGAAAGCCCCATGCTGGCTGCTGCATCGTATAACTGATGTAGTGCCACCGTGCAGCCAGCATGGGGCTTTCGAAGCGTATAGACAGCCTCAAGGTGTTCCCTCACACACAAAATAGGAGCCTTCTCTTCGCTCAGTCCTGGAATTATTGGCGGGAGTGATTTGGTACCTCTTGACTCATTCTAATCCAGAGTTTCCCAACCTGCCCCCTTCCAAATGTGTGCTGGACCACAAGTCCCATTATCCCCAAGCAGCAGGCCCATTGGCAGAAGGTTGATGGAAGTTGTAGTCTCACACCCCTGGAGGGCACAGGGTTGGGGTAGGCTGTTCCATCCTATTGGTGGTGTGTGACCAGAGCATCTGGCGCATAGATCCCACAGGTGGGAACAGCAGTGCATATCTAGACACTGGTTCTGTGCTAGTAGATTCAGGCACACACCAGAGTCTGGGAGATGTGATTCCCAGACTCTGCTCTTCCCATGGTTTCGGCCACATAATTGCAGGAGTTTCCTAATCTTCCCTCCCCGGCCACATATTTATTCTGCGAAGTTACATGGGGACACAAGTTAAACCAATGGCCATGTGTCCTCTTTTATAGAGGACTCTCCTCTGTTTGAAGGCATCCTCTATTTGAAGGGCTGCCCCATTTAAAGATAAAGAGCCATCAGGACTGTTGCCCATCCACAGGTAGCAGCACCTGGACAGCAGACTGACCAGGCAAGGCACAGAGGCCACCTGGTCACAGGCTGCCACACTTGGTGAGTTGGACTGCGTTTCTATTGAAGTTATAATAATCATTTCTAAACTTGTATCTACCGTATCTGTAGAAATTAGCATGTTTGATGAAAATCAGTGTCCTATTTCATCCCCCCCATCACACCGGAGTCTGTCTGGAACTCAAAATAGCCTGAGCCCAAGGCAGTGTACATGATTCCCTTCTGCTGCATTTCATCTTCACAACAAACCTACGGGGTAGGTTAGGCTAAGAGTCAGTGACTGGCCCAAAGTCACCCAGTAAGCTAATGGAAGAGTGGGGACAAGAACCTGGATCTTTCAAGTCCCAATCCATGCCATGCCCCTGCTAGAGGAATCCTCCTCAGAGGACGAAGCAGAGCCCCCAGAAACCAGGATGTACTGGCCCCAGGCCAGGAGGAGCCTGGGCCTTCAGGAGAGATGGCTCTGGGTCCTTCTCTGACAGGGGGAGGGGACTCTGACTCTGGAGCAGAGGCTGAGCAACCCCCTGATCCCCGGGAGCGAGATCGCTTCAAGCGACAAGCCAGTAGGCCTCCTGTGAGGAGTGCTTGGTTGCAAAAATGGTCTTCTTGGGAGAAAGCAACCCCTCCAGAGTAGGGCTCTGGCCAGAGAGCTCTAACGAACTGCAGCTGAGCCTGGGTGGGGCTCAGCAGCCTTTGTTAATAAAAGCCAGAAGCAAGAGCTTGCTGGTTGCTGGAAACAATGTCTTGCCAGCTTCTCTTGTCGCTGAACCTCTGTGCTATGACCTTGGACCTCTGCTACTGGATGATGTATGTATTGGACTGCCTTGCTGTGTTTGACCCTTTGCCTGTTTGACCGCTCCTGCTTTGTCTGACTTCATATGTTGGACTGATTGCCTGTACCTTGACCCCTGTGCCTGTTATCTGGACTGCTGCTGCATTTGCCTGAACTTAATGCTTGTCTGCTGAAACATCGGTCTGGGGTATTACATGGCCTTGTAGTCAGCTGTATAACTAAGACTGCTATGGCCAGTGCAGGACCCTCCAGCACTCTCACTGTACACCACACTGGGTCTCAGTGACCATCAACTACCTAATTTCCCTCTACTATCAGTATGCAGAAGTAATGGTGGCTCCTTGCTCCTCTCTTATGGGTGGTGGAGCATGCCTAAATATGTGCAGCATGCCTAAATATGAACCTGACAAAAGTATTTCCAAAAGAATGTTATGGCCCAGAATGAAAGACAATTAAAAAGTATAGGCAAGGAAAGTTCCGGAAAAAAATAAGAAAAAACATATAGATCAGGGCTGGTATTTGAACAACTTGATAACCTGAGCCAGAATGTTTGAACATATAAGACTGAGTCTAGCCCACTTGCATTGGCTGCCTGTACGTTTCTGAGCCTAATTCAAGGTGCTGGTTTTAATCTGTAAAGCCTTACATGGCTTAGGATCACAATACCTGATGGAATGCATCTTGTGACATGAACCTACCCAAACACTACGTTCAACATCTAAGGTTCTCCTCCAGGTGCCTACTCTGAGGGAAGCTTGGAGGATGGCGACAAGAGAGAGGGCCTTTTCAGTGGTGGCCTCCCAATTATGACATGATTTCCCCAACGAGGCTCACCTGGTGCCAACATCATTATCTTTTCGGTGCCAGGTCAAGACTTTTCTCCCAGGCATTTAATAGCATATGCTGAGTTTTTTTAACTGACCCCAGAATAGTTGTTTAAAATGAATATTGTCTGTTTTTATCCTTTTTTTTTTTTGGTTTTAAATTTTGTATATTTGTTTTTAATGTTCACTGTTTTAATCTTTGTAAACCACCTGGGGAGCTTCAGCTATGGGGAGGTATATAAATGTAATAAATTAAATTAAAAAATAAACAAAATCCTCTGAACCCGATAAGCAACACTGTTAAATGAAAGCCCAGTATGAAAACCATTAATTTATTAGAGTTGTAACAAAAGAGGTTACTGTTCAGATGATGCCATGATGCAACTAAAAAGACACATTTGATCATTTTGTCAACTCCAATAGCAAGCAGACTATTTTCCTCCCAGTTGTCAATAATTGACTGGTCAATTAACTTACGTTGCAGTTCTAGCCTTAAGTCCCTAAAGTGCTCCTTTTGTTGTCACATTATTTAGTTTTCCGGAAGCGTATAAACATACATCTTTGGGAGTTTAAAGTACTGCATGTCTTCCTGTTTTAGAAAGAAGACGGCGAAGCTGAGAAGATGGAATTATTCATCTGGCTTGCAGTAGTTATGTGACATGGCGAGCATCTTTGACACATTTCGTGCTGCTAGCCGAGTCAAAAGGAAGGGCTCCCTTAATTCAAGTCCTGAAAGTGTGGTTAAAGGTATGGAATGGAGTCTGGGCAACTCAGTGAAGATGCACTTGGTGGAAACCAGGCAGGGGAGTTGCAAACTTGGAAGACGCCTCCATCCATGTCAATGAAATGGGTGGCTTCCATCCCAGAGGCTCAGTGTGGTGTAGCGGTTATAGTGCTGGACTGGGACTCGGTAATCTGGTTTCTAGTCCTCGCTCTGCCATAAAGCTCACTGGGTAGTTTAGGGAGAGAGAGAGCTTCTGCTATTGGGCGGTATAAAAATGTAATAAATAAATAAATAGGGCCAGTCACCGACTCTCAGCCTAACCTACCTCACAGGGTGGTTGTGAGAATAAAATGGAGAGGAGGAAGGCCATGTAGACTGTCTAAGGTGGGATGTAAATGTATTCATACATAAATGAATAAATCCCCCTCCTTTTTGAATTGTGGGCGAGGCATGGGTGAAGACAGGGTTTCCGGATACAATACAGCAGATGGGACCCTATACTTCTGAAAGTTACGAACCCTCCTGATTTGCCCTCTGTGTCTGTGTTTGCCACCTTTTGATTTTAAAAGTTCTGAGCCCTTGATGGTTGGATCAGAGAACCAGAACTGGTAGAGATACTCCATGAAGTATGCCACATTTTTAAAAGGCCTTTTTCCTAAGAAATTTTATTTTATTTTGAAATAAAGTTTTTTAAAAAGGTCAACAAAACGAAAGAACACGCATAATAATATAAGATCACTAAAGAAAGTAAGAAATACGATATCTATCTCCAATATGTTTGAGGAACAGTGAGAGGAAACAGGCTAAGTAGAAGCTCACTATCTAATGAAAATGCAAGTTAAATAGCCTGTATAAGGAGTATGTACATGTGTGTTATTGTGTATCAGAATATACACACACACACACACCTGTATTCAGTTGGAATTTGATTAAAGTTTTGAAGGGCTTCCACAATGGAAATAAACTGTGGTACCATAATAACTTCCTTAAAATTAAGATTCCTTGGGCCAGATCCACACACAGGCTTCGGGACGCCCTGAAGGCGCTTTAGGGCGCCCCGAAATCGATGATGTAGACCCTACCTTAACCGTTCCAAGAAGAGGCGGAGGAGGAGGAGGCGGAGGCGGCCCCGCATCGCCCCTTGCGGGGACGGGATGAAGAGTTGCCGCGCCCGGCGGCTTCGCCGGGGAATCAGCTGCCGCCCACCTACCTGCCGGCCTCCTTTTGCCGGCGAAAGAGCCACCCGGGCCTTTGTTGTTTAGTTGGTTGCTTTGGAGTCTTGGTTGCTTTGTAAACCGCCCAGAGAGCTTCAGCTATGGGGCGGTATATGAATTGAATAAATAAATACAATTACATGTTACACATTCCTTTGCAGCTGTAGACAATTGATTAAAGGCCTTTTCAAACCTGCTTCCCTCGTCTTGTAAGAATTTGCCATATTTCCCAGTACTAAGGATGCAATTCACTTACCTGGAAGTGAACTACATTTTACATGGAAGGACTTACTTCCAAGTAAACATGCCTAGGAGCTTGGACTTCTTTTGTCAGAATCCAGCTCTCCCCCAAGGCAGGGGTAAGTTGGAGGTGGATAATTTATGGGTGGAATCCAGGGAGTTTACTGGCTCTTCAGAACCATAAGATGCCATCTAGTTTGCAGTCCTGTTGGGGATGTCATCGGAGTGCTGTAAACGGGTATGAATGGGGAGTATCCCAACAGTGTTGTTCTGCAAACTCAAATAGCACTAGTGGAACTCTGCCAAATCTTTCCACTGCACGCACACACGCGCACACACACACACACTTGCGCTCAATGCTTTCAGAGCAACCAGATGAGCAACCACGCTTGCACCAAAGTAACTTCAGTTGGATTCTCCTCTTGCACATAGTTTGAAATCTAGAGCATTGTCAGAGGATGGAAAATCGCATTTCCTTAACCGTTGCTTTTCTGTCCCGCAATAGAGACGAGCAGCTTCCTCTTTTCTTCACACGAGGAAGAAAGAGGAAGCAACATGTTTATCCCACTGCTTCTCCTGCGCGCAGCAGGAAATTGTGGCACGTTTCGCTACAGCCAAAAAAATTATTGGATTTTCCGGGCCTTTTTTTTGTGATGGGAAAAGGAGAAGGAGCAGGAGACCCCTGGGAGGCGGATGGTGTCAAGAAAAGGACCTGCACAAATCTGTGAGTGCCCAGTAACGAGTGTGCTATAAAAAAAACACTCATCTGGTGACACTCCTAATTTCCACTACTGCAGTTTCATCCACACTAGCAGAATGGCACAATTGGATACTGCCTTATTTATCACTGATTTATGAATTAAGATATTTCTAAGACACCCTATATATCTGAGGATTTCCAAACAGAGTAGACTGTTTCTATGGCCTGGTCCATATATGCAATATTATGAAGTGGTAGAATGACAGGACCACTTCAGACTGCAGGGGGATTGCCACATTTTAAAGGGAGAGGGCCTTTTCAGTGGTGCCCCCCCCCCAATTATGGAATGATCTCCCTGATGAGGCTCGCCTGGCGCCAACATTGTTATCTTTTCGGCGCCAGGCCAAGACTTTTCTCGTCTCCCAGGCATTTTTAACAACATAGGCTAAGTTTTTTTTTAATGGACCCCAGAACTGTTGTTGTTTAAATGCATACTGTTGTTTTTATATTTTCGATGGTTTTAAATTTTGTATACTTTTTAATGTTCACTGTTTTAACTTGTGTAAACCGCCCAGAGAGCTTTGGCTATGTGGCGGTATATAATTTTTGTTAAAAAAATTGATTAATTAATTAATGCTCTCCTTTATTATTAAAAAAGGAAAAGAAAAAAAGAAGCTCCTTCAGAACCCAATGCAAGTAGAAAGCTATCTCAGCAGAAAGAGGTATGGATTAGAAACCTTCTCTCTGATGTGCTAGTTTTCTTCTTGGATGGAGGGATATACATGGAGGCCTCATCTACACCAAGCAGGATAATTGCACTATGAAAGCGGTCTGTGGTATGTGTCAATGGGCCCCAACAGTTGTCAGTGCACTTCAATACCACTACAAAGCAGTAGTGTGGCTCCTGCCTTTTATATCCCACTTTCATAGTGCCATATCCTGCTTGGTGTAGATCAGGCTGGAGAAGCATTAAAATGTGAACATTGACCTATAGTCCGAAGAGGTACAGTCTTTTCTACCAGCTCAATCTGCTGCATATATAGACCAGGTCCAAAATACTTGATTTAAAGAAACAAATATACAGATTCATAGAAGATCGCATAGCATGGACAGTATCACAGCATCTTCACTCTGCTTTCTAAGCAAAATAGGAAAATTGTAAAATGGCAGGTATCTTGAAACACCACATCTTTGAACTGTGTATTTAAATTAGACATTCCACATGGAAATCAAGTCTGATGATGATAAAGATATATGGCTTTCGTTGGTTTTCTTTTCTAGCATACCATCAATCTTCCATTCCTCTCAAATTCCATACCAAATGGATCCCCAGCTCCGAAAGGAAAGGCTTTAATTCTCAGACAACAAGATTTCAGTATATTGAGGTAAGAAACCTGAGTCTTGTGCAGCTGTTTGTTTGTTAGGGCATAAACACGCAGGAGGTTCATTAGGGTTTGATTAGGCTGTGTTCAGACAACACAACAGCCAACGTTGGGGTAATAATCAACTCAAGGGTTGTTTATCTAGGGGATACTCCCCCTACAACATAATAATTGACTGGTGTGGATTAGGATCAGCGTTGAGTTGACTATTACTCCATGTTGAGTTGATTCACTCGTCCCCCACCATCTCTCCCCCCTCAGTCCTCCTGCTAATATCCCATCAGCCATTGTTGCCAAAAAATCTATCCTGCTGGCTGGACTAGAGTGGCAGCTACTGCTTTGACCTCTCTTGCCTTGCGACTCTGTGGCTGACAAAATAAACAATGGTAGCCGAGGAAATAACGAAAGGTACCCTCCACACAACACAATAACCAATGGTGGTTCAAATAGCTAACGCTACACAGCGCTGGTTATTTGCATTGGTTATTTCAGCAAAATAATCAACTGTTGGTTAAAAAAACTTCCTCCACACAACATGATAATCCATGGTGGGTTAAATAACCAACCGTTGATTATTTAAACCACCATTGGTTATCGTGTTGTCTGAACCCAGCCACTGAATTGGAGAATCCAGCTCCTACAAGCCACATGGCAATTCCACCTATAAATTCAACCCCACTCCACTGTGCAGGGGTGAGAATGAGGGGGGAAAACCCTCCACTGGTACCAAGGGAGGGTGTCCTCCCCACTTTTAAAGCCTCCATATAGAGGAGGGAGGATTAGTGGTGAGGGGGTGGGAGAAGTTGGATGGGAAGGTTTAAACCTCCACCCATGCATGTTGGTTGCAATGCAGATCAGGGGCCTGCACACTTATTGAGGGTAAAAAAAGGAAGTTAGACGTAGCATTTAGTTCAGCCCTAAGAATCAATGTCAATATGGAGTGTTGGCATAAAGCAGCCTTCTCCCACCTCTGTCCTCCAGATGTCTTGGATTACAACTCCAGCATCCCCAGCAGCACAGCCAATCATCAGGAATTATGGGAGATGTAGTCCAAGCCATCTGCAGGGCCTAAGTTCTGTCCCCCAAAGCGGTGCCCCAAAGCAGGCCCCTGTAGGGGAAGGCAGCACCGCAGCATGAATTCCCATCACACCTGACCATCAGCCATGCTAGTTGGGGTGATGAGATTTGCAGTCCAAAACCTCTAGAGGGCATGAGGTGGGAGAAGGCTGCTGTACACCAGCACTCCCTACTTGACTGTGAGGGAGTGAAACTGCTCGTTCCGATGGGCTTGACACCTTCGCTTTCCAATACAACCCAGTAATAGACATTCCTGGGTTGTTGTCACGATGTTCAAACCCAGCGCTCTGGGTAGTATAGGGTAAAATAACTTGGAGTTTCAACCCATGGTTTGTTTTGGAAAGCGGAAGCAATGAGCAAGCAGGAGACAACACGCTCACTCGCTGGCATATGACCACAGGTAATTATGGGTTAATAACCAATCATAAGAACATAAGAGACCTGCTGGATCAGACCAAGGGTCCATGTAGTCCATCACTCAGTTCATACAGTGGCCAACCAGCTGTCAACCAGCAACCCACAAGCAGGACACGGGTACAACAGCACCCTCCCACCCATGTTCCCCAGCAACTGGTGTATGTAAACTTACTGCCTCTGATACTGGAGGTTGCATTTAGCCATTGGGACTAGTAGCCATTGATAGGCTTCTCCTCCAGGAATTTATCCAGCCCCCTTTTAAAGCCATCCAAATTGGTGGCCATCACCAATTGTTAGCTGTTACCTGCAAACTGGGTCTGTATACTTTCACTTTTTCACCAGTGCTTATTGAACGATAAAGTGATCGTTTGGAAAAGCCTTAAGGTAGCTAAACAGAAAGAGAAATCTCTCTCTCTGTGTCACATTTTCCATTTTGGCCAGTAGGTGGAAGCAGAACTTCATAAGATAAGGAGGGCCAAGGACTTCCTAACTGCTTTGGAGCGTCATCACATGGGGGGAGATCGCATCACTTCTCCTCCTGGGCGTTTGTCCCTCATTACTTCCTCTTTTGAAAGAAGAAGTAAACAATGTGCATGTGGCTCGTTCAGTGGGCCATATCCCAGCAAGGGATAGTGGCAACTTCTGTCTTGAAAAATAAGTAGGACTTACTGGGATCTTTTTTGTTGTTGTACGAAGGAGGCTAGAAGGGTTGGGAGGCAGACGATGTCATGAGAGTGACCCACGAAAATCTGCAAGTGCCCAGTAATGAGTGTGCAATAAAACGCTCATCTGAAGGAGGTCTTGGCTGGAGGAAAAACATATATATATAGGTTTTCTCCAGGAAAAGCAGGTGAATGTACAAGACCGGTTAGCCCTTTGCTTTTTGGAAGTGCAAATTTCCACACTCATGCTTCCGTACAGTTAGAAAAAAACCCTAGATTCATATACCATTGGGGTCTTTAGTGCCACTCCCAGACTACAACGGAACTGGGTTTTCTTTTTTATTCGAAATTTCACTGCAAAATACAGAGTCCCAAGGGAGAAAGCAACCTCGCTCTGGGCCAGTTAGCCAATTTTGTCTTCCGGATTTTTCCAGAAGTACAGGCTGAGTGATGCTTTATTTTTATTTATTTTTCTATGTGGTTGCTCTAAGGGCCAGCTTATGTCACAATACATGGAGACAAATATTTATGCGAGAAAAGGTATGCATTTGTAACAAATGCAATGCAGCAAAAGTGTTTACGTTTTCTTTTCCCTGATGTGGTTTTATAGACCAAGCAGCCATAATTCCCAGTAATGCAGGAAAGTAATGCTGAATCACATCATCTCACGCTTCTCATTGTTTTCAAAAGGAGAACTAAGGATGTGCTCAAATCTCTCCCATTGGGAGAGACTGGAAGAACTGGGCATGTTTAGCCTGGAGAAGAGAAGATTGAGGGGATACATGAGAGCACTCTTCAAACACTTGAAAGGTTGTCACACAGAGGAGAGCCAGGGGCTCTTCTCGATCCTCCCAGTGTTTTAGTAGTGCTTCTTTAGCCCACAGAAGACAAAGGCCTACTTTCAAAGTGCTATATGCACATGAATTTGCCATTTTGCGTAATTTAGCAACATACTGATTTATGGTTTCACCAGGTTCTTGTGTGCATTTGTTAAAGAGATAGTGTTCATATATAACATTTCTAGTAGGCTCAAAGTGCTTTTGAAGCGCTTCTAGTAATTTGGAGGGATCTTGTCTGTCTGTTGCTGGAATATCAAGGTGCTGCTGGAGTGAATTGCATTCTTTCCCCATTACTGATAGCAGTGTTGCAACTCTAATCTTCTTATCTTTGCTCTCCAAACCTGTTGCAATTTCATAATTCTGCCACTGTGCTTTGAAAAATGTCCAGTTATTACAAATATCACCTGCTATGGGCCCTGGAACTGGAATCATACTGGCTGCCATCATCAAAATGTTGTCTTCTGCTTCCAGCGTGCTTGTTGCTGTTGAAAGCAGTGCTGCTTGGGCCCTCCTTGTCTTCAGAATAATATATTTACTTCTGACACCATGTTTTAGTAGTGCTTCTTTAGCCCACAGAAGACAGAGGCCTACTTGCTGTGATTAAAGCTTTATTCAGAATGAGACAGGATCTGCTGAACTTCCTGAGGGTCCGCCCTCATGACCTCTGTACTGGAGTTCAGCTTCCAGTCTCTTTGCAGTCCCCTGATAGGATGGGACTGCTATCGAGTCTAACACCAGAGTGCAGGACACGGAATAATGGGCTCAAGTTACAGGAAGCCAGATTCCGGCTGGACATCAGGAAAAACATGCTGACAGAGCAGTATGACAATGGAACCAATGACCTAGGGAGGTGGTGGTTTCTCCCACACTAGAGGCCTTCAAGAGGTAGCTGGACAACTGTCTGCCAGGGATGCTTTATGGTGGATTCCTGCATTGAGCAGGAGGTTGGACTCGATGGCCTTATAGGCCCCTTCCAGCTCTACTATTCTATGACTTAAACAGATCCTATCTTTATTTATTTGAAAGTGCAGCTGATGCCGGCTCCAGGTTTCTAAGGGTGCTTTGGCAAGGCATCCTCCATGTGCCTCTTCCACCCCCAGTGAAAGAGGGGGTGGAAAGAGGGGGTCTTGCCACTATTGCTCCTCTTCTTCATCATGGCTATCACTTGCTTGCTTGACAGGCCGAGAGCTGGTGAGCAAGCAGGCCGTGGCCTCTACCAGCACAAGAGGCAGGTGAACAAGCAGGTTGCAAGGATGAAGAGGAGGGAAATTCCAGGGGCTCTTGGCAGTGGGCGCCTGCCTGGGTGTGGGCCCTGGGCAGATGCCCCGTCACGCTGATCCTTGACTGCCTGCACCTTCCATCCCAGTGGGACCCACAGGGCAGGAAGAAGTCGCCTGCCTCAGACAGCAGGTTTCGGAGCCCCCTAAGAAGCCTGGGCAGCAGATCTCTCCAGCACCTTGCGTAGAGTGACCCTATGGAAAGGAGGACGGGGCTCCTGCATCTTTAACGGTGGCATAGAAAAGGGAATTTCAGCACGTGTCCTTTGTATGCCTGCAGCGCCTCGTGAAATTCCCTCTCTTCGACACAACAGTCGAAGCTGCAGGAGCCCTCCCCTCTTTTGTCTCTGGTCACTCTAGTATTGTCCTTGCAGCTTTAACTGTTGTGATGAAGGTGCTGTAGGCATAGAAATGACACCAGCTGAAATTCCATCTCCTATACAACTGTTAAAGATGCAAGAGCCCTGTCCTCCTTTCCATATGGCCACCCTACCTTGCGTTGGTGGTTGCAAAGGAAGGTCCTATGGGGCAATGTTCTTCAGTGTGGCTTCCTCAGCCAACTGCTGTGTGTGTTTGCCTATGTGTGTCTCTGCGTGGACGTGTGTGTGTATGTAAGAATGCATGCCTGTGTGTGTGTAACTCTTTGGCTCCACCTACTGCAAGAATGTGGCTGCCGAGATCTTGGCCAGGGGGGAGACACAGCTCTTGAGGGTCTAAAAGATCTCCGGACCTGGTTTATACAGTGCCATGACTGTTTACACAGCCACATAACCAAACACCAGTGGTGTAGCGGAGCCAAGGCTCACGGGGTCAAAGGGCCGGGACCTTTTTATCACCAGGAATGCTGAAGGTCGCCAGCCAGCCAGCCAGCCAGCCAGCCAGCCCGCCAGCCAGCCCCCTCCGTCCCTCCCTCCCTCCCTCCCTCGGGAGTTCCCTGTTCCTGCTAAGCAGCTAAGGGAAATGGATGGTTACAAGCGATCCCTCTTGTAATGCAAAGCATTTTTGGGATGGCTTGGGCTTGAATGGGCAATGAAGACCCATCAGCTCTACAAAAGGCCTGCTCCCCTGTGGAGATCAAACACTGCTGGAACGGGTTGGTTGAGTTTGAGATCAACTCTTTTCTCCCTGCTGCTGGGAAAAATAAACTCTTGGAAACTATTGAGCTGGCAGCCTTATGGAATTTGGGGACATGTTGTATCCCTCCCTTTCCTTTTCTCAAGTCAGCCAAAGTCCAAAATGCTAAACCCAATGCCAGCTCACAGTTCCACGACTGTCAGCTGATCCTAATAAATGGGGTACTGTGTTATGTATTGCTGCTCTTTGGGGCGGGGTGAAAGTGTACACACACGGGCCAACACAGCTGCCTGCATTTTCGACTTCGCTTGCGGGGCATGGCTATGAGCAGTGCCTGCAGAGGAATGCACGAGGATTTCGTTCCTGTTCACGAATCATGTGAAGATGTCCCGTTTGCAATCCTGAATGCAAATGTGAGCTGGAACACAGGAAGTGTTCACGATTTGACAAACATGCAGTCACATTTGACTGCAGAGCTGGCTGGGGCATTCTGGGAGTTGTAGTCCAACACATCCCCGCTCACGAGGAGAAGCAGCGTGCAGGGGAATCACCGTAGTTATCTCCAGCCTGTGATTGGAGATAACAGTGGAGTTTCCTCTGCTTGCCTCCTCCCCAAGCCTCCAGGGGCAGGAGCTTGGGGAGCTGAGGAGGAGCGGCCCGCAGAGGGAACCCGAGCCTCCGTGGGCTGAGTGGGGAATCTCCATGAGCCAGGCGAGGCCCACGGGCCGGAGGTTCCTCATCCCCGGTGTCCATGGAGAGGTTGCTGTCACGTTTGAAGCAGCTGTGCGGGGATGTGCATCCTCCATGTGTAGTTTCAGGAGGGAGCCACAACTGGCCGCATGCCCGGCTCGGCACAGAGCAGGTTTCCACAAAATGGTGCACACGATTTAGCCATAATGAGCAGCATGAATCCCGGTGTGAGCAGGAGATGACCTCCCCATCCCCACTTACCTCCTGGGCTCTGTGCCGGCTTCCTGCAGGTACTACCAGGCACCCAGACTGCCTCTCCACCTATTCCTCCTGCATCATCAAGCACCCCTCTGCCTCCCCTTCTAATAGCTGGCTTTTAGGCAGGATTGAATAATAATAATAATAATTTATTACTCGCCTCTGGATCGTGGCAGGGAACAACATTAAATGCAACAATATAATACAAAAAACTGGTTAAAAGAGCATACAAAACTGATACAATATTAAAATAACAATCAAGACATCTTAAAATTCTTAGGTTTAAAATTCATCTGGGCAGGCCTGCCGGAAGAGATTAGTCTTTATGGCTGTCTTAAACAGAGAGAGTATTAAACCGACGAATCTCTCCCGGGAGGCCGTTCCACAGTCTGGGAGTGGCAGAAGAAAAGGTCCTCTGGGTAACAGTTGTCAGGTTAGTTGTGTCTGACTGGAGTAAATCTTTCCCAGAGGTCCTGAGTGCGCAGGGTGGATTGTATAGGGGAAGGCGATCCCACAGGTAACCTGGACCCAAACCATGTAGGGCTTTAAAGGTAATAAGCAACACTTTGTACTTTGCCTGGAAACTAATTGGCAGCCAGTGGAGTGAGTTTAATGGTGCTTTAAAACAGTTCATAATGGTATAGAGAACTGCTGGGGGCCCTGGACACACTCCATATACAGTTTTCAAACTGTTTTCAAAGTGTTATATCCTGCTTGGTGTAGACCTGGCCTTAGAAACCCCACTCTCCCGGCCAAATGCTCAAGAGCCAATGCAGGCATCTCATCTGGACAGGATTTCTCGTCCACGTAACTGACAAGCTGGCCCTGCTGCTAAGCTCTCAAAGCAGAAACCAGAAAAGCAGCGGAGGCTGGTGGCTCTGAGGTCAGTGGGGTAGTGATTCCACTCCAGGTTTCAGTCAGAAGCAGTCATAACTCTAAAGGAGCTATCTAAGGGGCTCTGCCCCACTGTCATCGCACTCTGGATAGCTGCTCTAGAGTTCTGACCGAAACACGGAGCGGATTCACTGCCCCACTGACCAGCCTCCGCTGCAGAAAAGGCAACATTTGCAACGTCTGGAGTCAGTTCCACAATGTGCCCCTTTCTCCTCCCGAGAATTTCCTGTTCTGTAACTCCTGCAGGCAGCAAGCCAAGCCACAAGGAATACAAAGGTTTAGCAAACTCTAGATTATCCCTAGAGAACGGTGGCTTCTTCCCATGAATCAGGTTGGGGGAAGGGAGCTTTGCATCCCACCCTTCCAGTAGTCCTGGGAAGCTCAGCATGGTCATGGGCAGCACAAGCGACAGGCCCATGCCTAGGAATTTGGGGGTGTGGAAATCGTAAGCCAAAGTAAAACAGCGGAAACCGAAATGGAAGTCATTTCCTAGGGTTTTATTTAGGCTGCAGTCCAGTGTACGATTACCTGGGAGTAAGTGCCATTGAACACAAAGCAACTAACTTCCAAGTAAACAATTCATTAGGCCATTCATACATGACAATTATTTAATAAAATATCCGGTTTTAACAAAAATAAAATTGTGCCTAATGCACTTATGCTAAGCAGCTGGGTGAACATTGACTGAAGGTTTTCCCTTGTGTCTCTGAAATTATGGGTTACTATTTATTTATTTTTAAGTAATTAATTTCTCTCCTGCCTTTCCGCCCAAACAATGGCACTCAAAGTGGCTAAAAATAAAATCCAGATGAACAAAATCTTAATTTGATGCAGTCCCGTACTCAGTTACCTGGAAGTAAGTCACAGAGAAATCAACCGGTCTTCTGAGTTAGACATGTATAGGATTGCGTTGTACAGTTTATCATTAATGTTATGTGACGTGGCCTGGAATATTATGTGATATGGCCTGGAGTAGTTAGCACAGGTGGATTGAGGTGAGGAAGGCCCCTCCATCCCCCTATGCCAACTACAGCCCAAGCAGTCCAGCGGAGTAAAGCAGCAGTGACTGGATGTGCTTTACTGTGCTAGGCTGCAGAAAATGAAAAGATGCAGCGAAAATGAAAAGTTGCAGTGCAATCTGTCTGGCCAGCCTGCTGCCCTTTCTAAGCCTCTGCGCAAGCTGACATCTGCCTTTTCACCTATTCCCCTGTAAATGACAGTCATTATATCTGACCTTTGATGCCCATTGTGCGCTTCTGTCCAGGAAGTTTTGCCCAAAGCGCTTTGGTTCTGCTGTGAAGGGGATCATCAGTAGTTGTAGATTGGATCTACAGTAAATGTGGGGTAAACCTGCACATGCTCAGAAGCACTTTAAAAAAAAACAAAAAACCAGATGGCAAATATTTGAAAAATAAATCTCAGGTAATGGATGATAATAGGAGATAAAGGTTTTTGTGCTAAAAAGATGTTCAAGTGAGGTGGAACTTTAGCAGTGTATCTTGCACTGAACCACCTTGGCATCTTCTTGAAAGGGAATTGTTGGCCTGCGTCAGGATCCTAGAGCGTTTCTGGATCACACTATATAATGCTCTGCCCAGAGAAGCTCACCTGGCACCAAGTTTGCCATCTTGTAGGCACCGGGCGAAGACATTTCTCTTTCCCTGGGCATTTTGATACTTTAATGGCTTGGTAGTTATATTTCTTGTTTATTCCTGTGCTGGAACAGGGATGGTTTTTGTCCTTTAGGTGATCTTTTAGATGGGTGTGGGCAATTGGTGGCCCTCCAGATGTTTTGGCCGACAACTCCCATTGACAGTCACCATTGGCTGTGGTGGCTAAGGGCTGATGGGAGTTGTAGGCCAAAACATCTGGAAGGGCAAAAGTTGCCCACTCCTGTTTGAGATAGATACTTTTGTAAATGTGTACTGTTCTAACAAATGTAATTGTTGCGTATTGCATTGAGTGGGTTTTTAAAATGTATTATTATATCTTTGTTAGTCACTTTGGGGTTCCTTTCGGTTGCGTGAAGCGATATGTAATAAGCAAAACCATCCTACCTGACCTGGTGCTCTCCAGATCTGTTGGACTACAACTGGTAGTCCAGCAGATCTGGTAGCATTGAGCAGGGGGTTGGACTCGAAGGCCTTATAGGCCCCTTCCAACTCTACTATTCTATGATTCTATGGTTGAGGGATTATGGGAGCTGCAGCCTGACACATCTGGAGGGCACCAGGTTGGGGAAGGCTGAATTGGCTCAATGTAATCCATTCAACTAAACAGAAGAGGTCCATGTAGACCGGCATGCTGTTCCCCCCAGTGGCCAGCCAGGTGCAGCTGGGAAGCCCACAAGCGGGCAACTCCTCTCTTCTGCACTGTGGCACCAACATCGCATGCGATCAAATTGACGTCTCGGAACTGCACCTTCAACAGGGATCACGTGACACAACAGCCCAATAGCGCCCCACCTGGTCCTATAAAACTGCCAGCTTTGGCCTGGTCTTCAAGGTCTGAGCGACTTGCTGCTTAGCTCCAGACCTGAGTGCCCCAGAACCAAGAGGTGCAGCGGCCAATTCTGAAGTACAGCTCTGCTCATTGCAACAGTCCACCCAGCCATGTTCCGAAGGCGAATCCTGAGGTGTAGGCAGCGCCCTGTGGATCCATATCAACAAACCAGTTCTAGCAGTTTTGTCTCCACCAAGAGCAGGCCTTTTGCAAAGTGAATGGCTGTTAATTGCCCACACCGGACCACCTCAAAATCCTTTGCATCAGAACTGGAAACAATACATGGTTGTTGGAAAATTCCTTTCCTCCCAGTTACTGTAAGGATTGCAGCTACACTCTGAAGGATCAAGGGATTCTAAGGAAGACCGCGTCCCCGCTAATAAAACGCCCCGGTGCTACACCACTGCCCAGAAGTCGCGTGCCAACTTCACCACCTACTTGACCCCAGACCGCCATCCCTCACTTATCAGGGGAGAGGAGCCCAGCTTCAGATGAAGCCTGGCTTGTCATCCGCTGCGGATTGAAGGTGGCGTCCCGGACAGCTAGCGTGTCTTGCTTTTCTGTCATTCTATAAATAGAAAATTCCGCCCAGCCCTGGCTCTGGAATAAAAGAACAGCCATTCTGGAAAGAGAGTTGAGTCAAGGAGGGGTGCGGCGCCTTGAAATAATGCACTCTGCCCACACGTTGAAAACGTCCGGGCCAAATCAGATGTATAGGTGGTATTAGGCAGGCGATGGATTTGAGTTCCGCACGTCTTTATACGCGGCTCGGCAGACACCAGGGAAACCTAATCCTGCGTTTTGGACCCGCTTTGCCATGCAACATGAGACTCCCCCCATTAAAACGAGATTATTTTGATTCTGAGTCCAGCAAAGCAGAGCCTGCTTAGTGTACAGTGACAATTGACGGAAAGCTGCAAAACATTCAGAGGCTTAAGGAGTGGGAGGGTGAAAGCGCTGAACCCACATTACAGGGCCATTGTGTGCCTCTCCGCCCATGAGGTCACGCTCATGTCATGCCTGCCCTCCGCTGCCAGGTGGAGGAAAACGCATGCCCTCGCTTCAACACGAAGTGCGCAGCGGATGCCTCGGTAGGGCCGTGACCCTGAGTTAAAGGAATTGTGGGCAATTCATTGGACAGGTTTTAGTCAAGTGAAGAAATCTGCATACGTTTGCATGAGGGTAAAAACCTTTGCTTTATGGTGATGATGTGTCAAAACTAGCACCATCTTGAAAGAAGCATCGTGTGTGTGTGTGTGTGTGTGTGTGTGTGTGTGTGTGTGTGTGTTTGGGAGAGAGAGGGGAGAATGCCTCTTCCAACATGGGGCCTACCCACCAAGGATTTGGAAGCACTTGTATGAAAGAGAACGACAGAGGTGTGAAGATTATGCATGGTGTGGAGAATTTCTCTCTCTCATAATACTAGAACCCGGGGTCATCCCATGAAGCTGATTAGTGTGAGATTCAAAACAGATAAAAGTACTTCTTCACACTAGCGCATAATTCAACTGTGGAATTCACCACCACAAGATGCAATGTTGGCCACCAGTTTGGATAGTTTTAAAAGGGGGTTGGATAAATTCCTGGAGGAGAACGCTATCGATGGCTACTAGTCCCAATGGCTAAATGCAACCTCCAGTATCGGAGGCAGTAAGCCTACATACACCAGTTGCTAGGGAACATGGGTGGGAGGGTGCTGTTGCACCCATGTCCTGCTTGTGGGTTCCTGGTTGACAGCTGGTTGGCCATAGTATGAACTGAGTGATGGATGATGTGGACCCTTGGTCTCATCCAGCAGGGCTCTTCTTATTAACCACCATCTTCTTAAGCGATCCATCACTTAACTGAGTGATTACATTCAAACAAATTTTCAGATTACTACAATCTAACACAAGTGCTTCAAAATGGCCCCTCGGAGACTATTTTCCAGCCTTCTTCAATTGGGTGACCTCTGTGTGTGTGTTCGACTACAACTCTCGTCACGCCTAGCCAGCATGGCCAATGGCCATGGTGGTTGCGGATGATGGGAGCCATAGTCCAGCACTTCAGGAGTCTGCTCAGTTGGGGAAGGCTGCCATATTGTTTCAATTTCTCGGAACCTTTGCAAATTCCTGGCATGCCCAGAACTCTGCCTCCGTGGCTCTGCCGTCAATGGCTCCCTTGACTAACCTGGCTTGGGAATCCCTTCAGTCACAGCTCTCTGATGCCGTTTCCCAAGCAATGGCAGAAGAAGCCCTGTGTGGCAAATCCCACTTCGTCATCCTTAACATGTGTTGTGTTCTTCCTAGAATGAAAACCCAGGTCCGGGCTTCTATAATGTCACTCATCAATCTGCACTTCTCAACAACGTCTCCCAGTCCCGGAAAGGAACCTGCTTTTTCCCTTCCTTGGTAAGGAAAGTGGTTTATATATATTTATTAACAAGGGGTGAGATAAAAAGAGAGGCCTGTTCTGAAAATGTATTTGAAGTCATTGTCAGTTTTTCTGCCAGTGAAGTTTTTCAGCGATGTTCTTCCTGCTATTTTTGAGCTACAGTAATAATAAGGGGGAGTTAATGATTGTCTGGAAAATATCTGTGATAGAGAGATAAATATTAATTCACCCACAAACAGTCACAGTTGTAATTAAACCTGGATTCCATCCTGGAGCGTAGCCTCGGAAGCCAATTCTTTTAAAATGAATGGGACTTACTTCCTCCTGGTAAATGAGTTTAGGGCTGGAAGAGTTTGTTCCTTTTGACTTTGAGAAATCAAAATAGGTGCAACTCATTTGCACAGTTAGTGCTCATTCACAAAAGCCTAAATATGCACCATCTTGGCTAAGAGGGTAGATTTTACAGGCCATGTGGCTTCACAGAGGCCCAAATCCCCCAATGTGAACCGCAGATGTGGTAACCATACCTACTGAAAAGGACTATACTGGAGTACTAGGGTGGCCTACTTTTCAGAGGACCATTCTCTGTTTGAAATTGTCTTCCGTTTGACAGGCTGTCCTGCCCGAGTCTGTTTTAAACAAGGGTGTGGAAAATGTGGCCATCCATCTTTTTGGTCTCCAACTCTCACCAGTCCCAGCCAGCATGGCCAGAGATCAGGGATGATGGGAATTGAAGTGCAACATTATCTGGAGGGCCACAGACAGGTTTCTCTGCATTGGCAAGGCGGTTGAAGTTGCCCAGCAGCAATGAACATCTGGGTGCATAAATCACCTGGTCACATCTTCTCCACTTTAGTGAGATGTATAATTGTTTAAATTATAGAAATTATTTCTAAATGGGCATCTCTCTACATATATGAGCACATGCAAATCTTAGGCCAGTCTGTATCGAGTTTTCCCCTTTGTTCCCTTTTACAAAGAAATCTCAGTATGGTAGGAATCTTGGACATAAGAACACACATAAGAACACATGTGCCATTTGAAAAGCAAGTAACAAATGAGCTAGGCCACCTTCAAATGGAAAATTGGGCATCCTTAAACCCATTGATTTCAGCGGTTTTAATGAAATCAGTGGGATTAAGCACACTTCACTGTCTGTTAGATTCTGGCCCCAATCAGTACTCTGTCCATTAAACACAATATGCCTTTAGAGTGGCCACTTACAAATCACCTAAAAGAGGAAACGCATCACCAAAACAGAGGACAAAGGGGACGTCTGCGCAATGCAGCTTTGCTCACTTATTCCCCCAAAACTCCACAGCATTGCTGTTGTGCGGTAACGTCAATAGGCTTACAGGGCAGGAGGGAACATGGGCTGGGCGGCCAGGAAAAAATGCTGCACCGCTGTCAGATGGCAGGAATGGAGAAGGAATGGAGGGACTGGAAAACCTTTTTTGGGGTGGATGGGTAGGGGGCAACTCCCTGCAACTTTGAAACCTGTAACAATACAGAAGCGCTGATACAGTTCATTTAATTTCTTCATTACTTCCCCCGGAGTTTCATATTGCCATGGTGGCCATTCCTCTGGGCTTGTCAAACCCGCCGCTTGCTCTGCCTTCCCGTGCCTACCCTGCTCTGGGATCCACCCATGGCACACCCACTTTCTAAACCTGAACTGAAGCCACCACCGGTAGACAAATAAGCAACAGTGGGGACATCGGAGCAATGGTAAAAGTCGCGGTAAAGCGAAACTTAGAAAAAGCGCAGTTTCACTTGGGAAAAGCCCAACGGGGCTGTGAACTGGCAGCTGCATCATATAAACGATGGGGCGCAACTGCACAGCCACGATGGGGTATTTTGAGCATGTAGAAAAGCCCCCAAAGAGCGCATTAATTTGCATAAAATTTTAATATGCTAATTTTAGGCCTAGATGCAAATGTATAATTTGTTATTAATACAGGAGACAGTGACCAGGGGGACATCTACACGGGCGCTTTACCCCAGGGTAGCTTCGGAGTGGTGGCAGGTGAGTTACATGACGCAGCCGCCACTCTGAAGGGATCCAGGGGCAAAGCCCCAAAGCTCTGCGCTAAAAAAGTCGGGGATTTACCCTGACTTTTTTAGCTTAGAGCCAGGCTCCGCGCCTCTGTGGAGGCTTTTTAAGGGGAAAAAATTTAAGGGGGGAGAGGAATGGGGCAGCCAGAGCGAGCTCAGAGGTAGGAGAGCTGCCTGCCCTGTTCCTCCCCCCTCTCTGATGCTCCCAGCAGTGGCAGCTGGGGAGAGAAGAACGGAGCAGCATGGAGTCAGCTGCCAGGAGCACTGGGGAGGGGGGCCGGAACAGGGCAGCTGGCTCTTCCTACCTCTGAGCTCGCTCTGGCTGCCCCGTTCCTCTCCCTCCCCCCGTCCCCGTTTTTTAAAATTATTTTATCTTTAGCTGCGAAGCATCACATATCCCCTCCTTTCCCCCAGTTAGCTGCAAATGCGATTCTTCACATTTACAGCCAAACAAACAAAAAACCCTTTCCCCATTAAAGAACACCCCACTTGCCAGAGAGGAGGGGGCGCAGATGCTCCCAGGTGCCTCGGGTGGGTGGGCGCGGCGGCACCTGTAAACGCGCAACTGCGCTCCTTCCCATATAGACGCTGGGAAGGAGTGTCAATGCAGCTGCGCCCCCGCCATCATATAGACAGGGCCAGGTGAGGTGGGTGTGCCTGCTTGTTCAGTCTGCTGTCTAGGTGCTACCTGTGAATGAGCAACCGTTGCGATGGCTCTCTGTCTTTAAACTGGAATTGTATAGGATAGCCCTTCAAATAGAGGCTAGCCACTCTAGCTCTCTGACACCATGAGGTCATCACCTATTAGAAGAGGTGAGGGAGCAAAGAGGACACCGTGTTTAAATGAATACAGTACGGCCTTGTTCACTCGCTACTTTCTCCTCTTTGTGACCTTGGGTTTCCAGTCCTCCAGGGGTTCTCAGCATCCCCAGGACAAAGAGTTAAATCTCAGATGGAGGAGTTAGAAGTCAAAGGCAGGCTATTTCTACAGCCGCTGCCCCCCTCCCCTCAGGCCTTCTCCTGTATCTCCTTTCCTCAGTTTCAGTATCTGCAGAAGAGAGTGGTGAAGAGGTAGATCCCAATAATGCATAATCAATATACTTTGGAAAGACATCGGGAAATACAGAGCCACAATCCGCCCTCTTGTCCACCAAGTGCCACTTTTAAGCTCCCAAGCGCTAACTTCAAAGTCTCAGAGTCTTGTTGGCAATCCTACTTTGAGGGGAAAGCAGGAGTGTGTAGGTGGGTGAGAGATTCTTACTCGGCTGAGATTTCAGGTCAGATGATTATCTCAGCAAGCTTTGCAGCAACCTTGTAATGCAGACCAGTATTACAATCCACATATGGTATCTGGGCCGAGTGGGGGGACTGAGATCAGATTTAAACCAGGGACTTCCAAGCTTGTAACTCACACTCTGAGCTAATCCAGCGTACCAGCTTGCTGAATTTCGAGAGGTTTTGTATTCACATGGCAGATATTCTTATGAATGTGGTGACAGCTCCTGGAGCTGTCATCCTGGAGACAAACTGTTCAGGCTTTGACCCTGGCATGGTAAATAGCATCTCTCACCATGCAGGGCACACTCATAGAAGTAAACAGTCACTGCATGAAAATGATGCGATAAATCAGGTGGTGATGGTTTTACCGCTTCAAATATGAGCATCGGAGCCGGTCCTAACTGGGTGGCAAATCCTTTCTGAAGTGGCAGGCGGGTAGTGAATGGGTGTAGCCAACCTGTGTCCGGGGAGTGCCCAAAGCCCCCAAGCAGTTCAAGAGCAACTCAAGAAACAGGCAGCTCAGCACGAAGAATTCCTCTTGGATCCCCTCCCTGCATTGCAATTGAAATGGAAGGGAGAATAGGAGAAAATAGCATTGGCAGTGGAAGATGGGTTTTATTTATTTATTTATTTATTTATTTCTACTACCGCCTTTACATCCCACCTTTCTTCATCTTGGAAGGAACCAAAGATGGTTTACATGGTGGCCGTCCTCTTCATTTGATTCTCACAATAACCCTGTGAGGTAGGCTGGGCTGAGAGTCTGTGACTGGCCCAAAGTCACCCAGTGAGCTTTATGGCTGAGTAGGGACTAGAACCCAGATCTCCCAAGTCCCAGTCCAACCGTTTAGTGGTTTCCCACCTTTTGCATGCCCCCCCCCCATTTTAAAAGGTTGAAATCTCTCTCCTAAGGAGTGATTACTGGCAGTAAGAGCTTTAGGGAGCAATCTTAGGGCTTCTAGGCAGCATATTGGCTGGGATGGAGCAAAGGATTTTCAGATGCCTGGATATGAGGTCAGAGACAGCGCTCCAATATCAGAGCCAAGAATCTGTTCTCCTTGCAGCCAGTGCATAGAGAATCACACCAGCTGCGACCTTGGACAGGGGTTAAATGGGGTATAAGGAGGGGAAGGCTTGGGGAAGCTGTGACATGACAGATCCTGAGGCCTCCTCTGCTTCCTTCCCTTCCATTTGGATGCACCCAAAAAAAGCTAGATGGGCAAAAAAAAAAAAAAAAAAGACAGAGAAAATAGCCCATCTAGCCAAAGCGTAGAGCAGGAGAATCATGGAAGCAAAGATGGCTCCACTGCTCCCACTGAGTTCGGAGGCTTACGAACATCAGCATAGGATTGCAGCCTTAGTATGCTCGTATTTTGGGCATATCGACCCCAACCCTTTTGGCCTTGCCCACCATGGGAATGTGGGGCATTTCAGAAATTGAATTCCGCCATTAGGCTGAAAGAAATTTGGCAGCTCTGAGGTAGACAAATCAGAGATGGATACGAGGAAGGCTCTTTCCCTGACGATCGCCAAGGCCCAACCGTGTAAACAAGCCTCCTTTCCCTTCCTTCCCAGGATACCCGTATCGCCCGCCAGAGGATCCCCAGCTATCCGGCCGCAAATGCCTACAAGCTCCCGCCTGCTCTGCAGTCCAAGCGAGACTTTAGCCTGGGCTATTCCAGCATGTTTCAGCAGCCAATCGCCAGGAAGATTTCCAAGAGATCCACCCCAGGCCCCAACCAATATAATGTAAGATGGCCTAAAGCAGCAGGGAAAGAAAGCCAGAGAGAGAGATGAAAGGCAGTCTCTCAAATTCAGAATGTTAGCAAGAAGGGTGGGTGGGTGGTGGTGGTGGTGGTGGAGGGAAACAGTTGGAGAGTCTTTGCTGTTCCTCCCTGAGCAACTGACGTTTCTCTCATTGATTACGTTCATTCATACACTATTTGCATTGAAAATATTCATTCATCGCGACCGGGGCAGAGGGGGATTTGTTTTTTCACAAGCAAAAACTGCGCAAACCCCAGACGGTCCAAACAAGCCCCAGATGAAGAACCTGCACAGGGAAATGCAAAACAGAGAGCTGCAGTGGCTTAAAAATTATAAATGGGAGGTGGATTTTAGATTTCACTTGTTTTTCCTGTTTTATTGTCCCTGAGTGCAATCAGCTCACCCTTTTCATTGAACAAAAGAGCGTAAAGAAATGTTTGAAGTCTCATTAACTGCTTAAACACAATGTGGCTTGAAAGTGCTTCATTTGGGGTGCATTATGCCCCAACTAATTTGAGGATCTTTGGAGAAGCCCAAAAGCTGACTTTTCCTCTCTCCCTTAGCAACCTCTTATTATTTCCCCAGCCTCCTCCCACTCACTCCCCATACCACACACACACAGGCTGAGTTCGGACATCACGACAGCCCATGACGGGTTAATAACCTACTCACAGTTGCTTATTTTTTAAATAACTGATGATCCCCCATCCCATAAGCAGGCTAATCAACTCACCACCACCACCCTGGCCACAGTAGGGACGAGCAGCTTCTTCTTTCTTCACACAGGGAAGAAAGAAGCAGCAAGCAAGGACCAGGGGGGAATCCGCACCGGCGAGGAGAGCTCGGCTGAAGAAGGCGGGGTTGAGAGGGGAAGAAGCTCTCCACCCTGCCTTCTTCCCCCGAGCTCTCCGTCCCAGCCGGTGAAGAGGTCTGCGGGGGGTGGCGGGAAGGATGTCTCTTTGTCGGCTCTTCCAAAGGCCAGGTACACGATCGCTTTCACGCCGCACTGGGGTCGCTTAGAAGCGATCTCAGAACGACGTGCGGATTCCCCCCAGGTGGCCCATTCAGAGCTTTATCACACCAGTGTTATACTGTGCAATCACTGCGAATTGCATGCAAAGGACTCAAAAGTTTTCCACCTTATAATCTGCTTTGATTGTGAAGTGCTCCCATGCATCCTGCCTTAATTGTACAATAAAACAAAAAGATTCGCCCTATTTAGCCCCTACATTTTCAGCGTATCTTCCAAGCCGCCGCTGGGGTGCAGGAGCAGGATTTTAAAGAAATGCTTACATCTGCGTAAGCTTTAAAGATAAAGACACCAAAATTGGCACAGTAATAGGTATTAGGGAGAGCTTTAAGCATACCAAATTTTAATTGAATTGGATCATCCGTTGATTTTTTAATGATTTTTTACATTCCCCCCTTAAACTCACTTCCTGGTATGCAAAGGATCGCTGTCGCCCAGTAGCAAAAACAACAACAACCGCGAAAGCTTAGTGCTATGGGGATAATCCGAGGGAAGCAGGTACGTGGGATGAAGCTTATAATGGGAGTATTTATCCCGGTGCTTCTGCGCACAGCAGGAAATGGCGGCACGTTTTCCGGGTCTATTTTTGGTGACGGGAAAACGTTCATGAATTAAGAAACCATAATTCAGTTTTCAAAAAAGGATTCATTGTAGAGCAGAACCGACAAGTTTCGCCCTTCCCTTGGGTATGTCATGCGCAAATCACTTACAGTGCAACTGCATGTCTCCCTAAGCTTCATTGACTTCATCTGGAGCTACTCCCAGGTAAGTGAGCATAGGATGGCAACCTTAGGGTACCACAGTGAGCCCTTTACACAGGGGTGGAGCAAATATAATTGGATTTTCCGGGTATTTTTTGGTGACGGAAAAACGAGCAGAAGGAACAGGAGTCGTGGCGCGAAAAGGACCCGCGGAAATCCGTGAGTGGCCGGTAATGAGCATGCGATAAAATGCTCGCCTGATGACGCTCTGACTTTTTTCGGAGAAAAAAGTCAGGGTAAGTCCTCAACGTTTTTTCTCCGCAGCTTCGGCGGAAAGTCCCGGCCTGGTGTGTGATTGCAACGGCGGCCTATAATCGCCGCCACGCCATCCCGGGGCTTTCCAAGCGTTTAGACAGCCCCCAAGATGAAGGAAGAGGAAAAGCAAAGCTACAAGATTGGAGAGAGAGAGAGAGAGAGAGCCCAAAGGGCCTCTTGTCAGTGGGCCCATCTCAGCTGTGGGCCCTCGGCCGCTGCCCAACCATGCCTCCCCTTGATGGCGGCCTTGATTCATTGCCTCATCCAAGAGACGTCCCCCACTGATGTGAAAGAAGGATGCCAAGAAGCACATTAGATTAGAACCTTGTCCTTGTACCATTTCAAAGCTGCTGTGATGATGCCATGTTCATGCTGCACCTGGCAAACCTCTTAGGCTAGGGTGACCACATGGAAAGGAGGACGGGGCTTCTGTATCTTTAACAGTTGCATAGAAAAGGGAATTTCAGCAGGTGTCATTTGTAGGCAGGCAGCTCCTGGAGAAACTCCCTCTTCATCACAACAGTTAAAGCTGCAGGAGCCCTGCCTAGAGTGACCAGATACAAAAGCGGGCAGGGCTCCTGCAGCTTTAACTGTTGTGATGAAGAGGGAAGTTCACTGAAATTCCCTTTTCTATACATAGGAGCCCTGTCCTCCTTTCCATATGGTCACCCTATCTTAGGCAGCTGTCCGGCAGAACCACCTCTTCATTGTTAGGACCCTCAAGGAAAGGGAGTTAACCCTGAGCACATGTCTATGTCTCTTTCTCGCTCCTTCGCCCAGAGTCATTCCCTGCTTCTCAGGACATTATTACCATCTGTCATCCACACCCCAGTAATAAAAAAAAAATAGGTTATGTTTAATATTATAAATAGGATTTCTTCTGGGAAGAATCTTCTTGAGTTAATCACTAACCCATGATTTAGTCTCGGAGATAATGCCTAACTTTTGGAGGAGCCAACGGTCCATTTAAAAGGAAGACAGGCTCAAGAATGTACGGCTACAGGCAAGGGAGACGTAGCGGGAAGAAACGAAGGGCCCAGGTTTGCAATCCCAACTCAGGTAAAGTCTGCAGTTAAAAAGAGAGAGGGAAAGAGGCAACAGGTGAATTTTAGGACTGCTAGGTTAAGCCTTAGTTAAAATAAATCAGCCTTAGTTAAAATAAATAAATTGCAAGTTGGGAGAAGGATTGGAAGTAAAATGAAGTAATATTCTAAAGAAGGATACCCAAATATTATCACTATGCTTACAGGAAGTTTAGGGAATAGATTAAAAATTGGGAATCCTAGATGTCGCTGGCTGGCTATTTTGGTGGTGTGGATCCCTGGCTCTGTTTTAGACCAGTCTGGGACTGGTCAGACTTGCTTCATGGTGTCTCTATGCTGGTGAGTGTTATCAAGGTCATTGGCCGGCTATACAGTCTAGCAGACTCTCAATCCTAGAACCTAGGCTCTAGATTCATCTCCCTCAACCCGGTGCCCTCCAGATGTGTTGCACTACAACTTCCATCACCCCCAGATAACATAGCTAATAGTTAGGCCTTCTGTGGAGTTGTAGTCCAAACCATCTGGAGGATGCCAGGTCAGGGAAGGGTGATTCAGAGCCTTGAGGTCACGGTTGGGCAAATTATGCCCCTCCAGATGTTTTTGGGCCTACAACTCCCATCAGCTCCATCCAGCATAGCCAATGACAAGGGATTATGGGAGTTGTAGGCCAAAACATCTGGAGGGCCTCAAGCTGCCCAACCTTGCTTTGGGTTCCCCATGTTCCCGAGATACCTATGGTGTGCAAGGACCTACGTGTGATTCATATGAATGATGCATTGCTTAATTTCATGAATTAAGAAACCATAATTCAGTTTTCAAAAAAGTATTCATTATAGAGCAGAACCGAGTCGTTCATGAATTAAGAAACCATAATTCAGTTTTCAAAAAAGGATTCATTGTAGAGCAGAACCGACAGGTTTCACCCTTCCCTTGGTTATGTCATGCGCAAGTCACTTACAGTGCAACCCTATGCATGTCTACTCAGAAGTAAGCTTTATTGACTTCGTCTGGAGCTACTCCCAGGTAAGTGAGCATAGGATGGCAGCCTTAGGGTAGGACAGTGAGCCCTTTACACAGGGGTGGAGCAACTTTGGCCCTCTAGATGTTGTTGGACTCCAACTCCCATCAACAGCAGCCAGCATGGACATTGGTTTGGGATGATGGGAGTTTTATTCCAACAACGCCTAGAAGGCCACCATTTCCCCATCCCTGCCTTAATGTAATATACAGCCAGTTTGCACTCACCAACGTACAGGGCTGCATAGACGGGAAAGGAAAGAACCACAACGAAAAGCCTGAGTTCATGGAGCGTTGCCCAACCACTTTCACACCCATTGGTATAGTCATAAGGACTAGAAACATGCTTTAGAAAACAAAATGCTGAGTTTCTCAAAACGCTAGCTTCTGACCCATCCTCCACGCCCAATTTTGTACTTACACAAAACGGTGGAATAGCCGGTTTTAAAATGGGCTGTACAGGAGATATTTTTACCTAGTTGTGTCCAAGGACCAGGTCCTCGGGGTGGATTGTCTGAAGCCAGCTCCTGGGAAATCACGTAGTAGGCTGGGGGGTGGGGGTGGGGAGGCCTGAAATGTATTTTACAACAACAGTGTTCTTCCGCCAGCTAAGTTTGGCTCATGTTCTGCAATCTTTCATGCTGGGTGACCATGTAGCAAATGCTTTTGCATTAGAACTAGGCAGATTTAATATCTGATTTGGGAGGGTGATCCAAAGCATGTTTACACAGAAAAAAAAATCCTTCACCTCCCAGCATTCTTCATCCAACAAAAAAGACCTACAACTCCCAGCTTGCCCCAGCCAGAAAAAATGCTGCGGCAGGCTGAGAGTTATAGGTCTTTTCTGGCTAGGGCATGCTGGGAGTTGTAGGACTCCCCCCCCCCCCCGGTCTAAAGATAGGACTGCACCCTTATTTATCTTTAAAGTTGAAGTGACCACCACTGCAAAAGTCTGGTTTTTTTAAAAAACACTTACAGTATTTTCATTCCCAGGTCTCAGCAGACTTCGGCAAGCAAAGCCACAACACTGGTGCCAAGTCGGTGTTCTCGTCCAGAACTAAACGAGAGATATCACTCAACAACAAGCAGCACGTGCCTTCTCCGTGTAAGGAAGCGGATCTCAATACTTTGCCCTTTCCAAATAACTCTTCTTTTTGTAGCTCCCAAAGATGTGCGAGAAATCAGATGTAGAATGCAAAGAAAGGGTTTCATTCCCACTCCCCTGCAGGTGTATAAGCTAGGCTGATACAGAGGGTGCCCATGTGCCCTACATTACAGAGGACGCGCCTCTGTTCAAAGGGATCTTCCATTTGAAGGGATGTTCTGTCCAAGTCTGGTTTAAAGATTAAGAGCCTCTCTACTCCAGTGATAAGTTTGCGGGTCCTTTAGATGATGTCATCAACTTCCAGGATGTCTCCCGCTCCTTCAGAAATCTCGCACTAACAAAACCCTGAGATATTCTGGTTCTTTTGAAATAGCACGGGTTTTCCCAGTGTCTAAAGTCGTGCTATAAAATAGCCACTAGATGGTGCTGTTCCATTCAAGATTATGAGAACCAAAAGGAGGGAGAGTTTTCAATTACAAACCGCTGGCTGGCAATTCAAACCACATGGTCGCCCCACTTCCGCCTGTGCAATGAAGCCCATCACAATCATGCAAAGGAGCAGCCCCGATAAGGCAGCGCGGTTTTCCCCTGATGTAGAATCATAAGAAGGGAAAGCAGATCAGGGCCTTGAAGCTGCCCATCCCCACCAAGCACCTGGATAGCAGATGGAGCAGGCAGCCTCACCGGTCACCTGGTCACTCATGGCAAGCGATGGGTTGCAGTTCTATTGAAATTATAGTAACTGTTTCTAAATGTAGCACCTATCCCTATAAATGAGCAAGTGCTAATTTTATGCAAATCTGTGCCTTTGTCCCCCGCTTTTTTTTGTTTTGTTGTTGATATATAAGTGGCCACCCTGCTTACACACACAAAAATATTTGCGACCTGGAAGCGGGGGGGGAGCCCCAAATTTCTTCTACTTTACAAATATTTTCCTACCAGGTAGCCTGGAAGCAATTCTTAATTCACTATGGGCAACCAAGCTATTAGAAACCCAAAGCCGCTCTCTGCAAAAGACAGCTTGCCTACTCTCTCTTTCTCCTGCCCAGAATATTCAGCAGCCTCCCATAGTCTAAGAGAGTTAGTCTGGTCCTTGGGCGAGTGTTAAAAGGACCGTAGGATTGTTGGGAGTTCCCTGTCTGAGGTTGGAATTAGCACCCCGACCTTGGAAGGGGGAGCGGGGATCTGACTCCCTCCCCTGCCCCTTCGCAGCTGCCGCAGAAAGAATGGCGCCGTCTGCACTCTGAGGTCATAAAAGCAACCTCGGAAGAGGAGGAAAGGGGGGTGTCTTCTGATGGGTGGGGAGAGGCCTTGGGAGGCCAGGATATGCTTTATCCTGAGCCTCTCCCAGCCTCCTTCCCTCCGCCTCCGAAGCACCATCACTACACAGGCTCAAAAGCCCACCTAGCAAAATCCACAGGGTGGGAGGATGGAGAGGCTCCCTGCCTTCCATCGCTGGATGATCACATGCCTCCCATGACCCTGAACCACATTCCATTCTTTTGCCTTGTTCTACTTCAGCCTCACCCGACCTGGTGCCCTCTCGATGGGTTGGGCCACAACTCTCATAATGCAGCTGGTATGGCCCCATGCTGGCTGGGATGATGGGAGTTGTAGTCCAACACACCTGGAGGACGCCAGATTGGGAGAGGTTGTTCTAAGCCAGGGGTGTTGAACCTCTTTCAGTCCCAGAGGTCAAATGTCCATTCCAGAGATGCTCTTGTGGGCGGGGCCAAAATGCCACCATATTGTAGCTTAAAATGTCATACGGCCTGCACAAAAGCTGGGAAATTCCCAAACGACCAGTGGTCAGAGCAAAGTGTGTGTGTGTGTGTAGGTTAGGGGAGGGTGTTGAGGCCCAAACCCCGAAGGGCCAAATTGGGACCCGGGCCTGACGGTTCCCCGCCCTTGTTCTACATAACAGGCTCTCAAACGCCCATTTCATTCCATTGCAACTAGAACGTCAAACAGCGAGGTCCATTTTGCTGCCGGCCTTCCCACGTTTCTGTTTCCCTTTCTAAATGGCAGGTCATTACCAAATCAACGATTCCCTGATACGGCAGTCGCCTGCGGTGCTGGTGTCCTGCTTCAAGTCCAGAACCAGCCGTGAAACCCAGCCGGAGACGCTGAGCCCGGGGCCCGCGGCTTATCAGCAGCCGGCCGAGAGCCCCGTCGGAGCGTCCAAGAGGTTCCCCGGCCTGTGAGTTCTGAGCCGCCCTGCTCAGGGGATCCCGACTAGCGTCGCCAAGTCCCAGTCCTAAATAGAGGACGAGCCTTCCACGATCAGAGGAAACGAGAGAGGAGCGCGTGGGCCGCAAAGCCCTTACAATAGGGAACACCCGGTCTCAGCACTTAAAGAGCTAGTTAATATTGAGGAAAGTTAATATTAAGGATAGCGGCGGATGGTGGTGGGGAAAGTAATTTAGGGCTTGGGAGAGGTGCTGCTCTGTGGTAAATCATCATCATCATCCTGGCTTTTGTCCAGCGCTGCTTTGCATGTAGGCCAGGCCAGTGTCAAGGTGGGGCTCAGTAGGGCACCTCCCAAAGGACCAGGCCTCAGCAGAGACCCACTGGCAAGACCTCCCCCCCTCCGGAGTTGCTCCTCGTCTTCCTCTTCCCCATTGCAACCCGGTTGCTCACCTACCTCTCGCTCTGGCCCAGACAACCGGGGGGGGGGGGAAGGAAGAGGAGGAGCAGGAGGAGAAGTCCTTGTCTGCTTGCTCCCTGGCTCTCAGGCAAGCAAGTGGCAGCCATGATGAGAGAGGGGATGAGGAGCCAGAGCAGCTGGTGACCATGGCGGTGAGAAGGCAGACCCACCGGGGCGGTGGAGGGCACGGAGGGTGTCTTGCCAAAGGGCCCTCTGAAACGTGGAGCCGGCGCTGATAAGAGTTCTGCAGAATGGGGTGGTCTCACAGTCCCGATTTAGCGGAACCTTGCCCCAGGTGTGGCGGAAGTTCTCTCTTTCGGGGCGGAGGGGTAGATTCACTGGCGGAAGGGGCCCACTGGAGGGCTCTGCCCAAGAAGCTGGCAGTGCACGCAAGAGATGCCAGGTTCCACCCCCAGCATCTCCAGCCGGGGCTAGGTTCGACCCCTGCGCGCCTTAACCCCTGGAGAGCTGTTGCCAGTCAATGTCGATGAGCCTGCCCAAACTTGGTGGCCTCCGGATGTGCTGGACTACAGGTCCCAGCACCCCCAGCCAGCAGTGTTGTAGCCTGACCCATCGGCCTCAGAGGCGCAACAGGATGGCTGAGGCTGACGTAGGCAGTTCTGAGCCGGGGGGGGACGCGCCAGAAGGCAGCCCCCGCAGGCAAGGAGTGGCCCCTGGGGCTGCGTCATCCCGTCAAGCGCCACACATGCGCGGATGGCGGAACTCAGCGCAGCACTGGTCATCGGCAGCCTCCTGCTCTTTCCGCAAGGAGCCCGGGAGAAATACTGCTCTGGCATTCTGCGGCAGGCACAAGCGGATGTGGAAGAAAGGGGCGGTGGGGCGAGAGCAGCGAGTGTATTTGGAGGAGGTTAAGGCCCGTGTGCCATGATGAGACCACTGGTTGGTTCGCTATCAGCGCTTTATCGCCTAATAAAGGAGAGGTGTCAAGGGTAAGAATCGCCCCTGCCTGGATCGGACAGACCAGAGCAGCCTCCCGCAACCTAGTATCATCCCGGTTGGACTGCAACTCCCGTCGCCCCAGCTGCAGATGACGGGACTTGCAGCCCAACACATCGGGAAGGTGCCAGGATGGGGAAGGCTGGACTAAAACCATTCATTTGAAAACTGTCCTTGTCTGTTTCACCCTTTGGAACAATGGCCTGTTCAGACGACACGCTAAGCCATGGTTAGGCCGCAAACCCTTTTGCAGCAAACGGTTAGCGAGCGTGTTTAAACTGTGGTTATGCAGCCACCGTGGTTAGGAATGGTTCACACGGCACGCTGAGTCATGGTTCATGTGACACGTTAAGCCGTAATGTTTAACTTAAAATGCTTAACCTCTGTGGCTTAGCGTGTCGTCTGAACGGGGTCATTGCCACTCTATCCCTGCAGCGCTACATTGACATTTCCAATGCGTCCTGCCCTGGCAAGTTTATTAAAGTCACGCCCCTTCCATTGAATGCCGACCGTGTCAATAAGGGCTGCACTGGGACTGTACCCCCTAGGATGGATGCATCGCCCAGGAATAGCCTGGGAAGCCATTCTCCCTAATCCCAGACGTGTCAGCCTGATGGTGACTGCTCAGTAGTGATGGAAGGGCCTTCCGCGAATGCCCAGGAGCACACCCTTTATCATAGCAACCCACGTTTCAGGGCTGTGAGAGAATGGGCTTAGAGAGCTAACGTTTGAAAGTCCTACCTTCAAATTGAGTTTTGCAATAACGTGTACTAAATGAGTTTCAACCTCCTTTTACCAATCTATAGGGAGCCCCACATTTCCTTCCATACAAAGCCCTCCTGCCTACCCCCCTCCACCTCTTACCTGCCCTAAGATCCAATAAATCTAACTGTTAGCTAGTTACTCAACCAAGTCAATTTTATGGTGACCCTCCTGTAAACAGTAAAGTCAGTTTGCTTGAGATAAGATTAAGATCTACTCTCTAAATTCTTGCCCATGTTCTCCTCAGAGCTTGCCTCTCCACGCACGGCATCCTGTCCACCCACTGTTGGGAGCCTGGAGCTCTCTGCACACGTTCAGGGGTATCTTTACTACATCTCATGTCTTTTCAGTGCAGACTTTGTGGAGGAGCGGGGTGGGGGGAGAATTGGCGCTGGGTAGTGTGCCATAAACTGACATGCCGGGAGAAGATGTAAATCAAACCTGACGAGCAAAGAACATCCATCTACGCTGGCAGAACATGCCAGAACTATCAGCATTTAGAGGCCAATCCAACTCCCATTTATGTCAAGGTGATGGATGCCTCTAGGGTCAGAACTCCAGCTGGTGCAGAGCCATCGGCTTCAGCACCAGTTTGTTCCAGATCATAGAATTATAGAATAGCAGAGTTGGAAGGGGCCTACAAGGCCATCGAGTCCAACCCCCTGCTTAATGCAGGAATCCACCCTAAAGCATCCCTGACAGGTGGTTGTCCAGCTGCCTCTTGAAGGCCTCTAGTGTGGGAGAGACCACAACCTCACCAGGCAACTGATTCCATTGTCGTACTGCTCTAACAGGAAGTTTTTCCTGATGTCCAGCCAGAATCTGGCTTCCTTTAACTTGAGCCCGTTATTCCGTGTCCTGCACTCTGGGAAGATCGAGAAGAGATCCTGGCCCTCCTTTGTGTGACAACCTTTTAAGTATTTGAAGAGTGCTATCCTGTCTCCCCTCAATCTTCTCTTCTCCAGGCTAAACAGGCCCAGTTCTTTCAGTCTCTCTTCATAGGGCTTTGTTTCCAGACCCCTGATCATCCTGGTTGCCCTCCTCTGAACCCGCTCCAACTTGTCTGCATCCTTCTTGAATTGTGGAGCCCAGAACTGGACACAATACTCTAGATGAGGCCTAACCAGGGCCGAATAGAGAGGAACCAGTACCTCACGTGATTTGGAAGCTATACTTCTATTAATGCAGCCCAAAATAGCATTTGCCTTTCTTGCAGCCGTATCGCACTGTTGGCTCATATTCAGCTTGTGATCATCTGTCCCTTCGATTTCAGTGGCTGCCATCCAGTTTATTCTCGCTCAACCCCTAGAACACAGCCCAGAAGTCCTTAGCTGCAAGGCGCACAGGCGGTTCCATGGCAGATCCGTGGTAATGCCTTGAAACCCAGAACGACTTGGGGGCTGCCCAAATGCCCCGTCGTGACAGTGGAGTGACGCAGCATCGTTTCTGCGATGCAGCTACCAACTCGCTCCCACCATGGGCAACACCTCCTCTCCCGGGCTTACTGTGCCTGACTGTGAGGTCGCCACCTTCTTTGTGCCGGTGTTTGGTGGTGCCCTCATTATGCCTCGAAGCTAGCAGGGGATCGAGCCTCACGGTAGGCTATGGGGACGTGCGGGAAGGCTGGGCAGAAGGCACGGGGGGGTGGGCTACGGGAGCTCAATGGCTGCCGGAGCTGCCTGGAAATCCCGCGCTCTCCTCTGCCATGGGGTTTTCCTGCCACCCCACCCCCCAGCAGCGAAACTGCGGCGTTTTCTCTAAAGCGGCGCCGTGACGGCAACCCCTTGGAAAGCCCGGGCCTTCTTCCAAGCACCATGTTTCAGATCGCAAGTCATTATTCCTTAGGCGCAAGGTGGCCACTCACACATTAGCAAAGAAAAGGAAATGTATCACTAAAAAAAGAAGAGAAAGGAAGACAGATTTGCGTAGCGTTTGGATTTTGTTTAATCTGCTCCACGTGCGTTTCGCAGCTTGTCAGCAGTTTTTCGCTCCGTCGTCCGCTCAGTGAGAGAATCTGTGTGTTTTTTAATATAGGGATGCGCAGGAATTCCATTCCTGTTTGCAAATGTGCTGCTGCTCTAATACGCAGTTGCGCAAGCACACATGGGTGCAAATCCCCCTCCAAAGTCAAACACTGCTCCAAAACTTCGCGGAATCCGCACGATTTGGGAAAAGGTGGTCTGCTGTGAAGGCCACAGCTCATATTTATAGAAATCTGAACTCATTTGGATCCTTTGCAGATTTCCCTGACATCCCTATAGAAATGTGTATGGCTGCCCATTTGGAAATCATGACCGCAATTTAAATAGAAATATAACCCATGTCCCCACAGCGGGGAAGGCTGGGACCAGGTGTGCCTGTGTGCCTGCTCAGTCTGCCGTTGATGGGCAGGCTTCAAGGCGGCTGCTCTCCCTTTGAGGGTTCTTTGCCTTTAGATCAGACATGGGTTGGACAAGCCCCTCCAGTAGAACGAACCTACTTCTTTTCAGATAGACATCATTGAGTCCAGGGCCACCCCTACCGTTAGACATTGAGTCCAGGGCCAGCCCTACCGTTAGACAGACTGATTCAGCTGCCTCAGGCGGCAGATGCGAGGGGGGAGGCGGGCTGCAGGAGTGGCAAGGTGTTAGAGCAACCCTTTCCCATGCTGGTGCCCTGGCTATTGTGGTCAATGCTGAGGGATGGTTAGAGTTGTAATCCTAATGTTCGGGACGACCATAGATTCCCCGCCCTACCAGGAATCAGCAGCCCTCAGCACTTGCCCTTTCACGCTTAGGCCTCCTGGCTGTCTCTTTACATGGCGTTGGGCATCCTTGAGAGGTCCGGTGGCCAATTCCCCCCCCCCATCCACCCAATGGGCTTCACTCTTGCCACAGCGGTGTAGGGGGGGGGAAAGGGGGGGAACCCTCCATGGTTTATTAAAGACAAATTCGTTTTCAAGCTAAATTTGTCCTTAGTAAGCCTCCGTAGGTGGTTTGCTGCCCAATTTAGGCAGCAAACCACTGATTTCTTGGGGCGACAGGGGCGGCAGGAGCCACATGGGGTGGGGGGGAAGGCAGATGCCATATGCATTCCACAAGTTGCATAAGGCATGTGCAGCACATTTCATTAGGGTGTGCAGCCAAGGGATTTTTGTAATATATATTTTTAAGGCAAACATATATTGCATATTCAGTCCTAAAGGACATTATTTTTATTCATTTATAATAAATGAAAAAGCACTGTAGACACTGAGGCCCCACTCTGTGTTCAGCTTGCTTGACCAGGGAGGGCTGTTGCAGGTGGGGCTTTGTGGTGACACTGGCCAGAGCAGGGGCTTTCGAGGCGATATTACCTTTCGGGGGCCCTCCTCCTGGCCTCTTTGAAGCATGGCTCCCAGCAGAGAAACTCCCGGCAGAGCGATTCCTTTTCACTCCTGCTGCTGGGAGCAAAGGTGTGCTGTCGGGGGCAGCGGCAGCAAAGCAGCCAGAGGGCAGCCAGAGGACTGTTCCCCTTCTGGATCCCCACTCAATGGCCCCCTCAATTTGGCGCTTATTGCTTGAGACAATGCCTGTGACAAGTTGCATGTTGCCTGCTCCTGGTTTACCTCCTTAGCTAAGGTGACCATATGGAAAGGAGGACAGGGCTCCTGTATCTTTAAGAGTTGTATAGAAAAGGGAATTTTTTATTATTATTATTATTATTATTATTATTATTATTATTATTATTATTATTATTTATATAGCACCATCAATGTACATGGTGCTGTACAGAGTAAAACAGTAAATAGCAAGACCCTGCCGCATAGGCTTACATTCTAATAAAATCATAATAAAACAATAAGGAGGGGAAGAGAATGCAAACAGGCACAGGGTAGGGTAAACAGGCACTGGGTAGGGTAAAACTAACAGTATAAAGTCAGAACAAAATCAAGTTTAAAAGCTTTAGGAAAAAGAAAAGTTTTTAGCTGAGCTTTAAAAGCTGCAGTTGAACAGTTCTCAAATGTTCTGGAAGAGCGTTCCAGGCATAAGGCGCAGCAGAAGAAAATGGACGAAGCCAAGCAAGGGAAGTTCAACAGTTCAAGCTGCTGAAGCCCTGCCTAGAGTGAACAGATGCAATAGAGGGCAGGGCTCCTGCAGCTTTAACTGTGGTGATGAAGAGGGAATTTCACCAGGTGCTGCATGCGTACAAATGACACCTGCTGAACTTCCCTTTTCTATACAATTCTTAAAGATACAGGAGCCCTGTCCTCCTTTCCATATGTCCACCCTATCTTAGCCCCTTCCACGGCCTTATTTGATGCTAGGACTCTCAGTTCCTCTGCGCTTCTCTGCTTCACCAGCCCCTCATCTGTCCTTTCCTTCCTCTCTTTATTAGGTTAATGAAATTAGCTTCAGATCCAAGTTTGTTTAGCCCTCACACCTATATTGGGGCCAAATTTCCATTTCCATTCACTCTCAGTTTTGTAACAAAATTCGTATCCGTTTTATGTAAGCCTGGGCCTGTGATCTATTGCTAAATTCGCCCCCCTGCCCCAGTTATAATTGTAAACATCCCACGAAACACTGAGCCCAAGGACTGAAAAACCTGCGTCAGTAGAGGACTTGCGCACACAGGCCTGTGCGTGTGAACGTGTGATCGATGACACAGGATTATAGGGTTGGGGGCACGCAGGGTGAGAGAGTGAAGGCCCTGAGGCCTCTTCCAAGAACGCTCCCCTGGAATCCTCTGCAAGGCACTGAGCTTTCTCCGTAAAACACGCCACCATGGAAGGTTCTGGTAAAGTAGGCTGAAAGCCACTGCCTTCGCCTCAAAAGGCCATCAGTGCTGTCGCCTCTGACAGCGGAGTGTCTGTTCTATTTCAGCCTGGGGGCTGAATTTAGTTTCAGAGAAGCTCTGGCCACATTCCAGAGGTGGGCGGAGCTGAGGGAGAAAGGGGGCAGGACCCCAAATACCCACATATTTTAGCTTAAAGCTCATCTAGTCTCCCAGAGGATCATCGAAATGGGAGACATGTCAGAAGTCAGCCAAGAACAATGCGTCCATGAACACCACCAGCCCAAAGCAATGCATCCTAGGATAACATCAAGGGATATAAGCTTCAGAGATGATGACAAAGAGTTGATCGCCACACGTTTCCCACTCGTTAGCAAAAATCTGAGGTCTAGTCGTGTCTAATCTCACGAGATTCTGCTTGGGGGACTTCTATAACCACAATCCAACAGGGTTATCAACGAGTTTAAGTGCGTCTAACTGCTGGATCGTGGCCACTGAAATTGTCCTTATTTCACTCCAAGCCAGAGGCCGTTTCCACAGCATCTCTGTTTGTCTTCTAGGCGAAAGTACACCTTGAATTTCTCGGCGCCCCCTCCCCCTCGCCCCCAAACTCCCCCTTCACCTGGGCCTGGCCAGTATGAAATTGTTGATTACGAAGGTCCTTCCAAGCATTACATCTCCAGTGCTGTATTCGTCTCAAACACGGGTCGCTGGGCAGGTGATAAGTTCCACCAAGAAATACCTGGACCAGGTAAGATGATGACAACGATTAAATATTTCTGTAGCACTTACAAAGTAGGACATTTCTTCATTTGGCAATAGTGGCTTTAATGAGGCTGCAACCCTACACTCACTAGAGAGTAAATTTAATTGAACGTATTTATTATTAACATCGCTCTTTTCTCGCTTGTGGCGGTTTTTCTAGTTTGCCAAATCATGCTGTCTTTTACTGATTCAGGAATTTCCTGAGTATTGCGGATGTTTTAAGCACGACTGCATTCTGAATGTTGGTGTGGTTGTATTTTGACAGGCCCTGTTTCTGAACGTTTTCTGTATAGTTTTTTTTTTAATGTAATGCCAATGACCGATGTGACTAACGGTATAATTGTGACCTTTTCCTGTTGCCATAGTCCTGGCCACTTCCATGGCCAGTGGTGTATATTTCTCTCTCTTCCTTTTCTACAACATTTTTGTCATTAGGTATTGCTATGTCAATGAGGTAAGTGTGTTTTTCTTTTTTGTCTATAATTGTTATGTCTGGTTGGTTGCTGCTGGTGCTGATTATACTCCACAATAGCCAAGGCTCTCTGGGCAATGCACAATTAAAACCATAAAATACAATACAATAAATTTAAAACGTTAAAAGTTTAAGAATACAATGTAAAACCAGATAAGTTACAGTCCAGGGGAATCCTGTGTGAAAGGGTATATTTTCAGGAGGCGTTTAAAGGATGTTGCATTTCCCCCCTCCTGAACCACACGAGGGAGGGTTTTTCAGAGGGTGGGTGCTGCTACAGAGAAGGTGATTTTACTTCTGAGTAAACATGCTTAGAATAAAACAAATAGAGCAGAGGCTGCCTTCAGATAGAACACTGAGCTTGGACAAAATGATAAATGATGTCTTATTACAAATCAGAAGCTTCTTCTCGCCTCCTCTCGTGTGCGGAAGAAGTGGAAAGGGGGTGGGGGGAGTGCAGGAGCTGGAGACCGGAGGAGGCTTTCGTTCATAATGCCAAAAGACAGTTTGATGTTGGGTCTGAGTGCAGCTAGAAAGATTTCTCATGACCCATTAAGGCAGCAGTGCCAAACCTCAGGCCCACAAGCCAGATTTGGCCGGCCTGGGGGCCCAAGCTGGCCCTCCTTGGAGCTGGCCCTCCAAGGTTCCCCGGATGCCCCCACCCCCATTCCCCCAACTCCTGATTGTGAGCTCCATCAGACGAGTGTTTTCTTGCACGCTCGTTGCTGAGCACTCACGGATTTTCACGGGTCCCTCTCACGCTGTCGTCTGCCTCCCACATGCCTTCCACCCCTGCTAGCCTTCTTCACGCCCCCCCAGTAAGTCTGACTTATTTTTTAAGATAGAAGGTTGCTGCTATCCCCTGCTGTGTGCAGGAGAAGCAGTGGGATCAAAACGGTCCCCTGAACGGGCCAGGTGCGTGTTGTTTACTTCCTCTTTCGAAAGAGGAAGTAATGAGGGACAAACGGGCTTGTGGAGAAGCAACGGTAAGGAAACGCGATTCCCCCCCCGCCTGGTGCGACGACGTTCTTTCTGACGCTTTTCTGGCTCTTGTGCAGTCTCCCCCCCCCCCCATTCTAAAAAGTTGGAATTATTCTCCTAAGGTTTATTTACTGGCAGTAAAAACTTTAAACTAAAATATGCTGAGGGGGTGGGGTTGTATTTGGGCCCCACCCCTTTTGCCATTAGCTCCGCCCAACACTGGAATGCGGCCCCCGAGAACTTCTCTGCATAGTGATCCTCGGGCTGAGAGAGGTTCCTCACTCCTGCATTAGGTCCTCTGGAGTGATACATTTTGCCACGACAAAACAGAGGCTGTTCTACCAGGAGGCCTTGTGAGATGGTGACTTACGGCAGAGATTCTGAGGACCATGAAGAGCAGATCGGACCCTTGTGGACTGACACACAGATCGAGCCGACCCCTGGGGCACGATCCACCATGCTCTTGATCGTGTCCATTCAGTTTCACCGGGGATTGCGCCAGGAGAACTTTGGGGCAGGCTGGGATCAATGTGAACATGAGTGAAGAATGCCATTCCGGCCTTCTACTTTAGCCGCTGAAACTCCTTGGGCCATCATTATTGCAGCACAATCTCAGGGCACATCCCACGAGCTTTGTAGGGTGGCCACGTGCCCTCTTTTACAGAGGACGGTCCTCTATTTGGAGGGCTGACTTGTTCAAATCCGGTTTATTTATTTATTATGTATTTATTTATTACATTTCTATACCGCCCAATAGCCGGAGCTCTCTGGGCGGTTCACAAAAATTAAAACCATTCATAATATAAAACTACAGTATAAAACCATAATATAAAATACGATAAAAAAGCTCAACCAGATAAAAACGGCAGCAGTGCAAAATTACAAATTTAAATTTAAAAAAGATCCAGAGCCATAAGACGTGTTTGTCCATCCACAGTGAGCAGCAGAATTGAACAGGTGAGACCCACAGGTCTCCTGGTCACAGTGTTCCACGCTATGGTAAGACGGACTGTATTTCTATTTAAAGTCTAATAATTATTTCTAAATGTGCACACGCAGCTGGAAATTAGCAGATGCGGCTGTTATGCATCCTCTTTTCTGATGATGCATTTCCTCTTTTTGGGTGGTTCATAAGTGGCCGCCCTTCGCCACTGCAGATGCTGGCAGGCAACTCTTGGATCCTCTTCAACAGTACAGGGAATTCTGTGGGTGCAATTCTTCTCCACCCTTTAAAAGACAGATAACCTTCCGTTTGAGGAAAGGGAAAAGTGATACTTTGGAAAGTGAAGTGAACTGGACAGAGCTGGGAAAGAGCGCCAAGCAAGGGAGTGGGTTAGCACCAGAAAATGGAATCCGCAAGAATCCGCCTGTTAGGAAGGTTCATGCTTGTTGAATGAAAATAATGAAGAGCCTGGCGATGTGTTTCAATTAAAATCTTCCCCAAGGGCACAAGATCTGATATTCGTTTCCTTCAAAGTGAATTCTTGTGGGAACCTTCGTTTGAAATAATCTCTCTCTCTCTCTCTCTCTCCCTCCTGGGAATGGGACTCCTCTATCTTGTCTCCAAACTGCAGGAGGTTTGGTCCACTGGGCCCCAACTGTTAAACAGTGAGGCTGTTCACACAACACGTTAACCCACGCTCAGTGGTTGAATATGGGTTGTTTTGAACCATAGGTTGTTTGTTGAATTTTGGGTTAGTGTCCTGTCTGAACACAAGCAGTGTGACTTATTTTTCCCAAACAAGCCCCCTTGAGGACCCATGGTTTGTTGTTGGGTTGTTCAGGGTGACTAACAAGCCACCCTGGCTACATTCAGACCACAGAATAACCTACCCTGTGGAAAATATGTTATGTTCGGACAACACGGTAACCCATGGTTCAACAAACAACCCACTGTTCAAAACAACCCACTGAGTGTGGGTTAGCGCATTGTGTGAACAGCCCCACAGCAATCCCATTCATGTCTACTCAGAATTAAGCCCCAGTGAGTTGAATGGTACTTACTCCCAGGCAAACATCTATAGGACTGCAACTTCCAGTGATTAATTTTACAAGACTTGGTCATCTCCATCTGTGTGTTGGTAGGCACAGTAGTCTTCGACAAACAAACAGGTTATGGGAGTTGGATGATAAACCACCTTTGGGGGAAAACAATCTTTCAACTCCTTGCATTGCCACAGCTGCAATTGTTTGGCTGCTTTTAAACCGATGGCATCTCTTTAAAAGTCTTGTGGTGAGGTAAGAAGGGCGGACGGAGCGTCAGAGCAGAAGGAAGATGACAAGTGCTGATCCTTAAGCTCCGTAATAATGGACCTGCCCAACTGAGAAGTGACTTTAATAGCTAGCTGTGTTTATTGCCAGGTGCTGCCTCAAGGCTATATACATATTTATTTATTTTAGCTTTTTAAAAAAGGACATTTCTAACCCGCCCTGTCCGCAGAAGCTTATGGCAGGTGATAGCCTTTTAAAAACAAAGTACCTGCCAATATATTTTCAATCTAGGCCAGGGCCTCACACGCACAGGGCCCAGCTGGGTGGTTATCCAGATGTGCAAGCGGGCCCTGTGCGTCCAGTTCTCCCCTCTTATCCAACAGCTGGGGCCGCCTGCCCAGAGCCCTTACTCAGAGGTAAGACTTCTGTCCGCCAACTCTTTGGGAGCCCTTCTTTCCCCGCCAGGCAGCTGATGGGCAGGAATTTTATTTCACTATTTTCTCAAGGGCTTGCTAAGTCTGCGCTTATTCTTTCAGCGAACAAACTCTAAAAATGTATGAGCCAGGCCTGGAAACCAATTTGGGGACTTTTGCTTGATGAATCAGCTGCCTCCTAACTTAAGCCACTGTGTGTGCTACCAAAACCTCCCTGTAGGCATGTCTTTGAGAGTCGAAGGGTGCAACCCTATCCAGATGCCCGTCAGCCCCCAAATTCAGAGGCTGACCGGTATCCCGTGCAGAGAGGGAAAAGCAGAGAGGCGACCATGACCTCCGTGCTTCCCCTACGCTGCACTTTTGCTAGACGGGCATTTTCGCCCGTCTAGCTAGGGCTCTGCGGAGGTGGAGGGGGAAGGAGGTGTGTGAGATCCGGGGAGGCTCCTATCGCCACTTCCCCAGACCCCTCTCCTTCCCGCCTACAGAACCGCGCCCTTTCCCTCCTTTCCGAGGCTGCCTTTGCGATTAATTGAGAATAAAACGGCCAGTATCATACTGCCCTCATACAAATATATGGTGTGACCACACTTAGAATACTGTGTACAGTTCTGGCCACCACCCCTAAAAAAAGACATTATAGAGTTGGAAAAAGTGCCGAAAGGGGCAACTAAAATGATTAAGGGGCTAGAGCATCTCCCTTATGAGGGAAGGTTACAGCAGCTGGGATTGTTCAGCTTGGGAAAAAGGAGACTAAGGGGAGACCTGATAGAAGTGTACAAAATTATGCATGGTGTGGAGAATGTAGATAGGGAGACGTTTTTCTCCCTCATAATACTAGGACCCGGAGTCATCCTGTGAAACTGATTGGTGGGAGATTCAAGACAGATAAAAGTGCTTCTTCACCCAGCACATAGTTGAACTATGAGTTTCACAACCACAAGATGTGGCAATGGTCACCTGTTTGGATGGCTTTAAAAGGGCATTGGATAAATTCCTGGAGGAGAAGGCTATCAATGGCACCTAGTCCTGATGGCGAAGTGCAACCTCTAGATTCAGAGGCTGTAAGCCTATATGCGCCAGTTGCTGGGGAACATGGGTGGGAGGGTGCTCTTGCACCGTGTCGTGCTTGGGGCTTCCTGGCTGACAGCTGCTTGGCCCCCGTGTGAACAGAGTGCTGGACTAGATGGAGCCTCGGTCTGATCCAGCAGGGCCCTTCTGATGTCCTGATGGCCTTAACACCACTATTGCCTGGGCCAGAGCGAGAGGCAGGGGAACCAGCAGGCTGCAATGGGGAAGAGGCGGGGCAAGTCCAGGGGGGCTCTTGGCAGATGCCCAACCAGGCCTCCCCTTGACGCTGCCTCGGGCCTTTCCCTCACCCTCTCTTGGCACTCCGAATGGCTTCGCCCAACGATGGCATCCCCTCCCACTGCCGACTCAGCCGAGCCCAAGCCTTGAGCACCCCGCGGAAGGATTGCAAGGCCGGCTTCTTTGGGAATCAGATTATGTCGAGGAAGGGTGGGGAAATGGCACCGAAACAGAGGAATCTTCTCTCCCATCTGGCTGGGTTTTGCGTTGTGGTACGCCCGCAATCTCCAGGATGGGGTGAGCTAAATCTAAACGAAAAATCCCCAGGCCGCAGGAGGGGTGAGGAGCTGCGCCTGCCAGCGGGGCGCCCGGCTCTCGTGGGGACGGGGCTGCTTCCACCCTCTGTGTTTTCCTTCGGAATGGAACGTAATTCGTCCACTCGGTTTTTTACGGAGAATATCGATGCCCTTGCTGCTGACTTGTCGCAATTAAGGAGTCTGCATAGGATGAGCCAAAAAGAGGAAAGGAAGAAAGGGGATACCAATCTGCATAAAATTTGCAGGTGCTAATTGAGATGTATAGATGCACATTTAGAAATAATTTTAATTGAAATTGAAATATAGTCCTGCTCACCGTCGTACAAAAGAACACACCCAGGTCACCTGTGTGCCAGCCTGCTCAATCTGCTGTCCAGGTGCTAAATGTGGATGGGCAACAGCTTTAGGGTTCTTTGAGCATCTTTAAATGAGATTTTATCATACGCTCATTGCTGGCCACTCACGGTTGTTCTCAGATCATTCTGACGGCGCCGTCAGCCTCCTGTGCCTCTCCCGCTCCAGTTTCCGTGCTAAAAAGAAAACCTCAGAAAACCCAACTGTTATGGGATATATCAATATTTCTCGGGGTTTTCTGCCATGTGCAGGCAAAAGTTGTGCTATTAAACCCCCACTAGAGGGTGCTGTCCCATTGAATTATATAGGCCATGTGGTCGCTGCTCTCTTCCTTGTGTAATTACAGCTCGTAGCAGAAGCGGAAGAGAAGCAGGAAGCAGAGCCATGGTAAGGGAACACAATTTCCCCTGATTTGAAGGAGCTCTTTATCTTTAAAACGGAACTGGAAAGGGTAGCCCTTCAAATAGAGGATAGTTTTCTTTCAGCCCTTCAAATAGAGGGCTGAAAAAGTGGACACATTGCCACTCTTTCACTGCTTCTCTCACTGTCGACCTTTTTTAAGGCCTGTTTTTGGGTGTTGTCCAAGGGGCATGTTTACAGAATTGCAGCATCCTCCTTCTTCATTACTGAGCGGCAAAGAGCCCTTCGTTCACATCACATGCGCCACTATCTGTCATATCCCCACCCCACCCACCCCCATCATTGAAATTTACAGCCCATCTTAGTAATTGCTTTTTTTAAAATCATTTCCTTCCTGCACCAAAGCTCAAATGCAGTAATACTAATGTCATTTGGGAAGAGGCATTAGATCCGTGTTCAGGCCCCATATTCTGAAGATGAGGGCAGGCGCAGAGAAGAAGGAAGACGGTCTTACATTTTTTAAAAAAAACATTCTATTTTAGTCTGTGCTCTCAAGCGGAAATATCAGCAACATTAACTGGCAGACGGTTCCTTCCCTATTCCTTTTCCACAGCTGGGTTCCCCTCCTTTGTTGTTTATTCGTTCAGTCGCTTCCGACTCTTCGTGACTTCATGGACCAGCCCACGCCAGAGCTTTCTGTCGGCCGTAGCCACGCCTAGCTCCCCCAAGGTCAAGTCTGTCCCCTCCAGGATATCATCCATCCATCTTGCCCTTGGTGGGCCCCTCTTCCTTTTGCCTTCCACTTTCCCTAGCATCAGCCTCTTCTCCAGGGTATCCTGTCTTCTCATTATGTGGCCAAAGTACTTCAGTTTTGCCTTTACTACCATTCCCTCAAGTGAGCAGCCTGGCTTTATTTCCTGGAGTATGGACTGGTTTGATCTTCTTGCCGTCCAAGGCACTCTCAGAATTTTCCTCCAACACCACAGTTCAAAAGCATCTATCTTCCTTCGCTCAGCTTTCCTTATGGTCATTCTGTTTTGCCTTTTGAATTGCATGTGGGCACTGCAGGGTTTTTTTTTTGTAACCCAAATTCTGCATATTCTTTCATGTGTGAACAGACCATCTCGTGGAACAGAACACTCAGGGCTGGGGCCAGGATACCTGAGAGAGCACCTTGTCCCTTACCAACCTGCCCGGTCACTGAGGTCGCCGGAGGGCATGTTCCTAGTGGTTCCACATGGACCTATGGCCCAGTTGGAATCCACCAGGAGAAGAGCCTTTAGTGTGGTGGCCCCTTCTCTGTGGAACTCCTGCCCCTGGAGGTCAGGCAGGCACCAACACTGGGCTGCTTTCAGCGTCTCCTGAAAACAACTCTGTTTTGAGAAGCCTTCCCCATCTGACCAGCCACTTTTTTTCTTCTTCTTGTCCTTTATTTTAAATTAAAATTTTTTAATTTGCTTTTATTTTAATCTTCTTTCTTTTTACTGTTTATACCTTTGTTCACTGCTGTGGAATCTTTTTTAGACATTGAACGGTATAGATATATTGTAATAAATAAATATAGTCATACTTAGAGTAGACCTATCTCTCCTCTCTCATCTCACACTATTGCCTCGCTCGTGCTCTTCGCTCCTCTGATGCCATGTTTCTCGCCTGCCCAAGGGTCTCTACTTCCCTTGCTTGGCTTCGTCCATTTTCTTCTGCTGCGCCTTATGCCTGGAACGCTCTTCCAGAACATTTGAGAACTGTTCAACTGCAGCTTTTAAAGCTCAGCTAAAAACTTTTCTTTTTCCTAAAGCTTTTAAAACTTGATTTTGTTCTGACTTTATACTGTTAGTTTTACCCTACCCAGTGCCTGTTTACCCTACCCTGTGCCTGTTTGCATTCTCTTCCCCTCCTTATTGTTTTATTATGATTTTATTAGAATGTAAGCCTATGCGGCAGGGTCTTGCTATTTACTGTTTTACTCTGTACAGCACCATGTACATTGATGGTGCTATATAAATAAATAAATAAATAATAATAATAATAATAATAATAATAATAATAATAATAATAGACCCATGACTAACTCAAGTCCCATTGATTGCAATGGGTCCACTCTAGGGCAGGATCTACACTACTGCTTTATAACGGTTTATATTGGTTTTGACAAACGTTTGGGCCCAGGACACATTATATATATCATTTTCAAAGTGTTATATCCTGCTTGGTGTAGATCTGGCCACTGTATGACTAAATCCGGACCCAACCCTATGTGTAATTGAGGGTGGCCGAAATCTCACTGCAGTTCATGACAGACATGTCCATCAGTTGTAACACAATCTTTCCCTCAGTGACTGGGACTTATTGGAGGAAGTAAGTAATACAAGAAATATGAACCTAAGTCCCTCTGACAGATTAATGTAGAGCTTGAGATGTAGACAATAGCAATTTTGCTTATTATTTACAGTAAGTAACCATGAATCATTGGTAGGATTTGTACCTCTACAAAGTATCTGAAATTGTCTAGGCAGAATAAGCATTCCCACGTCTTCTGCACTTTTGCTATTTTTTCATGAGTTTTTTTTATGGGTGACCAGATGCAAAGGACAATGCATCCATCCATCTATCTATCTATCTATCTATCTATCTATCTATCTATCTATCTATCTATCTTCAGCTCCACCGTGGCCAATATAAACTGACAAAGTGATATCAAGGCTTTTAAGGGCTACTGTGCTTTTAATTAAAAGCTTTCTTGTGGTTTCTGCTGCTTCTTGTTCAGTGCAACTGGGGGACTGCCTCTTAATTAGTCAGGATCTATTCCCTGTGCAAAGGCAGGGTTATTGATTTCCATGCATTTTTTTAATAGTGTAATTTCAATATAAAGGAAAGAAAAGCAGAGGTGTGGGAAGGGGAGAGAAATAATGCTAAGAAACCTGTGGAAATAGAAGCTGACCAGTTGAGGCAATTAATTACTAATCCTCCAACCACACTGAACAGGAGGTAATAAAATGGGCAGAACCTCAAGGAGGGGACCTTTAATTAACATTGCAGGAGACCTTTGCTGAATGCGACTTACTTGACAGTCAGCATTATAGTCAACCTTAACCTTGGGGAAGGGATCATAATACTGGATCACAATACTGTTTCATCAAGTTCTGGGTGGAATCTCCTTTTTAATTCTGCTTCCAGCTGACTGTGTGGGGGAAAATACTGCAGCAGTGTTAGCGGGCTCTCGTGTGGAAGCAGGAGGGGGAGATGTTGCAATTCTAGGAGCCAACGAGCAGAGAGAAAGTTGGACACCTGAACATGCCAGGAAACTGAGCGATCCTAGGCTTATTAGTTTATTCTGGACTTTCTGGGCTTCATTCCCCGTACCTGTTTCCCTCGAATTATCCCCATAGCATAAAACTGTCAATGTTGTTGTTATTAGCTAAATCACACCCCGGTTGGCAGTGCTCCTAAGATCCTTTGCATAACAGGAAAGGGTTTAAGGGGGAGAAATGTAAAAAAAAAAAATCATAAAAAATCAACGGATGACCCAATCCGATTCAGATTTGGTATGCTGAAAGCCCTCCTTAATATCTATTACTGTGCCAATTTTGATGTCTTTATCTTTAAAACTTACACAGACGTAAGCATTTGTTTAATTTGTACTTTAAACATATCAAATCCTCCTCCTGCGCCCCCAGTGGCCGCTCGGAGAACAACAAAAGATTCGCTCCTAAAGAGGTAGCAAAATAGGTTGGGTCTTTTGGTTTTATAGCACAATTAAAGCAGGATGCATGGGAGTACTTCCCAGTCAAAGCAGATTATAAACTGGAAAACTTCGGAGTCCCTTGCACGCAATTCGCAGTGATTGCACAGTATAACGCTGGTGTGATGAAGCTATCCCACATGCTTCTTTCCGTAAAGGCTGACATCCACTCATGATCACTGTGTTGTTGTATCCTCCCAGCCTGGGATAAATCTGGCCACGAAGAGACGCTCCCCAGAGAGCCACTTGCAGGGCAGAGCTGACGGCCGTGGGGAGAAGCTCAGCACCCCCCGGCCCGCCAGTCCTTGCCTGCAAATGCTTCTGAGCACCTCTGCATTCAAATTAAGCCGTACGTGCAAAACACGTACAATGTACAATTTAACAAATTGCTTATTTACTTGTACTTTTAATTATTACCTTTTTATATCATTATATTATAGCCCCATCGTACTTTGCCGGCCCTGGGAATATTACTGTGTTTACAGTGCTGTCCTGTCTTGCTGGTCTTGTGACCGTAATAAATTATTCTCATCGTCTGCTCAGCACTAGTAAGACCACACCTGGGATATTGTGTACGATTCTGGGCACCACATTTCCAAAAGGCTAGAACAGGTTCAGAGGAGGGCAACGAAGATGATACAGGGCCTTGAGGACAGGCCCTATGAGGACAGGCTGAAGGAACTTGGGATGTTCAGTCTGGAGAAAAGAAGACTTTGGGGAGACCTGTGAGCAGTGTTCAGGGACATAAAAATGAGTCACAAGGAAGATGGTCAAGAACTATTTTCCAGGGGCCACAGAAATTAGAACCCAAAATATTGGGTATAAGTTACAGCTACCTAAATTCCGATTATCTATAAGGAAAAACTTCCTGATGGTAAGACCTGTTCAGCCGTGGAACGGTCTACCTATGGAGGTTGTGGGTTCTTCATCCCTGGAGGTTTTTAAGACGAGGCTGGACAACCACCTCCCATTATGGTTGAATTGGTTTTCCTGCACATTGCAGAGGGTTGGACTAGATTATCCTTGTGGTCCCTTCCAATTCCACAATTCTATGATTCTATGAATGCGAGGGAGGGGGGTGCATTGCAGCGGCCCTCCGCCCTGACCTGCGTGTGCTCACCTCAATGTGTGAAAGGAACACTCATAGGTCAGGGAGGAGCATGCTAACATGAAGCCAGCCCCCCTCCCATCTCAGCCCCCCTCCCATCCCATCCCATCTCATGCTCTAACAGTCAGGAGGTTTTTCCTGATGTCCAGCCAGAATCTGGCTTCCTGTGAGCCTATTCTTCCATGTCCTGCAATCTGGGAGGATTGAGAAGAGATCCTGGCCTTCCTCTGTGGGACAACCTTTCAAGTATTTGAAGAGTGCTCTCATGTCTCCCCTCAGCCTTCTCTTCTCCAGGCTAAACATGCCCAGTTCTTTCAGTCTCTCCTCAGAGGGCTTTGTTTCCAGACCCCTGATCATCCTAGTTGCCCTCCTCTAAACCCCCTACGGGGTTCTGCATCCTTCTTGAAGTGTGGTGCCCAGAACCGGATGCAGTACTCTTGTTTATTGGGCCCACCCCTTTGGCTTTCAACCCTGCCAACCACTGGAACCCTGCCCCCAAGATCGTCTCCAAAATGGAATCTGGCCCTTCAACAGAAACAGCTTCCAAATACCAGCATAAAGAGTAAAAGCAGCAGACTGGTTTACAAGCAGTAACAGCGATACATCAGCAATTGCCAATGAAGTGCATGTCTTAACAGCATGGTTTTTACCTAATGGCAAATCAGCTGGGGTCTCCCGGGGTAAAGAGTGCCAGAGCTTGGGAGCCACCACAGAGAAGGCCCTATCTTGCGCACCACCCACTGCATCTTAGCTGACGGTGGGACGCGGAGCAGGGTCAACTCTGATTTCCGAAGCACACAGGCAGGTTCTTTGGGAAGGAGCCAGTAGTTTAGTTATCCAGATCCTCCAAGTTATGAAGGGGGAAACTGAGGTTGAGAGATGGTAGCTTGTCAACAGCCACTCACTGAGTTGAGGGCCACGCTAAGATTTTAACCAGGGACAGACTGGCTCATATCAATCAAGCTCGTGAGCATTACGTGGTGTAAACCAGCTCTTGCTTTAAGGTGGATTCCTGCATTGAGCAGGGGGTTGGACTCGATGGCCTTAGAGGCCCCTTCCAACTCTACTATTCTATGATTCATCCCAGCAGCGCTTTTGAAACACAAAGGTACTTTAACCCTCCCAAACCCTTGTGCAATAGGCAGAGGCGCGAACCCAGCAGCTCCGTCAGCTGAAAAGAAATCAAGGAGGGGAGAGCAAAGCAAAGCAAAGCAAAGGCGGCAAGGAGCAACAAGGGAATGGAATGGAATGGGTGGGGTGGAATGCAGCGCTTCCTTCCTGTCCCAGAAATCTAATTAGAGCGCCACGCAAGTGGGGTTTTCGGCTGTTGACAGAGGCCGGCTGATTTCCCCAGATTATAAAGCCGCGCAACTTGCCAGCTCTTTCTTCTCGTTAGGTGAGCTTTGCGGCCCGCTTCCCCAACCCCATGCAGCACCTTTCTCTCACAGGGCAGCAGAGATCCCTTTTGGCTCCGTGCGCGCTGTGAAGAGAGTTGCCCGAGGCAACTGTTAACTGGAGCCAAATGCCTTAGCTGCAATTTGGGAGTCTCACAGCCCAATCGCAACCTCACGGAACGTGCTACAAAGCTGCACGGGGCTCTGATGCACAAGCGGGACCGTAGCCGCATAGATTTGCATCTCTTTGGGGTCGGGAAACATCCCTGTGGTGGTGACCAGTGGACTGCACGCAGTGGCTATCTGGAGGTCCCGTTTCAGCCCAAGCATCTTTCAGCTTCAGGCTCTTGACTGCCCGTAACTAGGCCTTCGGGGAGGGTGTACAGTATTTTGTCCCCACCCCATTTGCCTGCAGCCCTGCCCACCACTGGAATGTGGCCCCCAAAAGACGGTTCCCCACCCGTTATAAATGTAACACCGACCTCAAAAGCATCGTCTGATTCCTGAATCTCCCCCCCCCCCCCCCCTGAAGTCTTTTCGGTCTGTTTCTCGTTCTAGGAGCATACACCCTTCCCATTCCACGGAAGCAATCCTTCATCTACAACACCAGCAATAAATGGGTGCCAGTATTATGAAGCAGCGGATCCTGCAGCGGTGATTTGGCTGATTTCTCCCACCCCCTCCAGTGCTGCACTATTCTGTTAAAACGAACATTGCATTCACTTGCCTGTGAACAAGACAATCCTAATTCTCCACCCGTTTAGAATCCTGTATTTCCTTGGCGTGGGTCCCTGAATCATTTGCATTTTGTGTGTGCGGCACACAAAAAGAAGAGTTACGGAAGAAGAGTTACGGATTGAAAACGGATGTCGTTTCACTGCCGGCTTCAAGTTGGCAATGGATTGTTCATGCCAATATTTATATATAAAAAGGAAGAAAAGCCTAACATGCCTGGGTCCTGCTTTTTCAAGTCAAGCCTAGCACTGGGGAAATGTTTTTGGGGGCTAGGTTGACAGTGGTTTGTAAACTGATGCGTGCATGCTGTGGAGACCGTGGGCAGAGTGAGATCTGAATAATATTAGAACCTGGGGTTTCCTAATGGTATTTATTGGGAGTAGAATCAGGATAGACAAAACAGAAGTTCTTTTAACAATGTAAAACGAACTTTCAGACTTCACTGCCACATAGTGTAGCTAGATGGAGATAAGGACAGGGCTCTTGCGCCTTTAAGAGTTGATCAGAAAAGGGAATTTCAGCAGGAGCAGCTTGTCATGCAACAATTAAAGGTGCAGGAGCCCCATCATTTGCATCTATCCACCCTACCACCACGAGATGGCATGACGGCCACTGACTCAGATGCCTTGGAAAAGGGATAAGACCAAGTCATGGAGGAGGGACAGCTGTTAGTCATGATCAGGGCCGATGCCAAGGGTAGGTAGGTATGGCCAGGTACTTGCCGAAGGCCCACACCTGAGCAGGGGCCCACTGACAAGACCTGCCTGGAGTTGCTCCTCCTCATGGCAACCTGCTCATTCACCTGCCTCTCACTCTGGCTCAGACAACGGCAGTGGTGGTGAGGAGGAGGAGCGGGAAATGTCCCGGCCTTCCCACACACAGAATGGGCTGGGGAAGGAAACTCAAGTCAAGGTTCCCTTGGCCATCCATCCTCTGGCGGGGGCGTGGCCTGGTGAGGCAGCGGCCAAGAACCAACTTCTAAGCCAGGCCAGACCAGTCGTCTCCTGTTCTCAGTGGACCGTTGCTGCCTGTAGAAGTGTCCCAAGCCCTTTGACCTGTCCTTGGGCATCCACAGGACTGGCTGCTTCTCTCAAAGAAATGTAAGTTATGCTTACATTTTCAGAAAGGCGCCAGCAGGTTCCGGGTGAGAAGGCAAGAACACAGACAGCTGCTTTGCAAAGTGCATCTCGCTGCCTTGGTCTTCTTTAAAGAGACGCCACTTGGACGTCATTGACCAGCCTCCCAAAACTTCTTCCAATCCCCCCCATCAGCCCCACTTTTAGTTTGGGTGAACTGCTCAGGGGCATTTGAGTTGGCCTCTCCACCAGGCAATCCACGCCCTCAGTCTTTGATCCCCGTGCTGGCTGGGGCTGAGGGAAATTGTGGCCCAACACAGCCAGAATGCACCAGGCTGGGGAAGGCTGCACTAGAACCACATGTAGGTTGAGGGTCAGCTCAGAAGGCCCCATGATGGTGCTGTGACCGGCCCTTCAATTTGAATCTTAGGCTGAACTCACATCCCAGGGGTAGAGTGGAGCTGAAGGACAGGTAAGCTACTTCATACCCCCAGCAAAGCCTGGGTGGGCCTGGGGCATCCTGCCCTCCTTTTCGTTTTGGTATTTTGAAAGGGATCACAGCCACTTCCTCAATATGGAGTTGGCCAACCACGCACTGTTACCTTTCACGCTTCCGCTCCCACCCAAGAACAGACAACACTGGTGGGGGAAGAAAGGTAGTTCTTTGAAATCCACTCCCCCCCCCCCCCCACACACACACTGTTCACAGCCGCCTTCTTCCCTTTTGTGTCGGCTGTCCTCCATTCCTGGGGAATTCCTGCCTGTCAGGGATTGCATCGTAAACATGATGACATCATAACACCAAGCAGCTAATCAGATCTGGCTGTGGGACTGTGGAAATAAACGAAGACCACGTGGCCGTTCCGTGGGCGCCCTTTTCGTGCTGCTTTCCTACACACAGCAGGAAGTGGCAGCACGTCTCGCTTCCAACCAAAGAAGACAGATCTTTCCGGGTCTTATTTTTTTCACGGAAACAGGACCAGAAGGAGCGGGATGTGCATGGGAGGCAGACGGCGTTGTCAAAGGGACCCACCGACATCCGTAAGTGGCCGGTAACGAGCATGCTATAACACACTCGTCCGATGACGCTCTAGGTCACAAAGCCCATTCAGAGTGAAGGCAAGAACTTAAGGGACGCTGTGAGCACTTGCGTTCGTTTCCAGCCCACCATAATCGATAAGCGGGAGGGGCAAAGCTGGCCAGGAAATGTCCCACCCCTGGTTTCAGTTCAGCCCCACCAGTTATATCACTGGATGTATGGAAGGGACTTAGAAGTCAGGGCCATTTGTAATCTGCTTCCTCTAAATTAATTACAAAAGAAACCCCATACTTTCTTCGTTGAGTTTTATCCATCACCTCCAACTCGTTCCTCCTCATACTTTAAGGCCATCCACAGAAGACCTTCCTCAAGTGCCCCTCAGTCTGAGGTCAAGAGGGTGGCCACATGAGGTGCAGGGCCTTTTTCAGGGTGTCCCCAAGTACTGGAATGCTTTTCCAAGGGAAGAACCCCTTTGCACCCACACTGCTATCTTTTCAGACTTCCTTCTTCTCCCAGGCTTTTAAAGTCTTTTAACCTCTTCTAAAATATTTTAATATTTTTGTGTTGACTTTTCCCACTGAATAATTATCAATGCAAAAGTGAAATTAAAATGGTAAAACACCTGGAGAAAAGGGCTTCATGAGGTGTTTAATAAAGTAAATATATAAATGGTGCTACCTGATGAGCCTAGCATGATCCGGAAAGACGCCCACAACACAACCAAGATTCGAGTTGTGCTGCTCCCTGGATGAGGCCTGGAGTTTTACTACTACCAAATTTTCTTTGCTGGAAGCCACTTCTAATAGCCAAGGTCTACCTTGTGCTACCAGTTTCCAAAAACACTGTCAAAGAAGCAAGGAACAAGCCCACCCCTTGGTATTTACCCTGGGGGTGGCAAAAGAGGGTGGCAGAAAAAAAGAAAGAAAATGAGTGGGCCACTCCAGGCCCAAAGCCCATCGCAGGTTACCTCTGAGGGAATGTGACCCTGGACAGGAAGAAGCCCACCACCCCAACCCTGATTTTTACTCCGCACCAGTCCCTCTTTCCATCTCTGAATCTTTATTACCAGTTAATATACAAAACAAACGTTACAAAAATGAACAAAGCAGACAAAAGAGGGGGAAAATAAAAACAAGACATTCAGCCCTGGGGAAGTGTGAAGCAGCCTGGTTTTGAAATGCTCTTCCTTTCTCCACATCATGTTCGATAAAAAACAAGATATAGTTCTACACACACACACACACACACACACACACACTGTAATCTATTTACAAAATAAAAAGGAATCGGAAATGTATAAAACAGTCACTCTTGCCAGGTCCTTCTCGGGAGGCGAGGGAAACAGGGAGTATTTACAGCCAGGGTTCTGAAGGCAAGTTCTGAAGGCAGTGTGTGAGGGTGAAAAATTGTGTGTGTCAGGTGTGGCGCATTTGGCAACACTTCAACACAATTGCGTGTCAGTCTCCTTGAAGGCTGTTTGGCAGCTCTGTGTGGTTGGGCCTAGCAGGCCACGAGGGGCGAAGACAATTTTTTTTTTTACAAAAAAACCTACAACCGTTTCTGGGACGTTCCCCTACATGGGGTCCCGCCTGACAGAACTCAATGCTTTCCTGAGTGTGAAACCGTGAAAAATAATTCCTTGCCTGGCAGAGGATAATAATAATAATAATAATAATAAAAGTATAAAATATTATTAATAATATAATAATAACAACAACGACAACTCAACGGACAGAAGTTCCACATCCACGCTGAGAACGGGCCTTCCGTGCACTCTTCACAAGTGGAGCTATGCTATCGTCTCTCTCTTGCTCTTTCCCCTCCGAAAGAGGTTTGCATCCGAGTCAAATGCTCCAAGCCGATGGGTTCTGGCTTGGAGTGGGGTTGAACTCCTCAGCTTCACAAGAGACCTCCCAGCAGAAGTGCAGCCTTTTCGAGTCTTCAGAGCTCCTTGAGGGTCACCTGGAACTTGTCCTCGGCTTCTGCCACGTCAAGCAAAAAAGCCATGTGGTTGCTATAGTGCTGAATGATGTTGTTGTCCATGTTCACCAGGATCCTGAAATAGAAACAGAATGGAGAGGTCAGGGGTGCAGCCCAATACTTTAGGCCCTGGACTTAACACTCTCATGGGGCCATTTGTATTCCTTCAGTTGCGAAACACAAGAGTGAGATTTCTCTTCCTCCCCACTGCTGTTCCACGCTTTAAAAACTGCTTCTGCATCCCTTTCAGGTTCGAACGAAAACCACTACCACTTTTGCCATCAGAACATAAGAAGAGCCCTGCCGGATCAGAACAAGAGTCCATCTAGTCCAGCGCACTGTTCACACAGTGGCCAACCAGCTGTGGACCAGGGACCCACAAGCAGGACACGGGTGAAATAGCACCCTCCCGCCCATGTTCCCCAGCAACTGGTGTCTATAGGCTTATTTCCTATACTGGATTCTTTCTTTTTTTTCTTTTTTTAAATTATACTCTGAGCACGTGCAGTTTTTCATTTTAAACTCGCTTAAATCATAGTTCCATTCTAACTACAGGAATAAAATGCAGTTTGCTTCTGCTGCTAAACATGTTTACTTGGGAATAAGCACTAGTGTGCTATAAAAAAGCATTCTTTCTTTCTTTAAAACATTTCTTGGCCGCCTTTTAAGGCAGAAGCCCTCACAAGGTGGCTTACAACAATAAAATACATTGAAACGGTTAAAATATTAAAAGCGATAAAAGCAAACACAGTAAAATAGTAATTAAAAACAATGAAAGCCAAGAATAAAAAGCATAATATATATATTTTAGAGTAAAATAATAAAGTCGTCATCTGTAAACATGTACATGCCCAGCCAGCCACACCAATTATAAAATGCTTTTAAAAGTAAGATGGATCTGGTGTCTGCCCCTTGCTCGTGTTGGGTCTGTTTACCACTGCCCCCCATTACCTGCCACTGTGGGTAGGCATTTGGGGGTCCCCTGGGCTTCACCCCATGGTCCGGCCCTATCTGCACCACAGAAGCTGTCCTTGAATGGGTCACCATCTGCCATTTTTAGAGGGGGGGGGGAAGGAATTGTGTGTGAAGATCAAAACCCACTTTCTTTCATTCAGGTGTCATAAAGAGCTTCCAGATGGATAGTTTCTAGTGCCACCAGTCAAAAGGCATTGTACAGATATTATGGACTTTTCTACATGAGACTGTTAATCCGTCCCATCTGCTTTCAGTTTCATCACAGATCTGAGCGCTACACAATGAGTGTTTCCTTTCCTGCTTTTCCACCACGTAGTCTCTAGGTGGCACTGTGGTCTAACAGAATAGCAGCAACACACAAGCGGAAACAATGATTTCTTTTGCCATCAGAAATACCCCGTTTTCCCCTGCTCTAAAAAAAAAAACTCACCGAAAGTGCTGTTTCAAAGCCATAAACAACCGTGAACACACAATAAATTCCTCATAAAGAAAAGCTCTCGATCGTTCCCTTCTTAACAAATGTTTTTGTGGTAAGAAGGTGTGGGAAAACACAGGAGGGTTACAACCAGAAGACGAGTGCTTCTAGGCGAGGCTTCTATTGTGAAATTGCAGTGGCTCATTTATGACATTTTATAGGGTGGGGGGCGGATCCAGATGTCATTGGCTTCCATTTGTAACTCTCCTAGGTTTACCCACCATTTTTCCTGGTTTTTGTTCTCACTAGGGTGGGGTGGGGGAACCCTTTAAGGTAGGAAAGATGGAATAGTGGAAAAAAAGCCTTTTGAGTGTTAGCTCTAGGAGCCTGCCGTCTGGAATCACCTGGCAACATTGTCTTGATGCCCCCTCCCACCCAATAAAATCCTATGAAAGAGGCATAGCCATTCATATATCAACCTCCTAATATTATTTTAGTTTTTTACTGAAATGAACAGAGCCCATGGTGGGCTCTGACTTTGCTTGGAGTAGCAGCCCTGGGAGGGAGAGATTTCACCCTTCCTCTGATGCTATTTTCTCCAGTGAAAATCACACACATCACAGCTGCTCTTTGCCCCATGTGGAGGAAACACAGTTTTCCTCCACAGGGCAAATACAGGTGAGCGATTTTCAGCAGGAAAACAGCCTGGGAGAGAAAACACCCTCCCCTCTTAGCACCGTTGCGCCAGTTAAATTGGCAGCCCTGAAAAAACTGCATTTAAGTAAATATCACACCCACCCACACCCCAGAAAATTGGGTCACAATTCTCAGGTGTAACGTGTGGTTGAGTCCGTACCCCACTGTACACTAGCACTTGGTTTAAAGAAATTACTGCACCTGTCATGCTAGAATTCAAGGAATGTCAGCTAGCCTCAAGTAGACAAGGGGAAACCCCAGGCTCATAAAATCAGGAACTGGGTAAATTATTGTCATATTTGACATTTCCCCACTGCATTGTTGGTTGATCAGTTGTCCCTTTCTCTTTAGTGCCTAGAAGGGCATTTTATATGGATAAGTCGCCCTGGAAAAATTACAAATTACATATTGCGGTGACATTTCTCTGTTTTGTTTTATTTTTAAAAAGAAGAGAACTTTCATTTAACCGTGACATTATAAAGTGGGGCCTCATCTCAAATACAAGTATTACTTCTTCCCTTTTTCCCAAGCTGTCTTGCCTGCAGCCTACAAAAAAAGTGTGCTTCCAGATGGGGATACTTTGAGAGTGCTTCCAGATGTGGCTTTTGTGGGCGCCGCCCCCCTGCCTCATCCCTGGAATTTTATAGGGGATCCAGATGACGTCGTCTTCAACTCCTGCTCTGCCTATGTTTCCCCAAAAACTTCTCCCACCTTTTCTTTTACCGCGGAAAATCCGTGATGGAGAAAAAGACAGAAAAGCTGCAGGGCCTTCTTGTTGGCAGCTCAGGGGCCGGAGGCATCGCCAAGGTCTTAATTCCTGCCTCCAAGGGTGCCCTGACTGCAACGCCAATCCTGAGCCAGATTGCTCTTTGCTTGCTGGGAGCAGCAGCGTGGAAAGAGCGATCTCTACCAGGATCCCTGGGGTGGGGTGGAGAGATGGTTTTCTGCTCCCTCTTCCAGAGATCGTCACACAGGCTCCATTTTTCACTGGAAAGAGCAAGTTGGGTCAGGATCACTGGGCGGTATGTGCAGCCGCTGACCGAGCATTGCCAAAGAAGTTGCGCACCCCTGCACCAAGAGCCTTCCGCCCGGAAGCACCCCATGTGTCAGGTGTGCTCTGGCGGTGCGCTTAACAGCCATAAGCCGCGTGGAGACGGCCTGCTCGGTTTGGCCCAGCAAAAGGTAGCACCTCGCCAGCCCAGCCCATGCCAAACTCCCCACGCTGGGAAGGACGTCCTCCTTGCCTGAACTGACGCACGGGCCCGTAGTCACAATCGTACGTTGGTTGTGCAATAAAGGTCTTGAGAACGGGTTTATTCCATGCATTTCTTAGCTGCCTTTCAAGACTGCAGGCTTTGCAAAGCAGCTTGCAAGATAAAACAGGCTGGGCCATTGGTGGCCTTCCGGCTGTTTTGGCCCACAGCTCCCATCATCCTTCGCCATTGGCTATGCCGATGGGAGTTGTAGGCCAAAACAACCGCAGGGGCCCAGTTGCCCATCCCTGATGTAAGACATACAATTCTATATCCATTTCCAGAGGAAAGCCACGTCAGTCTGCGGCAGCGAACACTACCACGGGACTTGTGGCACCTTGAAAAGCATCCCATTTATTCGGGCGCAAGCTTATCATCCCTGAAAGCTTAGGCTGGAATACATTTGTTAGTTTTTAAGGTGCCACAAATCTCTATCGGCATAGCAGGGGCATCAGATCAAACATTCCTTGCCCTCCCTAACCCGGAATGGCCTTCCTACGCCAGGCTTGCGTAAGCAGGACGCAGCACCCCACCAGGTGCTTCACTAGGGTTTGTCCTTTTGCTCCTTTCCTGAGACTGCAAAGGCAGGGCGGCTGTCAAGCCCGGGCTGATCCTTGGCCTATCGAGCACAGTGCACCACTCCCATCCTCGTCGAGGGGCCCTTTCCCTTGCCTCCCGCCCCGCTCAGCTGTGGGCTGCGTCAGGTCCGCCCTCTTACGCCCCTTAACTCGCCTGCCTGCCTGCCTGCCTTTCTTTTTAAGAAAAAGCCCTGGATTTGGGCCAGCAAAAACAATGAGCTCATCTGCAAAGGGAGGGGCGGGGGAGAAAACTCCCGGGATGCTTGATGGTATCTCACTCCACAAGGAAGACCTCAAGAAAACAGAGGAGAGGAGAGCGTTTGGCAGCAGCAGCGGAGGAGGAGGGGGAGGAGACGCTCCCCATCTCTCAGGCAAGGGGAGAGAGAGAAGGCTGCGGTTTGGTGCAGGGCCCGGGGCGGTTCAGAGACACAGCCGTTGCTTTCAGAAGCTGCTCTGGAAAACCTCAGCTAGCTAGTTCCCATGGAAGGATACCTGCCCCTCCAACACTGGAGGGCCTCTTGGCCTCTTCCGCAGGGGAGGGAGACCCACGTCGGGGAGGTAACCACGCTTGGCAGCAGGCCTTGGAAGGAGGAGGACAAAAAAGTCCCGCCAGTCTTGGCGAGATGTTCACGTTGGGACTCTTATGGGAGTAGCTTCCATCCCAGGGCTACACGCGATCAAGACCCAAGCTTGGTGTGACGCCGCAATGACGGCGGGACGAGGGCTGCGAACATGAACCTGTTGAAAGTCATTGGCGGCGTTCACACGCAACGATAAGCCAGAATCCCGGGGAATCCTGGCTTATCGTTCATAATCGGTGTGCTGGTGCACCTGGGGCCAGGATCAAAGGTAGCAGTGGTGGAACTCACACCCCAGCAGGGGCCCCTGACCCCGGCCCCGAACCTGCTCCTCCTCTTCAGCTACCTCTCACTCTACCCCAGATAATAGCGGTTGTGCGAAGGGGAGCCATAGGTGCCATGGCTCACTTGCTCCCTGGCTCTCTGCTGGGCAGGCAGGCAAGCAGAAGCCAGGATGAGAAAGAGGAGGAGGCACGATTGCAGCAGGTGACCATGGGGGCGAGAAGGTGGACTCACTGAGGGAGGGGGCCACTGAGAGAGGCTCGCTCAAGGGCCCTTGCAATACCTGGAGCCCGCCTTGCATGAACCCTGCCTGATTGCTCCTGCTCGACTCCAACCCCCAGCGCCTAAAATAATCACCAGGAGGCAAAACCTTAGCACGACATCAGAACCAGGACTCCTGGCTTGTTTCTCCTAAACAAGCCAGAAATTGGAAACCAACTACAAATCCTGGCTTCAGATTAGGGAACTGACGAACCAGGCTTCTGCCTCCGGGTTAGTTTCTGGTTACTTTAACTGCTCCCACTGATGGGAGGAGCCAAGCGGAAGTTATTGGGTACCACGCACCAGCACATTGGTGCATAATGGTAACGATAAGCCAGGATTCTCCAGAATTTTAGCTTATTGTTTCAGTGGCGGCCCCCCAATTATGGAATGATTTCCCCAACGAGGCTCACCTGGCACCAACATTGTTATCTTTTTGGTGCCAGGCCAAGACTTTTCTCTTCTCCCAGGCAGTTAACAGCATATGTTAAGTTTTTAACTGACCTGAGAATAGTTGTTTTAAATGGATATTGTTGTTTTTAGGCTTTTGATGGTTTTAAATTTTGCATATTTGTTTTTAATGTTCACTGCTTTTAACTTTTATAAACCACCCAGAGAGCTTCGGCTATGGGGTGGTATATAAATGTAATAAAATAAATGTAATAAAATACATAAATAAATGTGCAAATATGGCCAATGTGGTGTAAAGGACGGGGAATTGGAGGCCTACATTAAAAACTTTGCGCAGTCACGAAACTCACTGAATGACTTTGGACCAGCCAGTCTCAGTCTTTCTCTCTCTCTGTCTTGATCTAACCTATCTCACAGGATTGGTGAGAAGATCAAAGTGGGGTGAATCCCATACACCACCAGAAGAGTACATTCCCAGTGTGTTCAATGGCAAAGATCATAACCAGCTACAGCCAAACTGGGAATGAAAGTGGAAAATATTAAAGACGGCCCTTCCTTTCTAACAATGACTGCTAAAAATTTAGCTAGCAGGAAAAGGGCACTTATATTGATGGAAGAATACACAAATATATTTAAATTCAATCAATCACTCAATTAATAAGCAGAAAATTAATCAGCTAAGAGCTCTTTGATAATATGTATGTCAGCCCTACTTGAAGCATATTGGAGGGAGGTATTGGAGAACTTCTTTCCCGCTTTAAATGAAGAAGAGAGAAACCTATGCTATGTCCCATCATAGGAAAACATATCAGTTAAAGGAAAAATGAATTTAAAATTAAAGGGAGTGTATTTTGAAATGGCCAGGCAATGTTACAAGGGATGAAAAGCCTGGCTTGAGTTTGTCATTCTTTCCTCCTTTTAAAGGGCTGCAGAAGCACTCAAAAAGTGCTGGAAAGTTCCTGGAAAGTACACATTTTGAGAAATGATCATTACGAATCTAAAAAGTACAGGGATGGGGAAACGGATCTCTTGTCATCAATGACATCCCAGGAACTATCCAATAGGAGGCAGCTGAACCAAGGACCTGCACATCTCACATTTAGTTTTTACGCTGCAGCAGCGCTCACAGGTGAGATCTTTTTAGGTCTTGAAGGCAAGTTGGGACAAAGATGTTCGAACCTTCTTCTTGCACTCCGTCCTCTCTCACAAAAAACGCTGCCTTTGCCTCAGCACCTCGTGCAAAATGAAGTCTTTTTCCATTTCAAGGGCCAGCCCACCAGGGTCAGGGTTTTGTGTGCGTTTAAGTTTTTTTTTTTTTTAATTCTCTCTCTCTCTCTCTGGTTAGCTTCATTTATTTAAGCTTGTCTATGTGCATTAAGTTAATAGCACAGCAATTGAGATAATGAGCTTGTTTGTAAACGAAAGACTTTCACATTTCAGCCTCGGTGGGTATGCTTTGCTTGCCCTTTTTCAGAGCACAACCCCCCTCCCCGTGGTTTCTGTTTCGAACACAGCATAGCTAAGAGGAAAATTCAGACTTTCTTTGGACTCCAAGCATGAAACTTCAGGGAACTCCAACATGTGTTTGCCTGTTAACTAGTGTGTGTGTGCAGGGCTTTGCAGATATTAATCAGCAGGCAGGCAGGCCGTGCTTAGCGCTTCCATGGTAAATAAGTGGTAAATCAGCAAATCAGGAAAAGTTAATTTGTTAAGACAGGGGTGGGCAACTTGTGGGCCTCTAGATTTTTGGACTACAACTCCCATCAACCCTAGCCAGCATAGTCAGTTGTGAGGGATGATGGGAATTTCAGGCCAAAACATCTCAAAGGCTACAAGTTTTCCATCACTGCTTTAAGGACTAACTCCTGTTTGGCCATTAATTCTTCTCTAAAAATGCTCCCAAACAGCCCTGCGCACGTCTCCATTAAACGGCAAACACAACTTAACCTGCTTCTGATTGGCCGCTATAATGTCCCGGTCTGTACTTTTTCCATTCCATTTCGCTCTGCCCTCACTGCTTTCGATCCCCTGTCTCAGGCACCACACTTTAGCCCAAGTAAAATACCTGCCACATTGGGATAACACTTCGTACATCCGATGCAGTGGGCTGTCGTCTACGAAAGCCTGAGCTATAATAAATGCTTTAGTCTCTGAACGTGCCCACAAGACCCTGTTGTTGGTTTTTTGCTGCAACAGAACTAACCCGGTTACACCCTTTTGGAAATCAGGGGTCTGGTGACATCAGGAAGGGAAAGCTGTTTTCACAAAGCCCCAGGAGGGCTTTGGAGAGTGATACGCTCACAGACAATAACCACAAAACCTCCAATCTCCGTTTTCCAGACCAGACACAACAAGATTAGGGGAGGGAAAGGTAGCCTGCCACCCCACCCCCCCATGCCAAGCAGAGTTCTTGTCTAACAACACGGGGGCAGCGGTTGGGGGGGGGAGATTAGCAACAGTCTAGCCCCTTCCTGCCCCATGTCCATTTCTTTTCTCTCTCCCCCCCCCTCCGCCCCAGACTCAAATGGCGAGGTGGAATGTGAAAGACCCTTAAGCCCCAGAGGGGAGGCTGCTCAATTGTTAGGCCTGGGGGTAGGTGGGTGGGAAGCTTTGGTCAGAAATTGCTGGGACCAAATAAGACGGGGTAGGGCGGCCTCAGCAACGGGCCTGAATCCCCCAGTTCCAAACGGTTCCTCTCTGGAGGCCCCACTGAGGCCTGTGTCTAGTGGGAGCACCTGGAGCATCACAGCGCAAGCAAGGGATCTGGGATCCCGGGGAGCAACGTGAAAAACCCTAACTTCCACCTAAAAAGAAAAAAAGCCAACCTCTAGCCCCCGTGGGTGGGTGTATTTTATTTATTTATTATTTTATTTATTACATTTATATCCCGCCTTTCTTCCTCCAAGGAACCCAAGGCGGCCTACATAATCCTCTCCATTTTATTCTCACAACAACAGCCCTGTGAGGTCGGCTGGGCTGAGAGTCTGTGACTGGCCCAAAGTCACCCAGTGGGTTTCCATGGCCGAGTGGGGACTAGAACCTGGACCTCCCGACTCCCAGACCAACACCTTACCCACGGTTCATCGACTGATTCCCCCAAAGTGGGGGAGAGCTGAAAAGGAGCCTTGGGTGCCTGGATTGCAAAAACCATGAACGGAGGGTCTGAGCGAACGGACGGTCGAGGTGGAGAGGGCCAGCCAGAACTTCAGTGGGGCTTGAAGCACAGAGCCAGTGTGGTGGATGAGACAGTCTGGGAACCAAATTCACACCTCCACCAAGGCCAACGCTGAGAGCTGATCTTCCCAAAGACCAGACTCTCGCCTGCCCTTGGCTTTGGGTGAGGTTTCGTAGCCACCCTGCCCTGGGATCACCTGACTGAGCATTACTCGGGGCCATTAACCTTCATGAGGTCTAGTCTAATGACTTTTTTTTTTACTTAAAACACCCACACGTTACACTTGCCACGAGGATTAACGTGCTCAGGACAAACTAACCACCAGGGTTGTATCACACGTCAATCATAATTTGCAGCCATTGTGCAGCAATGTTTCCTTGACCCTGCTGGCAGCCACCAAGGATGTGAACTAGGGATGGGGGGATTTATGATGCAGCGACCCCAAGTTATGAGGCAACGGGGGCTAAAATGATATGGATGGAGCGGTAGGAAACTTGCCGGGGAGAGGTCAATCCCAGTTCTTCGGCTTGTGGATTTCTGCTTGAAGTAAAAATGGCACGGTGCTAGACCTCATGAAGGTGAATGGCACTGATTGTAGGCCACATCAGTTGACCTCAAGCAGCAGCTGGTCTGGCTGGGATGATAGCATCTAAAACCACTAAGTGGTGTATTTGTCCCAAAATTAGTCATACCGGTGAGATCCAGCACATATTTTCCATCCAAGACCACATTATTCCAGTGTCATCTGCATCTCTAAGTCAAAGGGTTCCTCTGACCCTGCTGGCTTTGAGAAACAAACTCTGGTGGATTGATGAATGAGATAAGCTAAATCTGTTGTGACCTCAGGCAAGCGCCTTGGCAGATAACAGAATACCCATTAAATCACCCAGACTATTCTGCGCACACACACACACACACACACACACACACACACAAACACACTTCTTGCTAATTCATTTTCCATAGGAAAAATCACTACCTAGTGAGATGCCAAACGGTTTTCTGGGTTTTCTGGTCTCCCGAACAACGGGAAATGTTCTCTCCTTGGCTTTTCCCCAAGCACTACAACTTTAACACTCTAGACCAAACTTCTCTAACCTGGTGTCCTCCAAATGTGTTGGATTACAACCCCTATCATCCCCAGCCAGCATGGACATGGCTATGGTGATCAGCCATCCACCACCACGTTCAAGACTCTGCGCTTGTTTCTGTAAACATGCAAAATTCTACTCCGCTAGTAGCACTGAAGGCTGGTAGTAAAGAGTTCTTTACATTTCAAAAGCCTGAATACTGACACACTGAAAAGTCTGTGCCTGTTTTCTGGGCATGTGCAAATCAGAAAAAAGATCTCCAAATTCCATCTCAAACCTCATTCTGCTTCGAGTCCATATCAGAGTGCAAGGTTTGGTGTTTTTTTTCCTTTCGACATGAGGAGCCGCATGTGTTTTTCCAAATGGACTGATCAATTGTATACATCTTTGAAATGTACACATTTCTGCTTTCGAAATCCAGACATTTCTGAGCTTGTAATGTGATTCACACCCACCCACCCAAATGCATTAGACAGCATGTGCACAGCACATGCTGTCTAATGCATTTGGGTGGGTGGGTGTGAATCACATTACAAGCTCAGAAATGTCTGGATTTCGACTGCAGATTGCATTCGAATCAGTGTTCGATTCGGAAGGTGACAACTGGGTAAATCCGGGTCAAAACCAACATGAAACGAATTTCTCATACATCCCTACAGTTCTTAAGCACAGAAGCTGCCGTTTTTACTGCACTGTTTTGAGAGAGGGGAAAGAGCCAGGAAAACAATCGCCAATGGACCATCACTTACCCTCGTTTGCATTTTTTATAGACTTTATAGATGCTTTCTTCAGGCAGACCGTATTTTTCTGAAATCTGAAAGAGAACAAGGAAGCTCCATTGATTAAATATATCTCACATGTATTGAGAGAGGAGCAAATGAAACTATTATCAAACTGGAGTCATCTCCCAGGGGCTGTCTGTACACGGCCGAAGCCCTGTGGTGGCTGCAAATCTGTGCTGCATCTGTTAAATGACGCAGCTGGAGATTCACAGCCACAACAGGACTTGACCATGAAACTGCGCAGAAAAAATGTCGGGGACTTACCCCGACTTTTTTCCGTGGGAGGGAGGTCAGTACAGCGATTGTGGTGGAAGGCGACTGGTGATTGGTAACCATGGAGATGGCAGAGGGGCAACCACCAGAAAACCCGCCCTCCATTCTTTGCTCCATTCTTTTCCCTCTGGGAAAATGTACTAGCAGTAACAGAGAATGCTAGAAGCCATGCTGGAAACAGACAACGCAAGCACAGGATCGCAGCCACCACAGGGCTTACCCACAACGCTGTGATTTGGAAAAAGTTGGGGATTTATCCCGAGTTTTTCAAAGGGAGCGACGTCATCACAGTGCTTCCGTCATGTAATGTCACTCTGGGGTCAACCCAGGGGCAGAGCGTGGTGGAAAGCGACCAGTGATTGGTTGCCTTCCACCAGGGAGAGGGCGGGGGTGACTCTGGGACCCAGATAGCTGCTCAGAAACCCCGCGCTCCCACCTCGGCACTGGGATGACCTGACGCCACCCGCAAGGGTTGAAGAGGCAGGCAGCACCAATCCGGTGCCGTGAGCAATCCGTCAGCCCCCCTGTTGCCGCTGCCACCAGCAAAATATTTGGTTTTGCTGCTGAAAGTCGGTGGCAAACCACTACCAAGATTCAAAAGATCCATACTGAGTTTGAAAAGAAGTTAAATTTGGCACTTCTGAGCCTCCGCTGCAGTTTGTTGCTCAATTTTGGTGGCAAACTACAGAGGGGTGGGGTTTTTTTTGCCATGGAGGGGGCACACTTGAGGCTCCAGGGGCCGCAGCTATATCCCCTGGGCTGCGTGCTGCCCACGCCTGCTGTATGATCCCGGCCATCTTCCTTTGGGACTAGCAAAAGCTGCCCTCTTGCCAACCGCTTTCCTGTCTGCGCAGAGGATCAGAGGGAAGGCAACTCTATCCGCTGGCATTCTGTTCTCAAAGAGCTGTTTGCTCATTTCCAATTAGAAAATGTACAAAACCAACACACACACACACAGGCACAGCCATAAAAACGACTATCAGATCATTTCAGAAGATTGTTTGCTTTATTCCCCACCTCAGCAAAGAAGAGCCGGGGTTATCGGGAATTGTGCTGATAGGCATCACAGAAATATGCGCAGACATTGTGTGCTCTTCAAACATTGAGAAAGGGGTGTGCCTGCGTGTGTGTGTGTGTGGGGGGGGAGTTTCCAGCCAGCCCAAGGGAAAGGAGGTGAGATGTGGAATGAAGAGTAAAACTTTCTCCAGAGATATGAGCCTGGGAACCTGCTTGAAGAAGGGGCCTTTGATGGTGGGAAATATGAAAGCCATCAGCATTAAAAACTAAATATATATATATAGAAACTAAAAATCAGCAACAGAGGCACAGTCAAAAGGGAGCTGTGATTGGCTGAAGCTTTTTCTTGAGTGTACAGTTTATTTATTGTGGGAAAGGGTCAGTGCGGCAGTTGAAATCTAATAGTCCTTTTATATATGAATTGCATTCAAATGCCACATCTCAGAAGTGGTGTGCTGGACCGCGGGCACCAGGGCTGGTCCACGACATTTGGCCCACTGCTGCGCCCGTCTTCCATTCGTTAACATGGCAAGTGCTTCTGCGCAAGCCTCATGGGGCTGGGCGTAACTTCGAGTAGCGCCCATCCCTTCCAGTGAGGCGGGGGCAGAAGAATTTGCCAGGACACTGTGGCCTGTGGGTTGAATGCGTCTGCCGCCTCCTTCTCCTCTGCCCAGGGGCACTGTGGATCAGTCACCTAAACTTGCCCCGGGCTACGGATGCCTCAGCCTGGCCCAGGGTAGAGTTATTTACAGGTTCTGAATTTTTTTTTTATTTTGAAATAAAGTTAAGAAAACAAAGGCAACAAAAAAAGAAGATAAATCAAGATCACTACAGACTCTACAAAAAATGGTGGTGGTGGGAGCACTTTTGAAAGTGAGCCGTTGCATGTAGAAGAAAAACCCAGCCTCTTCCACCTAAAGCAGAGATGGCCAACCTCTGCATTATCTGGGGCAGGAGTGGGAAATCCCAGGACCTCAGGCCTGGTGGCCAAATCTGGCCCACCTGGGATTGCCCAGATTGCCACGAGAGCATAGGAAGAGCCCTGCTGGATCAGACCGGGGGTCCAACTAGTCCAGCACTCTGTCCTCACAGTGGCCAAACAACTGCCCACGGGCAACCCACAAGCAGGACACGGGTGCAACAGCACCCTCCTAACCATGTTCCCCAGCAACTGGTGCATATAGGTTTACTGCCCCAGATACTGGAGGTAGCACATAGCCATCAGGGCTAGTAGCCATTGATAACCTTTTCCTCCAGGAATTTATCCAACCCCCTTTTAAAGCCATCCAAATTGGTGGCCATCACCACTTCTTGTGGTAGTGAATTCCATAATTTACCTATGCGCTGTGTGAAGAAGTCCTTGCTTTTATCTGTCCTGAACGTCCCCCCACAATCAGCTTCATGGGATAATGACCCCATTGGGTTCTGGTATTTTGAGAGAGGGAGAAAAATGTCTCCCTCTGCACATTCTCCACACCATGCGTAATTTTGTACCCCACTATCCTGTCTCCCCTCAGCCTCCTTTTTCCCAAGCTGAACAATCCCAGCTGTTGTGGCCTTCCCTCCTAGGGGAGATGCTCCAGTCCCCTGATCACTTTAGTTGCCCTTTTCTGCACTTTTTCCAGCTCCATAATATCTTGTTTTAGGTACACAGTATTCTAAGAGAGGTCGCACTATAGATTTGTTGTATAAAGGCAATATGATACTGGCAGTTTTAGTTTCAATTCCTAGTCTAATAATGCCTAACATACAGTTTGCCTTCTTTACAGCAGTCACACACTTCCCTTGGCCTCAGTCACCTATTGTTTGGTAATTTCCCAGCTTTTGGGCACATTCCCCCCCCCCCTTCTAAAAGGTCAAAATGCCTCTCCTCAGGCCCAGCTACTAGCAGTAATATGCTGGTATTTGTTTCTATTTTTGGCCCCTCCCCTTTTGCCTTTGGCCACACCCCTTTGCTTTCAGCCCCACCCACCACTGGAATGCGGCCCCTGAGAGCTTCTCTGAAATTGAATTTGGCCCTCAGAGTGAACCACGTTCTGCACCCCTGGTCTGGGGAACATGATATTCCTGACCAGCCGCCTGGGAGCCTGAAGTGTATTTTGTCTCACAAACTGAGCTCTGTGGCAAAGTTGGTGTCACAGTTACAGAGCCCGTGCATTTAGGCACAGAACTTCAGACATATTACATGCATAGGGTCGTTGGACTTCTGTTGTATATAAAGTTGTTGTTTTTTTAAAAAAAGAAAGAGATGCAGGGTTTCTTGCCACTTTAAAACCATTGCTCTCTTCCCCCACACCTTACAAGTGAAATTGTGGGCAACTCTTCCCCCATACTTCAACAAAAATAGGCAGAGAAAACCAAGATCGGATGAAATTACTTTGCAGGAGGAAGCAGGACATATCTACCCCAACCCCCAGGCTGTGAGCTGGCCATCCCTGCCCTAAAAGAATTCACTGTTGCTTCACAAGGTAGCATAGTAAATTTTACGAAGCAGAAGAATAAGTGAGAGGAAACTCACCGCATTCCTCAGGCCTTTGAGGTCTGGCGTCTTCAGCATGAGCGCGTCGAAAACCTCCTCCGATTCCCTCCGCACGTAGAGCAAGACTGAAAGGCAGAAAAGACAGACGTCATGCCTGGGTTTGGCCCTCGAGGTTTGGACAGGTGTAAAATGAAGCCCCTTCCCGGGGGAAGAATGCAGAACCCCCCTCTTTTCCCATTCTGCTGGGCCAGGTTTCTGAGGGCCTTTGGGCAAGACACCCTCCATGGGACCTCCTCTCAGGTAGTCCACCTTCTGGCCACCATTCTGCTGGGCCAGGTTTCTGAGGGCCTTTGGGCAAGACACCCTCCATGGGACCTCCTCTCAGGTAGTCCACCTTCTGGCCACCATTCTGCTGGGCCAGGTTTCTGAGGGCCTTTGGGCAAGACACCCTCCATGGGACCTCCTCTCAGGTAGTCCACCTTCTGGCCACCATTCTGCTGGGCCAGGTTTCTGAGGGCCTTTGGGCAAGACACCCTCCATGGGACCTTCTCTCAGGTAGTCCACCTTCTGGCCACCATTCTGCTGGGCCAGGTTTCTGAGGGCCTTTGGGCAAGACACCCTCCATGGGACCTCCTCTCAGGTAGTCCACCTTCTGGCCACCATTCTGCTGGGCCAGGTTTCTGAGGGCCTTTGGGCAAGACACCCTCCATGGGACCTCCTCTCAGGTAGTCCACCTTCTGGCCACCATTCTGCTGGGCCAGGTTTCTGAGGGCCTTTGGGCAAGACACCCTCCATGGGACCTTCTCTCAGGTAGTCCACCTTCTGGCCACCATTCTGCTGGGCCAGGTTTCTGAGGGCCTTTGGGCAAGACACCCTCCATGGGACCTCCTCTTAGGTAGTCCACCTTCTGGCCACCATCTGCACTTGGTCCTCCTCCTCATTCTCATCACTGCTACCACTTGCTTGACAAGCAGAGGGCCAGGGAGCAAAGTAGGCATCTCTGCTCCTCCTTCTACCGTTGCTCTGGTCCAGAGCAAGAGGCAGGTGACCAAACAAGGCCCCTACCTAGAGCGTGGACCCTTGGCAAGTGCAAGCCAACGCTTGATGCCGGCCCCGGCCAGCCGGTTCTCCTTGATCCCGCCATTTTTCTCAGCTCCGTCTTCATGAGACCTCCAAGTCAACTGATCCTTTCCAGTCCTCGCCTTGAGCCCCATTTCTAACAGGCTCTTCTACTTATTCCCCCCATGTACCATAAGAGCACCCCGAGGCTGTCGCTTCATTGCCTGTCACTTGGCTCTTTTTTGCATGGGGGAGGTGGTGGGAAAGAGGGCCGAATTTCCAGCAGCAAGATTACCTCTTTGGGGGTCCTCTCCTTTGGCTTGTTTTGATGCTAAGGAATCAAATCCATCAGGGAAAGAAGGGCAGCTCCGCTTTAAAGGCAACCTGAGTGAGGAAAAGCAGAGATCAGAAGATACCACGGCAGGCAGCAATAATCAGAAAGAACATGCACATTCCCCAAACAGCTGAAATGTCAGTAAGACTGTTGTGCTCTTTAAAATAATAATAATAATAATAATAATAATAATAATAATAATAATAATAATACCAGGGCTTCCATATATTTCAATGGAACTTATGCCGAAAAATGTTTGGGTGGTTACGACCCATCTATTTTCTTCTGTGCCACTCTTAATGGCACCCCAAGTCCAGTGCTCCACCTTGCCTAATGGTAGAAACACCTATGATGCTGAGAATTCTCTGTTAGAGATCCCCGGGCCTGTAGCCAGACTCAATTTTTTTTAGAAACAAATAATTTTAAAAGAGTTTACAATTTTGTCTTTAAAAGGTCTGCAAGCCAGATGAATTGCCCCCTTACCTCCCCGCTCCCTCCCGCTAACTGTTAGGCTGACTATGGGCCTAGAGATCCCCAACCATTCCCTTAAATGAGGAGTCTTCAAACTTTCTGCATTTCGGAGAAGCTCTTGGGGGCACATTCTGTGGTAAGTGGGACCGAGGACAAAAGTGGGCTGAGGTTCAAGATGGTAGGGAAGGATGAATGCACAACAAATGCCTCATGTAGAAAAGCCCTTCGTGTCCAAGGATATTTTGGGCAGGTGAGCCAAAGGAAATCACCCACACCCAAACCCCCTACGTACCTGCTAGGGTCATGTGGAACACCAGCAGTGGGTAACACCTGTTGGAGAAGAGACAAGAGAGACATGATTTAGAGGACGTTCTCTTCAAGGAGGATGCAGACAAGCTGGAGGGGGTTCAGAGGAGGGCAACGAGGATGATCAGGGGTCTAGAAACAAAGTCCTATGAGGAGAGACTGAAAGAAATGGGCATGTTTAGCCAGGAGAAGAGAAGATTGAGGGGAGACATGATAGCACTCTTCAAATACTTGGAAGGTTGTCACACAGAGGAGGGGCAGGATCTCTTCTCAATCCTCCCAGAGTGCAGGACAAGGAATAACAGGCTCAAATTACAGGAAGCCAGATTCCGGCTGGACATCAGGAAAAACTTCCTGACTGTAAGAGCAGAATGGCAATGGAACCAATGACCTAGGGGGGCAGTGGGCTCTCCCACACTAGAGGCCTTCAAGAGGCAGCTGAAGAGCCATCTGTCAGGTAGGCTTTAAGGTGGGTTCCTGCATCGAACAGGGGGTTGGACTCGATGGCCTTATAGGCCCCTTCCAACTCTACGATTCTATGGCATAAAAAGTGGCTCCACATCTTGGCACAACTGGCCCCTGAGGAGCAAACCCTGTGGTATTCAGACCTCATAAATTGTTCCACAGGATCACATCCATTGCTGATCAACTCATCGGTTTAAACCCTGAGCGACTATTTCAACCTTCCCCAAACTAGCGCTCTTCAGATGTGTTGTACTGCAACTCCCAGAATTCCCAGCCAGGGCTCATATGAACAATTAAAGGGGCATATTCATTAGATCCACATGTCAAAGACACAAACCCTTTCGCTTTAAAAAAGGAAAAAGAAAAAAAAGAAGAGTGTGTGCAACTGACGTGTACTGCTAACATTGCTACGGTTATTAAGGGGTTTAAAGCAACTACATAAAAATTAAACAGCAATCCCGCGACAAATTCACTTGACTTCCCCAGGCCTTGAATCCAGAAGAGGTTGGTAGCTCCCAAGGTTGAATAGCTCCTTTAGAGCACTGATTGAAACACGGAGCGGATTCACCACCCCACTGACACTGGAGCCACCAGCTTCCCCTGGTTGATCTACTCCTCAGAGTCCTGAGCGTCCGTCGTTGCCAACGCCAGGGGCGTGCATGTACATATGCGTGAAGAACCATGAAAAACCTAAAAGCCTTCGCACCACTGCGAGCTAAAAGTAAATGAAGAGGGACTACTGATTTGGGATGATCTGTGGCAGGGTGCAAATTAATTGAAGAATGCATTTAAATCGAGATGATTTGAATGAGGAATTAATTGGTTGGCTCTGACTTCTATAAAATCCAAATAAATAAATCCTAGTAATTAATTCCGATTTTGCCTATATAGATATAAATCACCATATGCAAAAGTACACCAAATGGCTTTACAGGGGAGGTTGGATAAATCCCTGGAGGAGAAGGCTATCAATGGCTACTAGTCCTGTTGGCTCTGTGCTACCTCCAGTATCAAATGCAGCAAGCCTGTGTGCACCAGTTGCTGGGGAACATGGGTGGGAGGATGCTGTTGCACCCGTGTCCTGCCTTGTTGGTCCCTGGCCGACAGCTGGTTGGCCACTGTGGGAACAGAGTGCTGGACTAGATGGACCCTCGGTCTGATCCAGCCTCAGGGCTCTTCTGATGTTCTTATTGCGGCTGGGGACCTCAAACCTTTTAAGTGCCTAGCAACACCCCCGGATTGGGTCTAAAAGTTGTCAGACAACAGCACTGGAAGCTTCATTCCATTCCAGCACTACCAAGACGGGTTGAACTTTTGAAGATCCTGATGCAGAAAGCCGCTTTGATAGAGGTGTGACGCCATAAAGGGACTTACCGTTCCACATCTCTGGAGGTTTGAGAAATGGACGTTTGGAATAAACAGGACAGGCTGCGTTTCCAAGTCAGCCTCTGGCTTGAGGTATGTGATTTCGTTGCCTCTGAAGCCTGAAACCAAACAGCTTTTCAGACCTGGAAGGCAGAAATGAAAGTTCTTTTCCCACCATGTTTGCTACCGGAGGCTTAACAAGAGGTGCGGAGGAGAGGCAGAGGTGCTCCGTGTCATCCCTGCCCCACGGCGTTGGTGTGACTAAGGGCCAAAAGAGACAAGGCAGGACAGCCTTGGATACGGCAGCTTTTCCCAACCTGATGCCCTCCAGATGTTTTGACTACAACTCCCAGCATCCCCCAGCCAGCATGGGGAAGGCTAGTATAGGAGATTTGTGACTGGGCTCCCAACTTTTTCTTTGGTAAAAAGCCACTGCTTTGCAAAAGGTGAATTTTGGATCATGGCCATGGCTCTAGAGGAATTTTTTTTTAGAAAAAACAAACAAAACCATTTTCTCTGCCCTGTTTCCTGGAGCAAAACACTTCTGCCCCATACCTGCCCCCAAGCTATTATTTGGATCAGGTTACAAAATCGGAAATCAATTTTTAGAAAAATCACATTGAAAGCGAACACCATTGAAACAGAGCAGCCGTGACTGATGCAATCAGTTCCCCTAAAATCTTTTGATATAAAAAGGCCTTTGAGAGGCTATTTAACAGAAAGGGGACTGAGTGGTTTGTGTAGGGAGTTATAGAAACTTCCCAGATCTTAGTCTTAGCAAGAATGATTGATTGTCTCTGTAGACAACTAAAAAGAAAAAGAGAGAGAGAGAGAGAGGGAGAGAGAGAGAGAGAGAGAGAGAGAGAGGGAGAGAGAGACTCTAGAATAAGCCAGAAGCACATTTGTCTCATCAACAGCATCATAATTTCTAGAGTGCTTTCCATATTTAGGTGCCACACAGAGATCCAAATTAAGACGCTTGTCCTCTGCTCAGGCGCACACATGATTAGACGAACAAGAGAAAAGGAGTGGAGGAGGATGGTAGAAGATTGAAATCACTTTGAAGAGGCATCTGAAAAGGGCCACATCCTTCCATGTGAAGCTGCCTGTCCACTGAGAGCACCTTTGGATTCTCCTCTTTGCACTTTTGGAAGTTCAGAAGGTGCTGACTGGAGGGACCGCCTCTGCAGTTGCGCTGCCCAGACTGTGGGACTTGCACCCTAGACTTGTGCACTTGGCCTCCTCACAGCTATCTTAGGCCTCCCTCAAGAGAGCCAGTGGAGCTGTACATACAACACACTGAACCATGGGTTGTTTGTTGAACTGCGGGTTAGCAGGTTGTCTGAACCCAGGGCAGTTTCCACAGGCAGGCTTGTTCAGCATGCAGTGTGGCTTGTTAAACCACCCTGAGCAACCCAACAACAAACCGTGGGTTCTGAAGACAGCTTGTTCAAGAAAAATAAGCCACACTGCATGTGGAAAATGTCCTGGGTTCAGGCAACACCATAACCCAAGTTTCAACAACAACCCACACTCAACCACTGAGTGTGGGTTAGCGTGTTTTCCAAACCCAGGCACTGTGATGTAGTGTTGCACTGGGACTTGGAAGACCTGGATTCAAGTCCCCACTTGGCCATGAAACTCACTGGGTGACTTCGGGCCAGTCACTGACTTTCAGCCTAACCTACCTCACAAGGTTGTTGTGAGGATAGAATGGAGAGGAGGAACAGGACCATGTACACTGCCCTGGGCTTCTTGGAGGAAAAGACGGAGTATACTTGTAACAAAGAAATAAACAAACGTCCATCTCACCTTCCTCATAAGCTTTTAAAGGCATTTCGATCTTGTAACTGGTTTCAGCCTCTATTTTTCTTTTTTTCCATCTTGCTGCTCGTTCCCTCTGCTATCTTTTGTAGTTTTTATTGGTGTTTTTATTTGACATGTGACTTATTATGCTTTGAATATAGATTTGTTTTGTAAGCTTCCTGGAGGGCATGTGTTAGGGTGTAAATCCCATAATAAGTAAATAAATAAAATAAGTGAAGAGGTGCACTTTTGAAACAGGTCTTTAAATCCAGTTGGGGCCAGGCTAGTCTGGCCTGACCAGGCCTCTTGCTGGAGTGAAGATAATGCAAACATCCCAGGAGCCCTGGATCCTGTGGCCAGTGACTAGGAGCAGACGCCCCTGGCCTCGGTCCTACGATCATAGCGCCTTCCCCTGATGGCAGTGTTTCCAAATGGGCCGCCCCAGCTCACCCAGCCCCTTCTACGCACCGTTATTATTGGCGTCCAGGCATTTCCCCTTCCTCCTGAACTGCTTGCGTTCATCATCTCGCATCTTCCTCTCTGCTCCCTGGAAGGGAAGGGAAAGGGGTGGTCAGCCGCAGCCCCGCTATCTGTGGCTGCCCTGAGCGTGGAGGCCGTTTCCCACTAGGCAAGTGCCCCCGCTTACAAGGCAGGCAGGCAGGGTCCATGCAGAGGGCGGAGAGCCTCTGGACATCAGGAGCCCTGGGAGACTGGTCACAAAACACAAGGCACAAACGCTGGGGCGTTCCTGGTTTGTGAAGGAATTTCAGGGGGGCAGAAGACCCAGGCAGGTTTTATCTCCAGTGCAACATCCCCCAACCCCCAAAGAGCTGTGCCTTGCTTTCCTTCTAAGGAGCGAGTGACCACGGCTCTTTTATATAGGAGAATGGAATGGGGCTCAGGAACACCTCCTGCCCGTGGGCATTCAGTGCCGGAGGCAGAAGGTAGGTTTTCCAGCCGCTTCCCTGCCAATACATTGACTTTCAAATTATAGCCCTTTTAACCATTTCTCGGTTACCCTAAAGAAGAAGGAATGTTGGCAGCTGGCTTGTATATGTACAGGGCATTTTGCATAGGCAACAACTGAAAGAGAGAGAGAGAGAGGTCTCTGCCCCAAGGAGCTTACAATCCAAATGTAAGCATTTATCTTAGAACCAAATTAGACATAGGAGCCAAATCAGGCATAACATTAGTTATATGAATGCAATTAATTCGTCCTTTCCTAACATTTCCCTGGTGTGGCCTCAGGTCAGACATCCCCCATTTCAAAGTTCTGAAAGTTTCGGGAGTGAGAAAACAGCCAAGCTGAACCAGCCACTAAGGGCCAAGTTCGATGTGATATGAATTGTGAATGAAACTGATGTGCACGCTTTATCTATATCTCTAGTATGGAGGCTTCCCTCCTGATGCAAAAAGACGCTTCAGGGGAGCCATTGTTGTTGGCTGGCAAGGGAGGGAAACATGTGATCCTCCAGATTTTGCTGGGACTACAACTCCCATCAGCCCTAACCTGCATAGCCAATGGTGAGGGATAATAGGAATTGCAGTCCAACAGTATCTGGAGGGGTCACAAGTTGTCTACCCTTGGGTGAAACTCTCCCTTCTCCAGCTGCTGCAGTCTGGGCCCTGCAATTATTTTTTTAAAAAAACACACACCACACAACTGCGCATTGATTGCATTCATCTTGTAGACATCATGTCTGGTTCGGCCCTCAGCAAAAGGCTACAGAACATGGAACGCCCCTCTAGACTAAAATCATGTTCCGATTCTAGAACATTTTTACTCATAAACACACATCTGAGGCAGCCTGGATCAAGCTCTTCACTAATTTCCACCTGAACTCTTGCACAGCTTAGAAAAAAGATCCCATTCATATTAATGGGAGCTTTTTTCTACATTTAAATTGCCATACAGGGATGGGCATGATTTTTGATGGATGCAAGGAAGGTAAGGTTAATTCTTCCTTGCCCAGCTGCCCCCCCCCCAATTCCAAAAATCCCACCCTGCGCAGCAATTATGCTTTCAAAAACGGTTCCACCGGCCCTAATGGGACCTTTCTCCCACTCTAAGCTTGCTTGTCCCAATGTAACCCTATGCGGCAGGGTTTTGCTATTTTATTGTTTTACTCTGTACAGCACCATGTACACTGATTGTGCTAAATAATCATAATCATAATCATAATCATAATCATAATCATAATCATAATAATCCAAAGGCACCGCAGACTGGAAGTTTCTCACTCTTGGCATAGTTTTCACCTTCCTCAGAGCCAAACTCTACATCTAGCAGTTCATCTCTTGCAAAGCTCCTCTGAAAAGGTGATGCCTTTGTTTTAGAAGCTTCAGATGTGACTTTTGGCTGAACCGCCAGCCCCAAGCATTTTGGGGGAGTCTTCCCCCACCAGCCTCTGCAGAAAGCTTGCTAAAAAGGCTTCACTCTACCTTATCGCAGAATATTTTGATCTGACAGACAGCTCGGTGGACAAGCCGGTTTGTCCCAGTGCTGAAGTCGTAAGTATCTATTTGGAGATTCAAAGGGACGCCCTTCACACCCTTCTGGGAGGAGAAGTCTGTGCTCAAGCAGTTCACTCCAATAAACACCTGCAAGGAAGAACAGGGAGGACGCATGATGCAGTGGCAGCCATGGCACTGGTCTGAAAAGGTGCACGGAATCCCAGCAGACGCAAGACCGCTGGGATGGTGTCATTATAGGATGTGCTACACTCAGGGGAGCATCTGCATTGTGAATGCAGAAGCAGCAGTGGCGGAAGTGGACGGGTGAGGTCAAAAGAGATGGAAGCAGCGTTGAATTTATATATTGCTAGAGTTCAAGAAAGAAGCTGTGGAAGGGAGCCCCATTGCTGGGGGGGGGGGGGCGCTTGCTCTTAGTGAAAGGGATGCGCTCTGCATATGCTCAGAGGTGCCTCTTTTTATACAAATGTTGCCAGTGTGTGTGTGTGTGTGTGTGTATACATACATATATCCGTACACACACACACACACACACTTTTATAATTTAATTCTGAAGCAAGTAAAATCACTCTCCAAGGTGGGCAAATTGTGGCCCTCCAGATGTCTTGGCCTACAGTTCCCATGATCCCTCACTGCTGGCTATGCTGGCTAAGGATGATGGGAGTTGTGACCCTCCAGATGTTTTGGCCTCCAAGTTGCCAAACTATTGCAGCACTAGCCTGGAAGTGATTTCAGCAGGCCTGTAGAAGAGGAGGCCTTAAGAACCTCAGAGCAGCTGGGCTGGATCAGATCAAAGGCTCATCTCTAGCCCAGCGTTCTTTTCCCCCACTGGCCAACCAAATGCTCCCACGGGAAGCCAAGAAGCAGGGTGTGGATGCCAGAGCAGCCTCCGCCTTTTGAGAGGCATACGGCCTGCGATCCTGGGTTTAATATATACCGCCATGCAGAGCCTTAACCTCCGTGAGGACTAGAGTGCTATCCTCCAAGTCTTGCTCAGAGTTTAGGGGCACAGTGTGATAGGTGGAAGGAACTAGAAAGAGGGCTCTTCTCGCTCTCCCTCTGGCACCTCCGCCTTCAGCAGCCCCAGGCCAGAACCTTTCTGGTAACTAACACCTAACCTATGTGGCCCAGAGGATGATATGCATGCCTGGAATATTTCTAGGGAGGGGGAGGGGAGAAGAAGAAGTTGCCTTGCTGTTTTGAAACCTCGCAGTTATTTTATAGAAAAAGAAAGAGAAAAAAGGCCACGGGTGCCATTGGGCTAAAAAGAAAGAAAGAAAGAAAGAAAGAAAGAAAGAAAGAAAGAAAGAAAGAAAGAAAGAGGGCCTGCTGAAACCTCAGAACAAAAAAAATTAAGGTTGTACTCCTATACATGGTTACCTGGGAGTAACCCTTATTCAGCTCAATGGGACTTCCAAGCAGACATGCATACAGTGGAGGCTGGTGGCTCCGATTTCGGCGGGGCTGTGAATCCATTCTGGGTTTCAGTCAGAGCCAGCCAGAATTCTAAAGGAGCTCTCCAAAGTGACAAATCTATTTTGAGGATGCGGATCAGCACCTTGGATGGCTCTTTTATAGATCTGGCTGGTCTGAGCGAAACCCAGAATGGATTCACAGCCCCACCAAAATCAGAGCCACCAGCCTCCACTGCACCCATAGGATTTCTGACCACTGTAGACAACTCTGGGAGACTTTTTGGCTGAAAGGTGGGTTAAAACTGTACACAATGGCACTTACTTCTGAGTAGGCCTGTACAGAATTGTATTCTACTTGCATATGAGTGATTTCAACCTTCCTTTTCCCCCCTTTAAGAATCCTGGGAACTGTAGCTCTTTGTGACAGGTTAGGGACCTCTAAAGGATTTCTCAGCACCCTTTGCCAAACTCCACGTCCCAGGGTGCTTTGGGGGATGCCAGAGCAGTTGAACACCTATAAAACGGCTATAGGGTTGCAGTATAGAGATAGGAATTGCACCTTTTGCATGGTTCAGATCATACCTTTGCTTCCTCAGCAATGTTCCAGACAAAAGACAAGGCGTTGTAAGCCACCTCCTCGATATGCTGCACGGTGTTGAAATTTTCTTTACAGTCAGCTGGAAGGCACAAAACAGGCAGTTACTCTTCAATTGCTCAATTAGAATTTGTTGAGTTAAGTAACTACCATCATTTTGAAGATTTGTGATCCAGACGGGCCCTGTCTTTGTATGCATAGTGGAGAAAGGAAAGTGTGTGTGTGTAGATTCCTTCTGCTGGCTGCCCCGCAGTTCTCATGCACTGACACTCCAAAGCAGCTCTGTTTGCACGTAATGGCGGCAAATTGCGGGTTAATTAAATTGCACACGCCATGAATGAGCTGCTTCCGATTTTGATATGCAACCTCTGATTGCCTGATCGTAAGGTGCTTCATAATGTGGGAACCCAGATACTGTGGGTTATTTGTGGTTTAAACAGCCCAAAGTTAACCTAAGAACTAACCGTAGGTTAACTTTGGATTGTTTAATGTGGGTTCTTTGTGTAATTAACCCATAATTTGCCACCATTATCTGCAAACTAGGTCAGTGGCTTTAGAGGGCTGCTGTTAAAAAAAGGCAGATGAAAGCATCCATTTGCCACGATTGTCTATAGATAGCCAGTGACATCACTCTATCTCAGGAATCTCTATGGTGAAAGCCTTCTTGGAATTTACCTTCCGTGGCAAATTTGTGTGGCAACCCACTCAGTTCAATATCGAAAGTGTTGGTAAGGACTGCAGTGAGGCCCCTAGAACCAGGGTATCAACCCCCTTTCAGTCCAAAAGTTGTGTTAAATTTTGGGAAAAACTCTTGGGCTGTATTCCAGTGATGGGCAAGGCTAAAGGCAAAATGAGTGGGGGCAAAATACAACTGCCCCCCCCCGGCAGCAAATTTTAACTTTAAAGGCCTTACTGCCAGTAGCTAAGTGTTAAGAAAAGCATTTCAATTTTTTAGATTGAGGGGAAAACCGGCAAAAACGAGGAACACCGAACAATTGGCGGTCATGGGAAAGAGGGTAGGGCTAGAAGAAGGGGGGTTGACCATAGGGGAACCCCAAGGGGCAAACTGGGACTGCCCAGATTTGGCCCACAGGCCAGAGGTTCAACACCCCTGTCCTAGAAGAAAAGGCATTCACTGTTATCAATTTTCTTCCCCTCCTAGAAAAGAAACCGCATAACGTCTCCGTTTTCCGTACCAACATCGATGACCCTCTGCTTGGCTGTGGGTTGGCGGGAGTGCCAGTGCTTCCAGAACTTCAGCTGCTCCATTGGAATCTTTTCATTGTCAAAAACTACCATCACAACACTCTGGGAAAAAGGAGAAAAGCGAAAATAAGACCTCAGAGAAACGACATGCAGTGTTCGTCGTTAAATTCATTTGCAAAATCAAATTTGGCTCCGGGTAATGCTAGATTTACCAGTTTCTGAAACTGCCATAACTATTGGTTATAAAATAGCTCTGGCTTCAGAACACCAAAAAAAGGGATGAAAAAGAATTTACTCTCTGTTTAGTTTCAATAAGAATTCACGAAAATTCATTAAGTTCTCTATCGTCAGGACAAAAAGAATTTAAGATTTTTAAAAAATGAATGTGGGAGGAATGGAAAAGGATGGATTCGTCCAGCCAGGCCCAGGGTTCTGATTTGGGGTTTGAATCCCTACCTATTTAATCATGTTAGTGCTTAATTTAGGGTTTCTGCCTCTTTTTTTTTCCTTACAGGTTCCTCATCTACAATTGCATGGCAGGCAGGTACATCACGGCCCTCTCCATGCTGGGGACAGCTGTAGCATTCAATTTGGCGGGGGCAGATTGCATTTCAGTTCGTTTTGATAAGAATTTACCAAAATTCACAAAGTTCGTCATAAACCTGAGACTGTGAAGGCCTGGGGAAAAATTGAAAAATTGGAATGGGCAGGGGGTGGGGACTGGAAATCCCTGGGGGAAGGGAAGATCTTTCTTCAGCTTTTTCAAAAATCCCTGGGAAATTCCACCCCTTGCCCAAATTTTCCAAAAATCCCTGAAGAGAAAAACTTGACCTTTTTCAGCAGTAGCAACAGCAGCAACCACTGCCTCCATCTTGGCCACTCAATCTATTCTGGGAGGTTTTTTCCCCCAAGGCCTAGGCCTCTGTAGCCATCATCTCAGCTGTTTGGGTGTGAGGTTCTCAGACTGTCGCTTACCTTCACTTTATTTGAGGTCAAGTGTAAACATTTGGCGTCTCCGACGGTCCTCAGCGTGACTGGGTAGAACTGTCCTTTGTTGAGGTAGGCCATGGGTGAATCTCCTGATTTGATGTGAATAGCTTTAGGGGATCCCAACGTGTATTCAAAGTCACTTGAATGGAACCATCAAGAAAAAAGAAAGACAGTAAATAAACACACAGTTGAGAAATACCTTTACTAGGAGCAACCAAAATCCAGAAAAAATGTGTAAGCTTTCGAGTTCTCCAGAACTCTTCTAGAGGAAAGATGTTATAAAAAGCAGGTTGGCAGAAGTAGGGTGTTAGTGGTGGAGAGACTCTGGCTATTGAACACCTCTGAGTACAATATCCAGTCAGCCTCCCCACCACGCACACTCCTATTCCACTCTTAGCTGCCGTCTACATACCACTAACATGCATTTTGCGGCATCTTGTCTGATGAAGAGATCTGGAGATCTCAAAAGCTTGCCCAGTTTTGGTGATTTTGATCCCCCTGCCTCACCTCTATTTGAGAGCACCAGAATGTGGCAAGTGTATCACCCCCATACAAGTAGCTTGCACACTCAGTACCTCATGCTGGACACTAGTGATCACTTGAAGAGAAAGCACTTTTCACATACAAATTACAACTAAATCATAAACTAGAAATGAAGATGAGACCATATCCCTAAGTAGGCCTGCTCGGATGTCAATACCATCAAAATTAATAGGATCAACTTCAGAGAAGGAACGTTCACTTCGGTTCTGAGAGTTAATGTGAAGTATATCATTCTCTGCTTCAGGATTTTCGCATGTGGGTCAACGCTTGCTTCTCCTCAGAATTTTGTATTTCGTCCCCTCTGGGCCTTCCTCCCAATATTTTTTTTTAACCACACACTACGCTCAGCGGCAATTTTCTACTAGTCCTGCTCCAATGCTAGAAATGAGCCTGAGGGGAAGAGGATTGCTTGAAGGAACAAAACCCAGCAAAGTAAAGGAGAGAGGGTCCGGGTTTCGCTTCCCTCACCCACATGCTCCATTTTATGTCACACACACGCACACAGATCCAATTTATGAATGGAGCAGACTCGTGGGTAAAATACACATGGCCAGCCACACCTTGCTTGGCCCTCTGGCTGTGTGCAGACAACTATTTGTGAGAAGCAACATGAGTAGCTTTGCCTTTACCGCAATGCTAACACGAGGCCTAGTGGTGCTTCAAGCGCTTAATAACCACGCAGCTATAATGAAGGGGAGCCACGTTTAGGACGGCTTCCCTGCCTAGGGACAACCAGCTATTTCAAGCCTCCTCTAATACACTTCATTTACAGTGTCGAAGGGTGGAGAGGATGTGGTAGGAAGGAACGCATTGGGCGACCGCTTTCGCCCTGGCACCGACGGAACTCCTGGGCCGGCAAGAGGAAATGCCGCCCGTGACACGTCCCTTCTTCAACACAGCTGGTGTCGTGTAGTGAGAGGGTGCTGGTCTTAGAATCAATCCCTGCTCAGCCGCAAAGCTTGGGCCAGTCAGCACCTCTCAGCCTGACACATCTGGCAGTTGTGAGGATAAAAAGAAGGGGACCGTACTTCACGGGATGTTGAATTTCTTTCCGCCTCAGAGTCAAATTTCATTACAGAGATTCTTGGGGAAGAGGGGGGAAGGGGGGCTTCCCAGCAGTGGGCGGAGATTAATGGCAAAAGGGGCAAAAAATACCAGCCTATTTTGGTATGAAGCACTTGTTGCCAGCAACTATGGCCTTAGCTAGACCTAAGGTTTATCCCAGGATCGTCCCGGGGTTTTCCCTGCCTGCTCCCGGTGTCCCCTGTGTGTCATTTACCTGAACAGGGACGATCCCGGGATAAACCTTAGGTCTAGCTAAGGCCTAAGACTTAGGAGAGGCATTTCAAGGTTTTAGATTGTGGGGAAATCTGCAGAAAAAGCTAGGACACCACTAAATGATCAATGGGTGTGGGAAAAGGAGTACCATCAGGGGAAGGAGCATGGCCATCCGGGAAAACCCGGAGACTGGATTGGGATCACAGGCAAGCTAGGTTTAGCCTCTGGGCTTAGGTTCTGCAGCCCGATGTACACCATTGCTGATGTCCTGGGAGGAAGTGTGGGATAAAGACTTAATCTAATCATGATTTTTGCCTACGTTTTGGGGGTTAAGCAGCACTTGAGAAAGCCGTAGCAGTTACCTCTTGGCGTCATTGACAGAATAGCCCTCCGAACACGGTGCTTCCGTCTGGGACTTCAGGATATCAGTGAAGATCAGTGACTGTAGAAACACAAAATCGGAACAGTTCTATATGAACCTTTTTGTATTCAAACTCTTCCCAGGAAATACAGCTTACTCAACATCCCAAAGGTTTGTCCTGTTCCTTTTGGAACCAAGCCAAATAAACCGCCCCAAACGTTCTGACTTTGGGGACGGCTCACACTGGAAGGTCTCCCCAGCATTTCATCAACATGCAGAAATTTAGCAGGTGACATTTTGGCTGGGACGGAGATAAAACTGCTAAGAAAAAGCTTCAGCCGCTTAGCTGTGCCAGGCTGGTTTTCAACAAGTACACCGGCAGAGTCAATAAAAGAAAATGGAACTATTCCCTACTCTCAATCCACTGACTTTAGTCAAGGTCACAGGATCAGGCCTTGAAGAAGAGACACAATGCTGGAGTCCAGCTCTTCAATAATATTTTCCCGGCCAGCCTTCAGAGCAAACTCCAGGGAACAGAGGGAGCCCAGATGGTGATGGGGTCAATTTATGAACATGGTATCAGTGTTGCCACATCCCAAAACTCTTCCTGGTCAACCGCTTCCCAATAACCTCAGGAGTATATAGGGAACCACAGCAGGCTTCCTTTTCCTGCTTTGGGTACAAAGCAAAACATCTGAATAATGGGAGCCAAACGAAATGTGGGAACAGGGACACAGCAGCTGACTTGGGAGGGGCCGTGGCTCAGTGGCTGAGCACCCGGCTTTGCATGCAGACGGTCGCAGGTTCGACCCCCGGCATCTCCAGGTAGGGCAGGAAAAACTCCTGCCTGAAATCCTGGAGAGCTGCTGCTGCCAGCCAGTGTCAACAACACTGGGTCAGATGGACCAAGGGTCTGACCCAGTATAAGGTTCCTATGCTCTTATGACCGTACCCCCCCCCCCCACTAGTCCAGAAGCCTGTGAGAACTCTGTCACTTGGACTGGGAGATCTCCCCTTGACTCCTGTTAGCTTTGTCATTCCATAGTCTTTACAATACTACCGTGTGTGTGAGTGTATATACACAAAATGGTGGTCCACTGGGGGCAGATGGGAATAGTGGGTGAGACGGCGATTGCTGGGAGATGGACATGGCCTAAGTCTCCTTCTGCTCTTATTTTTCAACTATTGGCTGCTCTGCATCTGCCCAGTGGACGGCCTGGCCCTGATGGGATGGGAAAAGGTTGATTTCGCAATCAGCCATAGAAGATGAACAACACGATTAAGCTACGTACAAGGAGAGATGATTTAAGGAAGCCGAAGGAGAGAATATCACAAAGGAGGGAATGTCACAAAGTCCTTCCAGTGAAACAACACTCCTTTCTGCTGAATCTCCAGGACGGCTAACTGAGTTTGTAAGGGGCACGCCCTCTGCACGCCTAATTAGTGCAATTTGGGCTGCTCCCATTTATATCATACATGTCACATCCTGCATAGAGATGGGCAGAACCACACAGTTTTGCTCTAGAAAGGTTTTGGCAGGCTTGAATGATTGAGCCTGCGTTCCGCCAAACCTTTCCAGATTGGATTTCTTGCTGCACAGCATCATGTCTTGATACAGCGCCATCCAGGCGGCCCTTCACTGACCTCTTGAGGGTCTTCCTTGAATGTGCTGTCCGGCTGCCACCTCTGCTGTGGTGGAGCCACATGGATCGAATCAAAGAGGGAATTGAGCGAGCCGTTGTCATACATGTCCCCCGGCGTTATCATATAGTTCTCAGGATTGGTCTCCAGTTTGCTGGTGCCGGGAGGCAGGGCGGGTGGCTTGTGAGGCGAAGGGATGCCCTCCAAACTTAAGCCATTCTTCTTGGGCAGGTCGGAATACTCTTGGTTCATGGAAACGTTTTCGGCCAGGAGCTTCATGAGATGAGCAGAGCTTTCAAAGGAGGAAATGTCTGGCTCATAGTCCATTCCGTGGCAGTGCCTAGAGGGGAAGAAGAAGTCAGGCAAAGGGACTTAATGATGGAAGACAGACAGGCAACTTTACTACACACCTGGACCTATTTGCAACGTGGTAGGTTAACATGGTAAGCATGTCGCTCAGACTACCCCGGGGAACTTGGTCATTATTATCCTGCCTAACGGCAAGGAGAATGTTACCACTGATAGGTCCTTTAGAGTTCTGACTGAAACCTGGAGGAGATTCACCACCCCACTGCCATCAGAGCCACCAGCCTCCACTGGATGAATCACCAACACAGCTCCCCGCACAACTAGTTGTCACTGGGACCACAGCACACAAGGAGGGCTCCTCTCGTTCCTCTCCAGCCGCCATCAAGTTCAGGTTCTTATAATCGTTTCTGGCACGGCCAGGTCACTGGGCCAACTGAGTACTCTCCAAGGTTTTTTGAGTGTCCTCACCTTCTCCCTTGAATTGGGCCTGCTAGAAACCATGGTACCCATTACAATGTCCAGACAGGACATTATACAGCAGTGCCTCTCCCACAATGCAAGTATCTCTCCCAATCCAATGTCCCAGCTGCATTGTCCTGCAGGGCCAGACTATTTTGCACCCTAGGCAAGGTGAGCTGCACCCCCCACCCCAAAACTGCCAACTTCGATTCAGCTGTTCAAGAAGAGTTTCTGAACTATTATATTCTTCTATTATGTTTTTTTCTTAAAACAGCTAATTTGTATAAAACTGTGACCCTTAAAGGGCAGTACTGCGCCCCGCTGAGGTCCTCACCCTAGGCAGCTGCCTAGTTGGCCTAACGGTAGCGCCGGCCCTGTTGTCCTACCTTCTAGCTTGTCCGCTCCTGCTGGTCATTTCCTAACTTCTTTATGTAAGGAGAATATTCCATATATACTTTAAAGAATACAAACCCAGCTTTCTGAGCGGTACTCAAGGGACAACTGTATACCTCAACGTTACAACCCCTTCCAAGAACGAAGCAAAACAAGAGTCAATCCATCAGTCCCAAGCAAGGAAAAGGTTAATCCAAGCCCTTTCCCTCCCCGCCTCCCGCCGTAGCCATTGTGGGATCGGGTGTATGCGTGTGTGTGAGGGAGCACCAAGGCTTTATGAGCCCACTGCTGGGGCAGTGGGCAAGAAATGGAAGTGTTATCACATAGTTCAGGGGTACACAGAGTCCAGGAATTGGGACTGAACTGAGAGATACCAACGGACTGTTTACTTATTTTGGGGAGAGTTATCTGAAAGGCATGGAAGCCAAGGAGGATGAAAGGGAGAACATGGCTCATTTTGGAAGCAGTTGAAACAGAAGCAGGCTTATCACCTTTACACTAAGTGCAGAAAGACCACAGGGAGGCCGTCCCTCGGAGTTCTCTCTGTACTTTGCTAGCACCAGCAAGGGGGACACGGGGTGAAATTCAACACACACACACACACACACACACACACACACCCAGGCCACAGTAAAGGAAATGGGAGGGAAGAGAGAATCATATTCTGGAGCCCCACACATATTTATTTATTTAATTAATGTATTACATATGCATACTGCACAACAGCCTAGGTTCTCTTGACAGTTTACAACTAAAACCATGAAATCCAATTTAAAACTTTAAAATCACATAAAACCAGAATAAATTCACCCATACAGATCAGTGCTCCAGGATCTGCTGCACCCATTCTCTATGTTTTCCAAGCCCTGTTCCAAGGGATGGGTCATAGGATGACCATAAGGAAAGGAGGACTGGGCTCCTGTACCTTTAGCAGTTGAATAGAAAAGGGAATTTCAGCAGGTGTCATTTGTAGGCATGCAGCACCTGGTGAAATCCTCTCTCTTCCTCACAACAGTTAAAGCTGCAGGAGCCCGGTCAAGAGGGCAGGGTTCTTGCAGCTTTAACAGTAGTGATGACGAGGGAATTTCGCCAGGTACTGCATGCCTACGAATGACACCCGCTGAAATTCTCTTTTCTATGCAACTGTTAAAGATACAGGAGACCGGTCCTCCTTGTCAAATGGTCACCCTTCTGGGTCACATCCTGGCCCCAGTATACTAGAGACCACTTTCACCACTACAGTCCACCCCCACCCTCTTCAAGGTGGATTGGGAATGTTCTCTTAATCACACTGTCGATGCACCAGATCAGATCTGAAAGGCAGTGCCGAGAGGCATTCTCAACGCTGGCCCGCTCAGCTGGGGAATTCTCTTCGCCTGGAGACCTGCCAAAATCAGGGCTGCTACATCTTCCAGAAGCAGACTGCATTTTTTAAAAAAATCAGTCTGGCTTTGTGTGGCCCAGAAAGGATAGAATAGTGTAATACGTTTCACCATCTCCCAAGCCCTTGGGATGGGGTAGGAAAGAAGTCCAATGAACCAAGAAGGTTTCCTGTTGCCCCGGTACTGTGATGAAATCACCCTTCATGTCATCCAGCCCTGCACTGTCCCAGAAATGGACTGCCGTGTGTTCTGATCTGATAACAGAATCTGGATCCCCAACCCACCTCGCTTTTTACTAGAAAAACCCAGAACCCTTTGCAATGTAGGTTTCGGTGTGGCCCCCATTGGTAACTCAGTAACTCGGAAGTTGCTCAGAGTCAAGCCCATTGCGCTTGCACAAAAAGGGACCGCGCTGTTTCTCACCTTTTGCTGAGTTCACTGCGTCCTGTTGTTCCAGGTGGAAGGACCCTCTTTTCCTTTGGGACCCGCCAAGGGTGGAGGGGGAAAAAAAGAAAGAAACATTGATCCATTTGGTGGAGGGGCTATGCTTTCATTTCTCCACCTTCTTCTCAATGCCAGCGCTCACTAAAACACACACACACACACACTCAGAGCAACTCCTGCCATTCCCATCCCAGAAAAGGTGTCAAACAAAGCTCAAGAGCCCACAGCTCTTGTGAGGGATAATTAGTTCTAACATCCCATTGAGATTAGGGGGATGGTTGTAGACAACCACACATCAGCTTGATTTGCAGCTAACGACAACCCAGAGTATGGGTTGATTATGGGTTGTTGTTGAATCGTGGGTTGTCATTTCGTGCGAACCCTGCACTATGGTTTAACTATGGATTGTTAACCACAAACAACCCCCGGAAGAGAACCCATGGTTTGTTGTTGGATTGTGAACTTGGAGTTGTTCATGGTTAACAACCTATAGTTAAACCATAGTGCAGGGTTTGCAGGCAATGACAACCCACAATTCAATAACCAATGATGCAACAACAATCCGTACTCAACCTGTACTCTGGGTGGTTGTTATGTGCAACCAAGTCACCTTTACCTGAGGTGTGAAGTTGTCCTTGTCCTCATCCGTTGGCTAAATGTTAAGGACAACCACGTTACCTTGGGATAAGAGCAGTAATTCTGAGGTAATTTGGTCACATTCATGGACTTTTAGTTTGTGAAAACCTGAAAAGTTTGACAGCCCATGTTAAGCCATTCTATCGCCTGACGTTGTTACGCCGGCTGCTTTTCATACCATGTAATAGTCATAGAGGAGACTCAGGGCAGCCACACTGTCGTCATCTCCGTTAACCCTCATCATAGCCTTGGTGGCTGCTGTCAGGGGGTTCTCCAGGTAGGTCTTCCAAGCTTCATCTTCGTTCACATAGGGGCATTTCTGGAAGCCCATCCCATCATTCTTCAGGAGGCACACGGACCTGAAACTGGATGGAAAGAGGAAGGGGGAATGTTGATCACCAAGACGTTTCCAGGGGAAGTTTACTCAGAGGTGCGCTTCTGTTGTCGTTGGAAAATGTCTGAGCATGCACTTGGGGTCAGAGACGGAGGGCATGTCTACACCTAGGGAGGGAGGGGGGTCTTGCAATATGCTGACTGCAAGATCCTCCCCCTGGGTTCACACGCAGCGCGCAATATCTAGGGAGGAAGCAAGATGTCGCACCCGCCATTTTTTTTAAAAAAAGGCAGGAGCTGGAGCGAACTTGCGCTCTAGCGAAAAAGTAAGTAAAAAAAAGCAAAAAAGCCCTAACCCCACTCCCCACCCACCCCCAATGTCCCTGGACTCCCCTGTCCTGGCTCCTTCCCTCTGCTGACCCCCGCTACTTGTGGGGAGGAGGGAAGAAGATGGGATGGATGCCCACACCACCCACGGTTTTTGGGATAGTCCCGGGAAAACAGTGTCTGCAGATATCCCGGGGAAATGGAGGAATCGTCCCTACCTGCTCAGGGACGATCCAGGGACAATCCCCGGGATAAAGACTGGTGTAGACATGCCCAAAGAAATGAATGCGCTGATGAAAGGAGGGACCGTGTTTCGGTGTCCTCTTTACAGAGGACCGTCCTCTATTTGAAGAGATGCCCTGCCCAGTTCAGGGATGAAGAAGTGTAAGAACTGCCTGTACATCTGCATTTAACACCTGAACAGGCAGGCACATGCCTGGCCCCAGTCTTCCACACTATGGTGAGATTTTTGATTTTATTTTACTTTACTTTATTGTGTTACATTTCTGTACCACCCAATAGCCAAAGCTCTCCAGGTGGTTCACAACAGTTAAAACCACAAACCACAGAGATGTGCTGTAACTTTGCATCTACACATCTAAATTGGAATATGCAAATTGGTATTCTCTTTTGGTGATTTATTGGTGGCCACCTAACCCATGTTGTCAATGCTGTGTTCTCTCCTCCTCCTCCCCTTTTCCTGCATTTCCTCACAGGCAAAGATCATGTAATTTGTTGTGTTTTAATTGTTGCAATGTATAATTGTGAGCTACCCTAGGATTTCAAACTGAATGGAAGTGTGAGATTTATTTAAATAAAGTTAACAAACCAAGATCATAACTATTATTTATTTTTATTTATTTACAATATTTATACACCGCTCCCCATTCGAAATTTCAAAGCCGTGTACAAGATAAAATAAAATAAAATCAGAATAAAAACACATTGAAAATAGATTTCTAAAAGAAGTTCTGGCGCCTGGGAAACTGGGGTTGTTTTTGGTTTTGGTTTTTAAATGTAGGGGTTAGTAAATATTTCTGTCCTGCCTTTCAGTAAAACAACAAGTCAGTTCACAACAAAAATGTAAAGCGTTAATTTAAAACAAACACCACCAACAAAAATGAGGAAAACAACAATTAAAACAGCTGTAAGGAGGAGACCAACCATAAAACCATCAAAAACAATAAATAGATAGATAAATAAATAGTGTATTAACATATCATTTATGAAAATCTGGGGAAATCAAAATAATCTTCATCTGGAAATAAACATATAATCAAGCAGGCACAAGCAAACTGTCTTTGAATTTCACAATTAGTGTGCCAATACCAGAAAGGCCCTACCTCCACTTGCCGCCCACCTAAATTCTTACAGCTAGAGCAAAGCATCTGATAAAGCCCTTAATGATGGGCAGATTCAGCTGGAAGTAGGTGATCCTTAGATACCCTGGTTTCAAGCTGCATGAGTCAAAACCAGCACCTTGAATTGCGCCCGGATACAAACATAAGGGCGAGTACTGATGAGACATTCAAGCAGATTTTACAATTCACTAGTTCGAAGTTTCCAGGGATTCTTTTGTGAATTATTTGGGGCTTTTTATTTTTAAAAGGAAGGGTGCAATAGTCTTAAACATCATATTTAAAAATGTCAAATTACAAGCCAATATTAAAAACTCTATGACCTGGTTTGCATGTCATGACAACCCAGAGTGTGGGTTGAATATCGGTTGCCATTGAATCACAGGTTCTTATTGAATCGTGGGTTTATTTATTTATTTATTTATTTATTACTGTTATGTGAGAACCCTGCATTTTAGTATGGGTTTTTAACCACAAAGAATCCAGAGTTTACAACCCAACAACAAACAATGGGTGCTCTTCCTGGGTTGTTTGTGGTTAACAACCCATAGTTAAACCATAGTGCAGTATTCACACGTAATGACAACCCACTTGCAAATCAGGCCTGCATGTGAGAACAAGCTCGGAGAGTGGGCAGGTAAAGGGTTCACCTTCCAACAGAGCAACTAGTCTCACTTTGGGAGATTCCAGGTGGAGGTTTCCTAGTGCTATAAATTATGAGGCAATGCAGCTTTTCAGCTTTTTCACCTTAATGGGTAAGACAAAAGAAGTGATGCGAAAGACGAGGACATCTGGATCTCCCCGTAACATTCAGTAAATGAAGCAGGGCAGTAGCGCAATAATAACCTCATTTCGAAGCACCCTTTGTATGGAGCACCTAAAAAGTCCATTAGACGCAGTAGCAGAGAAGTCTCAGTTTGCACAAGCCATGTCTTCTGAGTTTGGGTGGGTGGGGGACACTGATGGTGCCTTGCCCAAAGACCCCCAAAATCTAGCATTTTGTACATGTGATTGGCTTTTCGAAGGAGCTACAGGGACAGGAATGAGAAACTCCACCAGGGCTACGTTTTGGAACATGTCCTTAGGCAGTAAAGGGTTACCAGGTTCTGGAGTGACTCTGCCCACCCAAGCTGGCCACTGGCTCTCCTCAACCGGAAAGGACTATAGCACTTCCTGTTCCAGCTGGGATTTTGTCTGGACAATGACAGATTTTACTCCCTCTTTGCTGGTTCTCTGGTTCGGATCCCCTGGTAAGATGGACACTTATGTATCGTGAAGAAGAAACGCATCACCAAAAAAAAAAAAAAAAAAAAAAGGGGGGGGGGACAGTGATTGGCATAAAATTAATACATGCTAATTGAAGTTTAGATGTAAATTTAGAAATCATTAGCATTCAAATAGAAATACACCTCGCCCTAGCTTAGAAGGACCAGGTGTCTTCGATGCCTGCCTGTTTGGGTGACAACTGAGGAAGCAGCTCGTATGGCTCTTTAAACCGGAAATAGACAAGACAGCTCCTCAAATAGAGGACTCTCTTCTGTAAAAGAGGACTCATGGCCACCCTGCCTGGTTTCTGATTCCCACTCATTAATTAGTGATGGCTCAGCTCAGATTCTCTTTCTCTCCCTCTGACTTATTTGCATCGTAGCTGTAATTATGTAGATTGCCATAATGTACAATCTCATTATGGAGTTATTCATCTTAGATATGAATAAAACGTTGGAACAGCTCCTCCAAAATCTTATGAAATATAAGATGTGTCTATGAGAACGGAGCAAGTTAACGCATCTGGGCTTGTTTTCCCCCTTTTGTTTGTGGAATGTTCCGCTGATTATTTGACTCTTGGGATTTAAACCTTGTCCCACCCCAAAGGTATGGGGTAGATCCACAGCAACTCAACAAAACAAAACAAAACAAACCCAGAAGGTATAAAATATACATTTACCCCTGAACAATTTGATCAATGCGCATGACCAGGCTCTAAAAATCTTTCCCAAGAAGAAATACACTGAATATATAACCTGCCTTCATAAACATCCTTTCAGTGCTAGGCAGAGATGTCTTTGTTCACCTAGGTCTTTTAACATCTTCTATTTTTACTGAACATCATGCAGGTCTGACATTAATAATTCTGTCTCCGCTTTTGTGGGAGTTGGGTTTTAGCCCTCCGGAGATTTTTTAAAGCTCTTATAGTACTTAATGTGAATGGTTCGTACTATTTTTTTATTCAGTGTGTTCTGGTTTTAGCTTTGATGTAGTGTGATATTTTGACAGCATTATGTAGTTTTAAAACTTGAATACTGTACATCGTCAGAGAACTATGTTATGGGTCAATTATTATTATTATTTTAAATGACAGGAGGCATAGAAATATTTTCATATAAAAATAAAATATTAGCTATGGGACAGTTCCTGAGGAGCTAACTCCATGTTTCATGCAAATATTGGTGTAAAGCCCTAAACCAGAGAGGAATCAACAGCGAAGTGGGAGGGAGGTGCAGCTGAGCACCTTAAACTCAACCCAAGTTGCTCCACCCAGAAGTGGCTTTCTTAAAACATAGAAACGAAACAACTGCTACACACTTGTAGTGTGTTATTAGGTCCTGCAAAATCACCTTAGGCAACCTAAATGGGCTTGCCTCAGTGGGATCCTCCTCCGTGAGCCCCTGGCAAAGGAAATTAGGCAGGTGGCTACCAGGAGGAGGGCCTTTTCTGTTGTGGCACCCTGGCTGTGGAATGAGCTCCCTAGAGAGCTTCACTCAGTGCCTATGGCCTTAGCTAGACCTAAGGTTTATCCCGGGATCGTCCCGGGGTCATCCCTGTTCATGTAAATGACACACAGGATATCCCGGGAGCAGGCAGGGACGACCCCGGGACGATCCCAGGATAAACCTTAGGTCTAACTAAGGCCTATATTATTCTCTTTCCGGCGCCAGTTGTAGACCTTTTTATTTCCCCAATATTTTAGCAATTTACTATCCTAGCCTTTTAACTCTGCTATTTTAAATCTGCATTTTAAATCTCTGCATTGCTGATCGGTTTTATTCTGGTTGTACTTTTGTATTGTGGTTTTAAGCTTTCATATTATTTTTTATGCTGTTCTTATGGTTTTACCTTTTTTGAACCGCCCAGAGAGCTCTCGGCAATTGGGCGGTATGAAAATTAAATAAATAACCCACGCTTCCTCTTTCGAATAGAATAACTATGGCTATAATACTTCAACTCTGCAGAGACCAATGCAACCTACGACTGGGTTTTTGCTTCTCTCCTGCCTCACAGACAACGGCAGGAACAGTAGTGACAACTGTTGGGGCCCAGGGCACAGTCCAGGTACAATTTTCAAACTTTTTTCAAAGTGTCATATCCTGCTTGGTGTAGATCTGGTGTCAAACAAAACACAGCCAGTGCATGGCTGGAACAATTAATTTACTAGAATGTTGGATTTGGGAGACCCCCCAGATTCAATAACCCACATTCCATGGAATTCATTGGGTGTTCTGGACCAACACATTCTGTCTCTGCTTAGCTTACCTCATGGTGTGTGTGATGATAAAGAGGGAAGGTGAGAGAGAGAGAGAGAGAGAGAGAGAGAGAGAGAGAGAGAGAGAGAGAGACGCCTTGGAGGTTTTGTTTTCAGTGAGGCTGACGAGGAAGAGGCAGGAGCAGCAGAACAAATATGGAGTTAAGTTGCCAGAGGGGACAGAGACAAATATATCTTTGCCAAGCCCCACCCTTGGGTGCCTGTGCGCACTTTAAGAGGCACCATGGCCTCAGGGGCGAGAGTTTTTCTCAGATCATTCTTGACTCCGCCATCCAGGAATCAAACGGCAGCTATGATTATTTTGCTAATAACAGCCATGAACTAAGGACAGGCATTTTAATACGTCTAGTTTGAATATGTGGGCTGGGCACAATTCATCCCCTCCCTGACCCCGGCCATCTTTTTATAAAAGCTTGCAGAACCCCCTAAACTGAGCCGTGACGGCAAAGAACACCGTTGGTACAAATGGAGATACTGCTTGGTTGGTTTGCAGGTTTTAACCCAGGGCAGTGCTTGTGTGAACGTCCGTCTTCTGCCCTCCAGTTCCTCCCTCCTCTACGAATGTGTATCCTGGTCACAGAGCACTAAAGCCGGCAATTACGAATCCCCGCAAAAAAGAGGAAACGCGTCACACACTCCTCCAAAAAAAGAGGCCCGTCATAAAGTGTGCACATGCGAATTTATATGTATATGTGCAAGCTGAGAAATAATAATTAGAATTTAATTAGAAATGCAGGCCATCTCACCAGAGTTTGGAAGACTGCGAAGCACCTGGCCTGTGAGTTTGCCTCTTCGGTCCAGGCGCCCATTGTGGATGGCCAACTGTTCTGATGGCTCTGTCTTTAAACTTGAATTGAACAGGGCAGCCCATCAAACAGAGGGCAGACCTCTGCTAAAGAGGACAGATTTCTAAATGTGCTTCTAGACCTATAAATTAGCACATGCAAACTTTATGACAGTCCTCTTTTTCTGGAGGGAGGCTAATACATTCCCTCTTCTTTTTTGTGGGATTCACAAGTGGTCCCCCTAACAGCAGCCCAGAAGCCATTTGTGGCTAGCCTGGTTATTTGGGGATAGGGAGCGTCTCAGCGCTCAGCTCTGCATTAGCTTGACCACTGATCGACTTACCGAGGAGGGTACGAGCCCCTTACAGCCTGAACAGGCCACAGGCAAAGTGCTAGGGTTGAACTAAGCGCCGATGAATAGCTTCCATTACTGAGTAAGACTTATCCCTACATGCGGAGAACAGGGGAGGAAACCCAGTTCACCCACCTTATGCTGCACTATGTGCGATGGATCTACTCTGGCCTTTACATGTAATCTGCAGCAGCAGAGAGTACCGGGTGGGTCAGCAAGCTTTGTCCGCTGTGGCACCCCGGTTGTGGAATGAGCTCCCCAGAGAGGTCCGCCTGGTGCCTACACTGTACTCTTTTCGTTGCCAGCTGAAGACCTTTTTATTCTCTCAGTATTTTAACACTTAATTTTAACTTAAATTTAAATTTTACTATTCTAACTCTGTATTTTAATTTTGCTGCGTGGTTTTTATCCTGGTTGTGCTTTTGATACTGTATTTTGTATTTGTGCTTTTAACCTGTTGGTTGTTTTATTATGGTTTTAATTTTTGTGAACCGCCCAGAGAGCTTCGGCTATTGAGCGGTAAAAAATGTAATAAATAAATAAATAAATAAATAAATAATTAAATAAAATAAATCCAGATGGCTTGAGTAACCGAACCAGCTGCCGCCGTTTCCTCGCATGCGACAGTTCCATGAAGGATTCAGACCTCAGCAGAACCACATATTTCTGAAAGTGCCGAATCAACCAGGACCGCCCCCAAGCATTGCCAACTGACCATGCCTTTAAGAGCAGCTCAAAGCTGCAGAAATCAGCAGGTAGCCCTTTATTTGCAGCTTGCAGTGAAGTTATGGTCACCAGCTAATGTCTGTAAATGAAAGTGTGGTTAAAAGCACAGGAGGAAAGGCCTGTAAAAAAAAGTTGGCAAGCCTAGGGCCACCACCACCACCACCACCCACCTCCCCCAAAAATGCACATTGAAGCTTCATTTTTTTAAAAAGTGGGCTTTTAAATATATATATTGTTGATTTAAAAAAGGTAATTTGCTGTTATACAGTTGAGCATGAAAGCAAAACATCTCTCTGTTTTTCCGAAGAAAAGATTCCGCAACAAATTCACCCAACAGTTCTTCCCCCTGCGTTTCAAGGGTAAAAAGTTCCAGAGTTTGGTTTGCTTCTTTTATCACACACACACACACACACACTGTGTGTCCCCACCCTCCACCACCTCTCCTACCGGGACATGACACTAATGCTAGTTAGTTTCACTCACTGCATAAAAACTCTTCCCAGGTGGGGGGTTTTTGCACTTTTTTTTTTTTGGGTGCGAGTTTCGTTGCCTTTAAAAATTTTCTCACGCAGGCCTCCCTCCCCGGCAGTGCCGCCCCGACTGTCTCCAAGGAGCACACGTTAGGATGACTCAAGTTTCACCACTGTCGACGCTGTTTAATCCTGTTCAGACAAGAAGCTTCAGCTAGACTGAATCCAAAATGTTCACATGAAAAGAAGCAGGGAGAAGAGCCGGCCTACCCCAGGAAAGGGCTCACTTTAGCCACGCGTGTTCTTACTCTTTCGCCCAGCTCTTATTAATTTAATTAGCTGCCCAGTGGTCTGCTGATGGGACTTTCATTGCCAAGGCTGAGAGCGCCCACTCAGCGTCTTTCAGTAGTCACCGCGAAATTCATCTCCGCTAAGTGCTCCTATGAATTCTCATTTAAGAACGTACAGTTCTTAAGAGCTTCCAGGCGGGCAGATATTTACTTCATTTCTTACATTTGTATCCCACACACCTCTTCCATTGTGGAACTCAAGATGGCCACATGGCATTCGCAGGTGGTCTCCCCTCCAAGCACGGACCAGACCTAGACCCGCATAGCTTCAGGAAGGGGCTTGCCTCCTGGGCCTTCAGCCCCTGCCCTAGATCATTTTAGACTCTGAACATAATGGTCAGATGGGTCTCCTCTTCTTTAGAGGCTAATATGTATGAGTTCAAAATGTGTATAGCCAGCCTAGCTGAGTGTGTGTGTGTGTGTGTGTGTGTGTGGTTTCTGCTCATTCTCCTCTATGTGGGGCCCCCTGGACATCTACCTGATGGCACCATTGGTGTTTTGTAAGACCAGACCAAGATCACATCCTCCAACATTTCGCAAGTGAAAATCTCTGGAGGCTGGTGGCAGTGAGTCCACTCCAAGTTTCAATCAGAACCAGTCAGACCTCTGAAAGAGCGATCCAGCACCTTGGATAGCTCCTTTGGAGTTCTGACTTAAACCTGGAGCGGATTCACTGCCCCACTGACACCGAGCCACCAGCTTCCACTGCTGAAAGTAGAGGCTTACGTGTGATAGACATATTTGTGCCATATACAGGATTCGCTGACTACAGGATCCCCGGAATTGGCCAATGTGCTTGGCACATTGCTGAAGGCTGCCAACCTACCTCCTGCTTGCTGTATTTCTTTATTTACAATATGTTTTAAAGGCCAGTCAAAAAAGCCTTTTTCCAAGGTGGTAAATATGATTTGAGAATGGTCGGGCCTGGCACCTAAGCAGCCTTTAGTGTGAAGTAACGCACTGAGTGTCGGACTAGGACCAGGGGGCCGTCTAGATGTCGTCTTTGCCCTGGGGTGGCTCTGGATCCTTGCTGCATCGGTTCTATGACGCAGCCACAGATTCGAAGCTAGCTTGGGGCGAAGATGCGCAGCTGAGCTGAAAAGTTTGAGACTTAGCATGAATTTTCCAGCCCAGCTCTTCCGCCGGTCTGTCCTCGCTCAGAGCTACCGCAGTGGTGTTCCCAGGCAGAAGACGACCTCCTATTAGTCACTGGGGGCAGGTCCGGTGCCCACACTACTTCCCCTCGTAAGGACAACTTACCACCGTGCCCCAGTTCAGGAGGCAGGAAATGTAACATCTTTTAAATGCCTCCTGAAAACCTCTTTTTACCCAGGCTTTCCCTGGACTGTAACTTAGTTTGGTTTTAAACTTTGAACGTTTCCCATTTATTCTGATTTGTTGTAATTTATGGCTTTAAATTGTGAACTTCCCAGCGAGCCGCAGGAATTGGGCAGTATAAAAATGAAATCTATAAATATTTTTCCAGTTAGAATACCTGTCTCCTGCTTTTCAATGAAATGCTAGTGCAGAATAAAATGCATGGCTTTCCTTGTTGTTTTAAAATCTCCCTCACAGGCCCTAACCCCCCCCCTTTTAAAACGTGAATAAAACCAATCCAGAGTTGTGTGATAGGGACAAATCAGCTGAATATTCAGAGGGTTATAAAATGATTTAAGTACCGAGGGGCTCCCCCCCCCCCCCAGATTTAGCATCTCAACCCTTTCAAGTCTGAAACAGGTAGTGGAGGCCTGGAGCCCCAGGTAAGGCCTCCACCAAATCCTCTTTAAGAAGGGTTCCCATCTCACCTCCCTTGGGCAGTATTTGTCATGCTAACCTTGCCTCCTCTGTCTGTGGGCAATTCTGTTCGGGTAAAACAAACTTTCTATTTTTTTTACAAGCTTGTTCTCTTTTGTGCAGCTGTCAGACTAAAAGGGGCGAATGAAACAGGGGGAAGGTGGGGCGGGATGGGAAATCCACAAGTTGTAAACACAGACACCAGACAAGACGGTCTTTCTTTCTTCCCGCTTGCGGGGGGGGGGGGGGGCAAGTGTTGGTGGGAGAGAGAGAGAGAGAGAGACAGAGTCAGAGAGCTGCACCATCTGAAGCCAAAAGCGATACCTGCCGGTGAGGACTGCGCATGAGAGCAGGACTGTGGGGCAAGCCCCCCCCCCCCCGGGGCCTTGCTCAGCAGAATGGGACAGAAGCCCCCCAAATGCAACTGGGCTGGTTTTTCACATTTGAAATAAGCGAACCGAGGTAGGGCCTTTTCGCTCACCGCTCCCAGGCTGTGAAAATCCCACTCAAAAGAGGCTAGGTTCGTTGTCCTTCTTCTGTCTTTCTGCTGGCAAAGTCTGCTTCTTTCAAGAAGGCCTTTGGCCTGTAAGTGGATGTGTTTGGTTGGGTGCTGTTTTTATTTTGTATTCTGCCATTGTTATGGTTTTAATTGTATTTTAATGTTTTAGTCCATTTTAATTATGGTTGTAAGAACATAAGAAGAGCCAAGCTGGATCAGATCAAGGTCCATCTAGTCCAGCACTCTGCTCACCAACCAGCTGCAGACTAAGAACCCACAAGCAGGACATGGGTGCTGCCCATGTTCCCCAGCAATTGGTGCATATAGGCTTACTGCTTCTGATACTGGAGGTAGCACATAGCCATCAGGGCTAGTGGCCATTGATAGTCTTCTCCTCCAGTAATTTATCCAACCCCCTTTTAAAAGCCATCCAAATTGGTGGGCATCATCTTGTTGTAAGCTGCCTTGAGTGCCATTGTTTTTGGCAGAAAGGCAGGGTACAAATCAATCAATCAATCAATCAATCCAATAGTACACATTAGCATCCTAATAGCATCCAAACCATTTCTCTGTCATTCCATTCAGAGTCTAGAATTATCGACCTGCACCATCAATGCCTACCTTCTTTTGAGTGGGGAAAAAAGGGGGTGGATTGGAAGGAAGGTGGGACCAAATGAACCTGCATGACTGTTAAGAATCTTAACTCTTCAGGCCCTTCTCTGAGGTCCCCTGCCAACAGAGGTCAAGCGAGAGATGACTCAGGAAAGGAACTTTTTGGTGATGACACCCCATTTATGGAACACCTCTTCCCTTGCGTGCCTCGTCGTTTTAGTCCGTAAACCTGATGGCATGACCTGACCTGCCCCACAGTCAACAGAACCTGTATACAGAGTGGGCAACAGGTTTAGGACTGTCAGAGAGAAGCATTTATCCACACAAACACAATGTTAACTGATGGAACTCACTGTTGCAAGACATGGTGATGACAGTAGTGGAGAAGGCTTTAAGAAGGGAGTACAGCAGGAGTACGGAAGCCATGGCTCTCCAGATGTTGCTGGACTCCCAATTCCCATGAACACAAGCCAGCATGGACAATGGCCAGGGATGATGGGAGTTGTGGCCCTCCAAAGGTTGTCATATTACAGGTTCCTCATGCCTGGATTAGACGATCAACCTCCCCCAACTTGGTGCCCTCTAGATGTCTTGGACTGCAGCTCCCATCATTCCCAGCCAGCATGGTTCTGCTTGTGATCTTCCTAGACCAGCTTGCTACCCCTGGCTCGCCTCAGTTTCCCCATCCCTGCTCTAGCGTTTTGGAGGGCCTTGGCTCTACCTTATTGAACTCCAGAAATGGCTCAACACTCACAACATTTCCCTTGCTTTTCAAGAACTATGATTCGCAACGGCCTTCTAGACAGGCGTAGGTCTTCAGCACTGTGCTAGAGATACGGTCAAGGGGCTAGGCCTCAACAGGAAGCAGGGACTGTTTTCCTACTCTGCTCCCCTTTTTGTGGAAAGGCACAGAGCTGCAAACTCTCTCTTCTCCCCAAAATGTCTTGTTGTCCGTCTTCCTTTCTCTTCTTTACATTCTATTCCAGTGGGAACGGAACATGGTTGATTATCATGACTGGAAAGGAAACTAAGGCAGGATCTACACTACTGCTTTAAAACGGTTTATAACAGTAGCAACAAGTGTTGGGGCCCAGGACACACTCCCTCCCTACCGTTTTCAAACCGTTTTCAAAGTGTCATATCCTGCTTAGTGCTTGCCCAGCCTTCCCCAACCTGGTGCCCTCCTGATGGTTTAGACCTGAAAACCTCCCTTCCCTGAAGAATCACTCCTGTGGTTCTGTTTGGAGCGGATTCACTGCCTCCCTCACATCGGAGCCACCAGCTGCCACTGGGCTTCTTTTCCTTCCCCCTTTTGTGTGTGCCTGTGCGCCCTCAGAGCCAACATCAAGAGTAGGCAGAATCCAGTGTCTGCCAAGGGCCCACTCCGCAGCCGGGGCTCACTGATGACAGCCCCCTGGATTTGTCCTTCCTTTTCACCATGGCAACTGGTTGCTCACTTGCCTCTTTTCACCATCTAGACCAGACAACGGAGATCGTGAAAAGGAGCAGCAGCAGATACCACCACCGCCTCCTTGCTCACTGGCTCTCTGCTTATTTTTATTTTATTATTTATTTATGGCATTTATATACTGCTGAATGTAGCAAAATCTCTCAGCAGTTCAAGCAAGCAAGGGGTAGCAATGAAGAGACAGAGCAATTATGTCAGCCTTTTCATTTTTACTCTAGAGTAGGCACAGGGCCTCCAATCCTGATTTTAAAATCTCCCACCCTGCTACGGTCCCAGTCCTGATGGGGTCCCCTACACCTACTCTGGAGTAAAAATTAAAAGAAGACAGCCGTTAGACATGCATTTCAAGCCTGTCAGGCAACACATCAAGCCATGGTCAGGCCCCTAACCACTTTGCAGTAAATGGTTAGTGAGCTTAAACCATAGTTATGTAGCCACCGTAGGAATGGTTCACACAACACACTAAGCCATGGTTCACATGACACGCTAAGCCATAATACTTAGCTCAAAATGCTTAAACGCATGTTGTCTGAACAGGGTCTTCAAGTAATGTCTGTTTTGGCCCTTAGCTCACTCAGATCTGGCTGGCGGTTGCCATGGCAACTGTTACACTCCTCTTCCTTTCCCTCCCCAAAATGGCCAACTTGGGCCTCAAGCACAGTAGCAGCAACAGGAAGCATGGATGTGCTTTGCAACTGCAACTATGGTATCTATCCACCAAACAGGGTAGATGCTGTACAGATATCCAGGCTGCCCAACGGCTGGGCCGTCTCTCACACTCCTTGCCCCAATCACCTCCATTTAGCGGGGAAACATAGCTTGAACCTCACTGGGCAAACCATTTCCCAATGATGTCCCAAGGTCTTCGCCCTGCAGGAAAGGGGCGGACGCTGCTGCAAACCTGAACCATTTGGGCAGAACAGTGTGGGTGGTGCTATGTGGGTCTGTGTTGTAACTTCAGGAGGGTGTGCAGACCATCAGAATGTGGGCAATAGGCAGGCATGCCACGGGTGTGTAATAAGGGCAAAATCATTGCAAAATAGGCAGGCATGCCACGGGTGTGTAATAAGGGCAAAATCGTTGCAAAGTATTTCACAATTCAGGGATGTTTAATTGTGCCCCCTTCACTTCTTTGCAAACCGTAGTTTATTGCATCGGGGTTTTAAAAATTATTTCCCCCCATCAATCAGACAAACAAAACTTTTTGTTTATCTGATTGATGGGGAAAGTGCACAAGAGCTTATTGTACTGCATATAGAGCACTAGTATAGGTTAAAAGTGCCGTGTTTCCCCCCAGGAGTGAGAAGCGGGTAGCCTTCCAGATATTGCTTCCATCATCCCTGAACATTGCCCATGCTGCCTGGGGCCGATGGGATGTGGAATGAACAATATCCGGAGCACCACTGGTTTTATTAGATGAAATAGTGGTTTGTGAGAGAGTTGAGGCTAAGCGAGAGGTTCGGCAAAGGCAATGTCTGCTGCCAGGGTGCTGCACCTATGGGAAAAGCAGCTCCCTTCCATCCTATTATTAAATGGTGCAGGAGCCGTACCTTGTATTGAATCTGATAACCTCACCCCACCTGAATCAAGTTAGCCATCTCAACCTGAAATCGCTTGTTAGCTGAGACACAAATAAGCACACTTTTTGCAACTTGTGAAATAAGAATCTTTAGGTTCACACTGAAATTTCACTCTGAACCACAATGCTATCAAGGCAGGTTCCATTTACGCAACAGTGCCTTCATTCTGGGGACTTCAGAGGTACACGTTCACATAATAATAATAATAATAATAATAATAATGATGATGATGATGATGATGATGATGATGATTTCTTACCCGCCTCTCCATTTTGATCGAGGCGGGGAACAACAGTAAATATAAAACATATAAAACTGAATTAAAACATAATATACATTATTAAAACAGCCTAAAAACATTCTAAAAACATCCTTAAGACCAGAGGAATGTCATAAGAACGTAAGAAGAGCCCTGTTGGATCAGACCAAGGGTCCATCTAGTCCAGCACTCTGTTCACACAGTGGCCATCCAGCTGTTGACCAGGGACCAACAAGGTAGGACATGGTGCAACAGCACCCTCCCACCCATGTTCCCCAGCAACTGGTGTCTATAGGTTTACTTCCTCCGGTACTGAAGTCCCCTTTGGCACATGTTTGACTATTTCAGAGCAGTCCAGCACCACTTTGGATTGGGGTGAGGGAGCTTTAGAGGCTTCAACCTCTAAAATGCCCTGCATCTAGTAAACTAGCACATCAGGCAGACAGTTTTAGCATAGACCTTCTTCCCTGATGTGCTGATTTACTACAGGCAAGGTATTGTACACACTGCTGTTCTCACGTATACCAAACAGCTTCCAAAAATCCAGTTACTTATTATTACAACTTGTGAGGGGAGACCCGAGGCAGAAATACTTAAATTTGGCTGGACAAGTACAATTTAATTGAGAATTAACCAACAGTATGGGCCCATGAAACACTACTGGGAGTTACTCATCCATGAGGTTGCACTGTTCATCTCAGAACGCGTACTACTTCAAAACTTACAAGAACAGAGTTGCATATGTGGTTCACACTTCTTAGGTTATTACTGACACAGGATGTAATAGCCAGACTGTGTAACATGAGCAGTTATTAAAAACCAAACTTCTGCATGTTTCTCATTGTCTTTGAGGTTGCGTTATACTTTACTGACCACTCACAGTAGAAACATCAAGGCTAAATGCTTAGACGTGTACAAGTTAATTAATACACACTTGAAATAAAAGACTACGAAACCAATAAGAATCCTCAAGTCTGTCTGAAGTCCACAAATTGTGACCTAGACATTGCAATCCTAAAATCCAGATCCCAGATATGTGGGTGCAGTGATGGCACTCTGTACATGCCCAGAGGCAACAATTTCACGTATCCCAGAACAGAGTTGCACCACAGGCTAAAATTTCTCAGTAGAGCCGAAACCAATTTTCAGGAGATATTCTCAAGCAAATTGCAGCATTACAGACACTCACGTTTATATCCTCCTGCTCTGAGACAAGGTTATGTGGGTGGGTGAGTGGTTGTGGGTTTTTTTTTTTTTTTTTATATTCCTAATTTTGGATGCTTCTGAGTGTCTGGATGCTTTTAAAAGAAAAAAAGGAAAGAAAAAGGTGTAAATGTATTGAATTGCACCCAATCAATCTTTAGCTCTTGTTGATTTGTTTTAAAACAACTAGGTTATATGTTACATGTGTTAAGATTATCCCACAATGTTGAATATCAAAGGCCAAATTTGAAAACCTCTGGAATTCAGCCGGGAAAATACCAGGTTGGATGTTGGGGGAAGGGGTGTGGCCTTTTGGGGAAGGGTGTGGCCTTTTGGGGAAGGGTGTGGCCTTTTGGGGAAGGGTGTGGCCTTTTGGGGAAAGGCCAAAGTGCTGGATTGGAGCCACAGGCAAACTGGATTTTGGCTGTCCGGAGGCTGGATTTGGGCCAGCCTGACTAATCTGTGTGAAGTGATTGTGTGCCTTCTAGTTTAAGAATGTTTACTGTATGGCATTTTATCCTGTTGCATTTTATTGTTTGAATTGTTGTGAGCAATTCAGAGAGTTTTGGTTATTGGGCCGTATAGAAATGTAATAAAGAAAAAGAAATAAGTAGCGCTGTGCTTGATTGAACCAAAGTTCACCTAGGACCAATAGGCTTTGCAACCACCAAATCCCCAGTGGCCCTACGGAAAATGGGCCAATTGACGCACCTCCCAAGCATGATCCGCCTTCTGCCATCCTGCATCAGAGAGAGCACATACCGCCTTCAGTATAACTGGCAGGGAACACAGTGGGATGGAGTCAGTACACCCCAGCAGCCAGTGCACTGCTAATGAGAGAACAGTTTAAAAACAGGCCCAGTTGCGAGAAGAGGAGGCTGGTGGCTCTGATGCCAATGGGGCAGTGAATCCGCTCTGGGTTTCAATCAGAACCAGTTAGAACTCTAAAGGACAGCACCTTTAGAGTTCTGACTGGACCTCGGAGCGGATTCACTGCCCCACTGACGTCGGAGTCACCAGCCTCTACTGCCTTACTGACATCGGAGTCACTACCTTAATGTCTTTTCCAAACAGAACTGTGTCTAATTTTCTTCTAAAACAAAAAGAAAGAAAAAAACAAGGGCGAGTGGGAGAAAGAAAAACAAAAGAAAAACCAAACAGCTTGGGTGGAAATAGATCCCTTTCTGTCGGCACGAGCCCTTGTGTGCGTTAATAAAGGGCTTTAACCTTTTCATTCACCAAAAGCATAACTCAACATTTTAATAGCACGCCTTGTTGCATGACAAAAATTTGCTCCTGGCAATCATGGTTTCGACCACAAAACCACAGCAGGGAGCAGCTCTTGGTTAACCCTTTCAGGGCCGCCTGCTGCCATGACGCACATCTGGTTCATCAGCAAGCCTCTGCATGTTGAAAAGTTGGGCCTGATTTGGGTCACGTGTGAAGGTGCAAGTTCTCTCCCCCCCCATTCATTTTTCCTGTTGATGAATGGAAGTTAAAAGGTCTCATGACATGTTTCACTATTGCTGTCGCCCAGATTCTCCAGGGCAATTCACCCATAAACTGCTGCCTGGGGATGATGGGATTGTAATCCCACCAGATCTGGAGGAGACCCGTTCATATTTTGCTATTGTTGACACCCAGAATCTCAGGAACTTTTCACACAACATGCAAATTGAAGGCTGGGGGAAATGGGACTTGTAGTCCTGACATATCTGGAGGGCATCAGTGACTTTAGGTTGTTTTACTTATGCATGAACATTTATTGATTTTTTTTTAAAGCACTGGTTTGCTGTAGGCTTCATAGAATAGAATCAGAGTGGGAAGGGGCCTAACAAGGCCATCGAGTCCAACCCCCTGCTCAATACATGGGGTTCCCTGGTAGTTACCCTTCCAGAAACTGACCAGGCCTAGACCTGCTTAGCTTCATCAACTTTGCAGCATCCCATGCCATCACACCAGATAAGCTCAGTTAGTGAGAGAGAACTGACTAAATGGGAAAGCACGGCATTTGGGATGATACGAAAGGCCTCATCTATACCCTTCAGCAGAAGGATGTGGGAATAAGGTGGGATACCTGTAGTTCAGACTGGAGACGTGGAAGGCGGAAAATTGTATTGTTTAATCTTCTCCTGGGGAAAAAAGGAACTCCTTGCAGGTAGAAAATTAGCACAGCCGGCTGTAGGCTGATGCAGAACCTTCCTTCATGTGCTAGCTTTTTACTTGCAAGGAGAATGGGAAATGTAGAGGAGCATTCAAAGATGGCCCCCTGCCCCCGCCTGCAGTGGTACAGACACTGCCTCATTTGGCTAAATATGTGCAGGCTGGATCGATGTTCTGTTTATGGTGTTGCATCTAAGATGATTCATTCATACAAGCAAGTCAGGATCTCGCAGCAGTCAAAGGATGAACATGCATGTATGGACACTGGGCAATAAATGCTTTTGCAAGCAAAAGTTTGCCTCCACCTGTTGTCTGAAGATACCCCACAGAAAATGTCACGTCGAAATGGTTCTCATTCTGGTATTCTGACATATTTGGAACAAAACGCATGGGGCCTGGATACTTAATGGCCCAAATAAGTCTAAAACTTTAATATAGTCCAAACCTGTAGATCAGCCTTTCCCATATTTGCATCCTCCTGACTCGTTGGACTGCAGCTACCATCAGCAATAGCCAGCATAGCCAATTCTGAGGGCTGGTGGGAATTGTAGGCCAAAAGATCTAGAGGGCCACCACTTTCCTGGCCCTGCTGTAGATCCAGCTGGCTATCAGCTATTTCCTCCAGCTCAGCATGTATCTCCGTGTTCAATACAAACAAAACCCAGGATAGACTCATTTGCAATAATTACTGGTCTGGGATCACAGTGAAATCAACCCTTCCCTCATATGGCTCCACATCCCCTGTGGTGTGGACTGATGCCACTTCACTCAGGTCTGTGCAAAATATCTTCTCAATGGATTTCTTTTTTTTTTTTAAAAAAAAGATCTGTCCACATCCATTTTCATTCCAAATACATCGTTCTCCACCCAGCTGACACGTAATAAACCCAGCTCAACAAATTTGACCTTGTGGAAATCCTCAAAAACACCTGCAAGTTCAAAATGTATATGTTTTTTCCAACACGCAGAACTTTCTTCTGACGTTTTGTTCCAGCTTTAGTTAATACGCGTCTGTAGAGAGCCCCTACGCCATGCTGGCTTAGCAATTGGTTACCTGCATGCTTTGGGACGTTCACCATTTCGTGAATAGGGCTATCTGTATCTACCTCGTGTTTTCCTCTTTTAGCAACTGAAGGAAGCCAATCACCAAAGTCCGTCTGACTGTTCCAGGAATGCTTATTGATCTCTGCTGCCCCTAAGTCTCATAGCTTTGATATTTAATTCCCCCCACCCCCACTGCCTCTCCCAGTTTGGCCCTGGGGGTGTGTAGGAGAGATCACTGGGATGGTCGTCAGCGCATCCTGCTTTTTCTCTGTGAAGGAGGCATCTACAAAGCTGGGCTGTCCTGCCTCCAGGTCAAAACCATAATAAGCTGAGCCATTCACCATCTTCTTGACCCATCATTCTGAAAAGGCTTGTGCCAGCATATGCAAAAGCCAACAGCAGGGGCAGAAAGTTTCACTTGCATTCCTACAGCTGAAGGCATCAAGCCATAGATCCGATCTCTACAGATCAGAGGGGAGGCAGCAACTGTTTCTCCCACCTTTCTTTCTTTCTTTCTTGTTTTCAAAGCCAGCTTTTTCTTTAAAGAAAGCACCAAGGAGCCAAGTCCCTGAGTCACACCGTCTTCTTGGACTGAATTTTCTTAAGACAAAACTGACCCTTCCCCCCCTAGACCCACAACTCCATGCACATGATACACACATCACCCCCATTTTGGGAACAACCTCAGACAGAAGGAAAGCCAAAGTGTTTCAACACAAAGACTGCGCAAGAGACAATGCGGTAAAACACTCGCTCATTCCGGAGGCCCCAACAGGTAGATCTTCAGAGCAAGACTGTAGGTTGGATGGATCCGGATTTAGGTGTGCACAACTGGGCTGGTGGAAGCAGGCTTCCCTGCCTCCATTGCAGCTCCTCCAGCCCACTGAAAAGACTATACCAGGAGTAGCCAACGCCATGCCCTCCAGATATTATGACTCCAGCTTTCATCATCCTTTACCATTGAACCTTGTTGGCTGGGGCTTATGGGAGATGGATTTCAAGATATCTGGAGGGATGCCAGGTTGCCTACTGCTGTGTCACACAGAGGGTCAGGGGACCCCAATGAATGGGGAAAGCAGTGGTGTTGCGGGTGGGGGGGAGGATTGCCAAAAATAAGGTGGAGGCATCTTCCATCAAAGGCAGGAGATCCTGGATCCAACCCAGTTCTTTTATTTACGTTGCTCTATAAGGCGTCCTGTGTACCAGCTACACTAGATTAATAATAATACTTGTGGTGAGCACATGCACACATCTTACAGGTGAAAAACAACTTCACACTTTGCAGCCATGCCCTTGCCGTTGGCACCCATGCCAAAACGGATGTAAGCTGAAGTCACTCCTGATCCGGAAAATATTTTGTACCTTCAGCTCAGGGCCAAAACAGCAGTTACTTTAAACCGTGTCTAGCAACTACGTCTTTTATTCATCTTTACTCTAGAGTAAGTGCAGGGCCTCCAGTCCAAATCAGGACCCTAGCGTGGTGGGAAAGAGGGCCTTTTAAGATTTCAATCAGACCCTCTACATCTAATCTAGAGTAAAAATGAAAGAAAAGAAGACGCACTTGCTAGGCATGGATTTAAAGTAATAACTGTTTGGGCCCTTAGAGGTAGGTTAGAACCTCATAGAGGCAGGTGCAGCAAATGCTCGGTTACCATGGCCTGAGGCATCAGCAAAGTGAAAGGAGCACTGGAGGAAATCTACAGACCTGGAGGTGAAAGAAGACAACAATTGCTCCTGTCCCCCGTTGTGCCACAATGTCTGGTTTGTACATGCAAGCAGGCAAGAGCCTTCGTTTAGGCCAGAGAAGGTACGAAAGGGTGATATAGACAGACATGAAGTGTCATAACAACAGAGGCATAAGTCTTAAGGTGTTCCTGTAAGACTGGTGTGATGACATATGTGAGACAGTTTGGCCACACAGTGGGGAGAATGCCATGTTAATATTTAAGAGTCGCTGCTAGGCTGGTAAGTATGATGATAGAGTTGGGGTGCTCTGCTGTAACGGATAACTGCAATTCTCCGCAATTTCACAGATGGAAAAAGTAGCCTCATAAGACCCAACATATAGGACAGCCCATATAAAGCAGGGTTGGCAACGTTTTCCCATTTCTGTGACTTCATCTCCATGCAAGAAAAAGCTTTACTTGGTTAAATGGGCTGCTGTTTACCAAGGCACAGAAGCAGGGATTAAAGAGGGGAAATAGACACCCTTGGGTTAGGTCTGCCCATGACCCTGTTCAGACAACATGCTAAGCCATGGTGGTTAAGCATGCTGAGCTAAACATTATGGCTTAGCGTGTTGTGTGAACCATTGCTAACCATGGTGGCTAAATAACCACGACCTAAACACGCTCACTAACCATTTGCTGAAAAAGGGTTAGAGGCCTAAACATGGCTCAGCATGTCATCTGAACAGGTCCTATGTGTAGAACTGGCAATTGGCTGGACTTCTTTCTTCTTCTTTTTTAAAAAATCCAAATAAATCCAATTAAGTGGACTGAAGATAACATTACGTATTATATTTTACTTAGTGTTGTTCCCCACCTCGATCCAGAGGGAGAGGAGGGATAATTAATAATAATAATAATAATAATAATAATAATAATAATAATTACACTTGAAAAGAAAAAGGCACTGCAAGATGTCAGCTGTGAACGTGAATATGCAACCCAGCAAGATAGTCATTTGGACTGAGAGGTTAAGGAAGTCTCTCACCCCCTGGTGGACACTGTGTTGTGTGCCTGAAAGGCTCAATATTTTGAATTGCTGCCTTTGGTCCACACGCGACCTGAAGCAATGATTGCATTTTTGGTAGGAGAATCCATTGTGCTTTGCTGGCTACATTCCACCACCCGGCCTCACAAAGAGTTACAGCATAACCTGGAAACTTCTGCATGTTGCTACACAAACAAACAAACAAACATTTAGTCCAATGAGAAGGGCTCCCTTGTCCTTTAGGGTTAATCACCTTATATACAAAGTGAAATATCTTGATGCCCCTTATCTGAAAGAGCATCGTACTTATTTAAGAATTCCACTGGGTGTAGTGGTTAAGAGTGTTGGACTGGGACTTGAGAGATCCAGGTTCAAGTCTCCACCTGGCCATGAAGCTCACTGGGCAACTTTCGCCCACTAACTCTCAGACTAACCTACCTCACAGGGTTATTGTGAGGATAAAGTGAAGAGAAGGAGAATCAAGTATGCCACCTTGGGCTCCTTGAAAGAAAAGGGTGGGATAGAAATGTAAGAAACAAATAAATAAAACACTCACAATTTTCAGTGCCACATTCAGATCTGGAACCCGGATACCAAATGCATGTGTAAATGAGACAGATATTCACCCCAAAAGTTTCACATACCACTTTCCAAAGTACTACAAAAACGGCTAATGATATCACACACACACACACACACACACACACACAAAATGTCATGGATCCAGCCGGCAATTAAAAGCCTACTTTTCATAGCCCAGTTCTTCTAAGGAAGTATTTTCGGGTGAATCACATGTGAGCCAACTTCCAACCTGCCAGCACATCTGCTTTTGACTTCAGATGATGTTATTATCTGAGTCAACAGAAATAGAGGGGGCGGGCCCTCACTTCTGGAATTCCGCCAGTGCAATATTCCATATGCATCTGATAAAGTAGGACTCTTCCTGACAAACACCCCAGCCACAAGAAATGGGTTAGTCCTTAAGGTACCACAAGGATCTTTGTCGAATGGGCTGCAACAAAGCTAAGGCGGCAGTCCTATAACCATTTATATGGAAAGAAGTCCCATTAACCTCAAGTGGAATTTAGTTCTGATTAAATACTGCCTTAGTCCATAACGTGCCATTCATTAAATAAAACAAAAAACTTTTACCTAAAAGTACCCATCAATATAACCCACAAACCATCTACTCCAGAGTAGATCTGTTGAAGACATCGGGGCAACTCTACAGGAAGCCTGCATCTCTTAACCGCATATGTCTACTCAGAGGTAAATACCACCAAGTTCAATAGGGCTTACTCTTAAGTAAGTGGGAGCAGGGTTGCAGTCCAGTTAACTTCACAGTGACTAGCTGGCAGTGAGATTCAAGAGTCCCCCAAATCCATATTTTCAACAATATATGAGATCTGAAATTTTAGGGTGTTTCAAATCGAACACACAGTTTCCTTGTGATGGACTTTCTGAAAGTATTTATTCCCAATTAGCCCTACACACACACACCAACCCACGACAACTTTTCAAAAACTCAACTGTGGAGCGGAAAGAACCCTAAATCCCATCTAACGCTTTAGTCGGCGTGGGAAATACACGTCCTATCCAAATTTACATCCATCCATGAGGATTCTTAGGGAGAAAATAACCATCAACTAAGATTTCAGAGAAATGGAAGAAGAAGATGGAAACTGAAAAACACACACATCTCTTTCAATTCTACGCAAGCCACATTCAAAAGGAAAGAAGGGGGGATTGACACTTATTCTTGATTTTCTCCCATAGAACAAACTGCTCAAAAGGTCTTTAGCTTCGACCGGATTTTGCTCAGAAAATACTGGCGCTGCATATTTGCAACGAAGAAAACGAGGTATTGAAGCCGCGCGCGTCCCAGATGCTTGCTGTGATTAAGGATAATAACACAGAACGCCAAACGAGGCAAAACCTTTTTGCTTTATCGTTCGTTAAAGAAGCGCCTGGCTTAAATCGCGAGACGGAGCAGCCACCGTGGAAATCCTCCGCGTACCTTTTTAGGGAACCACTCAGAGTACGAAAAAGCAATCGACTTACTCAATCTCATTAGACATGTTCCGCCAAAGTTTTCCAACCCCTTTGCCAGCAATCAGACCGTCCGACTTTCTCTTCTAACCGGCTCCTAGTCCCTTCTAAACAGAGACATCACCTGTAAAGTGAAGGGCTGGATTCAAGTTAGAGGTTTATGTTGGGCAGGTATTCTGCTGACAGGCTGGTTCTCCGAGAGGCTCGCTTCTGATTGGCTGCAAGAGACAGGTGCCAGAAGACAGGTACACCTCAGCAGGTGCAGCAGTTAACCCCTTCTGAACTGAGCAGCAAGAAGGACCGACCGTTTCCAAGAGGGGAGGGGGCAGAAGAACAGGAAAGGGACATTCCTTGAGGAGGAGGAGGGGGGGAGAAAGGGATGCTCTAGACTAGAGAAACAATAAGCGGCTTTATGGATTTTAGACAATGCCACAGAGAAGGTGTCCACAGTGCTGGTTTTCCATGGAAGGTGAGGAAGCGTGCTTCTTTGGCCTGCAACAAACCAGGTCCCCGGTCTATTTGCCCTGCGACATTAGAGTGACCATATGGAAAGGAGGACAGGGCTCTTGTATCTTTAACAGTTGCATAGAAAAGGGAATTTCAGCAGGTGTCAATTGTATGCATGCAGCACCTGGTGAAATTCCCTCTTCATCACCACAGGTAAAGCTGCAGGAGCCCTGCCCTCTTGACCAGATATAAAAGAGGGCAGGGTTCCTGCAGCTTGTAATTGTTGTGTTGAAGAGGGAATTTCATCAGGTGCTGCACGTATACATATGACACCTACTGAAATTCCCTTTTCCCGACAACTGTTAAAGATACAGGAGCCCTGTCCTCCTTTCCATATGGTCACCCTAGCCATGTGCATCATGCAGCATGTGCAGAATAAAAGTGACACAATGCAAGAGAAGTCCCTGGAGCCTTTTCCCACTATGCGGAAGAAGGGATTTTAACAGGGGCAGTTCACCTCTTCTGTGCTGTCACTGGAGAAGCTGCACCAGCTGAAATTCCCTCTCCTTGCAACCCTCTCCTGCCCCACGCAACCCTCTTCCGCCCCACATTGCATCTAGTCCATCTGCAGGGCGATGGGGGTGACTCCCACAAGACACTGTCATCAGCTCCTCCCTCCCCCCCCCCCATTGAGACCATTAGTCCACCTGGCTCACTATTATCCCGTGCCCTGCTAGCTTCAGGTACGACTAGGGAAAGTACCTATCCAAACCCCTAGGAAGCTGCAGCCAGGCCATGTAAATCAGCCCTTCCCCAACTGGGTGCCCCCTAGGTGTATTGGACTATGACTCCCATGAGGGCCAGGCTGACTGGGGATGATGGGGGCTGTAGTCTCACACATCTGGAGGGCAGCAGGTTGGAGAAGGACTGGTTTATATGGGCTTTGGACAGCTGTACCTGAAGATAGAAGGACTTGCACCTGGGACCCTTTCTCTTTCTTCTATGTGCCTGCACTCCACCACTGAACTGTGGCTCAACAGCCGTCTCCTTCAGACACCTCCTCTTTGCCCGCCAGGTGTCTTTGGTGCTTCCATACAGAGGGCTCCTAGCGCTACCAGTCAAATGGCACTGAGCAGCTACTGCTTCTTTTCTTCTTGCATGGAGTTTTCAATGCTTGGAGAAAAGGCCAAGGAAGCAGCAGGGCAACACGGGAGGGCTGCAATGGACATCGCCAGCCCCTGTAAAATTCCATGAAGGAGACGGGCCAAGTGCACAATAAAAGCCTTGTCTCAAAGCACCCGCTAGCCGGAACTTCCCCGTGCAAAGGTGCACCGCCTCGTGTTTTGTCTGGACGAGGTTGCTTCACCAGAGCACGCACGATCACACATCCAGGGATCCAGGCTCAGTGCCAAGGGTCGGCCAGGTCCCACTGCCCAAAGCCCCCAGGATGTGCCCCATCTCTTCTCCGTTATGACCTGCTTGGTCACCTGCCTCTCACGCTGGCCCAGATCATGGCGGTGGGGGTGAGAAAGAGGCGCGGGAGACGCCACGGCCTGCTTGCTCCCCGGTTCTGGGGCTGTCCATCAAGTAAGCGACAGCATTGATGGAAAAGAGGAAGAGGAGCAATAGCAGCTGGTGACCATGGCAGTGAGAAGGTAGACATGCACCTGAGAGAGGGCCCCCACGGACCTTCAAAAACCTGGAGCCGTCATGGTGAAGATCGGGAGCCTGGACAGGTGTGATATGGTTGCGCTCACATTGCCCATGCAGCAGTCAAGGGCACCGTTAAAGAGAGAGGCCAGGCACGGGCAAGGTCGCACAAGGAGGTCCTTCTAGCCTGCCCACCATCACGTTTAGATGGCTCTCTTTTCTAGAGCTCGGCCGTCAATGCCCCAGCAGTGGGTCGTTGCCAAGGGAGGCTTGTAGAGACCTTGCAGCCAAGTGTGCAGCGTGCAGGGCTGGCGTCAAGGGCAGGCAGGTTTGGGCATCTGCCGAGGGGCCCCCACCCCCTGGAGTTGCTCCTCCTCTTCTCCACCTGCTTGTTCCACTGCCTCTTGCCCTGGCCCAGACCACAGTGGTGGTGAGAAGGAGGAGCAGGAGAAAACACCCTGGCCTCCTGGTTCTCTGACTCTCAAGCCAGCAAGTGGGAGCCAGGAGGAGGAGGAGGAGGAGGAGGAGGAGGAGTGGCTGGTGACCCTGGGGGTTGGGAAGCAGACACACCGGGGTGTGTGCGTGTGCATTGGACGTGTCTTGCCCAAGGGCCCTCTGAAACCTGGCACCTTCCAGTTGTTTTGAACTCCAACTCCCATCATTCCTTGGCTGGGGATGATGGGGGTTGCAAGTCCAACACACCTGGAGGGGAAAGCCGGGCTAAAGCGACTTCTGCTTCTGGGCCAGAAATCAGAACTAATGTTTGTGTTACAGGCAAATATAGGATTCCATGGGTCAGCCCCCCCATCTTCATCAAAAGAGCGTTTGATTTTAGCACTAGCATGCCATTTTTGAATGCATACTTGGTTATGAAATCCACCGGTTCGGACGAAAAGTTTATGAGGATTTCCTTCTGGACAACAAAGATACTTGTGCATTTCATCCTGATTTCTGGCAGAGCCAAGGGGAGTTATTCTGCCAGCCCTTCGGTGGTGGAGGTCTAAGCACATCCACCCATATAAAACTGTAAGGGGGTTGGGGTCAGAGCGTTTGAAGGACTGACTTTTCCTGCATGGACCTGCCCACTGCCCATTCCTTAACATCCCTATCCAATGGGTTGCTCCAGTTGTCCCCACTTTAGGTGGTCTTTTTAGGTGGACCACAAACATGGCCTTTTTGGTGGGAGCACCCCAATTACGGAATATTTGTTGGACAATTGCTTTTCTATCTTTTATGCACAACACTCTGGTGTTTCCCTCCCTGCCCTTTATGACTACCTGGTCAGAGCTCTCTTTCTTGTCATTCCATTGTTATGTTTGATTGTTTTTTAGATCGTGTTATTTTCGGTTTAATTGTTCGTGGCTCTATTCTGGTTTCTAAGCAGCCTTGAAGGCGTGGTAGTGGAAAGGCTGGGCGTAAATATTTTAAATAAGATAACACCAAATAAAACACAACAGGGCTGGGATCTATGTGGTGAAGTCCTTTACTTATTTGCTCAGCAGCGGTAAGCCCCACTAAATTCAATGGGATTCATTTCCTAGTAAGTGAGTTTAGGTGCTTGGCCTTAATTGATGGATCTCTTCGATTAATCCAGGGGGAGGCTATCTGGAGCTCTTTGGATGTTTTGGAGTACAGTTCCCATCAGCCCCAGCCAACATGGTCAATGGTTAGGGATTTTAGGAGCTGTACTCCAAAACATAAAATGAACTCTGCCAAATCAGACCCAACCCCTATCTAGTCCAGCATTCTTTCCAACAGTGGTCAACCAGAACCCCTCAAACAAGACACAAGCACAACAGCACCCCCCTGGTAGTATTCTCCAGCAACTGGCATACAGAGGGATACAGCCTCTGATACTGGAGGCAATATATAGCCATCAAGACTAGTAGCCATAGGCCATAGCTAGATGGGGCTTTACCCTGGGGGTCCCCGTGCGTTCACATGACGCACAGGGGATCAGGGAGGCATGATCCCTCCCTTGCCCTGGGATATGGCCCTACACTTTAGCCCCACTTTTCCGTGGTCTCGGGAGACTGCGGAAAGTGTGGCTCACCGTCACTGTTTGTCCCGGCTCCTCGCAGTTACTCACCTGCACCCATCGGGCGTGGGGTGGGGGGAGTGGGAAAAACAAAACAAAAAACCCACATCTTTTGCGCACGAGCACTTCTGCGCTCCTTCCGCCTTAAAAAAACCCACAAAATGGCAGGTGCGACGTCCTCTCCCTCTGAGGTCGTCACGTGCCGCGTGTAAACAGAGGGGGAGTTCTCGCGATAAAAATATCGCGAGATCTTCACCCCTTTGTCACGCTAGACCAGTAGGACTAGCTGAGGCCTTATCCTCCACGAATGTGTCTAACCGCCCATTAAAACCATCCAGCTTGGCAGCCATTTTGTGGCAGCAAATTCCACAGTCACCCTCCTGTGATAGCAAATGTCATGGTTGGACTACGCGCTGTGTCATGAGGTCCTTTCCTCCCCTCCCTATCCTGAATATCCCAATTTTCAGCTCCATTGGGCAACACCAGGTTCTAGTCTCATGAGGGAGACAGAAGAATGTCTCCCTATCCACATTCACCAAACTGTGTCTAATTTTATAACCCTGTAATATCTCCCCTGCTTGGCTTCCCCCCCCCCTAAGCTAAAAAGCCCCAAATAGAGACCCTTTTATCATAGGACAATTTATCCAGCCCCTTAATCATTTGGGCTGCCCTTTGAAGCACCTTTTCCACCGCTGCAATATCATTTTTAAAGGTATTTTTATACCGCTGCATATTAAAACTACAGGAAAAGAGGCATTCCTCACAGGGAGGGAAGACCTCTTTCAAGGTGATGTCAGCTGCAATAGCAGCCTTCTCCAAGCTGGCACCTTTCAGATGTTTTGGACAATACATCCCATCATTCCCATCCAGCATGGTGAATGGGGATGATAGGACTTGTAGTCCAACACATCTGGAGGGCACCAACTTGGGAAAAGCTGGCATACACCATCCAAACAGCAAAAAAGCATGTACCCCCCTCCCCCATCTATAGTGTTTTAGTCACATGCACACGGACCACTCAATGGATTAAATCTGCATGCATTAAAATTGGATTAGCCGATTAAATAAATTGCACTCCTCTACAACAGCGAATGGATTTCAAATATTAATATTTATATTAATATTGGCCTTGTGTGAGCTTGACCCCAAAGCAGCTTTGCATCAGCCAACCCTACTATTGAGAAGCCAGATTTATGCAACAGAACCAAAACTCGGTGAATATTCCAGCAATTCCTATCTTGCTGCAGTTTCTGTCACCCACACGTTGCAGCGAGAGCAGGCCAAAAACTGATGGGCTTGGCGTGTGACTCACTTTGGTTGGGGATAGAACGGCAGCGGAGGATTCCAAAGGATGTGTCAGAACAAGCCCCATCAGTAAAGGGAGAAAAAAGTTCATCTCTGCCTCTTTCTCTTCCTTCTCCTCCTCCAGATGTTTAATCAGCCCTAACGCACCTCCAGTGGAGGCTGGTGACTCCGAAGTCAGTGGGGCAGGGAATCTGCTCTGGGTTTCACTCTGAACCAGTCAGAGCAATAAAGGAGCAATCCTATAGGGATCAGCACCTTAGATAGTTCGTTTAGAGATCTAACTGGTCCTGACTGAATCTCAGTGGGGGATTCACTGTCCCACTGAAAGTGGAGCCATCCACTGCTTTAAACATCTCTTTTATTTATTGCATTTATATCCTGCCTTTTTCCTCCAAGGAACCCAAGGCGGCGTACATAAGTCTCCTCTCCATTTTATCCTCACAACAACCATCCTGTGAGGTAGGTTGGACTGAGAGTCCGTGACTGGCCTAAAGTCACCCAGTGGGTTTCCATGGCCGAGTGGGGACTAGAACCCGGATCTCCCGACTCCCAGTCCGACACTTTAGCCACTACACCACACTGGCTCTTGTTTTCTAAATAGAGGGAACTTTTTGGGATTGTGACCTGCAAACCCTTCCCACCCCACCAGCAGACACAGGCTTATCTTAGAGAGACATTGCAGCAGTATCATAGCCAACAGGTAAAGGAGGTAGGTACACATCGAATGGGCATGTCTAATGAGAAGAAGAGATACCGCATCTGCTTAACCAGGGGTGCACAGCCTTGGGGGCTAAATCCAGCGAGCCAGAAGTCCCCCTATTATCACACCCCTTGCCTGGCCCTAACCCCTTCCCCCCGAAACACTTTACCCATCACAAAAGTTTGAAAGGCCTCCCCTACGCCTTGTTAATGACAGCAAAAGCTTTAAGCTAAAATATGTTGGTGTTTTGGGCCCTCCCCTTTTGCCCTTGGCCCCGCCCACCCATGGAATTCAGCCCCCAAGCTGAAAGAGGCAAATTCCCCTGTATTAAACAGACTGACTCACCCTCCAGCTGCACCTATTTCATGGCTGCTGTCATCTACAAGTTGCTGCTATGCACTGAGTTTGTACCCTGTATTGAATTCGAACTGGTAGCCTTGCCTATTTCGCTAGCAGAAGATGGTTTGTCCGCTGCTGCTGCTGCTGCTGCTGAGCCCACTCCTGCAGCCTCGTGAAACAGCTGGACAGGCTAGAGCTGGGTTTTGGATAGCAGCACCTTTCTAGAGTTGCCGACGTAAGATTTTTAAAATACCCGGACAGTGGGCAGAGACCAGGGCGGGTTTTCGCTGTTCAGAGGGCAAAACCTGCTGAATCTCTCGTCTTACAGTTGCTGGAGCAGCAAGGAAGTGTACAGTTTAAAAATTCATTTATAAACTTAGGAAGAGACACTTTGATGCAGAAAGTAGATCAGCTTTATATTCAACGACTCACCTGGTCCCCTTTGGCGACCAGGACTTCCATGCAGACGAGTGGGCTGGTGGAGGAGGAAGAGGTTGCTCCATTCCCTCTCCCATGAATTCCAGGTGGGCCGGAGCCCCCTAATAAAGGCAGCAGTGAGGAGAGACCAGAATGCACCTGCAAGAGCAGGCCCCAGGCATTGGAGGCTGGTGGCTCCGATGTCAGTGGGGGCGTGAATCTGTTCAGAACCAGTCATACTCTAAAGGAGCGATCCAGAGTGCTGAACCGATCTGAAGGACTGGGGTCAGCCCATGGATATAGCTCCTTTACAGTTATGGCTGTTTCTGGCTGGAACTCAAGGTGGATTCACCACCCCACTGACACTGGAGCCACCAGCCTTCACTGGTCCCAGGTTCAATGCCCAGCATGTGCAGGAAGGGCCGAGAGTGCCTTTTACTAGCTTCAGCTGGCTTGCCTTTTACGGCCTCTTCTGGACAGGCATAGCTCGGCCACAGTGGTACAGGCGTTAGTGACCTCAGGGCTGGATTACTGCAATGCACTCGATGCGGGGCTGCCCTTAAGGCTGCTCCAGATGCTGGAGCTCGTGCAGAACGCAGCAGCTCGGCTGTTGTCGGGAGCTGCCTCTTTTCAGCATGTCACTCCTTTGCTGAGGGAACTGCACTGGCTGCCTATTCGCTACCGGACAGGTTTAAGGTTCTGGTACTAGTGTAAAAAACCCTAAACCACTTGGGACCAGGACACCTGAGAGAGGGCCTTCTCCCCTACCAACCTGCCCGGTCACTGAGGTCGTCAGTGAGGTCGTCACGCTCCTGGTGGATCCACATGGACCTGAGGCCCGACTGGAGTTCACCTGGATGATGTGGGGTTCAGGTGAAATCAGGCAGCAAAGCGGCATCATTTAGACACAGCTTCAGACTGAAAACGCTTTTTTTGCCGTTTTTATACATACTGGAACATGGAGTTAGGGGTGTCAGAGAAATTCGGAACGGATTCAAATGAGTTTGGATTTTGGCAGTGGGCTGGCTTTTTCCGAGTCACGCAGATTCTGGGGACCAGTTTTTCACTTTGGGGGGATGCAAAGGACTTGTGCTCCTTTGCATGTACACTGATGGTGCTGTATAAATAAATAAATAATAAATAAATAATAATTAGGGCTAGTTTGCATTAACTAATGTGCATAGGTGCACTAATGCGAATTAGCGCAAGAGAAATGAAATTCTTGCAAAGCAATTGCGATTCCGTCAACAAGCGGACGATGGGACGAAAGACGCTTGATAATCTGCAAAACACGAACAGAACAGACTGAACAAATTCCTGTGCAAGCAACAGAGGAAGAAGAAGAGGAGGAGGAGGAGGAGGAGGAGGAGGAGGAGGAGGGTGTGTGATGGAGCTGCAGCTCACAGCTTCAGACCTCAGGCCCGGCGTTCATCTTCCACTTTGGGGATTGAGGAGAAATCTACCTATGCTACGGAGGTGTGGGAATGTGCAGAGATCAAAGAAGGCAAACAAAAAGAGAGGAAAACATATTTCCTAAGAGGCCCAGGAGCAAGCAGCGGCAGCAGGCGAGGGAGGTGATGTTGTTGTTGACGGACCAGAGTTTGGAGTCGTGGGAGGGGGGGGGCGGTTGTGTTTGGAACACTCCGCTCCTTGGTCAGGAAGCTGTGAGATGGAAGCAGAGCAGAGCAGGCGTTGAGCAATGTGTGGCTCCAAGGGGAACGGCAGAGCTCTGATTTGCTTGCATTTCCCTGCCGCGAAGAATATTCAGGGTTATTTGCTCCTTCTTGCCCTCCTGGTCATTGTGTGAAGTGAATTCGCCTCAGGTACCTCCAAGAATCCTACGTGGCCAGGGATGGCTTAAGAGTTTTGGCCACCCAGCATTATCTAATGGTAGGGCCAGACCAGTTGCTAGGGTAGATCTGAAATAAATATTTCAGAGCCAGTGTGGTGCAGTGCTTGGTGTTGGACTGGGAGTCGGGAGATCCGGGTTCTAGTGCCCTCTCGGCCATGAAACTCACTGGGTGACTTTGGGCCAGTCATTGTCTCTCAGCCTAACCTACCTCACAGGGTTGTTGTGGAGATAACATGGAGAGGAGAAGGTCCATGGAAGAAAAACAGTGGGATATAAATGTAAAAATAAAATAAATAACTATGGAAAATGCGGCCAGTCAGATGCTCACAGGCCCGAAGTCTGTGTTTCTCCCCGCGGCCGCAGAGACACGGAACACGTTCTGACACACTACCTCGTCCTCTTCTACGGCTGTGGGATACAGCTTCCAACTTTTTGCCTTTGACACGGCCCCTGTGGCTTTCCCAGCTGCGCGTATGTATGTGTTCACAGAACTCTGCAAGAAGAAGTGATGGTTTGGCCATTAGCTGAGATGGCGCTTAAAATGGGGAGGGGGGTAAGCTCATGATCTATCAGCAGCTATTAGTCATAATGGTTGGACAGAATCTCCTTGCAAAGTTGCAGTATATCTCTAAATGCCAGAAGTTGGGGACAAGCCATTTCTCCTTGCCCTGCTTAAGACCACGGAGATGTATCCTGCTGGCTTCTATTATGAATGAAATGCTGAATGGGGTGGGGGGACCATGGTCTGATCCAGCCAGGGTATTCTTACAACCAGGACTGGTGTCAAGGGTAGGCATGATGGGGCACCTGCCAAGGGCCCACTACCCCAGCTGGGTACCATTGGCCAAAGCCCGCTGGAGTCGCTCCTCCTCCTCGTCACTCTGCTTGTTCACCTGCCTCCTGCTCTGGCCCAGATCATAGTGGTGGTGAGAAGGGGGAGCGCCGGATGCTGCGGCCTACTTGCTTCCTGGTTCTCTGCTTGTCCAGCAAGCAGGCGGGAGCAAGGATGAGAAAGAGGCAGAGAAGCAAGAGCAGATGCAGACACTGGCAGTGAGAAGGGAGACGCACTGAGGCAGGGGCCCCAGGGAGGGTGTCTTGGCCAAGCATAGGCGGGCGAAGCACATTTCATTAGGGTGTGCACCCAGGGGTATTTTTTTTTAAGGTGGACATTCATTGAATACTCAATCATACAGGACATTACTTTTATTAATTACTTAATTAACCACTGTATTCGGCTTGCCTGTCCACAGGAAGACCGTTGCAGGTGAGGGGCAGGAATGAGCAGATGCTCCTCACGCCCCAGCACTGGGGGGCCTTTTTGGTGACACTGGCCAGAGGAGGGGCTGACGAGGCGATGTTAGCCTTTGGGGCCCTCCTCCTGGCCTTTTTGAAGCGTGGCTCCCAGCAGAACGATTCCTTTTTGCTCCAGCTGCCAGGAGCAGTGGTGCCCTCTTGAAGGCAGAGGTTCTTCAGCTCAGCAGTGGAGCATCTGGAAGGCAGCTGGGTGGCCATTCCTGCTGTGTCTGGATCCCCCTCTGGATCCCTACACAATAGTCCTCTCAATTCGGCGGTTATTGCTTGAGACATTAGGGTGTGCCTGGGCACACCCTTTGCACACACCTATGTACCCAAAGGCCCTCCAAAACCTGGAGTTGGCGTGGTTTCCATCCTGCTGCTGATTTTATCCTGGTTGTGCTTTTATATTGTATTTTCTATCATGTTTTTATTCTGCTTGTTTTATACTTTGAATGGTTTTCTTTTTTGTGAACCACCCAGGGAGCTTCGGCTATTGGGCGGTATAGAAATGCAATCAATCAATCATTCTGCATGTCTGGCAGAATTTGGGTAGGAGAAGTCCCCCCTGCATAGGACCACCATGTCCAGGAAGCAATGGTTGTTGAATTACTTACTTACACACACACGCACACACACACACACACGTGTGGTCACACACACTGCAGCTCTTGAAAACACAGAGCTGTGGTCAGGAAAAAACGAGATCCAAGTAACATTTTGCAATCACTGTTAATTGAAGACTCGCTCAGGAACAGACAAACAGACCCAAGGCTGTTCCTGCTCTGCCTTTGATTGGGATCTTGCAGGAATCACTTCTGCAAAATGCTGCCATGCTACCAGTGGAGGCTGGTGGCTCCAATGTCAGTGAGGCAGTGAATTCACTCCGGGGATTCAGTCAGAACCAGGAAACCTTGGAGAGCTCCTTTAGAGTTCTGACTGTAACCCAGAGTGGATTCATCACCCCACTGACATCGGAGCTACCAGCCTCCACTGCAAGACACCTCTAGGTCTGGTCTCTCTCTCTCTCTCTCTCTCTCTCTCTCTCTGATTTTGGCATTTTAAATTAGTATATTCTCTCTTAAAAACCGCGCACGCGCGCACACCCACACCCAACAACGGATACTCCACCTTCTGGGAGTGTTTTTTTTTGGGGGGGGTAATGGGTGGGACGAAAGGCACTGTGCAAAGGAGACACTCTCCATCTCATGGCTCCCCTTCCACTCCCCTGCTAAATATACCTTGGGACAAAAGCCCTTTATGACATTCTAAAAATAAAAGCGAGACAGGCAGTTAAGATGAACTGCAGGAGGGCAGAGCTGGTGGTACAAAGGAAATCTCAACACTCATGAAAACACTCTGGTACGTTTTGTAACAAATCCCAAGTCTGCGGAACATGGCGGGGCCTTTAGTTAAGAGCGTGTCAAATTGCAGCACGGACGGTTCTGCCATGTCTCTGTTGTACGCAAAGGCGAGAGAGCGTGGGTCGGTGAGGGTGGAGGGGGCACCCCGCATTGCGGGAGCAGCTGCTAAGAACAGGCCGTGGTAATGGCAGTGTTGTGATACCTGTACCATTCCCAAAAGTGGCAGCAGCATTTCAATCAACCACTGGCCAAGTTAGGGGGCAAATACACGGGTGGTTGGTGGAGCTGGGCGTCTCAGCGGATAACTCTAGTAGAAGAAAGTGCAAAAGCTGGGTTGCAGTTAAACCTCAAAAAAACCAAGATTATGGCAACCAGCTTGATTGATAACTGGCAAATAGAGGGAGAAAACGTGGAGGCAGTGACAGACTTTGTATTTCTGGGCGCAAAGATTACTGCAGACGCTGACTGCAGCCAGGAAATCAGAAGACGTTTACTTCTTGGGAGGAGAGCAATGACAAATCTTGATAAAATAGTTAAGAGCAGAGACACCACACTGACAACAAAGGTCCGCATAGTTAAAGCAATGGTATTCCCCGTAGTAACCTATGGCTGCAAGAGCTGGACCATAAGGAAAGCTGAGCGAAGGAAGATAGATGCTTTTGATGCCACCACACTAAAGGCTCTTCTCCTGGTGGATTCCAACTGGGCCATAGGTCCATGTGGAACCACCAGGAACATGCCCTCCGGCGACCTCAGTGACCGGGCAGGTTGGTAAGGGACAAGGTGCTCTCTCAGGTATCCTGGCCCCAGCCCTGAGTGTTCTGTTCCACGAGATGGTCTGTTCACACATGAAGGAATATGCAGAATTTGGGTTACAAAAAAACCCCCTGCAATGCCCACATGCAATTCAAAAGGCAAAACAGAATGACCATAAGGAAAGCTGAGCGAAGGAAGATAGATGCTTTTGAACTGTGGTGTTGGAGGAAAATTCTGAGAGTGCCGTGGACGGCAAGAAGATCAAACCAGTCCATACTCCAGGAAATAAAGCCAGGCTGCTCACTTGAGGGAATGGTAGTAAAGGCAAAACTGAAGTACTTTGGCCACATAATGAGAAGACAGGATACCCTGGAGAAGAGGCTGATGCTAGGGAAAGTGGAAGGCAAAAGGAAGAGGGGCCAACCAAGGACAAGATGGATGGATGATATTCTGGAAGTGACGGACTCGACCTTGGGGGAGCTAGGGGTGGCAACGGCCGACAGAAAGCTCTGGCGTGGGCTGGTCCATGAAGTCACGAAGAGTCGGAAGCGACTGAACGAATAAACAACAACACAGATAAGAATGAAAGAAAAGTTGTGCTGAATCAGGCTAAGGGTCCATCTAGTCCAGCATTCTGTTTACTCACTGGCTGCCCATGGGGAACCCACAAGCAGGACCTAAGTACAACAGCACCCTCCCGCCCATGTTCCCCAGCAAGTGGTGTACAGAGGCATCCTGCCCCTGATACTGGAGGTAGCGTAGGAGCATCAGGACTAGTAGCCATTGATAGCCTTCTCCCCCATGCTTTCGTCTTACCCCCTTTGAAAGCCATCCAAATTGGTGGCCATCACTATGTGGAATTCACTTGAGTACTGTGTCCTGAATGACTGGCAACTAAATGAGAGAACGAACTCATGCTTTGCATGGAGGGGAGGGGATCTGCAAGTGCTGCCTGTGGTATTCATGTCCATGCCATTTTGCTCAATTAGAGCTGTTACTGGAGGAGTGACTGTGAGCAATAACGTTTCTACTGACAGCAGAAGCCCAATGTCCGGTGAACATGGGGATTCCCATGTACATGCTGACAATCCATTCCTAGATTAATTTTGTGGAATCCTGAAAAAAATCATATCTCCATTTCCCTAGTTTTCAGACATGCACCAGTGAATGCTAACGATCACAGAGACTGTCTATATGCGGGGAAAGCCCCGCGGGGGCTGCGGATCTGCGCTGCGTCGCTTAGACGACACACGCGCAGCTTCACAGCCACTGCGGGGCTTTCCTGTGATACTGCGGTTTGAAGAAGTCAGGGATTTGCCCCGATAGTTTCAATTGAAGCAACATCAATACAATGCTTCTGCTATCTGACGTTGCTCTGGTGCCTATCTGGCACCAGACAAGCAACAACACTATTTTATCCTTCCTTCCACTCAGTATCGGACTCCATTGCCCCACACCCCCAAACTGTCAGTTAGCACTCCTTAGCTAGTGATCAAACTCAATTCTCATTGGGTTGTTTTTGGGGTTCCCTACTTAGGGTTCCCCACCCTAAAATGTTCTTTGAGTACTTCTGCAAACTTGGGTCGGGGGGGGGGCTCCCTGGTGGCTCCTGCTGCCTTTCCGCTTGTCCATGGGTGCAGCTGTTGTGACTAATAAGCACCGAACATCAAAAGTAGAGGGCAGGAGGGTGACTGGCCGCAATGCTTCTCTTGTACATCTTTGGGCTCAGCAAAGAAACGTCACCGCCTACTATGCCTCTTGCATTTCCTGGTCATTTGACCACCTTTTAATTTCTTCCTCCCTCTATATTTACATATACGTATATGCCTGGCAACGCAGGATGACGTCCCATGCTTCTATTGAAGTAGACGTTAATCTACAAAGATTTATGCCAAAGTAAATGTGTTAAGGGCAAAATCCTATGCATGTTTAGACAGAAGAAGTTTTACAATCCTATGTATGTTTAGACTGAAAAAGTTCTACAATCCTATGCATATTTAGAGCGAAAAGTGTCCTACAATTTTCATCATGGCTGGCTGGTGCATGCTGGGAGTTGTAGGACTTCTTTCTGTCTAAACATGCATAGGATTGCACCCTACGTGTTTTAAGATGTCACAAGTCTCTGTTTTGTTTTGCTACACCAGACTACCCTTCTGGAATTTAGATGTCTATCAACATTCACCTGTGTGTATTTTGAGTTTTCAAATGTTTATCTATTTATGTATTTTATTGCATTTGTTTGCATACAGGTTTTCACCGCAAGAGCACCAAAAGAGCTTAGATTACAACAAGAGTACAAAGAGTAAAATGCAATAAAAATACAATATCAAACAGCAATAATCTCACACAGATTAAAAACAAAGGGTGGGGGGGAGCATCCCAAACTCACATTTGTCTGGCGGCATCAATATTTACATGTAAATGTCAACAGGTCATCAGATCTGGGAATTTTGCTCCAACATGTATACTGGCCTTCTCCAACATGACGCTCTCCAGATGTGGGCCTTGAAATTGCTCATCCATAATGAGCACCTGGACAGGAGACCGAACAGGTAAGGCACACAGCTTTGTAGTAGCTCCTGCCCTACCTATGGTGGGATCCGGCTCAGGTTAAACTAAGGGGCCATGCAAAAGCAAGTCAGTCAGCAGGCAATGGTCAGAAGCACACTTTTATCAGGCAAGAAGACGCAAGCCAAAAGAGATAGGCCTGAAGAGCAGCCAAGATTAAAACACAGATCAACAGCCAGACACCAGACCTAGCCCAAGACACAAAATCAAGCAGGAGTCCAAGATCACTGGTATGGAGGTTCCATCTCAAGGCAGATCAAGAAAACAGGATACTGTGTAATAGCTACTGGTCAAAATAATATTTCCAGCATTGGCTAGGTAGACCCTGAAGGCTTTTAACACTAAAGCCTGCTGAGCCCCACCCAGGACTCAGCTGCAGTACATTAGAGCACTCTGGTCAAAGCCCTACTCATGAGGAGTTACTTTCTCCTGAGGAGTCCATCCCTGTAAGCGAGCACTCAATGGCACAATATAAGGCTTGTGGGATGAAGCTATAAGAGTGCAATCCTATGCATATTTAGATAGTAAAAAAGCGCCTACAACCTCCAGCATTCCTCAGCCAGTGTGTTGGCTGGATCATGCTGGAAGTTGTAGGACTTTTTGAATTTATTTATTGCATTTTTGCATTTGTATACCAGCCCATAGCCAAAGCTCTCTGGGTGGTTCACATAAGATAAAAACACTTAAAAACAATATACAAAGATTAAAAACCACAAAAACAAGCAAAATACACATACATTTAAAACCACTATAACAACTTTAAAAATGATGAGCCAAAAAAAAAACCCCACAGACCCACGGCCATTACATATTGCTTAAAGCCTGGGAGAAGAGAAAAGTCTTGGCCTGGCGCCGAAAAGATGACCATGTCTAGACATGCATAGGATTGAGCGCTAAGGATGTCAGATAAATACACAATAGACTCAAATGAGTTTAAATTTCTATGAATCCGACCTGTGGATTCTGCAATGGACTGTCCTTTACCCAGTCACAAGGATTTCGCAGACTGGTGTGTGTGTGTGTGTGTGTGTGTGTGTGTGTGTGTGTTACTTTGGGTGGATTTGCATAGGGTGCCCATGTGAAAAGGAGGACAGGGCTCCTGTATCATTAACTGTTGTAGAGAAAAGAGAATTTCAGCAGGTATCATTTGCATGCCTGCAGCAACTGGTGAAATTCCCCCTTCATCGCAACAGTTAAAGCTTCAGGAACCCTGCCCTCTGGTCACGCTAGGCAAGACTCCTGCAGCTTTACCTGTTAGTGATGAAGAGGGAATTTCACCAGGTGCTGCATGCCTACAAATGACACCTGCTGAAATTCCCTTTTCTCTACCACTGTTAAAGATACAGGAGCCCTGTCCTCCTTTCCATATGGTCAGCCTAAATGATTTGTGCAAATTTGCACTTGTGCAAGTGGAACGAAATTCTCGTACATCCAGCAAAACAATCCGATCCCATCAATGAGTGGACAAAAGACACTTTGCCAGTCCATGAAATACAGACGGAAAGGATTTAGCAAAATCCGTACAACTCTACCCGCACCCTCCGTCATTCCCAGCCGTTTGACCATGGGGGCTGGAATTGTGGGAGCTGCAATCCGACACGTCTGGTGGGGGGCACCAGGTTGAGGGAAGCCGATGTACACACATAAGCACAAGACTTCGGAGTGATCTGGCATCTGAAAAATGCAACCTGAGAAGTAGCCCTGGCTGTTTTAAATGGACAAATTCTAGCCAGAAGCTATGAGATGGAACAAACATGGTGAACTCCCCCCACACCCCACGCAATACACATTTTCTTTGCTCTAATGTCCTATTTGCTACTCTCCTATCTTACCAGGGTTAGAGGTAGAAGATTGGCAATAGGAAAATTCCTGGTGTCTTTTTGCTCTCTTTCCCCAGCTAGTTCTACCAGTTTTCATAGTGTAAAAGGTTTGGATTGTAAACAGCTTAAGCGTCTTAGAGGCAACCGCTTTCGGTTTAAATGTGTAAACAAATAATAGCGCACACAGAGGGAGCACATTTCAGTTTAGGGTTACTTTCAGATACACACTTTTCCCTAGTTCTGTGTTGTCATTTCCTAGGCAACAGACATCTGACATATTTAGCAGCTGCAGCAGATGAGAGGCCAGATCTGGGATTAGTCATAACCTACAGCCGATCCATTGAAACCAATGGGATGATTAACTCAAGTCCCACTGACTTCAATGGGTCTCCCCTATGACTATATCTGGGTCTGGCCCTTTGAACATAGTTTTGTGTCTCCCCTGTAAGGAAGAGTCCAGTTTAAACATAAAGAACCATCGGTAGGAAGAGCTGGGCCTTGAAGATGCTCATCCACAATGAGCACCTGGGCAGCAGACCGAACAGGTAGGCACACAGCTCACCTGGCCAGTCTTCTACAGCAAGGTGAGATGGATTGTATTTCTATTTCCACTTGGATAATTATTATATTTCGCGGTATATAAATATTACAAATCTCAATCCATTGATGGATCAATGTACTACAATCATTATTTCTAAATTTTCATCTACCTAAAAATTAACATATGCAAATTTTATGCAAACCACTGCCATCTATTTTTGGTGATGCATTCCCCCCCTTTTGGGGGTGATTCTTAAATTGCCACCCTATGCAGCAGAATGGGATCTCAACACAGAAGTGGCTCCTGCCTGTGAAAATGGCCAGTGTCTTTCTAGCTAGTTGTGTTGCTTGCACTGCAGGACTCAGGCGTCTTTTCTCAAGGTAACACTTCTGGGGTGGAGAAATTCCTGCATCTCATGGAAAGTACATTTCCTGCTTCCCTGTCTCCAGCGAGGATGTGTACTGGTGTCATAGGTGCTATGTGGAATGTGTTTACGCAACTATGATTGCCGCCGATTGGCTAGTGCTAGGGTGACCATATGGAAAGGAGGACAGGGCTCCTGTATCTTTAACAGTTGTATAGGAAAGGGAATTTCAGCAGGTGTCATTTGTATGCAGGCAGCACCTGGTGCAATTCCCTCTTCATCACAAACAGGTAAAGATGCAGGAGCCGTGCTCTCTTTTTTTAATCTGCTCAAGAAGGCAGTGGGTGGTTCTTCTGACCGGATGGTGGGTGTTCAACCAGTTCTGGATGGGGTTGCACTCCCCCTGAAGGAGCAGGTTCGTAGCTTGGGGGTTCTCCTAGAACCATCTCTGTCACTTGAGGCTCAGAGTGCTTTCTGCCAACTCCGGTTGGTGGCCCAGCTACGCCCCTATCTGGACAGGGATAACCTAGCTTCAGTTGTCCATACTGTGGTAACCTAGATTACTGCAATGCCCTCTACCTGGGGCAGCCTTTGAAGACAGTTCGGAAGCTGCAGCTTGTGCAAAATGCAGCGGCCAGATTGATAACTGGAACAAGGAGGTTCGAACATATAACACCAATTCTGGCCCGCTTGCATTGGCTGCCTATATGTTTCCGAGCCCAATTCAAGGTGCTGGTTTTAACCTATAAAGCTCTACATGGCTTGGGACCACAATACCTGACGGAACGCTTCTCCCAACATGAACCTACCCGTACACTGTGCTCAACAACTAAGGTCCTCCTCCGAGTGCCTACTCTGAGGGAAGCTCGGAGGATGGCAACAAGGGAGAGGGCCTTTTCGGTGGTGGCCCCCCCGACTGTGGAATGATCCCCCCCGATGAGGCTCGCCTGGTGCCAACGCTGTTATCTTTTAGGTGCCAGGTCAAAACTTTTCTCTTCTCCCAGGATTTAACACCATTTAACAATGCTAAGTTTGTTTTCTAACGGACCCCCAGAACTGTTGTTTTTAAGTACTCTTTTATTGTTTACTGTTTTTAACTTTTATAAACCGCCCAGAGAGCTTCGGCTATGGGGCGGTATATAAATGTAACAAACAAATAAATAAATAAATCCATGCATCTTCATTTGTTCACATTTCTATCCCTTGTTACCTCTGCCCTCTCTCCCCCGTTGTCAACATTTATATTGTAAGTTCCTTGGGGACAGACCGTTTCTCTGTGTGTGCGTGTGCGTGGCTGGCTGATGCTACAGCAATAGGTGGCACAATGGAAGTGCTGAACTGTGAGAAGAACTTTGTGTTGCGTTGCTAAGCAATACGATAAACACAGCTGATCCAGCTGGGATCGAAACATATCATTGCTGAAGCAGCCGAACCACTTCGGGCTGATTTGGCCCATTGGTTAGCCGCTGGCAACCTCCCGCCCACTCACTGACCTACCTGTGGCTTCTGTGGCGAAGTGCCCGGCCTCCTTTCTGAGCTGCCATAGTAGGTTGACTACTAAGTCCTGTGGGTCGATGGGCAAGTGAGCGGGTGGGGTGGGGTGGGGTAGGGTGAGTGAGTGGGGGGAACAGGGGGGATGGGGGATGGCGGGGAGGCGAGGGGAGGGAGTCCAATGGACTCCCAGTCCGCCTCACACTTGGTTTTCCTGGGCCCCCATGGGTGCCCAGAAAACCACAGCAGCCGCTGTGGTTATAAAGAAATCTGTGATACTAAGCAATAAAATACTAGCCCACCGATACTCTCTGAGCGAGTCAAGCATATATATATATATATATATATATATATATATATATTAAGTGTGTACATATGCTCCAGTTTTGTAAGAGCTGTATTCACTGACAGCCCTGTGCAATACTGATGACGATCATAATTAATTACAGTGATTTGTTATTAGCCCCATTCACTGTGCCGTTCGGTTAAGAAAGATAGGAAGGAAGGAAGGAAGGAAGGGCATCGAGTCACGTGCAGCGTTAGCCCTGAATCATCTTTTCTGCCTCTCCCATATGGAAAGCGGCAGCCCGGGAATCCCTGCAAAAGATTTCGGGTGACTCATCATCAGCAACGTTTATCAGCTGGATGGTTCCTATCTGAGCCAGATCAGGAAGCACAAAACAGATTGCTGAAACCTCAGCCACTCCTGGGAAGGAGGAGAAGATGAAGACAAGGGCCTCTTGCAAATCCTTTCTCAAGCATGCAAATTGGGACCATTCTGTCCTCACACCCTTCGGTCTAATTCCCTTTTGTTGTGTTGCAGCCCTCAGAAGCTGGGAGGAAGGTGGGCGGTGGGGGTGGAATTATTCTTTGACAAATGCAACAGAGAGTCTTGTGGCTCCTTAAAGACTAACACATTTATTCTGGCATAATGGGTCTGGCTGGAGGCTGATTTACATCAAAAGCCGTTACCCTGAACTCCCAGCTCAAACAGAAATAGGCCTGGAGAGACTGGAATGTAGCTATTATTGGGAAATCCATCCCAGATTCCTTTTAGGCCAAAGAACACAGAATAGAGCAAAATCAGGTCACCTAATTTTAGTGGTCAAAAGCGGCGTTTGGGAAGAAATTCACAGCGTCGGCGTGAATTTATTTATGTCTTTCTACTCATTTTGAACAGTTGAGGCCTGACTTTATACCTCCACAGGATCTTCAAAGCGGTGAACAATCCGAAGTAATTTTTTTTACCGTTTTTAAATCTCGCTTGAAAACATTTCTCTTCTCAAAAGCTTTTTAACCGTAGCGTGGTCATACTAGTCTATATTTAGTTTTAATGTCCCTCCCCTGTCTGTTACGATGATTTTAGGTTGTAAGCCATATGGCAGATTGTCTTGTTTTGTTTTATTCTGTATAGCGCCATGAAAATTGATGGCGCTTTATAAATAAATATTATTAATAATAATAAAACAAGGTAAAATAACCCCCACGTGAATCACAGAACCACAGGCACAAAGAAGCAACCGAACATGGCAGCATGATCACATACTTGATGTCTCACTCGCTCAAAGCACAAGAGAATAAAATAATTTTGATCTGGCACCTATGAGACAGAAAGGCAGCAAGGCAGCAAGCACAGGGTGGCCATGTGTTCTCTTTTACAGAGGACAGTCCTCGATTTGAAGGGCCATCCTGTCTGAATCTGATTAAAGATCACCGTAAGCATTGTTGCCCATCCACGGTGAGAACCTGGACAGCAGGCTGAATAGTCAAGCATAACCTGGCCACAGTCTTCTGCAATCTAGTGAGATTTAAATTGCAATAATTATTTCTACATTTGCATATATACACGGAAACATATGCAAATTTTATGCAAAACAGTGGCCTCTTTCATTCTTAATTTTTTAGCGATTTACGTCCCCGTCCCCGTCCCCCCCGCAAACCAAGTGTCTTTCTCATTTTGACCAGCCATTTCCCACGAAGCAAGTGTTTTACACTGGGCAGTTCACAAAAAACTAGTTGAGTTGCCCTTAAATCTCATTGGCATAGTTGCTAAAATGCATGAATGATACCATTTCAGACTGCAGATGGAGGATCACGTTTTTGAATGCTCTCCTATTTTGGGGTTAAAAAAAACACCCATCCTGCAAGTAGAAAACTAGCATGTAAGGAGCAGGCTCTAAGCTAGGACCTTTCTTCCTGGTGGGCTAGATTTTTACCTTCAAGGATTTTTTCCCCCCACATAAGGAACTACAAAATTGGTATCCCCAATCTGTACTGTGAAGTGATGCAGCCTATTTTACTACCTCGGGATTCTACCGTGTCATCATCCTGCACTTATAGACCAGGCTTTACTCTGTTCCATTCATTTAAATGAGAGTTACATATTTTGGTGAGATTTTTATATTTTGTCCTTCTATTAGGGTGGCCACATATGAATCGCTAAAAAAGAGGAAATGCAACCCTAAAAAAGAGGACAAAAGAGGATACGGATTGTAAGCCTATGCGGCAGGGCCTTGCTATTTACTGTTTTACTCTGTACAGCACCATGTACATTGATGGTGCTATATAAATAAATAAATAAATAATAATAATAATAATAATAATAATAATAATAATAAATTTGTAGCTATAGATGCAAATGTTGAAATAGTATAATTTAAATAGAAATAGAGTGCAACTCATCGTAGTGCTGATGACTGTGACCAGCCCCGAACCTACACTACTGCTTTAAAGCGCTTTTTAACAGTTTTGACAACTTTATATGGAGTGTGTCCTGGGCCCCAACAGTTGTCAAAACTATTAAAAAGCGCTTTAAAGCAGTAATGTAGATCCTGCCGAGGTAATCTGTGCTCCTGCCTTTCCTGTCAGCTGTTCAGGTACTAACTGTGAATTGGCCATAGTTCTGATGGATCATTATCTTTCCACTGGCATTGGACATGCCATCTGTTCAAACAGAGGATGACTTCAAATAGAGGCCTGTCCTCTATAAATGAGGACACGGGGCCACCTGTCTACTGCCATGGCAATACTTAGAACAGAGAAAGAGAGGAGCCCCCACAAAAGTAGAACAAACGCAAGGAGAGGACCTAAGAATCGTAATGTGTGAATGTATAAAGGCGATCAAAAATTGAAAAAACAATATAATAGGTTGAATAGGATTTAAACTATAAAACAACAGGCGAAATAAACTATCATGAATGGACAAATAAATATGTACATATGTCTCTATCACAGTCAGCCTGTGTAATAGTCAAAACATTAAACAATAAACAATGGAGATTAGCATAACCAACAATGGAAACAGTCAAAACTGTCAACTATGAACAATATGGATAAGCATAAACCATTAGTAAAATATAGTATGCTGACACTATAATTAACAGTCACTTTATATTGCTCCAATTGAGCTTTAATAACAAGCGGATAAAAGAGGACACATGGCCACCCGTCTATTGCCATAACAATACTTAAAACATCTTGCAACAGCTTAAAAATATGCAAAAATAATCCATCAAAAGCAACCCAAGAATAAAACAACAACAACAAGAAATAATTTAGAGACCAGGCAGGTTAAATGCCAGCCAAAACAATAATGTTTTAATTAGGGCCTTAGCTAGATGGGGCGAAATCCGTGGCAATCCCCAGGATCGTCCCTGTGCATCCACGTGACACACAGGGGATCCCGGGATCAGGGAGGGATGATCAGGGCCGGTGCTACCATAGAGGCCACTCAGGCAGCTGCCTAGAGCGCCAAGCTAAGAGGGACGCCGGGTGCAAGCGCAGCACTCACGCGCGTTGTCTGTGAGCCAGCCCGGCCCGAGGATTCAGCTGGGCCTGGGCAGGCAAGATGGCGCCCCGCTCCCGCCCGGCCGAAGCAAAGCCAGGGATGCTGGGGGGGGGGGGCAGCTCCACATTCGGACTTCCGGAACGTGCCCGGAAGAGAGAGAGAGAGAGAATGTGTGGGTGAATGGGGTGCATGGGGTCTTTGAGTGAATACATGTGTTCATGCGTGTGTTTGTTTGGAATGAGTGATGCTGAGTGTGTGTGTGCGCGTGTGTGTGAGTTGGGGGGGATGATTTGGAGGTGATATTCCTATTAAATCATGCATTTTAGACCCATAGACGTTCCTTTCCAATTTGTTTGCTATAATTGGCATGATGTATTTCTTGCACTCTAAAATAAATTTAGCAGTTTCAAGTTTTGTGCTTCTTATTTTTTCCACGAAACATACGTTCTTAAAAATCAAAGTTGGCATTTTTTGGGGTGGTGGTGGTGAAAGTAGCTCACCTTGCCTAGGGCACAAAATAGTCTGGCACCGGGCCTGGGGATAATCCCTCCCTTGCTCCGGGTTCTCGCCCTACACTTTAGGCCCGCTTTTTCCCGAGACCGTGAAAAGTGTGGCTCGCCTTCACGGTTTGTCCCGGTTCCTCGCAGTTCCTCGTGAAGAGCCGGGACCCGCACACAGAGTGCAGAGCTCCTCAGGAGCTCTGCGCCCATCGGGGGTGGGGTAGGGGGAAATTAAGTTTAATTTTTTTTAAAAAACCGTACCTTTCTGCGCATGAGCATTCTTCTTCTTTAAGAAAAATTAAAAGATGGTGGCCGCCATGTCCTTGCCTTCCGACGTCATCGCGCACCACATGTAAACAGAGGGGGAGATCTCTCGATAAAAATATCATGAGATCTTCATCCCACTAGACTACTAGGTCTAGCTGAGGCCTGAGTGGGCCTGTGCCAAGAGAGAGGGGAGGCCAAACTGATCTTCCTTAGCTAGCAAGTCCATAGTTTAGCCAGCCTGTTGTTCTTCTACTCCCACATAGGTTAGGAAAAGCTATTTGTTCTCTGCCAACTTTTCTGCATACGGTAACACCCAACAATCTATTAATGCTTCAGAATGGCAACTCGTAACTTCTGTTTCGGATTTAGGCTGCAATCCTACACACACTTAACTAGGAGTAAGTCCCATTGCACTGAGTAGACTCGTGTAGGATTGCACTGTTAAATTGTTGGACGTAAATCAGCTGACGCCCAAACCCCTAGTCATTCTAGACCAACTGATTTGTTAGAATCTAATCCAAAATGGCGGGTGCTCCGAGTTCTGGTTGTTTTCACTTTTACTTGGAACAAAGCTAAGAAAGGAAAGACAGGACAACACCTGCTCATTGTTGGCTTATTTGTTGCCCTCTGCCGGGTTTCTAAAAGCTTGGAAACGGACCTGGATCAACAATTGGGAAATAGCCCTTTGGCTTTGGAGCAGGTCGCTCCATTCTTGGCTTCTGCTGTCTGTTAGTTCACCTGGCGGAGATAAACATACCCCAGTTCCTGATGGTGAGCTCTTCTCCGCTTTCCTTGGTCTTAAGTCAGCTTTTTGAGCTTGTTCCAAGGGAAATGCTACGGTCCAAATTAAATAAAACATTTACGGACCAACATTTATTACCTCTCATTAGCTGCTTGTCTAACCAAATGACTAACGGGTGGGCCCCCCTGTATTTACGGCACTGGGTTGGCACTACTCCACTGCCAAATCCCGCGCTATCGCTGGTGCATGGTGGGTGGCGGCAAGTTGGCCTCACGAGGGGAGGCTTTCCGGCGGCCATTGGCCAGGGGCGGGCCTTTTCACCAGGCCTGCCCCCTCCCCCTACCGTGGCTTCCGGCAACCAATAGGAGTTCGCCCTCCACCCGGGAATGCCCCCCAGAGTGGCTCCGAGTGAGGACAGATTGAGGCAGCTTAGGGTAAAAGAGCTTGTGTTTTTACAACTTTTATTTTCTTTTAATGCCGTTTATATCACTCAGCTCTATTGACTAAATACCTTTACTGCAATAGAGGCCATAGCTAGATGGGGCAATATCCCGGGGTGATCCCCAGGGGATCCCGGGAGCAGGGAGGGATGATTCCTCCCTTGCCCTGGGATCTCACCTTAGCTTTTGAGCCTGCTTTTTCCACGGTCCCGGGCTGATCCCGAGACCGCGGAAGGTGTCTGCAGGCGTCACGGTTTCTCCCAGCTCCTCGCGGTTACTCGCGAGGAGACGGAACCCACGCATGGGACGCAGAGCTCCTCAGGAGCGCTGTGTCCATCGGGGGTGGGGTGGGGTGAGCGAGGGAAATTGTAAAAAAACCCACCCCAAACTTACCTTTTGCACACGTGCGCTCATCTGCTCCTCTCCTTTAAGAAAAAACAATTCAAAATGGCTGGCGCAACGCCTCTCCCTCTGAGGTCATTGCGCGCCGCGTGTAAACGGAGGGGGAGATCGCATGATCAAAATATTGCGAGATCTTCACCCCTCCGTCGTGCTAGACCAGGTAGGTCTAACTGAGGCCTGGGTTGTTTTAATTCACTAGTAAACTGTTGTGTTAAGCCACCAGTGTCTGGAGGGTCGCTCACCCCACGTCTACAGCCTAAGGGAAGGGAAGGCAAAAAGCAGGAAGGTGGGGGCCCTGAAAGAGGCAAGAGGTCCTTAAAGAGCCGCTCATGGAGTCCAGGTCATGGAAGGAACCCTGGCACCTTCATGCAACGTTCGTGGGCTTCTCCTCAAGGACATTTGGTTTGGGGCTTGGGTCAGAAAGGTGAGGCTTAACACGTTCATCAACAGGCTAGGATGCTTCCCTATGGGGAGAAAAAATGGAGGTCACTAAAACCATTCTCTTTCTCGCAACCCTTGTTTTGTAATCATGACTGTGTTGTCCTGTAAAGGGCATTTTCCACCAGGAGGGAAAATCCCCGCTCCCTCAGGGCCCAGCGGTGACACTTGCTTACTGCCACCTCGGCTGTTTTTTTATAGTTCCCCTCTCTTCCAAATGTTGCAAAAGGAATGTTTTCTTTTCCTTTTAACTTCTGAGGGATAAACAGGTGGTTTTGATGTGAACCCAGCTCAGGGTTGCTCTTCCTTCAAAGTTTCCTTCCTTGTGGGTCTACCAATGTTGCGAAAAGAATGTTTTCTTTTCAAATTCTGCGGGATAAACAGCCAATTTGGCATGAACTCAGCTCAGGGTTGCTTCTGGTGTCTGTTTCTTGCTATATATACTGTGTTGTTGTTTTTTCCTTTTGTGTTTCTACACATTCTAGGGGGCCAAACAGGGCCAGATCTACACGTCGTTGCGAAGGCGCTTCCGTGCGCCGTTTTTAAATACGTACCTAAATGAAGCGCCTCTTTCTTTACTGCCTCATGTGCCTTTTCTTTCGTTTCGTTTCGTCGGAGCGGTTCACACTCTTCTAAATTTCTGTCCCTTCCGTCCCTTCCGTCGCAAGTGGGCGTTTCTTAGAGGCTGGCTTTGGGGGATGCTTGTGACGTTCTCCCTTGCTCCTCCCCCTTTTTAAAAAAATCCCTCCAATCCCAGAATTCCCTGTTTGGGTCGTTGTGGAGAAGATGGAGTCCATGGATAGTGGTAAGTTATGGACGGTTTTTTCTCCCTTTGTCCCGAAGTTCCCTGTCCACGTGCGTATATGAGACGAACGAACGGGGGTTTTGTATATGAAGGTTTTTTCTCCCTTTGGCCCGAAGTTGCCTGTCCACGTGCACATGTGAGGCATGTGAGACGATCGAAGGAGAGTTTTGTAAAGCAAAACTTTTTCTCCCTTTGGCCCCAAGTTGCCTGTATACGTGTGCATGTGAGACAATCGAATGCCTGTTATGAATATAAGATTTTTTTCCTTTGGCCCGTAGTTGGATGCGCACGTGCGCATGTGTGATGAACGAACTAGTGCTACGTATAGGAATTATGTGTCTCCCTTTGGCCCCAAGTTGCCGGTACACGTGCGCATGTGAGACGAACTGCTATGTGTTTCAATGTAAACATTCCTGTTGGTTTAAACATTGTCTTTCAATTTTTAATACAGGTAATGGACGGCTTTGCAGCTTTGGGATTTCGGAGATCCTGCGGAGCCACAGATGGAACACATAATTGCAATGTTGTTGCTGTATATTCCTTCACTCTCTTTGCGACTTTATGTTTTGTGTTACGTTGTTACATATTGAATAAAAACCTTTTGTATTGGCATCTGTACTTCCCTTTTCAACCAGTAGTCTCCAAAAATGAAGTTTTGTTTAAAAAATAACTTTATTTAAATTAATAATGTACGTAAATAAAAAATAGCACTTCATTAAAAAGAGAACATGCATTCATCAGCAGACATAAAAACATCAAAATTAAAGGGTAATGTAAGGAGGGGGGGTTGTGTGTGGAGGGGAGACTTTAAAGCACAATAGCCGCCGCTCTGTAAAGAGCAGATGAACTGAACATGCACATATGCGCATCCCTATTAAGAGCTAAAAAAATATTAAAAATGGGAAAGGCAACAGAGGAAAGGAATGAGGAAAATGGAAACCACCCACCTCCCCTCTCCTCGCTCGCGGGAAAGGTGAAGAGTTTGGGGCCAGGTTATCTGAAGGAACGCCTCCTCCCATATGTACCTACCCGGACCTTAAGATCATCTACAGGGGCCCTTCTCCGTGAGCCCCTGCCAAAGGAAGTGAGGCAGGTGGCTACTAGGAGGAGGGCTTTCTCCGCTGTGGCACCCCGGTTGTGGAACGAGCTCCCCAGAGAGGTCCGCCTGGCGCCTACACTGTACTGCTTTCGTCGCCAGCTGAAGACCTTTTTATTCACTCAGTATTTTAACACTTAATTTTAACTTAAATTTAAATTTTACTGTTTTAACTCTGTATTTTAATCTTATATCAACTTTGCTGTGTGGTTTTATCCTGGTTGCGCTTTTTATATTGTATTTCATAATTGTGTTTTAACCTGTTGGGTGTTTTACTGTGGTTTTAATTTTTGTGAACCGCCCAGAGAGCTTCGGCTATTGGGCGGTATAAAAATGTAATAAATAAATAAATAAATAAAAGAGTAAAGATCGATGCTTTTCGCGCCGGATTCGTGGGTTGGCTATAGACTTTAAAGCACAATAGCCGCCGCTCTGTAAAAAGCAGATTAACCCTAACCAAACAAGCACATATGCGCATCCCTATTAGCTAGTAAAAAAAAAAATTAAAAATGGGAAAGGCAACCGAGGAATGCAATGAGGAAAATGGAACCGACCTCACCTGTCCTCGCACGCGGGAAAGGTGATGATTAAAGATGGATGCTGCTGTTTGCACCGGAAATGGTATCGGAAGTCGAAAGGCAACAAAATAAGTCTGGGCGGAGCGGGGCGGGGAGGAAAGAGCGAATAATTGTTTCACACATTGGAAGAAGGGACGCCTTAAATTCACTTAAGACGGACTAAATAACAGCGCCCAAAAGCCGGGAAAATGCGCTTTGAAAGTAAGCCTGTGTGTCTCGATGAGCTTCGGGGCGCACTCCAGACGCACGCAAGCGCCTTCACAACGACGTGTAGATCTACCCCTAGATTGTGGCTCACATCAAAACCAGCAACCCTCTATTGAATCCACCCTTCCTTTTGTGTAATAGCTAATACAATTGACATAACAACAGTCTGCAATTTCCCCACTTCTAAACCAGCAGCAGTAATGAGCCATTATTTCTTAGGGCATGTCTACACTGGGCGATATCCCGGGGATTGTCCTGGGATCGTCTCTGTGCGTCCACATGACACACAGGGGATCCCGGGAGCAGGGAGGGATGAGCCCTGTGGCCGGCTGTCTCGGCTTCTTCCCTCTCCCCCACGAGTAGCGGGTGTCATCTGAGGGAAGGAGCTGGGTCCAGGGCCATCGGGGGTGGGGTGAGGAGTAGGTTGTGCTCCAGCTCTTGTATTCTTAAAAAAAAACCCAACAAGGCAGGCTTGATGTCCTCCTTCCTCCCTGGATGTTGCCATGTGTGAACGCAGGGGGAGGATCTCGCGATCAGCATATCACGAGATCCTCCCCCCTCCCTCCCGGATTGCCGGAAGGTGTAGACATGCCATTAGACAACACTGTGAGTGTGCAAGCTTTTGAATTCTCCAGAACCATTCATCAGCATGTGGTTCCCCACCCCCTGCTCCACTCTGCTGCAAACAGGCAGTGTGATGTAGTAGTTAGGGTGTCAAGGTTAAGATCATGGAGACCCTTATTCAAATCCCCACTCCGCCATGAAACTCACTGGGTGACTGGCTAATCTCTCTCTCTCTCCTCTCCCTTGGGTGACCATACGAAAAGGAGGACAAGGCTCCTATAACAGTTTCATAGAAAAGGGAATTTCAGCAGGTGTCGTTTGTATGCATGCAGCACCTGGTGAAATTCCCTCTTCATCACAAAAGTTAAAGCTGCAGGAGCCTTGACCTCTCTTGTACGTGGCCACCCTAGTATAGCTAGAATTTAGCTAGAGGGACCAGATACAAAAGAAGGCAGGGCTCCTGCAGCTTTAACTGTTGTGATGAAGAGGGAATTTCACCAGGTGCTGCATGCATACGAATGACACCTGCTGAAATTCCCTTTTCTATCCAACTGTTAAGGATACAGGAGTCCTGTCCTCCTTTTCATAGGGTCACCCCAGGTTAATTGAAGATTAAACAACCCACCCTTAAGCTATCTACCAAACGAGAGTTAAGTGTTGTTTGATTAACCTACAGTGGCCAGGTTCGCACAACACGCCACAATGCCGAATCACCCATATTCAGAACTGTGGCTGCATGTGCCCCACTCACACTGCGGCCAATCCTGGGCTAATTATCCTAAAATAACCCTCCGTGTCGTGTGAACCGGGTCACAGTCTTCTTTTTAGGCAGGGTGGGTTTTTCTAGGTTGCTCTTAACCCTTCATCTGCAGCCTTCTCACTCCCCTTAATATTATGTGAATTAATTACCTACTTGTCTGATTCGTTCCCTACTTTAGCTATGCTGCCAAGGGTGAATCCAGCAATTTGCACCCAGCTCAACCTTTCCCAACCTAGGCTAGATCTACACTGCTGCTTTATAGTGGTATTGAAATGCACTGATCACTGTTGGGGCACAATCCGCATTCCATAGACCGCTTTCATCGTGTGATTTCCTGCTTTTTATTCCACACTCGTAACAATTTGACACAAGGTGCAGATCTGGCCCAGATGAGCTCTCCAGATGTGATGGACTACAACTTCCACCGTCCCCCAGCCAGCCATGCTTCGGTTCCTGCAAAGCCCCTTGGATGGATATCCACAGCCTCCAGGGACAGGGTGGACACTGGGACCAGACAGCCCCAAAGGTTTGGGAGATGGGATGGCAGATACCACACAGCAATAGGAAGGTCCAGCTATACAGTTGCTGTTGATGTCCACTCTGTTTTCTTTGATCTCTCAATAGGAGACAGAAAGGCTGGTGGCCAGGAGGGTCACCCCACGGCCCCTATCGGCCTTTCTGTCTGCTTGCATTGGTTCAACAAAAGGGCAGGGAGAAGGGTGCCTGCAGGACATAAGCACTGAGATGTGAGTGGGATTAATGCAGAGCAATCGAGCCTCCTAGTCCCAAGGATGCAGATGCAAGGATTCAGAGACCAGCGCTGAATCTATATCCTGCTACACGCCACTGCTCACCTGCCTGCATGGACCCTTTGCAGGCTTTAGCAGCCAGCGCGGTGCAGAGTGTTGGGCTGCAACTGGGGAGATCTGGGTTCCAGTCTCCGTGAAGATCACAGCGTGACTTTGGGCCAGACCCTGACTCTCAGCCTCACCTACCTCACAGGGTTGTTGTTGTGAGGCTAAAAGGGGGAGGAGGAGAATCAGGTACCGCTCCTTGGGCTCCTTGGAGGAAAGGCAGGATGCGAATGTGACAAACGAATAAATAAACCTCACGAGGATGGGATTTAGAGGAGGAGAACCACGGGCTCCTTGCAAGAGGGGAAAAAGTGGGATATAAGTCTAGTAATAAAGAAATAAATATTCCCCCAAAAGAGGGAACGCATCATCAAAAAAGAAACGAGTAGAAGTCACACATTTGCACAATATTTGCATACGCATATATATATATATATATATATATATATATATATATATATATATATTAGAACTAGTTATTTTAATTTAAATAGGAATACACCCTAGTGCAGACCCCTGTGCCCGAGTGATCTGTGCGCCTGCCTGTTCAGTCTTCTGTCCAGGCAATGGGCAAGCGTCCTAATGGTCCTTTATCTTTAAACCGGACTTGGACAGAACAGCCCTTCGAACAGAGGGTGTCTTCCAATAGAGGACGGCCCTCTGTAAAGGAGGACACTTGGTGACCATATGACCGGATCTGCCCGGATCTGCCCGGGTTTTTGATGGCAAATCCGGGAGGGGGAGGGGAAACCCGGATTTTTTTTCGAAGAACAGCTCTAATGGGAATTAACAAAAATGCTTATAACTCCGTCATTTTTTAAGATAAAGACATGAAACTTGGCACAATGGTAGCTCTTAGGAAGGGCTTTAGTCATACCAAATTTGAAACAGATCTGTTCATCCATTGATTTTTTAGGAATTTTTTAAAAATTGAGGTTTTAAAATTATTATTTTTTAAATCGTCATTTTTAAAGATAAAGAGATGAAACTTTGCACCGTGAAAGGATTTAGGTAGAGCTTTAGCCACACCAAATTTGAAACAGATCCGTTCATCCATTGATTTTTTAGGGATTTTTTTAAAAATTGAGGTTTTAAAATTATTATTTTTTAAATTGTCATTTTTAAATATAAAGAGGTGAAACTTTGTACCATGAAAGGATTTAGGTAGAGCTTTAGCCACACCAAATTTGAAACAGATCCATTCATCCATTGATTTTTTAGGATTTTTTTTTAAAATGAGGTTTTAAAATTATTATTTTTTAAACTGTCATTTTTAAAGATAAAGAGCTGAAAGTTGGCACCATGATAGCTTTTAGGTAGAGCTTTAGCCATACCAAATTTGAAACATCTGGGGCCAGTAGCAAACCCTGTTAACAAAACAGCAGCTTGCAATGAGTGAAGATACAGTCAGAAAAGATATTTGAGGGAAGGGGAGAATGTAACACACAGAGTATAGCAAAAGTTCCAAGTACAGCAAAACCTACAAAAGTAGGAGTGAGTGAAGTTAATTTCAGATACATTGAATCTCTCACTTGTTCTTTATTTCAGTGATTTTAACATTAAGATGTTATGTAGAACAGATTTGTCTTAAATGTGTGCTGTAAAATCAGACATGTGACCAAGGCTATGTTTGGGTGGGCACGTCCCCTTGGTACTGGACACGCCCCCTTAGGGGCGACCATGTTGTCCTCCTTTTTCGTTTCCAAAATATGGTCACCCTACACTTGGCCACCCCTCACGGTGCAGCTATGGCTGGAACTTGGGGCTGACCACCTAGGAAGCATGATGGGGCAGCAGCAAAGAGGCCCCTCCCTCAGACAGCGGAGGCTGGTGGCTCCGATGTGAATGGGGCTGTGAATCCACTCCAGGTTTCAGCCAGAACTTTAGTGTACTGGGCCTTCATGGTCACACTGAGACGCACCAGAGCTTTTCCCGGGCACCACAGCATCCTTTCTTCTTTATGTTTTAAAACGTTTTAATGCCAAGGTGCGGCCGGTCAGGCCTGTGCAGATTATCTGTACGTTTGAAGTATATGATTCTTTTCTGCAACAAAATGGTGCTCCTTCCCTCAACTGAATGGGTCCAGCAGCAGAAGCAAAGCCCATTTTCTTCCTGCAGTCACAATGGTTTAAAAGGGTTTAAAATGCAAACTGCACATGCTCAGAACATTTCTTTGAGTAGTTAAATGATGGAACTCACTGCCACAAGATGTAGTGATGGCCACCAATCTGGATGGCTTTAAAAGGGGGTTGGATAAATTCCTGGAGGCAAAGGCAAATGGCTACTAGCCCTGATTGTTTTGTGCTATCTCCAGTATTCTAAGCTATAAGCCTGTATGCGCCAGTTGCTGGGGAACATGGGCGGGAGGGTGCTGTTGCACCATGTCCTGCTTTGTTGGTCCCTGGCCGATGGCTGGTTGGCCCCTGTGTGAACAGAGTGCTGGACTAGATGGACCCTCGGTCTGATCCAGCAGGGCTCTTCTGATGTTCTTTTCTTTTTAAAACAACAACAACAACAACCAGTTTTTCCAAACAGGGTTTGGAAGGGGATTAGCTCTAACAGTAGAAGCATAAAACGCAGGAGGAAGGGGAGACATGTTAGCTGTGTGTTGCACAAATGAAGTCATGCACATGGGCCGTCTAAATCTAAAGTATCCCCCCCCCCCCGGCACTCTGCTCCCCAAAAGAACCATTAAGTCCAGGGTCTAAAATGTCCTAGTTGTACCACTGGAGCACTGTTTTCTGACCGCACAATGCTTTCTCCTAAATACCTGATGACTCAAATGTGTACAGGAGATTGCGTGAATCCTCTGTCAATGGCCATGCTGGCTGATATAATGGGAGCTGTATTCCAATTCATCTGGAGGATGGTAGACAGTTGAAACAGACATTACATTGTCAATCTGACCTGATAATAAGACAGATTTATGTGTTCAACCTTCTGCTGCGAGGCATGCCTACCTGTCTGCCAGGTACAATAAATTATGTGTCCCTGCCATGGAAATCAAGTCTGTGTTTGACTGAACATAAGAACGGCCCTAATGCTGGATCAGACCAAGGGTCCATGTAGTCCGGCATCCTGTTCACACAGTGGCCACAGAATAACAAAATGTCACAATATTTTTTGAACTAACAAATTTCTTTCAATAGGCTTTTTAAACATAAACATCTTTCAATAGGCTTTTAGGCTTTTTTATAACATAAATGTTCTTTCAATAGGCTTTTTTAACATAATTTTCTTTCAATAGGCTTTTTAACAGATTTCTTTCAATAGACTTTTAAGCTTTTTTAAACAGAATTTTCTTTCAATAGGCTGACATAAATTTCTTTCAATAGGCAAACAGGTTACCAGTATAAATCAATCGTGTTTTTGCTGATTTTGCTTCTTCAGGATTACACCCGCCATGGGGATAATGCCGTGGCCAAAAAGGCAGGGATTCCAGACATCATTCTTGAATGCTTAAAGCCCGGCAGAGAAACCTCAAGCAAATTTTTCTTCTTCTTACAGCTGAAGGGCCCTAATGCTGGATCAGACCAAGGGTCCACGTAGTCCAGAGTTCTGTTCCCACAGTGGCCAACCAGCTGTCGACCAGGGACCCACAAGCAGGGCACAGGTGCAATAACACCCTCCCGCCCATGTTCCCCAGCAACTGGTGTACATAGGCTTACTGCCTCTGAGACTGGACTGAAACACAATTCATTGGGACTGGTTTATTTTCAGTGCAAGAGCGCACCGCTGGAATGGGTGACGTAACTGAGACAAGAGGACCTCTGAGAGTACGTAAAGTGCTTCCCTCCATTGTTATGGAATGAACCACACAATAGCACAATAGCACAGCGGAGCGCACAGCCTTCTGGTCCACAGGAAAAGTTTACTTGACATGAAGGAGCCTTGGCACCTTGCATTTTGGAAATTAAGCCTGGAGACTGACTCATTAGAAAGAAATTAAACAGAGAACATCGATAAGAGCTTTGAAACTAAGAACTGGTGCCTGAGTTTTTCTTCCACTTTGCCTCTTCTCCCTCCCAGTCCTTTCTCCTTTTGTGTCCTTGTCTTTTAGATTTTAAGCCTGAAGGCAGAGAGCATCTAATTCATCTGATGATTACGATGCAATGAGAGTCATTGGAGGCTGGTGGCTCCCATGTCAGTGGGCCTGTGAATCCGCTCTGGGTTTCATTCAGAACCCCTCAGAACTCTAAAGGGGCTATCCTAGCGCCTTTACAGTTCGGACGGGTTCTGAATGAAATTCAGAGCGGATTCACAGCCCCATTTGGATAGCTCCTTTAGATTTCTCACTGGTTCTGACTGAAACCTGGAGCAGATTCCTCACCCCACTGACATCAGAGCCACCAGCCTCCACTGCTTGGGGCGGCAATGGCTGGAGACCAGGCCAATGAATAAATAATGGTGACTGCAGCTTCACCTCCTGGAGTAAGCACTACTCTGCTCATCTGACCTGATAGGGAGTAGATTTATATGTTCTACCTTCTGCTGCGCAGCTGTGAAACCCTTTCCCAGCGCCAAGGGTGTCTGGAGGCTCCAGCCCTTCTGAGTCGCCGGCAAGCTGGCATTTCCCAAACTGCGATACTAGGAATCGATCCAGGAAGGCCTCGGTTTCGACATACTTTTACTCATTCCTAGTCAGCATGAATTCATTTGCATCGGTGTTGTTCAGCGTGACATCACGGGGGCCCTCCGTTTTTCACACATTAGATAGCAGGGGAAGAATTTGTGCAACTATATATTCCACCAAGGGACGCTTTGCAACTGAGAAATGATGACCAAGGTGGCGAGGCAGCCGCTGATGTGCATACAGGTGAGCCTAGGATCAGGCCCGGGTTCTCTACCTTCATTTCCCGGCCCTCCGTAAAAGACACACACCAAGTTTCTGTCCCTCATGGTGACACACAGCAGCTTGGGAATCAAATTGGGAGAAAGTTTGGAAATCGGAAGAGCTGGCAGGGCTCCTGCGAGGCTTATCTGTATACCCGGCCATTAGCTGCTTTTAATAGCTAGCTTGGCAGATCTTCGTTACCATCGCTTTTATCTGTGCACTTCATTTTAATTGGAGTCTTAACGCCTTTTGCACACCGCCCTGATAATGAAGGACGGCACAGAGGGAGGAACCGTAACTACATGCTTGAGTTGCAAGGAGGTCCCAGGTTTGATCTTTGGGTAGGGTTTGCAAAGAGCAGGGGCAGCCCTAGACAAGGTGCCAGCAGCTGATGCAATTGGCGCCCTACCCCCAAACCCCAAGGGCAGATGGTGGCTGGGTTTTTTGGTGAACTGGGAAACCATTTGCCCCTATTTTCCATTTAATGAAGAGGCCACCCACCCACCCACCCCATCTTCGAAAGCAGAAATATTATCAATTTTAATAAACCTGCCCAAAATATTTGTGTGTGTGTGTGTGTTTTAATTAAGCATGGTATCAGCACAGAGGGTCTGTTAAAAACAACTCCACTCTGCGAAGGAATGGAAGTCGGTTAGCTTGAAATCTGTTCCAGGTAAATTGGTTGAAAGCATTATTAAAGACAAAATTAGTAAGCATATAGAAGGGCAGGCCCTGCTGAAGAAGGGTCAACACGGCATCCGCGAAGGCAAGTCCTGTCTCACTACTCTACTAGAATTCTTTGAGAGTGTCAACAAACAGGTAGATGGGGTGATCCGGTGGACATTGTTTACTTGAACTTCCAAAAGGCTTTTGATAAAGTCGCCCAACAAAGACTCCTGAACAAACTTAGTGGTCATGGAATAAGAGGAGAGGTCCTCTTATGGATCAATAACTGGTTAAAGCACAGGAAACAGAGACTAGGAATAAATGGTCAATTCTCCCGATGGAGGGAAGTAAATAGTGGGGTCCCACAGGGATCGGTATTGGGACCAATTCTTTTCAACTTGTTCATAAACAGTCTGGAATTAGGAGTGAGCGGTGAAGTGGCCAAGTTTGCCGATGACACCAAATTATTTAAGGTTGTTAAAACACAAAGGGGTTGTGAAGCGCACCAAAGGGATCTCTCCAAGCTGGGAGGATGGGCATCCAAATGGCAGATGCGGTTCAATGTAAGTAGGTGTAAGGTGATGCACATTGGGGCAAAAAAACCCAACTTCAAGTATAACCTAACGGTATCCCAGCTGGCGGTGACCGAACAAGAAAGTGATCTTGGGGTTGTGGTGGACTGCTCGATGAAAATGTCCACCCAGTGTGCAGCTGCTGTAAAGAAGGAAACTCCATGTTAGGCATTATAAAAGGAATTGAGAATAAGATGGCCAGTGAACCGCCCAGAGAGCTCCAGCTATTGGGCGGTATAGAAATGTAATAAATAAATAAATAAATAAATAAATAAATAAATAAATAAATAAATATCATACTGCTCTTATACAAATCTATGGTGCAACCACACTCAGGCCATAGCTAGACGGGGCGATATTCCGGGACCCTTGCATGGGGCACAGAGCTCCTGAGGAGCTCTGCGCCCCTTGGGGGTGGGGTGGGGTGAGCAGGAAAAAATATTTTAAATAAAAAAACTTACCTTTGAGCGCACAAGCGTTCGTGCGCTCTTCTCCTTTAACAAAAAACCCACAAAATGGTGGTTGCGACGTCCTCTCCCTCCGAGGTCATCACGCGCCGCGTGTAAACAGAGGGGAAGATCTCGTGATAAAAATATCGCGAGATCCTCACCCCTACGTCGCACTAGACCCGTTAGGTCTAGCTGAAGCCTTAGAATACTGTGTACAGTTCTGGCCACCCCCCCTAAAAAAGGACATTATAGAGTTGAAAAAGTGCAGAAAAGGACAACTAAAATGATTAAGGGGCTGGAGCATCTCCCCTATGCGGGAAGGTTACAGCAGCTGGGATTGTTCAGCTTGGGAAAAAGGAGACTAAGGGGAGACATGATAGAAGTGTACAAGATTATGCATGGTATGGAGAATGTGGATAGGGAGACATTTGTCCCCCTCTTTTTAAATACTAGAACCCAATGGGGTCATCCCATGAAGCTGATTAGTGGGAGATCCTGGACAAATAAAAGGAAGTACTTCTTCACACAGTGCATAGTTAAATTACGGAACTCACTACCACAAGATGTAGTGATGGCCACCCATTTAAAAGGGGGTTGGATAAATTCCTGGAGGTGAAGGCTATCAATGGCTACTAGCCCTGATGGTTGTGTGCTATCTCCAGTATTCGAGGCAGTAAGCCTGTGTGCACCAGTTGCTGTGGAACGGGTGGGAGGGTGCTGTTGCACCATGTCCTGCCTTGTTGGTCCTGGCCAACGGCTGGTTAGTCACTGTGTGAACAGTGTGCTGGACTACATGGACCCTTGGTCTGATCCAGCATGGCAAGTCTTATGTTCTTATGTTCTTAAGTCCCATCCACGATGCTCCAGGGAGGTCCCCGGATGATGGATCCTAGTTGCATCCTTGGAGCAACGTTGCCAACAACGAGCTGCCAACTGCTATGCTCAGCCCTCCGACGGCACAGGAAGCCTCTGCTCTCGGAGGGAGCCCACCCCCCACTCCTTACCTCCAAACCCACGTGGCCTCGCTCACCTCCACAGCCTCGGCCATATTCCCTCTGTAGGTGCCGGCACCTTTCCCCTCGAAGTGGACCAGCGCGGCCTGAACAGCACAAAACAGAGTGGAACAATTACAACTTGTGATCTGGACACTGTGCTTCTGTTATGATGCACCCAAACTGCATTTGCTTTGAATGCAGCCACCTCTTGCTGCTGGCTCATGTTTATGCTGTGATCATCCACCAAGGGCACAACCCTATGCAAGTTTAGGCAGAAGAAGTCCAACATGGCTGGCTGAGGAATGCTGGGAGTTGTAGGACTTTTTCCGGTCTAAGCATACATAGGCTTGGGTTTTTATCCTATGCTTGTGCCTTACACACACACCTTAAATGTAGGGCATGAAGAGGAAAGGTCTATTAATCATGGTTACTCATGACAGCTAAATCATATCTCCATGTACTGGGATGGAGACGTTGGGAACAAACCGCAGGAGAGGTGCATCACCATCACGCTTTGCTTATGGGAGAGCCATCTGGCATTGCTGCTGTACGAAATGCACCTGGGATTGATCCAGCAAACCCATTTTATTTATGATTTAGTTTTTTCATTCTTAAATGTGTAAACTTGAGAGTCATAGGAGAGGTATAAAATAAATCAGAACCAAACCAAACCAAATCAAATAGAAAAGGTTTGTTTGTTTGTTTATTACATTTCTATACCACCTAATCATCTAAGCTCCATAAAAGCAAATACATCAATAAAACGGTGGCTGGAAGTTACTCAGCAGCCTTTGCAGGCATTTGCTTGGGAAGAAAAGACTTCCGCAAATGCCAAAAACAAAGTAACATAGGTTCATGCCTGATCTCAGTTGGGAGGGTATTCCGCAAAGTGGGGGCCACTGTCCTAAAGGCCCTGCTCCTGGTGGTTTCCGAGCAGATCTCTCTGACCCCTTTGCGTGGCCTCAAAACAGTCTGAACCTCGCCGTCACAAATATGAAGGAAACCAAAGGCAAAGTGACACGCTAAGGCACTGTGATGAAATCCTTCCTCTTACAGTCATCTGCCCTAGGCCCCGCAGCCATCACGTGATGCTAAAAATGCGAACCCATTATCATGTTTTCATGATCACACTTCGTTCTTTCTTAGCCCATCCCAGCCTGCCTCTCCTTTTTAGATGAACAGCTGATGTAATACGCAAATGCAGTCTGCGATAGCAGCATTTGCAAGACAACAGCTTCATATAAACAAGCGTTTGGGCGACAGGTCTAGCCTACTGCATGGAAGCCGTTAAGTAGCATCCCATCCGTCGATTCTTATCGGCTCGCTCAAGTTTCGGTCTGAAGGAGAACGCAACATCGCTGATATTTTTGTCTAGTTCCTTGCCCTTTCTCTGGCTCTGCCTGCTTCCCCCATTTTTCAGAGTTTTGTGTTGTTGTTTTTTTAAAAAAGCAAGTCTCTAGTTCTCATGGTGGCAGGGAACACTTTGGAGAAGGGCGGTAATGCAGGGGCACAGCATGTGCATGCTTGGCTTGCAAAAGGTCCAAGTTTCCATCCCAGCATCACCAGGTAGACCTAGGAAACGCCCCCTGCCTGAAACTCTGGAGAGCCCACTGCTGCCAGTCAGTGCAGACAGGTAACCCAAATGGACCCAAAGTCAGACTTGGCCTAAGGCAGTTTCCTATGCAGAGGTTTTGCAGGCATTTTTATGGGCCAGGGCCATAGCTCAGGAGCAGAGTGTCTGCTTTGCAAGCAGAAGGTCCCAGGTTCGATGCCCAGCGTCTCCAGTTAGGGCTGGAAAGGTCCCTCCGGCAGGGATGGGAAATGTATGGCTCTCCAAATGTTGTTGGACTCCAACTTCCATCAGTCTCATACAGCATCAGGAATTATAGATGTTGGAATCCAGCAACATCTGGAGAGTTGCAGGTTCCCCACCTCCCTTAGAGAACTGCTGCTAGTCAGACTGTGTTAACCAGCCTTCTCCAACCTGGTGTCCTCCAGATGTTTCAGACACCCAACTACCATCAGACCAAGGGAGCACTGTCAATGGCCAGGAAGAACAGCATGAGAACATAAGAAGAGCCCTGAGGCTGGATCAGCCCAAGGATCCATCTAGTCCAGCCCTATGTTCACACAGTGAACAGCTGTTGACCAGGGACCCACAAGCAGGACACGAGTGCAACAGCACCCTCCCACCCATGTTCCCCAGCAACAGGTGTATACAGGCTTACTGCCTCTGAATTTAGAGGTTGCACTTAGCCATCAGGATTCATAGAATCATAGAATAGCAGAGTTGGAAGGGGCCTACAAGGCCATCAAGTCCAACCCCCTGCTCAATGCAGGAATCCACCCTAAAGCATCCCCGACAGATGCTTGTCCAGCTGCCTCTTGAAGGCCTCTAGTGTGGGAGAGCCCACCACCTCCCTAGGTAACTGATTCCATTGTTGCACTGCTCTAACAGTCAGGAAGTTTTTCCTGATGTCCAGCTGGAATCTGGCTTCCTTTAACTTGAGCCCGTTATTCCGTGTCCTGCACTCCGGGAGGATCGAGAAGAGATGCTAGCCCTCCTCTGTGTGACAACCTTTCAAGTAATTGAAGAGTGCTATCATGTCTCCCCTCAATCTTCTCTTCTCCGGGCTAAACATGCCCAGTTCTTTCAGTCTCTCTTCATAGGGCTTTGTTTCCAGACCCCTGATCATCCTGGTTGCCCTCCTCTGAACCCCCTCCAGCTTGTCTGCGTCCTTCTTGAATTGTGGAGCCCAGAACTGGACGCAATACTCTAGATGAGGCCTAACCAGGGCCGAATAGAGAGGAACCAGTACCTCACGTGATTAGGAAGCTATGCTTCTATTAATGCAGCCCGAAATAGCATTTGCCTTTCTAGCAGCCATATCTATGGCTGCAAGATATGCCACTGATAGCCAAGGCTATCAATGGCACCAATGGATTAGGTGCCATTGATAGCCTTCTCCTCCAGGAATTTATCCAACCTCCATTTAAAGCCATCCAAATTGGTGGCCATCACCACATCTTGTGGTTCTGAATCTCATAGTTCAACTATGCACTGTGTGAGGAAGTCCTTCCTTGTATTTGTCCTGGATCTCCCACCAATCAGCTTCATGGGATGACCCCACTGGGTTCTAGTATTTTGAGAGAGGGAGAAAAATGTCTCCCTACCCAGAGTCTCCACACCATGCATAATTTTGTACACCTCTATCAGGTCTCCCCTTAGCCTCCTTTTTCCCAAGCTGAACAATCCTAGCTGTTGAAACCTGCTCTCATAAGGGAATGGCTAGGCTTGTGATCCAAATCATGGTTTAAGGGTGCCGTGTTGGAGAAGGCAGCCAAGGACTCCACTGAGTCCAGCACCCTGTTTTCAAAAGCAGCCAACCAGGTGCTTCTTGGAAGTTCACAAGCAGGGTGGTCATGTGTCCTTTTTCTTCCTTTTCTTGAAAACATTTAAGAGATATTCCCGATGAAATCGTACGTTTTCACTAGCCAGTGTCACATGTCTCTGACATTCTTCCACCAGCGGTATTCTAGGAGTTGTCGCACTCAGTGGTCAAATGCGCTGGGCTGTGTTAGGCTGCGGGCATAGAGACAATGAGCAGGTTCTGCCCCCTGCTATGCCTCTAAAATCTAGCTTTTCATCTACCACCTCAGAACGAAAACATGGGGAAATTATTTCAAGCTGGAAAAGAAAACAGTATTTTAATACACGTTGACAGCAATGCGTGACCTTTGGGCCGACTTCTGTGTCTTTCTCCACGTTGTGCCTGAGGCAAGTGCCCCTATCACCCAACCCTGGTTACAATACTGGGTCAGCTAGGAAGAAAATGAATGAGGCTGCTGATATTTGCAGGAATGTGTTATTAAAATACCCTGTGCAAGAGAGAGAGAGAGAGAGAGAGAGAGAGAGAGAGAGAGAGAGAGAGAGAGGATGTGGAAGGAGTTACGTACCATATTTTATGAAATGGTTGCCTGCTATTTTCCCTGGGGGAACTCTTGTGACTTTAATTGCGACATGACAGGCAAAAATTCACCAGGGGAAGCTTTTCCCCTGGCACTTCGTCAGCATCTGCTGAATAAAGCTTGTTCCTCTGTTCAACTTGTGCTTGCAGCACTGCTGTTAAAGGCCAGGGAAAGCACAGTACGGGAAGCCATGTATTCCTGTTTTGCCAAATGCTTTATTAGAAATATAGAATCTTATTGGTCGCAAGTAGTCTTGCACATCTGGAGGGCATGTGGAGAGGTTGGAATGCAGTATTACACACACACACACATGCGTGCGCATACACACACACACACTTCCTATGCCACCCTTTCAGTATAAAACACCCAGGGCAGTTTGCAATTGATAATGCAATTATATCAAAATGAGTGATAAATTAAGCAGTAGGTGGCCTTGCATTTGCTTAATCCCAGCAGGTGAATCTAGGTGTGTCCACAGCTGTTTTAAGTAGCTACATTTTTTAAAAACTTCTGTGACAATCATTTAATTTTGCCCGTGCTGGAGAGGGACGCACACAAAACACCTCTCCAGTCTCTGGCTTGGCCTTGCTGCCCCATGGTTCGATTCTGATTTGTATTTTCCTCCACTTCCAAAAGACCTCCCATTGGGGTTAAATGAAATGACCTCACATTAGTGCTAATTTAGGGGACTAACCTTTCTATTCAGCGTATGACAAAAGCGACCCTTGCACACACGACCACACACAGCCTGACGATCCCCCCCTCTCGGCTTGGACACCTGCAACGCTTTCCTTAGCCCTTTCACACATCACCTTTAAGGGAGGGGGGAAATTCATTGTAGAATTTAATTACTGCCATTTGAGTTGGGGGTGAAGTTTAATTTGAGAAATATCAAATTGTGTTGTGGCTCTATCACCCCCACCAACCAAGTGCGTATAATTATATTTGCTCCAATTATTATTGATTATTTCTTAAAAACATTTGTACCCCTCCCTATATCAGTGGGATCTCAGGGTGGTGTACAGATAAAAGCAAAGTATAAAACAATAAATAATATACACAGCTAAAAACTATATTAAACAAGCTAAAAACAGTAGAAAAAATAAAAAGCAGTAAAAAAAAACAATTAAAAGTATCTGCAGCTTTAGGCAAAAGTAAAGGCTTTGAAAAAAAGCCATGTTTTAACTAGGTGCCGAAACGAAGCCAGCGTCACTGCCCGTCAGGCCTCCAAGAGGGCATTCTACAACCGGGGTGCCACAACCGAGAAAGCATGTTCCAGGGATACCCGCTGGCCAGAAAAAGCATCTCTCGCTGTAGCTTGGCATGTCGTGCAAGCCACACCTGCTGAAATCTCCTCTTCTACATAACTATCAAAGCAGATCCTCATCCCGTTTAGCTTCTGGCAATCCCTATATGTGTGTGTGGGGTAGTAAAACTCCTGGCCAAAACCTTCCCTCCCCCCACCAACCACCAACCATTGGATGGTTTCCTGGATTTTGCACGGTCCCCCCCCCGCCCGCCCCTGCATTCTAAAACGTTTAAACCCCTCTCCGAAGGCTGGGTTACTGGCAGTAAGCGCTTTAAGCTAAACTACCCTGGCCTTCTTGGCATTTTGGTCCTGTCCCCTTGCTTTTATTCCTGCCCCTTTTGCCTTTGGCCTCACCTACTGCTAAAATACCCCCACCCCCACCCCACCCCCTGAGAGATTCCCAGAAAGGGAATCCAGCCTTCAGGCTGAACAAGCTTGAATAGCCGTGCCTTAACCCCGTACTCGAGGGATGGGTAACCTGTCGTTGGGCTATGACAGATGTCGAACTACAACCCCCATCAACCCTGACCGTTGGCCATGCTGGCTGGGGTTGATGGGAATGGAAGCCTAGCCACATCTGGAAGGCGAAGCTGCAGCCTTCTGTTCTAGGACCTGACTCATTCGCACAGCCCGTCCCGCAGTCCATAAGATTCCTCTGTTCTAAACCTCACGTGTCCCAAGAGAAACGGTCTGGGTTCACCTAATACTGTCTAAGGTGGTGGGGCTGTACTCAGAAGAGATGCAAGAGGGCAGGCTTGTGTAGGGGAGTCCTGCCATCTGCCCTAGAAAGAAAACTGGGGGAGGCTGCCCTCTTTTTTTTTATTGGCCTTGTTTTTTTTGTGGGGGGGGGAGGGCATTGCCTGGTATCATTTTGATTCCAGTGTTATTGTTTTTATTGGGCCTAGTAAGATGTCACACTAAGCCACGGTGAGGGTGGCTAACCCTTTTGCAGCAAGTGGTTCGTGAGCATGGTTAAATCGTGGTTATGTAGCCACCATGGTTAGGAAAAGCGCCTTTCACTCAACATGCTAAGCCATCATGGTCAGGTCAAAATGCTTAACCATCATTGCTTAGCGCAGTGGGTCCCAATTAGCTATGTACTGTGGACCCCTTGTTTTTCAAATGCCAAGCCATGGACCCCCTACTTTTGAAAAAAATTGTTATCTCTATGGTAGTTACCTGTGTGAAGCAATTTTTTGGAGAAAATAAGGGGTAGCCCCTAATAAGCAAAGGATTTTATGTATACTAAAAAACAGACCATAAAATTTGTGATATCTGTGATATTATCATGCAAAAAATGACAATGATTTAGTTAGGAATATAAAGAATTTAATTTTACTAATGTCTAGTTTACAATTGAAAAAATTATGACATGTATAGCAGCTACTAAACCTAAATGTGATGGGAGAAATCGTGCCTCTTTTTGTCCCGAACAATCCCTTCCACATCCAGTTCAATATTTCGTACTTTTAATCTCAAATCTGGATCAACACCGAGCCAATTTCTATGCTTGTTCTTCATATAACAAAATGTCGAAAATGTTTGTTCACAAAGATATGTGGCACAAAAGGGAACTAGATGTTTCAAAGCTTTTTCACCTAACTTCTTATAATCAGGAAAAACCGTCACCCAGAATTGGTCCAGTCTGTATTCTTTGAAAAATGATTTCAATGAACCATCACAAGTCACGTCAACAAGTGCATCTTGCTCGAGTTGTTAGTTGTACATCGCCACATTCAAAAGGGTTCCTTCTCCATGAGTTTTCAGGATTAGGTGCAGGGAAGGAATCTCTGAAGCCAGTCGCAGGTGCTCAGTGATGTTATATTTTACTTCTGGTAGAAATTCGTTGTCAGTGGACTCCAGAAATGAGTGGTGAATATGTGAATGGCGCCGCGGACCTCCTGGGTGGGTTACACAGACCCCCTGCGGTCCACGGACCCCCAATTGGGAACCACTGGCTTAGTGTGACATCTGAACAGGGCCAATGTAATATTTTCATAGTGCCACAATTTGAAGGCATGCTCCCTGTGAAGGGCTGTCCAGTCCAAGTCCAGTTTAAACAGAGAGAACCCTAAGAAGGGAGAGCGGAGAAGCGCCCCCCACCCACTCTTAGCTCCTGGGCACGACTGGGCAGCAGCCACAAAGCTCAGCTGGTCACAGTCTCTCCCCCACTGAGACATATTTTCTGTCTGTTTAAATGACAGAAAGAGCTCCATTACACCAGCCTTTTAGCGCACTGTCGTCCTGCCTTGTTTACCATTTTGCCCCGCGACCCTGACACGAGGCCGTCCCTGTCCTGCAGTCACTTCACCTCTCCCCCTCCATTTTCCCTGTTTTTCTAGGGTGGGGAAAGTGCGTGGGATAGAATCACCCTTCTGTCCCCGTGTATTGCCGTCCTTGTACTATGTCACAGAACCTCCCTTCTTGGGGGCGTCTGCGTTGAAGGGCGGTCTTGCTGACGAATAAGGAGGGCGTGCTGAGTCGCTCGAATGTAATTCCGCTGCTCCAACCCCACTCTCATTGCTCTCTCGTTGCTGCATGCGTACAAATGACTCTACTACTGTTAAAGCAGGGTGACCCTATAGAAAGGAGGACAGGGCTCCTGTATCTTTAACAGTTGTACAGAAAGGGGAATTTCAGCAGGTGTCTTTTGTATGCATGCAGCACCTGGGGAAATTCCCTCTTCATCACTACAGTTAAAGCTGCAGGAGCCCTGTCCTCTTGACCAGATACCAAAGAGAGCAGGGCTCCTGTAGCTTTAACTGCTGTTTTGAAGAGGGAATTTCACCAGGTGCTGCATGCATACAAATGACAGCTGCTGAAATTCCCCTTTATGTACAACTGTTAAAGATACAAGAGCCCAGTCCTCCTTTCCATGTGGTCACCCTAGCCTATCCCTTTATCTCACTCTTACCTTTGTTTGCAACTTTGTATTTAAAAGATTTCCAGGGAGAAACATAAACATGTTATTGGGCCCAGTGAGTAAACATCTGGGGTTATTTTGAAATAGGACAAGAGGGTGTGTGAACTTCCGGTGTGGCGTACCACAGGGTTGCTCTGAACTCACCAATGCAATTTGGGCGTCTCTTTTTTTTTTCCTTTCCTTTTTTCTTTTTTCTTTTTGGCAAGAGCTGCAATTTGCCTCAACTGAGTTAACCAGCAGAATTTCCTCTCTGGAAGGGCTGGCAATTAATCGCCATCGCCATCAGAGGAGCTCCAAGCTCTGCGTGGAATTTGCTCCATCCGCACAACGAAACCACGGAGCTACTGCGACGCTTGTCAAAACAACAACGACAACAAAAATAGTCAGTGGGCCTCATGGAGACTTGCTCCATACCTGGAATGGAAAATAGCTAATCAGGGATCCTGTACTTTTCCTCTGTGTTTGAGAAACACACACGTTTCATTGCACATTTTCCTCCCAGGATTGTATTCCCCCCTTTTATAGTTAAGACTAGAGCGTTCTTCCCCATCCTGGTATTCTCTAGATGTATTGGACTTCAACTCCCATTAGCCCCAGCCACCATGCTGGGAGTTGTAGTCTGACACATCTGGAGGGCCTCAGGTTGGGAAAGGCTAGGCTAGAGAATACATTTTGGGAGTCCATGGTAGGATGGCCACTTATGAATCCCCCTCCCAAAGAGGAAATGCATACCATATAAATTTGCAGGTGCTAATTTATATGTATAGATGCAAATTTAGAAATTGTTAATCGACTTTAAGTAGAAATGCAGCCCATCTCGCCATAGTGTGGAAGGCTGGGTCCAGGTGACCTGTGTGTCTGTCTCATCAGTCTGTTGACCAGGTGCTAAGTGTGGATGGGGAACAATTCTTACGGTTCACTACTTTGAAACCAGCTCTTCAAATAGAGGACTGTAAAAGAGGACACATCCATTTTATACCACTTCATAGCCACAGCAGTCCCCATAAAATCTTGGGAATTACAGTTTGCTGAGGATGCTGGTGAAGTTCTGTTGGAGACCCGTCTCCTTCCCCTCCTTACAACACTAGTTTTTACTCCCAATGTCCTGCCTGTGAGTTTCATGGTTGAGAGAGGGGCCTTCTCTGTAGTGGCCCCCCACCCTCTGGAAAACCCTCCCTTGTGCGGTTCGGGAGGTGGAAAATGTAACATCCCTTAAATGCCTCCTGAAAACATCTTTTTAAACAGGCTCTCCCTGGGCTGTAACTTATTTTGGTTTTATATGGTGTGTGTTTTTAAAAAACTTTTAAAGCTTTATGTTTTAACTTGCTGTATTTTATGGTTTTAATTGTGAACTGTCCAGCGAGCCACAACTATTGGGCAGTATAAAAATGTAATAAATAAATAAACCCAGTCCAAAGACCAAGACTATTTTAAAATTAAACCGGCCCTTTCCTTAGACCTATTTTAAATTCACCTTGAGCCTCTTCTTAAACCCACCACAAAATCTCTAGGTTTTCTTATTTATAATTTCTTTTTCTTTCTTTTTTAAAAATCCATCGAAGGTGTTTAGGATAATTAGGGTGACTATATGAAAAGGAGGACAGAGCTTCTGTATCTTTAACAGTTGTACAGAAAGGGGAATTTCAGCAGGTGTCATTTGTAGGCATGCAACACCTGGTGAAATCCCCTCTTCATCACAACAGTTAAAGCTGCAGGAGCCCTGCCCCCTTGACCAGATACAAAAGAGGGTAGGGTACTTGCAGCTTTAATTGTTGTGATGAAGAGGGAATTTCACCAGGTGTTGCATGCCTACAAAGCACACCAGCTGAAATTCCCTTTTCTCTACAACTGTTAAAGATACAGGAGCCCTGTCCTCCTTTTCATATAGCCACCCTAGGATAGCAAACACAATTCCTATTTTATCTGCACAACAACCCTATGAGGTAGTTCAAGCCAAGAAAGCGTGACAGGCCCGCAGTAACCGTCAGTGCGATCCTAGGCGCATGTCTAAGTAAGCCCCATTCTCTGGGAACAAGTCCCACTGAATTCAGTGGGGCTTACTTCTGAGTAGATAGGCATTGGATTGGATTGTGAATGAGCTTCTGGGTCATCTCAGTCATGAAACATTTAGGAAAGAAACCTCAGGAGAAGGAACTGTTCCCATCTGCCTTTTAAATCAAACAATTAATTTAGTGTTGACAGAAGAACCTCAAAGCAGGACAGAGCAAACTATGCTCACTCCAAGCCGAGGTGTGGTCACCTCCTGGCATAGCTGTGCCTTTTGATGTAAATTACAGGACTTGAAATCTGTGCATGAAATCACCAGCTCCTTAAAATCCAACAAGGCTCATTGGAATGACCCTAGAGCAGTGGTTCCCAAACTTTTTCAGGTAACTGCCCCCTGGGTTCCACAAACTCATGCCCAGTGCCCCCTACCCTACCCTATTAAAATCATTACCCAGAATAGCGGTTTTCAACGACCCACTAATGAAGATAATAACAATAAAATTTGAAACAGTAACAATTAATTGAATATTTATTCAAAAACCGAAGCACCCGCCGCAGGCTTGCCGAGGGAGGGAGGGAGGGAAAAGCGACCGAACAATTCTGTTTGCAGCCGGCGTGGTGGGGCACACCAAGCAGGGTATGTCTCTTCATTAGTGTTTTAGTGCTTTTGAAACATTTCAATTCACCATTAAAAGGACTCTTCTTAAACGGTATTAATACATGTGTGGATTCTTTCTCTATACGGCTTGGGACCAAACTACCTTCTCCCATAAAAATGTCCCTGGGTTTTAAGACCTTCTGTGCATTGCTGCTCTGTTTTACCCTGGTTGTGCTTTTATATAGTATTTTTATGTAGTGTTTTTATACTGTTGTTTTATACTTTGATTCATGTCTGATGGTTTTAACTTCTGTGAACCGCTCAGAGAGCTTTGGCTATTGGGCGGTGTAGAAATGCAATAAATGAATGAATTGGACATTCATAAAAATGGCTGCCATGGGGGCAGGAGGGGCTTTGCCATTTATAAAATGGCTGCCATGGGGGAGAGGGGGAGTTTCCCTATTCATAAAACATCTGCTGTGATGGAGGGGGGCTTGCCCATTCATAAAATAGCCACCATGGGGTGGGGCACCTTGCCCATGCATAAAATGGCTGCTATAATGCATAGAACTGGTCATAAAAACACTCATTTCCCGGAAGGCAAATTGTTAAGACTAAAAGATAACTAACCTCCCCAAGATGCTAAATAAAAGGATGAGGTTAGGTCTGTGCTCCAAAACACGAAGCCACACTCTGGAACCCAAAGAAAGATGGTGCTAGATGGCAGCATTTGGCTTTGCAGAATGCCCCCTTCCCATTTATTATTATTATTATTATTATTATTATTATTATTATTATTATTATTATTTGTAATTACAAAAAAATCTTAAGAAATAAAATTAAAACCAGGAGGGGCAGAGAGTCTGCTGAATGCCAACAAAGATGTCTATGGACGCATGTGTGTCCAGGGCTATCCCGTTGGCTTCAGGGAGATGGCCATACATCCTTCTCCTTGACCGGCTGGGTTCTTAATGGGCGGAGAGGCATTCTTTCTCCTTCTTCTCCTCTACCTGCAGCCTGAAGAAATGCAGTCCAGGAAAAGCTTTGACACTCAATTCTGATGAATGCGCAAACATTTCTCACTCAACAGCCCCAGCAACTTTCATTCCTCTTCCCTAATGTCCACTCACAGACCCCAGTCCCTGAGAGCGTCCCCCTTGCCCAGGGCAGCTACATTTGTTGCTCTACCATACTTACAGCCCTGAATAGGCTATGAACTGGCCCCTTAGGAAGACCTGGAGGAGGTAATTCCACCGTTCCCTTGGACAACTCTTTCCCTATGACTCCATTCCAACCTTGGTGTGTTACAAAGCATTTCCTGAAAACTGTTGCAACTTGAACCCAATTACCCCTGGTCCTTCCCTCTATGGTTCTAGTAAACAGCCGCTCTTATCCTCTTCGATATGTCAAAGAGCTGCCACCTTTCCCCTCCCCCCACCCCCACCCCACATTAATCTTCTCTCCATCCTTGCATGTGCCCTTCAGCGTTTCCTCATGCGTCACGCACTCCAGCCAACGGCTGAAAGGAATATGTTTAGATGTGTGAAAAATCAATCTCGCCGTCCACAGTCGAAATTCTCACAGCACAAATGTTTTCAAAGAATTGACCTGGGCTTTGCACACTTGAACGTTGAGTTTCAAAAATTCACATTTCACTCACATTCTGAGGTAAAATTTCACATTTCACACAAAAATCCAGTTCCTTGGTTCAAAACATGAATGGCAAAACTGGAAATTTGGGCACAGTTCCAAGTGCTGTGAAGATTCGCTTGAGCTCGAAAAATTAGTAGTACAAGGTAATGCTCTAGAACCTGGTATTTATTTATTTATTGCATTTCTATACCGCTCAATAGCTGAAGCTCTCTGGGCGGTTCACAAAAATTAAAAACATTCAAAGTATAAAACAACAATATAAAACCAAAATCTCAACCAGATAAAAACAGCAGCAATGCAAAATTACAAATTTAAAACACCAATTAAAATTTTATAGACTGTTAAAGTGCTGGGAGAATAAAAAGGTCTTCACCTGGCGTCTAAAGGCATATAATGTAGGTGCCAAGCGGACCTCCTTAGGGAGCTCATTCCACAGCCAGGGTGCCACAGCAGAGAAGGCCCTCCTCCTGGCAGCCACCTGCCTCACTTCCTTTGGCAGGGGCTCACGGAAAAAGACCCATGAGGATGACCTTAGGGTCCAGGCAGGTTGTCCACCAAAACTGAATGTTGGGAGATTCAAGACAGAGAAAAGGAAGGACTTCTTCACACAGCCCTTAGTTAAACTATGGAATTTACTACCACAAGATGTAGTAATGGCCACCAGTTTGGACAGCCTTAAAAGACGACTAGACAAATTTGTGGAGGATAAGGATCGGTGGCAATGAATCATGATGGCTATACATTACCTCTAGTATCTGAATACCAATTGTTAGGGAACATGAGTGTGATGTGTGTGTGTGTGCACATGTGCTCATATCCTACTTGTGCACTTCCTATTGGGGCATATGTTTGGCCGTTGTGTGATCTCAGTGCTGGACTTGATAGACCTTTGATCTGATCCATGATAGCCCTTTTAACATTTATATGTTAAGATACAGCCAACAATGCTTAATAAACACAGGAACTATAACACACACCCCTTGTGAAAGCAAAACTAATTGCTCTGCAATTATTTTATGCTGCCAACAACAAGAAGAAAAAAAAGAAGGCATACTAACTCCCTCACACCACTGGTCATTGTATGCGAGACATTGCTTCGGCCTGTGTGGTGGGTGCAGGCCGTGATGACAAGAGACATGATCAACATACAAGAAATGGGATTTTTTTTTCCAAAGGCATGAAAATGAGAGATCCGCTTCTGCATTCTCTCCCCTTGTGACTTGTAGGCAGGTGCCTAAAGCACCTTGTGTATCTTTGATCATCTTTCCTCATCATCTACGGTTCCCAGGAGAATGTAGTAAGAGGGGGGCAATAAACACCAGCCCTTATTTATCGCGAACCACAACCTTGTAGCTTTCTGAGATGAAAAATTCTCCTCTATCGCCCCAGGCGCCTGCATGAATCTGTTGATCACGGAGGCTGTATGTAGGGCAGCTGGTGACGCCCTTCTTGGCTACCGACAGCCTCCCTTCCCCCATCTCTTCATGAAAATAAAGACGACGAATATTACAAACCTCTGAGGGTGCGACAGGGTGGATTTATGCATGTGTGAGGTGAAGTTCTGTCCTTTCTCTCCCAAAATGACACATACATGGAGGCACACCTGTGTAAAACCCTGCAAATAGTTGTGTGTGTGTGTGTGTGTGTGTGTGTGTGTGTGTGTGTGTGTGTGTATAGGGTGTAGTTATATATTTCTTGGTCAATCCAGAGGAGGGAATAGTCACCAGAAATACTTGGCTTGCACAACACAATGGCTTAATGTATCCGTGGGGGCTCTTCTGTTGTGGCTGCCATTTCTGCATTGGCCCTGTAGGTGCCTGGCTTGCTGTGGTTTGTCATGTGAACCCGGCCAGCAGGGGTTGTTTGAGGGTTAGATGCTCAAATAACCCATGGCTTGTTTTAGGCACCACACAACTGGCCTCATGGGTAAATTAAGCCATGGTGGATTGTCATGATATGCAAACAGGCCTGTTGACTTCTAGACTTTGCAACCCTGAATATAATGATTTATATATGTATTTATTATATTTATTTAGAATAACAAGAACTTATTTCAATTTATATCCTGTGTTTCTGTCATAATCATCAAGGTGGATAAAAGGTGGTAGAAGACAATGACATCTCGGGACGTGACAGAGCACAGATATTGAGAGCCAGAGTGGTTTATTGGACAGAGTGCTGGATTTAAAGTAGGGAGATCCTTCAAGTTCAAATTCCCTCTGGGCAACCTTAGGCCGTAACTAGACCTACCTGTTGTCCCGCGACGGAGGAGGGAAGATCTTGCATCGTGTTTAACGTGAGATCCCTCCTCTGTTTACAGCAACGCACAACGACCTCAGAAGGAGAGGTGTCGCGCCCGCCATTTTTTATTTTTAAAGGGGCAGCAGCCAAGAACGCTTGTGCGCAAAAGGTAGGTAATTTTTTAATTTAAATTATTTTCCCCGCTCCTCCCACCCTACCCCCGATGGGCACAGTGCTCCGGGCGCAGCTCCTGGCTCCTCACGAGGAATCGTGCAGAGCCAGTTCAACCCGCAGCACCCGGCCACACATTCCACGGTCTCAGGGAGAGCTATATCCCGGGACAAGGGAGGGATGATCCCTCCCTGAGCCTGGGATCTGCTGTGCGTCATGTGGACGCACAGGGACGATCCTGGGGTTCACCCCGGGATAAAGCCCCGTCTAGCTATGGCCTTAGACTGGCCACTATCGTCTCTCAACCTAACCTACCTTGCAGGGTTGTTGTGAGGATAAATTGCATGCCACCCTGAACCAATTGGAGTTAGGATGGGATAAAAATGGAATTAATAATCATACAATATTAGAGTGTATCAGGCAGCTTACAGGCTGTCGTGGCCTAGAGATACAGAAACCTGTTCAGAGCCAATGTTATGTTATATTATTATATAATAGGGATATTTTCAGCCCTGCTGAAAGACCATGAAGTCTTGTCCTCCCTCAACTGTCACCATCAATAGCCATTCCAGCAGGTTGTACAGAGGGAAATGAAAGGGAGACGTAGGGCCGTTCCATCAGCCTTGCTGAGAGACTACTTCTTCCCCCCTTCTCCCTCCACATCCCCTTTTCCTTGTGTGTCATGTCTTTTTAGATTGTAAACCTGATATAAAGGACCGTCTTGTTTCACTGATTGCATGTAAGCTGCTCTGGGAGCTTTTATTTGGCTGAGGAACAGGATAAAAATACGTTTAAAAAATACACAATAAAAATAAATAATATCAATATGTCTCCTTGAACATCAAACCACTGAAGTCTATAATTCCCGCTCCATTTCCTCCTTGTACAGAGCACATATTGCTGCTGGTTTTCATCCAGAGCTTAGCTCACTGCTAAATTCCTGGGATATTTGAAATCCAATTGAACAGAGTACTCCTGAGTGCTCTGTCGAAAGGCAGATCAGGGAATAGGGATTCAGCTTGTGTTGGATGGGGTTACACTCCCCCTGAAGACGCAGGTCCGCAGCTTGGGTGTGCTTCTGGATTCAGCCCTGAGCCTGGATGCCCAGGTTTCGGCGGTGGCCAGGAGTTCATTTGCACAGTTAAAGCTAGTGCGCCAGCTGCGCCCGTTCCTAGAGATGTCGGACCTGGCCACGGTGACACATGCCTTAGTTACATCCCGATTGGATTACTGTAACGCGCTCTACGTGGGGCTGCCTTTGAAGAGTGTTCGGAAACTCCAGCTGGTTCAAAGAGCTGCAGCCAGATTGCTGACCGGGGCTGGTTACAGGGAGCACACAACTCCCCTGTTAAAACAGCTCCACTGGCTTCTAGTCTGTTTCCGGGCACAATTCAAAGTGCTGGTTATGACCTATAAAGCTCTATATGGTTCGGGTCCAGGTTATTTGAAAGAACGTATTCTCCCTTATGAGCCTGCCCGTGCTTTGAGATCTTCTGGAGAGGCCCTTCTTTTAGTCCCACCTTCTTCACAGGCACGCTTGGTGGGAACATGGGAGAGGGCCTTCTCATTGGCTGCTCCGGTGCTCTGGAACTCTCTTCCTGGGGAAGTTAGGCTGGCTCCCTCCTTGATGGGCTTTTGGAAGCAGGCTAAAACTTTTTTGTTCAAGCAGGCCTTTGGAGAATAATCCAGCCCTCCATCTATATTAATGTTTTATAATTTTGTTGTGTATTTTTTAATTGTTTATGGTTTTGTTTCCCTCCCCCCCCCATGTATATTTTAAACTTTGTAAGGCCGCCTTGAGGCCCAGCATTGGGCAAAAGGCGGGATACAAATAAATATAATAATAATAATAATAATAATAATAATAATAATAATAATAATTGTTTTCTTATGATTCTAAGAACAAGAGGTAAATGGGGGTGGGGGGCAAGCAGCTGATACGATCAAAGAAACATGGGGAGGTGTACTAATGAATTTGGTTCCAGAAGAAATTGCATTCTTTTAAATGACCTCCCTTTCCTTGTTTCATGAACTGTGACCAATCCTCAATCGTAGGCCAAAGCATGACACATCGTAGTACTTGCTGTGATCTACGACAACAGGTGGACTTCCTCAGGTAGCTGGGCAGGACGGTGCTTGTTGGCCTGGGTGGGGCTTCTTCCGCCTCCCTTTTCAAAATGTTGTGTCATGTCAGGCTGAGACCAATTAAGGCCAAGAGAGCCCAAGAAAGTGAATTCCGCCCCACTGGGAGCAGGTTGCTGGATGTGTTACAGTACGGTGACTGTATGGAAAGGAGGACAGGGCTCCTGTGTCTTTAACAGTTATATTAGGGTGCCCATATGAAAAGGAGGACAGGGCTCCTGTATCTTTAACAGTTGCATAGAAAAGGGAATTTCAGCAGGTGTCCTTTGTATATATGGAGAAGGAAGGAAAGGAACCTCTCGTGCAAGCACTGAGTCATTGCTGACTCTTGGAGGGACGCCAGCTTTTGCTGATGTTTTCTTGGCAGGCCTTATAGCGGGGTGGTTTGCCGTTGCCTTCCCCGGCCATTATTACCTTTCCCGCAGCTAGCTGGGTACTCATTTTACCGACCTCGGGAGGATGGAAAGCTGAGTTGACCTGAGCCGGCTGCCTGAAACCAGCTTCCGCTGGGATCGAACTCAGGCCGTGGGGAGAGTTTCGGCTGCAGAAACTGCTGCTTTACCGCTCTGCGCCATATGGAGAACCTGGTGAAATTTCCTCTTCATCACACCAGTTAAAGCTGCAGGAGCTATACTGCAGCCATACTGTGACCAGATTTCAAAGAGGGCAGGGCACCTGCAGCTTTAACTGTTGTGTTGAAGAGGAAATTTCACCAGGTTCCCCGTATATACAAATGACACCTGCAGAAATTCCCTTTTCAATACAACTGTTAAAGATACAGGAGCCCTGTCCTCCTTTTCATATGGTCATCCTAAGGAAAGGAAAGGAAAGGAACCTCTCGTGCAAGCACTTGAGTCATTGCTGACTCCTAGAGGGACGCCTGCTTTCGCTGACGTTTTCTTGGCAGACTTTGTAGTGGGGTGGTTTGCCATTGCCTTCCCCAGTCATGGCTACCTTTCCCCCAGCTAGCTGGGTACGCAAGTTGCTTAGAAATTCAGGCAAATTGCAGGGAAAAAATGCACAAAATGCCTGGAAAATCTGTAAACTGGCCTCATTCACTGCAGATTGAGCTAGGTGTCACAGCAGGAACTGAAAAGAAGTCCAGGGGCAGGGGTCAACCTAGGAAAACCCGTTGAACTCCAGCCTCAAGTGGATTTCGCCAACGTCCCGATGCACAATTGTGTAACCCAACGAAATCCAGTCCACCAGGGACCTTGTAAAAACGTTCTGATTTTGATGCTGGCCGGCCATATTTCAGGCATAGGGAACATGTGGCCTGCCAGATGCTGCTGGTCTGCAACATTTGGGCTAATGCACACTTTCATGGATGTGCAATAGCGTGAATAAGCACTTGCACTAATGCATGTTAGCGCGAATGCAGATCAGCACAAGTCTGCCTTTAGAAATGAACAAAATTACACAAATCCCCCGCAAAAGTTTAAAAAATGTCTGAGAGTCTGTGGAATTTGCACAACTTGAGAAAAACCGCTCAGCTGCAGAACCTGAAGGTCCTGTTCACAGTAATCTGAACATTTGAATCCATTGCAGATTTTCCTGACATCTCTAAGCGGAGGTGGGAAGAAGGTGGACAATTTTCACCAGATTGGCAAGGGTTTCTGACTCCCAGTAACTGATCAATAGTTAATGATGCTGATGCTGATGCTGATAAAGAACAGAATAAAGTGGTGCTCACCAGCATACAAACTGCAGTACTAAATATGAACAAAACCCTTGGTGGGGTTTTATAAGATAATAGATCATCTCTTATTATGTTTTTCAGTCTGAAGAAGCATTAAGCGAAATGGGTTTATATCAAGCCGGCAGCCTGTTAAATTAAACAAGCTTCTTATCAAGTGTCTCGCAACCATAAACAACTTTTGTTTATTTAGTTGAATTAAACAAGCTATTGTATAAGCTCCTTATCAAGCTATAGTTTTGCAACTATAAACGACTTTGTTCAATTATGTTTCTTGTTAGGCGTTTCCCAAGTATAAATTACTTTTGTCTGTTCTAAACACTAAATACTATGTGCCTGATACTGTAAACAAAACAAGTGTCTTATGTTAAGCTTTTCAATGCTATAAAATACTTTTGTCTGGTCTGAACACTAAATAGTATGTGCCAGATACTGTCAACTAAACAACTGTCTTATCAAGCATTTCTCAACACAAAACAACTTTTGTTTGGTTAAGTCTCTATTGTTAACTCCCTGCTGTTACATTGTTAATAAATTGTGGCACTGTTGTTAATGAAAATATTTCTTTGACTCCATTACCCCAATTTTTGTTCATATTTAGTATTGCAGTTTGTATGCTGGTTAGCACCACTTTGATCTGTTTATTCCAACTGCTGCCTTTTATTTTGTATACTTGATGATAAAGAACAAATATGGCTGGCCTTGTGCAAATCATATTATTATTATTATTATTATTATTATTATTATTATTATTATTATTATTTATATAGCACCATCAATGTACATGGTGCTGTACAGAGTAAAACAATAAATAGCAAGACCCTGCCGCATAGGCTTACATTCTAATAAAATCATAATAAAACAATAAGGAGGGGAAGAGAATGCACCAAACAGGCAGTATAAAAGTCAGAGCAAAATCAAGTTTTAAAAGCTTTAGGAAAAAGAAAAGTTTTTAGCTGAGCTTTAAAAGTTGCGATTGAACTTGTAGTTCTCAAATGTTCTGGAAGAGCGTTCCAGGCGTAAGGGGCAGCAGAAGAAAATGGACGAAGCCGAGCAAGGGAAGTAGAGACCCTTGGGCAGGTGAGAAACATGGCATCAGAGGAGCGAAGAGCACGAGCGGGGCAGATGAGAGAGGAAAGATAGGAAGGAGCTAGACAGTGAAAAGCTTTGTAGGTCAACAGGAGAAGTTTATATTGGATTCTGAAGTGAATTGGAAGCCAATGAAGAGATTTCAGAAGTGGAGTAACATGGTCAGAGCGGCGAGCCAAGAAGATGATCTTAGCAGCAGAGTGGTGAACAGAACTGCTGGCCAGTTACATTAGAATCCCTGATCAGATATTTTATTTTACAGGTTATCTCAGGCCATAGCTAGATGGGGCGATATCCCAGGGTGATCCCTGGGCTCGTCCCTGTGCGTCCACATGATGTACAGGGGATCCCAAGAGCAGGGAGGGATGATCCTTCCCTTTCCCTGGGATATCGCCCTACCCTTTCAGCCTGCTTTTTCTGCGGTCTCGGGATGATCCCGAGACCCCGGAATGTGTTGGCGGGCATCGTGGTTTGTCCTGGCTCCTTGCAGTTACTCACGAGGATCTGGGAACCACGCACAGGGTCCTCAGTAGCTCTGCACCCATCAGAGGTGGGGTAGGGGGAGCGGGGTAATTGTTTTTTTAAAAAAAACAACCCCTACTTTTTAGCACACGAGTGCTCGTGCACGGCTTCTGTTTTCTTAAAAAACACAAAATGGCGGGCGCGACGTCCTCTCTCTCTGAGGTCATCGTGTTCCACATGTAAACAGAGGGGCAGATCTCGCGATAACAATATCGCGAGATCCTCACCCCTCCGTCGCGCTAGACCCGTAGGTCTAGCTGAGGCCTCTGTTTAAAACTCATGGGGTCCATTCGGAATTTACTTCCATCCCTTAACCACCATATTGCCTCTGGCTCCTCCTTCCAGCTGGCTCTGCTTGGTGATTCCTTGGCTTCTAGTAAAAAACAGAGCAGATCCCACAAACCCAATGTTTGCACACCTCTGGTCTCTAGAAATGGCCGGATTGCCCCCATTTCACAGAGTTTGCTTTGGAGTGAATGTGGTCTTGCCTGACTTGGACTCGGGTAGGGATATGGGCGTATCTGTCAATTGTGTTTTCTTTTCATTTCTTTCGATCCTAAATTTGGTTCGTCTTGAACTTTGAGAACTTTCATTTTGAAGATTGCATGAAAATTTGTACACATTTTTGTGTGCATTTCTCCTAATATAAGTGTACCCTGGTTGTGGGTTCCTGGTCAACAGCTGGTTGACCACTGTGTGAGCAGAATGCTGGACTAGATGGACCCTTGGTCTGCTCCAGCACATATCTTCTTCTGTTTTTATGTTCTTAATACATGCATTTTTGTATGCAATCTTACCTAATATACAGAAATTTACAAGTAATTTTCCTGGCCTTGGAGACAGTTCAGAAGCAACAGCTTATGAAAAATGTGTCAGCCAGATTGGTAGCAAGGGGAACAGAAAGTCTGAGCATATCATAGGTATGCGCAGCACATTTCATTAGGGTGTGCACCCAGGGAGATATTATATATATATATATATATATATATATATATATATTTAAATGCAAACATTTATTGAATACTCAGTCCTAAAGGACATTATTTTGATTCATCAAACTAAAGAAACTAAAACTTAACTAAACTTGTGTTTAATGAACTCTTAATCTTTACTTAAAAAATACAAACTTAAAAAATTAGACACAAGATACCAAATTGTTGCTCTATTCATAATCAGGCATATACAAAGGTACAGTCAATTTGCATGATTTTTATCTTTGACCAGAGAAGCATCCTACTCCCTGAGTGGGGCTGGGGCTTGGTCCCCTCCCTGCCACTGTGGCAGAGAGGCCGGACTGGAGCAATGCAGCAGCAGCTACTGCTGCAACAGCACTTGGAGCTCTGCTAGGGCTGAGATCACCACCACAGCGATGGAGCCCACAGGAAGTGACCCAAACGTGGCAAGTCTCCCAGCGCCACTGCTTATCTCTGTCCCCTTGTACTGCAGGAAGAAGGAACCCAGGCTGAGTAGGGAGCATCTATGAGCTGCCCGGCTAGCCAGGAAGCATGTATGGCAGCCTCGCGAGACATTAGGGTGTGCCTGAGCACACCCAGCACACCCCGTCCACACGCCTATGGAGCATACGTTACCTATTCTGGCTCTACATTTCTGAGCCGAATTCAAGGTGCTGGCTTTGACCTATAAGGCTTTACACAGCTCCATCATGCAATACCTGGTGGAGCGTGTCTCCCCATATGAGCCTACCTGTACATTATCATCAGCATCTCAGGTCTGCCTCTGAGTGAGGCTTGTAGGATGGCAACAAAGGAGAGGGGCCTTCTCAATGATGAAACTTATTATTTCACCTAATATTCTCTAAACTGGAAAGGGCACAACTTTCTCTAAACTGGAAAGGGCACCAGCCACAACTTTCTTAGGATCATCCTTTCCACTATCAAATTTCTTAAAGGGGACCTTTGTTTTGTAAGGATGCTAGAAATATCCATTATCTTCCCTCAGCATCATACAAGAACAGGAGGGATTGTTGGCTTCTTTTTGCACAATAATGCCTGAGAGAGATCTGAAGCAAGGGAGTTCCGGAGCGAGGCGGGGGATGATGGTGGTGGTAGACAAAGAACATTGGCACACGTGGAGTTCATCCGTGTCAACCTGTGAAATTCGCAGCCGCAGGAGAGTCACTGCAACGAGAGAGACAGAAACAAGAACTGTGTCTCACGATTTACAAAATGGGCTGGAAATTTTTTACAACCGCAAAACAACACTTGTATAGGAGATCAAAGGCTAGCTTAAGAACTCAAGCAGGCAACCTAAGCTCCTGCCATGGGGCATGTAGTGGCAGCCTACAGGCACACAAAAGGAATGCTTCACCCATGCCCAGCCGTTGCTCAACAGCCCGAGCGGATTCTGACGGGATTTAACCTTCATCACTGACACCACCCCAGGTATTGCTTTGGCTGATGTTGCAAGCCAAGTATTGGGTGTCAAGCAATAGAGTGGGGGCCTCTTCTCAGCGGTGGGTGAGGGAGTATTGGGGCCTTTTCAGACAACACGGTAAGCCATGGTTAGCTGCTGACCATTTTGCAGCAAATGGTTACTGAATGTGTTAAACCATGGTTATGTAGCCACCATGGTTAGAAATGGTTCACACGACACACTAAGTCATAATACTTAGCTCAAAATGTTTAACCACCATGATTTAGCGTGGATAGGTCTACACTCCTGCTTTATAGCGACATTGATGTGCACTGATAACTGTTGGGGCACAATTCACATTCCACATTCTGCTTTCATAGTATTATTTCCTGCTTTTTATTCCACACTCGTAATGATTTGACACAAGGTGTAGATATGACCTGTGTTGTCTGAACAGGGACATGCTGTAGCAGGACCACTCCCATGGGAGCAATGATGGAAGCTCAGCATGGGAGAGGCCATAGTCCCAGCAGTGGAAAGGCCCCAGGTTCAGCAGCGGGCAACTGGTGGCCCTCCAGATGTTTTTGGTCTACAAATCCCATCAGCCATTGACAGCGTAGCCAACGCTGAGGGCTGATGGGAGCTGTAGGTAAAACATCTGAAGGGCCCAAGTCCTCTCCCACCCCCACGCCTTAGATAATTGCTGCCAGTCAGAATAAATACTTTAGAAAGGAAGGAAAGAACGAAGAAATCTATAACCTGCTTTTCTACAATAGTACTCAGAGCGGTCCACATCAAATACTCAAATACATTCCTCAATTCAAAAAATATTAAAGACAAACATCGAAATGAAACTGGAAGTTTTCTTACTTGTACTAATGGATAAACAACTAAAAGAGAAGGAGGGAACTTTATTTTTGTATATGATAGCAGCAGCAGGGTTGTTATATATTTATTTATTTATTTATTTATTTATGTACATGGTGCTGTACAGAGTAAAACAATAAAATAGCAAACCCTGCCGCATAGGCTTACATTGTAATAGAATCATAATCATATGTACAAAACTGGAAGAGTGAAGCAATACCAACAATAGATGTTGAAGATGTTGGAACTCACAGAGATGGCAAAACTCACAGCGATAATGAGAGAAAGGTCAACAACTATGTTTACGATGGAATGGAAACCTTTGATAGAACTTCTGAAAGAGATAGAGAAAATGATGTATTTGTTTGTGGATTTTAGTAGAAAAGGGAAAGAGAGGAAAAAAGGAGGGATTAGAGAGAAATGAAGTACGATTCTGTGAATCCAATGTATGAGACTCAGATAAGTCATAAGAAAGAACTGAATTGGATTGACATATAAATGGTAATTAAGAAATTAGTTAGCATTTCTGGCATGAAGAGGGCTTACCCTCTTTAACCTTACCCTTAAATGTTTTTATTGTAAGTGTAGTTGTTTTATGTATAGCTTTGTTCATATGTATTATATGTGATGTCTGTGTTGGTGATGATTAAAATAATAATAATAAAAAGAAAACAGGGATAGCTTGGCCACAGTGGTACAGGTGCTAGTAACCTCAAGACTGGATTACTGCGATACACTCTATGCGGGGCTGCCCTTAAGGCTGCTCCAGACGCTGGAGCTCGTGCAGAACGCAGCAGCTCGACTGATGTCAGGAGCTGCCCCTTTTCAGCATGTCACTCCTTTGCTGAGGGAACTGCACTGGCTGCCTATTCGCTACCTTGACAGGTTTAAGGTTTTGGTACTAGGGTATACAGCCGTAACCAACTTGGGACCAGGATACCTGAGAGAGGGCCTTCTCCCTTACCAGCCTCAGGTCTGGTGCATGTTAAGACAGAAAAAATGTCCTACAACTCCCAGCATTCCCCAGCCAGTTAGGACAGAAAAAGTCCCATGAAGTCGCAGGACATTTTTCTGTCTAAACATGCATAGGATTGCAGTCTTAAAGTCAGCTGAAGATAGTATGATACAGTGATGTTGTCCACGGAATACACATTCTTTGTTGTTGTTGTCCCGCTATTGTCAGTAAATCAAACAGGTTTTGCAGGGTTGTGTTTTTAAATGCACTACCAACCCACCTCACACAAAACAAAACAAAACCCTGTTCGGCAAGAAAGGATAATGGGAGTAAAGGATCTTAACCACACCATGAGTAGTGATTCCTCCATCCTACCGCTGTCAGCTCGATCTTGTATGCCACCTAAAAAAACTAAAAAAAAAAATCTCTAAGGATGTTTAAGCCCCATGGGCAGAGACCTTATATTTCCTTTTGCTATTTCTCCGTAAGGCTCCATGTGCAATGATCATGCTGTGTAATACCTTATGGCAGCTTCCCAACCTGGGGCGTTCCACATGTGTTGACTGCAGCTCCATGCGTTTCCAGCCAGATGTGATGGGAGATACAACCCAACACATCTGGAATGCCCCCAAGTTAGAGAGGCCCGCCTTACAGCGTGCAGGGCTGTAACCTGTCTTCTTCTACGTGGGACTGCCAGGTTTCCAGGTGGGGCTCCACAGAAATGAATGGAGAATCCATACGTGCTTCATAAGCAGGGCGGCCCTACATTAATCAGAGTGAAGCAGTTGTCTCAGGTGGTAGGCAACTGGGAGGGGGCGGCAAGGTGTTGGAGGCCTGCTCTGTGCTCCCTAAATTAGCCTGCAGCCTCCCGGGACAATGGAGGATCCTGTCCCAGAGTTGAAGACAGATCCATCTGCCAGTCCAATTGGCTTTTGTACATGGAATGGGAGGGGGCGCCATCTTGTCCTTCGCCTCAGTAGCAAAAGGTCTTGGCCTGACATTGCTCATAAGGAACAGAAAAAAACCCTACAACCCTGTCACCAAGCCCAAATGTTGATTTTAATATCTGCGAATTGCTCACGTTGGATCAGAACACTGGATAAGAACAGCTATTTTGAAAGTTCAGGAGTTTTCACCAGCTTATAATGAGCACCTTCCTTAAATGTATAATAACTTCCTTTAGTTGCCCCCTTGAAGCAGTGCTTAGGGTCACCGTAGCTAAAGGGGGATTGGTTTCAGGGTCACTTAAGCATGAGGGTGATAGTGATCTTGAACAATCTGCCCTGGCAGGAAGAAGCACGGCTTAGGGTGGCCGTGTGCCCTCTTTTACACAGGGCTGTTCTCTGTTTCAACTCGTCCTCTGAAGGCATCCATAGATAGCACATGGACAGGCACACAGCTCACATGATCACAGTCTTCCAAACTATGGTGAGATGGGCCGTATTTCCATTTAAATTATAATAAATATTTATAAATTTGCATCTAAGAACAAAAGAAAAGCCATGCAGGATCAGACCAAGGGTCCATCTAGTCCAGTGTTCCGTTCACACAGTGGCCAACCAGCTGCCCACAGGAAAACCACAAGCAGGACGTGAGTGCAACAGCAACATCCTGCCCATGTTCCCCAGCAACTGATTTACATAGGCTTACTGCCTCTGATTACTGAAGGCAAAATAGAGGCATCAGGACTAGTAGCCATGGACAGCTTTCTCCTCCAGGAGTTTATCCAACCCTCTTTTAAAGCCATCCGAATTGGTGGCCATCACTACATCTTGTGGTAGTGAGTTCCATAGTTTAACTGCGCTGTGTGAAGAAGTCGTTCCTTTTATCTGTCCTGCATCTCTCACCAATGAGCTTCATGAGATCACCCATTCTACTTTGGGTGCGGGGAGTTATCTTGAAGGGCTCCCAACATCATTGACAGGGCAAGGATTCTTTGAGTGTTTTTAGATGGGGCGGAATCACGTTTCCCTCCCGTCACTTTGCCTCCCGCTTCTGTTCCACAATAGGGATGAGCAGCTTCCTCTTACTTCACACGGGGAAGAAAGAGGAAGCAAGCGACGGTCACGTGGCCCATTCCAGTGGGCGTGTTTAATGCCGCTGCTTCTCCTGCAATTATTGTCAACGCCAAGAGGAAACGGATTTTCTGGGTAGCATTTTGTAGCGGAAAAAACAGCAGAACAAAAGAACATAAGAACATAAGAACATAAGTGCCATGCTGGATCGGCGCACAGGTCGATCTAGAAGTGGGAGGCGCAAAGGGGGATCGCTGCGTCGTCAAAATGACTCACGAAGATCTGTGAGTGGCCAGTCACAAGCGTGTGATAAAATGCTCGTATGGAGACGCTCCTTGATGCTTCCTGATGCATTGCAAGCTTTTATTGGATTCAACTATTAATTGTGGGTTTTTTAAACAACGCAAGCCACATCTGAAGAGGTGGGATAGGAATATTTTAAGAAATAATAATAATAATAATAATAATAATAATAATAATAATGCCACCCCTCAGTTGTGGAATGACCTGCCGGTTGAAATGTGCCTGCTGACTTCTTTGAATGTCTTTAAACAAGCATTAAAGACTCTATTATTCTGTCAGGACTTCCCTTTTTAGAATCTTATTGCTGACTGTTATATATTGTTTTTCGGCTCTGTGGTTTTATTGATTGTTTTATCTTTTAAAATCATTTTTAACATTTTTATGAGGGCTGTGCTCCGCTTTGCGGAGTGGCCTGATTCGCCTCCGACAAAGGCGGAGACGAATCGGGTCGGGGGGCTGCGGATCAAGGCAAAGTGGTTCGTCTCTATCCAGAGTTCCGGATGCAGGTAAGTGGGGGGGAGGGGGACTCACCTGGTGGAGGTGGCAGCAGCGCAGTCCGTGCGGCGACGGCGATGGAGCCAGGTAAGGGGGCAGGGGGCTTACCTGTGTTCGTCGCGGGCTTCAATTGAGGCCCCGGCTTCAAGCCGGAAGAGGCCGCGGCCTTCTCTTCCGGCTTCAAGCCAGGGCCTCAATTGAAGCCCGCAACGGACACAGGTAAGGGGGCAGGGGGAGTTGGGCTTACCTGGCTCCGCCGCCGTCCATGCGGCAATGGTGGCAGAACCAGGTAAGGGGGCAGGGGAAGGGGGGCTAACCTGCCTCCATCGTGGGCTTCAACTGAGGGCCAGGCCTCAAAGTGGAAGCAGGCCTGCTTCCGCTTTGAGGCCTGGCCCTCGGTTGAAGCCCACGATGGAGGCAGGTAAGGGGGTGGGTGGGAGTTTCACTTACCTGGTTCCGCTGCTGCTGCCGCCACAGACTGTGCAGCGGTGGCGAAGCCAGAGAAGGGGGCAGGGGGAGGGGGGCTTATCTGCCTCCATCGCAGTCTGTCGCAGGGTTCAATTGAGGCCCCAGCTTGAAGCTGGAAGAGGCCACAGCCTTCTCTTCCGGCTTCAACTGGGGCCTCAATTCAAGCCCGTGACAGACCGCTACGGAGGCAGGGAAGGGGCAGGGCGGGGTTGGCTTACCTGGCGCCGCCGCCACCGTCCATATGGTGATGGAGCCGGATCTCACCCCACGGAGCACAGCAGGGATGGACAGACCAACCCGAAGCGGTTCGGGCCCGATCCAGAAGTTCCGGATTAGGCCACGAAGCGGTTCGGGGGGTTCGTGCACAGCCCTAATTTTTATGCTGCCTATGGTATTTTATTGATTGTTTTAGCTTGTTTAAATTGTTTGTATTTTGTGTGCCGCCTAGGGTATTCTGTAGGTAGGTGGGATTGAATTAATAATAAATAAATAAATAAATAAATAAATAAATAAATAAAGGTCTGCAGTAGTCTGTGGTGTCCATCCACAAGGCTTCATCTTTTCCCACTCAAGATCTATCCTGCTACAATTAAATCCAGTGGCTTGTGTAGAAAATGGGTGCACCTTGCGCTGTTGCCTGTGAAATCAGGTCTGGTTGTTTTGCCAGTCTCATCCGTTGGTGGCCAAGAGAGAGCAGCTTGTCTTTAACGTTAAGTCACAGGGCTGTAAATAAGGTCAAAGGAGAGCGAGCCAAAACACACTGGCCCCAACCTGTCATTAGCCAGTCATAATCAGCAGATGGCAACGAGGCCGACCTGAGGCTATCCGGTTGCTGCCCAATCTAGGTAGCATGATGGAGGTAAAGAAAGTACAGAGATTAAAAAACAACTTAATTAAAACCAATCCAGTAATTAAAGCCAGGATGAGCTGCTTCATTGCCTTCGCGGGTCATATTTTATTTATTTATTTTTGACAAAAGCCATCTGCATAGAGGAGGAAGCAGGAATTTGTTGCATAACAGCAGGTGATGTTGCTGTAAGTTGGAATTACTGTATTACATTATACTGAGATCATTATTACAGCGTCCTGGAGGTGACTGAAGAATATTGGCTGTGGGGCGTCATAAAGGACAACGCCCTTATCTTATTGGGTGCTCGTACAAGCTGCTGGATTTTTTTTAGAAAGACAGAGAGCGGTTACAGAGGAAACACATGGTCCTTAATTTATTTATTTTAAACATTTGCACCCCGACTCGCCATGTGCCAGAGGCAAGCTTGCGTGGATTAAAGTAATCAAGCAATCACTTTAATGAGACGGGGCATTTTTAAAATGGCCAGGAATTCGTACTGCGGAGTGGGCGTGGGTGTGCTTTTTCTCGCACCTCTATGGCATGGCCAGAAAGTAAACATGGCTGGGCCAGAAGACGTTCAGCAAAACTTCGCTGGAGGGGAGCCACCTGAAGCAGACCCTGCCCAACCTGCCGAATATTCTTAAAGCACAAAAAGGAACATGGCCGTAGCTAGACCTAAGGATTATCCCAGGCAAATGGAGGGATCTTCCCTGCCTGCTCCCGGGGTCCCCTGTGTGTCATTTGGGTGCACAGGGATGATCCCGGGACAATCCCAGGATATAGGCCTGGTCTAGCCATGGCCATGGAAGAAGAAGCATTCCTTCAAATGCTCAGAGTAAAATCATAGAATCATTGAATAGTAGAGTTGGAAGGTGCCTATAAGCCCATCGAGTCCAACCCCCTGCTCAATGCAGGAATCCACCTTAATGCAGCCCTGACAGATGGCTGTCCAGCTGCCTCTTGAAGGCCGCTAGTGTGGGAGAGCCCACAACCTCCCTAGGTCATTGGTTCCATTGTCGTACTGCTTTAACAGTCAGGAAGTTTTTCCTGATGTCCAGCCGGAATCTGGCTTCCTGTAACTTGAGCCCGTTATTCCGTAACCTGAACTCTGGGAGGATCGAGAAGAGATCCTGGTCCTCCTCTGTGTGACAACCGTTTAAGTAATTGAAGAGTTCTATCATGTCTCCCCTCAATCTTCTCTTCTCCAGGCTCAACATGCCCAGTTCTTCCAGTCTCTCCTCATAGGGCTTTGTTTCCAGACCCCTGATCATCCTCATTGCCCTCCTCTGAACACGCTCAAATGTATTATACATAAAGGTATATTGGTGCACTCATGCACATGTTTTCCTGGTGAAATTGAAGGCACCCTTCTCTCAAATTCACTGCCTGAGTACACTACTCAGCTCTCTCAATGCTGCATTTTATTTATTTATTTTGTTAGAAACGTATTTATACCGCTCTTCACCTTCTAATAAAAAATCCTACCACAGTGCACAATAAAACGACAGAACAACCTGATCAACCACAGCGACACAAAGGCAAGAAACACATAAAATGGGGATGTCAACCAACTTAATATCCCAGTTTTAAATGCCTGGGTAAACAAATAGGTTTTGACCTGGCACTGAAAGAACATAATGTCTACACCCATCACACTATCATGAGGAGGTTTTCCAGTCAGGTTCTGTGGTAAATTTCAAAATGCAGGTGCTCATCATGAGAGTCATCATAGCCACACTATGGGGCTGTTTGCACAACACGCTAGCCCACGCGCAGCGGTTGAATGTGGGTTGGGGTTGAACTGTGGCTTGTTTGTTGAACCATAGGTTAGCATGTTGTTTGAATTCAGGACATTTCCCACAGAGTGGCTTGTTAGCCATGCAGTGTGGATTATTTTTCTCGATCAAGCCACCTTGAGAACCACAATTTGTTGTTGGGTTGTTCAGGGTGGTTAACTGCATGGTTAATTTTTGTGAATTGCCCAGAGAGCTTCGGCTATTGGGTGGTATAAAAATGTAATTAATTAATTAATTAATTAATAAGCCACCCTGCGCAAAACGTGCTGCATTCAGACAACAGGGTAACCCTTTGTTCAACAAAAACCCACACTCAGCCACAGAGTGTGGGTTAGTGTGCTGTGCGAACGGCCCCTGCGTGTGTGCATATGTAAATATTTATCCCAGCACCAGCAACAGTGTCAAGAGTAGGCATGGTTGGGCACTTGCTGAGGGCCCATCCCCTATCAGGGGCCCACTGACAAGATCACCCTGGAATTGCTCCTCCACTTCATCATGGCAACCTGGTTGTTCTCCACCTCTCGTCCTGGCCCAGACAATGGTGGTGGTGTGAAAAGGTGGTGGAACAGGAGGTGCCACCATGGCCTACTGGCTCACTGTCTGTCAGGCAAGTGAGTAGGGCTTTTAACTTGGGGTGCAGAACCTCAAGTTCACAGGCCAAATCTGCCCCCACCTGGAGTCTCAGTCCTGCCCTCTGGGGTTTCCCAGACCACCCCACCCCCTTAACCTCGAACACCGACCATTTTATGGTTTCCTGGCTTTTCGTGCTTTCCCCCCACCCATTCTAAACATTTGAAATGCTTCTCCTAAGGCGTGGTTATTGGTAGCAAGAGCTTTAATCTATAGTATGCTGGTATTTTGGGATTTCTGGCCCCACCCCTTTTGCCTTTGGCCACGCCCATCACTGCAGAGCCTCTCCAAAACGGAAGATGGCCCTCAGGCTTGGACAGGGCCCCTGTAACTTTAACAGTTGTATAGAAAAGGGAATTTCAGCAGGTGTCATTTGCATGCATGCATGCATGCAGCATACAAATTTCACCATGCAGCACCTGGTGAAATTCCCTCTTCATCATCACAGTTAAAGCTGCAGGAGCCCTGCCCTCTTTTGTATCTGGTTACTACGCAGGGCTCCTGCAGCTTTAACTGTGGTGATGAAGAGGGAATTTCACCAGGTGCTGCATGCATACGAATGACACCTGCTGAAATTCCCCCTTTCTATACAACTGTTAAAGAGACAGGAGCCCTGTCCTCCTTTCCATATGGTCACCCTACTCAGGCTGAAAGAAGTTCTACAACCCTGTCCTAGAACCAGACACTCAATTATTACAGCATGGGTGGCTGGGGCATGCTGGGAGTTGTATGACATTTTCCTGTCTAAATGTGCATCGGATTGCACCCTTAGTGAACCTTTTTGGGGGTTGACAAATCAAAGTTCATACGGAGCTCTTATTTTGATAAGTGTGGCCTTGACTTCCTAATGCAACAGATGTGCATGTTTGTGTGAGCAAAGTTCTATGAATCCTTGTTAGCCTGTTCGGTAATCCAGATGTGGTTGAAACGCATTTGATCTCCGTAATCATCAGAGAGAGGGAGGGGGGAAATCAAGGGCAATGCCAAGGACAGATATTCGGGATTGCTCCACAACCTTTCCGCGGACCACAGTACGAGACCCTGCGCACAAACTGTTGTGTTTGAGTCAGTTCAGATGTAACACACAAAATTGCAGCAAAGTAGGCACAGTCTTTCAGTAAAGGAAGACAAAATATCAAAACAGCTCATTGCACAGCCCTGAACCACGGTGCGATGAAGCACAGCTTCCTGCCTGCTTTCCCAATCCTGGCTCAGCCCGGCCACCTAACTTCCGGCAAGTAATTTGCCTTTTAATGTTTCTGTAATGCCAAAAGAACAGCCATGCCTTTAGCTATTCAATCATCACCTTATGATTTATTTATTTTAAAAATACACTTCTTCTTTTAATAACAGTGCAAAACTGTTCTAGGGTGTGGGGAAAGGTTTTTTTGTTTTGTTTTGGTAACATCACAGGTGCCAGCAAATTGGCGCTATGCAGACCTGGCTTCTGTTTCAGGTTTGCAGAACCAGATTTCTCAGAGTTTGACTTTCGAGAAGAATAGGTGCATTTGAACTGAGCGCAATGAGGGTGCTTCTAGGACAGCTCCGCTGCTCTCAAAACGTTAATTCTGTCTTCAACTTCAGTTTGTGCATTACCAGAATCAAGATGCAGTACTGCACACTCAGAGATTTAATGTCTGGAGGCCGGGGAAGAGGGAGGTGAAACCTGTTGTCAATAGAAACATTTGTCAGTGCAAGTACACATGTGTGCACACTAACCAGACACACACACAAATGTTTAAGTAATTCCTTCCATCAATAAGAGGTATCTAAGGTTGTTTCTGTGGCTGCCCTCTAAAGACAATGGACATGTCTAAACCACAGGAGGGGAGGGGGAGTATCTCACGATATGCTGACATGACATCCGAGGTATCGTGGCCGTCACACACACAAAAAGAGCTGGAGCACACGAGGGCTCCAGCGAAAATTACAAGGTAAAACAAAAACAACCCCCCGATCCCACTCTCCACCCCCCACCCCACCCTGATGGGCACAGAGCGCCTGAAGAGCTCTGTGCTCGGTTCCTGGCTCCTTGCATTTACTCACGAAGAGCCGGGACGAAACCGGGATGGCTGCCCACACCACCCACGGTCTCGGGACAAATCGGACTAAAATCCATCCCAGTTATCCTGGGGAAATGGAGGGATCATTTTCCCTGCCCCCGGAATCCCCTGGGCGTCATGTGGATGCACAGGGATGATCCCGGAGCAATCCCCAGGTAAGGCATGGTGTAGATATGCCCAATGACACAGAGTCCAAGCCGGTAAACAGAATCCCTTCTCCTTTGGGAGCCTTCTAGACAAGCAGTTTGGTGTGACGGGAGAGCAGTTTGAGGTCCTTTGTGATGCATGGCCTTGTGACCAATCCGCAGCCAAACAGCCGCTTCCCTCTTGAAAAGCCACGTTTTCTGAAAATCCTTTTGGTCCGTACTTAAAGCGGCTCCCAGGCGGTTCCGCTGCAGTGTGCCGCATCCCTCCTCATTAAGTCCTGAGTGTGCCTCTATGACATGGCTGTGACCCAGCAGTGACATGGTGGAAGGGTGCGGCTGCCCCTCCCCCCATTTCCTCTTTTACCCGTAGTAGCTGCTTTCTCTAGGGAGAGTCTCTAGCCTGCCCTTCTCATTCATAAAATCGCCGCAAGGATGTTTCTCCTCCTCTTCGGAACTGTGCAGTGCGTGCTTTGGTGATTCATAATATGCATGTAGCCTTAATTCTGAGTGCAGTAGCAGGGGAGCACACGGGAAGGGGTGGGAAACAAGCCCCTCTCGTTCCATAGGGAGGGGCTTGTTTCCCAAGAGAGCCAGGGTGGTGTAGTGGTTAGAGCATTGGACTGGGAGTCAGGAGATCGGGGTTCTAGTCCCCACTCGGCCATGGAAACCCACTGGGTAACTTTGGGCCAGTCACAGACTCTGAGCCCAACCTACCTCACAGGGTGGTTGTTGTGAGGATAAAATGGAGAGGAGGAGAATTATGTACGCCGCCTTGGGTTCCTTGGAGGAAAAAGGCGGGATATAAATGCAATAATAAAATAGATAGGCTGGCCATCTTCACAGTGCAGGGCTGGGGAAAATGGCACTACAGACGTAAGTTTAATAGGTGCTGTAGTTTCCCACCGAGAACTGCAAGTCTTGCAATGGAGAATGCTAGGCGTCCTCATTAAAACGGAAGACGCCCAGGAATCAATGGTAGAGGCCATGGCGGTTAAAATGCTCAGAGAAAGCGACCCTATGGTTCCTGGGAGGATGTCCCAGGTACCATAGGGCTGCTCAACCCTCTGGAAGAACCACCAAGGTCAGAAAGCCGACTTCGTGGAGGGGCAGGAAGGCGAGGAGACTGGAGAGGCCAGGATACGAGTTATCCTGAGCCTTCTCCAGCTTCCTTCCTTCCCTCCTCCTCCGAAGCTGAAAAGCCTGTCTAGTGAAAACACCAGAGGTCAGAGGATGGGGAGGCGAAGGTCACCTCCGCTGCTCCACCCACCCTGTTGACTTCAGCCCAAGCGGGCGTAGGAAGCTCGGAAGCCCCAGGTTTGGAGGCTTCCAAGAGCTGACTGTGCCGTCAATAGAATTCTGCCCTAAACCCCGTTTTGCACTGAATCTTTATACAGGATTTGGAGAGGACACTGCTTCAAAGAGAGGGCGGTTTCAAACAGCCCTCCTAATAGACGTCATCTGTAAGAGAGCAGCCATGGCTAACTACTGCACGAGAGACTGCCACATTGCATAGCTGTGGCAAGCGGGGTGGGGTGGGGCACTCCTCCAACTCAGTGGGGGCTGGCGGCTCCGATGCCAGTGGGGCTGTGAATCCGCTCCGGGTTTTAGTCAGAATTGGTCGGAACTCTGAAGGAGCTCTCCAAGAGTTCGGACTGAAACCCGGAGTGGATTCACCGCCCCACTGACGTCAGAGCCTCCATGTCCTGCATGTGCCCCCATGCGCCGGAGGCAACCTCGTGTGACATCTCTCCCAAGTGCCCCAGGAGATGGACGCCCGCAGCACGAGGGTTCCCCATCCTTGTACAGAACACGCTTCCCAAAAGCCAAAGGAGAGACAGGAAGAAGTGCCGGATAAGGGAGGGGACAGGTGCAGGCTCATCAGAGAAAAAGCGGGGGGGGGGGGCGGGGAGAGAGAGAAAGAAGAAGGCTATAGTTCTGGGATGAGAAAGCACATGTGCATGGGATAATAATAATAATAATAATAATAATAATAATAATAATAATAATATTTCTTACCTGCCTCTCCACTTGGATCGAGGTGGGGAACAATAGTGAATACAAAACACATAAAAACTGATTAAAAACATAGTATACATGATTAAAACATGCTTAAAACATCCTAAAAATGGTTGTGCTTTTTACACTGTATTTTGTATTTGTGCTTTTAACCTGTTGGTTGTTTTATTATGGTTTTAATTATTGTGAACCGCCCAGAGAGCTTCGGCTATTGGGCAGTATAAAAATGTAATAAATAAATAAATAAATAAATATGTTCTAAAAGCATAAGAAGAAGCACGATGGATCAGACCAAGGGTCCATCTAGTCCAGCACTCTGTTCACACAGTGGCCAAGCAGCAACTGATCGGGAAACCACAAGCAAAAAACGCAGCCTTCCACCCATGTTCCCCAGCAACTGGTGCAGATAGGCTTACTGCCTCTGATTACTGGAGGTCACATAGAGGCATCAGGACTAGAAGCCGTTGATAGCCTTTTGTAAGCCACTGTGAGAGCCTTTTTTGGCTGATGGCGGCATAAAAATGCTTAAATAAATAAATAGCCTTCTCCTCTAGGAATGTATCCAATCCCCTTTTAAAGCCATCCAAATTGGTGGCCATCACTACATCTTGTGGTAGTGAGTTCCACAGTTAAACAGTGTGCTGTATGAAGAAGGACTTCCTTATCTGTCCTGCATCTTCCATTAACCAGGTTCATGGGATGAGTGACCCCATTGGGTTCTAGTATTATGAGAGAGGCAGCAAAATGTCTCCCTCTCCACCTTCTCCACACCATGCATGGCTATGTACCCCTCTATCACGTCTCCCCTTAAGCCTCCTTTTTTCCAGGCTAAACAATCCCAGCTGTTGTCCCCTTCCACCATAAGGGGAGCTGCTCTAGCCCCTTGATCATTGGAGTTGCCCTTTCCTGCTCTTTTTCCAGCTCTACAATAACTTTTTAATAAAACTATGCAAAGCTTATTATTGGCACGACGAAAGACAAAACCCAAATGAAATTAGTAAACACCACTCGGGTTTTGGGTCGAGGCGCTCCGTAAGTAGGGTTGGCTTGCTAGGGTTCAGCTTGGCTTGCTCAGTTCTCCTCCCAGCACTCTTCCCGTGACAGTCGCCCTTCTTGTTGGGCTAGTTCATTCTCTCGCTGCTTTGACCAGGGGTGCGTTCTTGGGTGGCTGGTTGAGATGAGCCCCCCGCCCCCCCGTTGCTGTTTTCCTGCCTTGCTGTCGAAAGCAGGCCCTAGAGATGGGAGTGGATCACATCAGATAAAAAGCATTAAACTGTCATGGCCGGAATTAAGGACACTGCTGCGTGGCTGCGGGGAGGAAAAAACGCCAGAGGAGGAGGGAGACACGCAAAAGGATTCCCAAGGAACAACGTCCTCCCAACGCATTCTTTTCTAGCACGGTGCCAGACTATATTGCGTCCTAGGCAGGCGCGTTCTGAAGCCCCCGCTCGCTCACTCACCGCCCCCTCACTCGCCTGCCCACCCGCTCGCTCGCTCACTCACTGCTCCCCCCCGCCCGCTCGCCCGCCCACCCGCCCGCTCGCCGCTCCGGCTCCCCCCTCGCTCACACGCTCTGGCTCCCCCCATTGCTCGCCCGCCGCCCGCTCGCTCACTCACCGCTACGGCTCCCCCCTTGCTCGCCCACTCACCGCCCGCTCCTTCCCGCTCCTGGCTTTAAAGCCAGGACGCTGGAGTCGGGGGACAGGGCAGAGGCTTTGAAGCGGCGCGCCCAGAAGTGGCTTCATGGCGCGCCGTACTGAAGCCTCCGCCTCCAACCCCAGCATCCTGGCTTCGAAGGAGCCAGGACGCTGGGGTTGGGCGGAGGCTGGGGCGGCGGCTTTGGAACAGCACACCCGGAAGCTGCTCTAGGAGAGCAGCTTCCGGGTATGCTGTTCGGCGCCCTCGTTTGCTTGGCGCTCTAGGCGGCCGCCTGAGTTGCCCCTATGGCAGCACCGGGCCTGCACGGTGCTGGAAAATGTACAGAAAGGAGCAGCTGAAGCAAGCGGAAAGCTGAGCGGGGCAAGATCTGGAGGACGCAAAAGCTTGCTTGTTATTTTGTGACATTTTGAGCTTTATCACACCAGCGTTACACTGTGCAATCACTGCGAATTTCATGCAAAGGACTCCGAAGTTTTCCACCTTATAATCTGCTTGGATTGTGAAGTACTCCCATGCATCCTGCCTTAATTATGCTATAAAGCCAAAAGATTTGCCGTATTTAACCCCTACTTTTTGAGCGTATCTTCCGAGCCACCGCTGGGGTGCAGGAGCAGGATTTTAAAGAAATGCTTACATCTGCATAAGCTTTAAAGATAAAGACACCAAAAATTGGCACAGTAATAGATATTAGGGAGAGCTTTAAGCATACCAAGTTTGAATTGAATTGGGTCATCCGTTGATTTTTTAATGATTTTTTACATTCCCCCCTTAAACTCACTTCCTGGTATGCAAATGATCGCTGTCGCTTGGTAGCAAAACAACACAAAGGAGAAAGCTTAGCGCTACAGGGATAATCCGAGGGAAGCAGGTACGTGGGATGAAGCTCTTTAGCTGGACTTACTTAGGCTATTTCTACAGCAGCCCGGTGTAGAGGGAGGGAGTGGGGAGGATCTCGCAAGATCCTGACCGCGAGATCCTCCTCTTAGTCCACATGCGGGCGTGACATCCCGGGAGGAAGGAAGGTGTTGCACCTGCCATTTAAAATATATCTTTTTAAAGGAGGTGAGTGCACGTGCACTACAACTAAATGTAAGGGTTAAAAAAAGAAGGCCCGACCCCCCCCCCCCCGACCCCAATTCCTCCCGGCCCAGTTCCTTCCCTCTACTGATCCCCGCTACTTGCGGGGAGGAGAGAAGAAGCCGGGACGGGCAGCCACACCTCCTGTGGTCTCGGGACAATCCCCAGACCACAGGAAGAATCAGATTTGCCCAGGGAGCACTTATCCCTGGGAAAACCCGTTTTCGTCCCTCCTTTCTCCCAGGAGTCCCTGTGCAACATTTGAACGCACAAGGACTCGGCTGCGACCAGCCTGCATTTTCAGGTTGGTGTAGAAATGCATTCCCCGGTTGTGTAGTAGTACCCGATTGGTGTAGTAAAGGCATTCCCCGGTTGTGGCCTTTGGCTTCCTTATGAGGGAAGGCCAAAGCATTTACTTTTTTTGGTGGGGGGACAAAAACAGCTTAAACATGTGTGGGGGAGGGAGGATTTATTATTTACTCATTTTATTTATTTCATTTCTATTCCGCCCAATAGCCGAAGCTCTCTGTTCACAAAAATTAAAACCACAAAGAACAGCTTAAAGTATAAAATATGGGCCCTGTTCAGACAACACCTAAAACCACAGCTTTAACCACAGTGCTTTTTTGGCTTAAGCACAGTGGTTAAAGCTGTGGTTTAAGGTGTCTTCTGAACAGGGCCATGGAAACTTAAACTACACTGGGCCTGTTCGGACAACATTCGGGTGGCCATATGGAAAGGAGGACAGGGCTCCTGTATCTTTAACAGTTGTAGAGAAAAGGGATTTTCAGCAGGTGTAATTTGTATACATGCAGCACCTGGTGAAATTCCCTCTTCATCACAATAGTTAAAGCTGTAGTAGCCCTCCTCTCTTTTCTTTCTGGTCAAGGGGGCAGGGCTCCTGCAGCTTTAACTGTTGTGATGAAGACGAAATTTCATCAGGTGCTACATGCATTCAAATGACACTTGCTGAAATTCCCTTTTCTATACAACTTTAAAGATACAGGAGCCCTGTCCTCCTTTTCATATGGTCACCCTAGACAACATACTAAGCCATGGTTAGGCTGCTAACCCTTTTGCATCAAATGATTAGTGAGCGTGTTTAAACCATGGTTTTGTAGCCACCATGGTTAGGGACAGTTCACACGCATGCTAAGCCAAAATGTTTAGTTCAAAATGCTAATCACCAGGGCTTAGTGTGTTGTCTGAACAGGGTCAATATAAACCCACAATATAAAAGTACAACCAGAATAAAACCAAACAGCAATGCAGAAATTTAAAATACAGATTTAAAAATACAGATTTAAAATAGCAGTTAGAGTTCACCCATAACATGTTTGGTTGCAGTTAGGCCTCCCCTGATAACCTCACAATTGGATTACTGTAATGCCTCATTACATGGGGCTGCCCTTGAAGATAGGGAGGCTATGCGTCCTCTTTCACAGAAGGCAGTCCTCTGCCAGAGGAACACCCTCCATTCCAGAGATCCCAAAACTTTGGGGGTTATTGGGCACATTTGGAATTTTGAGAGTGTCATGGGTACTCTCACAAAATGGCCGGGGGGTGGTCCTTTGATAAAATGGCTGCCACAGTCCTGCTATAGCTGGTTCAGGCTCACTCCTGAGGCAATCCTTGGGGCAAATCCACCTCAAAGGTCAAAAGGCAGACAGTCGAAACAGGGTCTTGTCAGGAATTCAGGGGTCATCAGCATAAGAGACCAGCTGAAAGAAGCAGGGTCAGGAAAGCTAGGGTAAAGGTACTGGAAGCTGAAATAAGGATGTAGTTCCAGCAGCCAGCAGGTTTCAACTGAAGGCTTATAGAGCCAAGTCACCCAGCCCACATACTGTACAAGACCCAGCTAGAGCTCATTCAGAGGCTTCTGAAAGAAGTCCACCTGGATATCCCAATTCTTCTGAAGTATTGCGGGATGTCCTACTGTGTGCAGCTGAAGTTGTTCTACAAACACCCACTAGAGGATGCTGTCCCTTTCAAGACTATATGCACCAAGAGGAGAGGACTACATGATGGCGTCTCTCTGCCTGTGTAATGCAGCCCATTACAATTGCTCAAGAGAAGCAGAAAGCAGAGCCCTGAGAAGGCAAAGCAATTTCCCCTTAATCAAAGAAGTCCTATAAGTCACCATCCAACGAGTGTAATTTAGCAAAAAGGAGGGGAAAAGTTAACATAATACTGCCCATCCAGCCACTTTGGACAAATAAAAACACCTAACAGTGTCACAGGTATTCTAGATTCCTTGAACAACTAGGCCTTAAAACAGCTGTGATGGAACTAGAGGGGAAGCGACCCTGAATTTCATATTAAGTAGCGCCCGGGACCTAGTGTGAAATGTAAGTGTTGTTAAAAGCAATTGGAAACAATTATCTCAGTGCTATAAGATAGGGCGACCATATGAAAATGAGGACAGGGCTCCTGTATCTTTAACAATTGCATAGAAAAGGGAATATATTTGTATATATGGAGAACCTGGTGAAATTCCACCTTCATTACAACAGCTAAAGGTGCAGGAGCTATACTAGAATGACCAGATTTAAAAGAGGGCAGGGCACCTGCAGCTTTAACTGGTGTGCTGAAGAAAAAATTTCACCAGTTTCTCCATATATACAAATCACACCTGCTGAAATTCCCTTTTCAATACAACTGTTAAAGATACAGGAGCCCTGTCCTCCTTTTCATATGGTCACCCTATATAAGATTCAGTAAGGTATTTTTTTACCTGAGATCTCTGTAACGAATTAATTAATCCATTAATCACTTTTTATCCTGGATATTATGTTCTTGTTCTTTCTGATATAGAAGAGTTTATTACAAAAATTATAGCTAAATTTTTGCTGAGAGCAATGAGGATGCAGGCAAAAAAATTATATAATTAGAATAATTTGGGTTTTCTGTATTAATAGAGAACTTTGATCAATTTGGATAGCTTTAAAAAGGGATTGGACATTTTCCTGGAGGAGAAGGCTATCAATGGCTTCTATCCTGATGGCTATATGCTACCTCCAATATCAGAGGAAGTATGTCTGTGTACACCAGTTGCTGGGGAACATGGGTGGGAGGGTGCTGTTGCACTCATGTCCTGCTTGTGGACTTCCTATTAGGGCAGCTGGTTGAACAGAATGTTGGACTAGATCAGCCTTCCTCAACCTGGGGCGCTTCAGATGTGTTGGACTGCATCTCCCAGAATGGGCATTCTGGGAGTTGTAGTCCAACACATCTGGAGCGCCCCAGGTTGAGGAAGGCTGGACTAGATGGACCTTTCAACTAATCCAGCATGGCTTTACTTATCTTCTATGTTTTTGGACTTCTCTCTTGTAAGTTGATGTTTTTGAACTTTATTCCTCCACAGTAATTGATATAAAATCCTTATTGTGAAGTCTGTTATCTAGATCAGTACATTGAATGTTTTCTATTTATATGTAAATGGAAGATTGTCAAGGAAATCCAACACAAGTCACATTTGACTTCAAAATAGGAAACTTCTCAAAAATTAGGGGATTGGTAAAATGTTGAATGGGGAAGTCAAGAAGGACAAATATTTCCAGAACACTTCCAGGTTACTCAAAACTACAATAATAGAAGTTCAGCTAGACTGTATACTGCAGCTTAGGAAAGGTACCACCATGCTCAGAGTGATTAATGAACTATTAGAGAAAAGAAAGTTTCCTTCACAAAATCGATGACTTGCCCAAATGAGGAAAACAAAATGGAGCGCAAACTTGTACAAAAGGAATGCAAGGAGATAAGAAGGGACGCAAGAAAGATTTTGAGGAGTGTATCATTAATAACATTGAGGCCAACAATTTTTCAAAAATGGAAACTGGCAAGGGAGGCAGTTGGGTGATAATAGAGTTGTGTGATCATCAGGTGATAATTGGGTGATAGTGCAGTACTAAAGGAAGATAAGATGATTGCAGAGGTGAATGAATACTTTGCATCTGTCTTCAATGTAGAAGGTGTAAGTTAAATACCCATACCTACCTGAATTGATGGGTTCACACAACATGACAAGACACAATACAGGTTGAGTATGGGCTGAGTGTGGTGTACCATTGAACCATGGGTTGTTGTGTTGTGTGAATCCAGCTGCGCTAACGAACCATGGATTATTAACCACAAACAACCCACAAAAAGAACCCATGGCTTGTCATTGGGTTGTGAATTGTGAGTTGTTAATGGTTTGTTAGCATGGCTAGGTTATCACAACACAACAACCCACAGTTCAACAGCAATGCACACTCAACCCATACCCTGGTTTGTCGTGTTGTGTGAACCATGCCATTTTCGGGAAGGGAGTCTGGGGAACTGAGGCAAACAGTGTTGACAAGAAACTAAGTTCTACATCTTACTAACATATCGAAAGCAAATCACTGGGGCCAAATGGTATCAATCGGAGAGTTCTTAAAGAGCTCAAATGCAAAATTGCTGATCTTCTAACTAAAATATGTCACAAGTCCCTAAGATCAGCCTCTGTAACACTGGAATGGTGGTGGTGGTGGGTTTTTTGGAGGGAGGTCCTCATCACCACCCTAGGGATTTTTTAAAAAAAAGATTTTTGAAATTTGTGCAAACCTCGGCTCATTACCCTGAGTTTACTGATACCTCCCCACTCTTCACTTCTGTTTTGTCTGAGACGTTTTAACAACCAAAGTCACTCCTCCAAAACCTCATTGGTAGCATTTGGATCAATAGAATGCAAAGGTCTCTTCCACAAGCCCCCTTGGAATGGATGCAAGCTAAAACGAATTAACAGTAGTACTAGGGTGACCCTATGAAAAGGAGGACAGGGCTCCTGTAGCTTTAAGAGTTGCATAGAAAAGGGAATTTCAGCAGGAGTCATTTGTATATATGGAGAACCTGGTGAAATTCCCTCTTCATCACAACAGTTAAAGCTGCAGGAGCTATACTAGAGTGACCAGATTTAAAAGAGGGCAGGGCACCTGCAGCTTTAACTGCTATGATGAAGAGGAAATTTCACCAGGTTCTCCATATATACAAATGACACCTGCTGAAATTCCCTTTTCAATACAACTGTTAAAGATACAGGAGCCCGGTCCTCCTTTTCATATGGTCATCCTAAGGAAAGGAAAGGAACCTCTCATGCAAGCACTTGAGTCATTGCTGACTCCTAGAGGGACGCCTGCTTTCGCTGACGTTTTCTTGGCAGACTTTGTAGTGGGGTGGTTTGCCATTGCCTTCCCCAGTCATGGCTACCTTTCCCCCAGCTAGCTGGGTACTCATTTTACCGACCTCGGAAGGATGGAAGGCTGAGCTGACCTAAGCCGGCTGCCTGAGAACCAACTTCTGCTGGGATCGAACTCAGGCCGTGGGGAGAGTTTCAGCTGCAGTAACTGCTGCTTACCACTCTGTGGTCACCCTAAACAGTAGTGCTTTTGTGCAGCTCCCATTCACTTCAATGGGACTTGTGCAGGTTTTTGCTATTTGGGCTAAATAAGCAATGACACACAGAAGATTGTATCAGCATGAGAATTTAGGCTGACAATGATAATATGTGAAATTCTGATGGGGCCAAGATGGCTGCCACATGTTAACCATCATCATTTCCGTATTCTCTTCTAGTTGGTGGAATGGAATCATAGAATAGTTAGGCTGGAGGGGGCATATAAGACCATCAAGTCCAACCCCCTGCTTGAGCAGAAAATCACATTAAAGCTTATGCTCCTGATATGCCTCCTGTGTGTTGCGGCTTCGCACAGTCCTATTTAAGGAGTGAGTAAGAACTCTAGCATCTGGCTTACAGCTATTGCATATATACAAATAAACCTAAATGTGTATCCCTCTCCCTTCCCCTCCCCATCCCTACAAACTCTGATTGCCAAAACAGCCTGTGCCAATCAAGATATGTGCAATTTGGCTATGACTCATCAGCAACGCTATCTTTCCATTCAAGATAATAGATAGAGGTTACTCAATTCCACGTTTAACTCACAATTTCAGTCACTCTCCTAAGGATGACGTTTCGAATCCAGGTGCAGCCTTGGATGGAGTATCAATGGATTTCAACCTTTAGGTCCTAATCCTGCCCTCTTTTGTATCTGGTCACTAGGCAGGGCTCCTCCAGCTTTAACTGCTGCAATGAAGAGGGAATTTCACCAGGTGCTGCACACATACAAACGACTCCTGCTGGAATTCCCTTTTCTATCCAACTGTTAAGGATACAGGAGCCTTGTCCTCCTTTTCATATGGTCACCCGACCCAGTGTGTATTCACCGCCCCACTGATATCGGAGCTACCAGTCTCCACTGGACAGGCCTTGCCTTCAGATAAAGGATACCTTCCCATGTATAAGAGGACACATGGCCACTCCAAGTTGGAGGTCTCTTTCGCAAGTCCCAGTGAAATGAAAGTGAGTTGAAGCTAATTAACAGCAGGGCTTTTGTGCAGCTCCCATTCATTTCAATGTATCTTATTTTTAAAAAACATGTCTTGGCCACCTTTCAGGGCAGAAGCCCTTCTAAGGCAGCTTACAGCAATAAAATACAGAAAAACAGTTAAAATATTAAAAGCGGTAAAAACATAAATGCAATAAAATAGTAATAAAAGCGAACAATAAAACCAGCAGGAATGACAATGGCCAAAGCAGCAACAGCAGTCATAACACGAGAAGGCCACAGTAAACCGATACATTTTCCAAGGCCTTCTTAAAAGCCTGCAATGGGGCCACTGTGGCGAAGGCCCTCGCATGTGTGGTTCTCACGGGTGGGCAAATGAGAAGGCCTCTCTTTTTGATCTTAATGTGCTTCAGCTGATATGGGTGAAGTTATTTGGTTCCAAACCATTTAAGACTTGAAAGGTCAAAACCAGCACTTTAAATTGGGCTCAGAAACACACTGGTAATGAGAGCAAGGGACCTGAACAGGAGAATTTCCTGCTCAGCTGTGTATTCTTGGCTCGGACAGGCGCCTTGTCATTCACTTATACAATAATTTCCAACATACTCTAAACTCCTCTTTGATTCGTGCCATCAGGCTAGCTGAGAGGGATCAAAAACATCTTGTAGTCTTCAGAAGATTTTGTAAAAGCACAGAGGAGCCGCTCCAGTTCCTGAGCGATTGCGAAAACTCTTCCAGGTTAATTAATTTGGATTAAAAACAGAGATTATCAGAGGATCGAGAGCTCACACACCCACAACGATGGGCTGAAAGGTTGGAAGAATTAATCTCACTACTACCACACTGTAGGCAGCTTTGGACATCTCAGCAAGTGCCAGCATGCCCTTGTGAGGCTCACTCGTGCTTCCGATTTACATGCTTCTGCTGCAACCTCCAGAAGAAACTCATCCAGAGGGGTATCTGCGCATTTCCCCCTTGGATATTTCCCCTCAAACACAAAAGGCAAGTGCATCAGTGACTTACATATGCACTAGTCCCAGAATCGCCAACGTGGTGCCCACGATTTTGTGTGTTGGAGCTGCGATCACCACCACCACTGCCCTGTACCATACTTATGTTCTTGGGGGTTACTTTTCTTTAGGGGTTTCTCTTCTGTGGCACCCCGGCTGTGGAACGAGCTTCCCGGAGAGGTCCGCCTGGCACTTACACTGTATTCTTTTCGTCGCCAGCTGAAGACCTTTTTATTTTCTCAGTATTTTAACATCTAAATTTAAACTTTGCTGTTTTAATTCTGTATTTTAATCCTATCTTAATTTCTGCTGTGTGGTTTTATCCTGGTTGTGCTTTTTATATTTTGTATTTGGGTTTTTAGCTTGTTGGATGTTTTATTATGTTCCTAATGGTTTTAGTTCTTGTGAACCGCCCAGAGAGCTTCGGCTATTGGGCAGTATAAAAATGTAATAAATAAAATAAATAGTCTCACAAGTACGCCGTCTGGCGAACGAGTGTTTTGTGACTGGCCACATCTACCGTGGCAGCCATTTTAAGAATGGGCAAGGCCTACCGTGGCAGCCATTTTAAGAATGGGCAAGGACTACCGTGGCAACCATTATGTGACAGTGCCAGAACATTCTTAACATTCCAAATGGGCCCACTGACCCAAAAGATTGCGGACCCCCTGCAAGTCAGTGCTGCTTCTAATGGCTAAAGGCAGCCTGGGGACCAGGGCTGGCCTTAGAAGTGGGTGAGCTGGGCAGTCACCTAGGGCGCTGAACTGAGGGAGGCCCCAAGCAAAGCTAAGAGGGGTGACCTGCCCTAGGCCCCATAAACCTGGGTAACCTGCAAAGGTGACCATGGAGGTGGGTGGGGTGGGGTGGAGGGGAGGGGAGGGGGAAGAACCAAAGGCACTTCTCACTGGGACACTATTTATCCCAAAGCTGGCCCTGATGAGGACAACTCCACACTTATATCTGTTTTACGACCAATTTTAATTGCTGTGGCTTCCCCAAAAGAACCTGGGAGTTTTAGTGACAATGCTGAGAATTCTATTAGCGATCCCTTTTACAGAATGACGGCTCCCAGGGTGCCTTAAGGAGAGGGAATGACTTTTAAACCATCTTAAATCTGTGGTGCAGATATGCCCTGGTTATATTATTCAGAGCCTGGCTAAAGGAGTGAGATTAACAAACTAGGGTGTCCATACGAAAAGGAGGACAAGGCTCCTGTATCTTTAACAGTTGTTAAGAGAATTTCAGCAGGTATTATTTGTATGCAGGCAGCACCTGGTGAAATTTCCTCTTAAGCACAACAGTTAAAGATGCAGGAGCCCTGCCCTTTTTTGTATCTCGTCACTCCATATTCTATACACTCTAGCTATACTAGAGTGATCAGATACAAAAAGAGGACAAGGCTCCTGCAGCTTTAACTGTTGTGATGAAAAGGGAATTTCACCAGGTGCTGCAGGCATACAAGTGACCCCTGCTGAAATTCCCCTTTTCTGTACAGCTGTTAAAGATACAGGAGCCCTGTCCTCCTTTTCATATGGTCACCCTAAGAAAGGCATTTTTGTGTAGGGTGACCATATGAAAAGGAGGGCAGGGCTCCTGTATCTTTAACAGTTGCATAGAAAAGGGGAATTTCAGCAGGTGTCATCTATATATATGGAGAACCTGGTGAAATTCCCTCTTCATCACAACAGTTAAAGTTGCAGGAGCTATACTAGAGTGACCAGATTTAAAAGAGGGCAGGGCACCTGCAGCTTTAACTGTTGTGATGAAGAGGAAATTTCACCAGGTTCCCCATATATACAAATGCCACCTGCTGAAATTCCCTTTTCAATACAACTGTTAAAGATACAGGAGCCCTGTCCTCCTTTTCATATGGTCACCGTAATCTTACAAATGTATCAAATGTGCAGAATTCTGTCTCTGGCTGCAGTCCTTTGTACTCCTAACTGAGAGTCAGCCCTATCAAACACAGTAATATGTACCAAGCAAATACTTCCCAAGAGAAACAAGGAGCATTTATTATCACTATTCATAGCAGACCTATCAATCGCTCATGGTAGATCTATATTGAGATAGCTGTAAACAGTTGTCTCTAACTTTATCTTCAATCATGTAGATCGTTTTCAACTTGATCAGCATAGTAGACCATTTGTACACAAAGTTATTTCCGACGTGGCTTAGCTCATTCGTCCTCAACCTGGTGCTCTCCAAATGTGACTACAGCAACCATCATTCTTAGATATCATTGGTCCTGCTGGCTAAGAATGATGGGAGTTGCAACCGAACCCATCTGAAGGCCACCAGGTTGGGGAAGGCTGGTCAACCATGATCAGGCTTTGGAACAAGTTCCAAAAGTATATATTATACATTTGTTTCAAGACAGAGCATAGCATTTGCCTAACTAAAGCTGAGAGTGTCCTTAGCTTGCAGTCTAAAGAATGGAAAGTAAAGCCCCCTGACTATAAGCCTTTTTCAATTGCAATTACTCAGTCAAGCTTTGCACAAAGAGCACCAGTAACTTTCAGAGTAATTGCTTTAGTTTTCTTTATTCTAGCCAGCCATGCAAGTATGTTTAAAGAATTGGTTATTCTTTAACCATGCATTGGTTGTTTCTCGGCAAATAACCATGCATTGGTTATTTCTCAGTTGGACTACTGCAACCTTCTTCTCACTGGCCTTCCTTCTTCTCACATCAGTCCATTGGTTTCTGTTCACCACTCTGCTGCTAAGATCATCTTCTTGGCTCGCCGCTCTGACCATATTACTCCACTTCTGAAATCTCTTCATTGGCTTCCAATTCACTTCAGAATCCAATATAAACTTCTCCTGTTAACCTACAAAGCTTTTCACTGTCTAGCTCCTTCCTATCTTTCCTCTCTCATCTCACACTATCGCCCCGCTCGTGCTCTTCCCTCCTCTGATGCCATGTTTCTCGCCTGCCCAAGGGTCTCTACTTCCCTTGCTCGGCTTCGTCCATTTTCTTCTGCTGCCCCTTATGCCTGGAACGCTCTTCCAGAACATTTGAGAACTACAAGTTCAACCGCAGCTTTTAAAGCTCAGCTAAAAACTTTTCTTTTTCCTAAAGCTTTTAAAACTTGATTTTGTTCTGACTTTTATACTGCCTGTTTGGTGCATTCTCTTCCCCTCCTTATTGTTTTATTATGACTTTATTAGAATGTAAGCCTATGCGGCAGGGTCTTGCTATTTATTGTTTTACTCTGTACAGCACCATGTACATTGATGGTGCTATATAAATAAATAATAATAATTATATATATATATATATATATATATATATATATATATATATATAAAACAAGAACCTACAAGAACAGTGGGTAGCAGGCATCACCTTTGAAGAGACCTCCTGCTGTCTATCACAAATGTCTCTTCTAAGATGTCTGGTGCTATCAATGACTGGGTTCAGACAACACAATAACCAATGGTGGTTTAAACAGTTAACAGTTGGTTATTTAACCCACCATGGGTTATCATGTTGTGTGGAAGGAGTTTTTTTAAAACCAAAGGTTGATTATTTGGTTGAAATAACCAATGCAAATAACCAGCACTGTGTAGCGTTGGCTATTTGAACCACCATTGGTTATCGTGTTGTGTGGAGGGCACCATTGGTTATTTCATCAGCCACAGAGTCACAAAGCAAGAGCGATCAGAGCTGCGGCTGCTACTCTAGTTCAGATGGCAGGATAGATTTTTGGCAGCAATGGCTGAGAGAGGGTGAGGGATGAGTGAGTCAACTCAGTGTGGACTAATAGTCAACACAACACTGATCCTAATCCAGACCACGGTTGGTTATTAGCATGTTGTGTGGGGAGTAATCCCTAGATAAACAACGGTCGAGTTGTTTATTACCTCACCGTTGACTACCGTGTGTCCAAACGTAGCCATTACGTGTGCAACAACTAAAAGCGATGAATGTGAGCATTATTATGCAGTTAGAGCTATTGTTTCCTTTTCCACCCCTGAAAAAAACCCTTTCATTTGTTCAATGGTTTCATTTCTTTCAAGCAGAAAATAATAATAATGATAACCTTTAAATTTTCCCACAGTGCTAAGCTAAAACAGAGTTTTAGGCTATGAGTTCACATAAATCTAGAACACACACACACACAAAAAGAGTTAAAAAAAAGAGTTAAAGCTACAAGAGCATACATTTTCTCTCACGTTTAACCAACTTCCCAGAACCAATCCCATAAAACAACAACACTCCCTCACTACTACTTTTTCTTTTCTTTTGCTTTTTAAGTTAACACGATCTATAAGCCCCTTGAATACTTGAGTAGAAGTAGCTTAAGAACCACCTTGAAATCAATTTTTCTCTGGGATTAACGAGCAACTTTTTTATTCGTCTGCAAAACTGGTCTTTGTTTATCAGTGAGAATGTCCATCACATGCTATGCTAGGATTTTAGAAGGGGCAAAAGTGCTGAACACAGCAGTATCTGGAGTGAGTCCTGCACCATCTTTCCCCCCCTTCCATTTCTTCCATTTATATCACATACATTAGGGTGACCATATTTGGGAAACCAAAAAAGAGGACACCGTGTGTGTGGGGGGGGAAGCAGCTTTCTGAGTCCTGCAGAAAGTACGTTATTCTCCCGCCACCTTAAAGAACCCGATTGGAGTGGAGGATGGGAAAGGATTTCATTCTGTACCACCACCATCCACTCCAATTGGGGCCTTTTCTATAATGTCCACGAATGACCCACTTTCCCCTTTAAGACCTCAATTGGAGCTCGGGGTGGGGGAATGATGTGCCTCAAGAAAGCATGTCATTCCCTCCTGCCATGCTAATGGTAGCCTTAAAGAGGAAGGTGTGTCATTCCAGGACATTATTGAAAATTATAGAAAATCCCCCCTGACACCATGGAAAGAACAAAAACCAGGACAAATCCGGGGAAATCCTGACAGTTGGTCAGCCTAACATACATAGTAAATTATCTGTTTTCCTCTCACACCCAACGGAAGAGAAAACACTCGCTTAGGAAACAGAAATTGCAGCTGGAGATTCCACTGCAGAATGCAAAGCTTTGAGTACAAACTCAGCATGACTTTGTCCACATTGAATTTTCAAATGCTGGGATATTTCTGATGTACCAGCATTGCAAAACTGTTTCTGGAGGGTTAGCCGTGTTAATTCCTGGGCCCTTTCTACACCTAAGGATTATCCCAGGAAAATGGAGGGATCGTCCCGGCCTGCTCCTGGGATCCTGTGTGTCATTTGGATGCACAGGGATGATCCCAGGACAATCCCGAGGAAAAAGGCAGGTGTAGAAACGGCCCTGGTTGCAAAAACAAAAAAGGTTTGTGGCACTTTAGGGATTAACAGATTTTTGCTGGCATAAACTTTGGTGGACACAGTTTTCCACCAAACAATGTGCCTATTGAGCATGTCACAAAATATAAATTCTTAGGAACTTGATGCAATGAAGGTAATGAACAAACACAAGAGATAAATGCAAGAATTGAAATGGCAAAAACTGCATTTATCTAAATGAAACAACTGCTATGTAATTGGGACCTTAAATCTGACACGAAGGACTTGGATGGCAAAATGTTACATGTTTTCAATAGTATTTTATGGAGTGGAGGGTTGGACACTTAAAAAAAACACTTTGAGGGAAATTGAATCTTTTGAAATGTGGCTATACCGATGTATGTTGACTGAGTGAATAACAAATGAGGATGTATTTTGTAGGGTAGTAAACACCATCAAAAGAAGAAAATTCCAATATCTTGGTCATATTATTCCAGGAGAAAAATATACCGTGCTCCAACTTATTATTAAAGGGGAAATTGGAGGGAAAAGCTCAGTTGGAAGAAGACGAACATCATGGCTAAAAAACTTGAGGGAATGGTATATAGCATACGGGTATTTAGAACAGTGGCGTCAAAAACAAAAATAGCTGTATTGATAGCGAACCTCTGATAGGAGAAGGCACCATAAGAAGAAGGACATGGTCCCCTCAGTCAAATGCACGAAGTGTTAACCTCACAATGGCAGAGTTATACACACATGCAGGCCGATGAAAACTTGTCAAAAGGAATTGAAACGCAAAAACTACAGGCAGGCAGTGACGATCGCCTTAAGTGTTGCCATTCACAAAACAGTTTGGGCTGATAACACAACCATCATCGTGATCTGATTAACATATATAGTGATTTAAAAAAAAAAGCTTTGGAGGAATAGAAATGTAATAAATAGATAAACCTCTGACTTTATTCAAAATGCAGGGAACAGAATTGTTCTCCCAGCAATTTCGTGTTCATACCTGGCTTTGAAATTATTTTGTTCAAGAATGCAAAACTGCCCTTCATCTGCAAGGTAGGCGGATTTAACCATTCATTAACTCATACAATTAATAGACAGTGATTTCTTTAATTGGGCGATGGATCTAAATATTTCAATTAGACACCATGGGCAAATCGGATGGAATAGGGATTCCATGCATTTTGAGCTTTGAGGCCCCGATCTGGTGAAACACCAAGGGGTTCCCCCCCCCCCACCGCCCCCTGGTCTCATCTGTTTCAGGATTTCTGAGAGCTGAGGTATGGCTGGGCCTCCAGAGATGAAGCCCTAAAGACAGAAACCAGAAAGGGGAAGAGAGAGAGAGAGAACCTTTTTCCCACAGGAAACTTCCATCCGTGTTGTCTTTTGCCTAAGGTGAATTCTGTATCTGTCATTAAAAATTACTGCTGTCAACCGTAATGCATCAGAGAGGCAGGGTGGGGAAAGGAGGAGGGACTGGGTTGGGCTGGGCATGGTGGTCTGGAGAGGGGATTTCATATCTGAGGGTGGTGGGAGTGAGGCTCACACCTTGACTTCACCTGTCAGCTGCAGCAAAAACGTTTGAGACAGAAGCCATTTGGTTTTTTATTATTATTTCGTAAGCAGCCAACTTGAGTGCTGGTTTCTAAACTCCCCCCCCCCCGGGGGATTGGGGTTGGAAAACACAGTTAATGAATTAAGATGCAATCCTATACCAAAAGTCCTACAATTCCCAGCATTCCCCAGCCAGCTGGCTGAGGAATGCTGGGAGTTGTAGGTAGAGATGTGAAGGCCCGGGAAAAACCTGGAAGTATTCGGAGGAAAACAAGTCCCCCCACCCGTTTTTTTCCAAAGCCTTTTGTAGGTTTTTTCCAAAAAAATTGGAAAAAATTTTTAAAAAATGAAGAAAAAACGGATTACGGGAGGTTTTATTTAAGCATGATGAATAAAATGTTTAAGACAAGGTGTTCAGAGATTTACTTCTCCAAATGATTTCTAAAAACTGTACAGTATGAGATTATTACAATGCCTGTGCACCAAAGACAAGCAAGTCCTAGGTTGCAAACTGAGACTACAACTCTCAAATGCAAGAGGAAGATGCATTTCTGTCTCTAGGGGGCAGCACTGCCATTGAAGCTAGTTAAAGGAAGCCAGATTCCAGCTGGACATCAGGAAAAACTTCCTGACTGTTAGAGCAGTATGACAATGGAATCAGTTACCTAGGGAGGTTGTGGGCTCTCCCACACTAGAGGCATTTAAGAGGCAGCTGGACAACCATCTGTCAGGGATGCTTTAGGGTGGATTCCTGCATTGAGCAGGGGGTTGGACTCGATGGCCTTGTAGGCCCCTTCCAACTCTGCTATTCTACGATTCTATGATACTGTGAAGCAGGAACTGAAACTAATACTGATAGCTATAGGTCAGGAAATGAGTCTGATTAAATTTCATGCATATTCATTGAATCTTTGCCCCCCCTTTTTTCTGAGTACTTTTTATGGGAATGGGGGCTTTATGCCTTGATACTAGAGGACTAGCGGAGACAATAATAATTTTCTTTGTTACTAATGTTGGTGGTTTCTTCAGTTGTTGTTTTTTAAAATTGTTTTTTGCCTGCTCCTCATAAATCAGCAGAACCGAAGAGGTTCCTTACAGTTCAGGTGTTCCTAACAGTTCAGCAGCTTGTAGCTCCATTTGTTACCAAAAAAAAAAAAAAAAAAGTAAATTAAATTTGTAATAATTGTTTGAATACACTAGTTTTAATATACCAAATGTAATAATTTTATGCCAAACCAACTTGGACATAATTACATTTTATGTTCCTAAAATAACAAAGTGACTTTCAATCTGTAAAAAGTGCTAATATTGCATTATTTCAATTTTTCCGAAAATTTCCATTTCCCCCGAAAAAAACGGAAAAAAACCCCGTTTTTTTTCCATGGCTTCAAAATTACTGGAAATTTTACATCTCTAGTTGTAGGACTTTTTTTCTGTCTAAATATCCATAGGATGGCAACGTTAATTGCATTTCTTTCCCCACCTTTCCTTCAAGGAATTCAGGGCAGCATACAAGGTTCTACCCTCTATTATCGTTTCACAAGTACCCAGTGAGGTAGGCCAGTCGGAGAGTGACTGACCCAATGTGCTTCATGGATGAGTGGGGTTTTGAATCTAGGGTGGCCACTTATGAATCACCAAAAAAGAGGAGAAAACAGGGCACCTATTTGCATTCCTTTTGCGTATGCTAATTTATATGCATAGACACAAATTTAGGGATCATTATTATAATTTAAATAGAAATGCACTCCATCTCCCTGTAGTGTACAAGGCTGACCAGGCGACCCATGCGCCTGCTGGTTCAGTCTGCTGTGCAGGTGTGTTGATGGGCAACTTCAAGGGCCCTTAGCTCTTCCTGCTGCTGGTAGTTTATCTTTAAACAGGATTTGGACTGGAAAATCCTTCCAAATGAAGATGTCTTCAAACAGAGGACTGTCTTCTGTAAAAGAGAATGCATGGCCACTGTAGCTGCTGACAGAAAGGTAGATCCTATGTGGGTCAAGGCAACCCTAAGATCTGGATACAACCTCTGACATTTTAACCTTGCCTCCCCTGTCCAAGCACCCTCCAGATAGCTTAGGCCTCAGCTAGACCAGGGGGTTTGTCAGCGATGATCTCACGATTTTATGATCGTTAGATCATCACCCTGGTCTACACGTGGCATGTGACATCGCACCCACTATTTTGTTTGTTTTTTTGTTAAAGCAGACAGAGCGCACGAGTGCTCGTGCGAAAAATGGTGAGTTGTTGTTGTTGTTTTTAAAAAATACTTTCTCTGCTCCCCCACCCCCACCCCCGTGCGCAGTTCCCGGCTCCTCGCGGTCACTCGCGAGGAGCCGGGACAAACCGCGACGCCCACCCACACGTTCGGCGGTCTCGGGATCAGCCTGAGACCGCGGAAAAAGCGGGCTAGAACTGTAGGGCGAGATCCAGGGGAAAGGGAGGGACCATCCCTCCCTGCTCTTGGGAGGACCTGTGTGTCATGTGGACGCACAGGGACGAACCTGGGGATCACTAGCTATCACCTTGGTGTGGCTTTCCAGTTGTAGGCCTGCTTAAACCGCAACAGTTTGAAATTGGCAAAACAAACGGAAGGCGTTATTAATTAACTATTGTTTGAGCAGGCCTTTGAAGAAGGCCGTGGCGGATGAAGCACACAGTTAGCTGCATTGCTAGTAATTATTAGCAAGTTGTAATTATAATAACTGCACCCCATCGGTTAGAACACCCTCTTTCTGCTATATATATATAGGTATATCAGCAACACCTGTCTTAGCTTGGCATCCTTGCTTAACACCAGCTTTGCATGCTAAGAATGCTCTTTCACAACGCAGGGCCTCTAAAGCCTGCAGGCTAGTTAAACATCTGATCTTCTTCCTCATTGGTACAGTGGCGCTTATGACTTCAGAATGCAATGTTCTCTACTTAAAAGGGTAGAGCTGCATTGGAAAAACAGCCATCCGTCAGGCCTCCTGACACACATATCCAAATACTATCAGCACTGTAGGTAACATTCAGGCGGTTTGGCCTCGTTGGATGTGGGTGTTTACCCCCAGGTATGCGTATTTGGTATTTCCAGTTTCCATGAGCCACGCAGGGCACGGATGCACAACTCCAAAAGATCCCCCCTTCCAGGGATCAGCCCCTCTCTATTTTGCGCCACCCTATTTGGGACGGCAAAACAGGAAGGGGATTTAGGACGTTTTTCAGGGAGGGAGTGTGTGAACGACTCCAAACTCTTCCCAGAGAGCACACAGTACGTTCTCTTTTGTATAGTTTGAAATGTGTTTTCTCTCTCTCTTTCTCCCTCTCTCCATACAGCAAGAGAAATAGAGGGAGGGTGGCCATGTGTCTTATTTTACAGTGTAGGGTGACCATATGAAAAGGACAGTTGCATAGAAAAGGGTATTTCAGCCGGTGTCATTTGTATGCGTGAAGCACCTGGTGAAATTCCCTCTTCATCCCAACAGTTAAAGCTGCAGGAGCCCTGCCCTCTTTTGTATCTGGTCACGCTAGGCAAGGCACCTGCAGCTTTAACTGTTGAGAAGAGGGAATTTCACCAGGTGCTGCATGCATACCAGTGACACCGGCTGAAATTCCCTTTTCTGTGCAACTGTTAAAGATACAGGAGCCCTGTACTCCTTTCCATATGGTCACCCTATTATAGTGGACAGTCCTCTATTTGAAGGACTGTCCTGATTTAAAGACAAAGATCCTGGACAGCCGACTGAACAGGCAGGCACATAGGTCACATGGTCATAGTCTTCTGCACCCTGGTGAGATGGGCTGTACTTCTATTTAAATTACAATAATTATTCCTAAATGTGTATCTATCCAGATAACATAGCAAATGAAAAATTTATACGAATTGCTTCCCTCTTTGTTTGGACATTTCCTCTTTGGTGTGATTCATAAGTGATAACTCCGCAGGACAGCCAATTAAGAACATAAGAGGAGTTCTGCTGGATCAGACCAAGGGTCCATCTAGTCCAGCACTCTGTTCACACAGTGGCCAACCCACAAGCAGGACAGGAGTGCCACAGCACCCTCCAACCCATGTTCCCCAGCATACTGCCTCTGATACTGAAGGTAACATAGAGCCATAAGGAGGAGGAGCCATTGATAGCCTTTTCCTCCAGGAATTTGTCTAACCCCCTTTTAAAGCCATCCAAATTGATGGCTGACCAAATTCTCCCAGGCCGGAACTACATGGGGGATTTACTCTGGTGCTACTGCACTTCACACACGTATCTACACTATTTTATTTACTTATTTATTTATTTATTTATTTATTACATTTTCATACCGCCCAATAGCCGAAGCTCTCTGGGCGGTTCACAAAAATTTAAACCATGAAAAGCATAATAAAACAACCAACAGTCTAAAATCACAAATACACAATACAGTATAAAAAGCACAACCGGGATAAAACCACACAGCACAAATTGATATAGATTAAAATACGGAATTAAAACAGCGAAGTTTAAATTTAAGTTACATTTTTGTTGTTTATTCGTTCAGTCGTTTCCGACTCTTTGTGACTTCATGGCTTTCTGTCGGTCGTTGCCACGCCTAGCTCCCCCAAGGTCAAGTTTTGAAAACAGTATATGGAGTGTGTCCTGGGCCCCAACAGTTGTGAAAACTGTTATAAAGCACTTTAAAGTGCTTTAAAGCAGTAGTGTAGATCCTGCCCAACATATGACATTCCCCCCTCTCCGCAGCAACCACAGTTTTCTTGTTGTAAAACCCGCATTTTTAAAAAGTTGTTTTGTGATGGATTTTCCCGTTGCACCAGCTTCAGTGCAGTTTGGGAGTCTGTAGGGTGACCATATGAAAAGGAGGACAGGGCTCCTGTATCTTTAACAGTTGCATTGAAAAGAGAATTTCAGCAGGTGCCATTTGTATGCATGCAGCACCTGGTGAAATTCCCTCTTCATCACAGCAGTTAAAGCTGCAGGAGCTATACTAGAGTGACCAGATTTAAAAGAGGGCAGGGCACCTGCATCTTTAACAGTTGCATTGAAAAGAGAATTTCAGCAGGTGCCATTTGTATGCATGCAGCACCTGGTGAAATTCCCTCTTCATCACAGCAGTTAAAGCTGCAGGAGCTATACTAGAGTGACCAGATTTAAAAGAGGGCAAGGCACCTGCATCTTTAACAATTGCATTGAAAAGAGAATTTCAGCAGGTGCCATTTGTATGCATGCAGCACCTGGTGAAATTCCCTCTTCATCACAGCAGTTAAAGCTGCAGGAGCTATACTAGAGTGACCAGATTTAAAAGAGGGCAGGGCACCTGCATCTTTAACAGTTGCATTGAAAAGAGAATTTCAGCAGGTGCCATTTGTATGCATGCAGCACCTGGTGAAATTCCCTCTTCATCACAGCAGTTAAAGCTGCAGGAGCTATACTAGAGTGACCAGATTTAAGAGGGCAAGGCACCTGCATCTTTAACAGTTGCATTGAAAAGAGAATTTCAGCAGGTGCCATTTGTATGCATGCAGCACCTGGTGAAATTCCCTCTTCATCACAGCAGTTAAAGCTGCAGGTGCCCTGCCCTCTTTTAAATCTGGTCACTCTAGTATAGCTCCTGCAGCTTTAATTGTTGTGATGAAGAGGGAATTTCACCAGGTTCTCCATATATACAAATGACACCTGCTGAAATTCCCTTTTCTATGCAACTGTTAAAGATACAGGAGCCCTGTCCTCCTTCGCATATAGTCAGCCTAGAGTCTGTCCGACCTCAACTTGTGATACTGGCTTCGGAGGCAGCAGTGTGAGAAGGGAGGGAAAGTTGCATCAGCAAAGGGTGGACCCGAGGAGAGGAACTGCTTTCACCGTCCGCTGATCATGTGTTGTTTTTTCCCAAATGACTCTTACTCCCAAGAAAGTCAGCATGTTATGTTTTTTTTAAAAAAAATCCCCATCCATGCAGGTATGCATATTCGCAGATGATAAATGACCTCAAGGAACGAGCTGAAAACAGCCCGGATAAACATGTCTACTCAGAAGTAAATCACATTGCCTTCAGTTGCACTTACTCAGGACAGATGGGGAGAGAGGTGTGGGGAATTAGGGTTGCTTGGCCTTTTGTTTGCAATCCCTCCTTATCCACCGCAGCGGACTTGCGCGTGTTCAATGACTTTAAAGACAGAAGTACGTCGATGTCTTTCGTTTTCAGTCTCTCTTGATCCGCGACAGCGGGCCTGCACGTAACTATAATGACTTTAAAAGCTTATCACGTTTTGTTTTTCCTGAAATGAGCCTCAAAGTCATCGCGTTGCTTTGGGATGACTTTTCACCTTTTAAAATCTCCACTTCTGTGCTGGGAACAGCCCGCTGAACATGACGGCTCAGAAGTAACTCCCAATGTCTTCCACTACACTTACTCAGCACAGGAGCAGAGCGAGGGGTGGGGAAGGGAATTGCTTTACCTTTTGTTTCAAAACTTGCTCATCTGGAGGAGCGGATCTGTGCATAAGGTGAATGGGACTTCTTTTTTTTTTAAAGGGAGTTTGTTGATGCCATGAGACTCCACCCACATATGCCCAAACTAATGCTGTTTCTTGTGCAGACTGCCACGCAAAAGCCATTTCTTCCTTTTTCTTTTTTCTTTCTTTCTTGCCTTTTTTTTTAAAAATACACCACTTTAATTGGCTGTGTGTGCAAAGGAGGAGCAAATCTGAAGGGATGAAAATGCGGTTTTAATTTGAAGCATATTGGAAAATGCCTCCGTGTAGATGGAGCCCCATTAGAAGGTACTGCAACTGGATTTTGCATTGCATCAATACGTATAGAATCATAGAATAGTATTTATTTATTTTATTTTATTACAGTTCTATACCGCCCCACAGCCAAAGCTCTCTGGGCGGTTTACAACAATTAAAAAGGGTAAACATTAAAAGTATACAAAATTTAAAAACCACCAAAAACATAAAAAACAGTATAAAAACAACAGTATCCATTTAAAAACAACAATTCTGGGGTCCATTAAAAACAAACTTAACGTTGTTAAATGCTGTTAAAATGCCTGGGAGAAGAGAAAAGTCTTGACCTGGCACTGAAAAGATAACAATGTTGGTGCCAGGCGAACCTCATCGGGGAGATCATTCCACAGTCGGGGGCAACCACTGAAAAGGCCCTCTCCCTTGTTGCCATCCTCCGAGCTTCCCTCGGAGTAGGCACTCGGAGGAGGACCTTAGATGTTGAGCGCAGTGTACGGGTAGGTTCATGTGGGGAGAGGCGTTCCATCAGGTATTGCAGTCCCAAGCCATTAGTAGAGTTGGAAGAGGCCTATAAGGCCATCGAGTCCAACCCCCTACCTGACAAATGGCTGTCCAGCTGGACCTTGAATGCCTCTCGTAACCCACTACCTCCCTAGGTCATTGGCTCCATTGTTGTGCTGCTCTAACAGTCAGGAATTCTTCCTGATGTCCAATCTAGCTTCTTGTAACTTGAGCCCATTATTCCGCGTCCTTTACTTTGGGATGATGGAGAAGAGATCCTGGCCCTCCTCTGTGGGACAGCCTTTCAAGAGTGCTATCATGTCTCCCCTCTGTCTTCTCTTCTCAAGGCTAAACATGTAGTGCAGTCTCAGCACTTTCTGGAAGGAGAACAAAGGCAGATTGCAGCTAGCAGCCCCAAGGAGTTCTCCCTTTCTTGCTGTGCGGAGGGTGCTTTCAAAGCTATTAAAAAATAAAAAAGGGAAAATAAGTAAAAGTTAAGCACTCTTCCAACATTTGGGGGTAGTGCTCTCCTCCAAAAGTCTCCTTTTATTCGAGCACCAAAAATGCATCCGTTCAGCTCACACTATTCCCCGGCCAGACCACATGGTGGTATACTGAAGAACTAATTAAATATCAGTGTGTTCCAACTCTCACTACAGTATGACAAGGATGGAGCATTCCCCAAGCGGGTGCCCACCATACTCATTTTTCTTGCACGTCCATTTTTGCACCCAAATGCCAACTGGAAGCTAGCATTGGGAACATGTCCCTGAATGCATTTACTCATCAAGAAAAGATGTACTTCATCTATAAAAACATATGCGCTACAAAAGTGCAAGGTTATACCTCCCATCAACCCCAGTCAATGCCAGCTAGGGATGATAGGAGTTGGGAGTCCAACCTACTGGAGGGCATGAATTCAAGTACCACGTTGTTGTATTTATGGTGCATTTCATAAATAAATCAGGTATTGAGCTTTACCTGCTTCCCTCGGATTATCCCTGTTGCGCTAAGCTTTCGCCGTTGTTGCTGTTTTTGCTACCGGGCAACAGCGATCCTTCGCATACCAGGAAGTGAGTTTAAGAGGGGAAATGTAAAAAAAAAAATCATAAAAAAATCAACGGATGACCCAATTCAATTCAAATTTGGTACGCTTAAAGCTCTCCCTAATATCTATTACTGTGCCAATTTTGGTGTCTTTATCTTTAAAGCTTACACCGATGTAAGCATTTCTTTAAAATCCTCCTCGTGCGCCCCAGCGGCGGCTCGGAAGATCCGCTTAAAAAGTAGGGGCTAAATACGGCGAATCTTTTGGCTTTATAGCACAATTAAGGCAGGATGCATGGGAGTACTTCACAATCAAAGCAGATTATAAGGTGGAAAACGTCTGAGTCCTTTGCATGCAATTCACAGTGATTGCACAGTATGACACTGGTGTGATAAAGCTCTTAATCACTGTCTGTACTAGAATTGGAGCCAGGTATAAGTATTAGTAGAAGAATGAAGGGGAGTGGGAGGGGAGCAAGAAAAATCTACCCTGGCTTCTACAGTGGGGTGGTTCCCCCCCTCCCCCTGCAACACACACACAATTGGGGAAGAAGCTACAGTTTGCTGGCAAACAGAGACAAGAGATGCCTCAGTGTAAGGTTTTGCTCTCCTCCCTTCCCACCCATGGAAAAGCCTCTAGTACTGCAAGCGAGTTTCGCCCAATGTGATAAAAAAAAAAAATGCAATCGAAAGCATCCGCCCCAGCCCCCTCCTTCCAGCTCCTGGGTGGGTCTGTTTGTCTGAACACAAGGAGCTGTTGCGGCAAACAATCCACAACTGCAAGATCCTGGAATCGCTTTATCACCTTTACAAGTGGGGTGATATTTATCGCCCGGCACACCTACACACACTTCCATAAAGTGTCAGTGATCTCCCTTCTGCCGAACCGAGTAGGAGAACATAATTAGGAGATGCTAATGCACCACTCCAGGCTTCGTTGTCAGCCAGGCTGTTTGGTAATCCTTCCTGGGCTTTGCTGTAGCAACCAGCAATTTGCCCCCCCCCCCAAAAAAAAATCACATGGCCCTGCCCAGGGGAAGAGGGGCGGCCGGTTTGATGTTGGAGGCAAAGCCCAGGTTGATTCCCTTCCCAGACAGAGCCCAGGTCAGCCGGGCACACCCGAATGTTGCAATTAGAACAGAGTGGCCTGTCGGGAGGGTAGCCATGTCCAAGGGCGAGCGAGGTCTAGGCCCGGCAAGCTGAAGAGGAAGCCGTTTTTGTTGTCGCAGAAAGGCATCAGACAATCAGCTGAGCTGGCACTGAGGATGCAGCTCAGCCTTCCCCGACCTGAGGCCCTCCAGAGATGCTGGATTTCTGCTCCTGCCATTCCCACGCTCCGTGATCGTAGCTCCTCTTGTGTTTGCTGCCTCAGAGGCAGTGGCGGCTCCAGGTTTCAGAGGGCTCACGGGCAAGGCACCTTCGCTGAGCCCCCTCCCTCGGCGAATCTACCTTCTCCCCGCTGTGGTCACCAGCTGCTCCTCCTCCTCCTCCTCTTTCTCATCATGGCTACCCACTTGCTTGCCTGACAGGCAGAGAGCCAGGGAGCAAGCAGGCTGCGGCATCCCCTGCCCCTCCTTCTTGCCAGCACCATTATCTGGGCCAGAGCGAGAGGCGGGTGAGAAAGCAGGTTGCAGTGGTGAAGAGGCGGAGCAAGGCCGGGGAGGGGGGCTGATCAGTGGGCCCTTCCTGAGTGTGGGCCCTGGACAAGTGCCTCATCATTCCTACCCTTGATGCTGGCCTAACTCAGAGGTCAGAGCACCAGTGTGACTGAAACCTCCAGGCTACTGAAGCCCGTCAAATAGGGGGTCTTTCCTCTGTAGTGTAGGCTGCTGGCTCCTATGTCAGTGGGGCGGTGGGGTGGTGAATCCGCTCCGGGTTTCAGTCAGAACCAGTCAGAACCCTAAAGGGGCTATCCAAGGAGTTTGTTTGGTGCTGTGTCTTTTATATTGTAAGCCTATGGGCAGGGACTGGCTTTTTTCAATAGGTCTTTTCTGTCATTCTGGGAGCCTTTTCTGCAGAAAACAGGGCAAAAGAAATGCTTTAGGACGCAAGCTTATGCATGTTTAGATGGGGGGGGGGAAGCCCAACAATTCCCAGCATTCCCCAGCCAGTCAACCCAAAAATCTCCATGCCAATAACCAGGGGCCGCCAAGCTGTGCATGGAACTAGGCTGATGCAATTGTTGCCCAACTGGGAAGTGGAGCCTATCCAATGGCACAATTGGAGAGTTGTTATCCACCCCTGACATCTGTCCCTCTAGCATCCATTTATGGCTGGCTTTGGACATGGTTGATATGGAAACCAGGAACCGCAATGGCATCTAATTGCTAGAGTTGCCACTGGTCACATCTTCAGCTTTTTTTTTTTTTTAACCACCACTGCTTACATTATCTCTCTTTCACTCCAACCTTCCACACCCCTGGAAAACAAGGGACTGGAATTTAAATGATTTGTTAAATGATTTAATAGACATCTTTCCCCCCAGGTGACAAAAGCATTAAAACATATAAAACAGTATCATAATGCACAAATAACAAAGTAAACAAATTGAAATAAGAGAGACTGGTGTAATACGGTCAGCAAAGGGCATACTGGAAAGCAATCTAGATGCCTTATTTTTCACTAGCTGCACTTACCGTACACTCTTCAAGGGCAGCCCCGTGCAGAGTGTTGCAGTAGTCTAGACAGAAGGTAATTAAGGCATGGATCACAGCCACCTTCTCCAGGAAGGGAGCACAACTGGTCCACCAGCCAGAGCTGGCCAAAGGCCTCTGAGCCACAACAGCCATCTCTTGCTCCAGGAGCAGCGCAGGAGCACCCCCAAACTACAAATGTGGCAGTGCAGCACGGTCCAGATCAATCCTGGATGGCCATGAAAGAGGCATGCGTTTGGTCTCCCCACTCCGCTATTGCATTTCAATGTTCTTTCAATAGGGGAAGCTAGCTAGCAGAAATTCAAATGCCATCGCTAATTATTATTTTTATTAATGATTCTTATTATTAATAATAATCTTTATTATTTTATTTATTTATCTTTGATATTGATATACCACAAAATATAATAAAATCCCTGAGCAGTTTACATATTGATGATGATGATGATGATGATAATAACAACAACAATCAGAGGGCTTTCTCTTATTTTGCAGAAATGACACTACAGACATGTCCAAAAGTTCTAATAACATCAGAGTGTTGCTTCAGCATTCCCAGTTCCAACAGTCCAGATATATGGACTTTTTTTAAAGACTGCTCTCCTATTATTATGCACTTATTTAAAAATGTAAGAGCCGTGCTGGATCAGACCAAGGGCCTATTTAGACCAGCACTCTGTTCACACAGTGGCCTGTAGTTGACCAGCCAGATGTCCATCGACCTCAATGGGATTTATTCTGTGCAGAACCAATCTGCTAATGTATCTTGGGAAAATGCCCTAGGCTGGGCTTCCCCAGCCAGTTTTTATTTATTTTATCTCACTAAATATAATAAAATCCCTAAGCAGGTCACATCTAAATCTTAAAATCACATTTAAAATGCAATATTAAAAACAATTCCAATTACAATAATAGTACAGAATGATACCAGGAGCAAAAAGGTGGAGCAGCGTGATTAATTTAATTACAAGCCAAGGAACACCTGAGCAAACAAGTGCGTTTGAAACATGCCACATTTTCTGCCTCCCGAACTGCACATGGGAGGGTTTTCCAGAGTCTGGGTGCCGCTACCAAGAAGGCCTGCTCACGAGGTATTACATGGCAACATTCTGTTCGTTGTGGAATGACCAGCAAGACCTCCTCTGATGATCTTAAAGGCCGGCTGGGTATGTGTGTATATATGGGAAGGTGGTCTGCTAGGTATCCTGGCACCAAGTTGTTTAGGGTGTAGTGTGACAATAATATAATCTTGAACATGGCACAGTAGCTAATAGGCAGCCAGTGCACGTCTTTTAACACAGGTGTTTTCGGAGCACAGCTGTGTTTCCCAGTGAACACCCTAGCTGCTGCATTCTCCACTAGCTGCAGCTTCTAACCCAAGCACAAGGGCAGCCCCACAGAGTGTGCATTGCAGTAGTCTAGTCATAAGGTTACCAGTCCATGGATCATCGTGGCTAGGCTATCCCTACCCAGGAATGGGCAATGTTGGCGTACCAACCAAAGTCGGTAACAAGTGCTCTGGGCTGCTGGTTGAGGATGATGGGTGTTGTTATCTGACACACCAAGAGGGCAGGAAAGCTGCCTTAGATCTTGGAAAGCAGCCCAAAATCTGTTCTCAACAGAGATAAAGAATCCCATAGGAAAAACGAGCTCAAGACAAGCCTAGGTTTTACATCCTCTGGCAACTCTTGTGAGACAGCTGAACTTCCCTCAGGACTCAAAATGTGGGGGTGGGGGGTGGGGAATGCACTTTCTTTAGCAGCTAGAACAGCAGATGACATTGGGCGGTCTTTTGCAACTTTTAGGTTCCCGTGAAAGCTAAATGTCAGAAGCAGAGAAGAGCAGGTTGACCACGGAGAACGCTGTACAGAAGATATTCCCCCTCTCAGCTTGACAACACCGGGGAGTAAGTAGCCACAGAGCATCTAAGGAAAGAGTACCAACAGGTGGGCAAGCTTGTGGGATTTGAGCTTTGCAGACTCCAATATGAGCTGACCTGATCCATTCACCCCCAAACTACGGTGCAGATCAGACAGTGCCAGCTCCAGGTTTTGGAGGACCCTTGGGCAAGGCACCCTCAATGGGCCTCATCCCTGCGCGAGTCTACCTCCTCGCTGCCGTCTTGCTCCTCTGCATCTTCCCCAACCTTGCCACAGCTTGCTTGTGCTGAGAGCCGTGAGCAAGTCAGCAGCGGTGTCAACTGCTCCTCACGTTGTCTGGGCTTGAGCGAGAGGCAGGCATGGTAGGCCCAACCATGCCTACCCTTGAGCTCAGAACACAGCCGACCTTCAGATTTCACACTTCTCTGAATGTTGCCACTCTGTCAAGCGCTCAGAAATGTTCTGAAGTGTTTTTAAATGCGTATCTTGAGGTAAAATCATTTAGAAATGTGTATTTTGAGAAAATATGGATTCAACTACAGGTTTGGGTGCATGGATATGCCTAAACACTTATTGCAGAAGAATGTGGAAATGGCCTTACTCATTCCGCGAGGAGTTCAAAATGTCATGGAGAAAGAGCTGTCAAAAACACCCACTTTCTACCTGGAGCCATAGCCAAGATCTCTCTCTGAGAGAAGCAGAATGCCTGGAGGTGGATGGAGGAACATAGCGAACTGGATAGGCAAGACAAAACCAAGTCTAGGCTTGTAGTACAGCCAGAAATTCACCCTTGACCTGGAAGCTCTTCTAGCTGGGCCTCTGGAGGAACAATGCACTGTCCCTAGAATCGGCACCATGGATGGACGGATTAGTCCATGTCGAAGCATAAGTCTGTTCCCTTCTCTTTACTGGGTTGTAGCCAATGCTAGTCCCAACACAGAGTAGACCCATTGAAACAAATGGAACTTGAGTTAGACTAACGTTGGTGAGAAGCCTCTGTGAATGTTTAAAAACTGTATGAAAATTCATATTTAAATTCTACACTTTTCTCCTCAAATGCATAAATTTGGATGCACCCCCCCCCCAAACCACACTCTTAGTGATGAGAGGGAAAAGCCCTGCTGAAGGAGCCCCCATAAAGGCTCCTTTTCCCTCAACTGTCGTCACCAGCAGCCATTCCAGCAGGTTGCTGAGGGAAACGAGAGGGAAAGCAACCCTGCTGGAATAATTCCCCCCTCCCTCTTCCCTCCTCACTCCGTTTTCCTCACATGCCGTGACTTTTTAGACTGCAAGTCTGTGGGCAGGGGCTGTCTTATTTCATTGACTATATGTGAGCTGCTCCAAGAGACTTTGGGGCTGAGGAGTGGCCTGAAAATGTTTCAAATAAATAAAATAAGGAAATAATGGTGGTGGTGGTGGTGGGCTCAAGCCAAGAACAGCATCGCAAAATTTGGGGAGGCACGTGATCTGAAATCGTGAGTTAGGTCAGTTCATGTAAAAGTGCATACTGAACAAAAATTCCCAATATCCTTAGCTGCCTGCTCTTGAAGAAAGAGCTTCTAGGGCCAAGGACAGGCCTGGAGGTAGAGCACTCTGGGACATGGAGCAGAAGCCAAGGGAGGTCTTGTGGGTGGCAGTGTAGGTGCCTGGCAGGGGTGGGCATCTTCAGAAATCCTGGGGCCAGGTTCCCCACCCCCATCAAAAATTCAGCAGCAATTTGGCAGCAACTTCGCACAGGTCTGCATGCACACATCTGCTGCCGAAATTGCTGCGGCCACTCTGCCAAATTGCTGCTGAATTTTGGTAGCGCAATAACGACACTAAAGCTAAATTTCCATTTTAAAGCCACGTGGGTGAAAGATCACTGTGTGCCACGAAAGACAGGCATGGGCTCACCTTGTTTAAAGGGGGAAATGGGTCTTTTTTGCTTCCACCATGCCCCTGAAATTTGGTGGTGTGATGGCAATGCTTTGAGGGTGGGGTGGGGTGGGGGGGAGCAAGACGGCCTCGTGTTGCCCACCCCAGACTTAAAGTGTACAGCTAAAGAACAAAAACTGGTTGAATGGAGGCGGGATGGGGTGGGGATACCAGCATTGCTACTATCTAGGGTGGCCATTTATGCTTCATCCAAAAGGACAAAAGAGGACCCAGATTTGCATGACAATGCACATGCTAATTCCTACTAATAGATGCAGGTTTGGAAACAATTACTGTTGTTTCAAGGGCATAGTGTGGAAAACTCAGGTGAGCTGTGTACCTGTTCGGTCTGATGTCCAGGTGCTAACTGTGGCTGGACTACTTGAAGGCCCAGCTCTTCCTTCTGATAGTTCTTTATCTTCATATTGGGCAGTTTGGACCAGACAACCCTTCAAATAGATGAACCTCTGTTAAGCAGGACACATGGGCACCATGAGCGTATCATAGCTCTCCAGCATATGGCCGGAAGCTTCCCAGTTTAAATCCTGACGCACCCCAACTTTTTATCTGTCATGTCTCATGATGAAGCAGATGTGGAAGCGAAGCACAGATGTCAAGATCTCTGAGGAATTTAATGCGTGCAAATTAGTGGGGATTAAGCATCAATAACCCGCAAGTGTGAACAAGTCCAACTCAAGAAGCGTTTTGCAAACACCCAACAAGCCCGGTTTCAGCGCTTGCCATAAACAGGGAGGACGGAGCTCACGAGAGACATATCTCTTTCTCTTGGCTTACTAATAAACAAGGCTTGATGTTTGACTTCAAAGACTTGCATCTGTAGTGGAAGGGGGGAGTCTTCAAAGCCTCTCTATAGCGTAGGGGAAGGGGGGGTTGCCCACCCAGTGAACTTATGTATTACAGCGTGGGTTTTTTTCCCTTCCAGAATTTTCCCACATCCATTGTATATGCAAGAGATTGCTAGAGTAGAGGTGAGGAATCTTCTGTCGAGGGTTGCATTCATACAGGCTCTGTCCTTGGTAAATAGTGACAGTTGTGGCATACTTTGTGACTTTGTTACCCGTGCTTTTGGATGATCACTTTTGTCTTGAGAAAGTGTCTCTGGAGAGGATGACAATGTGGCGATAAGCAACTAGAGAGGTGGAAGAGGAGGTGGAAGGACAGCACTTGGGCGGATTCAGAGAGACCTTAACTCTTTCATCCACTTCTAAAATTTGCCAGAGGGAGGGAAAAAGTTAGCACATGCTTTCCGCTTATTTATCTAATCCCTTTAAAAGGGGTTAGATAAATTCCTGGAGGAGAAAGCTATCAATGGCTACTAGTCCTGATACCTAGGTGCTACCTCCAATATCCAAGGCAGTAAGCCTGTGTACCCCAGTTTCTGGGGAACATGGGTGGGAGGGTGCTGATGCATCATGTCCTGCTTATGGGTCCCTGGTCGACAGCTGGTTGGCCACTGTGAACAGAGTGTTGGACTAAATGGATCCTTGGTCTGATCTAGCAAGGCTCTCCTTATATTTTATATAGGTAAATGCCCGTTCTGCATATGCGCGTGCACATGCACGCATACACTCAGACAACACAGACCTGTGTATTTTTCTCAGTCCAACACACAAATTTACCTTACAGCCAATGCTACACTTTAGCTAAAGTTCAAAATCCACAGCGGCCACAACGAAACACAGATGCAAGTGCACCCATTGAGATCATGCCTGTGCTGGATTGTGTTCTGCATTAGTTCTTAGAGCTGATATTAAAGAAGAAAAGCAGGGCACTCTCCCCCAGATGTGCAATGTCTGAATGCTGCATTTGACATTTGTAAACAGTAACGAGATGGAAGGAAATGAGGTGTGTGAGATGAAAATGAGATAAAATGGCCGTGTGTGTGTGTGTGTGCGTGCAGGGGTGGGACGTGGGACTGACACTTGGAAAATGTCCTAAAGTACACCTGCAGAGTACAAGTCACATCCTGCAAATGTACCTATTAAACAGATATACTACCCTTGCTTCTCTTATCTGTAAAGTTGCTGGTGCGCAATACAGTGTTGGAGTTGACTTGCCGTTTGTACATATTTTGATGGTGGCATCCTTGGGAAATGGGTGTTACTGGTGTGTACTGAACTTTGAAATTTTTAACTTTCTTAGTATTTTGAGAGCAAAATGTGTTGTAGCCATAAATGTGTTCCCATGTATGACAGCAAAATATAACACTGTGATCCATACTTAGGGTAGACCTGAAATCAATAGGACTTAACATTACTCCTGATGAACTTACATCCCACTGATTTCAATGGGTCAACTCTAAGTAAGGCCAAGTCGGCTTCCAACCTTGTATATTTTGAGTAGTACACAAGTGTACGTAGAGTGGCCTCTTATGCATTGCCCCAAAAAGACGAAATTCATCACCTAAAAAAAAAGGGGATGTGGATTTGCATAAAAGTATATGCTAATGCATATGAATAGATGCTTGTGATGTTCTACTGCATAAGGATATGCTGTTAAGTGTAATATAAAAGTTTATTAAGGTTTGCAGAGTTTAAAGAAAGTACTCACTGTGTGTTTGTAGCAGAATGGTAAGTATTAGGGGGGAGTGAGTGCTGGCTGGAAGGAGAGTGCTGATTGGATGTTTGAGTGGAGCATCTGGATTGGCTGTGAGAGAAGGGGAGGAGTCGGAGGACTGTGTGGTATATATGCTGCTGCTGTCAGGTATGTAAGGAGAGTTGATGAGAGAGAGATTTGGCATTGAGATAGGAAGAGTCTACGTGTTTTGTTGTTTTGGTGGATTAGAGTGTGGGAAAGAGAATAGTGTGGTTTAGAAGGGGTAGAGTAGGTAGGAGTACTTATACAGTTACAATTGAAACATGGAAGTGAAAGTACCATCTGAAACCGTTACGCATTGTACTTTGAAACCATACGCTTGTGAACTGAGAGAAACCATCAAGCTCTTGAACTTGCATTAATGTCTTGTTAATAAATTACATTCATTTACACCTGGTGTGGTCATTGGAGTACCTGGGGAAGGGTACAGGTCGATCTATGGTGGCAGCGGAAGGGAGAAGTTTGGGGTGATGGGCAGAAGTAGGCATACCACAGGGACGGCTTTAGCATCCCAAAGCTCTGACGAAGGCACCTGAGCTGGGTCCTTTGGGTTCCAGAAAGAATAAGAGTGATCCAGAGTAAACCCAGTGAAGGGTGGTCGTCACAATGCTCATTTGGAAAGTTCTGACCAAGTGAACTGTGTGCTTGCTGTCCAGCCACAACTTCCCAATCCTTCTTAAACTTCAAATTGGACTTGGACTAGACAGCCCTTCAAATACAAGACACATTCCGACAGAGGACTGTCCTCTGATAGCCCTTCAAAGACAGGGCTGTCCTCTGTAAAGTAGGACACATAGCCACGCTGGCCTTCCATCCTTATTTGTTCAATGGAACAGTACCTTTCGCCTGCTGCACTTCAAGCTTCAACAGGACATCTGTTGGTCTCTGTTGCCCCAGTCCCAATTTCTGACTTTCAAGATCCTGCATTAGATCTTGATCACTCCAAGTCTGTCCCTGTCAGGAGAAAAAGGTTCCCCCGAAAGATCTGGCTGACCACTCTTGGAAACAGGATGCTGGAGTAGATATATTTTATTTATTTATTTATTTAACTGTTACATTTATATCCAGTTTTTTCCCCTCCAAGGAGCTCAAGGTGGCATACATGATCCTCTTCCTCCTCTCTATTTTACCCTCATACAACCCTGTGAGGTAGGTTAGCCTAAGAGTCAGTGGCTGGCTGATAGTCACCCAGGGAGCTTCAGGGCTGGGTGGGCACTTGAACCCAGATCAACAGTTCAACTACAGCACACTAGATGTACTTTTGATCTGATCCAGCAGGGCTTTCCTTATCTTCTTAAGGAGAAAGGGAAGGAGCGGGGAGAGAAGGGTAGACCTAGACAGATATAGTAAAGCTAAAAGTAGAGTATAAAATTAAAAAAGTAGATCACATTTTGCAATTGAAGATAAAGGGGAGTCCAGAACTGTTGTTGGACATACTTCTAACATCGGTATGTGAATGTGCTAGAGACACGTACCGTACATGTCAAATGTCAGTGGTGACATTTACAGGCTTTTCAAATTTGAATAACCAAAGAAAGTTAAAGTTAATAATTCACTTAAGTTCATAGAAAGAGACCAAAGGTTCCCCCCCCCCCCCCCGCAGTGCTTTTTCTCTGAAATGTGACTGTCTGGGGTATCTCTACCCATTGTCTGCGGGCTGAACTTCTGCAATGTCATAAAATGTGACGCCATTCCAACAGCATCAGCTGGAATATGCAGCGGTACAAATACGGAAGAAGAGGGAATTCTGGTTGTAAAGGGGTTCATTTTCATGAGCGGGAGGAACGCCCTGTTACAGTTGCCGTGAGGATCATTCTGCAAATGGTCTCCCCATGGAAAATCATGCATGCCCTGCCTTAATATGCAGGAGTAATTTGTATTCACAAGACATGTGTTTGGCACGGGGATTGAGACCATGATGTGGCAAATCTCCATATGCCTTTCTTCCATATTCCTGGTGGCTGCTGTGAGGAGCAGCATGGCCATACGGAGACAGTGGGAGATGTCAAGCAGGAGTCAGAAATCAGGGGTTGGAGAAGGGGCTCGTGACAGAGCTTGGGGGCCAAACCGAGAATAAAATCTGGGACATTAGAACCAGCATATCAGATAAGAGCAAGCAAAGACTATTATTTCCAAGGCAAAATTCTTTCTGATGAGCAGAGCCAGTGGCCAGACCTGATGGACATCGACATTGTATTACTTGGCAACTCTTTTCTGTCTAGTGCAGCCTTCACCAACCTGGCACTTTCCAGCTTTGTTGGATTACAACTCCCATAATCCCCCAGCCAGGTTTTGTAGGGCTTTCTTAACATGAGGCATTTATCATGTGTTTTTCATTCCTTACGCATGGTTATGGGTTCTGTAGGTGACATCATGACCCTCAGTTTTGCTTCTGTACCTAAACAGCACTTTGGGTTAGTTTTTTTTTAAGAGCAGGGATTTAACATTTAATTGTGAAAGTGAAAGAAAGCACAATTTCCTCTTGTGTAGTTGCTCTATTCCACTATACTACAGTGACACTTAGAGGTTATGTAGTGGAAGAGCAGGAGAGGAAACCGAAAGTAGATACAGTGGATTAACAGCCAATTAACAGCCTCTTGTAGAAAAGCTCATAGTCCAACATATCTGAATGGTGCCAAGTTGGGGAAGGTGGTCTAGAACATCCTTTCCCATCCTCCAGTGTCCAGATATTATTGGAATACAACTCCCATCAACCCCAGGCAGCATGGCCACTGGTCAGGGAAAGTGTGAGTTGTCGTTCAACATCATCTGGGGACTCAAGGTTGGGGAAGGCTGGTTGAGAAAAATGATAACTGTGTGCAGTTCCTCTCGGCTGGGGACATTTACGATGGGTTTAGTTGCCAGTCTTTGCCCCTCTATTGCATACAAACAAGTGGAGGCAGAAGACAAATCCAGGACACAACCTGGCAATTCAGAGATTGGGTCAAGGAAAAGCCTGGAAGGTCAAGGGCAAACAATGGAGAACTCTGGCCCTTTAAGGCTTAGCGGTGGTGTTGAACCTCTTTTAGTCTGAAGGCCGAACTTAATTTCAGAGAGGGTCTTAGGAGCTACATTCCTGCTTTGAAGCATTTCAACCTTTTCGATTGGGGGAAAATATGCAAATGTTGGGAAACCATCAAACAATCAGTGGTTCGGAGAAGGGAGATGGAGCCAGGGCAAGGGGCATGGCTAACTGGGGAACCCTGGATGGCTGGATTGGGACCCCATGTGGGCAAGATTTGGCCCATGGCACTGAAGGTTCTGCACCCTTGGTTTATGGGTAGAGCTTGGCAGAATCTGAACTCACTGCTTTTTCGAATCCCAGCGCTGGCTATCTGATGAAATGGTTTTATTGGTTGGGCCAACACAACTCTGATGGACTGGGAGCCCTAACAACAGGTTGGGTTTGATCCATATGGCCGGTGAGTGCGCCAACATGTTACACCCATGGTGTAGCTGATCTCCCAGAGGGAGCCTGTTTTGGTTTCATCCTCATGGCAACCCTATGGTGTTCCCCACCCACTCTTAGCAGAAGTTGAATGGCTTCCTAATAGATATGGTTTTCTTATAGAATTTCTTTGTAGAGACAAAAATAGACATAGTGTCATCGGGGAAGTGTATGGTGCACCAACCTTGCTGAAGCTAAGCAGGTTTGGATTTGGTCAGTGCCTAGATGGGAGACCTCTCATGCTACCTAAAGCTCCAGGATGAAAGAAAGGTGGTGTATAAATGTCAAAAGTAAATAACAATAACTTGATAAATCTAGACCTTGAGCAATGAAAGAGCCAGTGTGGTGTGGTGGAAATTTCCACTTGGATATGAAGCTCCCTGGGTGGCAATGCACAAGCTGGTCTGCCTTCGCTTGACCTACCTTGCAGGGTTATTGGCTATCTCTACAAGAGGCATTTATCGTGTGCTCGTGATCGTTGACTCACAGAAGTTCACAGGTCCTTTTTACAACGATGTCAACCTCCGATGCCTCTCCTGTCATTTTAAAGCGGCAATCTGCCATATTAGTCACCAAAAATGCAGCAATAAATCTAAATTGCTCAATATAGCAGCACCATCTGCTGGTGCTTACAGCAAAAATGGGGCGGGAGGGGAAGCCCGTGTGTTGTGCCAATCAGAAACCCGCGAAGATTTCAGAAGACAAAGCCCTGGTAAGGCTGCGGGATTTTTTCTCAATGTAGAGAAGCCCATTGTGAGGTTACGCATACTTTTGCTAAATGTGTTATTCTGAATGCCTTTGAGGAAGGCTGAAAGACAAAAATGGTAAGTAAATTAAATGCGTGTATATGTGTATGTGTACACATAAGTAAACACATACACATGCAAATATAGGGTGCTTTCAGACAAGGCTTTTATTGTGTCACTGCCCTGTCTGCACTCATGGAATTTTACTGGTTGTCCAGACATGTTGGTCTTCCACTTGAGACCCTACCATGTTTTTTACACTACTTTACAGAACCATCTCGCCCCCAGCTGCAACATCTTTTTGGGACTGGGAGCTTAAGAGGCAGGCTCCTGCTACCTGGGATCGTGTCCATCGGATCCAGCCAGGAGAGGAAGCCTACAAGGCAAGGGGCCAATCAGCAGCTGCTGTTGTCCTGCCTTGGGGGTTTGCCTAGTCTGCGGAACCTCCAACTGCCTCCTAGCAGACTCAGGCTCCCAGCACAGAACCATCTCACCCCCAGCTGCAACATCTTTTTGGGACTGGGAGCCGAAGAGGCAGGCTCCTACTACCTGGGATCGTGTCCATCGGATCCAGCCAGGAGAGGAAGGCCTGCAGAGCAAGGGACCAATCAGCGGCTGCTGTTGTCCTGCCTAGTCTGCGGAACCTCCAACTGCCTCCTAGCAGACTCAGGCTCCCAGCAAGGAAACATCTCACCCCCAGCTGCAACATCTTTGGGGGACTGGGAGCTTAAGAGGCAGGCTCCTACTACCTGGGTTTTTGACCGTCTGATCCAGCCAGGAGAGGAATGCCTGCAGAGCAAGGGACCAATCAGCGGCTGCTGTTGTCCTGCCTAGTCTGCAGAACCTCCAACTGCCTCCTAGCAGACTCAGGCTCCCAGCAAGGAAACATCTCACCCCCAGCTGCAACATCTTTGGGGGACTGGGAGCTTAAGAGGCAGGCTCCTATTACCTGGGTTTTTGACCATCTGATCCAGCCAGGAGAGGAAGGCCTGCAGAGCAAGGGACCAATCAGCGGCTGCTGTTGTCCTGCCTTGGGGGTTTGCCTAGTCTGCGGAACCTCCAACTGCCTCCTAGCAGACTCAGGCCCCCAGCACAGAACCATCTCACCCCCAGCTGCAACATCTTTTTGAGACTGGGAGCTTAAGAGGCAGGCTCCTTTGGGGGTGGGTCCACCACCAGCGGGGTCACTTCCGAAGGGGGCGACACCAAGGTGAAGGCCTGTCCCCTTGTTTGTTTGTTTTTCCCCCCTGCTGACTTATAATTTTGTTGTGAATTTTAAACTTTTTTTTTTAAACATTTCTTTTCCTATGTTTTAAAACGTATGTTTTAAACTTTGTAATACCGCCTTGAGGCCCATTATTGGGCAAAAGGCGGGATACAAATAATAATAATAATAATAATAATAATAATAATAATAATAATACTTCCATCTTAATTCTTACTGCAGAAAATCCATTAAGGGAAGAAAAGGCAGAATAGCTGCACAATCCCTTCTGATTGTTAGTGCCAAAGACGGAGAAAATGCTTAATAGATCTATTTATTTACTTACAACAAAACCAGTGTTTAGCTAAAGCAGGGCCTTAAGTCATATGATTAATATGATAATCATTTCAATTACAAATTAATTTAAAACATAACCAGCTAATGTTAATCAATTAGATTAAAAATGCTAAGATCATAGCAAAGTGCAACAGAAATTTGGGGACTGCCATACTGTTTAAGCACAGCGTTCTAATACTCCTGAATATACAAATGTAGGAATCCTGCAGAAGATTTCCTATGTGACAGAAGCAAAATTGCAAATATCTGTCATCTTTTGGCTGTGCAGGTAGTCATTTCCCGCTGACTAAGCAGGAAGGGTTTGTTCGACAACAGCAGCTCTCCCCACCCACCCTGACCCAGAGAACCAGGGCACTATTGGACATTGCTAAGAATGACACACCTTGGTTGCCTCCTTGAGTCACCTGGTGATTCTGTTAATCAACCGGGCAAGTCTGGCATTTGCGCATAGGATTCTCCGCCTCTTTCTCTTTATTTAAAATGATTTTTAGGCTGCCTTTAAGGGTAGAATCCCCGCAAGGCATCATGAAAGCTCAAAGAAACAGTACAAAACTGTTGAGTCTTGGGCCTTAGCTAGACCTAAGGTTTATCCCGGGATCGTCCCGGGGTCATCCCTGTTCATGTAAATGACACACAGGATATCCCGGGAGCAGGCAGGGATGACCCCGGGACGATCCCAGCATAAACCTTAGGTCTAGCTAAGGCCTTAAAGAGCTTTTCTGAAGACCTGCAGCAAAAGTCCCTGACAACTCCTTGATAGAAGCTCATGCCAGAGGTGCCCTCCCTTGTACTCACCCCAACATAGCCTCACTTGGCGGTGGGGGTCACTGTTGATGATATGTTTAGCCTGGAGAAGAGAAGATTGAGGGGAGACATGGGGCCTTGCTAGACCATGCCGGATAAGCCAGCATGGAGGCGGGGCGAAGGTGCGCTAATTTTAGCGCGCGCCGCCCCGCCTCCTAGACGACCGACGCGCAGGGACTATGGAAGCCCTGCAGCGTCGGCCATTTTTGTTTTTTTGTTTTGTTAAAGGGACCACGTGCGGCCCGAAGACTGCGGAGAAGGTAAGGTTTTTTTTTTACTTAAGCCCCCCACCCTTTTTTAAATTAAGCCCCCTGCCCACTCTTTCCCCGCCCTCCCTCCCCGTCCCCATCTCCCGTGTTGCCCTCCGCCATCCCTCCCCCTCTCCCGTGTTGCCCTCCGCCATCCCTCCCCCTCTCCCGTGTCGCCCTCCGCCATCCCCCTCCGTCTCCCGTGTCGCCCTCCGCCATCCCCCTCTCCTGCCGGTCCAGCCTTCCCCCCCATGTCCCCCCCGGGATCCCCCCCCGGCCCGATGGGCACAGTGCTCGTATGAGCGCTGTGCCCAGCCCGTGGCTTTTCCTGGCTACTTGCGAGTAAGCGAGTAGCCGCAAAAAGCCACGGACCTTGCTAGACGTTCCGCAGCCCCGGCCTCAGGCCGGGGCTGCGGAAAAGGCGCGCTATAAGCGACTTCGCTTATGGCGCGCTAATGGAGCTTCAGTGCGCCTTGACCCCGGATTCCCCTGTGCGTCATCTGGACGCACAGCAGGGAAACCGGGCCTCAAAGTGCGCTAAGGCCTCGTCTAGCAATGCCCATGATAGCACTCTTCCAATACTTAAAAGGTTGTCATACAGAGGAGGGCCAAGATTTCTTCTCTATCATTCCAGAGTGCAGGACATGGAATCATGGGCTCAAGTTACAGGGAGCCAGATTCTGGCTGGACATCAGGAAAAACTTCCTGACTGTTAGAGCAGTACGACAATGGAACCAGTTAGGTAGGGAGGTTGTGGGCTCTCCCACACTAAAGGCCTTCAAGAGGCAGCTGGACAGCCACCTATCAAGGATGTGTTGGGGTGGATTCCTGCATTGAGCAGGGGGTTGGACTCGATGGCCTTATAGGCCCCTTCCAACTCTACTATTCTATGACCTCAGTGCAGGCAGGCTGGTATGGGTGAAGGCATTCCTTCAAGTTACTTTGGCCCAAACCGTTGCAGGGTGGAGGTATTGTAGGTACAAAAAACAACCCATCTAGGCAGAGGATTACACTTGTTCTTAGAAAATTAATATTTATTACAATTATTTATATCTCTCCATTGAGGAAAGAAATTATTCTAAGGCAGCTTACAAGTAAGATACGCACATTGGATTTGGCCCCAGGCCTGATGTTTCATCCTCCTGGTCTAGATGCTAACTGCATGGGAAGAAAGGAAAACTCTTCCATGCAATGAGACGGCTTTCCCCCATCTGAATGGATAAACTTTATTCTATATAGTGCAATGTTTTGTGTCTTTCACTGGATGAAACCAAAGAATTTAAAGAGGACTGCAGACTTTGAAACCAGATCGTGTTTAATTAAAAAGAGCAAAACCATAAATTGGATTCCTTCCTTCCCATTCTATCCCTCCTACTCTGTCTTGAATTTATATAAATTCAAGACAGTTTATAAAAAAGGGTTTAAATAAACTAAACTAATCCAATAGAAAATTATTAAAACCATAAGAACAATCTTCCGATGAATTTGTGTCACTTCAAATTTATTAATCTGGGTAATCGTGAAATTCATTCAAATTAATTAAACTATTTGAATGGTTTAGTTTAATTTTATTACTGTGTTTTAAAAAAATTTTAAATGGTTTTGTTTTAAATCCTCAGATAACATATTCAGATGATAGTCACACTCTGCATATCACACCACTGGCACTTAGTTTCCATGCTACTGCAAGTGATTTACTATTATTATTATTAAATAAATAAACTACATGGCCTGTCCAGTCTTCTCATCACAGGATGCTTGACCTGGCTTTTGTTTCCAGGCAATTAGCAGTTAAAGCATCTTTGAGAGAGGATTCTGGAAGGAATGTCAGCCTTGGATCTCCCAAGACCAGACCCTAATCCCACACACTTTCCATAAGGGAAAATGCCTCCATTATGTCTGAAACATGGGTGTGGGGGTTTCGCCAGGGCTTTGTGAGAAATGCCTCATGTCTGTCAACTTGCTGCCTTACTCTGAACATATACCTAGGGGGTAGGGTGGGAGAATGTTTAGCAAGCACAAGACATAGATTATTATTTTTTTTAAAAAAGGAATCCCTTTTGCTAAATTTATACATACAACAGAGATGCTGACATTCTGCAGCACTGAAGTCCAGATTTTGAGACATGGAAACACAAAATTGGTGTCAAGAACACTCAAACATGTCCCCATCTTAAAAAAAAAGGGGGGGTAGGATTCAAATTTGGTCATATTTAGGGTAGACCCATTGGAATCAATGAAATTTAAGTTACTCATAATTAACTTCGAATCCCAGATTTCAGTGGGATTCTCTGGGTCCCTAAGAATGCAACTTTATGCATGTTTAAATAGGGAAAAAGTTCCACTGCTCTCAGCATGCCCCAACCGGTCATGTTGGCTGGGGGATGACTGGAGGTGTAGGACTCCTTCTGTTTAAACACACATAGGATTGCGCCCTAAATATGACCAAACCGGAATCCAACCCATAAACTCTAGAGCTGGAAAAGGTACAGAAAATGTTCCAGGGACTCGGTCGTGGAAAGCCCCAACGTGTTGCCTTCTATATCTGCTGGACTACATCTCCCATCACGCCAAGGCAGCATGGCCATGGATGTCAGGATTATGGGAATTGTAGTCCAGCCCATTTTAGAAGGCATCAGATTGGGGAAGACTGACTAAAATATGGGTGGGTGGGTGTAGTTTTGAAAATAACATCCTGGGAAGGGACACATGATGATATACATTTACAAAATTAGGGATATAGGAGAGAATGGAGAGAGATGAATCTCTCTGGCCTCATCTTCACCAAGCATGATATTGTACTATAAAAGTGGTATGAAAGCAGTATATAAAAGGCAGGAGCCACACTGCTGCTTTCTAGTGATATTGAAGTGCACTGACAACTGTTGGGGCCCATTGACACCTACCAAAGGCCGCTTTCATACTGCTATAGTGGCTCCTGCCTTTTATATACCACTTTCATACTGCTTTCATAGTGCAATACCCCACTTGATATTACTAGATGCCAGGATCATACAATGACATTGTTTTACAGTAGGTTTGAGACAACTAAGGACACAACCCTATGCATGTTTAGGCAGGAAAAAAATCCTACAATTCCCAGCATGCCCTAGTTGCATGGATGGCTGGGGCATGCTGGGAGTTGTAAACTTTTTTTTGTCTCAACATGCATAGGGTTGCACCTCAAAGGAATTATTTCTTCACATGGTGCCCAATTAACTTATGGAACTCTCTGCTACCAGACGCGAGGCTGGCTATAGAGCTTTGATAGCATTTTACAAGACAAAATTTGTGGAGGACAAGGCCTATCGTTATCCATCAATCCCATCAGCTGAATGGAATCTCTGTGCAAGGATGGGTCTTATGGATTTTAGAAAGGGCCTCCTACCTATCTCACATACTCCTATGTAATGTCCACATTCTCGTACAAAAGCCTCCATTGCTACCAACACATGATGTAACTTTGGGTATGTCACCCTGTTTTACCCTTCATCTATATAAAAGAGCATTAGAGTGAGCTACATTGCAGGGCTGTTGTGAGAATGAAGTCAAGAAAACTTGTAAAGCGCTTTGTTATTTTAATAGTACTTATAGAGCAAGTCCTTTGGTGCAGTGCAATAGCTAAGCAGCATCTTAGCAGAGTTGGTTCAACTCTTTCCTCTGCCGTTAATTCATTCGATGGCCTTAGGCTTGCCTACCTAACACCAGCCTACCTAACAGGATGGTTTTAAGAACTGCTCAGAAAACGTATTGGAAATGCTTTGAATACTTAAAAGGTTCTGGGTTTAGTAGTTGTTGTTTTAGTCTTACTATGGACAAATAAATAGAGTGCATTAACACTGAAAGCACAGCAACTTCTTTAACATATGAGTTTGGAGAAGAATGAGGGTAAGTACATTTCAAGTTTAATGGGATTTTAGTGGCAAGCAGTGCCACCAAGTGGCAATTGTTTTCCATTACAACCCACATTTCAGCATCCATTGGAGCGCAACCCTAGACATACCTACTGAGAAGTAAGTGCCATTGAGTTCAACGGGATTTTCTCCCAGGACAGTGGGATTAGGATTGCACTGCTAATTGTGTTGATCTGCAGAGGGGCAACAGGGTTAGTCTGTTGCAGCAAAATAACGAAGAGTCTTGTGACACCTAGACTAACAAATTTATTCTGACATAAACTTCCATGGGCTATACCTATTGCATTAAGCCAGAGCTCTAGTCAAAGGAAGAAGTACAGAGATTCCACTACCAACACCCCAGTAACTGACTTTTAGGAATATTCTAGACTTTTCCAGATTGTACTTCAAAGAGTAAAAGTAAATTTCTAGCCATTTTACCAATGGAGATATATAATTTAAAAAAAAAAAATCTCAGACAGTATTCTGTTCTACCCAGTGAGAAGTAAATCCACTATGAGAACAGAAATTAAACAGTGAATGAATAGATTAAATATTGATTAATCAATTGAATCATTACAAGTAGATGGATTCAATTCAGGTTTTAGCTGAATTGTTGTTTTTAAGCACAGAGGGATTCATTGGCAAACACACCAAAAACATAAGTCCATTCATCTTGAACAAGAGTCATTAGTTTGACCTAGTGAGCTCTGCCAGCCACGTTGGCTGATGATACCCTTGTTATCTGAAAACAGTGGGGCTGATTTGGAAAAGTCTTTACTGCATTCAGAACAAGCATATTTTGTATGGTGATAAATGGATTTAAGGTTTGCAGCAAAAGCTGGCTGTGGACAGTGCTGATTGGCTGGTGCCTGTGATGTCACTAAAGCAAGGTTTGTTTGCTATAAAAGGCTGAAGGGTGAGCATAGCATCAGGTAAGCATACATATAACAATGTTTTAAAAAGAAAGAAAAGGGGAGCCCATCTGAAGCTTGGTGGGAAAAGTAAATCTGACAGCTGACTCAGTTTAAATTAATAGAACCTATTTCTTTGTCATCAAATTGCTCAGGTCAAGTCAGAGCCCAAAATCACATGAGGACATGGACAGGGGGACGTAGTTAAGGTAGCCACTTACGAATCATCATAAAAGAGGAAATACATCACCCGAAAAGAGGGCACCAGTTTCCATAGACTAATCTATATGTATTATTCAAAATAATTATTAGAATTTAAATAGTCCATCTCATCCAAACAGAGGGCGGTTCTCTGTAAAAGATGACACATGGCCACCAGCGCCAGAACACCTGCTTTGCATGCAAACGGTCCTAGGTTCAATCCCCAGCATCACCAGTTAGGGCTAGGAAAGTCTCCTGACTGAAACCCTGGAGAGCAGCTGCCAGCCAGTAAAGACAATGCTGAGTTAGATGGACCAAGGTGCTTCTTGACAAGAAGCTTTTCATGCAACCACCCTGCCTCATTTACCCTCCTCCCATGTTCTCCTACTGTTTCCTCCATCTTTTTCCACTAGGAAGGAAAGTTTGAGTAGCTGTACAGCGTCTTCTGAGTGTTAGAAGGTAAAGAACCTGGCGTGGCTGCACTTTAAATATTATAATTGTCTCCATCTATAGCAGGGATGCAGAACCACAGGCTAAGGGGGCACTTTTGGCCCTCCAGGGATTCTAATACATCCCAGATTTCCAGATGGCCTCATCCCTTCCTCAGAGCCACAGGATTCCTGTCTCTTGTGCAGGCTTCATCTGGCAGCAAGAGCTTTAAGCTACAATTTGGTGGTATGTTTGGGTTTGGTGGCCTGCCCCTTTTGCCTTCAGCCCACCACCACCACTGGAATGTGGCCCCTGAGAAATGGAATTTGGCCCTCGAGCAGAAAGAGGTTCAGCACCTCTGATCTATAGGTGCTTCTGAAGAACCATTATAGGCACCTGAAACACAGCAGCAGGATGGCATGAACTGAATCCCCTGCCCTCTAAGCAGGATGGCATCAACTGCCCGGCCTGCTCTCCAGACTCCAACACCCAGTGTTCTGCTTTCTAACTCAGTTTTTCTACCAAAAAACCCAACAACCCCACCAAATAAACCATTAAGACTGCCTTTGCTGGCATCTCATTAACATTCATTTCATTTTCCCCAGGGTGTGTTTAAAGAATTCTCTCTTACACACATACACACCACTAACAATACAGAGGTTAAAAGTCCACTGCTTTACCCACCCAGGTCACCCTTTTCTCTTTGCTTGGTTGGCATGCCAGGCAGCACCCAAGGCCCTGCGTCATTTGGGCTCTGCCCTGGGACGTGCCCTGGGACGTGCATACTGGCTTTGATAAAGGAATGCGCGGAGCTGACAAACCGGCCAGTCCATTCACTGCTAGTACTAGTCTAATTTCATTTTCACTGTTACAGTTTGAGTGGAAGGAGATGGCAGCACTTTCATTCCAGATGTTCAAGCAACGGTGTATGAAACTCGGCCTGAATTCAAGCCTGCCACTCCCAGATGAAATGCATCTACCTGGGAGGTTTCCAGCATTTCGAAGGAAAAGGATAAAACAAAAACATAACATTGTAATGGCTCAGATCTGAGCGGAAACAAACTGTGTGTGTAAAAATTTCTCTGACTTTGATAGGGGCTGGCCCTGAGACTGAATTCACTCTCCACCTCTGCCTATTTACACGGGACAGTCACATGAAGATCTCATGTGCATTTACAACATCAACATGAAGCTGACATGGCCTGCTAGTTCATCAGCTGGTGGGACTCATTTTGAACTGGGGAAAACAGATTTTAGGACAATTGTATTTCTCTAATACGTGAAAGAAGTGCAAATGAAAAAGAAAGAAAAATGAAGAGACACAGAGAAAAGAAGATCAACAGAGGTGCCAGTCAAGGAATCTTTAAAGCACACTTGGACCCAGGCAGTCCTTCAAATAGAGGGTGGCTTCAAATAGAGGACTGTCCTCTGTAAAATAGGACACATGTCCATACTGCTTAAATATCTTGGAATGCTTTGGTGTAGCCTTCCCCAATCAGGTGCCCTCAAGATGTTTTGGACTTCAACTCAAATCAGTCCCAACCAGCATGAGCAATGGTCAGGAATTCTGGGAATTGTATGGTGCTTGGAAAAGTCTGCTCTGGTGGAGTGTCTTGGGTTGCTTCCACACTACAGCCTTTTAACACCTCTGATGCATCACTTTTCCATGATAGGGGTTTCTTCTTTAAAAAGCATTGTTCAATTCTATCCAGAAATCAATTATAATTCACCTGGTGTGTCCCCCACCCACCCAAAATCTGAGGAAATCAAATTCCAGTTGGGCCAAACTCAACAAACAGGCAGCAGCCAGTGGGGTAGCTGTGCTGTGACATCACTGGTGCTTCTCTTTCTTTGAGGTCTATTTGGTTATCATGGAGGATAGAGTTTCCTGTAATAATAGGAAAGAAAAGCACTGTGATTTTGCAAAATCCAGAAGGCACAAGTGGTACATAGTGCCTCATGCAAGAACACAACGAAAAGCACACCTGACACAATATTTGTGTGTGTTTCTATGGAAAAGAAGTAATGGAAAGTATGGGTAGATGCTTAGAGAAGAGAAAAAATGTTCAGTGAGACATCTGTATTGTTTGTGTATTGGAACCACTTCAATGTCAGTGAGGGTGGCCACTTACGAATCACTGTAAAAGAGGAAATGCACCACCAAAACTCAGACAAAAGAGGGCACTGATTTGCCTAGAATTTGTATATGCTAACGTATGTGTATAGATGCAAATTTTGACATTTTTATTCTAATTTAAATCGAAATACAGTACATCTCACTTCAAATAGGATGGTCCTTGTAAATGAGGATACCTGCCGTAATGTACAAATTAAATATACCATGTTTATTATCCTCCAATATTGTGATTTTTATACATATTTTGATTTTATTAGTCCCATCACCATTTTTTTAAAAAAAGAGTGGCTGGTTAGCACCTGTACTTTTTTTGTTTTTAGCTGAGAAGGGCCTCAAGGCTGGTGAAATTGACATGCACACATACACACTCCAAGGAGAAATGTCTTGGGAAATAAAGGGCAACCATTGTATACTTCAGCTTGTGTCTCTGAGGTAGATTAGCCAGTTGCCTGCACAGGCCTCAGAAGAGAACAGGCCTAATTTATCTCAGATACTTTACTTTGACCACATTTCTTCTTTCCTTGGTAAATGGGAGGCGGGGAGGACAGATTTTACTGTTGTTGTTTTCTTAGGAAATAGTTGAAACCGGCTTCAGGCGAAATCTTCCCCCACCCCGGCCACCCACATAAGGGAAAGAGAAATGTTTGAAAATAAAGGGCAGCCATTATACTTGAATGATGTAACTCATGCGCCTGAGGTAGTTTAGGCCTGTTCCCAACCTCTTAGCAGTAGCAGTGTGACCACTTCTATGTGAGAGGGACCTCCATCTTCATTTTGCTTGTTTTTGCTTCAAAACTTCTAGGCTTCACTTCATAAAAGGCGGGCGCTGCTGATTTCCTTGTGAGGGGCAGAGAAACCAGGCCAGGGACTCTTACCAGCTGCATGACCAGAAAAAAATCAATGGGTGCATAGGTGACCATATGAAAAGGAGGACAGGGCTCCTGTATCTTTAACAGGAACGTAGAAAAGGGAATTGCAACAGGTGTCAATTGAAGTGGGTGAAATTCCCTCTTCATCACAACACTTAAAGCTACACTAGCTATAGTAGAGTGGCCAGATACAAAAGAGGGCAGGGCTCCTGCAGCTTTAACTGTGTTGATGAAGAGAGAATTTCACCCTCTTCCATTGACACCTGCTGAAATTCCCTTTTCTACATTACAGTTAAAGATACAGGAGCCCTGTCCTCCTTTTCATATGGTCACCCTAAAGGTTGCAGCTTTGCCAGTCCAGAGCAATCGGTTTGCAGACAGAATGCTCACCTATACAACTCTAAGCAGGCAGTGAGACGGTTACTTGATCTCCATCTTTCTGCATTAATAACCTTCCTTTGTGTAGAAAGCCTTGTAGACAGATTCAAGACCCAAGGCTGGAAAAGTGATTGTAAAGTAGGCACCTACAAAGGTTACAGGCACTGGATAGTCTCTGGTAAAGCATGGGGGGAGCTCCTTCAAGACACAAAGAGAGAGCATGGCCCCTTCTTAACTCAAGTCAAGAGTGTCCATGCCTTGGAGTCAAAAGAAGGGAAAGTGAAGCCCGCTGACCAGTGGCCTTTCTCAAATGCACTTTCTCAGTCTTGCCTGGCACACAGAGCACCAATAACTTTTAGAGCAATTGCTTTAATGGTCTGCATTCTGGCAGCCACGCAGGCATGTTTGGAGAACAAGAAATGCTGCCACCCCCAGAGCCCCCTGATTAAAAACAAAGGTTTCACTCAGTTTTAATTAGCCCTTGGCAGTCAAGCCAAGAGCATGTGCAGACTGAGAACTCGGTTCCTTAACCTAAGTCTTCACAGAAAGAAAAAGTTATGCCAGATTCTTGTTATGGTTTTATTATGGTTTTATACTATTGTTTTATACTTTGAATGTTTTTAACTTTTGTGAACCGCCCAGAGAGCTCCGGCTATTGGGTGGTATAGAAATGTAATAAACAAACAAACAAACAAACAAATTGTAAATAGCTGTTATATTGTTATTGCTCTTTGTCCATCAACAAACTCTTTTTAGTTCATTTCCAAAACGCAAGTTTTTGGTGCCATCGTCAGAACCCTGCAAAGAGTCAAGGAGTCCTCCTAGAAGAGCCAGGATGAAGCACAGTACAGAGGACCAGAGTCCTGATGACATCAGTTGCAATGGTCTTCCAGTATCCAAAGACTACAAGATCCCAGAAGCAAGCAGCTTCTACTCCCAAATGGTTGCCCAAGAATTCCACATAGACTGTTTGCTTACAGCACGTAACACCCTACCAGAACTTCTGCGTTAGCGCTGCTTTCCATCCTTCAGAGGTCTCCTCTAGGATGGTGAATTATGAGTTACCAGTTAGGAATGGTGCCTCGTTTTTAGGAACGCATCACCAAAAATTGGAATAAAGGCACATCCATTTCTATGAAGTGAGCATTTTCTAATTTTGTCTAGATGCAACTTTATAAAAGGCGTTCTAATTTAAATAGAAATACAGCGCATCTCACCATGGTGGGGAAAGCCTGCAACCAGACAACAACACGGTAACCGCAGCAACAGAAGCAGAACATTAAGAAAAGTTCCGATTCCAAGTGAATGAAGGTCAGGCACAGCATCTTAGGCTGCGCCACATGGCAATGTCAGAGGAGGAAGGAACCGGGTGTGGCCAACAGTGCACAGCATCCCCCCTGCCCGCTTTGTGACCTCACGTGTGCTGAGCATTGTGTCTGGAGGATTATAATCTCATCTGAAGGAGATCTAGCTCTGAAGGGTTGCTATCTGGGCCATTTATTACTGGCTATTAAGAAGTAGTAATCAGACAGATCATGCAGAGATCTCTCAAGATGATTTCCAGAGCATATGAGCAGGGAAGCACGGAATTTCAACAGAACTTTACCTTAGCACCTTTGTTTATAGGATATCAGTTTCTAATAACAAGGAAATAAACTAGCTTTCCCCAACCTGGGGCCCTCCAGTTGTTTTGGACGTAAGAAATCCCATCTCATGTCCAGGAAGAACTTAATCCATCCCGTCCATCAGTTTTCTCTTCAGCTGCTTCACCCTCCCCACTGGCTTGATGCACAAGAAATGCAGTCCTTATCTAAGAACCTCAAAATCTCATACAAAACAATGACCCCCCAACTGTCTCTAGCTTTAGCAAGTGTGGCCTAACCCTTTGGGTCTGGTATTGCAACAGAGACAGATTTGGTCATCCTTGGTTGTCGATGGCAGGAAATGGACAGGGGGAGTGCGCGTCCCCGTGAGCCATGGGTTGCCCATCTGTCCTTTAAAGTTTAGGATTTGGATTTTAATTGCTTATCTGCTATTATCCTATATAATTCTTTGCGAGGCGGGGGAGCTGTTTACTCTGGTTTATCACTCAGTCTTGCTTTGAAAAACAATGTTTTATTCAATTTTAATTAAGTTAAAACACCAACAATTCCCAAATATGGATAAAATAGTATATTCTTACTACTTAGGTTCTCATTACAACGTACCAAAGAATTTTCTTAATTCTCCTGAGGAGTGTGCTCTACTAGGCCTATGATAAATATATAAATATATTCTAATTCCGTGGGAATATAAGTCTCCCTTCTTCCACTCTTAAGTAACTTCCAAGTTTCTCCATCACTGCCTATTCATACATCTCTGCTTTCCACTCTGTTCTTTCTAGGAGTTGAGCCTCTTTCTGATACCTTACATAACACCATCTAGAGGCAACAATTAGATAAGTTGTATCAGCAGTGCAATCCTATACATGTCTGTTCAGAAGCCCCATTGAGATCTATGGAGCTTACTGCCAGGTAAGTGGGTATATAGGATTGCAGTGGATTTCATTTTGTTTTTCATTTTGTTTCACAATACTTTTTTGTATTGGTCAATGAGAATAGAACAGGATCTAAGTCTCATTGTATGCCTATTATTCTTTCTGTTTTATTCCTCATTTGTGATCAGAATTATTTTGCCTGATGGCAGGACCACCAAATAAGGTTCCCCATTTCCAACATTTGCTGTCTAAATTCCAAATGATCCTATAAAGTCTTCATTTATCATCTGGTTCTTATAGAAATTTCCAGGCATATTTGTATGTAGGGAAAGATATGTCCAACCTTTCAAACATATTCCCACACTTCAAGCTTTATTGGGTATCTTAAGGCACAACTCTATTGTTGCATATGTCTTCTATTACTTGTGAGAGAGAACTTCAAATTTTCTGCAATCTGTTAACTAGTATCCTTTTTTCTTTAATTTCCTCTAGTATTTTTTTTTTTTTTTTTTTTGTAAATGGTATATTGTTTTTATCCTGCATTATTTTTCCTTTTCTTCTTGTTACTTTTCTTTGGGAAAATGAATTTCGTGACTCCTTCAATGTTAGTACCAGGTCCTCAGCATATTGGCTTATTTTAAATTCCTCTTTAAAAGGAACATAAAAGGACTCTGGGGCTTGAAGTAGGAATCTCAAGACTGTGCACATACTGGCTTCAGGCACAGAATAGATTGGGGCTGTGCAAAACCTTTACCCCTCTTGTCCAAAGGGCAGGATGAAGTCCTGAACAGACCAGGCCTGGTATAACAATTCCAGGACTCAGTCCTTCGGGAAGTGCCTGATCCACCAAGTAGTACTTTCTACAGTGCAGTGCCCAGCTCCGGCTCTGAGCATCCTCTTTCACTGTCCTCAACTCCCAGGAGCCATTGCAGAGCTCCCTGATGCTGCAATTTCCTTCTGTTTGTGTTCTGTCAGATAAAAAGCATCCTGAACAACATCTGCCGCCTGGCCTCCGGTCCCTCCTCTGGAAGCCTCAGCCAGGTCGTGCCAGCTCTGGAGTACGTGGCCCGGAGGCACCTAGATTTGGCCACATACTTCCTCCTAGACCAACCTTGGAGGTAAGTCAGGTTGCGTGCTTTTTTGCCCTGGAGGTTCCTGTGAGGTCATCTAAAGGGACCAGTCCCTGGGTCTTTCTCCCTGCGGGTTGGGATCCAGGGGAACCAGAGGAAGGATCTGACTTGGTTTGTTTTCTCCTTGTCTTCACAGCGCCTGCAGTGAGCTGATGTAGGCTGTCATCAGCTCACCATACGTCAGTACCTGCTCCTGGCCAAGGTAAAGGAGGGGCATTGGCTGCCTCGGGGAAGGGAGAAGCAGGATAGCCCTCTGGCCAATGTGGCTACAGTAAGGAAGGAGCCCAGAAGGTGACTGCCCTACTGAGCACCAAAGCTTTGTCCTACAACTCCTGAAGGTTTCTTGGGGCACAAAGAAGCCTTGTTCTTCTGATGGGAGAAGGTTCTTGTTGAACCCTCATGAGCCCTGATGAGATGGGTGAGTGAAGGGAGAGCCCCAGAGAAAAGTGGGCCCTTTGGATTTTTCCTGTTCTGTAATTCCTATTGAAGACTTGTAAATGATGGCGGCTAGTAGGGAAATCTCCCTAGGCTGACCGTCCCAGGAGCCCTATTGGTGAGGCCTGAATCTCCTCTCCCCAGGCAAGAGCAACAAAGATCATCAGGAGGATCATCCAGTCCGCGGAGCACGCCAGGGTGCTGGAGGCTTGGTTCCCCCAAATTCTACCCGGCCTGGTGGACAATAACATCGTAGAAGTCACCCATCTACACAACACACCAGTGCAAAGTGGGAACCACGATAGCAGCTCTCTGCCTCCCAAGTAAGACGCTGGAGGAGAAAGGTGCTTCTTATTCTTCCTCTCCCTCAGCACTGCTCTGAGGGCAAAGGGTGCCCAGAGGCTTCAGCTCCTGCTAAATTGTATGAGGAATATCTATACATTGCAATACAATATTCACTCAGGGCTTTGCTAGACCTGCCGGCTTATCCCGGCAGGGAGGCGGGGCGGCAGCGCGCTGACGTTAGCATGCGCCGCCGCAGCTTCCAGATGCCGGATGCGCAGGGACGTCGGATCCCTGCAGCGTCCGCCATTTTTTTTTTTTTAGTTTCAAGTGCGGCCCGAAGACTCTGGACTGGTAAGTCCTTTTGTTAAAAAGGGGGGGGAGGATGGCAAGGGGGGATGGCAAGGGGAGAGGGCGGGTGAGAGAACGCCGTGTGCCGCTGCCCGGGCAAGCAGGCGAGCGGCGCTTGCCCGGGCAAGGCCTGGCTTGGGGCGGCATTGCCCGGGCAAGCGCCGCTCGCCTGCTTGCCCGGGCGGCGGCGCGCAGCGTTCTCTCACCCACCCTCCCCCCTTGCCATCCTTCCCCCTGCCCCTCTCTTTCCCCCCCCCCGGGCCGAGCGCTGTGCCAGGTCCGCGGCTTTTTGCGGCTACTCGTGAGTAAGCGAGTAGCCGCAAAAAGCCGTGGACCTTCCTAGATGTTTCGCAGCTCTGGCCTGAGGCCGGGGCTGCGAAAAAGGCGCGCCATAAGCGACTTTGCTTATGGCGCGTTGGAGGAGGCCTCAGTTCGGCCTGGGCCTGGATTCCCCTGTGCGTCATGTGGACGCACAGCAGGGAAACCGGGTCTCAAGGCGCACTAAGGCCTCGTCTAGCAAGGCCCTCAGTTGCAGTTCGTTTAAAATGTATCAAACATATCATCTGTGGCATGGCGTAATCTCTCGATCACTGCAGTCCTTCTCCCCAGTCATGCCCATTTACAGCAGGGACCCAGAAAAGTGCTCTTGCCCACCAAATCCTGCTAGTTGAAATGGAAGCACGGGCATTCCCGTGACTCTGAGGGTAGGGTGCTTCCAGATGAGGTTTATGGTGGCATCACCTGCCTCATTCATGGACTTTTATGGGTGGGAGGGAGATGACATCATTTCCCTATTATATATTTATTATTTATTTAAACATTTTTATCCCGCCATTCAGCCAAAAAAGGCTCTCACAGTGGCTTACAAAAATATTTCTTGACAGTCCCTGCCTACAGGCTTACAATCTAAAAAACATGACATAAAAAGAAAGGGGATTAGGAGGGAGGAGAAGGTGGAAAAGCAAAGCAAATTCAGGCACTACATTCTTAGTTGCAAAGTTCAGCAGTGACAGTTGGTAGCAGGAGGGAGGGGGCTCTCAGCTGGAGCTGGACCCAGGCACGGTGGAGAGGTGCCTGGCTGCTGCTTCCTCTTGTAACCTTCCACTGTTTACCGAGGACTTCTTTCATCCTCTTCCTTAAAGCAGAAAATCCATTGCGTAAAGAAAGACGGAATAGCTGCACATTCCTCCAGGCTGTTAGTGCTAGGAGTTCTCCATTTGGAAGTACCCTGAGAGGCTTTGCTTTCATGTTAAGGCAAATGGAGTTTCCAGCCCACTTAATGTGCCCTCAATGTTGAGTAGAGGAGCAGAAAACAGGGTTATCTGCAGTGTCGCCATCATGTCTCCGTTAGCCCTGCTCCTGTGCCTTAAATAGCAGGCCAATGCACAAAAACATCTTACTAAATTTCTCTGTGTGAAGGTGCTGTTAAAAACACAGGAGCAGGCCCAGTAAAAAGGAGGTGTACATTGAGCAAACAAGTTTGTTTTGATATGGCTGTCCTTCCTTGGTGACACTGGACTTGACTTATCTGCAGGGAAACGGCAGAGATCGTCAAAATGCTGCTGGAGTGGATGACACGTATGAGGAAGAGAGGAAGATGGGAGACAGAAAATTATTGATTTATTAGAACTTTTAAGTCTTAAAGAAGCTAATACAGTGGCTACACACATGTGTACTGACTTCTTGAGAGATACAACAGATTCTAATTTTTTTTGCCTAATGACAAACTGTATAAAACTGTACTAGGAAAATTGTTATCTCTAACAACAACATGTAGGCCTGATATTGCATCAGCAGTAGGGATTTTATGCAGAAAAGTAAGTAATCCTACTGGATTGCAGCAAAAAGGGTAATACGATATCTTAAAGGGACAGCTCATCTTAAATTAAAATTATCTGGAACAAGTGTTCCTAGGTTAGTGGGATACACAGAATCAGATTGGGCAAATGATAGATCAGATCGTAAATCCACTAGTGGTTTTGTGTTTATGTACGGTGATAGTCCTGTTACTTGGTTAAGTCATAAACAAGAAACGGTAGCACATTCTTCTACTGAAGCAGAGTATATTGCAGTGGCAGAAGCATGTAAGAATGCTCAATGGCTTAGTCAGCTTTTAGATGATTTAGATGTTTCAGAACCAAAGCCCATCCAGTTGATGGAAGATAATGAAAGCTGTATGAGGCTAGTGCAAACAGACAAAGTAAATGCACGCACAAAACACATAGATATTAAATAACATGCAATAAGACACTTGTGCCAGAAAGGGTTTATTAATATAGAGTATTGCCCATCAAAATAGCTGATAGCTGATATATTGACAAAACCCTCACCTAGGGAAAGTTTTGAAAAATTGTGTAACGAAATGAATTTAGTAGAACCAGATTATGCCTAACGAGAAGGGGTGTTAGAAATATTGATGATGCGTTATGCATAGTCTGATTCTAGATAGAGCAACAGTCTACCAGTATAAAGTGGGAGGGGGAATTTCTGCTCTATTCCATTGCAGTTGTAAAAAGGCAGTTAACTGCTCTCCTCTCCATCATCTGTATTAAGAAAAGGACAGACTGTTTTTTGTAGTCTATCTCGTTATTTGATGATGATGTATTCTTTGCTACTTTCTTCAAGCTCATCATAAAGAAACAGTTTAATATACTACATCTGGTCATGTATTCTGTTGCTGCTATCTTTCTCTCTGCTAAATAAAAGTGATAAATCTCCCACAAAACGTGAAGAGATATGTCACATATAACTCCTAACAGATATAGAATCAACAGTTTTTTTATTATTATTTTTTATTAAACTCCATTTAACAAAGCAGTTTTTAAAAAAGTTAAAAATATATATAAAAACTTACAAGTCAGACAGCGTTTCTAATAAATACACAAACACGATTTCTGTAGTTGCCGAACCGAGCTTGTTTCCTTCAATTTACTGTGGTCAGAGGAAGATTTGTTAAACCAGAGTTGGATGCCACATCTGTACCATTGATGTAATTGAGAAAAAGAGACCATATTTCATTGAATGGGTCATAGCTAAGTTGGCCCGACGAGACTCTGCGGTAGTAGGTTAATTTTTCAGAGCAGGCTATATCCCACACTTTCCCTTTCCATCCAGTGAGTGTAGGGCCCTTCGGATCCTTCCAGTGTTCGGCGATTTCTAAACGAGCTGCCGTAAGGAGGATAAATACCAATTCTTTATGGGTAAGGGAGGGGTTTAGAGTGTTGGGCAGGGACAGCAGGGCCAGGCTTGGTTCTGGGAAGATTATCTGATCAGTGGCCTTAGAAATTATATTGAAGATAGTTTCCCAGAATTGCTTCAAGGCCTTACACTCCCACCACATATGTAAGTAAAAGCCCTTTTGATTGATATAGAATCAACAGTCAGGTAAAGTGAGGGGGAAATATCCACACAACCACCATGAAGGGTACATAGATTGCATACATATGCCAGCATACTCCATATCAGACGCAGAACCGAAACATTCACACGCTCAAGGTGGTCCTCTCTGGCAGTACTGCAGCTGCGCGCCTTGTAAAGCAGTATAGATGGGAATGTTTCAGAGACCACAGTGGCTTTCATTAGCACCAAGAAGTTTGTAAGGAGACGCAAATGTGCTTGGGCGCCGCTTTCTTGTTCATCTTAATGGGGTTGTGAGAAGGAGAAATCAAACTGGAAGAGCATGTTTTTATGAGAAGTAGGTAAACTGCAAGTCCATAAGGAGGCTCTGTTTAACATGAGAGATGTGAAGTACTCACTGTCTGTTAACACAGAGTTATAACTGTTGCTCTATATACTGGAAAGTTTTCAGAGAGAATGGTGTCTTTTCACACCATACAGAATATAGAACTCAAAGAAGTTTTTTTTATGGAGCAGCAGAAGGTTACTATGTAGAAGACTGGGTACAACTAATTTGTGGAAAGGCCACATTCATCTGTCTCTGCTTGAAATGATATCAGGGAAGGAAAATGAGGTAGTCAGCCAGGCAGCGGCTCCAACTATCGTAGTGTGCCAAGACCTATTTGTCAACCTCTAATACCTCGACCACCATCTTATTTTACGGACTGTTTGCTCTCATGATGGTAGTCAAGGAGGTACCCATTTTCATTTACGTTCTCTCTGGTAAAGCCCTATATGCACAGCCTCTTTCATACATGCAGCATGAGGACTGGTGTCTATACAGGGAGTGTGGATCATGTGCTCTGTGACACCTTGGCCTAGTTGTGTGTCTGTTCCTGGGTTAAGCTATGTCTGGTGAAATTGCTGGATACATTTGTTGATTTCACCAAATATATAATTGTGCTAAATTGTGTTAAAATAAGGATATAAATTGAGGCAAACCTCTTTTGGAAACTTAATTACACATATATAATTTACATCTCCAAATATTTCCTCTGCCTGTAGCTGTGTAACAGCTTTTTGGTTCTTATGTGGAATATGCACACTACCATGTAGCTTGGTCTAAATTCAGCTGTCTGAGGAGGTGCTATGTTTCTCTATTCTCCCTCTACTTCAGATTGCATGTGCATACTATTACTACCAGAATGGCCTTAGGCAGGCTGAAAGTAGAAATGATGCATGATCCTGCCATGGTCACATAGTAGCCTACCACAATCTGATATGTGAGCTTGTCTTGGGATCATGTAAGGAAATGAATGCCTCAAAAACTGCCCAAGAGTGACTCATAAATTGTGAACGGGTTTCTGTTCTGGCTCCATGCTCCAACATCATGTGTCACATTCCTATGCCACCCTGTGTAGATGCAAGTATAGCTGTGATCATGGGTCATACTGCTGATTACATACATATGGATCCATTATTTACAATGCTGTAAATAAATTAATAAAATTTCCTGGGGTGGGGGCAGACTCTAAAGCTGCTGGGTTTTTTTAATAAATACTGGTCCATTGTAATGCTGTAGGTTCATGGTAAAATTTCAGGCTGATTCATTCAGGCTGATTCATGTGGATTTAATTTTAATTTGATTTATTAAGAGAAATTTACACTTTGGTTTAATAAAAAGATGCCCCAATTAACTGACCAGAAGATTTCGTTTAAAAAACAATTGGTTTAAATATAAGAAGGTAAATATTGCAGATGATGATCGATATATTGAGAGACATGACCTCCCTAAGAGAATAGGGGATGGTTCTTCTAAGATGATACCTGTTGCAAGATATGCATAAAAGGGAAATCTGTCTTGTGATTCAAAGCTATAATTCTTCATGTGGAAAATTATACAGCCATAATCAATCAATTGATTCAGCAGCTAAATGCCATAGGGTTGATTGACTTTGGTTAAAAAGTTCTTTTATATCCTTTTCTTTGCTGATTCGAAGTTCTTTTCCATCTCCTCCACCAATCTAGCCTTTCACTCATTTATCTGTAGGTTTGGGGACACATGTTTATCCCAATGTAGAATTCGGTTTCATAATGTTATTGCCTTTGAGGTGTCTGGAAAATACAGTTGCCCATAGGCAGGCCTTTTTGGCATAGAAATTAGTCAGGTCTTTGTTAATTGTTCCCAAGGCAGAAGTCATATACCTAGTTGCTCTCAGGAGAAACAATAATTGTTTGAACAGTAATAATTCTTCAAAAAGAAACAGATGACAGTGGACTGTGGTAATGTCAAATTAAATGGCATGTTTAAAGGAAGTCGTGCCCTTGGCTGTCCTGTTTTGATTTTAAGCCTGACTGCCACAAGGAAGTTTCTGATCTCTTTGTCAGCGGCATTTTCTCCCTAACATCCCCACAATCACCTCAGGGTGCACAAAAGCCTGTGGTCGTGTCTCTTTCTCCCAACATTCCCATGTACGTTTAATCCACAAAAAGCAGTGGAGTGGTTGCGATAAAATGTGTCACACACAGGTATAGCTGGGCATGGTCAAGTAATTGTCTTTTTAAAAAGGTGATATATAACAGCAGCTTTGTCCTATATTATTACCCACACACACCCTACACCATTTCTCAAGACAGAAAATAATTATGTTACTCCAAAGTAGCAAAATTCCTCAAGTGCAGTTCACACTGCCAGATGTAAGCCATAAATGTGATGTCTTGGACTGCCCTGTGTTCAAAATGCCAACCGCCAGTAACTGTCACCAACAGTCTCTAGCTGTCATTCAGACACAATTCTAAGGAGAAATTGTGCTGCAGGGGAGGGAGACGTTCCCTTGCACCGTGTGCCTGATCATAGTAACACACAAACTACATAATTACACATATAATCTACTATTAGTCCCTCTGGAGAAAAAAGACTAGTATCTGTATTTTTATTTTTATTTATTTATTATTGCATTTATATCCTGCCTTTTTTCCTCCAAGGAACCCAAAGTGGTGTACATAATACTCCTCTCCATTTTATCCTCACAACAACAAAACCCTGTGAGGTAGGCTGGGCTGAGAGTCTGTGACTGGCCCAAAGTCACCCAGTGGGTTTCCATGGCTGAGTGGGGACTAGAACCCGGATCTCCTGACTCCTAGTCCTACACTTTAGAAGCAATCCATCCTGTGTTGAGATTTAACTTACAGAACTGGGGAAGGAGCTAAAATCTGTAGACCATCATCTCTTGTGCATGTGTGTGTTCACAAATCAATGTACTTTAAAGGTTCTCTTCACATTTCCCCCCAAAGACAAATACAGGACAATGATTTTCCAGAGACAAGTACCTGAAAATAGGTAAAGCTGAAGTGTACTTGAGTGCATGGACATAGATTATTATCTTGCCACAGGCCCTACCACAAATCTGACCCTGTTGTGAGGTAAAATCCTACATACCATTTGGCAGAATAAATACAAGCAAGAGCTCAGCCAGGGCTAATATGTTTATCTGTGTAGGCCAAAGGTAATTCTGAATCAGGAGACTTCGTACCAGTGAGTTATACCCTGCCAGATTAAAATGACAAATGGCATCCAAATTCTGACAAAAATTAATCATAGCACAATTTCATATCAGCAGAGGAATCAGTCCTCTGATGTTATTGCAGTTTTGAGTTTTAAAAAATGGTATGAGGAACAAGTTGTGGCAGTAATTTCAGGAGATGACTCCCAGAATGCCCTTAGCAGGCCAGAAAAGCCAAGACTCGTGTCCATGAAATTACAAGACTATACAATTGCCAATACTCCTATGGCAAAAGATGTAATAATGCTTGGCATTTCCATAACACGTTTGCAAATTCAAAGTACTCTACATATATTTGTTGTATTCTTTATGAAAACCTTTCTAGGGAGCTAGTGTTATCGTCCACCATCTTGCAGACAGAGAGGGGACTGAGGTTGAGAGATAATGGCACAGACCTCTCATTCTTATAGGCACTGCCACAGTTTTCATCAGGCATCAGTAATGATCCTGGTAGGCTCCATTCACTTTAGGGTACAGTCTCTCAGCGGGAAGCTGAGACCTTTAGTAATGTGTGAGAGACACCCAGGGAAGGGATAAAGGATTGTCTGCGTGGCAACCAGTTGCTGAGCAGTTTCCTTTTTCTTCAGTTCAGCAGCTCTAGGGGAAAAGCTTCACCTGTCTGTCAAGCTGGAGAGAGAGAGAGAGAGAGAGAGAGTTATGTTAAAGGCATAGGAGCAGGGCCAAAACAAAACTTTGCAACCCTAGAAAGGTACAATCTTCTAGACCAGGGATGGGGGACCTGTGTCTTCCAGATCCAGGTCCCACAAGGAAAAGTAAACCAAGAAAGTTGTCTTCTCTAAAAAGAAAGCCTCCTCCCCCCCCCCACCTCCACACACAGAGTACGGAGGACATATTCTCCTCTAGGCTTGCAAACCCGCTCTGGGTCTCATATTGGATTTCAAATAATGTTTGGGTTGAGATCTCTATCTGGATCAGAGAAGAAGGGATGAGAAGATGGCTTCCGGTCCCCGTCCCCCACCTCCAGAAAAGGAAGAGGAGAAGGAACTTGGTGTCCCGACCTCTATGGTGCACAACTGCTCCCCCCTTCTCTTAACACCAGACGACAGTGTTTGAAACATAATGTGAAGTAATGTTAAAGAGGAAGTTGTGCCTTTGAGCACGTGGAAAGCGTCTTTTTCTGACTACCGTCCTTCACTCCCATTGAGTCATTAAAACAAATATAGACCCTCCACATCTTTTCCCCTCCTCCTAAATCCCCTCCTGAATAAATGGGATTAATCTTCTAGATCATGAGTGAATCTTAGACAGTTTGGGTACAGTGATGCGGGAAAGCTCTGCCTTTTGAATTTCATAGAGGCACAAAGCCCCTTTAGGAAGGAAAATAAGGGAATCCTATTAGGGTGGGGCATCAGAATGTGTGATTTGTGGGGTCTTGTATGGATTTTTCATCCATCAGATCTGTTCTTTATGAAAAGTATCTAGAAAATACACATCGCTGAATTCCAGGCCACATGGAGACTGTGGAGATATTGTCTTGAGCCAATGGACACGGTATATTAATTACATAGTGTGTGCAACTCCTTCTCTTATTTCCTCCAAAGTAAGCGTGGCGTGTGGAGCCCTGATCTGATTTGGGACAACCATACACAGTGAGGAGAGATTTAGAGCTTCCCTACATGAGGGATTTATTGCACATTCATGATTGGCCACTTATGGAAGTTCACAGGTCCTTTACATGAGAATAATCTTGCTGATAATCTTGCTTTTAAAAAGATTGGAGATAATGCACTATTTAAAATTATTGCAGGCCACTCAATTGTGCAGTTTTATTTTACTTTATGGAACATTGCCAAGAGGGAAAGTTTTTGATTACAAATCACATGGATACCGTCTAAAGAAGCCATAGTCAATGCAGAAAAAGCCCAGAAGAAGAAGAAAATGTAAGGGTGTGAGTTTTTCCTTTATGTAGACACGTTCGGAATCCTTATCTCCCGAAATATATCCCCACAACCTTCACAGCAGAAAAAAAAAGCCTCCATTAAAGAAAGAAAAAAGACTCCATTGGTGCTGCGTTATTTTTAGTTGTCCTGTCTCTGTGTCTGTGAATTTGGGAGGAATTAAATCTTGCCTCTCCCTTTGTGGTCCGGGGGGGGGGGGATCTACACTACTGCTTTTAAAGCGGTTTAAAGCACTTTGAAAACATTTTGAAAACTGTATATGCAGTGTGTCCTGGCCCCAAACAGTTCTCAAAACTGTTATAAAGCGCTTTAAAGCAGTAGTGTAGATCCCTCCCCCTATCTAACTGGAACCACACACTTACTTTACATGCCACACAAGTAACGTAACAGTCTAAAGATGCCACAAGAGACCAACACGGCTACCCCTTTGGAAATTAGGTGCAGCCCTGACATAGCCAAATGCCATCAATGCAACCAGAGGCCTCTATCTTAGCTCCTGGATCCATTGGTGAGGGGGAGCAGGATACCTGCTCCCCCACGGTGAGGATTCCCATGAGGGAACGTGGCGCCAAGACCGGACCAACATGGGGGCTGCGAGTTGGCCACATCCAAGGAGGTGGAAAGGGGTTCATATTAGCGGTCCATGCCATGATGTGCCCTGGAGTGGTAGAAAAGGTTTCACACTAGCGGTCCATGCCGCGGTGTGTCCCTGGCCCTACCATCCACCACTAGTGCCCCTGGCATGCGGGCCAGGAAGGGGAATCGGTCTGCAGGCGGGCAGGCTGATTTCAGGATCCACGGCCTATGCTGCCCCCAAGCCTATTCAAGTGAGTCAATAAAGTTGCGGCCAATTTATTATCCAGTTATGCCTGTGTGTCTAATTTGTTCTCGTCCTTTTGCCAACCGGACCCAATAAGCGCTGCTCTCACAATCTAAAGATGCCACAAGAGACCAACATGGCTACCCCTCTGGAAAGGAGAAGGTGTAGCCCTGTCACAGCCAAACGCCGTCGATGCAACCAGAGGCCTCCACCTTAGCTCCATCACCAGCAGCTCAAAGCAGTTCAGAATCAGATTTAAAAACTTGGGGTCAGTCTTCCCCAATTAGGTGCTTCCAGATGTGTCGGACCGCAGTTCCCATCATTCTCAGCCAGCATATGCTGGTCAACAGCCAGATTTCTAGAGGGGGCAGACTAGAAAAGGCTAGCCTGGCATGTCTCTCGGCTAGTGGGCAAAGAGAGTTGGGGAAAACTTTCAACCCTTGGGAGGCAGTGCATCAGAACAAGCAACTCCGGGGGGGCGGCGGGGGGGGGGGCGCAGAGCCCTTTTAGGAGAGTGTGATGGAACAGAGTGAAAGAAATCAGGCAGTACAAAAAGGCTTGAAATCAATCCCAGTCCAGGAAAGCATCCCCTAACCTTCGCCCCCAGAGAGCAGGGAGGGGAGGGGAGGGGAGGGGAGGGGGGGTCTCCTGGGAATCCCAGGAAGCAGGAAACTACTTCCTGCCCCACCCTTAACAATTTCAACCTTCCAGGGCTGACCATGCATGAGCTGGCCATGGAGAGCTGCTGAGATCAAGGCTCATCGTTTTCTAGGCCAGAGAGCATGGCTGCTTTGGTATCTCTAGAAATGAACCATTGCATGTAAGCTGCGGTGCACGCACAGAAACAAGGCTGCGTTTGTTTGTTTGTTTGTTTGTTTTCGTTATTTACTAATACAGTGTTTGCTTTAGATACTAATTGAGCTCCCTGCTCAGGTTTTCTCTTTCTCCTTTCCTCTCTCTCTTCGTGCTTTTTCTCCTTGCTTTTTCAATCAGAGGGTTAAACTTCTTCCCTGCCCCAGGTAAGTTCTTAAAAATAAAGCCTACTTATATCTTGAATAGCTCACATTGTCTGTCTTGGTCGTGCCAAGGCGTGACAGAGTCTTGAAAACGGGGTATATTATTATTTATTTTATATCCTGCATTTCCATAAAAAAAAGAGTGTTCAAGGCAGCTAACAATAAAATCCAGGTTAAAACCAATCTTAATTAAAATATAACATAAGAGAGACAGTGTGGTGTAGTGGTTAGAGGGTTGGACTGGGGAGACACAGGTTCTAAGCCCCACTGGGCCATGAAGCTCAATGAGTGACTTTGAGCCAATCACTGACTCACCCTAATCTACCTCATAGGGTTGTTGTGAGGATAAGATGTAAAGGAAAATAGGAGGATCATATCTCCTGTTTTGGATCATGTATCCTCCTTGGAAGAAAGGCAGAATATAAACATATAGCAAAAATATAAAAATGTAATAAAAACAATAGCAGAAGTAAACAATACCAATCAATTAAAAAACCCTTCAGCAGACTAGTTTATATGCCAGAGACCTCCAGAATAAAAAAATGCCTCGAATTGTATTGTCATTAATTATACCTACAATGATTGGATGGAAAAAATGTGGAATTTTGTTCTTATGGTCAAATTAGCACATGTTATGGAAACAAAAGAAAAAAGACAGCTGCAGGACAAATTTATCATAAATTGGTCCCCATTTATTAATTGTTGATAAAAGAATTCCTTGCTTCCCGAAACACAATGTGGTTTTTCTAGGTTCTGAATTGTAGTAATTACCTGATTTTTTAAAAAAATTATTCCCCCCACTGCCCTTATGGAATATAGCCTAAAATAGGTATGTTGTTTGCTATTTTTTTTAAAAAAAGTAGCAGTGATTGTTTTACAAATTCGGAGAAGAATTATATCAGATTGTATACCAATTTGTTATTAGTTTTGTAAAACTCTTATTTGCTTTGCTTTTATTTTTGCAATAAAAAATATTTAAACAAAGGGGGAGGGGAGACGCCTTCAACAGACCAGCTTATATTCCAAAAGGCTGACTGAATAAAATGGCTGCTATTGCAGTGGGTAAACGTGGGGTGCTTGTGTGTGGGCAGAGGGCTTTTACGTTGTGAGAATGCCTCCCCTTTCTTCCTCAGAGGAGTTAATGGCAGCCGTTCATTTACACTGGGGACGGAAAGCTGGCATACTTGGGGGACACCATTAGTGTGTTTGTGTGTGTGTGCATGGGCATAACACCTGCTTCTTGTCTTTCATGCTGCCTGCCTGCTCTTGCCCTCCCCACGTTATCTTGCATCATTATTATTATTATTATTATTATTTACATTTATATACCGCCCCATAGCCAAAGCTCTCTGGGCGGTTTACAAAAGTTAAAAGCAGTGAACATTAAAAACAAATATACAAAATTTAAAACCATAAAAAGCATAAAATAAAAACAAAAACAGACAATATCCATATTAGATGAGAAGATCAGATTAATTTTTTCTCACATTCGAAGCAGTTTTCCTCTTTCTCTCCTGTGTGAACCCTTTGATGAAAAGTGAGGGTTCCCTTATGCCTGAAGTTCTTTCCACACTCCAAACAATAATATGGTTTCTCCCCTGTGTGAGTTCCCTTCACACTGAATCTTTTTTTCACACACTGAGCATTTATATGGTTTCTCCCCTGAGTGAAATCTTTGATGAGAAGTGAGATGTGACCTCTGGTTGAAGTTCTTTTCGCACTCCAAACAATGATATGATTTCTCCCCTGAGTGAAATCTTTGATGACAAATGAGATGTATTCTCTGAATGAAGCTCTTTCCACACTCCAAACAATGATATGGTTTCTCCCCTGTGTGAGTTCTTTGATGGGAAGTGAGAGATTTCTTATGCCTGAAGCTCTTTTCACACTCCAAACACTGATATGGTTTTCCCCCTGTGAGGGTTCTTTGATGAGAAGTAAGTGTTCCCTTATGACAAGCTCTTTTCGCACACAAAGCATTTATATGGTTTTTCCCCTGTGTGTTTTCTTTTATGAGAAATTAGAGTTTTCTTACGACTGAAGCTCTTTCCTTGGCTGTCTGTATGTTTCCGAGCCTGATTCAAGGTGCTGGTTTTAACCCCTAAAGCCTTACACGACTTGGGACCACAATACCTGATGGAACGCCGCTCCTGACACGAACCTACCTGTACACTACGCTCAACATCTAAGGTCCTCCTCCCAGTGCTTGCTCTGATGGAAGCTCAGAGGATAGCAACAAGGGAGAGGGCCTTTTCATTGGTGGCCCCCCAATTCTAGAACGATCTCCCTGACGAGGCTTGCCTGGCACCAACATTGTTATATTTTCAGCGCCAGGTCAAAACTTTTCTCCCAGGCATTTAATAATAATAATAATAATAATAATAATAATAATAATAATAATAATAATAATAAATTTATTTCTTACCCACCTCTCCCTTTGGATCGAGGCGGGGAACAACATTAGAACAGGAATCAATACATCTTAAAAAATCATGATTTAACATTGATCTGGATAGGCCTGCCGGAAAAGGCTAGTCTTTAAAGCTGCCTTAAAATCACACATAGTGTTAATTTTACAAATCTCCTCCGGTAGGCCATTCCACAATCGGGGCGACAGAAGAAAAGGTCCTCTGGGAAACTGATGTCAGCCTAGTTTTAGCTGACTGAAGTAAGTTCACCCCAGAGGACCTGAGTGTGCGGGGCGGACTATATGGGAGAAGACGATCCCGCAGGTAACCTGGACCCAAACCATTTAGGGCTTTAAAGGTGATGACCAACACTTTGTACTTTGCCCGGAAACTAATCGGCAGCCAGTGGAGTGATTTTAATGTTGGTGTAATGTGGTCACCCCTAGGTGTACCGGTGACCAACCTGGCTGCCATATTTTGAACTAGTTGAAGTTTCCGAACTAGGTACAATGGTAGCCCTATGTAGAGTGCATTGCAGAAGTCAAGCCTTGAGGTTACCAGCGCGTGCACTACTGTCTTTAGGTCTTCTGACTCTAAGAAGGGGCGCAGCTGGCGTATCAGCCGAAGCTGATAGTAGGCACTCCTGGCCGTCGCATCTATCTGGGCTATCATTTGGAGCGACGGATCCAGGAGCACCCCCAAACTGCGAACACAGTCTTTCACGGGGAGTGTAGCCCCATCCAGAACTGGCTGACACACCTCCAAACCTAGGTCAGAGCCCTTGACAGCAAGCACCTCTGTTTTGTCTGGATTCAGCTTCAGTTTGTTTTTCCTCATCCAGCCCATTAATGCCTCCAAGCATTCATTCAGAGGAGACACACTATCCTTAGCTGATGCTGTTATTGAAGGCATAGAGAAATATATTTGGGTGTCATCAGCATACTGATAGCACCCCGCCCCATGCCTCCGGATGATCTCTCCCAGCGGTTTCATGTAGATGTTAAACAGCATTGGGGATAGGATGGCACCTTGTGGCACGCCATACAACAGCTCCTTTTTTGAGGAGCAACTATCCCCAAGCATCACCATCTGGAATCTACCTGAGAGGTAGGACCGGAACCACTGGAGCACAGTGCCCCGGATTCCCAAACCTCTCAGGCGTTCCAGAAGGATAACATGGTCGATGGTATCGAAAGCCGCTGAAAGGTCCAAAAGCACCAGCAGGGACACACTCCCCCTGTCAATGCTCATGCGGAGATCATCCACTAAGGCGACCATAGCTGTCTCAACTCCGTATCCAGCCCTAAAGCCAGTTTGAAATGGGTCTAGAAAATCTGTATCATTCAAGACTGCTTGGAGTTGGAAGGCAACTGCCCTCTCAATCACCTTGCCCAAAAATGGAAGATTTGATACTGGTCTATAATTATTAAAGTCCAGGGGATCCAGGGAGGGCTTTTTGAGAAGCAGCCGTATCACTGCTTCTTTTAAACATGGTGGAAAACTCCCCTCCCTGAGAGATGCATTAACAGTATGTTGTAGTTGTAGTCTAACTGCATCTCCTCCCTGGGCGACCAGCCAAGAAGGACAGGGATCGAGAGGACAAGTTGTCTTCCTTACTCGTCCAAGCAGCTTGTCCACATCATCAGTACTCACCAACTGAAACTGATCCAGTGTAATCCTATTCACGGAGTTGCTGGACACTTCAGCTTCAGCTTCTGTTATAACGACGGCATCTAAATTGGCTCTTATCCGAGAGATTTTATCTGTGAAATGATCATTAAATGCATCACAGCCAACTACCGAAGGCTCTAAAACTGGGTTCAGGGGAGGAGGTGCCTGAGTTAGACCCCTCACCACTCTAAACAGTTCTGCTGGACGTGAATTCGCAGACGCAATGCGGTCAGAGAAGAATGCTTTCTTCGCTGCACGTATTGCCACCCCATAGGAACGAAGATGTTCTCTATGACGTGCCTTGTCGGATATGAGACGAGTTTTCCTCCATCGGCGCTCCAGTCGTCGACCTTCCCGCTTCAACTTCCTGAGATCTTCTGTGTACCAAGGTGCCCGATTGGAAGCAGGTCGGAGAGGACGTTTGGGGGCAATTGTGTCGATAGCCCTAGTTAGGTCTTGATTCCATCTATTGACCAGGGCTTCAACAGGATCGTCGACAATACCAGCCATAGCACCCTCTAAGGCTTTCTGGAATCCAAGAGGATCCATCAGCCTTCGAGGGCGGACCATCTTAATAGGTCCACCATCCCTGCAGGGGCGGATGGTAGCCATGATATTAACCCTGACCAGAAAATGGTCTGTCCATGACAACGCAGAGGTATTTATCACCTCCGCCCACAGATCTGTCTGTTCGGAACTGAAAACAGCATCGAGGGTGCGACCTGCTGAATGTGTGGGTCCAGAGACCAATTGGGATAGGCCCATGTTTGTCATGGATGCCATGAACTCCCGAGCTGCACCTGACAAACCACTCCCGAAAGGGATGTTGAAGTCGCCCAGGACCAAAAGCCTGGGCGACTCCAACACCAACTCCGACACCAGTTCTGTGAGCTTGGCCAGGGAGTCTGATAGGCAGCGGGGTGGCCGGTACACTAACAGAATCCCCAGTCTATCCCTGGTCTTTAGACTCAGGTACACACACTCGATGTGATTCAATTCCCGGACAGGAAGTCTGGTCAGGTTGAGATTATCCTTATAGACCATAGCTACTCCGCCCCCCCGTCCACTTTTCCTCACCTGCTCGATAACACAGTACCCAGCTGGGAGGGCCTGGGCCCATGTTGGGCCACTGTCATCTCCCAGCCAGGTCTCTGTGAAACATGCCAGGTCGGCCTCCTCATCTGTGAGGAGATCATAAATTATATTTGTTTTGTTTTTAACCGACCTGGCATTGCAAAGGAGCAAGGAGAGGGTCCGTGGTTGGCTTGGTTCGTTCTCCAAGTTCCCCAGGGTGGCAGGGCGATCCGAAGGAAAGATGGGTGTTAAATATCTATCTCTCCATCCCCTGTAATGGCGCTTCGCCCTGCCATCACCATATCTCCCTCTGCCCTGCACAACTTGAATTGTCGCCTCCTTTCCATTACACATTATACATCTACAATAACTTCACAATAGCAAATTAACAACAATACACAATTAACAGGGGAAATTAACAGTTAATTAGCTCAATTTGAGGGGGAATTGAATGGCTGCTGCCAGGTGACCGTTGCTGGAAGGGAGCAGGAGGGATGGCTGATCAGGTGTCTCCTCAGCAGAGCTCCCCTTCTCTGTCTCCTGCAGCCTGGTGGAATGGCTGCTGCCAGATTTAACAGCATATGCTGAGTTTTTAACAGACCCAGAATAGTTGTTGCTGGACTACATCACCCCAGCCCACATGGTCATGATGGATAGGAGTTTTAGTCTAACGACATCTGGAGGGCCAAAGGATGACATGGCTAAAAAAGAGGAAATTCATCACCCCAAAAAGGAGGCACAGATTTGCATAAAATTGACATATGCTGATGCATATGTATAGATGAAAATTTTGAAATTATTACTATCTTAAATAGAACTGCAATACATTTTTCCACAGTGGGAAAGCTTCTGACTAAGTGACCTCTGTGTGCCTGCTTGGTTTGCTGCCCTTGCACAACTTTCAAGCCTTTCTTAATCTTGAAACTGGACTTGGACTGGACTTTCAAATATATGACTGTCCTCAGCCAGCTCCCTAAAACTGAGGGCTATCATCTGCAGAGTAGGACACATAGCTAGCCTGGTTCCCAACCCCTTGCTTAGGTGTGTGTGTCTCTATATCTGAAATTATTTATAGGCTACTTTTAAGGCTGGCTTATAACTCTCAAGATGATTATGTATTTGCCCTCTATCAGGATAGACAGATTGATATAATATAGTTATGACAAGTGGGACCTCCAACAAAGTGTTGCGGTACAAAGTGCTTCTGTCCAGGGTTCTTGCTAGCTAGCAATATCTTTTCCCAGAATATCTCATCCCATCCCACCCCCATTTTCCACCTGTCCCCTGGACACTGAATCAGCATTCTCTGGCCATTGGGCTGTCCCCCCCCCCAATAGCATTTTGCCCCTTACAGAATTGTTGTACTTCTGTAGACCTTGGGGTTTCTCCACTTCTGCTGATGCCTCCCTTGTGTGTAGGGAGGTGCTGTTATGGCTACATAAAAATCCCCGAATGGTAAATCAAGGGCATAAATATTCTAAGGTTGGTAGTCTGACTTGGGTGGCTATACTTTGTAGAAAGGATGGCGTACAGTGCTGGATTTGTCCTGTATTCAAATCCTGACATGGTAATGAAACTTACTGTATGGCCTTGGGCCAGTCAGTTTCTCTAATCTACCCCACAGGAGCGTTGTGAGGATGGAGTGGGAAAGCCTTCCTGAACTCCATGAAAGAAGAGTGAGATACATCTTCCTTCCTTCCTTCGAAGCTTTTTAAGCTTGCTTTAAAAAGCCTCTCAACATGGCTTGCAAAAATGATAGGTTCACAATCTAAAGAGACGACACAAAAGGAAAAGGGATTGAGAGGGAGAAGGAAAAAAAATGCAAACAGGCATTAGATCTTAGTTACAAATTTACCATGTTCTAATAGTTCTTTCTGGCAGGAAAAGGTGCAGCAGGCTTCCTGCAGCTCTACCTTCTCTGGCTGATGAATGGGCTCATGTTGATCTCCCCCTTTTTATGTGATAAATAAATAAATCCGTCAGGAAGAGGAGAAGAGAGACAAGGGGGAAAGAATGGATATGAAAACGGCAAAAGTTACAGTCTGTGTTATTATTTTAATTGCTCCAGCAATTTATGTAGCACTTGGAAGAGTAATATAAGCATTTTTTCTTTCTTTTTTAAAAAGGTCCCTGCCTTAAGGATCTTACAATCTGGATTTTAAGAGTATGGGGGAGAAGAGAAAGAGGAGGGAGGTAGGGGAAGGGGCAAAGCTAACAAAAAACACAAGAGAGAAGAAGAATGGAAGAGAAAAGCATAGTTCTTTGGGATTGCGCTCCAAGGAGCCCCAAATTGCCAACACAGGCCAGGGAATAGATCTGCAGTCCCTAGCTCAGGGCAGCACTTCCAGTGCAGATAAGGCGCGCAGGCCGCAACTGGTACATCAAGGTGTCTCCGCCAGAAGTGTGGCAGGCAGGTGAGACTGTTGCCTCTCCTGTCCTCCAGGGGGCTGCCGCGTCTAGAAATGTGCTGACTGTGCAGGTTCCAGCCAGGAAGCCACAGAGTGAAAGTGAAAAGGCGACAGACGAGCGGCCTCCTCCTCTTCCGAATGTCTCCGCTGAGGATCGGCATCCTGGTGGTTCTTGCTTCCCTCAGCCAGGCTCTAGGTACAGTACAGAGCCCCCAATCCCTGGGGCTGGTTTTGTTTCTGCCCCAAACGGTCACCAGGGGAGCATCAGAAAGGTGTGCCGAGAGCTAAAGAAAGCCCGGCGGTGCTTGCTTTGTCAACCAGCGTCTGCCCACCAGACAGCCTTGGGCGACAGGTGTGTGGGAAGGGTGGGCTGGGAGATTTATAGCAAAGGGCAGCAATCGACACCGCCATGTGCGCGCACAAGGATAAGCCGCAGACTGGACGTCAGCGCCTCAAAAGCATGAGGCTGAAAGGAGATGTGGGAGTGGGTGACCGAAAAGGTGATAGGCAGCCCACCACCACCATTTCCCACATTCTCCCTTCCCTATGGCAGGGAGCATGACTGGCCCAAGACATTTTGGCTTCTGACCAGGGGTGCAGCTTGGGGATTTTAGGGACTGGATTAATGGTCTTCTTGGGACGCAGGGCATTATTACTTCAGTTGTGAACCACACAACTAACATTTCTCTCCCCCCACCCCCGTTTCATGCTTGAAAACTGCTTCTACATTCCTGATAAGTTAGAACAGCAAAAAACTGTTTGTCAAGGCTGATTGTTTAAAAAAACCCAAAAAAACCCACACCCCAGAGCATGTGTAGATTTTTTAATTAATTCATTTAAAGATTTTATTAGTTTTTCAAACCAAAACAAACAGAAAGAAAGAAACAATAAATAAATAAATACAAACACATTGGACTTAAATTTAATTATTGACAGAGTGTAATACATTTAACATATCTGTATATTTCCCCCCGTTACCTTGCAAACCAAGATATCGGTGGATTACACAGGCTGCTTGGAGGTTTTCTTTATAATTCTTCACCATGACAGATCATATTTAGTCTCTCTTCCAAAGTCTGAAGAAAAGCTTTGACCAATACCACTGTGTGTGTCCCTGATTAGTGTATAAAATAAAATCCTGCCGCATTTTATAAGGAATCAGACATTATGACTTTGCCTTTGGCTAGTTTCAGTTGGTCTTTCCATTTTTCTGCCATGGCTCATGTGGTTTTGCATTTTAAATCATGGCTACAGGAATAAAATGGAGTTTGCTTCTGCAGCTGCTGTTCTGTGGGTCGGCATCTGGGGGGTCATTTGAACTGCAAGTTGGCCTCACACTCCAGCCCTAGCTACCTCACTGTGCCTGAGGCAGAACAGCAAATGGTGCCCCCACAGTGAAGGTACAGTACCGAAAGCCGGCCAAGTTATTTTGTCAACTGAGGCAGAACAATTCCACAAGCGCCTCCCTTCTGCCTTCCCTGGTAATAAAAATAGAATAATTGTAAATTAAATGTTTAACCTCAAGACACCCCAAATCAGCTTCCTGAGCCTGCCATTTCACTGCCTAATGATAGAGCCAGCATAGATGAGGTGGGCGTTTTAGGTGTTTTAGTTAGGGAAACCCTCCTCAGTGGAGTATTTAGACTATCAAATGGAACACAGAACCTCCATTGTGAAGCGTTCTTGATGTGGCGATGGACGATCTTGGGCCAATCCACTTTTTCTCCTGCTGCATGGGGATAACATTCATATAGTTCGGTCCTCTCACCCAGGAATGTAATATACTTCTTCCCTAAAAGGTGATTGGGGATGTGTGAAACACATTATTTTAAAAACCACCAAGCTAGGGTTTAAATCAAATGTTAGTCCTACTTAGAGCAGACTTAGGGCATAGCTAGACCAGCCGATATCCCAGGGATCGCCCTGGGATCATCCCTCTGTGTCCACATGACGCACAGGGCATCCCGGGAGCAGAGAGGGATGATCCCTCCCTTGGCCTGGGATATTGGCAGGCCCTTTTTTCCGCGGTCTCAGGAAGATCCTGAGAACACTGAATGTGGTCAGTGTTTGTGGGTTGCCCTGGCTCCTCGCGAGTAACCGCGAGGAGCCAGGACCCAGACCCAGTCACAGAGCTCAGCAGCTCTGTGCCCATCGGTGGTGGGGTAGGGGGAGCAGGGAATTTTTTATTATTATTATTATTATTATTATTATTATTATTATTATTATTAAAAAAACTCACATTTTGTGTTCAAGCGCTCCTGTGCGCCTACTTTAAAAAACAAAATGGCGGGTGCGACATCCTCTTCTTCCTAGGACGTTGTGCACCGCGTGTAGACAGAGGGGGAGATCTCGTGATAACCATATCGCGAGATCCTTCCCACTCTGTCGCGCTAGACCCGGTAGGTCTAGCCATGGCCTTAGTCTTCAGTTATTTAAGTTCCTTTCATTTCAAGGATTCTACTCTTAAGAAGGACTAGCATTGGATTTAAGCCTAGGGCTGCAACCCAGTTAAAGATATTTCAATTGATTAATCATACAGTGCCTTCCATAGGTATTCACACACACACACACACACACACCTTTGACTTAGCCACTCGTGTACTGTTCATGGGTCCCTGGTCGACGGCTGGTTGGCTGGCCACCGTGTGAACAAAACACTGGACTAGAAGGACCTTTGGTCTGATCCAGCAGGGCTCTTCTTACATTCTTAAGTCTTGGGCAGCCTTGTGAATAGAAAATGAATGAACCTCTCAGGGCACTTAAAGGAACGTTTGTTTCCAACAGGTCAAGAACTCCTGCAGCCGCCTCGCAATCTCACGCTTGCATCGAAGGATTTCGATCTGTTCTTGCTGTGGCTGCCAGCTGACGGGTACCCTCCCAAAGTCTCCTACGCTGTCCAATGGATGTGAGCATCGAAGGGAAGGGGACAGGGTTAAATTTCCCATTGCATTTTTTGGGGACGTTGCTACGTTTTGATTGTATTTATTGAATAGAATAGAGTATTTATTTCTTACCTGCCTCTCACTCTGGATCGAGGCAGGCAACAATATTATATACAAAATCATAACAAAATGCATGAAACTGGTTAAAAACATATGAAAATGATACATTAAACTAACAATTGGATATGTTAAAAACATCTGGGTATATCCTGCTTCCAAGGATCCCAGTGTAGTGTCCGTGATCCTGCTCCTCCTGGCCATTTTATCCTCATAACAACCCTGTGAAGTAGGATAGGCTGAGATTTAGTGACTGGCCCAACCAGTGAGCTTCATGGTTGAGTGGGGACTTGAACCCAGGTCTCCAACACACTGACCACCATGCTACACCTGGGGGGTATCTTCATGGCACCACTTTGCCACTCTTTCCTCTTGAAACCCCGGTGGTATCACTGCTGCAGGGTGGGGATGGAAAATCCCCACGGCAGCCGGGAGCACGGGTTTTCCGACGGACATCCGGCTCACCAAGCCCGCTCCTTACCTAGCCTCCCTGTGTTTCCAGCGACCTATCAGGGGTCGCCATCTGCCCTGGAACGCCCCCAGCTAAACGCCAAACTGATTTCACACGGTGGAAGAACTGTGGTGACTTCTCTTCAAAGCAGAAAGTTGGGGTAAGTCTCTGACGTTTTAAATTCGCAGCTTCAGGGGAAAGCGCCATGGCGGCTGCAAGTTCGCGGCTGCGTCATATAACTGATGCAGCGCCACCATGCAGCCACCATGGGGAAAATAAGACGTATGGACAGCCCACAGCTCTAACTACTATACCACATGGCCCATAAGGAATGAACGGGGGCAGGAAAATAGTTTGGTTGGCAAATCCTCTTCCACATTTCTCATGCCAGTCCAGCTAGGCACACCCACTTCTCAGAACTGTTGAGGGGGAAACTCCTTCAGCTGAACATGTTTGTAAGATCAGAACATCCCAGCCCCCCAAATCATGTGCAGGTTGGGGGGGAAATGGATAGAACTTCCAGATATTTTCCTTTTTTATCTCTTAAAAAGTCTGGGTTTGTAGGGGAAAGTGCAAAATAAAACAACAAAATGACATAAAAATATCAAAAGAAAAACAGAAACAGAAAAAAAACAGAAAAAAAATAGTGCCATGCCCCTGGTTCTGAAGCTTTGCATTACCCAGAGGAAAATTCGGATTTAGATGATTTGCAAGTAAGGATACTAAAGGGGGAGGCATTCTACAACAGCCTAGCCTGAGGGTGTAGCTCTCCTATCGCCTGAGGCAGTGGAGGACAGTGGCTCCAGTGGGGTTCACTCAGAACCTGTCAGAACTCTAAAGGTGCAAATCATCTTGGGATAGAACATATCTCTGTATAGGACAGCAGTGGGCAGACTTCAGGCTTGCAGAATCTACATTGTTTTTTTGCTAGAACTGTGAGATCCATGGACTGGAGCCTCGTGTGTAAAACATACAATTAGAGCTGAGGTGGGCAAATTGTGGCCCTCTAGATCTTTTAGTTTACAACTCCCATTAGACCTAGCCTTGCATAGCCAATGATGAGGCATGTTGGGATCTGTAGGCCAAAATATTTGAAGGACTACAAGTTGCCAATCCCTGAATTAGAGTTAAAGAATTTGTCCAGGAATTTGGAGTACCAAAACGTAATAGAGTTCACAATCCTAACACACAAAAATCCATTCCTGGTTATCCCAATTTTTCTTCACCTCAGCAGTACAATTTAGGGTGTGTGGGGAGAGAAGTTTAATTGCTGCTTTTGTTAAGTAATTGGGAGTCAGTAATCTTTGCCAATCTACTACAGATCACTCCTGCCTTCTGCCCACCCTGATATAGGACACCAAATTATCTTGGCTGTGACTTCTCCATAAGTGAAATCCTCACTTCAGCCACCAAGCTCACAGCGTGATCTTCAGGAATTTATACGTGAGACTTTTATTGTGCGCTCATGATTGCTCTGTCATAGTAGTTTGTGGGTCCTTTACACAATGTAGTCATTCTCCAGGACATCTCCAGCACTTTGCAACCATTATTGCGGATTTTTTCATGAGGAAAGCCTGGTATTTTCTCTGAATCTTGCCATAGAAGCCTCATGGAAATTCTGCCATACCGCAATGCCATCTAGTGGTTGTATAATGAAACATAGAAAGGCAGAGAAAGAAAAACCTTGGAAATAGCATGTGTAAAGGAGCTGATCTTAATCCTGCAAAGAATCCGGAAGCACAAGCCCCATTAACAGTGTGGGATAAAACCCTCATGGAGAAGTGCCCTTGAGCTGGTCACAAACCTCCCTTCCCACCTACCATTTAAAGCCAACAGAAAATCCTTTGGGGGCTGAGTCTTTGCAAACCCTGATTGTGGTTAAGCCCGGCCCTCTTCTGTCAATTATTCTGCAATTATTCCAGTTGTGACTGCTGAAATTGCCAGGTCCCGGATGAATCTGAACGCTAATCCCACACAGTTTTTCTCGCCTTGTCTTCCAGAGACCCTTTTGGTATGTCGTGGAAGGACGTCTCGCATTGCACAGATATCTTTGAAACAGTCTGCAACTTAACTTGCGTCTCTCCAGAAATAAACAACAGACACCGGGTCCGAGTGAAAGCTCAGATGAGCACCAGCACTGGAATCATCTCGTCAACATGGGTGCAACTGAGGGACATCGAATACACTGTTCAGGGTACGTTTGGTACCTAAGTCAGGGTGGAGATGCTGAAGGTGTTTTTTACTAATGCTCCCAAATGTTACTTTGTGAACACTCTCTGCCAGAACCCCTGGCAAGTGGAAAAAAAGAAAACCCTCTGTATATGTTCAGAGGCTCTTTTTGCAAGCTGGCAGATATAGAGAAATCCTCTGAAAACTCTTAGGGTGCAATTCTATGCATGTTTAGATGGGGGGAAAGTCCTGCAACTCCTGGCTGGCTAGGGAATGCTGGGAGTTGTAGGACTTTTTCCCCAACTAAACATGCATAGGATTTTGGCTTTAACTGCTAATGGGGATGATCCGAGGCTCATGGGCAACGTGTGTGTGTGTGTGGAGTAACCTATGTTGATGATATGCCATGTATGTGTGTGATGCTTTGCTAAACACAAAAGGACAGATCTCCGCCCCGAGGGGCTTACAGTCTCTAATTTGACACTGAGGAGACAACAGAGGTAAGCAGAAGAATATGCCTTTTATTTCAGTTAGGCATATTTAGGGTTTGTTACAGCATGGGGAATGAAGGGGTTGGGTCCAAGAATTCTCAGAAAAGGTGGGTTTTGAGAAGGGATCCGAGGAGTAAATGAGGCTTTCTGGGAAGCTGCTCAAGGCCTCTGGGACAGTTAAGGACCAAGGGAGGACATTTTGGACGGAGACAGTCAGTACCTTGAAGGTGGTGGAGCTGGGGGAGTGATAATCACAGGCAGAGATGGATCGGCGCATAAGAACAGAGGGACGGGGACACAAGGCCATGGGGACCTTTGAAGGTAAGGAAAAAGGAGCTTCTGCTGGATCCAGGAGCAGCCCGGAAGCCAATGGAGGAATTTAAGGAGGGGCTTCATGCGATCACAGCAATGAGAGAGATAGTAGCAGCTAGCGGCTCCAGTGTTAGTGGGTGATGAATCTGCTCCAGTCAGAATTCTAAAGATGCCATGGTCCCAGAACACCTCTGTGATTTTTACTTGCAAAGCACCTTTAGAGTTCTGACTGAAACAGAGTGGATTCACTACCTCACTGACATTGGAGCCACCAGCCTCCACTGGAGAGAGGTGGATTATTTGGGGGGCAAAATCTGGGACCCTGGTGAGAGGGTTGAGGTGTGGAAGCAGCCAAAGGCCAGAGTAGAGAAGATTGCACCTGTCAAGGTGAGAGTTGAGCTGGGCGGTAATCAGAGTTCATGTTGTAAGAGAAGGAAAGGGATAGCCGTCTTTTTCTTTTTGGTAATGTTGCAAAAGGGGAAATTTCATGACTTGGTGATGAGCTTCATATGAGGTTAAAGGAGAGAGAGGAGTCTGAAATAAAGTGGTAAAAAAAGATAAAGTTAAGGCGATGTACCAAATGGTTACGAGAGTGTACAAGGAGGGTTTGAGGTTGCGCAGGAGGCGAAGGGTGTTGGCTGAGGGTAACCCAGCCAGCTCATCTGCCAGGCTCAGAGATGCACACGGATCTTGCTCTTGTCTGCCTTACCTTGATCTCGCCATAAATACCTGCCCAATCGTTTCCAGTGGAACTCGCTCCCCCAATTCTACAAGTAGAAAAGATTGAAAACAGCCTCCTAGTGAACACTGCTTTCTCCTACCCATCCTGCGTGAAGGACGTCTTCCAACACCTAACCTACGACTTGGAGATTTGGGCAGTTGGAACAAAGTTCAGAGTGAGTAGAAGATGGATATGCAACTTGGAAACACAGCTTGAAAGCCACTGTCTTAGATACATAACATTCTTCCCCACCTTAGGACTTTTTTGGGAAGGGTCTAGTGACCCGTATCTCACCCATCTTCCAATGAGCTTTGATTAGAAACCCCCAATTCAAACATCATCTCCCCAAAAGCACATGGTACGGCCCTCTTCAGAATTCAGGACCACGATTGCAAGTTCTCTTTGATATCTTAGCAGGGAGGCTGATCTCACTCTCTGGCTAACGACCTTCTGGAAGATGATGAAGACTTTCTTTTGATGCCTTTAGTTGGTGTTTTGCCAATTTAATTGGCCTCTACTTTTAATATTGTTATACGCATGCACCACGTGTCCAAGCAGTGAATAGTTCCAGTGCTTACCCAGGATTCAGTGCCCTTAGAAGAAGGTTGCTGGGGTATTCTGGGAGTAGTAGTCCAACACATTTGGAAGGTGTTAGGTTGCAGGAGGCTGGGCTATGGCACATACCAGTATTGCATTTCTGTACTGTGCTTACGACCCATGTACATGCCCTTCCACCTTGGCCCTTAGACAGCAGGGCTCGAAAAGACCTTTCTGCTCAGGATTTGCTGATTGTCCAAGTCGGGTAGGCTTACTTTGACCTAAGGAGTGTGTTCTAGACACACATTTTAGGAGAGCTGCCTTTGGAACTGCCGTTGCTCCATTGCCTTTCGCAACAGCCTGAAATACAGACATTTTCCAAGTGGAGATTCTCTCCCCCACACCAGGAAAAGCTTCACCTGCTAGGTGTTTGCCCGTCTTGCTGTTAAAGAAAGCACAAGAGGAGAGTGAGTAAAGCAGGGATGGGGAACCTCAAACGTGTGGCCAAATTCGCCTTTCCTGGGACCTCAGTCTGGTACTCCAGGTCTCCCCAGATGGCCTTGGCCCCACGACTCCCCCTTAACCCTAATCATTTGGTGCTTTTCTGGCTTTTGCACATTTCATTTTTCTTTCTAAAAAGTTGAAATACCTCTCCTAAGGCGTAGTTACTGTCAGTAAGGGCTTTATTATTTATTTGTTTGTTTATTTATTGCATATGTATCCTGCCTTTTTTTCCTACAAGGAACCCAAGGTGACATTCATAATCCTCTCCATTTTATTGTCACACCAACAACCCTGTGAGGTGGGTTGGGCTGAGAGTCTGTGACCAGCCCAAGGTCATCCAGTGAGCTTCCATGGCCAAGTGGAGACTAGAACCCAAAAGTTCCAACTCCCAGTCCAACACTGTAACAATTACACTACGCTATTTTTAAGATACATTCGGCCTGTTCAAACAACACGCTAAGCCATGGTTAGGCCACTAACCCAATTGCAGCATGCTTAAACGGTGGTTGTGTAGCCACCATGGTTAGGAATAGTCTACACGACACACTAAGCCGTAAAGCCTAGCTTGAAATGCTTAACCACTGTGGCTTAGCCTGTCATCTGAATGGGGTTAATATGCTGGTATTTTTGGCCTCACCCCTTGCCTTTGGCCCCGCCCACCACGGGAAGGTGGCCCCCCGAGAGCATCTCCCAAATGGAATTCCGGCCTTGGGTTGAAAGAGACTCCCTGCCTGTCCAGTAAAGGAAGTTGGCTCACCGGGGTTAACTTGAGGCCCACTGCTACTGGTCTTGCTGTTGGGCTGGTTTGTGGCTCCACCAAGGTGCTGTTTTTGCTGACCCCTCTCTTGATTTCACGCCTTATGCTTTCCTTCCCTGTCAGATGACATTCCACGACAAGGTGGAGAAGACGCTGGACATTAACGTCACAGAGCTAAGCAGCGGCAAGTACTGTCTCCACGCCCGGGCCTCCTTCCCCACAAACAAGAAACGGAGCAACTTCTCTGAGCCCGTTTGCACATTCTTGCATGGAAAAGGTACGGCTCCGAAGGGAGGAGCGCACACTTCAAGGGCCGCTTTTCATGTGTGCCCTGATCCGGCAGGCTCGTTCCACGTGCAGGACACGCTGGTGCCCAAGGAGCTGAGAATGAGACAGATGAGCCTGGCCGTGATCGTTGTAGTCCGTGAAAATGGTGGGCCGGGTCCTGTGTGGCAGAGTCGCTCCAATGTTTTTCACCCTGCTTAGAGTTCTGACTGGTTCCGTCTGAAACCCGGAGCAGATTTCCTGCCCCATTGACATTGGAGCCACCAGCTTCCACTGGCTGTATCTTTTGTTGGATATGGGAACAGTTTCCCGAGGCCTCAGATGAAGGGCAGTGGGCGTTATCATGGACCCGATATCCTTCCCCTCCATCCTGACTCCCTTCAGTCCAAGGCATTGCTGCAGGGGACTCCTCACCGGATCACCCTCCCTCTGGCTTTCAGCATCAGCTCCAAAGCTTTGCTTCCTTTAAGAACGTAAGAAGAGCCATGTCGGATCAGACCAAGAGTCCACCTAGTCCAGTATTCCATTCACACAGTGCCCATGGGAATTCCACAATTTGGGGGCAATACAGGAGAAACCCGTTCACACGTGTCCAACGTAGAGATCTCTGTGGGTCATGGGGCCCTCAAGAAGGCCTTTCTTACAGATCTTAACAGCCGGGCAGGTTCATAGTGAGAAAAGCAGTAGCTTATATAGCCATGTCCTAAAGCCATCTAGAGCTTTAAAGGTTAAGATTAGAGCTGTGCACTTTATTGGCTCTAGATCCAAATTCTGAGCAAAAGCAGGCCAGATCCGAAGCAAGTTGGGTTGGTCCAAAGCACTTCAGATCGCTTCCGACTGATCCGGACAGCTGCCTGCCCAGCCGTGCAAGCCCCCTGCTCCTTACTTGGGAATCCTGGACCCACTGGAGGAGTGCCCACAACCATCACCCTTGAGGGGGGGGTCACCATTTTCTTTTAAAATGGTGACTCCCCTTCTTCCAGAAATTAAATGTTGTGCCAATGGTGGCCATAACGGTGAGCCGCTGTCATTCGAGGACCAGGCTACCTGTGGGATCGCCTTCTCCCATACAATCCGCCCCGCACACTCAGGTCCTCTGGGAAGAATTTACTCCAGCCAACAAAAACAAGGCTGACAAGTATTACCCAGAGGACCTTTTCTTCTGCCACTCCCAGTGTGTGGAATGGCTTGCCGGGAGAGATTCGTCAATTTAACAGTCTTCCAGAATTTAAGAAAGCCATAAAGACTGATCTCTTCTGGCAGGCCGACCCAGTTGAATTTTAAATTTGCCTTTTAATAATGTGCTGCTTTTAATAATGTATTAGTTTAAAATGTTTTAATCAGTTATATGATGTTTGCATTTGTGTTGTATCCCACCTCGATCCAGAGGGAGAGGCGGGTAACAAATTATTATTATTATTATTATTATTATTATTATTATTATTATTATTATTATTATTATTCCATCTGTCAAGTATGCTTTAGGGTGGATTCCTTCACTGAGCGGGGGGGTTGGACTCAATGGCCTTATAGGCCTCTTCCAACTCTACTATTCTGTGATTCTATGAGCTTAGTGAACCAACGGTCGTTTATTCCAAGTGATGGCTTCAAAGGCCTCCCTTCCAATCCTCCTCTATTTGTAAATGAAGGATGTTTCATGCTCTCTTAACTGCTCTTGTCCTTTTCTTTTGCAGCAGAAAACTGGCAACTTCTTGCCCTTCCGTTTCTTCTCATGTTGTCTGCCGGTGCCTTTATTGTCTTCTTGTGGTACAAGAACATGGTGAAGCGAGCCAAGACGCCTCAAACTTTGGTATGGGAAGTATGGCAGGCTTTTGAAACATACGTTAGTTCCCCCTTCCCATCCCAGCCCCCCCTGCTACTGTTAGCATCCCTTCTGTGATTCTTGCCTTGGGCAAGGTCCATTCCTCTTCCCAGGGTCTTGTAGGGCAGCAAGGGCAGACCACTGACGGGCTGAGACACACACCCCCGCTCAAGAGATGCCCCACGGACAGGTGTAAATTAGCCGTGGATCACATTTGGAGCACTCTCCACTTCACGTTCTCCCACATTAAGGGTCTCCATCACCAACTTCCCATAACCCAAGGGTGGGGAACCCCAGGCCTATGGGTAGGAATATATGGATTTTGCAAAAGGCGTGCTGTGCTGTATGTGTTTTGAGAATTGTGAGGCGCCTTTTGTTCTGTTGTCCACACATCAGCAGAATTTCCTGAATTTGCACAAATTTGCACTCTCAAACATGCGTATTCAGCCAGATTATGATTATTATCATCATACTCATTTTTCTGTGGTTAAATTTGTGTACAATTCTGGAAAGTAACAAAACAGGAGCCCGTCTACACTTGTCTAGATGAAACGTAACAAGTTGGCAGAGATGACGTCAGCAGTCACGTGATGCTGTTGTTGTTACGTTTCTTCTGACTTTTAAAACCGTTCCACTTTCTGTTAAAATCGTTTTTAAACTAACAATGTGCCCCAACCTTTCGTTGTATTCAATGCCGTCTTTCAAAGTCATGTCTCGTGACCATGGTCTTTGCTTCCTGATTAGGACGTGAGGGCTTTTCTAGGGGAGGGAGAGCTGGCACAACGCGACAAGGGGGAGGTGGAGAGGGAGGGAGGGCGGTGAAAGAGGGGACAGAGGCTTATTTTTTAAAAGAAACCGCTTATCTTTCGGGGCGCACGTGACCCTTTAAGACGCTGCAGGGCTTCCCTCGTCCCTACGCGTCGCCCAGCCTCCCTGCCGGCTTATCCCGGCAGGTCTAGCTCAGAGTCACCGGAAGAAGGAGGTTTACTTCAGAGCTAATGAAGAACGTTCTAAAGAAGAGTGTGCCCGGGTAAAACGATAGAAGAAAAGGTATTTCGATTGACTGGGCTCAAGTTGCATTTTGTAACGTAGCAAGGGAGGACGCAACAATGCACTTAAACAACGGTGTAATGAATAGTGTAGATCCTGCCCTGGTCCGTAAGTCCATGGAATCCATGTGACTCGGGAAAGCCAGCCTGCTGCAGAATCCATGCATCAGATTCATGGGAATCCAAACTCATTTGATTCCGTTGTGAATTTCTCTGACATCCCTAGCTGGGAGCCAAATCTGGCCCACCTGGGCTCCCAATCCTTTCCCCCGCCCCCAAATTGTTTCGTGGTTTTCCATCTTTTGCACAGTTTCCCTCCTGCTCCCCCTTCTAAGAGGATGTAATGCCTCTCCGAAGGCTTAGCTGCTGGCAGTAAGAGCTTGGAGCCAAACTATTCTGATAGTTTTGGTGTTTGGGGTCTTTGGCCACACCCACCACTGGAATGTGGCTCCCGAGAGCTTTTCCAAAATGGAAGTTGGCCCCTGGGCTAAAAGAGGTTCATCATTCCTGAGTTTAATCAGAGCACTCCTGGTGGCAATGGTCACCAACCTGTGTTCCAAGGAACTGTAGCTTTCATCCAAAACCTATTGGTGGTTCCCTAATGAGGAGACCATTAATGGAAGACAGTTCCTCACAGCTAATGATCTTCCCCATGCAATGAGTAGGTGTAGGGCAGTGTTGGTTGCATTATAGGTCATGCTGTCAGCTCAAGTGGAACAACCGTGAGGTGCCACAGGACTGAGCCCTAGAAAATACCCTTGGATTCTTTGCCACATGAGCGGTGGGGAGGGGGGGAATGACTTGGCAGACCTTTCGGGATTCCTCTGTAAACAGGGTTGACATGGAAAACATTCCCTGTGGGTAAAAAAAGTTTGGAGAAAACTGACTGCCTTATTGCAAAGTTGGGGGAAAGTACTAGCACCACCTGCTGAGATGGACATATGCATTTCAGTGGACTACACCGCTGTTCAATTAAATATAGTGCACTTTGAATGAACTTCAGAAGCAGCTGGAGATGGTGTGAATAGAAATGTGAAGGACCTGGAAATGGGCGCTGAAGGAAAAAAGAACCAAATAAGGTTCCTTTCATAGCTCCAGTGAGCATTTCATTGAGTGAGCTTGTACAGACAACAGACTAAACCATGTTTAGACCACTAGCCCTTTTGCAGCAAATGGTAAGTGAACATGTTTAAACCGTGGTTATGTAGCCATCATGTTTAAGAATGGTTCACACGACATGCTAAGCCATGTTTAGCTCAAAATGCTTAACCACCATGGCGCTTAGCATGTCTGCTTCTCACTACTTAAAACAAATTTGCTCTCAAAAGTGTCCTCCAGGGAAGATGATGTTGAATGAGAACTTTCACCAGCAGTTTTCTGAGCATTCAAATATTTGATATCTGATTTCCATGATATTTATTACCTTTTGGCAGCTGCCATTACGAACATATGATGTGGTCTTATTCTGAGCTGGAGCATTGCTCAGTGACCATTAATAGCCACTGTCCAATGTTCTTTTTCTCAACTATTGGGCTGGGGATTGAACATGGCCCTTCTGCATGTACCACTGAGCTATGTCAACCTTTCTCATAGTTTGTTGCTTTTAATAGTTAGTCTTTAACAGCAGATAGGATTTGATAGGTGACATGCAATGGCATATAGTTTTTCAGACTTGATAGCTCATGAGATTTCATATGCCGTGCCTACCTAACTCAGAGCGACTAAGAGTTTCCAACAAGAGCAGACGACTTGGGTTTTGAAGTGGGAAACGTCACATTCAAAACCTTCAATGGTGCAACTGAAACTGTTACTGTGTTTCAGCCATCTGCAAATATTTGTTCCTGCTCTTCTTTGCACATGACTCGGTAATCACCCCAGCTATGAACTATTAGCAAGATCCATACTAGTTTAAAACGGTTTGTCTGTTTGTTTAAATCCAGAACGAAAAGGTTGAGCCAGATACCTGTAAACGGTCCACTGCCTTCTCTTTCCATAATCAGGATTTTTCTAGGTACCAAGGTCCAAAGAAGCTGCTGGAATTTGGTGAAAGGGAAGTGATCAAGGTGGATGCTTTGACGTGCACAGCAGTGCGTTTCGTATCAGGAAAGAGGAGCCAGTCCGGACCCCAAATATACTCCACATTCTCTCCTGTGCATTCGCTGTCGGAAGAAGATGAAGATGAGGAGGAGGACGACAGTGGGAGACCTACAACTTACACCGCAAGGAAAGACATGCACCATCATCTAATAGCACCTGGGCCCTTCGTTTTGGCTGAGTGCATGGTTGGGGAGGATGCTTCTGGGTTCCCAGACAGTAAGAGGAGCTCATTTTCTGAGGTTTCTTCTGTGGAAGAATCGCCTGGGTTTCCAACCAATGATCCAGCTGCTGGAGCAGGACAGGAAGACATGAGTGCGGATATAGACATTTTGCTTCAGCTGCCCCTACCGGACTGTAACTTTCCCACTGTGATGCAGCGCATGGCTGCAGGAGGCCATCCTGAAGCCAACCATGGAAGCTTACAAGGCTCAGAGATTGCTCGATTTGGGATACAAGACAAACAGGACTTCTCTGAATTTCTTATTGAGGAGCAGTTTATAGATGAGAGAGGATCTGAAAATGACTCTAGTAGTTGTGGAAGACATATGGTAGAAATCCCACTTTTGAATGTGTCTTTTGGGGACTTGGAAAATGGGGTACCAGGAGGAAACAGAGACTTGGAACTAGACAATATTCTGGAACCCGAGTTCTGTGAGTCTCAGCCTAGGCACACAGATTATATTTCAAGGTGCTGACTTGGAGGCTGGGTATCCTCTTAAAACTGATGAGCGGGATTTTCCTAGAAATCTCGAGGTCAAGGTTGTGTGTTTTGCACTAAAAAAAAATCCTGGGGGAATCACAAATCCTGTGCCCAAAACATGATGTTCTAGCTAGACTTCTAAAAAAAGTTTTTTTCACTCAGAGCTGTTGACATATGACAATAAGAAGATGGGACAGGAAGTGCAGTTGAATTCTACTTCCCACATTTTTCTGCCATGTCCAAAGGCAATGTCTTGTGAAAGAGAAATGTGTGGGGAAAGGAGCACAATACACTCATGCTTCCTATGTGCTCCGCTTATCATTATAACCCAAACAGCTCTCATTGCAGACTTTGCATTGGAAATGGGAATTTCCCTCCCATGTGCACTTGACTCGAGTCCATCCAGCAGCCAGCAGCTAATCCCAATGTAAATTGGCTCAGATTGAGGGCGTCCATTTATATGGCAGCTGCAAGGATGAGAAAATTAATATGGCAGAGTAGGTGGGTAATTGAGGAAGAAATCCCTAGTGTAGGCAAAGAGAAGGCATCAAACGGGTTTGTAGGCACAGCAAAGCAGTCCTGACAAACCACTGAACAGAGAAGGGGAGTTCTCAGTTGTAGGTCACTGAACACATAACGTGAGTTGTGTTTCCTGTTGAAGGAACTTAACATTACCTAACAAGCCCCCATCCCACCCAGCCCATCAAGAGATGAGTCCGGGAACCAATCCAGGCCCATGCATGAACAAGCTGTGGCAGGTAGAGAGGTGCTGCAACTCCTCAAGAATGGCTCAGTATTAAAAGGAGTTTCTCTTTGGACCGAAAGTACTCCGCTTTGGGACCCATCAGCGTCAAAACCTAATGGCAGTGTAATCGAGGCGTTGGCTAGTGAACCATAAATGGAGGGTTTGAAGGGCTTCATCTAAGACCGTACAGTATTTAAATTCCTGCTGTTGAATGTTCTACAGTAATTAACATGTTTACACAACGCAGCAATTGTAAGGGTTTTTATTTAAAATATTTTTTTCTTATAGAAGTCTAACACGAACTTCATGAAAGAGAGTGGTGCAGGTTGAAAGAGACTGCTGGCCTTTTGGTTTGCAACAGGTGATCAGGGCACACTTTATCGCTCTTTGTTGGGGCTTGAGTTTTGCAGGGTCAGACAGTCACTTGTGCCAGGGCTCTTAGAGCAGAAATCAGGACCTTGGAAAGCTTCCAGCTGGCCCTGCTGGCTGAGCTATAGAAAGATGTTGCTTCAGCAGGGAGCTGAAATCATCTGAGGAATGATAAAGGTAGGCAAGGCCTGTTCTGTGTTACGCTCCACCTCTTTGAAGGAGCCAGCTGTATTCCTTAAAAGGGCCCTTGTCTGATTCTGAATCCTTTGGCTTCTGCAACCCTTGTGCCCTCCAGATGTTTTAGACTTCAACTCCCATTAGTCCCAGCTAGCATGGTCAGGATGCTGGGATTGTAGTCCAAAACATCCTGAGGGCAGCAGGTCAAAGAAGACTGGTCTAGGAGATGGAAGAGCTGCTGGACACTCCCATCTCTGAGTCTAAGGGTAGTGGTACGGCCATATCCTGTGGCCAGGAGGGCATGGAAGAAGATACTGAAACACCCCTTGGGAAATGGTCTGAACGTTGTCCTCATCTGAGTCTTTCTGGGAGTACTGTAGGACTCCAGGATCAGGGGCTTTGGCATATTATCTTGGACCTGTGTCCCCAATTTGCAAATTGAGGACACAGCAAAGTGCCATCCCTTTTTAAAACACTAAATCACAATCAAACCATCATTCACAGGTCAATTTCAGTGTAGATCAATTGGTTAAGAATGGTGAGATCAGCATCTGAACAAATGGTAACAGAACCCACTATGAATCTGTGGAGAACCGTCCGTGGAGAAGCGACTTGTGGAACAGAATCTGATTCAGTCCAAACTGATGCTATTTTCTTTAGCTGCATCTCCCCTGGAGTGAAAACAACTTAGTTTTTTTTTAACTTTGCTGTTTTAAAACTGCAATTTAAATCTGTATTAACCTGGTGTTGAAAAGAGTATAACGTAGGTGCCAAGCAAACTGCTCTAGGGAGCTTATTCCACAGCCAGGGTGCCACAGCAGAGAAGGCCCTCCTTCTGGTAGCCACCTGCCTCACTTCCTTTGGCAGTGGCTCATGGAGAAGGACCCCTTAGGGTCCAGGCAGATACATATGGGAGGAGGCGTTGCCAGCTATCAGAATTCCCTGATGATGTGTTTGCCGGCTTTTTCACATCTCATTCAAATGTCAGAAATTACACTCTCAGTGGTGCAACCTTCAAAAGGGGTACCGTTTTAGTTAAGCCCTGTTTTAAAACCGAGCCTGTGCATTTCGATATGGTGAAATACTTTACATTTTCTGGTTTTAATTTTTGTGAACCGCCCAGAGAGTTTCGGCTGTTGGGCAGTATAGACAGGCATATTCTGACCCTGATGGAGGTTGTTAGATATTTGTTTTCTGCCTGTGTTTTTCAGACTGTTTACAAGCAACCCTGGGCTTCACTGGAAGCTTATCAGGACTCTCTTAACGAGAAGATCGATAATGGCACACAAGCGTCTCTGTAAATAAAAAAGAGGCTAGGTGCATTCTAGGGCACACTCTTCTTCGTGGTCTCTGTGCCTCACACATATGGGCTCTGCGCCGGCGTGGAGCTTGTTTCGGAAACTTCCATAGCTGAGGCAAACGGTTTTGGCGGGAACCCCTCCCCCACCATCAACTGACTCTGGGCCCTTCTCCTCAGTCCTCTTTCGACCACCTTGTCCACACAGAGAGACAACAGGCCTTACAGGCACGGCTTACACATCACTGGCGAAGGTTCCCCTATACGCTAAGCCAGTCTTCCCCAACCTGGCACCTTTCAGGCGTGTTGAACTACAAGCCTCATCACTCGCAGCCAGCATCAGTTGACTGTGCTGGCTGGGGATGATGGGAGTTGTACTCCAAGTTGGGGAAAGCTGCTAAGTTGCGCCCAGTGGAGGCTGGTGGCTCCTATGTCAGTGGGGCAGTGAACCTATCCTGGATTCCAGTCAGAACTCTGAAGGAGCTATCGAAGATGCTGAGCCAGTTTTGGGGGATGGGATGCAGCACTTTGCACAGCTTCTTTCGAGTTCTAACCAGTCCTGACTGAAACCCAGAGTGGATTCACAGCCCAACTGACATAGGAGCCACCAGCCTCCACTGGTTACACCTATGTAGAACTTTATAGAACCGTAAACTGCAGCCGCCTAATGGTGGAGACTGGTATTGGAATGGTATTGTTAAAAGTTGGGCTGTGCAACCAGCCACCCCCAATCCACCTCAGAGGCCGAGCCGGAGCCCCCAAAGCAGCCCCGATCTGCCTCAGGGTTGCCTTGGAGGTTCACGACCCACCTTGGCGCTGAAGCCAAGGCGAAATTCAGGCCCTCCGTAGCAACCCAGAGTTTTCTGGGTGCCGGCTGCACAGCTGGCACCCAGACAAGTCTCCCCATTTACTTGGTGCCTCTGCTGCCGGTGGAGACACCAGGTAAGCCCCCCCTACTTCCGGGCTTCAGCGTCGTCGGCAGTGGAAGCTTCCAGACGCAAGCCGGCAGCGGACCAAGGTAACGGGGGAGGGGGTCTTACCTGGGTCCGCTGCCGCTGGCTTGCATCCAGCAGCATCGGCATCTGGACGTAAGGGGGAGGGGGCTTACCTGTTGCCTCCGCTGCCGCCATCTTTCTTCTGGCAGCTTCCGGTGCCACCAGCGAAAATGAAAGGGAATAGGCCGCACAATATCTTAAAATCGCATGGTGTACTCTCTTTCATTTCCTGCGGCGGCACCGGAAGCCGCCAGAAGAAAGATGGTGGCGGAGGCAGCAGGTAAGGAGACTGGGGTGGGGTGGGACGGCTCAGGAGCGCCAAGGCCGCCCAAAGCTTCGGAGCCAATTGGCTTCGGCTTCGGGCCGCCTCGGCCTTCGCCCGAACTGCCTCGGATCTGGTTCGGAAGGGTCCAAACCACCCTGATCCACTTTGGATTCGGGGTTCGGATCCGAGGTGGTGCACAGCCCTAGTTAAAAGAAAAGAAAAAGGCAAATATACATCACTGCGAAGGTGAAGTTTCATTATACGTTCAGTTGTAAAAGTTTCACTTTGTAAAGGGAAAAAAAGGGTGCTTGGGGTACTGACTGTTCTTTCCTAGACACCCATAGAATGAGTCTGGGTCACCCTGACTTAGGATGCAATCCAATGCATGTTTAGACAGGAAAAAGTCCTACAATTCCCAGCAGGGCTGGCTGGGGAAAACTGGGAGTTTTAGGACTTTTTTTTTTCTTATAGTGATAAGGGAAGCAGAGGGGTGTAGATCTTGGCAGAGCAGGAAGCTTTCAGTGGTTAAGGATTTCCTCTTCCCTTTTCATGGAGCTGATAAAGGAAGGGCTGACCTTGTTATTAGTTCTCCTATTCCAAGATCTGTAAGAGCTGAGCTGCTGCTGGCCTAAATGCTTGAAATATGACTCCTCAGAATTGCAGCTGGGTTGCAAGTTACTTGGCCTGAAATGCAAATCAGAGTTCTTTCAGACAGGAACATAGAAGCGTCTTGATTCAATGCTTCATTTCCTTATTCTCTCTGTATGGGAGGAAACGTCGGCCATTTGCCAGTTCAAAATGCCAGAAAGAGAAAGGTGTACGTATGAAATGTGACGATACCGTGCAGAAAAAAAAGAAAAAGGGGAGGGCGGGGAGAATGAGTTTCTCATGAGTATTCAATCAGAAAAGGGGAAGGATCCGTGAACAGAATCCGCCCTCTGTAATTTTTGCAATACAAGCGAAATTCCTCTGGGTGACTGGAAGGGCAGGCGCACCTCTGACCCGAAAGGCACTGTTGACACAGCGGTTCTTGCTATCTTGTAACAAGTCTTTGAACCAGTTCAACAAAGGGGCCGGTGAAGATGGACGGGAGATTCACAGTGGACCTGTTGCACCGCTTCCTTTGCCAAAGGGAGGGATGGCACTCGAGGAGCGATGGGCGATAACCTACTGTACATGGGAACTTAGAGAGCTGGGTGGAGAAGGACCTGTGTATTGCAAGGGTCCCCGGAGAAAGAACTTTGTGAAGTGCCACAGACATGGATGGTGTGATACAAATCAGTAATACTCCTGGCACCACACATGTTGTGCCCCCTCTTAGATCTGCTTCTCGCTCCTACCCTCACCCCACTTCCAGTGATGCCAGTCATGGAGAATGGCGTTTTTATCTAACCCTGCTCTCTCACCACCACCTGCCCCGCCTTCCATCTACAGAAGTCCCTCTTCGATTCCATCTCTTGATCATGCTGAACACAGAGGGCTACTGTTACAAGTGGTGGGGGCTGGGGGCTTCAATGTCAGTGAGGCAGTGAATCTCCTCCGGGCTTCCAGTTCAGAACCAGTCAGAACTCTAAAGGAGAAATCCAAGGTGCTTCCTTGGATAGGTCCTTTAGAGTTCTGACCGAAGCCTGGAGCGAATTCACCACCCGCTGTCATCAGAGCCACCAGCGTTAACTGGCTACACGCTTGCTGTCTGGTTACTGTGGGCTTTTCTATATGAGTGGTTTATTGCGCACTCGTGATCAGTCACTCATGGAATTTAGTAGGTCTTGCACAACATCGTCAACCTCCAGGACATCTCCCGCACTTTCCTCCCTTTTATCCCGCTTTCAAAAAATTGGAGATAATGCAAAAAGGGATGTTGTTCCAATCTATTGACTATGTGAAATGCTGGCTTGGCACTATAATGAACTATAAAAACTTTGCCATCTAGTGGCTGTAAATTAAAACAGAAACATAGAACTTGCCAAGGAAGGACTCTCCTTGATTCAAACCACATCTCCGCCAAATAAAGAAGGCCATCGTAATCCGACAAAGAAACCAAAAGCAGAAACCCCTGGTAAGGATATGAGGGTTGTTGTTGTTTTGCTTAATGTAGAGAATCTCTGTGAATTGGTCTGGTGTTGCTGTTTTTAAATTTGGAGATAGAGGAATAGGTCTGATATGGTGCAGCAAAAGAACCGCTGCCTTGTAGTAGCTCCTGCCCTACCTATGGTGGGATCTGGCTCAGGTTAAACTAAGGAGCCATGCAAAAGCAAGTCAGTCAGCAGGCAATGGTCAGAAGCACACTTTTATCAGGCAAGAAGAAACAATCCAAAAGAGATAGGCCTAAAGAGCAGCCAAGATTAAAACACAGATCAACAGCCAGACACCACACATAACCCAAGAAACAAAGTCAAGCAGGAGTCCAAGATCACTAGCATGGAGGTTCCATCTCAAGGCAGGTCAAGAAAACAAAATACAATGCAATAGCTACTGGTCAAAATAATATTTCCAGCATTGGCTAGGTAGACCCTGAAGGCTTTTAACACTAAAGCCTGCTGAGCCCCACCCAGGACTCAGCTGCAGTACATTACAGCACTCTGGTCAGAGCCCTACTCATGAGGAGTCACTTTCTCCTGAGGAGTCCATCCTTGTTAGCGAGCACTTAACCTCATGGGAGCCCCACCGGCTCTTAATTGAGGCACGGATATTCTTGGGGGCTGGGGAGCTGCTCAGCACCTGCCTCAGAGGCAGAGCCCCATCCCCTTGATAGGGACGGACCCTCAGCCATGTCCTCCAGAGGCTCAGGCTGCTGCTGGTCTGGTGGCAGTGACTGCTCTTGGGTGCCCACCCACCCCCATTTCCTGGAGTTCTAGGCCTTCCTCTTAGGAGGATTCCTCCAGTGGGGGCCAAGCGGTTCCCCTGCTGCTTGCCTCCATGTATACTCTACTTGTATATATTTATAAACACATCAAATTGTACATAAGGGTTCAGAGTTCTTTCACCAAACCCTGGGTCCTGCTGTCCCTGGAAGCCCTCAGGGAAATGGGGAGGGCCGAACATCATCATATTGTAATGATTGCCATAAATCTAGGGTTGAGCACCACATGGCTCACAGGGCACATACTGTATAGTATGTAGGGTGGCCATATGAAAAGGAGGGCAGGGTTCCTGTATTAGGAGTGAGCAATGAAGTGGCCAAGTTTGCTGACGACACCACATTATTTCAGGTTGTTAAAACACAAAGGGATTGTGAAGAGCTCCAAGGGGATCTCTCCAAGCTGGGAGGGTGGGCATCCAAATGGCAGATGCGGTTCAATGTAAGCAAGTGTAAGGTGATGCACGTTGGGGCAAAAAAAGCCATCTTCAAGTATACCCTAATGGGATCTGAGCTGGCTCCTATCATCCCCAATGAGCACGGCCAATGGCACGTTGACTGGGTGATGAGAGTTGTAGTCCTACACAATTGGATGACGCTGGGTTCAGGAAGGCTGCTCTAGACCAGAGATGGGGAACCCTTTTTTCTATCGAAGGCCATTTTCCCTCAGGGGCCGCATGAGGCCGGTGGGCGGAGTTGAAGCCAGTGGGTGGGTGGAGATAGAGCCCAAAGTGGGCGGGGCTACCCTTCTCTCTCTCTCTCCCTTTCTGCCACCGCCTTTTCTTTCTATCTCTGCTACCCCCTTATCTATCACCTATCTGTCTATCTCCTCCACTTCCACCCTGCCCAACAGACTATTGGGAAAGGGGCCAATTACTCACACCAGAGCTCTGAACCGATACCTGCAGAGGGCATTTGAAATCAGGCTGAGGGCTTCACGGGACTCGGTCAAAGGTTACTTGTGGCCTAGAGCTCACTCTTGCTCTAAAGGCACTCCAAGCCATTTACAACTGTGGAAGCTGCACAGAGTGTAGCTTTCAAACAAGGATTCTCACATTTAATTCAGGCTTACTGGTTTTAATTCCGTGCGCCTTTCGCCTTGGGTTGAGGAATGTATGCCACTTTTCTTTCCTTTGAACTCAAGTAAGTATGAAAATGGAAAGACAGTTCCCTAATGGCATGCCGACCCTATCGCCTACAGGGCCGTGCAACTCTTTCGGAAGGGTTTTGCCTTCACCCCCTCCGAGAGCAGCGCAACGAGAATTGCAGAAGTGCCGTGGCCACAGGCTGAGGTGTGGAGCCCGACGTCTTAAAAAAAAAAAAAAAGGAAAAAGCAGAAAAAGCCACTGGACCAGAAAAACGAGCTCTTGTCATGAGGAATGCCAGCAGGAAGTTCCTTATCAGGAAATGCGCTTGGCCGTGCTTCAGAACACCGGAGGGTTCGGAGACGGCTGCGTCATGCGGCTCTGTACGCCTGTGGTGCTCGTGCAGGGAAGAGGCTGTGGGCACTGGCATCCGTACCCATAGGTGTTTGTTCTGCTCCATGTGCTCCAGTGGGGATGGAAACACCACATTAACTCTACAGCCTGGGCAAAGGGAGTAGCCCGAGATCACCCGTGCAGGAAATTGGAGCCTTTCCCAAAGGAATTTAACCAGGAATAGGGGAAGCGAGCCTTGTTTCCCGACTCATCTTGCTGCACTATTAATGAAGGTCTTTTTCATTTACTGGGTCTTGTGTTCCCTAGTGGGTAAGTCACTAAACTTTGCTTCCTCTTTCTTTCTTTCTTTCTTTCTTTCTTTCTTTCTTTCTTTCTTTCTTTCTTTCTTTCTTTCTTTCTTTCTTTCTTTCTGGTACCTATCAATGAACTCTGGCTCTTTTAGCTACGGCAAGAGGTCATCAGGCAGGCGAGCCTGGTCTCCATGTAGGTTCTCCTTTGCATACTGCATGTGTCTTGAGCTTGTGCATCGTGGCATTGCCACAGCTCCGCCAAGCAGGTAGTGTCCTGTGAATGACTGAGATCAGCGTCTTAAGGAATTGCCCGTGTCGCTCCCGCCCCCTTGAGACAGGACTCGGAGAGGAATCGGTAGAGAGGGTGCCCAGTCCGTCTGAAGAACAATGCGATCGTGGGAAATGGGAAATGAATCAAGTCTTTCCCCGGGCTTTCCGCACAATATGAGTTGGTGTGGGCTGAGAGTGAGGAAGCCACAACTTTGAATAGGAAAGCCCCTAGCGGGATTCTCACCTCAGCCACCTGTTTCTCAGGGTGGCCTTGGGAGTCAAGATGTTGGCTCAACCTTCAATCCACAGGAGGGGGATAATACATGGGGTTTCTGTTCTTTGCTTGTTGCAAGGATTACTAAAAGAATGACAATGAAATGCCTTAAATGCATGGCCACTGAAGTCTAACGCCTCTGGAGGGCACTGGGCTGGGGGGAAAGCTGCTTTATTTTTGATTTATTGATTAGCTTTTTTTAATATACCACTTCTCATTCGCAAAACAAAATTAAAACAAACAAACAAAAGACCCATTAGAGAGCCATCCTATGCCCCCCTAGACACAGTTGGGGGAGGGGCACCGAATCAGTTTGGATTCCTGATTCCGATGTTGGAGATGGCGCTCCAACCTGGGACCCAGGAGTCCAAGCCTCCCTGCTCCCTCCCTCACAGTTGGCGTAGAGAAAACGGTGCTGTCTGCCTCTCCGAGCTCGCAAATACGGCCTTGGAGAGGAGAGAAAGGGGGCGGTCCTGTAGGAAGAAGGTGTTTCAGGTGATCAGTCAGAATCAGACTCTGAAGTAGAGGAGTTGGCGCCAGAAACAGGCCAGCCTGTACCAGTGGGGGAGAAAGCTCTCACAGGCTCTTCACCAGCTGGGAGTGAACCCTCTCCAGAGCTTATCTCGACAATGGCAAATAATACAGTCAGTGGGAAGCGAACATTCTTCCGAGGGGGAGAGCACGGAGAGGTTAGCCAATCCTAGAGTCCATCGCAGGCTAAAATGGGTGGAGCTAAAAGAAAGCGAGAGAAAGCCGGCCCGGCTGGCATCCCATCAGAAGCCACCTCAGAACTAGTCTCTCTGAAGTTAACGCATCTTGGGAAAGGGCTTTCCGTTCTTCTTGAAAGGGCAATTGTCTCGCTTAGTTTGCACAGTTTTGCCTAGGGGAAAGTTCCTAGAGATTAGACTCTCTTCAGGTGGGAAGAGATGTTTATTGCTTAAACAAAGCTTTGTGGATTACTTCGTAGGCCAAGTCATTGTCTCCCAAGAAGGCCAGAGGTTTTGAGAAACACGACACCATCTAACAAAAATGCAGAGTGGGAGGAGTGTGGAAGCAGGTTCGAAGGCTGACTGTCATCCCAATAGGATTGTACCCTTAAAACTCTTGAATTTATGTTTTTGAAACATTTTTAAATGCATGCTAAAAATGTTGTTGTTGTTGTTATAATACATTCCCCGAAAGCATGACTTACTTCTGTGCCTTTAACAGGCACCAAATCTTCACAGATCATCGTGAGGCTCTTTTTTGTCATGTTGATTGCTGATATCAAAACAATAAGCTATTGCTAGGCACATGAGAACCTGCCAATGCCATATTATCCCTCAGCCACATCAACCTTAGTGCAACAACCTTCTAAACCAACCATCTCCAACAAATGTTGGCTTCCTAAGCTGACATGCAACAGCGGTAGCACAAAGTCTCATCCTATCCCATAAATGCACACATTTGCGATGCGTCTCTCAGGTAAAAATAGGGAATCCCTTGTGGCCTTTGTAATATATACCCCTAGTCTCACACCACGGTCACCTCCATTGCAGCTGTGTGTTATTCTTTCCCACCTGCTGCATGCCATATTCATTTCTGGTACAGTGGTTAGAGACTGGCTCAGTTCAGATAACACGTTAGTCAATGGTGGTTTTAAACTCCATGGTGAGTTGACTTTTCCCACTGGGTACAGAGTTCCCTGGCAAGAGTGGCAAAAAGAGGGAGTGCCACTCTAGGAGAGCTGCTAGGATTTTGTTGTTGTTGTTGTTGTTGAAGCAATGGCCGATGGGATACCATCGGGACGACCGGGAGAGGAGAGAGGGCAGAAGAATTGTCAATCAAACATCGTGATGGATTTTACTCAACTCCACGGTAGCCCACAGTCACACAACGGTGGAGTTAGAACATGTTGTGTGGGGAATAACCCCTAAAAACTCAACCATTGAGTGGAGTTTTCACACTGCATTGACTAAGGTGTCATCTGAACTGAGCCAGTGTCAGACCTGGAACTGGACAGATCCAACTTTCCCGCTCAGCTGTGAAGCTCACTGGATGAACTCGAGTCAATTGCTATCTCTCCGCCTAGTCTACCTCACAGGGTTGTTGTGTGCATAAAAATGCAGAGGGAGGGGTTGACCAAGTACCCCACCCTGACCTCCTTGGATGAAATGCAGCTTGCATGTATGTGCATGTATTACATATATGATGAAATTATTCTGCAATAGACTTTCCAGCATTTGGTTCTGAAGAAGCAGGATGTTTTAGGGCCAAACTAGTTGTGCGAGGCCATTGTGTGTATGTTAAATATGTTGAACATGTATTTGACCTGGGCAGTGGGCATCCAATCCATAACTGTAAGTGGATCTTCCTGCCCAGAATCACTTCTGGTATCAGAGCTGAAATGGGAGAAAACAGTTTGAAAGCAACAAAGGAGCAGACAGAGCAGGTTTCAGTGCTTGATTTAGGAACAAGTCAAGTAACCCACAGCTTAGGGACTCATATTATGAAGGGCCTCTAAATATGCTGGAGGTAATTAAGGTGTATTATAATTGAATTCGCTTTGGCTTAAATATTTTGGAAAGGCTGGTGTGAATTACAGCAGAATTGCCTTAAACAGAGAAAGTGTGGCAACAGAGCATTTAGTACTAGAAGCAATAAGAGCAGACTAGATCCAGTTTAAAAGAAGTTCAAATCAACTTCCTGTATTAGTGCTTTTATACCCATCTTTAGAGACGGCTATGTAACGCTGTTTAACTACAAGCACCCCCTAATGCTGGGTGGTACCCTTTTGTTACCCTTCCTATTATAACGTAATATACTTTTGCCGCTTTCTTTTTATAGTATGGGGCTTCTATATCTTATTATTTATTTATTTATTTATTGCATTTTTATACCGCCCAATAGCCGAAGCTCCCTGGGCGGTTCACAAAAATTAAAACCATTCAAAGTATAAAACAAACAGTGTAAAAACATGTTATAAAGTACAATATAAAAGCACAACCAGGATAAAATCAGCAGCAGTGCAGAAATACAAATTTAAAACAGCAAAGTTAAATAAGCAGCACTTTGAATTGCGCCGAGAAGCCTGTGAAGCTGTTGCAATTGAGGGCAGTCCTGATAATTGGCACCAGTCAAAAGCATGGTTTCCAAATTCTTTGTCAACTAAAGTTTTCAGACTCAAATAGCTCTGTGTAGAGTGCATAGCAGGAAACTAACCTTGATGCAGGAATATGTCACTATTGCCAGATAAGTCTTCTCTAGAAAGAAGGAAGTTTGCAGCCTCAAGCTGAGTAGCATATGACACCTCCCACGAACCCAGTCAAGGTGTACAGTAGTCAAGTCAAGTTACTTTGGAGCTTGGAGAAGATAATTCCACGAAGCGCCTCTCCCCCTTCCTGGCAATAAAATTGCAATGTTAATAAATTAAACAATTAACAGTTTGCTGTCCTTTTATGACACTCCCTGTTGGTTGCTTGTAGGCAGCTGTCTCACTCCACTTAGAAGTAGATCCAGCCTGGTTTTGCTGATGCTTTTTAATTAATACCTGGAGTGCAGTCGTGGTCTTGATATGGCTTAGGACCTCTGCTTGTCTTAATGCAGCCCTGACATGTTGGCGACTGAACAGGCAGGCACACAGGTGACCTGGCCACACCTGTCCGCACCATGGTCAGATGGACTGCATTTCTATATAAAATGCAATAATTGTGTCTAAAGTTACTTCTTCTATGTGCAAATTTATCTGCAAATCAGTATCCTATTTTGTCTTCTTTTTGGGGTGATGCACGTTGTCTTCTCCCCCCCCCCTTTTTTTTTTTTTGGCAATTCATAAGTGGCTAACCTACCGATGTCTCCTTGAAATGAAAAAATACAAAGTATGGAGCAATGTTAGCAGAAAATAGGGATTAGCCCAAATCAGAAGATACCTTAAACCATAGCTTTAACCATGGTGAATAAAGCAAAAGCCGCAGTTTAAGGTGTCTTCTGAACATGGCCATTGTCTCTAGCAAACAGGGCCAGTTAGCTGCACATGTACCATCGCCCTGGAATGCAATGGATTGGGGCAGGGATGTGGTTGTTAAATTGTTTCTATCCATTTCTAGCTACACCAGTGCACTCTACACTTTAAAAGTAATATATAAACCGGGAAGGAAGGAAGGAAGGAAGGAAGACAGGGCTCTTCCCTCAAGGATCTTGCAGGCTTAACTTATACATTTGCAACATGTTAAAGTTCAACGTAACTAAGGGAGGGAGGAGGCAGAGGGAAATGCCCGGGGGGTTACCGTCTTAGAAAGAAAGAACGGAAGTCTAGATGAATGCTCCAGTAAAGGCATTGTTATAATAGGGAAGTTCACAGACACTAAGGAAATGTAATAATAATAATAAAAAAGTTGAAAGCAAATGTGTACGGGCCAGACTAGAAAAGACACAGGAGTTCTGTGACTGGGACTTCCCATGTCTCTTTTTTTGTCAAGTAGCTGCTATGGAGGAGGGCCACATTTTGGAGCAACTGAGCTGGGAGAAATTACCCTGCTCCGAGGGCCCAGTGCAGGCGCTCCCTGCAGCTAAGACAGCATTCTTCAAAAAGAGGACAAAAGGGGACACAAATGTGCATATGCTAATTTCTAGCTAAAGATGCAGATTTAGAAGGCATGATTAGAATTTATGCTAAATAAAATTCATCTCACCATCGCGGGGAAGACTGGGACTGAGTTCGCACAACACGCTAACGCCCACACTCAGTGGCTGAATGTGGGTTGTTGTTGAACTGTGGGTTGTTCGTTAGCGTGTGGTCTGAACCCAAGACATTTTCTGCAGGGTGGCTTGTTAACCATGCAGTATGCCTTATTTTTCTCAAACAAGCCACCTTGAGGACCCATGGTTTGTTGTTGGGTTGTTCAAGGCGGTTAACAAGCCACACTGCGTGGTTAACAAGGCACTCTGGAAAATGTCCTGGTTTCCGACGACGTGATAACCCACTGTTCGATAACAACCCGCACTCAACCGCTGCGTGTGGGTTAGCGTGTTGTATGAATAGCTCCTGGGTGACCTGGGTGCCTCATGAGGACGGAATCCACAAAACAGCACATGCGTGGAAGTGGGAGTTGTGTCACTCACTGATAATGATATTACAGAGAATATCCAATTATTCATGACGTGCACGTGGCCACATTCTATATGGCTGTCGTGACAGCATACTTATAAATAACCAATGCATGCTTATTGAGTAAAATGGATTCTGGAAGTGTCTTTAGAATGAAGAGCAGATAAACTGGTTGAGTTTTTAAAACTATATGCTTAAATTTCCTGGCACAGGCTGCAGCTAATATCCAGATACTATTGCTCTAACATTATAATTTCATTCAGATTCTGAGGTGAGGGTGTGTTGTTGTTGTTGTTGTTTTGCTTTAGGGGAAGTTATGTCTCTACTAAGAGATAGCAACGTCAGTGTTTCATCTCAGTGCTAGCAAATTATAAGGATCTACCTCGGGTTGTAATAAACAACTTCTCTGAGCGTAGTGTACTATTTAAATGGAAACAAAACATTGAGCAAATTTAGCATTCTGCAACATTTCAGAATTTGAATCCAACTTTTCACATTTTGCTTTGGAAATTCCGTTTTAAAGATACTTTTAAAACATCGTTCTTCGCTCTTGATTAATATTACAGAATTTTAGGAAGTGCTCACCATGACCAAGAAAAAGAGGAGACAAGGCACCATGGGGCTTACCCAGGTAGACACACATCTGCCCTGGAAAGAGGGAAAGGCAAGCCCAGGGGGCATAGCTGTATAAGCCAACATGTTGCCCTCCAGTTGTTTTGGACTTCAACTCCCAACAATCCCTGCCAGCATGGCCAATAGTCAGGAATGCTGGGAGTTGTGGTCCTAAACGTTTGGAAGGCACCAGGTTGGGGAAGGCTGATATAAGCCCTTAAACTGATGCACTCTTTGTTAATGAATACCTAAACTCTTTGTTAATGAATACCTAAACATTTTATACATATGTATAAAATGCCATAATAAAACCACCACCACAGTCCAGTGCTCTGACTACATTAGCCTGCAGTGTTAATTGGGGGATTTCAAAGGAACTCTGAAGGTCTGGCCTGTGAGGTCAGGAGAACATTGTGGGCATGGCGTTTAATTCACCTCTGAGGACCCTTTGGGAAATACAGTAGCTGGGGGAAGGTCCACATGTTACCTCAGCAGCACAGGAGCTGTAGCAATTCCACCCGCTCCTTCCGCTGCCATGAAGTAAAAGTGTTGCAAAAGCCCCAGGCAGAGTGTTGTTGCACTGAGGCAATGGAGGCTAGTGGCTCCGATGTCAGTGGGGCAGTGGGTCTGCTCTGGGTTTCAATCAGAACCAGTCTGAACTCTAAAAGAGCTACCCAAGGTGAATTCCACACCACTCCACATCTTGGCTAGCTCCTTTAGAGTTCTGACTGAAACCCAGAGCGGATTCATTGTCCCGCTGACTTCAGAGCCACCGGCTTCCACTGCACTGAGGTAATGTTAGGCTGCAGGCTTAATGGTCGTAAGAAGGGTGGGGCTCTTTCGAGATCACGACTTCACTTCAAAATGTGGCAAGCCAGCAATGTTGCACTGAGATCCTCTCTCACTTAACCTGTGGAGTTGGGCTCTGGATGTTTGTCCCCAAAGTCTTTCCCTGTGCGTGCTACTGTCCCTGGACCATGCAAGGGGGTCCCACTCTGCACCTTCTCCCCACACTGGCAATAACCCAGTTTTTCAAGGGTTGACACCAGTGTGGAAAGCTGCCACCTCCGAGCCGGGCCTTCTTCTCCCCTTGCTGACACAGGAAGGATCATTCCCTTCGGTTGCCACATTTCTGAGGTAATGCAAGCACGCAGACAATGCCTGGGATTAGCAACGCTGGCTGCATTCCATTCTACATGTTGGGGAAAGCCCAGCCTTGCAAACTCAGTTCTGCAACTCTCAAAGTTGCAATAAGCATTTTATCCAACGCAGGCCTGGATTTGCTGGTCAGGAAATTGCCTTGGCAATTGCAGACGACTGGCAGGAACTGGGAGCTGGTTGGCAGGTTAAAGCAGAAGTGCTGCCGGATGTGAGGGGAACAATGGGCAATTCTGAGGGGATCCTGCCACGACACAGGCTCTGAACAGCAGGCCTGGCCACGGACATTCCCTGCTCAAGCTAAGCCCCACCACTTGAGGCGAGGGACAAGCACCGCCTTTCTCCCAACTATGTGGAGAAAGGGGTTAAATTGGAAGGATTTCAGTAATAAATCAAAGCACTGTGAATTATGTGCGCTGATGGTGATTTAATGTCAGAGTGGGTGTTAAATGTCTATAACTGCAGATGATAAATGCCAAAGAGGCACGTGGGATTTTTGTGGTAGTTAAAACAAACTGAATGAAAAATTATTTTAAGATTCACAAACTTTGTTTCAAAATAAAACTTTTCAAAACTGTTTTAAAACCTCTCATCTAATCCTTTCTCTCTTCACATACACACTTTCCTTTCTCTCGTACAATCATTCTTGAGCTTTCTTTATTATCAGGATTGTTTAATATACATCAACTGACTATGTGCACACCACACTCAAAAGACACCCCTCTCTACACTGATCCTCAAACTCTCCAGAACAATAGTACTCTGCACACAGAGAGAGCTAAAGCACTAAAGGCTAAAGACTCTAAGAGTACCTAAAAGTCCCCCTTAATCCCCTCAGTCATTCCCTTATATACCCTATTTCTTCGATTCTAAGACACACCTTTTCCCCCATATAAACATTTCTAAAAATGGGCTGCGTCTTAGAATCGTGGGTGTGTCTTAGGGTTGTTTTTCTGTTGGTGGTACTGAAATTAGTGTGCGTCTTACAATTGAAGAAATATGGTATCACTCCTCCCCACCTCCATAGACATTCTAACTCCCCCCACTCAGGTCAACATTCTAAGCACCACAGACTTACCAATGGCAGACATACATTTGGGAACTGACTTGTGGGGTGTAACGCCACAGATCCCCCTGGCCAGCTTTTCCCTGCTGCCCTGCCAGCCAGCCAGACTTGCTTTTTTCTTTTTCTTTTTTAACCCAGCAACAGTAGCAGTGGCTCTGGCTCCTCCTTTGGCCGCTGCCCTGCCAAAAGAAAGCAGCGTGGTGGCGGTGGACAGCCCCACAGTGCACCATTTTAAATGGAATGCCTTCCATTGTAAACCATAAGAGAGTTAACTTTGGAGGCTTCATTCAATGCTTCCAAACTTCCTTGAGCAGGGGGGCGCCCAGCCAACGTGGAAGTACCGTATTTCTTCGATTCTAAGACACACTTTTTTCCCGCATAGACATCTCTAAAAACGGGATGTGTCTTAGAATCGCCGGTGCGTTTATTATTTCTTAGAATCAAAGCTTTTTTTTCTGTTGGTGGTACTGAAATTAGTGTGCATCTTACAATCGATGGTGTCTTAGAATCAAAGAAATACGGTATGTGGATTTCAAGCACCATGTGACCTGTGAAAAGCGGGGCTTCAGGTACGATATACTCTGCTGTTCTTGCTTCGTGTGCTCCCAACGGACCAAAATCAATTTCCTGAAAATCTGGATATTTCCCAAACACGCTTCTGATTCCGTTCTCATGTAGACACACACCACCTGATTCTTTGCAGGATTAAGATCAGCTCCTTTATATGTGTGTGTTTTTCCTGGGCTTTTTCTTTCTCTGCCTTTCCTTATGCTCCTTTACACAAGTACTAAGTGGCGCCGTGGTATAGTGGAATTGTGCGATTACATTAGGCTTTATCCCACCACTCACAAATAATAGCAGACTTTCCTTGTTAGGGAAAAAATGCCCACTACAATGATAGCAAAGTGTGGGAGTGGTCATGGAGGGTGATAACGTCATATAAAAGACCTGCAAATAACTTAAGTGAGAAATCACGAGCGTACAATAAATATTGCACGTAGAAAGGCTCTATTTTAAAGGGACTCTTCAGCCTTTCCCTTAAAACCAGAGATCCTTTCTGTTTGTCTCCCATTATCAAGAGAACACACACATCAGTCATGGCCATATCATAGTCCGGCACAGTTTGTTTTTTCCACGGCACTCCCAGGACAAAGTCTGTGTTGAAGACCTACTGTAGCAAAGATTTCTTAAAATAGAAAGCACATGTATCTGTGACATAACACAAGTCTGCCGCCCTTTTCTCTTCCTGGCCTTCCGCAATGGTTTTGGCACACAGAGATCCAGCAGATAATGGATTTCCCCATTGTTATCACCACCCTAAGAAAAGCTTCAGCAACGAAAGGTGTGCGTTTCTGTCTTCAAGGCACTGAAGCGAGAAGGCCAAAAAGAGGTGGCAAACCTAAATACTCAGGATTGTGTTCTGAGTGCAATTTGGGGGTTGGGGGTTGGAAGCACCATACATGTGGCCTTTCCTGTAAGGCAGCGCATATGGTGTTTCCAGTAGAAGTTGTGGAACTCTAACAAATAAATACCTTCTCACCCTGCTAATGCTGGAATGTCAGAGAGAAAGTTATCTAGAAGCTGCTCCAGGAAGCAAGGAGCCCGTGGTTTTCTATGCAGGGGGAATGCTTTTGCATGGAAAAGGATTCAGTCAATTGAGCCATGGTCATATTCAGATTTTGGGGTGCCTATGGGTGAGCCGCCCTCAGTTAAGAACATAAGAAGAGCCATGCTGGATCAGACCGAGGGTTCATCTAGTCCAGCACTCTGTTCACACAGTGGCCAACCAGACGTCGGCCAGGAACCAACAAGGCAGGACATGGTGCAACAGCACCCTCCCACCTATGTTCCCCAGCAACTGGTGCACGCAGGCTTACTGCCTCGAATACTGAAGACAGCACACAATCATCAGGGCTAGTAGCCATTGATAGCCTTCTCCTCCAGGAATTTATTCAACCCCCTTTTAAAGCCATCCAGATTGGTGGCCATCACTACATCTTGTAGTAGTGAGTTTCCCTTCCCTGGGTTGGTCCATCTCCTTGCCACTAGGGTATTTGCAAATGAATTGTCCCAAAAGAGGAAATGCCTTACCAAAAAGAGGACAAAGAGGCGAGTGATCTGCATAAAATCTGCATGTGCTAATTTGTATGGACAGATGCAATTGTAGATTATTATTATTATTGTTGTTGTTGTTGTTGTTGTTGTTGTTGTTGTTGTTAAATAGAAATGCAGCCCATCTCACCATAGTATGGATGACTGTGACCAGGGGAGCTGTGTGCAGGACTTTCTGTCTGCTGTCCAGGGTGCTACCTGTGGATGGGCAACAGTCAGTGGTGCAGCAGTAAATGTTGAAGTTCAAGTGCTCATCAGGCTGCAAGAGCCCTGTCCTCTTAACTAGAAACAAAATAGGGCAGGGCTCCTGCAGCTTTAACTGTTGTGATGAAGGGGGGATTTCACCAGGTGCTGCATGCACACAAATGACACCTGCTGAAATTCCCTTTTCAATACAACTGTTAAAGATACAGGACCCCTGTCCTCCTTTCCAATATGGTGGTCAGTGGTCACCATACTGTAGCTGACGTTCTCTGATGTTCACACACAAAAAACCCTCCCATTTCCCCCAGGGAAAGACAACACCAGTTCCAGCTCTGGATTTTGGTAGGCTGCCTATGGCCCTAACAGCACCTCTGTAGCATACCTAATGGTTGCACACGAGACAAATTTTAGAAATCCAAAAAACAGAAGATCCTTCTTCTATGAGGAAATTGAAAGCAACAAGAAAACTTGAGCAGATATTTTTACTCCTTGCATTCATTCCAAGAGTAATCCTCAGTGGCTGTAAAGGATCACCCCCAAACGCTTCCATCTTCCCATGTCCTGTGGTCCCATTGCAGTCTTTGACAGCCACTGCTAATGGGGTTCAGACAGAAAATCCAGAAAACAATGGGTTTGCAAGTCAAACTGCCATACCGACGTGTGAATAGCCGCTGCAGCGTTGGTGGAACCTCCATTTTGGATTTCTCTTACATGCAATACAGACTCCATTTTGGATTTTCTTTACAGTACAAACTATTGAGGTTGCAATTTCTAGTATAATTAGCGTCTAACAATGATTTATTCTACCTTGCAGGGAATTTGCTGGCAGAGAGATCACCGCTCATTCAACAGGCAGCATTTTTGTCCACAAACTTTGAAAATATCTTCACGTGGCAAAGCGGAAAGGAGACATTGCCAGGCACAGTATATGATGTACAGTATAAGAAGTAAGGGCACTCTGCCTTCTTGATGGTGACTGGTGGTTGGTATGGTTTGCAACTGAATCTGCTGATATTTCAGGACAGGAGAGGAATACAGTTACGGGGATGCCATTGTGTGGTCAAGGGCAGTAATGGGCCTGCCTCTCCTTTCACTCTTTAGTATAGCTTTAAGGTTCTTGCTAAGGGGTCCTGGTGGCCAGTAGCTGATTCCCTCGTGCAAGGAATTCGGGTCATTCGCTTGTCATGATCTTCACTTTGCAGTTCTGAATGTGGGGGGCAGTCTTGAAGAGTAGCAGTGGTACCTGCTGCTGAGGGGAGACATGATAGCACTCTTCAAATACTTAAAAGGCTGTCACACAGAGGAGGGCCAAGATCTCTTCTCGATCCTCCCAGAATGCAGGACACGGAATAACGGGATCAAGTTAAAGGAAGCCAGATTCCGGCTGGACATCAGGAAAAACTTCCTAACTGTTAGAGCAGTGCGACAGTGGAATCAGTTACCTAGGGAGGTTGTGGGCTCTCCCACACTAAAGGCATTCAAGAGGCAGCTGGACAACCATCTGTCAGGGATGCTTTAAGGTGGATTCCTGCATTGAGCAGGGGGTTGGACTCGATGGCCTTGTAGGCCCCTTCCAACTCTGCTATTCTATGAATCTATGATTCCACCCTGTTGCTTTGGAGAAACGGATGTTGCCTTTCCATGGACTTGTTCTTTTCCCCTTGTTCTACATGCATATTTGTTATTTTATTATTTATCTCATTTCTATACCGCCCAATAGCAGAAGCATTCTGGGCGGTTCACAAAAATTAAAACCATAAGGTACAGCATAAATTATAAAACATGGAAGCTTGAAACCTCCATATAAAAATAGAACCAGGATAAAACTGAGCAGCAGTGCAGAGATTTAAAATATAGAATTAAAAGACTCAGATGCTAAAATACTGGGGAAATAAAAAGGTTAATAAGCATACACAAACATACACATTCACCAAGCGCTAATGGCAACTTTCCTCCCAGGGCAAAGTGCAGCCATGGGGGGTGTTGGGGGTGTTTTGAGGGTGATCCAGAACAGCTTTATGGTGGGAGAAGGGTTAAATCAGTGCATAGTCAACTACCACAAGGTGTAGTGATGGCCACCAATTTGGATGGTTTTAAAAGGGTGTTAGACTGAGCTAGCTGACGTGTCTCTTTGCAACAGAAGACACTTTCTCCCTGAAGTGCAATGTACTTTGGACTCATCCTCAGAGGCATCACATTTGAACTTGGCATCCAACCAGCTTTCCCTCTGTTGGTGCCAGTAAACAGGGTTGGTTTTTGTAAGCCATAGACAGATTCCACAGAGGAGGTGCTCATTAAACTTCAGTTTCTCAACTCTCCGTTCGTCGTAGCAATTAAATTAGAGCGGGGAGAGGGGGAACCCATCGGAAAAATGACACAAGATACTTACATGATGCAAGGAAGAGTGTACGAGAAATGTCTGGCTGTGTGTTGGAGTCAGACACTAGGCCGCCTAATGGCTCTGCACTCAAAGAACATCCACTCAAACCGGTAGAGGCAATTAAAGTTAATGAATGCCTGATGAAGAGTTCACTAAGGTAAAAACATAATTTGCATATTTTTATAATACTTTTGTAATAAAAGATGGCACATCAACATCACCATTTTTTTTTAAAAAAAAACGCTTTAAGATTAAGAGCCAATCTATATTTGACTAGTGTAATGCCCTTGTCACTATGGTCACTAGTAGTCCTTCTCTTTTCCCACTTTTTTGCCCCTCAGTCTCCTCACCAGAGAGGGGCTCATGAATAATACAAATGTGGGTCATTTATACTGACTTCTCCCATTCGAAATTTGCATGCAACGCAGCCCCAGGCCCACTCCCCTGCCTCGCATGCCCCGATTGGTCACCTCTGTCTCCTCCCCTCTCCCCGTTGGCAGCGACAGCCTAATCGCATAACTGGGTCAGGGCCCGCCTTCACGCCACACTAGCTGAACAGGGCTGTCTGCAATCCCCCTGATGGAAGGGTTGCCCTGCCTGTTTGGCATGGACAAAATTGATTGCTATTAAAGCTCAAGCTTTGAACTGTTCAGAAGTTTCAAAATTTTCTGCATGTCTTTGCTGCTCAAGCTTCAGTTTAAAACAAAAACCAGCAAAATTGATCTGGTAGATCTCTAGTAAAAGCCTTACATTATCATATTCTGATATAAGAAGATGCTGATGTTTTCTCTGGTGTTTTCTTACTTGTATAACCACAGAGGCTGCATTCTGATAGGGTACCCACAGAAGGAAAAGTAGCGATGGGGACGATTTTGTGGGGGGCGGGGGAGAAACACTAGACAGGACGCATCTGCATTTTGTTTAAAAAAGAAAGAAAACTACATATGAGTACAGAGTATAGTTAAGGTGACCATACGAAAAGGAGGACAGGGCTCTTGTATCTTTAACAGTTGTGATGAAGAAGGAATTTCATCAGGTATCATTTGTATGCCTGCAGCACCTGGTGAGATTCTCTCTCCATCACAACAGTTAAAGCTGCAAGAGCCCTGCCCTCTTTAGCTAGAGTGACCAGATACAAAAGAGGGTAGAGCTCCCGCAGCTTTAATTGTTGTGATGAAGAGGGAATTTCACCAGGTTCTCCATATACACCAATGACACCTGCTGAAATTCCCTTTTCTATGCAACTGTGAAAGATACAGGAGCCCAGTCCTCCTTTTCATATGGTCACCCTTGTCAACTTAGTATAGTATTTTCACCTTGGAGAAGGGGAGATTTATAGCTAGGACCAGACAAATCCATCAGTTTTGCTTCCTTCTGCTTTATATTACGACGATCACATTCAGAGCTTACCTGTCAGAACACACAGAGGTGAGTTGAACTACAAGGCGCCTTTCTCTCTCTCCCCCCCCCCCCGCCATTTGGCATCCCAAGATGGAGCCTCCCCTCTTTAACGTTCTTTACTGTTCCCATCAAAGGGGAGGGAGGCACAGGCGAAGAACCACTTTGATGAGAAACTGCTTTGGAGTGACTGCTGCCAACCTCCTACACCAAGTATAATGACACACACAACATCCCTGTTATCATGGGTGGAGAGTGTTTGTATGTTGCAGAGAACCCACATGCCTCAATCCACCCTCCATCCCATCTGTGAGATCCTTGTTGATGTAGGCTGCTGATTGGCGAGCCCTTTCTCTCCCCCCCCCACTGGTGAATGAATGGCAGCCACCAAATTATACAGTGCCAACTCCAGATCTCAGAGGGCCCTTGAGCAAGGTGCCCTCAGTGCCCCCCTCCCTCAGTGAATCTACCTTCTCACCCCCATTGTCACCAGCTCCTCCTCCTCCCTTCGTTGCTACCACTTGTTAGCTGGGCAGGCCGAAAGCCAGTGAGCAAGCAGGCCTTGACATCCCCTGCTCCCCCTTCTCACTCACCTCTGTTGCTTGGGCCAGAGTGAGAGGCAGGTGAACCAGCAGGTTGCAATGATGAGCAAGAAGAGCAACTCCAGGGGGCCCTCGTGGGATGTAGGACCCTGGCTGGTGCCCCACCATGCCTGCCCTTGACACTGGCCCTGCATTTTCACAGGACAAAGTTAAAGGTCTTGAGGGTGAAACCTGCTTCTGGATCAAAGTGGCCCCCGGTGCCTGGAGGGATCTGCCCCTTTGTTTCCTGGGTCCCAAATTGCAGCCTGTTTACTTTCACCCCCAGAGCGCAGCGGAAACTGTTGCCAACTGAGCCTGCCTCTTCTCTGGGTAGCTTCTCCGCCGCCACCCTTCCATTCTCCATTTCTAGCAGCCTTCCCCAAACTGTTGCCTTCCAGATGTGATGGACAACTACTTCCATCGTCCTCAGCCAGCATGGCCAATGCTTGGGGAACGAAGCACCCCAGTGACACTTGGCCGAGATGAAAGAAGGTTGGAGAGGCTTCCTTGCACAGCAGCAGCGGAAAGAGCAGCGGTGGCAGCAGAGGATGAATTCCTTGTGCAGGAGGGGAAAGGGAGGAGAGCTCAGGCCTGCTCCTGCTGTCACTGCAAAAGAAAATACTACACCCCCCCCCGTCCCCGGGGATAGCCTCAGGCAAGCAGCTGACAGGATGGGGAACTTGTGGCCTTCTACACATTGGACTACATTTCCCATCATCCCCTATGTCAGCTATGTTTGTTTGGACTTGGCATCCAATCACTTTTAGAGAGCAACACGTTTCCCACCCCATCGGTGGTGCAGCCAGTCCGGTCTTGCAGCTTCTGTCTCACGGCCAAGCTTAGAGTCACACATCCAGCTCAACTGCCTTCCCTTGCGCTCAACAGCCCCATATATGGATCTACACATGGGGTGCTGAACCTCTTTCACCCCGAAGACCAAATTCAATTTCAGAGAAGCTCTTGGGGGGCCACATTCCAGTGGTGGGGCAGAGTCAAAGGCAAAATGGGTGTGGCCAATGGGGAAAGGGGCAGAGCCCCAAATACCAGCCTATTTGAGCTTAAAGTGGTTCCTGCTAGTAACTAGGTACAGAAAATGAATAAATAACAAACATACAAAAACTGGGAAACCACCAAATGGTTGAGGGGAAAGGGGTGGGGATTTAAAAAAAAATCAGCTTAAAAAAAGCGCAAAATTGGTCTTGTGTAAAGTTGGTGTTGGACTATAATTCTGCCACTAGATGGCCCTGTTTCATTGAAGTGAATGGAGCATGCAGAGAGAGGAAGTATTCAATTCAAACCATGTGGCTGCCCATGTATTGGAGCCGATCATAATACCAGAAAGAAAGTGGAAGCAGGAAGGCCCAGTAAGGCAGCAAGATCTTTTTAAAATGTAGAGACGGTCCATGAATAAGACATAATGAAAACAGTAATTTTGTCTTCTCCTAGATATGGGGACGCATGGCAGAACAAAAGCGAGTGCCAGAACATCACACAGCGCTTCTGCAACCTCACTCAGGAGACAGAAAACTTCACGGAGCGCTACCATGCCAGAGTGAGAGCCATCGTCCATAACTGTTGTGTTTCCGACTGGGCCATGTCCATGAGATTCTGTCCCCGGGAGGACAGTAAGTGTTTCTACTGATCAGTGTTGTAAACAGAGAGGTTCTAGAGCTTGGATCTATCTGAAACCATAGTCTTCCTGAAACGGAGCTTTTCCCTCCTTAGGTTGCTTTCTTCTTGGCAAGACCAAAGCATAATATAGGAATCTGAAAGTTGCTGTTTTTTCAGGATAAAGTTCCACCGTTTCATCGATGCAGTTAATTTTTCCTTTCATGCTAATTGCTGCTTCTGTATAATCCTTGTTTTGTAATTTTTTAGAAGTATTATTTATATGCTAGGATTGTTTTTAATTTTCATGTTATCAGATACCTTGAGTTTTCTGGTAAAAGAAAGATAGGCTACAATTTTTAATTAATGAATAAATATTAAAACAAAAAGAATAATAAATAAGCCAGAAAGTCAGGCCGTGTTCAGAAGACAGCTTAAACCATGACTTTAACCACATTGCATAAGGCCTTTTTATTCACCATGGTTAAAGCTGTGGTTTAACATGTCTTCTGAACACAGCCCGGCTTTCTGGCTTAACCACCATGGTTAAAGCCATGGTTTAAGTTGTCTTCTGAATGGGGCCACCTTAAACCATGGCTCTACCATGGTGGTTAAACCAGAAAGTCAGGCCATGTTCAGAAGACACCTTAAACCACGGCTTTAACCATGGTGAATAAGGCTTTTTGCTTTATTGACCATGGTTAAAGCCGTGGTTTAAGGTGTCTTAGAATAGCAGAGTTGGAAGGTGCCTACAAGGCCATCGAGTCCAACCCCCTGCTCTTCTGAATGGGGCCTGTCTGCACCCTGCATATGTTTCGTGAAGTGCCAAGACAGCTTTGGCTAATGAGAGGTATTGAAATGTAAGAAATAAATAAACGGGGGTAGGGGGAATAAAGAGTAGAGAGAGTGAGAAGAATGATGGAGACATTAAGCTATCTCAGAACATGTAAAGATGTAGAGGGCCCTGACTTTAGGTAAAGACGTTGACATTTCCTACAAGTTTAAACCTTCACAACAGACCATGCCAAACGGTTCAAGCTTTCAAATAAACAGGCCAGATCTACACCCAGCAGGATATGACACTTTGAAAGCAGTTTGAAAGTGGTATATGGAACGTGTCCTGGGCCCTAACAGTTGTCAATACCATTATAAACCATTATAAAGCAATAGTGTAGATCCTGCCTTGGTCTCTTACATACAGCTCCTGTTTTTGTTGAGGATGTCTGCACCTCTGTAAAAAAATTTTTACAAGTTTAATTTCCATATGAGGGCAGGAATATGTACCTGCGAAGAAGAACACTAATAAACACATATTATAAGGGGTTCTAAATATGTTGGAGATAACAAAGCTATAAAATAGCTAAGATGAAATTGCTTTGGCTTAAATATATTGGAAGGTCTGGTGTGAATTACAGCAGAGTTGCCTTATATGCAGAAAGCGTGGCAACACCGAATTTAGTATTGGAGGCAAGAAGTGCAAACAAGCCAGTTTAAAAGAAGTTCAAATCAACTTACTTTATTGGTCCTTTTATACCCATCTTCAGAGAATTATTATTATTAATAATAACAATAATAATAATTTTATATAACACCAACAATGTACTTGGTGTTGTACAGTACGTACAAATAAAACAGCAACAATATCCTGCCCAGAGGGTTACAGTCTAAAATCACATTAAAACATATGAGGGGGAGGGGTTACACAAAGGGAATAATCGAAGCATTGTGAACAATAAATCAGGCTAGGGTTTCAAAAGCTATGGAAAAGAGATGAGTTTTCAAGCGCTTTTTAAAATCTAAGATAGAACTCGTAGTTTATAGATGTTCTGGGAGGCTGCCTAACTAGAAGAACCCCATAACGCTGGATGGTATCCTTTCATTAACCTTCCTATTATAATTTAATACACCTTTTTCTGTTCATTTTTATGATGTGGGACCTCTGAATCTTGAAATGGCTTAAGATCGGGGGGGCGGAGCTTGGCAGCCATGGCGGTGGCAGGTTTCTTCTGAGGCTCTGAGCGGCGTTGCCGGAAAAAGCAATTATCTATTTTTTAATGGGCATAAATCTTTGAGCAAACGACAGGAAATGATTATAAAAGCTATCGGAGCTGGAAAGTGTTGAGAAGAGCCGATGGGATGAGGTGAGCTTGACGGAATGTCTTTATAAACTGCAGAGGCAAAACCGAAAGTAAAGTAACATGATTGATGTCGCAGTTTGAAAAGAAAGAACTTATGCTTGTTAGACGTTGATCTGATTTACAGCGATCCTCACTTCTCATCCTTTATCTTAAGTTGGAAAGATTGAAATACTGGCTTTGAAGTTGTTTGCTGTAATCTTTGTAAAGTGGAAAGTGGAAGCTGTTTGCGGTGTGCCGAGAAGGGGGGGTGAAGGGGAAGAAACAGCATTCTGTGAGGGAGATGTGGGATTTTGAGAAACTGTGAATGATTGGATCTGATCCCCTCTAGTGAATGCTGTTGTGAACTGAATATATTTCCTCCCCCTCGGGAAGAAGGTGGTGTGTTTGGCACATAGAAGAGAAGCCAGTAAAAGTTGCTAAGGAAGTGGGGGCTCTAAGATTTATGCCCTACTCAGAAGGGTCCTATGTCCAACATTAAAAAAAAGATTAAGAAGTGGGAAAAGTTGAATATACAAAAAAAGAAACCTTCAAATCATAATTTAACCCACCTCTCCCACCTGGAAGATACAGCCCCTGGAACAGACCAGGAAGACGAAGTTATAGACCCAGTTTCTTTGGATACAGTACCAAATAAAGAAAAGAATATGGCTGAAGGGGGAAAAGCAATGGACAGCAACTTTCCCTCCCTAGCAGAAATTAAGGCAGTTATTGTAGAGAATAATATCATCATTTTTAAAAAAATGGATCTGCAAATGAATGAATTTAGACAACAAATGCGTGTTCTTTCGGATAAGACCGCAGAAAACTCGGATAAGATCAAAGAGATAGAGGCAAAAGCGGAATTGGACCAGAAGAAGCAAGAGGCTTTTGAAAAATCAACAAATATTCAATTTAAGGAATGGGAATTACGTCTGATCGCCTTGGAAGACCAATCTCGTAGATCTTCAATTCGAATAAAGCAGCTGAAGCAGATACAAGGAGAAGATCTTAGAGAAATCATTCTGAACTGGTTCAAAGAGCTGATGCCTGACATACCAATAGATGGATCGGATCTGGACCGAGTCCACCGCGTGGGGGGGCAAAACTACAAAGGGACTAGAGATATTTTGGTGAAATTTGGTAACTATTATAAAAAAGAGCAAATCATGAAAGAATTGAGATCTTTGACCCAGTTACAATATAAAGGCAAAGCAGTGCAAATTTATAATGATCTTTCTCAACATACATTAAATTGGAGACGGAGTATTAAACCAATAACTGGAATGTTAATGCAGAACAAAATTCCATACGCATGGGGTTACCCGGTTTTCTTAAGATTTACATATGGGAGGAGGGAACACAGAGTAACCTCATTGGATCAAGGTAAAGAATTGCTGAAGAGGCTGGGTCTGGATGGGGAAGCAAATGGGGCTGGAGTGGGTGGGGGAGGGAATGAGGCTGGGACATCTGGAGAGTAAGAGAATTGTTAATTATGTTTGGAGATAATTGCAAATAGAAATGCTAATATAGAAACCTGCCGGCCAGGCGCAGCACTGCCTCCCCCCCCCCCTTTAAAGTAGATGGCTGGAGTGCTAGACTCACGGGGATATGGGGGGGGATTAGAGTGGGGGGGTGGGGAGGGGGGGAAGGTAGGAGAGGAGGGATTGGGGTAGGAGGGTGGGGGTTTTATGTATGGAGTTTGTTTTTTTATGTAAGCAAGTTTGAACTGCTGAGCACAAGGGATCGGAAGAGATTTCAAAAGGGTGATTATGGATAAAAAGATAAAGGTATCAACACTCAATGTTAAAGGTTTGGGGGCAGTCGTGAAAAGGAAGAGAATAGAACAAATGCTTAATAAAGAGGGATCAGATATTATAATGGTCCAAGAGACACACCAAGGCTCCGAGAATTCGAATATGATAAAATTAAAGTGGTTAGCCTATTATGAAAAGTCATTAGGGACATCGAAAAAAAATGGAGTGGCCACTTTGATTTCAAAAAAAAGTGGGTTTATATTAGAAGAAGTAAAAAAGGATGATAAGGGCAAATATCTTATGTTAAAAGGTAAAATTGAGGGAAAGGTCTATACTTTGATTAATGTTTATGCCCCAAATGAGAGGCATAGAGAGTTTTTTATAAAGTTGTTTAAAGAAATAGAAGAATTTAAGGAGGGGTATGCTATATTAGCTGGGGATTTTAATATGGTTATGGATAATAAACGGGACAGGTCAAATCCCACTAATGTTGAAAAGAGGAACAATATGACTATATTGAATAAATTAGTAAAAGAAAATGATTATTTAGATTCGTGGCGTTTACTTAACGGGAATAGGCCTGGATTTTCATACTTTTCCCCAGTTCATCATACATACTCCAGGATAGATTATATATTTGTTTCAAAAGATTTTGCAACGAGGATCTGTAAAATGGAAATGGGGGTAATAAAAGTAACTGATCATGCCTTGTTAAGTCTAGAATTTACAGTTAAGAAAGATTATAAAGAGGCATATAGATGGAAGCTGAATACAAAGATATTGAAATATAATAAAATAGTAGATAAAATTCGGAAGGAACTGTCGGAGTCATGGGAAATTAATGAAAAAGGAGGAACAGCTGGGTCAGTCATTTGGGACACCATGAAGGCTGTAGCAAGAGGAATCTGTATTAGAGAAACATGTAGTTTAAAAAGACAACAACGTGCAGAACAGGAAAAGTTAGAGATAGAAATTAAAAACTTGGAGGAAAGATATTGGCGAGTTAAAGATAAATATAAATTAGTGGAAATACAAGCTAAGAAGAAACAATTAGAAAATTTAAATATAGAAGAGATTCAAAAGAATTTAATGTATATGAAAAGGGAATATTTTGAAAACAGTGATAAGAACTCGAGGTTGCTTGCCAAGCTCACACAAAAAGAAAAAGGGAGGAATGGGATAGAAACGTTGAAAGATAGCCGAGGGAATTATTGTCATGCAATGAAAGCTAAAATAAAAAATTTTCAGGAATTCTATCAGGAATTGTATAAGGGTAAAGAAAGTCAACAAGAAAAGGTGGAGGAGTATATTGGAAGGTTTATAAAGAAGGGAATAAAATTAGAATATAAGGAGTTAATGGAGTCAGTAATAACTCAAAGAGAAGTTGAAGAGGTTATTGATAAGTTAAAAGTTGGTAAATCACCGGGAGCAGATGGTTTGGGTCCAGAATATTATAAGGTCTTCAAAGACTGTTTAGTTCCAAAATTAATGGAACTTTATAATAGGATATTATCAGGAGAGAAGATACCTGAATCATGGGAACATTCAGTGATAATTCTGATCCCAAAACCAGATAAAGATTTGACTAATCCCGATTCTTATAGACCTATTTCTTTAATAAATCAGGATGCTAAAATTTTTACATCTATTATGGCCAAACGGCTAAATAAATTTTTGGCAGAATATATAGGAGCAGATCAATGTGGGTTTGTGGTAGGAAGGCATATGCATAATTTAGTGGGTAGAGTTTTAAATGTAATAAATGTAATTAAAAAAGCAAATATTAAGGCAGGTATTATGGCATTAGATATTTTTAAAGCTTTTGATTGTGTGAGCTGGCAGGCACTAAAGAGTATTATAGATAAATTGGGATTTGGAAATAAATTTAAAAATGTAATAGAACAGCTATATTCCCAAAATATGGCGGTAGTGGTGGTAAATGACGGACTTACTGAAAAGATACGACTAGCCAGAGGAACAAGACAAGGATGTCCGCTCTCGCCGGTCCTGTTTGTAATGGTTATGGAAGTTTTGGCGAAGGCACTAAGGGAGGATGAAGAGTTAGAAGGAATTGGAGAGGTAAGGGAAATAAAGTTAAACATGTTTGCGGATGACACTTTATTGACCATTAAGAATCCATTAAGAAAGTTAGAAAGAATTAAATATCAGTTGAGGGAATTTGAGGAAATCACAGGGTTAAAAATAAATTGGTCTAAATCAGAGATGATGTTGTTTAACTATACCAAGAAGGAAGAAAAGGATTGGGAATTTAAGGGAATGGAATTGAAAGTTAAGAATGAGATTAAATATTTGGGAATTAAAATTACAAAAAATTTAGAGAATCTTGAAAAGGAAAATTTAACGAGGTTAAAGAAAGAGGTATTAGAGAAATTGGAGAAATATAAAAGATTAAATTTATCTTGGTTCGGAAGAATAGCCTTAATAAAAATGAAGATATTAGCTAAAATTAATTTTGTATTTAGAATGTTACCTATAAAAATATCAGAAACCGAGATAAAAAGTTGGCAAAATATTATTAATAAATATTGTAATGGAGAAAAGAGAGTAAGAGTGAATAAAAATAATTGGTACCTAAGCCAAAAAAAGGGGGGAATGGGTCTCCCAAACATAAAATTATACTACGTAGCAAATAGATTAAGACATGTTGTAGAAGCAATTATGGGAGTAGGAGATTTATATTGGATGGAAGAAAAAACCATAAATAAGGTAGAGATGAATTTGGAGAATGTTTTTTTTAAAGACGGAGGAAGAAAGTGGGTTGGAAGTATAGATAATCCACTCCTGAGGACTCAATGGGAAATTTGGAGTAAATTTAAAGGGAAGCTGCTTCCGAGCAACTCTCCCTTAGCACCGATAATAATGTTAAAGAATTTCCCAGAGGATCTAAAGGGTAGATTATGTAAAATATTAAAAGAGAAAAATAAAATAAGATTAAAGGATTGGGTAAGAGATATTAAAACAAGAGAGGATATGGAAAATTTGTTAAAGGAGAAGAAGCTATCTTGGCTAGAATATGGTCAATTAGAGCAATGGAATAAAAAGTGGATTAAAGATAATAGAATGTGCAGAAAGATGACGAGGTTTGAAGAATTAGTAGTAAGTAAGGAGGAAGGGAAAGGAGGGAGTATAGTTTCAAAAGGATTAATGAGTGAAATATATAAAATATTGTTAGAGAAGGACTTTAGAGGGAATACAGAGAAAATGGTCTGGGAATCAGATTTGAAGATACAAATAGGGCGACAGAGCTGGGAGGGACTATGGAAACAAAGAGTGTTGAGAAGTTTATCAGTAAGAATAAAGGAGAATTATTTTAAAATCCTATGGAGGTGGTACCTAACCCCGATTAGATTGAATAAGATAAGTGATCAACATTCAGCAAATTGTTGGAGAGGTTGTGGGGAAAAAGGAACGTATTTACATATGTGGTGGCAATGCAAATATGTACAAAGATTATGGAAGATGGTGTTCTCAGAAATTGAAGAAGTAGTGGGAATGAAAATAGAACAAACACCAAAAATAGCATTGCTGTCACTATTTGAAGATATAAAGTGTGGAAAAGGAACTATAGAGCTGATATCGAATTTGTTGGTTGCAGCACGACTGATGGTAGCTAGGAACTGGAAGGTCCAAGGGGAATATACTATTGAGGAATGGTACAAAGAAGTATGGGACATAGCCATTAATGATAAACTGACATGTAATATTAAGTGGAGAAAAGGCGTAACTAAAATAAATGAGTTCGAAGGAATTTGGAAACAGTTCCTAGTGTTTGTGTTTACTAAGGGAAGTGGGAAACCACCAGCAGAAGAAATGATTAGATTTTGGACTCAAGAATGATCCCGAGGTGGGGGGTGCACTTTTATGTTAAGAACGAAGATGTTGTAGTATGATAAGGTATATGTAATAGTTTTTGATATTTGTACTCAACAATCATTCAATATGTATGCAGCAGATATTTGATGTTTTTCTTTTTCTTATTGTGTTTTGTTTCAGTTATATTTTGGTAATGTTTATCTATGTTTATATAGTGTTGAAAATGAATAAAAAATTTTTTTTTTTAAAAAAAAGAAATGGCTTAAGATCTCAGCATGTCTTAATCTAGCCCTGTTAATACATATACAGACACTTGAGGTTATATTCAAAGGCCCTACTCCGGGTGATCTTTAGAACTCAGGCAGGCTATGGGTTGAAAGTATAGATAATCCACTCCTGAGGTCTCAATGGGAAATTTGGAGTAAATTTAAAGGGAAGCTGCTTCCGAGCAACTCTCCCTTATCACCGGTAATAATGTTAAAGAATTTCCCAGAGGAACTGAAAGGTAGATTAAGTAAAATATTAAAAGAGAAAAACAAATTGAAATTAAAGGATTGGTTAAGAGATATAAACACAAGAGAAGATATGGAAGATTTGTTAAAGGAGAAAAAATTATCTTGGTTAGAGTATGGGCAATTAGAACAATGGAATAAAAAGTGGATTAAAGATAATAGAGTTTGTAGAGAAATGACGAAGTTTGAAGAGTTAATAGTAAATAAGGAAAAAGGTAAAGGAGGAAGTATAGTTTTAAAAGGGTTAATGAGCGAAATATATAAAATATTGTTAGAAAAGGAGTCAGGGAAAATGGTATGGGAGACAGATTTGAAGGTACAAATAGGGCGACAGAGCTGGGAGGGACTGTGGAAACAAAGAGTGTTGAGAAGTATGTCAGTGAGAATAAAAGAGAATTACTTTAAAATTTTGTGGAGGTGGTACCTAACCCCGATTAGATTGAATAAGATAAATGATCAGCATTCAGCAAATTGTTGGAGAGGTTGTGGGGAAAAAGGAACGTATTTACATATGTGGTGGGAATGCAAATATGTACAAAGATTATGGAAGATGGTGTTTTTTGAAATTGAAGAAATAGTGGGAATGAAAATAGAACAAACACCAAAGATTGCATTACTGTCACTATTTGAAGATATAAAATGTGGAAAAGAAACTAAAGAGCTGATATCGAGTTTGCTGACTGCAGCACGATTGATGGTAGCTAGGAACTGGAAGATTCAAGGGGAATATTCTATTGAAGAATGGTATAAAGAAGTATGGGATATAGCTATTAATGATAAACTGACTTGTAATATTAAGTGGAGAAAAGGTATAACTAAAATAAATGAGTTTGAAGGAATCTGGAAACAGTTCCTAATATTTGTGTTTACTAAGGGAAGTGGGAAACCGCCAGCAGAAGAAAGGATAAGATTTTGGAATCAGGAATAGATCCCGAGGTGGGGGGAGCACTATTATGTCAAGAATGATTATGTTATGGTATGATATTTTATAGTTAACATTTACTCAATACATATGTACTCAACATTTATTCAACATGTATGTAGTAGTTGTTTTGATGTTTTCTTTATTGTAATGTTGTATGTCTAATTAATGTGGAAAAGTAATAATAAAAAAAAAAGAACTCAGGCAGGCTACAGGCGGCAGGGCTTTTTTTCCTGGTAGAACTTAGGAGTAGCCATGTGTCCTACTTTAGAGAGGACAGTCCTCTATTTCAAGAATGGTCAGAGCTCAGTCCTCTGTTTCAAGGAAGAATAAGGACTAACTTTCAAGATGCCCATCAACCAGTTATTACCTGGCTAGCTTACCTGCCCAGTCTTCCCTGTTAGGACAAGATGTATTGTATTTCTATTAAAATGACAGTAATTCTTTCCAAATGTGCACTGATACATATAATTTATTACACTCCAGTTTTATGCAAAGCTGTGGCCTCTTTTGTCTTCTGTTCTGGCGATGTGCTTTCCGTTTTGAAAACGTGCATGTGGCCACCCAATTTGTAGGAGGAAGTGGGACGTGCCTCCTAGACAAACACCTGACTGAACCTTTCTCCAAAGAACTTGCCTCCTAGTGGATAGAGACCAGTTGTCTTGATACCATCATTATCATTTAGGGGGCACCAGGGAGAGTCCCTTTTATTTACCAGAGTTTTTAATGCCATTGAGATTAAGGGCACAATCCTATGCCGGTTTCAGCACAAAAAGCCCTACAACTAGCAGCATTCTGCAGGCAACCATGGCTGGTTGGCGCATGCTGGGAGTTGTAGAATCAACAGACGAGCTTTTTATCATACGCTTGTTATTGGCCACTCACATTTTCTCGCGGTCCTTTTCACACCGCCGTCCACCTCCTGCGCGTCTCCCATTCCTTTCGCTCATTTTCCCATTGCAAATACCCAGAATATCCGTCTTTTTCGCCTGTAGCGAAACGTGCTACCATTTCCTGCTGTGTGCAGGAGAAGCAGTGGAATAAAAATGCTGAATGGGCCACATGGTCATTGTTTACTTCCTCTTTTTTCCTCATGTAAAGAAAGAGGAAGTATTGTGGGACTGAAGTGGGGGGAAGCGATGCTATGGAAACACGTTTCCCCCGGTCTGATGGCGCTCAACTTTTTTCTGTCTAAACAGGCATAGGATTGAGCCCTAAATGGCTGTAGTTGTTGTTGTTGTTGTAATGTTCATTTCTATACCGTTTCATAGCTGAAGCTCTCTGGGCAGTATAGAATTCATAAAAATGCAAAATACAGCATAATAAAAATTCTCCAAAAAATGTAAAACTATGTAAACACTTAAAAACAATTTAAATGAAAGAAATCCATCCAGTTAAAAGGAAAACATATGCATTACCAAAGCCTCAAAGTGACTTATCTAAACTATGCAATTCAAAAGCACAGTTTCTATTGAGGTTCATGAACCCCCCAGAGAGGTCCGCCTGGCGCCTACACTGTACTCCTTTCGTCGCCTGCTGAAGACCTTTTTATTCTCTCAGTATTTTAACACTTAATTTTAACTTAATTTTAAATGTTACTGTTCTAACTCTGTATTTTAATCTTATATCAATTCTTGCTGCGTGGTTTTATCCTGGTTGAGCTTTTTATACTGTATTTTGTATTTGTGTTTTTAAACTGTTGGTTGTTTTATTATGGTTTTAATTTTTGTGAACCACCCAGAGAGCTTCAGCTGTTGGGTGGTATAAAAATGTAATAAATAAATAATAAATAAAATAAATATTTATGCAACACACTGGGCTCCCGAGACCTAGTGCATCTGACTTTAGGAGTGTTGGTAGATCCTTTCCTTTCCTTTCCATTCCTCCAGTGAGGGTTCCTCCTTATTTGTTTTTGTTTCTTGTCTCCAGCCCTTAACAAATCCTCTGTTTTAACTCTCTCCTAGCTAATATCGGGAAACCTGAAGTGAAATGCACCCCCAGCTTCCAGTCCATAAAGTTCTTTATACAACCACCTTATACCCCACTGAGAGATGAAGATAACCAGACCTTGACTGTGGTGGACGTTTTCAATCAGTTTGGTACTGCTGTCCTGTACGAAATAACTATGTTCTGCCAAAAGACGGGGCAGAGGGTAAGTCAGGGGGACAAGGCATAAGAATGGCCATTTCTGGCAAGCCCGCCAACTCCATCTCCCCAACCACTGTGCGTTTATTAGGGTCCTTCGTGCGTTGATTACTGTGCATCTATTAGCCGTTAGTCTGTAAAGAAGCGCCAGGACTAGGGTGACCATATGCAAAGGAGGACAGGGCTCCTGCATCTTTGACAGTTGCATAGAAAAGGGAATTTCAGCAGGTGTTATTTGTATGCAAGCAGCACCTGGTGAAATCCCCTCTTCACCATAACAGTTAAAGCTGAAGGAGCCCTGCCCTCTTTTGTATCTGGCCACTCTAGTATAGCTCCTGCAGCTTTCACTGTTGTGATGAAGAGGGAATGCATACAAATGACTCCTGCTGAAATTCTCTTTTCTAAGATACAGGAGCCCTGTCCTCTTTTTCATATGGTCACCCTAAACAGTAGTGCTTCTCGATTTATGCTAGTTCTAGCCTTGTGTAAATGAAATTAAGAACGGGGTGTAAACTGTGGGGGGTGGGGTTCAAGCCCCCTGTGGGATTTCCGGGGGTGCAGGGGGAGGCAATGCCCAACCAGGGGGGAATCTACACTACTGCTTTAAAGTGCTTTATAACAGTTTTGACAACTGTTGGGGCCCAGGACACACTGTATATACAGGTTTCAAAACATTTTCAAAGTGCTTTAAAGCGCTTTAAAAGCAGTAGTGTAGATCCCCCCCAGGTGACATCAGCAAGCTCACAACCTAGCTGGCAGCAGAGAGCATATCCTGAATGTATTTCTTCTCCTTGGTGCTTTGCTTAGTTATCTACCTTTCAGTACTCCCTCTGGCCAGCTATAATAAATTCCTTTTAATTCATAAAGAGTTTGTTGCTTTTTATGTTCCAAAGAGTCCTCTCTCTCTCTCTCTCCAAGGGCAGGCTTTCTCAACCTTGCCCCCACCCCAATGTTGTTGGATGACCACGCCCATCATCCCCAGCCCCCATGGCCGATGGTCAGGAATGATGGGTCTTGCAGTCCAATAACATCAGGGGATGCAAGTTTGGGAAAGGATGCCCTAGACAAATTAGCACATCCATTCACTTAAAAATCCTCCATCTGAAATCAGCCGAACTTTGAAGCCTGTTACACAAAGTACCACTTTGCCTTTCTGAAATACACGTTTCTCTGCCTCTCACTATAGTGGAGAAAGACAGAGACCAACAGAGAATTTGAAATCCCTGACTTGGATCCTGACACAGAATACAATGGAACAATACAGATCAGATATTTAGACAAAATCAGCAACCCCTATGTGTTTCGAGTTTGGACATCATCAGGTGAGTCTCTTATTGTGTGACCCTATCTGATCTTAAGTAACATTATTTTGTTTTTTATCAAAGTAGAAACCCTTCAGAGAGGGTTAGACATCACAGCAAGTAATTTGTTCACACTGGCCTGGTTCACACAAATATGGTAAACCTTGGTTTGGTGCAGGGCTGCAGAACTTCAGGCCAAGGGCTAAATCTAGGATGACCATATGGAAAGGAGGACTGGGCTTCTGTACCTTTAACAGTTGTACAGAAATGGGAATTTCAGCAGGTGTCATTTGTATGCCTGCAGCACCTAATGAAATTCCCTCTTCATCACAACAGTTAAAGCTGCAGGAGTCCTGCCCTCTTTACCAGTAATGCTAGATTCAGAAACGATGGTTTCAGGCTGGGTTGTTTTAAACTAGTTAATGTTAACCATGGTTTGTTGGTCACGGTGACATGACAAACCTCAGTTAACCAAATGTGGAATAGAAAGCTTCCTGTGCCAGAGGAGGGGAGGAAGCAGGGAGGCACATGCAAGCCCTAGGCTCACTGTGGCTCATTCCGGCTCATGCACAGTTATAGTTTAGCATGATGTGCAAACTGGGCTGGTGTGAATCCACTGGGACGAATTGCATTACAAGTGCAAACAAGCTAGTTTGTTTACTTGTCTGGAAGACAATTCATGGCTAAAGCCACAAACAGTGATTAATATAAGCCAGGATTTAGGGTTATGTGTGAACCTAGCCATTGCATCTTTGCCACACATAGACTGGGTTCAGACAACACGATAACCAATGGTCGTTTAAATAGTTGACGGTTGGTTATTTAACTCCCCACGGGTTATCGTGTTGTTTGGAGGGCTGTGTTGGATATTTCTTCAGGGTTGCCACGCAAGAGCAGTCAAAGCAGCAGCAGCTGCTCTTGTCCAGCCAACAGGATAGATTTCTGGCAGCAACTCAATGCTGGTCCTAATCCACACCATGGTTGATTGTTATCATATTGTGGGGGGGGGGAGGGCACCCTCTAGATAAACAACTACCGACTTATTACCCCACTGTTGCCTATCGTGTTGTCTGAACGCAGTCACAGGCTTTCTTTCTGCCCCCCATAATGAGGACATTGTGCTAGTTTCAAAGAATGAACAGATATCAATCCCTTTGAATTCAATTGGAGAGAAGATTACTCTTTTAAAAAGAAGGCCTGGGTTATTCAGGATATCTTCTCTGGCTCTTCCGTCTATCCTGACGCTGCTATCTTTAAAGTTGTATTTCTCTCTCTGCAGATAACACCTGGCTGCCGTATTTATTCGGGGTGGTCCTATTCATGGCAGTATCAATGTCTGGAACAATATATTACTTTATTTACAAGTATGTTAAACAACACGCTGCACAGCCACCCACGTCTTTGGTATGTATCTGTTTACTGTTGTGGAAGGTCTTTTAAACAGGGCCATAGGACTTTTAGGTTCAGGACATACTTAATACATAAAAGAGGAGCGACAAAAGGGCAAGGAGAATGCTGGCAGCTGTGTTCCCACACTCCACCCCCATGTAGATCAGGGAAATGGACACAATGACCGGGTACATTATTGGGAGGAAGGGATGGTTCATCTCTTTTTTGGAAAGCCTTTTTGGAAATGGGTCAGTCCTGGGCCCAGTGCTCTTTAACATTTTTATTAATGACTTGGATGAGGAGGTGCAGGGAAATTTGCAGATGACACAAAATTGGGTGGGATAGCTAATACCCTGGAAGACAGAGACAAACTTCAAAGTGATCTTGATCGGCTGGAGCGCTGGGCTGAAAACAACCGAATGAAATTTAATAGGGATAATTTATTTAATAGGCTGGACATCAGGAAAAACTTCCTGACTGTTAGAGCAGCCAGATCTACACTACTGCTTTAAAGTATATGGAGTATATGGAGTGTGTCCTGGGCCCCAACAGTTGTCAAAACTGTTATAAAGTGCTTTAAAGCAGTAGTGTAGATCTTGCCCTGTATGACAATGGAACCAATGACCTAGGGAGGTCATGGGCTCTCCCACCCTGGAGGCATTCAAGAGGCAGCTAGACAGCCATCTGTCAGGGGTGTGTTAAGGTGGATTCCTGCCAATGACTTATAGCCCCCTTCCAACTCTACTATTCTATGAAAACTTTCTGTAAAACGGCAATTCTAGGTAAACAGGACTCCCTGTACTTTGGCTTGGCTTAGTAGTTAGCCATGATCTGTGATTGTCACAAGCCTCTCCTCTCTCCCATGTTTTTAGCTGCCTTGAGCGCCATTTTCTTGGTGGAAAGGTAGGGTATAAATGGAATGAATAAAAATAAAATCAATCAATCAATGTAGATGGTAGCTGAGTCCAGGTGTGAATGGGCTGCTTAAGGCCACCTAGTGAATTCATGGCAGAGGTGACATTTGAGCTGGGGACTCCCTGCTTCACAGCTCAGTCTCTTAACCACTAAGCTACATCACCTCTCTGGCTGCCTACATTTCCAGAGCTCGTGACTAATTTTAATCCGTCTTTCCTAATAGGATTTCAAGGACATTCCTCTTCATTTCCAACCTCTCACACCAAATGCAGAACATATTTTGACCTCTTACAGTTTCTCCAAGTCTATCCAATGTGTTCCAGAGAAGCGACCAGCGCAGCTTAACCAACATCTGGGAGAACTGGAGCACCAGAAATCATTCAATCTGACTGGAACAGCTTATCAGCAACAGGCCAAAGCGTCCTTGTTCCGGACGTTGGCTCAGCCTGTAGGCCAAGCGGATGATCTCCCCATAGGTTATGCTCCACAGGTGGTCAAGTGTAACCCGCCAGGCACAGTAGGGGACAACCCCACAACCTTAATATATGGAACGTGCATTGATGGCACCGGCTGCGTCAACAAGGCAAGCTCTCCACCAAACCGAGCAATGAAGCCCGATCCTTCCCTTGAGGGCTCCGCAAGGAATGGATGTTATAAAGCCCAGAAACCAGAACAGCTCGAAAGAGGATTGTGGGAGAACGAGGCTCAACAGCAGCCAGCCTTGGTGTGGGAATATGCACAGCAAGCTCAACACCCGCTACTTCAGGAAGATATGCAAAATATGCCACAGCAGCTTCCGATCCTTCTAGAAGAGAGGGTAGCTGAAAGGACAGGAAGCTACAGAAAGCAGCCTGGGGGATTGGTATTGGCCCCATTAGAGCATGGCCAAAATGCCATCTCAGAAGGTGGCCCTCTTTCGTCAGCCGTGCCACCATCCTCGTTTCCTCCTGGTGCCTGCAACAGCCTCTCCCAAGATCAGGGCCTGGGACAGTGGGCGGCCTGGGAATCGTTAGCTTGGACTGATAACCAACGGCAACCTTTAGGATTCCCAATGACGGACTGCATAGCTCAAGTGAGCAAGGGGTTGCAGTGTGAGCCAGCATCCCTTGGCACAGTCCCAAGTACCTTGGACTCTGCTCAGAACGGGCTCTTCACAGGCCTGTTCAGAGACTTGGAACTGAAATTGCAATGGGACAATGGACCAGATGAAAATGCGCCCATTTTTTAGCAATGCACAGAGTATAGAAATGACTCCTTCCAACGCAGAGTTGAAGTGAAATGTCCTTTCCCAACTGTCTCTAATTTCTCTACGTGAATCATACTTCTGTCTATTAAAGAGGGGGTGGTGGAAAGAAATGGAAAAATCACAGTCCAGATTTATTTGGCAGATTCATACTTTAGTAGTCGACTCTGCTAGCACGATTCTTGTCCTTTGGAAGCCTGTCCCTCTCACATGGTTTTCATAGATTCTCACAAGGAATCCTGGCTATGCTTGGCTGACCCCAACTAGCAGTGGATACCCCCAACTTGGGGTGCTGATCAAGGTGAATAAACCTAGATTGGTCTGACTTCTGTGTCTTTAGCAGCCTCTTCTTTAGGTTAGTGGGAGATGTTTTTCAAGGCATGGCGATAATCCTGATCACCATATAAAGTCTAGAGAACAACCTGCTGCTAAAAGTGCAGGAGTAAAAGCAGTAGAGTTTCTATCTCAAAGAACTAATTCCCAGGATTCCTTGGGGGAAACCCTGGATGCTTCTCTGTCTCACGCACAGAATTTTACACGGGTCCAGATAATGACTGGGTTCGCACAGCATGCTAACCCCCTCTTGTGGTTGAGTGTGGTTTGTTGTTGAACTGTGTGTGGTTTGTTGAACTGTGAGTTACTGGGCCCATTCACATGTAATGCTAAGACACCGTGGTTAGTATTGGGAAGGGAACCACGATGGATTAGCATGTTGTGTTGGGGAAGAAAAACCTGACAATGGCTAATTTACCACCCTGGGAAACTAACCCCAACAGTTGGGTTAAGGGGTCCCGGGTTGGCTTACCATGTTGTCTGACAATCTCTCTGTGGTTTAAAATGGCTGGTTCATGCAAAAATACAACAACCATAGAGTCAGCTGCCTAGAGTGTCCACCACGTCCAGCAATGCTTTAGTCATTGTGGCCAGATTCTATGGTTGCCGTTGCATAGTGTTGGATGGAGCGGCTGGCGCACGCGTTTTCCTGGTGCGACGGCCACTGGGATAACCAGTGGCAGCATGCACCGGCCACTCCATCTGTCACTATACGACAGCGACCATTGAGGCTGGCCACAATGCCTAGAGGCCAAAGGACTAACTATGATGTGGAGAACGGTAAATAACCTTGTGTGCCAGGCAGTTTCAGGTCATGTGACTGGCACGCACGTCATGGTTTCGCTAACTCTCCCTGCTCTGTAGTATCCCTAATTCCTCTTCCCCTGGTCACATCTGTTGTTGTCTGAACCCAGGAAATTTTCTGCAGTGTGGCTTGTTAGCCATGGAGGGTGGGTTATTTTTCCTCAAACAAGCCACCTTGAGAACACATGGTTTATTGCTGGATTGTTCAGGATGGTTAGCAGTCCACACTGCATATTTAACAAAACATCCTGCAGAAAAATTGAGATAAGACACTAACCGGTGGTTAAATGGCTGCCCTTTGCAAGAGGCTGAAAGAGGCTAGATGTAATGACAGAGCGTTACCACTGCCCTTTAACGAAACATTACCTGGAGATGCAAAGAGGAGGCGTGGCCTGGCAAGCAACCACACACTTCAGGGAACCTGTAAGAACATAAGAAGAGTCGTACTAGATCAGGCCAAGGGTCCCTCTAGTCCAGCATTCTGTGCATACAGTGGCCAACCAGCTGGCTGTGGGAAGCCCAGAAGCAGGACATGAGTGCCACAACATCCTTCCACTCATGTTCCCCAGCAGCTGATGTAGAGGCATGCTGCCTCTAATGCTGAGCTCTCCAATGCGATGCTTGCGAGCACCAATGTGTCCACAGACGCCTCTCTAGGTACCCTGCCAAGCTGCCTGTTCCTCCTGATTTCTGAAGATATTATTATTATTATTATTATTATTATTATTATTATTATTATTATTATTAAAAATGAAGTCTGGAAGGCTGCAAATAGAAGTGTGCCCTGCAAGGTCATCTTTATTTGGATTCAATGGAACACTTCTATTCATTTATCCGAAGCATTTTTATGCCACTCCTCAGCCAAAAAGACTCCCAGAGTGGCTTATATATAACGCAATCTAAAAAGACACAATGCTGGGGTGACCCTATGAAAAGGAGGACAGGGCTCCTGTATCTTTAACAGTTGTATTGAAAAGGGAATTTCAGCAGGTGTCATTTGCATGCATGAAGCACCTAGTGAAATTCCCTCTCCATCACAACTGTTAAAGCTGCAGGAGCCCTGCCTGCTTTTGTATCTGGTCACTCTAGCTCTATTCCTACAGCTTTCACTCTTGGGATGAAGAGGGAATTTCACCAGGTGCTGCAGGCATACAGAAGACACCTGCTGAAATTCCCTTTTCAATACAGTTGTTATACAGGAGCCCTGTCCTCCTTTCCATATGGGCACCCTACACAACGCACAAGGAAAAATGAATGGGGAGGGAAGGGAAACTTTGTGCATTCTTTCAGCAGGGCTGGCAGGATGGCTGTACTCGGCCTCAGTTCAGCTTGCTGGAATGGCTGCTGGTGGTGACGGCTGAGGTAAAGAGGAGTCTTCATAAAGGAGGGATTTAGCAGGGCTAGTAAAATGGCCCTACCCTGCCTTTCATCTCCCTCTTTTGGAATTCAGACCCAACTTCTGCCTTGTATTTAGGGTTTGGGGGGAAGTTAATTCTCCTTTAGTCTCACCAATTTGCCTTCTGGGAAATGAATGTTGTTGTCTAACCTGCTGTGCCGCACACACACGGCAGCCATTTAATAAATTGGTAACACCACCACTCCTTCCATGGCAGCCATTTTGTGGAACACTCAAGACATTATTTCAAAATTCCAAATGTGCCAACCAGCCTAAAAAGGCTGGAAGCCCCATGAGGGCCTAATGCACATGTGTTCAAGTTATCAATTAAATCATCATCTTACTTACAGCTATCCCTTAAATGACTTAAAGGAAACAATTGCAGAATTCCCAAGTTCCTGTCGATAATCCCAGGGTTTCTAAACTTATTGGCAGGCTGACCACGTGACCAGGAAAACCCTGGACCCCTCCTCCAAAGCGAGGCTTCTCCGGCACAACCGGGGGCGGGCAGGGGCTGATTTACCAGGGAAACAGGCGGCCCGGCAGTCATGGTCAAGCCTCACTGGCTTGTTCTTAAGGGAAACTAAAATCCCGCAAGATTTCCATCAAGATTCTGCGAAACATCCGCCATCTGGGAGTCTCGCTAGATTTGAGACTGCTGGGGAAGGCGGGGCTCGCTGTTTGCGGGCCAAATGCCCCCGGCCCGAAGCAAATGAGGAGAGCAGCCGGCAGAGGAGGGTGCAGCCAGCAACGACAACAATGCCGGCACCGCAAATGGCGGCTAAGCAACAGAAGGTATGTGGCAGTGGAGGCGGCACTGCTTAGCCTGGGCAGCGCAGCCCCTTCCAGATGTCCCTGGAGCGCTCGTGGCTTCCTCAGCCTGTTCCCCTCCCCGGGCCTCCAGCCACCACACTCACGTGATGGCTTGGCTATCTCAGGCGGCTGCTCCCTCCCGCCTTCAGGCCCAGCCCTTGAGAGCTCCGATATATGAGCTCCAATTTATGTTGCAGCGGTTGCAATCTTAAACACGCTTTCTAGGCAGCAAGACCCATAGAAGTCACCGGGACTTAGTAAACACGCATAGGGTTCCAGGAGTGCAACCCGTTTGCCTCCCTTTCCTTCGGACTACAGCGAGGGGGGAGGATTAGGCAGAAAGGAGACCTTAGTCATAACATCCGGACCTTTATGTTCTCAAACCGCCGCTTCCTCCACCCACCCACCGTAAAGCTCCCTTTTCCTATGAGTGGATCAGGCGTGACATAGCTTCCAAATCACGTGAGGTACTGGTTCCTCTCTATTCGGCCCTGGTTAGGCCTCATCTAGAGTATTGTGTCCAGTCCTGGGTCCACAATTCAAGAAGGACGCAGACAAGCTGGAGCGTGTTCAGAGGAGGGCAATCAGGATGATCAGGGGTCTTGAAACAAAGCCCTATGAAGAGAGACTGAAACAACTGGGCATGTTTAGCCTGGGGAAGAGAAGGCTGAGGGGAGACATGATAGCACTCTTCAAATACTTAAAAGTCACACAGAGGAGGGCCAGGATCTCTTTGCGATCCTCCCAGAGTGCAGGACACAGAATAATGGGCTCAAGTTAAAGGAAGCCAGATTCCAGCTGGACATCAGGAAAAACTTCCTGACTGTCAGAGCAGTACGACAATGGAATCAGTTACCTAGGGAGGTTGTGGGCTCTCCCACACTAGAGGCCTTCAAGAGGCAGCTGGACAACCTTCTATCAGGGATGCTTTAGAGTGGATTCCTGCATTGAGCAGGGGGTTGGACTCGTTGGCCTTGTAGGCCGCTTCCAAATCTGCTATTCTATGATTCTTTGATTTCTGGGACAAGTGCGAGTGGGGAAGGAAAGGGAGCGCGTTCGCGTGTCTGTAGTTAAAGTTGCCAGTTCCTTCCCACCCATTATAGCTTCTTCTGGCAGGTCTGTGAAAGCAGCAGGGGATGACGGGAACTCAGGAGGTCTGGGCAGGACTGGATGTAAATGCCTTTTCTTTGTTACTAGGCAATAAGGGGAAAGCTAAGGTAGGGGAGATGTTAGGGGGAAATCATTTAGGGTGACCAGATGACCCAGAAAACCCCGGAGACCTCCGTAAAAATGGGGATCTCCAGGGCAACCGGGACTGGCCCCCAATTTACCGGGGAAAGGCCTGGCCATCGCTTCGCGTCACTGCTGACTCGGCACTTCCAGTTTTGGGTCTTCCTAGTCCCGCCCATTGGTACATCTGGGCTATTACTGGGTCGTTACGATGACCCAGAAGTAGCCTGGATGTAGCCTGGGCAAGGCTTTGAAGGCCTGAAACCGGAAGTGACGGATCGGTCCTTCACAGCCTCTCCCAGGGTCCATCTTGGCTTCTGCTGGCTTGCTGCCACAGCGGTGACGCAGCAGAAGTCCAGGTCGCTGCCCAGGAGAGGCTGTCAGGGCCCCTTCCCAGTTCCTCACATCCCGGCCTTCTGTTGGAGTACAAGCCTCTCCTGGCTGGAAGACAAGCGTTCTGCTCTCGCTGGCAATGTGCTGGAAAACACTGAGGGTAGGATACTTAAAATAGGGTGACCATATGAAAAGGAGGACAGGGCTCCTGTATCTTTAACAGTTGTATTATAAAGGGAATTTCAGCAGGGGTAATTTGTACATATGGGGAACCTGGTGAAATTTCGTCTTCATCACAGCAGTTAAAGCTAGGGTGACCAATCGTCCGGATCTGCCTGGACATGACCGGAAATGGGGGGGAATCCCCATCCGGCCGGAAATGGCCTTCTCCCCCCTTTTGCCCGGGAAAAAAAGGCTTCCCCGGCTTCTATCGGGGCCTCTCCTTGGTCGTCGTCACCATGGCGACCAAGGAGAGGCCCCAATAGAAGCCGGGGGAGCCTTAAAACGCTTGTTTCCCAAACGCGGAAACACCCGGCTTAAGACCCGCCCACCTCATCCAATCGGGTCTTTCCTATGACGTCGACGTCATAGGAGAGACCCGGATGGATGAGGTGGGCGGGTCTTAAAGCCGGGTGTTTCCGCGTTTGGGAAACACGCGGCTCTCGTGGCTTCTATTAGGGCGTCTCCATGGAGGAGACGCCCAATAGAAGCCCCGAGAGTGGCGCATTTCCCAAACAAACAAGGAAACACACACCCCCGGCTTAAGACCCACCTTCATACCTCATCCAATCGGGTCTCTCCTATGATGTCGAGAGACCCGGATGGATGAGGTGGGCGGGTCTTAAGCCGGGGATTTCCTTGTTTGATTGGGAAATGCGCCACTCTCAGGGGCTTCTATTAGGGCGTCTCCATGGAGGAGACGCTCCAATAGAAGCCTCCAGAGCGGCGCGTTTCCCAATCAAACAAGGAACCCCCCGGCTTAAGACCCGCCTTCCTACCTCATCCAATCGGGTCATAGGAGAGACCCGATTGGATGAGGTAGGAAGGCGGGTCTTAAGCTGGGGGGGGGATTCCTTGTTTGGGAAATGCGCTGCTCTCAGGGGCTTATATTCAGCCCTTGCAGATGCCGTTCTGGTATTTTCCTGGGCCTGCGCTGTTGCTTTAGCTGGTCCTTGTCCTCTTCCTCCTCCTGCTGCAGTTTTTGCAGGGGCCACGTGGGCAGGCTTGTGGCTGCCTTAGCGAAGGCAAGGTTCAGGTGAAGAGGAGAGGCTCCGGGTGTTTACTTAAAAGTAAGTCCCAACGTTTTTAATTGGCAATTGGGACGGCTCCAGGTTGGGGAAGACTGGCCTGGACTCTTAGCCATAGGTTTAAAGAGCCATAGGTTCCTTGTTTCCCAGTTGTATTTTTAATATTATATTTGTTTGTGTAATGCATTTTGTTTTAATTATACTGAATTGCCCAGAGAGCTTTGCTGGGAGTTAGTTTGTGGCATTTATCACACAACCCTATGTGTGTTTACTTAGAAGTAAGTCCCACAACTGGCAATTGGGAGGGCCCTAGGTTGGGGAGGCTGTTTTAGGGGAAGAGTGGCTGGCACTGGTACACATAGGTTTGAACACCCCTTGCCAGCAAAATCCCTTCCTCGCTTCCTAATTGCATTTTTAAAACATATGTTATTTTATTTTATATTGCAACTGCCCAGAGAATTGGTTGGGAATTGGTTTGTGGCATTTTCTATAGTTCATTGCAATCCTATCCACATTTACTTCGAAGCAAGTTGCAACATGTTTAACTGGCCCCAGGTTGGGGAAGGCTGGTTTAGAGGACTGCCTGGGATTGGTAGCCTGGGCAAGGCTGGGTAGCCCTTAGCAGCAAGATTCCTTCCTCACTTCCTAACTGCATTTTTAAAAAATCTTATTTTATCAAGTATTTTGTTATAATTGTACTGAAATGCCCAGAGAGCTTTGTTGGGAGTTGGTTTGTGGCATTTTCTACTATTTACCACACAATCCAATGTGTGTTTACTTAGAAGTAAATCCTAACATGTTTAATTGGCTATTTGGAGGGCACCAGGTTGGGGAAGGCTGAATTAGAGAAGGAAGAATAACTGGACCAGGCACTGATTGCTGGGTGGCATTTTCTGGATTGCTTCAAGCAGCAAAACGTCTTGGGCCAGCCCTGGAACTGTCTCTACTCCCCAGCTTGCCTAGATAGGAAGCAAAGGAGAAGACAACTCCTGTCTTCGATCACATACCCCTTGGCCCAGCAATTGCTTCCAAGCCGCTGGAGCACATGGAGTGGGGGTTTATATTAATAATCCAATCAGCACTCATTATGTGCAAGCCTTTGGCCTCAAATTGGGTAAACGTTTTAAGGATGATTGTAGTGCCTTTGGTTCACCACTCACATTCACCTGTTTGGCCTGCCTCCACTAAAAACTAGCTTTTCAGTGGAGGCTGGTGACTCCGATGTCAGTGAGGCAATAAATCTGCTGCTGACTTCAGTAGAAACCAGTCAGAATTCTAAACATGGTACTTGGCAGGCTCGTTTAAAATACTGACTGAAAACAGTTCTCTCTACAATGTGTTGTGCGTGTGTGTGTGTGAAAGAGAGAGAGATTCTGAGACGTGGGAGCACATGGAGATGATGCCTTAATCTGTAATATTTTTGACCAGGGATAGGCAACCTGGTGCCCTCCACATGTTTTGAAGTACAACTCCCATAATTTCTGGCCATTGGCCATGTTGGCTGGGGCTAATGGGAGTTGTAATCCAAAACCAGTCCATCAAATGTTAATTTCAGATACACTGAATGTCTCACTTGTACTTTATTTCAGTGATTTTAACATTAAGATATTATGTAACAAGGTTGTCTTAATTGTGAGCTGTGGAACTAGACATGTGACCAAGGCCATGCCTCCTTGGGGGCTAGGCATGTTGCAGTGAGCACGCCTCCTTGTGTGTCGGCCATGTTGTCCTCCTTTTTGGTTTCCAAAATATGGTCACCCTAGTTAAAGCTGCAGGTGCCCTGTCCTCTTTTAAATCTGTTCACTCTAGTATAGCTCCTGAAGCTTTAACTGTTGTGATGAAGATGGAATTTCACGTTTTCCAAATTTGCAAATGACACCTGCTGAAATTCCCTTTTCTATGCAATTGTTAAAGATACAGGAGCCCTGTCCTCCTTTTCATATGGTCACCCTACTTAAAAGATTTTATTATTATTTTTGGTAAAAGCTGTTGTTAATATATATATGTACTGGGGGGAAGGGGGGATGGAGAGACAGTCAGATACAGCGCCATGTCCTTGCCATTTATTTATTTCAGTAGGACTTTTCTTATCCAGATTGCAGTTTCCACCCAAATTGTGTATTCATACCCCACAAACCACATATTTTTTGTAATTTGCTCCTAACAAATAACATTTATGTATTCCCTTACCATGAATTCCCAGAGGGAAGATAAGGCCATAGAAGTAAATTTAATTACTCTAATTTGAACCTACCCTGTCTCTTCTTTCATCCTCCACCCCCAAGGATGGAAAAGACGCTTGTTTTTCTTTTCTTTTTTGCAGATCAGGCCAAAGTCAGACTAGTTTGTTAAGTGTGGTCTGAAGTTTCATGTTTCCACTTTAGATGGTGTATTTCACAAGGATTTTGTTTGATTCTAAATATCTTCATCTGTTTAGACCTTTGGGAGGAGCCATTATTTCTAATGAAATACGCTTCAGTGAAAAAAAAAATCTGTCACAACTATTGTACTTATAGAGGGTTTTTTGTGTTTTCTGCTCCTTCGCTTCCATGACTGTTTGGAATTCTAAAATAAAGAACTGGTTTAGAAGTTAATATTGCAAAATAAGAAACTCCTAAAAAAGCTGAATATTTGGATATGTTGAGGTACTGATGTGCTTCTAAAGTATTGAAGTCAGCACATTGATAATGGTTTCTTTCTTTTTTTTTTCTTTCCAAAAATCTAATAGCCATCTAGAAAATTGTAGAAATAAACTGGTGTCTTAGCTGCTATGAAGAATATTTCCAAGATGAATGTAAAAATCTCCATCATTTATCTAGAGAAATGGCGAGGGGGGCGGGGGAGACAGCAGAAGCAAGCATAGGAGCATCCTTGGGTAGGAGAGGTGTGTGTGATGGGTGAATAGGGGGCATGGTTGTCTATGAATGGATGTGTGTGTGTGTGTGTGTGTGTGTGTGTGTGTGTGTGTGTTTTGGGGTGGATGATCCTGAGAGAGAGAGTGTGTGTTTGAGTGTATGGATGTGATGGGTGAATGCGGTGCATGTGAATGTGCTTAAAAGCATGGCTGATACATACACAGACTCTTGTTTTGGTTTTAAAAAGCAATGAGACAAATTCAAGGAGAAATCTTATCATGATGGCTAAATAGTACCTCCATGCTCAACTGCAGTCTACCTCTGAGTATCATTTACTGGGAAGCAAAACAAACAAAACAAAACGAGCAGGGAACGATTAATAGGACAATCCTATCAATGGCTACTAGCCCTGATAGTTATGTGCTACCTCCAGTATCCGAGGCAGTAAGCCTGTGTGCACCAGTTGCTGGGGAATATGGGTGTGAGGGTATTGTTGCACCACGTACTGTTTTGTCCCAGGTCAACGGCTGGTTGGCCACTGTGTGAACGGAGTGCTGGACAAGATGGACCCTCTGTTTGATCCAGCGTCAGAGCACTTATGTTCTTATGCTTAATTCTATTTGGGCCATTTCTCCCCCACACCATCCTAAGTGCACATGAAATTAATTGCTCAAGAATTCCAAAGTGTTCTTTACTTAAAAGCAGCCTAAAAATAATTTAAAATAAAAATAAATTTTAAAAAGGAGAGGAAGGGCAGATGGATGTGGGGGAGCATAGCACTAAATTAACTTGTCAGGGATGGAAAACCTACAGAAGGATGCCAGTAACTCTGGAATCCTCTTTTGGGGGTCTGAGAGTGCACCCATTGAGCTCACCATAGTGCCTTGGGGCCTTGAAGCTATTGTGCTTACCAGTCCACATAACTGGGGCTGCTTGGAGAAGCTCACAGCCTTTGCCACCTGTAATTATGTGCCGGGCATGGGACGTGGGAAGGTTGCCAGCTGCCTGGTGATCAAAAGAGTTTAATGGGGTGAGGGATCAATCTCCTGTTTAAGCCCTTTTTTCTTTGTTACTTTGCATGGTAAATTGATACAGTGCATGCATAGCTACTAAGGCCAGAATTACACCAAGCAGGATATGGTATATGTCGATGGGCTCCAACAGTTGTCAGTGCACTTCAATAGCACGATAAAACAGTAGCGTGGCTCCTGCCTCTTCTATGCTGCTTTCACAATGCTATATCCTACTTGGTGTAGATCTGGCCTATGGCTAAATTCCCATATACACATTCCTGGGAGTACGTCTCACTGAATTCACTGGGTTTTACTTGAAAGTAGACATGTATAGGCTTGTAAGTTGCTATAAAGCTCTCTCCCTCACTGTATGGCTGCCTCCATATGTACATGGGAGGGGAGATGACTTATCCCTCTACAATACAAACCTAAAAAACAACAATGCATTATGATATCCCGGGATGTGTGATATAGGAACAGGGTGCCTGTCCACTTGCCGGTGCAGCTTGGATTGGGCCCTGGGGGCGAAGGGCTGCTCCGGGGGGGGGGGCGGGTGTCCCACCCAGAGCCATCGGCGATAAAGCCGCCGGAAGCAAACTCCATTTTATTCCTCTCCTCCTGAGAGGGCTGTGATTTATGCAAAAAGCAAAGCTGTGCAAGCTTAGGAGTATTTCTTCATATCAAGATGGGAAGCAGTTTTGTGGGTGTCCTGAGATCTTGGGAACGGAGGCGTCGCTGTAAAGCATGGGACGGTGCCGGGTTGGAGGGGGTGGGGGAGAAACGCTGGCTGCGTGCTTCACAAGTGAAGTCATGCACAAGGGCCGTCTCAAGCGGAGCCAGAAGACCATTAAGTCCAGGGCCTAAAATTACCCAGCTGCATCACACACACGCGCACACACACACACACACAGACACAAACACATCCCTGCAGCCAGCTTCACAAAAACAGACGTTTGGCGTGGAAGGCAAGCTGTTTTTAGATCAGAAGGTTTCTGGTTCACGTGGAGTTCCAGCATCTTCTACACTCGACACCCGCGACTCCGTCCCACGCTGCCCCTCCTGCAAGGCGTTGCACGAGTGGAGGCTGGCGTCTCCGACGTCAGTGGGGCCGGGAATGTGCTCTGGGTTTCTGCCGAAACTCTCACGGAGCTTCTCCTAGGTGCTTCGCCTGCAAGGGCTCCTTCCTGACTGTTAGAGCGATACGACAGTGGAACCAGTGACCTCGGGAGGTGGTGGGCTCTCCCACACTAGAGGCCTTCAAGAGGCAGCTGGACAACCCTCTGTCAGGGCTGCTTTAGGGTGGATTCCTGCATTGAGCAGGGGGTTGGACTCGATGGCCTTGTAGGCCCCTTCCAACTCTGCTAGTCTATGATTCTAGAACTCGGAATGAAACCCAGAGCGGATTCACAGCCCCACTGACATCAGCGCTGCCTGCTGCCACTGGTCAGATCCCTGCTTCTCTCAGGCCTCTTCCCCCAGCTGTCCAGCCCTGCCTGTTTAGCAGATGTCCCCTGGCCTCCTTCTGAGGACCACCCGTTTGCTCCAGGGTCACTGATGTGCGCAGTTGAACACCAGCTCTGCTACTCAGGTGCAACTGAGAAGGGAGTCAACTCTCTCCCCTCCCTGCTCCCCCCCCCCCCCACAATTCCCCACCTGGAATTTGAGAACTACAAGTTCAATCGCAGCTTTTAAAGCTCAACTAAAAACTTTTCTTTTTCCTAAAGCTTTTAAAACTTGATGTTGCGCAGACTTTATACTGTTAGTTTCACCCTACCCTGTGCCTGTTTGCATTCTCTTCCCCTCCTTATTGTTTTACTATGATTTTATTAGATTGTAAGCCTATGCGGCAGAGTCTTGCTATTTACTGTTTTACTCTGTACAGCACCATGTACATTGATGGTGCTATATAAATAAATAATAATAATAATAATAATAATAATAATAATAATAATAATAATAATAATAATATCTTACAGTTGCTGCCTCTTTCTGGGAATGAGAGAGAATTTTTATCTTGTACAGCAGGTCCCACACTTTCTAGTTTCTGCAACTATAAATGCTTTGAATTCTCCTAAAGTTTTCCAGTGAATTCACTGATCTTTTGGGTCTAACTATTAGCTCTTGCGCCGATGGGCATAGTGTGGGGGTGGAGAAGGGTTTTTCACTTCTCCTGTAATTGCTAGTTGAGAACTGGGCAAGTTGGTGGGCACGCCCCGTGGGGGCTGGACAAGTTGGTGGGTACAACCCCTTGGGGGCTGGTCATGTTGGTGGACATGCCCCCTTGGGGGCTGGACATGCTGGTGGGCACACCCCCTTGGGGCAGCCATTTTGTCCTCCTTTTTGGTTTCCAAAATATGGTCACCCTAAGGGAGGGAAGATGGTGAGGATGTGAGGGATGCTGGACACAGAAAATGGGGGACAGGTGAATTGAATTAGGAAGGGGTTTTGATATGAGGAGAGAGATGAACCATGTGGGTGTAGACAATGTTTAGTTCGAGTTCAGGCTCACCAGGATTTAAGACCCAGGAATTATTTATAATGCTATGGCTCTGGTCTAAGACCTCTGAATTGGTAAAATAGAGCGTCTGAGTGTGTACAGAGAACTTTCCTCTCACCATAACTTCGCCAGCCCCACACGTTTTAGATTAAGAGGACAAGGTTATCGGATCACATGACCTGAATTTTAAGCATAATTTAGCTTTCTTACATTTTAGGAATTAAAATCCAGATGGAAGTTACCTCTGGAGAGATGTCCCCATGGAACCCACATGCGCACACATTAAAAACCCAGTTGGTGAGATCCTATGCACGTTTAGACAAAAAAAAAACCCTACAACTCCCAACATCCTCCATCCTCCCATGCTGCCAGGGGAATGCCTGGAGTTCTAGGATTTTTCCAGTGTAAACGTAAAGGATTGTGCTTGGAACACACTCATGTGGCTACTTGCACCTGTCAAAGATTTGACGTCAACACAAACATTTCCTCTCAGCCTTCAAATTTTGTTTACTCAAAAGTGAGTCCTTCTCAATTACTGGGATTTACTCCCTAGCCGCTGCACGCGCACATTTGGCTCGGCTGCCACAGGAGTGCTCCTCCTGCCACAGGATAGTATTTGGCTTGGTCTAATGATGATTCCTTGGGAGAGTATATGAGTGTGTGTTGTATTTTAATGGCGCTTTTTTTTTGCCTTGGGTGTGTGCATGTCCGTGTGGAGTTGTTTGAGTGTGTCTGGATCTCCTCGGCTCTGAAAGCATCTTTCTGAGAGCACCTGCTGGTTGCATGATCCACAAGGTCAGGTTCTGTCCTTGCCAGGAGGGGCTTGCACTTGCTAGTGTAAGGTGAACGGAAGTGAGGAGGCTGCAATCCTCTATCCATTTATCTTGGAGTAAGCTTTTTTGAAATCATTGGGACTTTTTTCTGAGGTTTCTCTGGGTCCCTGATTAAGATTTCTGTTCTCTGCACATTGATACAGTGTAAATTCAGAAGATATTTGGATAAAATGAGGGAAAGATCCTTGTCTAGCATTGTGATAGTCTGTTCTAGCCTTTCTTTGTATTGCTACTAACCATGGTCTTGTTTACATGGCTTAATGAACCAGAGACATTATGACGTATTTTTAGATTAGTTTCTCACTGATAAACCAGAAGTTGAAACACTGATCACACTGGCTTATCTCACCGATAAACCAGAAGTGAAGTGGTGCTAGTGAGAAGTGACAGCAACAAGCCTTTAGTCCATTTTGTTCCGTGGGTAATGTTTGCAGTGTAGTAGTATTTTGTATTTTTTACTGAACGCTAGGTTGCTAGTTTGTTGTACTAGGTTTTTCTGCACTTGTCAACTGATTCATTTGTTCAGTGGTAGCAATATGCTGAATCTGAGTATGGATACGAGAAAGGTGATGTCAGACATAAACATGGATGCCTAGTTTTCCTTCTATCTCTGTCAGTGGCATGACTAGTGCCTTTTCTCTTTTCTAATAAAAGCGAAGCCTTGAGAAAGTGGTTGAAACATTTCTCAGCTTGCTGGAGCATGTTTTATGACTGAGCAGAGATTTAAAAAAAATGCGATGTACGTCATAAAACATGCCCCATGAAGTATGAGATGTTTTGTCAAGAAGAGCAGAATTCTGCCAGGTTCTCTCATAGCCCTAACAAAGGAAACTTCCACATGCCTTTGGGGTAAAATAATTTTCATAAACTGCTGGGCTACTCCCAAGAGAGAGAAAAAACATTCCCCTCACAAAAGTTCCCCAAAGCAGAAGTTCCCTATAACAGGGAGGGTTTTAACCAAATGCTCTTTGCTCCACTGGTCTCTCATAGGGTGGTCATGTGTCCACTTTTACAGAGGATAGTTCTCTGTTTGAAGGGCTGTCCTGTCCAGTTCAGTGGGGCAATGAATCCACTCCAGGTTTCAGTCAGAACCAGCTTAGATAGCAATAATAATAACAACAACAACAATAATAATAATTTTACCCACCTCTCCCTCTGGATCAAGGCAGGGAACAACATTGAATGCAAAAATATTATAAAATACATAAAACCGATTAAAAACTTATAAAAGTAATACATTACTAAAATAACAGTCAGACATCTTAAAATTCAACTGGGTAGGCCTGCTGGAAGAGAGCAGTCTTTATGGCTTTCTTAAATTTGGAAAGACTGTTAAGTTGGCGAATCTCTCCTGGCAGGCCATTCCACAGTCTGGGAGCGGCAAAAGAGAAGGTCCTCTGGGTAACGGTTGTCAGCCTAGTTTTTACTGACTGGAGTAAATTCTTCCCAGAGGACCTGAGTGCGAGGGGTGGATTGTGATCCCACAGAGTTCTGACTGGTTCTGGCTGAAACCTGAAACATATTCACAGCCCTACTGACATCGGAGCCACCAGCCTCCACTGCAAAGGCTCTGAGTTTCTTAAAGGAAAATGACTTGGTGACATCTTTCTTCGTATCATTTGCCCTCTTGAACTTCCATAAAATCGCTGTCCAGCCAGCTGAGTCCTCTCAGGGAGAGTTTTAGCTGGAGTGGATTCCTATTCAGACATCTGAGATCGAAAAGGTAGTACTGTCCCCATCATAGAAGCAGTTGCTGTACGGCTCTTTCTGGAAGTTTAGAGCTGGCCTTGGCTTGCCAACCAGCCTGGATTATACTGATTGAATCAGAGAAATTCATTGCTCTGATCAGTTGCCATAGCAGGAAGATGTAAAAGACAGAATAACTTTTTGTACTGCATTTGCCTATTTCCTATAAAACACCTTTTTTAAAAGGAAAAAGCAGTGGGCGGGGAGAAATGAATCCCTTGCACGTGCCGTTTCACAATAAAAAGAGGGAAAAAATAGTGAGCAATCTGGTAATTAAAATCTCCATGCCCTGCAAGGAACAGGAACTGACTAATTAAGGGGGAAATCACCACGGATACTGCTGCTGTGTTGAACAAGAAGCACGTAGAGGCAGAAGCTTCAAGGACAAAGTTTTAATTTCAAGCCCACTAGGGTCTGAATGCCCCATCCCCTTTCCCTCAACCATTCAGAGGTTTTTCAGCTTTAGGCATGGTTTTCTCCATTCTAAATGGTTTCAATGCCTCTCTTAAGGCTCAGTTGCTGACAATAAGAGCTTTACGCTAAAACATATGGTATTTTTGGCTCCACCCCTTTTGCCTATGCTCTACCCATTGCTGGACTGAGGGCCCAGAATAATAGATCAGGAGTGAGTTCTTGACAACTTGGGTGCAGTTTGGGGGGAAGATCTGAGAGGCGGCAAAGGAAGGTGTTGGAAAGGCTGGTGTTGGAAAGGCTGGTGTGAGTTACAGCGGAGTTGCTCTATATAGAGAAAAAGTGGCAACACTGCTTTTCGTATTGGAGGTAATAAACACAAGCTAGATCCCGTTTAGAAGTTCAAATCAATTTACTTTATTAGTGGTTTTCAGCACATCGTCAGAGAAGGGTACCTGACACTGTTTAACTACAAGCAGCCCTAAAGCTCAGTGTGTGAGTGTAGATGAGTGAAGCTATGAGATATGGTTACTTGTGTCATTCAGAGAGAGAGAGAGAATGCCGTGTAAAGCTTGTTGCAGAGGCAAGAGGAAGAAGGAAGAGGAAGTGGGGTTTAGCAGGAAATAGGAACTGAGCAATAGAGAACTGGACATCCTCTATCGCCTTCTAGTGTCAGGAGGTATGCAGATGTGTTCCTATTACCAAGTGAAGGAAGCAGGGCAACCCTGGAGGGTTTGCTGTGGGTTCTCCATCTCAGGAGTTTTTTAAGAGTCTGGACAGCCCCCCTCTCATGGATGGTTAAACCGGTTTTCCTGCACATTGCAGAGGGTTGGACTAGATGATCCCTGTGGTCCCTTCCAACTCCACAATTCTATGATTTGGCTCTTTGGCAGGAGATTATGCAGCCATGATCTAGAAGAGAGTTTGTGCAGACAAAGGAGAGGTTTAGAAATAGACGCCACAGAGGCTGCTGACGCCACAGCCATCTTTCAGAGCACACTGTCCTCAAGGCAGTTTGCCAAAATAAATAAATGAATGTTAAGGACCAAGTAAAAATTTCAATTCATCCATTAAATTAGCCCTGCGTTGGTCACATATTTAATGTATTTTATTTTATTTTAAAATATAAATGGTGTTGCCTAAGCTCCCCACACCCTTAAATTTTCTTCTTGAAAAACAAACTTTTTTCTCTCTACTTGGGTTCCTCTGACTGAAAATAACCCTGGGAGGGTAAGATCAGCTCATTTGTGAAATATATGCCTTGTATATGGTCACACAACGTATTTACAGGACATGACGTAAACAGTCATGTACATGGCATCTCTTCACAGAGACCTGACGGCTGGAACTGGGGAAAGGAAACAAAAAGCCGTTCTCCACCCAATTTACATTTGAGGTATCAAGCCAGCCATACGGGAGGAGCAAGAGTAGTGCCTAGTCAGGGGGATGGCACCTTCCTTGCGCCAAAAAACCAGTGTCTCCTTACACAGCCATAGTGTCACCTGATATACTGAGCTGGACGGGGAAATGTCTACCCTTAGTGGGCAGGCAGGCCTCTAGACAGAGAAAGTGAGACTTTTCCCACTGTTTTGACCCGTTTGTAACTTACATTGCGTTTTGTTAGTCACCTTCAGGTGTTTTTCTGTTGAAAAAGAAAGGCAGCAGCTAAACACAACAATTTTGCAGAGGGGGAAAGCCCCCCGAGTGTGAGGCAGAGGGACAGTTATACGGTATGCAACCCTGTGACACATTAAAGACTAATTCTTTCATTCATTCTGACATAAGCTTTCATAACTGTAGTCTGCTTCATCAGATGCATGAAGTGTTGCAGAAAATTTGAGGTTGACGTATAGCAGGATAGAGGCCCTCAGAAGGTAAAAGACCCACTTGGAAGCTCCATCTAGAGAGTTCTGTAGCCGGCCCTCCAGATATTGTTGGACCACAACTGTTTTTTTTTCCAAAGACGATCATCCAGAGTTGTAAATATAATCGTTTCTTTCCCCTCTCCTTGTGTCAGAGAATTGAAGCAGCAGGATGAATGTCTGCCTCCTGATGTCCCAGCAGAGCTACAAGAAGACAGCCTAAGGTAGGGTGACCATCTGAAAAGGAGGACAGGGCTCCTGTATCTTTAAGAGCTGCATAGAAAAGGGAATTTCAGCAGGTGTCATTTGTGTGCATTGAGCACCTGGTGAAATTCCCTCCTCATCACAACAGTTCAAGCTGCAGGAGCCTTCCTCTCCCTAGAGTGACCGGATACAAAAGAGGGCAGGGCTCCCGCATCTTGAACTGTTGTGATGAAGAGGGAATTTCACCAGGTCCTGCATATGATCGCCCTACTGGTGGGACACTGCTGACATTGGAGGCCTTGGTTAGGGTAATGTGTTATATAAAGGCCATATTTAATTTGTCTGCATTTATTTATCTGAAAGAGTTTTGACCCCATTTTCCTTGGCAATGTCCAAACTTTGCTCCAATGATCCTATAGTTATTTTGCAGAATTGCAGTCTTTGCATGCCAGCTTTCTTTTCAAAAATAAAAGAAAACTGCTGGAGGTGTCTAGCATATTCCAAAAATATGTACCAGATGTACCGTATTTCTTCGATTGTAAGACGCCATCGAATCTAAGGCGCACACTAATTTCAGTGCCACCAACAGGGGAAAAAAGCTTTGATTCAAAGAAAAAATAAATTTCTCCAATCAGCCAGCAAAGCAATTTTACGGTACATACACGCAGGGGAGGGGGAGAGGAACAGGGAGCGAGCGAGACACAGACACACGCGCGCGCACCCACACACATAGAGGCAGGTTACATGAATGGGAAGCAGGAACCAATCGTCCCCTGCCTGGGAACGGACAGCCGCACATGCATTCAAAAGCTGGTCTGCACCATTCACACGGGAGGGGGTGGGTGGGCGAGCCCAACCAGCGCTGCTCAGGTGATTCTTCCGCTTCCCGTCTCCTTAACAGAGGCGAGGCCGAGCTCTTTGGAAGCTCGCTGGCCTGCCGGAGCTGGGGTCCCTCCCAGCCAGCTCCCGGCAGCAACATTTGAGACATTGCCCCTCTCCCCCCCCACTTCTCTCTCCACTCCCTTCTCTCTCGCTCGCTCTTCACCCCCTACCCTCTTTCCCCGCCTGTCCCGCTACAGAGTCGACAAATGTAATTACCGTATTTCTTCGATTCTAAGGCGCCATCGAATCTAAGGCGCACCCAATTTTTAGAGCTGTTACTTTAGGGGAAAAAGTGCGTCTTAGAATCGAAGAAATACGGTAATCACATTCCACAACATTCCAGCAATGTTTTCAAGTACTTGGCTGAAAAGGGAAACTTTCATTTTCCTTCTGAAAAAGCGTGTTAGTCCATATGTGGGTGGACATGGTAGATCTACATCAATAATAGGGTTTTTATTAATAGCATTAAAGTTTTGCACCCAGAAAAAACTAGATTGTGAGGTGTCTATAATTATGGAAGACACGTCCATGTGTTTCACTCCCCTTGTTATGGAAAACAAGGAGGGGGGCATTTTTTTAAGGGTTTTAATTTTTACATGTTTTGCTTCTCAGGTGGGAGATCAAGAAAGGTGAAGCCCCTTTCCTGACTACTGGCGAGTGTATCCAGTGATGTTCTCACTCTTGAGCTTTCAGCAAGTCTGCCATCAACAGGACTAGATACCTTCTTTTGTCATCAGAACACTATAGAGCATGTTATCTGTCCAAATTGAGGCCACTGCCCCTGAGAAATGCTTTCATTGAATTGAGGTTTCAAGTGATGCCAACTGCAGTGCTGGATGGACGCTACCACAAGGTACCATTTGACTCGAGATTATGTATCTGTGGTCAACAACAAGTGGAAGACATAACACACTATATGTCAACTTGCCCTTTGTATAGGGACCCAAGAGAGAGACTCCTGAAACCGCTGCTGACATATGGAGGCATGAATGCCCAAGCAGAAACAGTTCTCTTCCTCCTTAGCGATTCCAACAGTTATGTCACTCATAAAGTGGCCCTGTTTGCACTGGCAGCAAAAAAGATTAGGAAGAGAGAACTAGATAAAATTGCTATAAATTGCCATGGAGACTCAAAGTGCTGAGCGAAATGAGAGCTTTAGTCACAGTAAATTTAAGCTTGTCTGTATGGTTCTCTTGGCTATTTTAAACTGTTGTGTACTTTCATAGTTGTATCCTTTTCTATGGATGTATTTGTCATGGCCTTCGGCTAGCACAATAAACTGATGATGATACCTGCTTTTTGTTTTTTAAAAAATAAGAATTAAATTCATATAGTACGTCTCACCACAGCGTGGAAGTCTGTGACTGGGTGACCTGCATGTATTCCTGTTCAGTCTGCTTCCAGATAGTAACTGTTGATAAGCAACAGCCCTTAGGGATCTGTCTTTAAACTGGAGTTGGAAGACAGTCTTCTGACAGGACTTCAAATGCAAAAATGTCGTCTGATGTTGGCCCAATTCATCAGAGCTGTTGTTTTGTTCTGAATTGAGAGTCTCTTTCTTTGCCTTGTATCTGTGTGGCTCTCCCTTCCCTTTTTGTCCCTAACTACGGCTTCTCGCAGGGCAGGACGGGCCTGCCAGCAGTGTTCACACACTCCATATGTTTGTGCAGGTCTTTGAGTGCTACCTCCCTCCTGAGGAGCTGAGGGAGGCAATCCAGTTCCTCGTGGGAGGTGCTGAAGACCAATTCACTTTCCTGGACGTGTACTATCTTGTTCGGCAGCTGGTGAAATTATCAGCTGGCAAGTCGGCAACGGTAGGTGGCTTTGAGAATCGTAGAGAAAGATCTTGGCCTTGGACCCGATCCTTTGTCTGATGCCATGGGATTCTGTGATCCAGAGCCTCAGCATGTGCAGATACTTCTAAAGGAAATTCAGTGTCACTCTCATTATAGTTCAAAGCCATTGCAAGTTTCTAGCCAGGAAAGATGCAAAATATTTGGAAGGTAAAACCCACAATAAACTAAGTGACACCTAAAACAGGGATGGGCAACTTGTGGCCCTCCAGATAGCTTGGCCTACAAGTCCCATCGGCATTAGGTAGAAAACCAGATGCTTCCCGGTGCCCTCACCCCCACCCAGCCTAAGATGTACGAATCCCTTGAGCCAACCCTTTCTCTGATTCTCATATAAGTGTCGCTGTTCTTATTTGACAGGTTCAGGAGCTGCTGGAAATTTTTTACAGCAGTGGCGTGTGGAGGTGGGAGAACAATGGGAGGTCTGTTGCCATCTTGTCAATATCAGATTTGGCTGTGACTCACCTTCCAGATGTCATCGCCTTTCTTCTGAAACACGTCTTCAGGTAGGGGCTGGTTGGACTGAAGCTCCTGACTTCAGTGATGAATTGTGGCTCATGGGCCTTGCTCGGAGACCATCATTCATGTCACTTTGTGGACATATCCTGCTAACGTTTGATATCATCGGGTGCTTTGAATTTACTAATTGGGGTTCATCTCCTCCTGGTTTCTCCAAGCATCTCCAGCCTCACTCGGAAACGGGATGTTGACCATCCGTGCTCTAAGAGACCTGACACGTTTCCCTGTCTCTCAATTCACAGTGATTGTGAGGTCATTTGACAGGCTGTTTGGGATGCAGCAGATCCTGCCAGGCTCATTCAGCAGCTGCTGGACAAGATGCAGCGCAAGATGAAGACCGTGGTGGTAAGGAAAAAGAGACTGCCTTATGGCCCCTCCTCGTCCCCATCATCATAGCCTGGGATGAGTGTATTGGCACAAAGCCAACCAAGCCCAGAAAATCCACCGAGCTTGGTATTGGTTGCAGTGTTTACATGGCTCAGGGGAAGAACCATCTTAAGAAGTCTCAGCTTTAATTTAACTTAAAAACACACACACGCACACACACACACACACACACATACACAGAGAGACCTGTTTTTCATGTCATGGCAGCAATTCCTGGATTGTTTAACCCAAGAATTGTGGGGACAAACAAAGTGTGCACTTTCCTGGATTGTTTTGTGACATGTAACTCTGGAAGTTGTTGATGGATTAAACAAACCAAAGTTAAACCAACAATTGCCAATGGTTGGATTCAGTTAAATTGGAACGAGTTCAGGGAAGAGCAACAAAAACGATCAGGAGACTAGAAATTACATCCTATGAGGAAAGATTGACAGAACTGATTCTGTTTAGCCTTGAGAAGAGACGAACGAGCAGGGCTATGATAGCACTTTTCATGTACCTAAGGGCTGCAACCTGTTCTCTGTCATCCCAAACTAGAGGATATGAAAGAACAGGCTTCAATGACAGGAAGGCAGATTTTAGATGTCCTGTGGTTCAGAGAAGGTAGACTCTGGAACCAACTGTCTAGGGAGGTGGTGGGCTTCCCCTCAGTCTTTTGCTCAGTGTTTTACTCCTCAGCTACTGTTATGGAGTTTTGAAAAAGAAAAGAAAGTGAACAGAATGTACTTTTTATCTCTTTAGAGAACGTTATCCAAATGTTTATTGCTCAATCCACAGATCATTGCAACACATGCAAACCGAAAATTGTATAATACTATTATGCAATATCAAAAGTTACACATCAGATTAAAACAACAAAACTATGATATTCATAACAATCCTTAACTAAAATGGTGGTAAGGTGGGTGAATGGCTTGGTCTGGGCAGCTCTGCCTGGAGGCAGAACCTCTCGCCTCAATTTCCTCTTCCCAACATCTTTTACATTATCTGTGTTTACAAAACAAAGGGGAGCAAAGACAGGGTGTCTGTATTTATCAAGTAAAGCAGAGTTAGAGACAGGATGTCACGGCTTATTATTTATTTATTTATTTATTTATTTATTACATTTATATACCGCCTCTTAGAGAGGTTTACAAAAGTTAAAAACAATGAACGTTAAAAACAAAGATACAAAATTTAAAACCACCAAAAGTATAAAAAAAACACCAATATCCATTTAAAACAACTATTCTCAAGCTTATCTCAATCTTGCTTGCATAAATCTCTCTCTTTACCCAGGCCTTATCACATACTTAAGACATTTCAGCACATGTACTTTCACAAATTCAACTTTCACAAATGTTCCCTTTGAAGGTATCTACCTTCACCTTCATATTTTCAATGGTGGATCTTCAATCATAGCCAACATCACTTTGAGCATTTCTTCACCAGACTAAAATCCCACACCCTTACTGGGGCTCCTTTTCATGTGGTTTCATCTATTTGTTTTCTTTCTTTTGGGGAAAGTTCTATATATTTCATTATATAGCCACTAGATGGCACTGACAACTACAGAAATTCACCTGAAAGTTATTGCACTTTGAAATCTCTTATCACGTTTTACCTGTAGAGGATTAAGCCGCTATAAAGGCCAGAAGAGCCCGCAAAAAAAATGAGTAACGAAACACAAGTACACAATAAAGGCCTCGTGTAGAAATGTTCTTTTTCAGCAAGGAACGAAAAAGGAAGGTATCCCCAGTTGAGAAAAGACCAGTGAAGAGGACAAGCCCTTCCTGTAGCTTGGGGGTGGGCAACTGTGGGCCCTCCAGAAGTAGACAATGGATACCATGGAAGGGCTGCATTTGCAGGTTACTAAACCCTCATAGTAGTCGCCTTGTGAGTGGGCTTCCCTGAGGTTTGGAGGTGCTGAAGCATTCTTGCTCTGGGGTATCTAACTCTTCTTGTTCCCTTGTTCTGCAGGCAGCCAAGGCCACCCTGCAAAAACTGGCGCCACAAGTGAAGTGGAAGATGGAACCCGGAATTTACCAGCTTCACCATGTGCTCCACCAGGCTGCCAAGTATTTGGTAAATTCGCTTTGCCGTGTTCCCACAACCCCATCTCCTCCCCTTATTCCTTGACCAACTTGCATCCTGCACATCTTTGAAGGAGAGCTGGGCAGCCTAGCTGGGGCTACAACACTGCTTGTCCCAAGGGCTATCAACACACTTGACGACTGAGTGGGGACTTGGCACCAGGTCTTCCTGTTCCACATCCAGGGCTTGACCCCGCTTCCCCACACTGGCCATTAAAGGAGCACATGGAAGCCTCCATCAAATGTCCCCATTCAAGGGGGACATTAAACCTCTCCAGTCCCCACAAGCAATCCCCAATGAGATTGCGGTTCCCTCAGCACTAACAGAGGTGGGGAAACAGGATCACCATTTCCCTGCCACCCATATGATCGGCTGGGCAACAGGGAAAAGTCAATGGGGCTCCCTGGGAGTCACTTGCCACAAGGGGAGCAGCCACGGCTTCCTGCCCCTCGTGGGTTGCCCGCCTGTCTTCTCCTGCAGGGTCTTCGTGCCCATCCGCAAATACATCTGACGCCAATTCTCCTTGTTTCTCTTGTGCAAGACCCGATCCTATGACAAGGAGCTCGTGAGAGGGGCTGCCTTGAGCTGCCTTGACCATCTAAACAGCCGAGGGGGAGCGGTTTTTAAGGTGACTGCGCTTTTTGTGGGTAAGTTGAGCAACAACCCTCTTTCACGGAACCATTCCTTGATTTTAACCCCCGCCCCCGCCCCGCTTTAAGGATACACATCCCACACAGGCACACAATATTCCCAAGTGGGGCTGAACAAAAATGATGGTCGTTGGGCGATAAACAGTCCAGGTCTTAGAAAGAAGTGGCTGCAGTATTTGGAACAGGGAGCCATTGCAGAGAGATAATACTATAGAATAGTGGTTCCCAATTAGCTATGTACTGTGGACCCCTTGTTTTTCAAATGCCAAGCCATAGACCCCCTACTTTTGAAAATGTTGTTATCTCTATGGTAGTTACCTGTGCGAAGCAATTTTTTTGGAGAAAATAAGGGGTAGCTGTGGCGTTACACCCCACAAGTCAATTCCCAAAAGGTATGTCTGCAGTTTGTAAGTCTGTGGTTTTTAGAATGTTGGCCTGAGTGGGCGGAGTTAGAATGTCTTGGGAGGGGGGAGGAGTGCTATATAAGGGAAGGACTGAGGGGATGGAGAGTTCTTGTTCTGTTCTGTTCTGTTCTTTCCAGGGAGACTTGTTAGGGACTCTTAGAGTCTGTAGTGCTCTCTGTATTTATGGTACTTAACTTCTGGGAAATTTGAGGGTCAGTGTAGTGAGTGGTGTCTTTAGAGTGTGGTGTGCATGTAGTGGAAGTATATAATTCAATACTGATAATAAAGAAACTTCAAGAGTGATTGTGTGAGTGAAAGGAAAGCGCGAATGTGAGGGTGACAGGATTGTATGGATGGTTTCAAAAAGGTTTTTAAATGTTGTTATTAGAAACAAAGCTTATGAACTTTTAAAAATAAATTTTGATTGTTTATTTTAAAAACTACCACGAAAATCCCACGTGTCTGTTTGGCATTTATCATCTTAAGTTTACACATTCAGCACCCACTCTGACAATCATTCACCTCAACAGATATAACTCACAGCGCATTATTATATATATATTAAATCCTTCTCCATTTTAAACCCCTTTCTCCACATAGTTTGGAGGAAGGTGGGCTTTATCCCTTGCCTCAGGCGTATCAAGCGGTGGTGCTTGGCTTGAGCAGGGAGTAGCCTCGGCCGGGTCTGGTGTTCAGAGCCTGTATCGCCCCATAAGAAGTGGTGGTAGTGGTAAGGTCTGTTGTTCAGAGCCTGTGTCGTGGCAGTAGCCCCTAATAAGCAAAGGATTTTAAGTATACTAAAAAACAGACCATAACATTTGTGATATTTGTGATATTACCACGCAAAAATGACAATGATTTAGTTAGGAATAGAAAGCTGAATTTAATTTTACTAACATCTAGTTTACAATTGAACAAATTGTGACCTGTCGAGCAGCTACTAAACCTAAATGGGATGACAGAAATCATGCCTCTTCTTGTCCCTAATAATCCCTTCCACATCCGGTTCAATATTTCCTACTTTTAATCTCAAATCTGGATCAATACCAAGCCGATTTCTATGCTTGTTCTTAATATAACAAAATGACAAAAATGTTTGTTCACAAGGATATGTGGAACAAAAGAGAACTAGATGTTTCAAACCTTTTTCACCTAACTTCTTATAATCAGGAAAAACCTTCACCCAGAATTGGTCCAGTCTATATTCTTTGACAAATGATTTCAATGAACCACCACAAGTCACGTCAACAAGTTGATCTTGCTGTTCTGCAGAGAGAGTTGTTAGTTGTACATCACCACATTCAAAAGGATTCCTTATCCATGAGTTTTCAGGATTAGGTGCAGGGAAGGAATCGCTGAAGCTAGTCGCTAAATCACGCAGGTGCTTTCGCGCATGATGTCCCTGTCGAAGCAAACGGAGTGTGGGAGGCGGCGTATTTTCTTTTATTAAAATGCAGACCTTGCAGAGCTAATAGGTGAATGCTGCCACAGACCCCCATGGGCGGCCCCACCTGGCAATCAGCACACAAGCAGTACGCTGGTCTGGGCCTGCAGCCCTTGAGGCCTCCTGGCTCTCCCCTCCCACCCAAGCCACCTCCAATTCCAATGGGTTTCCTGAGGGTGACATGATGGTTTTCCCACTCTCTCTCTCTCTGGCCAGATCTACACCAAGCAGGATATAACACGTTAAAAACAGTTTGAAAACACTATATGAAATTTGTCCTGGGCCTGAACAGTTGTCAAAACCATAATAAACCATTATAAAGCAGTAGTGTAGATTCTGCCTCTCCCTCTCTAGGACATCTGGCTCATAAAAAGGGGAACGTCCTTAAACGGGAAGACATCGACTTGTGTGACACATGTGAGAGGTGCAGTTGGATTTCGCTGTGGAAGGGAGGGAGGAAGACACTTCTGCTGAGAAGGATATTTGGGTGAAAAGTTTATTTTTTTTAGTTTATTTCAAAACACAAATGTTGTTTCCTAAGCTCCGCACCTCCTTAAATTTTCTTTTTGAAAAACAAACTTTTTGTCTCTCTACTTGAGTTCCGCTGACTGAGGAGGGTAATTAATCTCATTCGTGCAGTATATGCCTTGTATAGGGTCACAAATGCTGTTTTTTGACCCCCACATGGGAAATAGGCAAACAACTTTCTTACACAGGCCAGAGGGGGAGAGAAGGGAGGCACATCATGGCTGCAATTCCTGGATTGGGCGTCGCAGGCTAGGAAGGTGGGTGTGGCGTCAGCAGCCTCTGTGACTTCTATTTCTGAAACACTCCTTCGCTGCCACCACCCTATTCTTTAGCCTCAAAAAGAAGGAGGGGATACTAAACCTTCATCATCACTTTATTACGATCCATAGATCCATCAAGGGCAAAACTCAGGCATAAAACATAAGACAAATTAAGACTATTATCAGCTTTTATGGTCTCCTTTTCTCAATTACATCAATGGTATAGATGTGGCATCCAACTCTGGTTTAACAGATCTTCCTCTGACCACAGTAAATTGAAGGAAACAAGCTCGGTTCGGCAACTACAGAAATCGTGTTTGTGTATTTATTAGAAACGCTGTCTGACTTGTAAGTTTTTATATATATTTTTAACTTTTTAAAAAACTGCTTTGTTAAATGGAGTTTAATAAATAAAAAAATAAAAAAGACTATTATCAGCTTTCATCTAATACACACAGAGCTCTAATCCTGGCCACCTCTATAAGAAATTTAGCAACAGCCAAAGTCACTTTTGGGGACTTGTCTTCCAGCAGGAACTTAGTATAGAATTTATCTGAACTTCTGGGCACTTTACACAGCAATGGGGTGATTGTAGAACAACGAGCCTGATTATAAAAGCTACAAGACAGAAAAATATGCTCCATCCTCTCCACTTCCATATTCCTACAGCGGCACTGTCTTTCCTGAAATGGGACACCAGCAAATCTGCCCCCAAGTAATTCAGTAGAGTGAACATTACATCTGGCCTTAGAGAAAGCACTGTGGTATTTGGCCACCGACAGGTTCTTTAGGTAAGCAGCCAGATGAAAAGGCCCAACATAATGGACATACATTGCACTGGGAGAACAAGAAACGTATGATCGGGTGCGCAAATCGCAAAAAGCGATGTCCCACAATCTTTGTTTGACAGATTTGAGAGCAATATTCAAACCCAGATTGAGGAGGAAAGAGGAAGAGAGACCGATTGAAGCTGCCTTCCTGGCAAGAAGCTTGGACCAGCTGCTCACATAAATACTAAACCTTTGTGTGTGTGTGCGCGCATGTGTATTGCCCACCTGAAGTTAACGCATGTGTCTGAGCAGATGTGGTTGAGAAAACAAACAAAGAATGAAGTTTATTCATATAGGAAAAGGTTTTAAAAGACTCTTTAACTACATTGTACATAAATCTCCCTCCCTCAACCTCCCAGGGAATACTATCCACCCCAAATGCTATAAGCCCACTGTCCTAATCCTATTCTGAAACAAGCCTCAACTGAACCCCACTCACGCCTACCCTCCCTAACCCTGACTACTTCTCTGAAACTGCCAAAAAGTGCCCAACTGTCTCTCACTCCCCCCTCTCCATTCAAACCCACCAACCAATCAGACGGCACCATTCACACTGTTCATCATTCTAACTCCGCCCTCCCACTTACTACAATTCCTGATCATTAAAGAATCAGCCACAGCAAATCCAAACCTGGACCAAACGCTTAAATATACTCATATAAACAATAACATAAAATATCATTTTGTCACAGTGTGCATTCAAACAAGGTAGAATGCTTTGCTTATTGATGTAAAATCTGTGTGTGTGTGTGCGCGGCACAAGTATTCAAAAATTAATGTGTGTATGTCCCTGAGAGGGCCAATGGGCCACCTGCCGTCACCCCCTTTAAATTTCTGTAAATAACACAAGGAGTGAATATGGGGGGCTGGTATTCTTTTTATGGACAGCTAGGTGGAAACGTGGACACCTGTGCTTTACTGCCTAAATTCCATGTGTGTGAGAAACAGGGCAGACACAACTTCCCCCTGTTTCTCCCTAGTCCTGCCATAGGTCCCTCTCCCTGGCCAGAGATGGGGCACATCTGGAATCAGACTCAATGCAACAGATCAGGAAGGGTGATGAATGAGCAGGAAGCCCCGAGGCTGCGTCATCTCTCATTGCACTGGGGAATGCTCAAAGTATGGCCTGATCTCCAGGTTACAACCGGGACTCAATGACCTTATAGGCCCCTTCCAACTCGACTATTCTATGATTCTGTGATTGCCACGGGAGCACCACAGCCACCCTTCTGGCTCTTTGCTGTGACTGTTGTGGCTGCAGGTGGGAAAACACATTCTTCTCTCCATGCTAGATTTCAGTCAAGTGCCTTCTCCAGGCTTTTACAACCCAGATTTGGAAAATTATTTTAGGCTACATTTCTGTGCACACCATTGAACACAGTGGGACTGACTTCTGAGTAGGGAGCATAGGATTCTGCTGTTAGGTGACCAGGAGAAAGCACAGTTATTCATCTCGTCCCGAGAAGCAGCACTGGGAGGTCCTCAAAGGAGAGCTTCGTGGAAGCCAACTCTGCACTTGATGATGTGCTATTCCCTCTCTGACACTTCCTTGTTTCATTGATAGTGTTAGCCAAAAAGCCAGAAACTTTCCCTAGGAGACAGCCAAATTCTCCCAAGAACGCACAGAGTCCCAAGTCAGGTCCAACACGTCTTTATTTCTGATCACAGTCGGCCGAGTGCGTGACTCTCTCTAGCTAGGCGCTGGGAAGAGAGTAACTCATGGGTTATTTTGGAGCTTATTATATAGTAAAACAACTTACATTGTAACATACATTGTGGTTTCATGTCAGCACATTCCTCCAAAGACAGGATATAGAATTTTGTTTGAGCTGCCTCAGTGATTAACTCATGGTGGGGGCTGTTTGTTATTTCAGCAAACTTTGTAAGGCCGCCTTGAGGCCCAGCATTGGGCAAAAGTCAGGATAATAATAATAATAATAATAATAATAATAATAATAATAATAATAATAATAATGATGATGATGATGAAGGACAGTGGTTCATGCCAGCAAAGGTCAATACACATCTTGGAGCATCTTGTGATTGGAATACACATCAGCTGAGTTCCTCATACCTTAGTAAACATGTTTCTCTCAAATGCAAGGGACAGGGGTACATATGGAAACAGCAAAATATGGCTGAACATTGTCTCATTAACAAAGATGGGGTCCCCTTAGCTAACAATCAGATGATCTCAGTGAGGACAGCATCTCGGCAATCAGTTTGGAAGATGATGAAGTTCCTGAGAGGTAATGAATTGTGACCACCTTTAAGGATTGAAAGCCGAGTCTGGGCTTCCAAAATTGCTACTAGGGCCCCCAGAGCAATCAGCTCTGCTGATATAGATTTTTTTAAAAAGAAATTATTCTGGGCTGACTGCCACTGTCACTGATTGGCTGGTGTCCTTCATGAGGAACTCATGCCTCTCTCCTCCAATGTCCAAGGTATTTTTTCATCTATTTTAGATGGTTCTTTTTTAGTATGCAAATAATTGAAGCCTCATTCACATATATCACCGCCATCATAAGGAGCTTCCTAGTTAGAATCCCCAGCCAACAGAAATTGAATTTACCTAATCCAGGCCCCATTTATCAATACTGAAAGCAATTGCCTTTCGCTCCCTTCAGATCATGTCACCAAACATTTATTCCTAAATGTTTGGGCAGACAAGATAAGAAGATCTATTTCTGAGCTGGGCTTTTCACAAACATACCTACTAGCAAGGGGGTACGATAGGGCCAGGGAGGAGATCTTTAGAAGGCTACATGATGTTGACATTCAGACAGCAAATGCCATCATTGCTGGGAGTCATTCCAACATGATCTATAAAAGTATTATTACCGTCCCAGGGAAGGTCTCCCCGTACTTAACTTCTGCCACATCATATGAGCTGAGATGGCTTAAGGCAGAGGACATGGTACACTTCCTAGCAGAGTGCCCATTGTATGCAGAGCTGAGGAAGCAATATCTTGAGCCCTTTATGGTTAGGTTCAATTACCGTATATCTCCTCTGCAAGTATAATTCTAACACTACTGGCTGGCACAGACTGTTACACATATAGGACTGCCAAGTTTGTCTAACGGGCTCTGGAGAAATGAAAGTCACTTATTAATATAATACGTCAGCAAATATTGTCCAGGATTACAAGATGTTTTAACCTGCTCTTGTTAGGCATTTTATTAACACATTGTATTTTGGTATAACCTCTTGCGTGAGGAGTAATTTATTATGTTTCTGTATGCGCATGGCCTGACTGGCTAATAAGCAATAAACGTTTATTCCTAAAACAAGCCTTCAACACAGTAATAACACTTAGAGATAAACCACTTAGAAATATTTTAAATATGTTCAGCAGTATATAAAGGTCTTAAATAAATTAGGGTGACCATATTTGGGAAACCAAAAAAGAGGACACCTAGTGTGGGGGGGGGGGAAGCAGCTTTCTGAGTCCTGCAGAAAGTACGTTATTCCCCCGCCACCTTAAAGAACCCGATTGGAGTGGAGGAGGGGAAAGGATTTCATTCTGCACCACCACCATCCACTCCAATTGGGGCCTTTTCTATAATGTCCATGAATGACCCACTTTCCCCTTTAAGACCTCAATTGGAGCTCGGGGTGGGGGAATGATGTGCCTCAAGAAAGCATGTCATTCCCTCCTGCCATGTTAATGGCAGCCTTAAAGGGGAAAGTGCGTCATTCCAGGACATTATTGAAAATTATAGAAAATCCCCCCTGACACCATGGAAAGAACAAAAACCAGGACAAATCTGGGGAAATCCTGACAGTTGGTTACCCTAAAATAAATAAACAAAACTAGGCCTCAGGCCTACCCAGATATATTATAGCCTCCCAGAGACCACACAACGTATTTACAGGACCTGACATAAACCGTCATGTACATGGCGTTCCTTCCCAGAGACCTGATGGCTGGAATTGGGAAAAGGAAACAAACAGCCATTCTCCACCCAACTGACTTTTGATTTTTCAAGCCAGCAATAGTGGAGCAAGAGCAGTGCCTAGCCAGGGGGATGTCACCTTCCTTCCCCCAAGAAAACATTGTCTCCTTACACAGCCTAGGCCCCAGAAGAGATTACCTGGGAAGAGTCTTCCCCCTTCAGAGCAAAATGCTGCAGTGCACACTGGCAGCCTGGATGCCCCTTGTTGGAAATGGCTTCCCCCTCCCTCCAAGGAGGACACATCAGTGTTGGTCAGCCCCTCTTCCAGTCCCACATAGATACCTGGGGAGTCTCAGTTGGAAATAGAAGAAATCAAATTAATAAAGAAATAATCAAGTCCAGATTGCCCCTTATGCCAATGGATCTTTTATCTTTTCACTCACTCAGGGCTTCAAGCCAGCAAAACACCCAAAGGTGCCGGGATGCGCACACTAGCCGTTGTGCAACACGTGTTCTGGACACTGCCGGAGGGCTTCGTTTGGAGGTGTACCATCAAACGAATGGTTTGATGGTATACTGCACCATCAAGGCCAAGTACCCTCCTGAGTACATGCAATAAGCATATGGAATAAGCATGTGCTTCAAGCTCTGAAACCGTCAGAATAACTGGGGGATCCGATGTAGGGCCTTGTCTGCCCACATGTGAAAATATAGAGGAGATTTCAACAACCAGTGTTGTTGTGGTCTGCACTGCATGACATGCAAGAACATGGCATCAACTGCTCGAAAACTGGTGGGGGGCTGAGCAGCAGTTCCAAGGGTGTCCTGGCAGTGGTGGATTCCAGGAGGAAGTGTGGGTGGAGGAGACTGGCCGTAAACGCTGGTAGTGAAGCACAGAGCGCTCTGGTGGCTGGCTGAAATGTTGGATCCTGCAAGAAATGGCTTTTAATCTCTTTCTGGTCTTGCCAGTTCTATGCTCAGGCGGCGCTCTTTCCCAGCCCATTAACAAAACAGATTTCCTAAACAAAAAATTCTTTCTTCATCCCCCTCCTAGTCCTCAATAGCTATAGAATAATCCCTCTTGCTGCTGCTCATCTTTGCGTTCTTTACAGGAAGCAAATTTCGACGTTTGAGCAGCCCCCTCCCCAACAGATGACCACCCAGAGAGCAGCAGATGATGAAGTAGCAGCAAACAGACCCAGCACGAACACTGGAACAGATCCTGCCCAGGTGGGTATGGATATGGTGACAGATGCTCACTTTGTTATTCTTATTTTTGAACTGTATTCGCCTTTTCCAAAGCAAAATGGTGCTCATGCCCCAGTAAACCAGAGCAGCAGAAGCCAATTCCATTTTATTCCTGTAGTCATGCAGGTGCTTTGACTTAAGTGCGTTTAAAATACAAGCCTGCACACATGCTCAGAGTACTTTCTTTTCCTTTTTCCTTTTAATCAGGATTGGCAAACATTGGGGTTTTGTGTTTTGTGTGCTGTGCTCTAACGTAACATACAACAGAAGCAGTCGTAAAGCATGGAATAGTCATAAAGTGAGGAAGAACAGAAGAGTTAGTTGTGTACTTCACCACGGAAGTAATTTAACATGGCCATCTAAAGAGGGGCTTCCCAAGGCCATTAAGTCCAGGGTCTAACATGATCGAGCGGATAGAAATACTGTTTTATGGTGGATAGAAATGTACATTACTGTTCGTTGCTGCCAGATTCTCTGAGCAGTGAGCAATTCTTTATATTTTTAATGCCTTCTCTTATTCCTTCTTCCTATAGGGGTGCTTGTGATTTCGCCAAGGAAGTTCCAAGCAACAGAGGAAATCAGGAATCTTCTACTCTGATGGATTTCTGTCTTTCTTCTAAACTGTGGAATAAAACCATTGGAATGGCATATTAATATATTAATGTGTTGTGTACATGTTGTCGTCTCATCCTTCATTAACAGAAGTAAATTCTGAGTCTGTGTTGCTGATTTATTTATTTATTTTTACTGATTGATTTATTAAAACATTTGTATCCCGCCCTCTATTGCAAGGATCTCAGGGCAGCATACAGATAAAATCATACAAACAATATAAAACAATAAATATACACAACTAAAAACAAATTAAACCATTAAAAAGCTGAAACCAGTATGGAATTTAAAAACAGTAAAACCAACTAAACCAATGAAAACTATGTGCAGGCTTGGTGAATTTAGCCATCAAAGGCTTTGTTAAAAAGCCATGTCAACTTGGTGCCGAAATGAAACCAGTGCTGGCACCAGTTGGGCCTCCAAGTGGAAGGAATTCCAAAGTCAGGGTGCCACAACAGAGAAAGCCCTCTCCCACCTCCTGCCATAGTGTACGGAAGAGGGCACCTCCAACAGATCTCAAATCTCGGACAGGCGTATATAGGGAAAGGCACTCCCTCAAGTATCGAGGTCCCAAGCCATTTAGGGTTTTAAATGTCATTACCACACCTTGAATTCCAATCCTGAAAGCAGAAAGACCTTACAGAGAGAGGAAGCATACTGGTGGTGCGGGCGCGTGTGTCCCCGCTAAGGAAAATAAAATAAGCCAGCTGGGAGACAATTTGTGGCACCCGGCCCACTTCGAGTGGCTGCTGCTTCTTGGGTGTGCATGGGAGGGGGTGGAGGAAGCCGTGTTGGGAGGATCGTGGGAGGTTTCGGCATGGACAATTCAGAGACTGTTAGGTCTGATGGCAGCTACTACGGCAGTCATCAGATTTGCAAGACTCAGAATGAGGATATTACAGGCCTGGTTTTTGAGAACTTTCGATCTTCGGCACGATGCTCGACGAACTTACCTTTCGATACCGAAGCAAGTGAGGGCATCTCTGAAATGGTGGTTCTCGATGCCGACGCTTCTGGAGGGCGTTCCATTCCAACAGCAGGCGCCCTCGGTAACGATCACAACGGATGCATCCCTAAAAGGATGGGGAGCTCATTGCAACTCCCTTACCGCTCAAGGTCGCTGGCCTCGATCACAGAGAGAACATCACATCAACCATCTCGAACTTTTGGCAGTAGAAAATGCAGTAAAGACATTTGCACAAATGATCAAAGGCCAAAATGTCTTGATCGCGACGGACAATACCACCGTAGTGGCTTACATCAACAGGCAGGGTGGAACAAGATCGCACCCCTTGAACCGTTCTGCACTCAGGATCTGGAACTGGTGCATAAAGAAAAAGACTTACCTGACTGCAATCCATGTAGCCGGCAAGGACAACACCATTGCGGACTCCCTCAGCAGGTCCTTCCATGTCGACCACGAGTGGGAGCTCGATGCTGAGGTCCGAGACAGTCTTTTTCGGTACTGGGGCCGCCCTGCTGTCGATGTCTTCGCTACCGAGGACAACGCAGTCTGTACCAAGTTTTGCAGCAGGGCAGGAAGAGGAAAGCACTCATTAGGAGACGCTTTCACCAGGACTAGGAGAGGGAATCTGCTGTACATCTTTCCACCCTTTCCACTATTGACGAAGGTGTTAGCCAAGATCCAGATGGACAACTCGAACTGCATCTTGATCACACCATGGTGGCCTCGACAAACGTGGTTCCCGCACGCCCTTCGACTATCGAATGGGGATTACATCAGGCTCCCGTCGATACCGAAGCTACTGTCTCGACACCAGGGCAGGGTTCGACATGCAGATTTGTCGACCCTCAAATTGACCGCATGGAAGATAACACCCATGCCTCCTCTTCCACCAAGGACCTAACTGTAGACCACATTATTTTAGCAGCCCTAAAGCCTTCCACGAGGAAATCTTATGCGGCAAAATGGCAAAAATTCCAAAACTTCGCTGCGAAGAATAATCAGACACCAGAATCTTGCCGTATACTTTTGATCCTCAATTATTTGTTGATGCTCTTCCAGCAGGGACTCAAACTTACTTCTATCAGAGTCCATTTGGCAGCTATTACATCTTTTCATCGAGGAGTGGATGGTTTTACACCTTTTACTCATCCAACAACCAAAAAATTTCTAAAGGGACTCAAAAATACAATACCAGCTATAAAATGTATTGTTCCACCATGGAGCCTGTCAGTTGTGCTACAGGCATTGACACGCAAAGCCTTTGAGCCTATGGCTTCGACAGATTTTAGACTTCTAACTTTAAAGACTGTCTTTTTAGTAGCCATTACATCAGCAAGACGTGCAAGTGAGCTTAAAGCTCTCAGGATAGATGTTCCATACACTATCTTTCATAAGGATAAGGTTGTACTACGCACAGACCCAGCCTTTCTGCCTAAGGTAGTGTCATCCTTTCATCTGTCTCAACATATTACCCTTCCTGCTTTCTTTCCTAATCCAACATCACCTCTTGAGTCTTCTTTGCATACTCTCGATGTAAGAAGAGCTCTTGCTTTTTACAAAGACAGGACAGAGAATTTTAGGAAAACAAAGCAATTGTTTATTTGTTATGGTGAGCCTTCTAAGGGACTCCCTGTGTCTTGCCAGCGACTGTCACGCTGGATAGTGGAGACGATTGAATTGGCCTACTCTATTTCCAAATTAGAGCTGGTAAAACCTGTGACAGCTCATTCTACCAGAGCCGTCTCAACATCGGTTGCCTTCACCAGAGGTGTTCCACTAGCAGAAGTCTGTAGAGCCGCAACGTGGTCCACTCCATCCACGTTTGTCAAGCACTACAGTTTGGACACTCGTGCGAGGCAGGACTGCTCGTTTGGGAGGACAGTGCTTTCAGAGATCTTCAGATGATGCACCAACCCACCTCCAAAGGTATGTCAGCTTGCTACTCGCCCATATGTGTGATGCATAGAGACCACAATGAAGAAATGCAGGTTGCTTACCTGTAACTGTAGTTCTTCGAGTGGTCATCTATGCATTCACACAACCCACCCACCATCCCCTCTTGGTGGTGTGAGACTTATAAATGACACTGTTATATTGTGGAATGCACTTTATTTTATTTACACTCATGTTTATGGGGGCACAATGTCGGACTCCTGTAAACTGAGGTAAGGGCGGGAACCCCCTGGACATGCGCGGTAGCGTGGGGGGAGGGGTTCCCGCCAAAAACGTTCCACTCAGCTAGAGAAGGTTCCGGTCTGGTCTCTGCGCAGGCGCAAAGCCCCCCATATGTGTGACTGCATAGATGACCACTCGAAGAACTACAGTTACAGGTAAGCAACTTGCATTTCTAACTGCTCTCTCTGTGGCAGTTATGTTTTCTGATGACAGTTAGTAAGAAGTCTTCAAGAGGTCTTGATAACAGTAGTTTATCTCTCCACTGCTAGCCTATCTATTGTTACATTTTTGTTCTAAGAATAAACTAACAAATTCAATTTTCTTCTTTTCTACTATTAAACTATTGTCTCTAGCATTAAGACTTCTGCCAATAGGTACCGGGCACTGTTCACTGGGGAGGAAATGTCACAAACTGGGTCTCACCAGGAAGCACTCTTCCTCTTTCTCACCTCCACCCCCTTGCTTTGAAGGCCCTCCAACCTGCCTCTCAGTACATGGGCAGGTGGATATGGGAGCAGGTGTTCCTTTGGATCTGTGGGTACAAAGCCACATAAGGTTTTAAAGATAAGCAACAGCAGTTTGCCTTGTGTACAGAAACAGGCTGGCGCCAGGGAAGTTCTTTCTGTAGGGGCTAGATAATATTCCCATTGACCAGTCCTAGCCAAGAGGCTGGCACCAGAGCTCATTTGGATTGGCATGAGCCCAGAGTATCTTGGGAACATGGCATGTGGAGAACCTTTGGCTGTAATTGGGGTTTTCTTTTTCCAAGAGGCTTACATGGGCAGACTATAAATCAGACATGTAGAACCCCTTCCAGGCTGAGGGCCAAATCCAGTTTTGGAATTGCTCTCAGGGACCACATTCCAGTGGTTGGCAAGGCCAAAAATACAAGTATATTTTCGTGTTCTGGCCCATGTCTTTCCAGGCAGTGAAAATAACACCCAATCCACTTCTGCAGAACTCAGATTTTCAGCTCTATTTAAAACAAGATAAACAACTGATAAATATAAGATCAATGCTCAGCAGAAAAAGGATGAGCAATATGAGATGATTCAATGAATTCAGCTATTAGATGGCAGTGTTTCACTGAAAATATGGAAAGCTGTTGAGAAAGAGCATTTTCAATTCCAGTTCACGTGTTTGGCATCTCAAGGGGGCCATCCTAATCACCCATGAAAACAGAAAGTTGCAGCATTTTCCCATAATGTAAAGAAACCCTGAATTTGCTCACTGGTGCCTGGGAAATAGTTGGAAGTTATGCCCTCAAGGGGGAACATTAAATTGCACCCCTTGGAATTCTTCTCACTCAGGAGTTGGGGTGAATTAAGAGGTGAAGTAAGGAGACTTGCCTTCACAATATCTGGGAGCTTCTCTAAGGTAATATATTATAGGGAGCAATCTCCTATTTTTTTATGCAGAAAAACAGCCAGGCTAGCTGGGGAATGCTGGGAGTAATCGAACGTTTTTCAGTCTGAACATGCATAGGCTTGTGCTCTAAAACATGCCATCAGAGATTTGCAAATAGCCACAAAAATCTGTTGCAGAAAATAGGAATTGGTGGTCACATATATTTGCCTCCATTTTCAAGGAAGCAATTAAAGCAGCCACTCAAAGCAAAGAAGGTGTGTATCAAGGCCACACCATCCCTTCTCTAATCTCTGTGTTTTTGAAGTGCAAATCTCCCCTACTTCAGTTTTCTTTTGTTTGTTCTGAAGCTGACATATCCTCGGGCTATTCCCATTCAAAGAAGAAACAGGGAACTTTAAACCCTGTCCTAGGCTGCCTGCATTAAACTCATTCCCTGACTGGGAGCGATGTGCCTCAGAAATGGAGTCAAAGCAAATCGCCCTGGGAGGCGGCACATTTGTGCAGTGTTTGGGATGGAGCCATGCGTGGCCCTGACAAGATCATGGCAGGAGGAGAAAGCAAAGCAACCCGTGACATAAGTGAGCCAAGGATTGTCTCAATAATACAAAGCCAGAAACACGAACCAGCCCTGCGAGGTGTGCACAGTGGTTCAAAATAAGGACAGTGAGAGACACTTTGGCATCCCCTTAACCAGGAGGCTAGGAGGATTGTTTCAGCCAGGATCCATCTTATTGCACTGTAAGCAGCACAGCCAATAGTAATAGCAATAATAATAATAATTAAAGAGCCTGCCTGATTCTTATAAAGTTGTAGAAGAGAGCTCACTCATGATGGCAGCAGCATGTTCAAAATGCAGCTGATGGACAATGCACAACTCATGCCCTGAGTCAAAGCAAGAAAGGCACAAACCAGCCCTACAAGGCAGGCACAGTGGTTCAAAACATGGACAGTGAGAAATGCTTTGGCATCCCTTTAATAGGGGGCTAGGAGGAAGATTGTTTCAGGATCCAACTTATTTCACAGTAAGCAGCACAGCCAATAATAATAAGAAAAGCTTAGGAGGAAGGGGAAGGATTGGAAGTTGGAACAAACACACTTTAAAAAGGGGTAGGATTCTTTCATATATATTTGTTTTTAAAGAGAATCAGAAAGAAATAGAGGCAAGAGATAACATTACAGGCATAAATCCCTGAATGCAGTTCCTTGTGTACAAATGGGATAACAATAAGGGAGATGAGGAAATGCTGGAAGACCAAGTCCCGCTACCCAAACACACACTCCAAGACCCCAACCACAAACCTAGCTAGCAAGCTACCCAGTCCAAATCAGTAATCCTACTCCTACCAAATCTCTACCCACAATGAGCAAGAATGGAGGATCTCCTGATAGCCTTTAAGCCCTCCTCCACCATTGTGATTGGAGGCTGCTGGAGAGAATTGGGAGATGAAGCTGTCACTTAACAGCCAATTTCCCCCTCCGAACTCCTCCTCCCTTTCCCCCCTCTAGTAAAAGAAAAGTTGCAAGCACAGACAACTTGAGGTGTTTTGTTTTTGTTCTTCAGCTTCTGTTTTCTAAGAATAAAACACAACTGCTTAAAAGACCAAGATTTCCTAAAACAATCATCGTGTTTGGCACAATAAAGTAAATGCCTGTAAATGAGACAATCTGCTATGTTACCAAAAAACAACCAGAAAAGACCCAAATGAACCATCAACAGTATGCATTCTTCCATATAATCCTGTTACGAAAAAACTACAAGCACATGTCTGCTCCAACTGGCATCTCATCCAGGATTTGCCGGTTTTAGCAAGAATAAAATGGAACAAAAACCAGAGTGCCCAACCAACAGTTTTCAATATATTGAAGCCAAAAGGACACCATGTGTGTGGCCACTGCACATACTGTAAATATACAAAAAGGAAAACATCCTTTGTCAACGAGCAAAGCAAACCATATTCAAATTACTTATTTTTAAAATTGTAACTCCTCAAGAGTAATTTATGCTGTCTCTTGCCGCTGCAATGAGATCCACATTGGCAAGACTTCGAGACCTTTAAAACTCAGAATAGGGTAGGAGGAACTCCTATACAATGGTCAAGCACTTTAGCGAGAAATGACCTAAATCCAATGGCTTCTTCTTTTTGGCGATTGAAAAGATGAATGGGAATGACAAAGTACTGAGCAATAATGAGGACTTTGATTTTTCTGGGCTAATATAGAATACCACGTATATTTAACATCAATTGGTAACACATAACTGAAATGCTGATTGAAAGTAATAGCAGGATGAGTGCCTGATCTTAAATGGGGTGTAGTCTAGTTAAGAACCACCTGTGGTATATAAGACACATCAAAGGTTTGCTTCTGATATGAGTTATAAATGCTCAAAAAACAGCATATACAAGCACTTTAAAAAGAAGAAAATATTGTTTTTCTTGCAGTCATAGAATTTCAAAAGAACTAAAACCAAGTTGGTTTATGTTTATGGGGTTTGGGAGGGTAACGCTCCATGTAAGGAGTGTACATAAACTTGGTAGGTGTCCCTGCCGGCGGCCCAGGGACCCTTTTTCTTTGTCTCGCTCCCATTACATTGTGCTTCCCTTCCCTTTCCCCTGCAGTTCTGCGCCGGACTCTTCCCAGCCACCTTTGTGGCTTCAAGGCTATTTTGCATTGGACTCCAACCACCACTTAGTCCACCTATAAGGTTTTCCGCATTTGCAGTCACGGGGTGTGTGGGGGTGTGCGTGACTTTTGCTCTGGGCTCCACAGAACCCTGGCTGTGCACCAGGTTTTCCACAGTCACGGGTAGCGCACTTAGGTTTCCCACATTGCAGGTTTTACACTTTCCCCCATAACTTTTAGCCTCATCCCTTTCCTTGTGGTCTGCATTGCTGGGAATGAAACCTGTCCGGGTTTGAGAATCAGGCTTATGGAAGGGTCAGAAAGCTGGAGAACTCAAGAGAGCACACCTGGGGACTTAAACTGGGACCCCTTATCCCAGAAGGTGTGTAAGAAGACGTGTTCTCGGGTTCCTTTGTTAACTAAGTCACCCGTCCAAACTCACCGATTCATGGCCAACGCACCAAAAACTGTTGTGGAATTTCAGAATACCCAACACTACACAGGTTGCTTTCTTGCCCAAATGGGCCTTTTATTCTTAACAGTAAGACAGAAGCAACGCTGGAGCGGAGCCCTTTGACATGTATAGCAAAACCAGCAACATCCACGCTGTGTTTCCTGTATTCGAGACCTTGGACTTTATCGTGACTGGACTTTTGGACCGTACTTCAGACTGTGACTTTGGATGTTGATTTTGGACTTTGCTGGCTTGAAAACTCAAAAGTCAATTGGGTGGAGAATGGCTGTTGTTTCCTTTTCCTAATTCCAGCCTTCAGGTCTCTGTGAAGGAACGCCATGTATATGACTGTTTATATGTCAGGTCCTGTAAATACGTTGTGTGGCCTCTGGGAGGCTATAATATATCTGGGTAGACCTGAGGCCTAGTTTTGTTTATTTATTTAAGACTTTTATATACTGCTGAACATATTTTAAAATATTTCTAATTGGTTTATCTCTAAGTGTTGTTTCTGTTTTGAAGGCCTGTTTTAGGAATAATATTTAGTGATACGATCTGAAGGGAGAATAAGACAATTGCTTTGAATATTGATAAATGGGGCTTGGATTAGGTTCAAATTCAATATTGGCTGGGGATTCTATCTGGGAAGATGCTTATATGACGGCGATATATGTGAATGAGGCTTCAATTTTTTTGCATACTAAAAAAGAACCATCTAAAATAGATGAAAAAATACCTTGGACATTGGAGGACACCAGCCAATCAGTGACAGTCAGACCAGGGCTGATGGCTCTTCTGGGGGCCCTAGTAGCAATCTTGGAAGCCCAGACTTTGAATCCTTACAGGGGGTCACAATTCATTACCTCTCAGGAACTTCGTCATCTTCCAAACTGATGGCCGAGATGCTGTCCTCACTGAGGTCATCCTATCAATGAAACGGGATGGTCAGAGAGGAAATAGTGCATCAGGTGCAGAGTTGGCTTCCACGAAGCTCTCCTTTGAGGACCCCCCAGTGCTGCTTCTCAGGACCAGATGAATAACTGGTCTTTCCCCTGGTCACAATCCTAACAGCAGAATCCTATGCTCCCTACTCAGAAGTCAGTCCCACTGTGTTCAGTGGGGCTTAGTTCCTTTTCTCTGTACAAAGGACCCGTAAGACGATTTCCCCAACGTAATTGCAACTTTTATCTCATGTTGTTGTTTTCCGTTTCTCCCCCCCTCTCTTTGTCTAAGGGTTTTTAATTATGTTATGACATTTTAAACACGCATATGTTTTAATAATTTCTCTGGCTCCACCATAATGATTTAATGATTGTGTTTCTACTGTCTTAATGATGTCTGCCACTGTTTCTCATTGGGTCTGTGACCGTATAATAAATGATGAAATATTAGATGCTTTGTAAGTGTGCACAGAAACACAGCCTAAAATAATTTTCCCAATCTGGGTTGTAAAAGCCTGGAGAAGGACTGAAATCTAGCATGGCCAGAAAAGTTTGTTTTCCCACCTGCAGCCGCAATAGTCACAGCAAAGAGCAGAAGGGTGGCTGTGGTGCTCCCGTAGCAATCACAGAATCATAGAATAGTCGAGTTGGAAGGGGCCTATAAGGCCATTGAGTCCCGGTTGTAACCTGGAGATCAGGCCATACTTTGAGCATTCCCCAGTGCAATGAGAGATGAGGCAGCCTCGGGGCTTCCTGCTCATTCATCACCCTTCCTGATCTGTTGCATTGAGTCTGATTCCAGATGTGCCCCATCTCTGGCCGGGGAGAGGGACCTATGGCCGGACTAGGGAGGAACAGGGGGAAGTTGTGTCTGCCCTGTTTCTCACACACATGGAATTTAGGCAGTAAAGCACAGGTGTCCACGTTTCCACCTAGCCGTCCATAAAAAGAATACCAGCCCCCCATATTCACTCCTTGTGTTATTTACAGAAATTTAAAAGGGGTGACGGCAGGTGGCCCATTGGCCCTCTCAGGGGCATACACACATTAATTTTTGAATACTTGTGCCGCGCACACACACACACAGATTTTACATCAATAAGCAAAGCATTCTACCTTGTTTGAATGCACACTGTGACAAAATGATATTTTATGTTATTGTTTATATGTGTATGTTTAAGCGTTTGGTTCAGGTTTGGATTTGCTGTGGCCGATTCTTTATCAGGAATTGTAGTAAGTGGGAGGGGGGAGTTAGAATGATGAACAGTGTGAATGGTGCCGTCTGATTGGTTGGTGGGTTTGAATGACGAGGGGGGAGTGAGAGACAGTTGGGCACTTTTTGGCAGTTTCAGAGAAGTAGTCAGGGTTAGGGAGGGTAGGCGTGAGTGGGGTTCAGTCGAGGCTTGTTTCAGAATAGGATTAGGACAGTGGGCTTATAGGATTTAGGGGTGGATAGTATTCCCTGGGAGGTTTGAGGGAGGGAGATTTATGTACAATGTAGAATAGTCTTAAAGTGTCTTTTAAAACCTTTTCCTATATGAATAAACTTCATTCTTCGTTTGTTTTCTCAACCACATCTGCTCAGACACATGCGTTAACTTCAGATGGGCAATACACATGCGCGCACATGCACACAAAGGTTTAGTATTTATGTGAGCAGCTGGTCCAAGCTTCTCGCCAGGAAGGCAGCTTCAATCGGTCTCTCTTCCTCTTTCCTCCTCAATCTGGGTTTGAATATTGCTCTCAAATCTGTCAAACAAAGATTGTGGGACATCGCTTTTTGTGATTTGCGCACCCGCTCGTACATTTCTTGTTCTCCCAGTGCAATGTATGTCCATTATGTCGGGCCTTTTCATCTGGCTGATTACCTAAAGAACCTGTCGGTGGCCAAATACCACAGTGTTTTCTCTAAGGCCAGATGTAATGTTTACTATACAGAATTACTTGGGGGCAGATTTGCTGGTGTCCCATTTCAGGAAAGACAGTGCCGCTGTAGGAATATGGAAGTGGAGAGGATGGAGCATATTTTTCTGTCTTGTAGCTTTTATAATCAGGCCCGTTGTTCTATAATCACCCCATTGCTGTGTAAAGTGCCCAGAAGTTCAGATAAATTCTATACTAAGTTCCTGCTGGAAGACAAGTCCCCAAAAGTGACTTTGGCTGTTGCTAAATTTCTTATAGAGGTGGCCAGGATTAGAGCTCTGTGTGTATTAGATGAAAGCTGATAATAGTCTTAATTTGTCTTATGTTTTATGCCTGAGTTTTGCCCTTGATGGATCTATGGATCGTAATAAAGTGATGATGAAGGTTTAGTATCCCCTCCTTCTTTTTGAGGCTAAAGAATAGGGTGGTGGCAGCAAAGGAGTGTTTCAGAAATAGAAGTCACAGAGGCTGCTGACGCCACACCCACCTTCCTAGCCTGCGACGCCCAATCCAGGAATTGCAGCCATGATGTGCCTCCCCTCTCTCCCCCTCTGGCCTGTGTAAGAAAGTTGTTTGCCTATTTCCCATGTGGGGGTCAAAAAACAGCATTTGTGACCCTATACAAGGCATATACTGCACGAATGAGATTAATTACCCTCCTCAGTCAGCGGAACTCAAGTAGAGAGACAAAAAGTTTGTTTTTCAAAAAGAAAATTTAAGGGGGTGCGGAGCTTAGGAAACATCATTTGTGTTTTAAAATAAACTTAAAAAAATGAAATATGTGACCAATGCAGGGCTAAACTAATGAATTGAATTTTTTGTTTGGTCCTTAACATTTATTTTGGCAAACTGAGGACAGTAAGCTTTGAAAGATGGCTTGCAAAACTTTGGATGGCCGTATTCAGTCAAGTTTATTGCTTTTGGCCAATGGCCTTTGCATAAAACGAACAACACAACAACAGTACAATCAGCAACAAATATGGAAAGACAAACAATTTACAGAAGTTAAACATATGCATGCATGTAGACATAATTCATATAACACTTGATATACAAAATTTAAAAATATAAAATCGTCTAAAAGTGTGTGTCATCGTTGATCTATAAGTGCTATGATGTAACTCAGATATGGTAAAACGCAATCATCTCCTTTACAATTGATGGCTCTCTCTGCTATGTATTTCTTTCTGATCTTTTTGGCAGCTGTGGCAAACAGCTACACGCCAAGTCACATATTTATCCATATCCACTAGGAGGTAAAAAATCACATCCAATGGGCTCTGGGAAGGACAATTTTCGATCAAGGGTGTCACAAATCGTTCCCTTGGGTCATTGTATAGTGGACAGTGCAAATCATAATGGACAAGGTCCTCTGGCTCAGGGCGACCACAACTGCAAGTACGCTCATTTATTGGGACGCCCCTGTGTCTCCCGTCTCTATAGGCAGTATCCATCATATTTTTTAGCCTTAACTCTCTGAAAGATTTCCCAAGTTGTACAAATGTTAAATTGTTAAAGTAATCGGCACATTCACAAGCCTCTTTGAGTTTAAAATATAATGGCGTGCATGGGGATATATAAGCAGAGTTTAGGTCCTTTTGAGTGACAACCTTCCTAATAATTCTCTTGATAGTGGTTTTCTGTATATCTGGTGGGAAGCTTTCAAGCTCAGTCAGTCAAAACCCATATTTGATGGTAAGTTGAGCAGCATGATGTACCTAATTTTTAATTGGTAATCCATTACATAATTCTATCAAACACTTTTTGGGTAGCCTAGTATTATCCACCTGTTGTACCTTAAACCAATAACATATTATTCTTTTATCTATTTGGCTCTCTATACTCAGTACACATTTTTCTAACCTAATCATAGCAGACAATACATCTTTAGGCAAGCCTAGCAAGGCTCTCCAAAAGTAGTTCTGAGGGGGTTCTAAGCCTAACACCTTTGAGGTGCCCCAAACCTCTGCCCCAAAAAGGATTTGTTCCATTGTTTTGGCTTTGTAAAGAGTTAAGGCAGGGTTTACTAAATTTCCTCCTTTAGAGGCACCAAACTTCAGAATCGCCTTAGCTGATCTAAAGGCTTGCATTTTAATGCTTGACAATAGTTCTTTCTAGGAGGATGTTTCGAATGGACCAATCCCAAGTATTTGAATGTTTTCACTTGATTTATAATATATCCATCCAGATGCCAGACATGCTTTTTAGGGCACTTCCTGCGTCTTAGCGTAATTTACGGTCAAGGCATTTCTCTTTCAGTATGAAGCAAGCTTCGCAAGAAGCCGTCTTAGTCCCACCTGGGTTCTAGATACAAGTACTAGGTCGTCAGCATACATTAATAACGAGAGGTTTTGATCGAGAATTGTAACAGGGGCAAACTGTAGACCATCCAGTTCCTTTACCATATCATTAATGTAGAAGTTAAACAGAAAAGGTGCCAAAATGCACCCCTGCTTAACTCCAACAAAAGTGTTTATTTTGGGGGTTAGGTGGCCTGCCAGATCAACTTTGACTTGCACTGATGTATCAGTATACAACATTTTGATAAGGAATAATAAACGGCGGTCTATATTTGTCATTTCCAATTTCTGCCATAATAAATGTCTAGAAACTGTCGAATGCTTGCTGACTTCAGATCAATGAAGTTGACATACAACTTTTGCTTCATATTATGAACATATTTACACATCAGAAAGTTCATCACAAAACACAAGTCGACTGTAGACTTCCCTCTTTGAAATCCGGCTTGTACCTCAGAAAACAGTTGTTGCCTGTCTGCCCATTCTTCTAACTTTTCAAGGAGAAGCCTAGCATATAATTTGGAAGAAATATCCAGAAGGCTAATGGGCCTATAATTAGCTGGATCTTTCTTATCTCCCTTTTTATATATGGGTGTGATAATGCTCAACTTCCATCCCTCTGGTACCTGGCCAGTAAGGTTTATGTGAGTAAACAGTTTTGCAAGAATAGGTATCCAGTACCCTGATGTCACCTTATAAAGTTCCGTGGGGATCATGTCTTCTCCAGGAGCGTTGTTAGCTGTCTGTCTAGCAATGGTCCCTTTGATCTGATTCAAGGTGACATCTGACCATTCAGAGAAGTCTAATGACATGGCATGATGGACTTGTGAGGACATGCCAGTTTGAGGGCCATATATTTCATTAAAATATTTCTCCCACTCCTTTCCTTGCACTGATGCTTCTAGTGAATGACTTCTCGTTCTAGTACCTTGAATAATCAAGTGCCAGAGTTTCTGAGAATCCTTTTGGGTTGCTGCATCTCCTAATTCTTTCCACTGTAACTCATGATATCTTTGTTGCTTTTCTTTAAGAAAAGTTTTATAATTATATCGTAATTGAGTTATGTGTATCTGAGGCACAGGGTTTTTCTCGACTCTCCTTGTCTTCAATTCCATTATTATTATTATTATTATTATTATTATTATTATTATTATTATTATATTTATTTGTATCCCGCCTTTTGCCCAATGCTGGGCCTCAAGGCGGCCTTACAAAGTTTAAAATATACATGGGGGGGGGGAGGGAAACAAAACCATAAACAATTAAAAAATGCACAACAAAATTATAAGACATTAACATAGATGGAGGGCTGGATTATTCTCCAAAGGCCTGCTTGAACAAAAAAGTTTTAGCCTGCTTCCGAAAGCCCATCAAGGAGGGAGCCAGCCTAGTCCCCAGGAAGAGAGTTCCAGAGCACCGGAGCAACCACCGAGAAGGCCCTCTCCCATGTTCCCACCAAGCGTGCCTGTGAAGAAGGTGGGACTGAAAGAAGGGCCTCTCCAGAAGATCTCAAAGCACGGGCAGGCTCATAAGGGAGAATACGTTCTTTCAAATAACCTGGACACGAACCATATAGAGCTTTATAGGTCATAACCAGCACTTTGAATTGTTCCCGGAAACAGACTGGAAGCCAGTGGAGCTGTTTTAACAGGGGAGTTGTCTGCTCCCTGTAACCAGCCCCGGTCAACAATCTGGCTGCAGCTCTTTGAACCAGCTGGAGTTTCCGAACACTCTTCAAAGGCAGCCCCACGTAGAGCACGTTACAGTAATCCAATCGGGATGTAACTAAGGCATGTGTCACAGTGGCCAGGTCTAACATCTCTAGGAACGGGCGCAGCTGGCGCACTAGCTTTAACTGTGCAAATGAACTCCTGGCCACCGCCGAAACCTGGGTATCCAGGCTCAGGGCTGAATCCAGAAGTACACCCAAGCTGCGGACCTGCATCTTCAGGGGGAGTGTAACCCCATCCAACACAAGCTGAATCCCTATTCCCTGATCTGCCTTTCGACTGACCAGGAGCACCTCTGTCTTATCTGGATTAAGCTTCAATTTGTTCGCCCTCATCCAATCCATTACTGCCAACAAACAGTGGTTTAGCACAGAAACTGCTTCCTTGGAATTGGGTGGAAAGGAGTAGTAGAGTTGGGTGTCATCAGCGTACTGGTGGCACCACACCCCACAACTCTGGATAACCTCTCCCAACGGTTTCATGTATATGTTAAATAGCATGGGAGACAAAACAGAGCCCTGAGGGACTCCAATGGCCAAGGAGTCGAACAGGAGTCCCCCAGTACCACCTTCTGGGTCCGTCTATCCAGGAAGGAATGGAGCCACTGTAAAACAGTGCCTCCAAGACCCATCCCAGCAAGGCGGCCCAGAAGGATACCATGGTCGATGGTATCGAACGCCGCTGAGAGGTCCAGCAGAACCAGCAGGGACACACTCCCCCTGTCCAGTTCCCGGCGAAGATCATCCACCAAGGCGACCAAAGCTGTTTCTGTCCCATAACCAGGCCTGAAGCCAGATTGAAATGGATCTAGATAATCCGTCTCATCCAGGAATCCCTGGAGTTGGGAGGCCACCACACGCTCCAATACCTTGCCCAAAAATGGGATGTTGGAGACTGGCCGGTAGTTATCCAATACAGTGGGGGCCAAGGAGGGCTTTTTCAGTGTGGGTCTTACCACTGCCTCCTTCAAACAGGCTGGGACCCTTCCTTGGCGAAGGGAGGCATTGACCACTCCACTTACCCACTCAGCCAGTCCCCCTCTGGCAGCTTTTATAAGCCAGGAAGGGCAAGGATCTAGTATACACGTGGTGGCTCTCACCAATCCAAGGACCCTGTCCACATCATCGGACTGTGCAAATTGAAAGGTATCCAATAATACTGGACAAGCAGGTGCCAAAGTTACATCCACTGGATCTGCATCAACAATAGCATCCAAGTCAGAGCGGATCCGAGCGATTTTGTCTGCAAAGTGCTGGGCAAATTGGTCACAACAGGCTGTTGAAAGGTCTGAAATCACTTTTTGGGGGCCAGAGTGTAGAAGGCCCCTGACCACCCGAAACAGCTCTGCTGGACAGCTCATTGCAGACGAAATAGTGCCAGAGAAAAAAAGTTCTTTCGCTGCCCGAATTGCCACAGAGTAGGCCTTCAAATAGGCTCTAGCCTGTGTTCGATCAGATTCACTCCGAGTTTTCCGCCAACGTCGCTCTAGCCTCCGTCTCACTCGTTTCATTGCTGCCAGCTCACTGGAAAACCAGGGGGATGGTGTGGCTCCACAACGTGAGAGAGGGCGCTCAGGAGCAATCGTGTCCACTGCTGTGGGGACTCCAACACCAAATCCGAGACTATCCCGGCTAGCTCAGGAAGGGAGACTGTTGAACAGCGGGGTGGACGGTACACCAACAGAATCCCTATTCTATCCCGGGCATCCACCTTCAGATACACACATTCGAACCCTGCAGACTGTGGGACAGGGCACCTGGTCAGGGGGATGGAATCCCGATAGACCACTGCCACTCCACCTCCCCGCCCTCCAGGCCTTGCTTGCTGCTCGACAGAGAACCCTGGTGGGCAAAGCTGAGAGAGATTAACTCCCCCAGCTTCATCCAACCAGGTCTCTGTGACACAGGCCAGGTCGGCATGCTCATCCAGGATCAAGTCCTGGATAGCAGTTGTTTTCCCATTAACCGACCTGGCGTTCACCAGCAGCAATTTCAACCCGGGCGGTCTGTTGCCAGGGCCATCCAAATTATTTGAATTGGGGGGAAGTTTGGGGACAACCAACACCCTGTCATTGCACTCTCTTTTATGACAGTGCAGCTGTCTCCCCGCCCCGTATCTCCCTCTGCCCTGTATAACTGTGATGGCTGCTCCCAGACTCCCATCATCTCCTCCACTCCCAGGAAAGCAGATGTTCATGACAGGCTGGCAGAACCCTCACACGACTAAACGGAAGCAGGCCGAAAGTGGGGGGGGGGGGGGAGGAGAAAAGAAAAGAAACAAAACAAACAAGGGGACAGGCCCTCGCCCTTGTGTACTGTCCTGAAGTGGCTTCCCCAAATTGGCAAACCCCTTTGGAGTCCCCCCCCAGCGGTGAGCCCACCCCCAAAGGCGCCTGCCTCTTAAGCTCCCAGTCCCCCAAAGATGTTGCAGCTGGGGGTGAGATGTTTCTTTGCTGGGAGCCTGAGTCTGCTTAAGACTAAAACTAAGCACCTTGGCTAGTTTTTGTCGGGGTATTGATTGATTTTCCAGAGTGCGTGCTGACTGCGAAGTACTGGAAGCACACTGGTTGCTAGCTTTTAAGTCTTACTTGAGTAGGGTGACCATATTTGGGAAACCAAAAAAGAGGACACCTAGTGTGTGTGGGGAAGCAGCTTTCTGAGTCCTGCAGAAAGTACGTTATTCCCCCGCCACCTTAAAGAACCCGATTGGAGTGGAGGAGGGGAAAGGATTTCATTCTGCACTACCACCATCCACTCCAATTGGGGCCTTTTCTATAATGTCCACGAATGACCCACTTTCCCCTTTAAGACCTCAATTTGAGCTCAGGGTGGGGGAATGATGTGCCTCAAGAAAGCATGTCATTCCCTCCTGCCATGCTAACGGCAGCCTTAAAGAGGAAGGTGTGTCATTCCAGGACATTATTGAAAATTATAGAAAATCCCCCCTGACACAATGGAAAGAACAAAAACCAGGACAAATCCGGGGAAATCCTGACAGTTGGTCACCCTAACTTGAGGAATAAATCAAGTACTCATGTCTGCTTTATCAGTAAGAAACTTTTACTGACAATAGATAATTTCTTTACAAAATGGTCATAGAGTATTTACAGCTTCTTCACCAAACAAAATAATAACGGTAACAACCTGACAGCAACCTAACAAAAACCTGACAATAAAACCTGACAACAAGATATCTTTAAACATGGACATCTTAAATACATTTTCCCCTTGGCTCGATTAACCAATTATCTCTTTTACAAGTCTTGCACGTAGACCAGAAAACTGCCATGCTCCGGTTTGGACTCCTGCTGGCCGAGACAATTTTGCCAAGCACACATTTAACTCCTTAAAGTCCTTTTCTTTCTTCTGTGGATAAAAATATCCCCAACACCCTTTCATTTTTTAACTACAGAAATAAAAATTTACATTTCATTACATTTCACCTGTAACAATGCATTTTACATGTTTACAATAATCCCAACATTGTAATCATTTCTCTGTGTTTTAAATTTCCCAAAGGCTTTGTGAATATGTCAGCTTCGTTCCTGCTTGATTCACAATACTCTAAATGAATTATACCTCTGTCTAGATGTTCTTTCACATTATAATACTTGATTGCTATATGCTTAGACCTGGACTTTAGAATTCCTGAAACAACTAACACAATACAAGACTGTGAATCTGCCTTTAAACTAACTGGCAGAGACACCTCGATCTTTAGATCTGATAACAATTGCGTGAACCATGTTATTTCTCCACACAGGTCAGACATAGCCCCAAACTCTGCTTCACAGGTAGAAGTTGCCACGAAACTTTGCTTTCTGGACTTCCAAAAAATAATGGAGTCACCAAATTTTATTACCATTCCACTTATTGATTTCCTATCTTTTATACAACTTCCCCAATCCGCATCAGAGTAACAGTGTAATTCTGTACTGTCTGTGGCAGACAGACATAACTTGAGGTCTTGTGTTGCTTTTAAGTACCTCAAAACTCTTTTTGCTCCTTGCCAGGCAGCAATTGTTGGATTGGACACCTGTTGACAAGATATTTACAGAATAAGCAATATCAGGTCGTGACCACTGACTAAGATACAGGAAACTGCCAATTAACGATTGGTAAAGCTCTGGAGATTCAAACTTTTCTTCACCCAGGCACTGTTGAAAACCTGGTGCCATGGGGCTTTGGATTCCTTTGCATTCTGTCATCCTGTAATCTTCCAGCAAATTTAAAACTTTCTGTTTCTGGCTTATTAGGTAATTTCCATTGGAAACTTTTTCTACCACTACACCAAGGGTAGAGGTAACAGTTTTTACCTCTATCCCCAACAGTTTTTTCTTGCTCTTTTGACAGTCCTCGTCAAACCATGTCTGGCTCATGGACCTAGGTTTCTAAAGCATGCTGGTTGTGGTCATTAAAGGTCGTATTTGTGTAATTAAGGTCTCGTAGGGATGAATCAATGTAGCATGGCCCCTCAAATTCCTTACAGCTTGGAACATGGAGAGCATCTTGCAATATATATTTTTAGGCATCCTGTTGGGTATTTATAAAATGGATGCGTTGGGTTGTCTTCATGACCAGTAGTGGCTATTAGTGCCTGTTGGTGAAAACCAGCCCGGGGAGGCCCATGTGCAACCTCCTACAGTGAGAAGGACTGGTTCCACTAGTGCTAGAGCACAGGATGAGCCCCAGGGAGTGTCCCAAGTTAAACCCCTGACAGGTGGAGATGGCACCCACCCCAGCCTGCCTCAAAATGCTGGGGGCCGCATCCTTCCCCCTGACCCTGCCACTTCCCTCATTGGCTGTGTGACCCCAAAGGCTGTGACTGATCGGTTCAGCTCTTCAAACTTCAAAAGATACTTCCATTTAGAACGGCCCGCTTGCAGCCCCACTTTCCTTTGCTAGAAACCTGGCAGGAGAGGGGGAGGAACTCACACCACATCGCCCTGTGCCACCAACCCCCTACCACTGGGGGAGGAGGGGAAGGGAGGGGGAATGAACCCCCCAAGTACTTTACTTGGAGCCCTTCAGATCTGGAGGTGCCTCTTTCTACCATTTAGCAGCAACAAGGAAGGATCAATGCTACCACCAAGGCTAGGGAGGGAAGCTGGCTGGTCATTAGGGATAACAAAAGTTCTGTTATTCCTCTTTATCATGCATTCCGTGTCATGTTGTTGTCAGCACAGAAATGTAGGATTTGTCAATTGGACACGCACTGAATATCTACCCCCCCCCCCCCAGTCTTCTCTCAAATCACTCTTACTGTCAAAACGGATCATGTCACTTGGCAGTTGCAGAAGTTGCGCACGGGCAGCTTCCAAGTGATGCAGTAGATGTGCCTTTGATAGTCTATCTGGTCCATCTCCTGCCAGCTGCTCTTCAGTGGTGACTCTGCTGATGCTGCCGCCATGATTCTTTCAAGCATGGAGGGAGCAAGTAGCCAGAGACACTCTTGGCCTGACAATAATAAAGACATGACACCCAAGGAAAAGAGTTCAGGAGGGAAGAGGGAAAAGAGAGAGGAGAGAGAGAAAAATGAAGTAGACCGGCAACAGGGCTGATGGGATTGTCCTGCTCCCGAAGGAGGGGAGTCCAACTGGAGCAGGCCCTGATGTTTCCTCCCCCTGCTGCTGTCCCCTTGCTTTTTCTTCTTCCCCACAGGGCCAAGATGACAGTTTGCCCTGTGGGGGTGGGAAGTCCAGCTGGAGCAGGCCCAAATTAATAAAGGCACATCCATTTCTATAAAATGAGTGTTTTCTAATTTTGTTTAGATGCAACTTTATAAAAGCTATTATAATTTAAATAGAAATACAGGGTATCTCACCATGGTGGGGAAAGCCTGCAACCAGACGACAACCCCAGCAACAGAAGCAGAACATTAAGAAAAGTTCCGATTCCAAGTGAACGAAGGTCAGGCAGAGCATCTTAGGCTGCCCCACATGGCAATGTCAGAGGAGGAAGGGCCCGGGGTGTGGCCAGCAGTGCACAGCACACCCACACCCACACCCTTTGTGACCTCATGTGTGCTGAGCATTGTGTCAGGAGGATTATAATCTCATCTGAAGGAGCTCTAGCTCTGAAGGGTTGCTGTCTGGGCCATTTATTGCTGGTTATTAAGTAATAATGCAGAGATCTCGCAAGATGATTTCCAGAGGGATAACCCTGTTAGGCCAGATGCCAAAGGGGACAGGGCTGCTGCACCTTTAACTCTTGTGTTCAAGAGACCATTTTGGCCCCTGCAACTACACCTGCTGAAGTTCTCTCTTCCGCTATAAAAATGTTTTAAATAAATAAATACATAAGGGCTGAGGGGCAGATTTGAACTCTTACTGCTAGAAACTAAGGCATTTTAACCTTTTAGGATGGTGTGCGGGTGCACAAAAACCAGGAAAATAGAAAAAGGTGGTTGAGATGCCTCCCCACCATGAAATCCCTGAGTGTAGGATTTGGCCCCAGGCCTCTGGCTTGGACTTGCTGGTGAACAGCTGATCAATGATTGAGTTTTATATTGATATGATGCCTTTTAAACGATCTAGAATGCTGTATCATGAACCATAAAATCATAATCTAAAACATGGCAAGACAACTAAAATAATTGCAGCAGCTGAGAACAAAACAATACTGGTGGAGGAAAATAAGATAAAAACATATAACAGTAAAGTGGTAGATCCCCCCTTTATGGAATTCATAAAAAAGCATGAGATTTTACTTTTTCAAGAGACATGGGCCAGGGAGGATCTATCCATAAATGGCTTTGCCTCCTACTCTTTAGATGCAACTCCTAGTAACAAAGGTGGGCGGCCCAAAGGAGGACTGGGTATTCTAATAGCTACAAGCATCAGGGCCTCCCTATCTAGATTGGAGCCCCTGACTTATTTGGCCACCGCGTTGATTTTAAAGTTTAATTCATTTAATTTACTAGTAATTAATGTATATATGCCACCACATAGGGAAAAGCAATTGGTTAAAGAAGATTGGTTAAAATTGGAGAAGTATATCAATAAGCTGACAGATTTGTATCCTGAAGCCTCGGTGATCTTGGCGGGTGATCTTAATGCTCGAACTAGTCAGAATGATGCTGCCTTGTATGCCCATTTCCATGAACACCAACCTGCAACAGAGGAGGCCCACCCCCAGCCTGATAGGCAATCTAAGGATAAGGGTTGCAATTACGCCGGCTTATGCCTTATGAAAATGATAAATAGACTTGATTTAGTCATTTTGAATGGCGGTGTAAAGGGTAATATGAATGGGGAATTTACCTTCCTGTCAAGTTTGGGTGCATCAACGATTGATTATATCATAGTCTCTTATAATTTGTTAAATAAGGTGACTGGGCTTAAGGTGGGTAACCGTGTTGAGAGTGACCATCTACCCTTAATGCTATCCCTAAACCTGAGAAACCTTAATGTGCACACTGAACACAGTTTTCCAATGACTGAAGAGGCAGAAATAAGATCCTCACGGATTAGGTGGTCTGCCAAACTAGACAAAGCAACATCTGAGATGTAATACTCGGATTGCATTCTCCACCTTAGAGATGTTCTACTAAATGCAGTATCCCCCGAAAAAGCAGTATCATTATACCAAATATTGATCTCCTCCCTTCAAAATTGCTTGAAGCATAAAAAGGGTAAACAACAACTCTCCTTGCCCAATAAATCTAAAAAGTGGTTTGACCAAGACTGCATTGCTTTAAAACACCTCTTAGTTAAAAAATACAGGCAGTACAGGGAACAGAATCTTCCAGTACTTCCTAAGGAATGGTTTGAGCACAAAAGGAGATATAAAGCTCTGATTAAAGATAAAAAGAAGCAAGCCCAAAAGGAAGCATGGCAGAGTTTAATAGATGCATCGAGGGCGGGTGATTCAGCCACCTTTTGGAAAGTTATTTCGAGGGGTTGGCCAAATATAACAGCTAGACCGGAGTATCTTATCCCTGCTAAAGTTTGGGAATCCCATTTCTATACTATGTATGCAAGTGGGCAAGTTTCCCAACAGTTTCCAAGAGCTCTAATTAATAGTGCTCCCGAGTGGCCCCCTGTATCTGTTTCTGAAATAAATAACCTTATCCTGAAACTTAAACAGGGTAAAGCACCAGGTGGAGACAACATCCCTCCAGAACTACTTAAAGCCAATAAAGAGTGGTGGGCGCCAGTTTTGACAGCCCTATTCACTTACATCGATCGTTCAGCTTGCATCCCAGAAGATTGGGGACTTGCAATTATCATCCCAATATACAAAAAAGGGAAAAGATCGGACCCTGCAAAATACAGACCCATCAGCCTTTTAAGTATAATCAGTAAATTGTATGCCAGCCATCTTCATGAAAAACTAGTTATGTGGCTGGATCAAGAAAACATTCTAGAAGACGAACAGGCAGGATTTAGGTCTGGGCGATCTACTATTGACCAAGGCTTGGTTCTCCAACACCTGGTTGAAAAATATGCATCAAAAGCTAGAGGAGCTCTCTATGCAGCCTTTATTGATTTCAAATCGGCCTTTGACCTAATTTCAAGAGAGAGGTTATGGGAAAAATTTGCAGATACAAATATTGATAGACATCTCTTAACTCTCATACGCTGCTTATATGAGAACACTTATCTTCGGATAAGTTGCGATCGGGTGGGACACCTAACTGATCAAATCCCAACTTTTAATGGAGTAAAGCAAGGCTGTATACTTGCACCTACTCTTTTTAATTTCTATATCAATTCATTAGTTAAAAGTGTGAGGGAAGTATGTTCCCATCTCCCAAAATTGGCAAATAAGCCCTTGTCAGTACTTCTATATGCTGACGATGCTGTGCTGCTTTCCTTAACAAGTGTAGGACTAAGACGTCTTTTAAAAGCGTTAGATCTCTATTGTAAAAATGAATTACTGTTGATTAACCATCTTAAATCTAAGGTTATGGTTTTTTCCAGAAGAAGGTTAAAGCATAAATGGCAGATTAACAACCATCCCATTGAACAAGTTTTATCCTTTAGATACTTGGGTATAACATTTCATTCTTCTGGCTTATGGAGTTTGCAAACTAAAAATGCAATTGAGAATGCACAGAGAAGCATCAAGGCTCTCCTCTGCTTTTTCTATACGAAAGGAGGCCAATATATTCCCTCAGCCATTCAAGTTTTCAAGGCGAAGGCCATCTCCCAGATGTTATATGGATCACAGTTGTGCGCATACAAAAATTTTGCACCCTTTGAAGTCACTCAGACTAAATTTTTGCATTCAGTTTTGGGAGTCCCAAGTGGTGTTCCAAATGTAATTGTCCGTTTAGAGACAGGGCAAATTTCTATTGAGGCCCGTATATGGATCCTTAGGATTCATTACTGGCTGAAGCTGATTTTCTCCCCAGTGGGCCTGGCCCCACTGACATTAATTGATACATTCCAGACAAAATGGAAAACTACACTATATGAAAAACAGAGTTCTAGGCTTCTCACCAAATGCCCTAGTTGCTCTTGGTTTTGAAAAAGCTAAAATGACAATTCAACAACGTATTTGGGATATAGAATTGCAAAATCATTTGAGTTTGGCTTCAAGGTATCCTGAATTTAGAGATAATGGGAGGATATTTGCTTATGCAAAATATCTGGTGGACTTGAATATTCCTAAATTCAGGAAAGCTTTCACTCTGGCCAGGTTTAATGTTCTACCTTCAGCCCTTTTGGATGGAAGGTTTGGAAATGTACCCTACCAAGAACGGGTATATCCCTGTGAGATGGGTAAAGTGGAAACAGTAGGCCATGTTCTGCTGTATTGTTCCTTTTATCAAGATCTACGCCAAACATTTATAACCTCTATCCTGCAGCGAATTCCCGGTAGATCAGATGAATATTACATAAAACATCTTCTATCGGATCAGAATCCTCAGATTACTCTAAAAGTGGCCAGTTTTTGTGCGGCTGCCATAAGCCAACGGAAATTAATGTTGAAGAATTTTATTGCACCTTAGACTAAGGCTGAGACTGCCACGTTTTATGGATTTTATGTATGTATTTTATTGTATATTGGGGGTTTTATGGATTTTATGTATGTATTTTATTGCATATTGGGGTTTTTAATATTATTGTGATGATGTTTTCTGTTGTGCTGGTCTATGACCGAAATAAACAAACTTTGACTTTGAAGATAAAAACATATAAACCTAGTTGGCAAAATAAAAAGTTGGTAAACTATCTCCAGCAGTCAAAAACGAGAAGCAATCAAATATCAAATCTAAATATTATTTAAAAGCAGTATGGAATAAACAAGGTTTTAAAACTTTTTTTTTTAAGTCAATGGATATGCCACATGCGTACCTGTCTCAGAGAGCATTCCTGTCTCTAAGCCTGTCAGTTTAATGATTCAGTTGTGTGCATAACTGCTGGGAAGGGCAGATGAGCACTGGGGTCACGCATAGGAGGCCCAAGTCCTGTTCTACGCACGTGCAGCAGATGAGAGCTTCATGTTCTTTCGAACAGACTAGCTAAATCTTTGGTTGCAAAGGTCTAGATGTGGCGTTACACCCCACAAGTCAGTTCCCAAATGTATGTATGTTGTTTGTAAGTCTGTGGTGCTTAGAATGTTAGCCTGAGTGGGGGGAGTTAGAATGTCTGAGGAGGGGGAAGGAGCGATATATAAGGGAAGGACTGAGGGGATTGAGGGGACTTTTTAGATACTCTTAGAGTTTTTAGCTCTCTGTGCTTTAGCTCTCTGTGTTTAGAGTACTTAAGTTCTGGAGAATTTGAGGTTCAGTGTAGAGAGTGGTGTCTTTGGAGTGTGGTGTGCACATAACAGATGTATATTAAACAATACTGATAATAAAGAAAGCTCAAGAGTGATTGTGTGAGAGAAAGGAAAGTGCGTATGTGAATGGGTGAAAGGATTGGATGAAAGGTTTCGAAATGTTTTAATTTGAAACAAAGCTTGTGAACTTTTAAAAATAAATTTTAATTATTATGTTTTTCACTACCCCAAAAATCCCACATGTCTGTTTGGCATTTATCATCTGAAGTTTATACATTTAGCACCCACTCTGACAATAATTCACCTCAGCACATATAATTATTTTATATATTATTTTATATAATTATTTTATCATTGAAATCCTTCTCCATTTAACCCCTTTCTCCACATAGTTTGGAGAAAGGCGGTGTTTGTCCCTCGCCTCAGGCATATCAAGCGGTGGTGCTTGGCTTCAGCAGGGAGTAGCCACGGCCAGGCCTGATGTTCAGAGCCTGTGTCGTGGCACTAGTGTCTGATTAAAAGCTATTTCTTATAAAGGAAAGGCTAATTATAGGCTTTTATATTTTACATTATATGCTTTTAGACGCCAGGTGAAGACCTTTTTATTCTCTCAGCATTTTTACAGTCTATAAATAAATTTTAACTTGGTGTTTTAAATTTGTAATTTTGCATTGCTGCTGTTTTATCTGGTTGAGCTTTTATATTGTATTTTATATTATGGTTTTATACTGTTGTTTTATACTTTGAATGTTTTTAATTTTCGTGAACTGCCCAGAGAGCTCCGGCTATTGGGTGGTATAGAAATATAATAAATAAATAAACAAACAAACAAACAATTTACTTAAATTCTCAGCACTTTCTAGACAAGCTTGTCAGCCTATTATTCACTTGGGAGCCACATTCCTACGGTGGGTGGAGCCAAATGCAAATGAGGTGGAGCCGAAATAGGCAAAAATATAAACCCTAAACCACCAGCACATTTTCCTTAATGCTCTTACTGCCCAACACTAAGCATTAGGAGAGGCATTTGTAAACTCTTAGAATAGGGTGGAAAATGTGCAAACTCCACCCTGAATGAAAGCGCCCTGGCGATCCAGGGAGGGCTAGACGGAGACCCAGGGCAGGATGGATTTGGCCTACGGGCTCAGGCTTCAGCACTCCTGCCCTAGCAGAGAACCCTTCTCCCAGGGCCTGCCTGAGGTCAAGAAGGGACTCCACACATGGTCAGGAGATGCCGCTACGTTCAACAGGAGCCCAGAGCAGACCCAACATGATCCCAGCTGTTGTTGCCAAGGAGCTGAATGCCACATTTCAGGGGTGCTGCAGTTCGCAGCCAACCTCCTCAGCCTTCCCTGTACTCACAAAGAGGGAGGGGAGGCGAAAAAAGGGGCTGGGTCTTCAGGATGATTTGGGTCTCACAAGCACACCCTCCTGGGGCTCAGACACACTCTGCGTTGTGTCACAGTCTTACCGTGGCAATATTATGGCAGTTCTGCCGGAATAAAGAAGGCACAGGAGGGCAGAAGTGGAGGAGCAAGTGTGCCTTTCTAATGGCCTCTGGTCCCCAGGGAGTATCCCACACAATCTCTGCAATGTAAAAGATCAGCGGTCCCCAACCTTTTTGGCACCAGGGACCGGTTTCATGGAAGACAATTTTTCCATGGACTAGGGGGCGGGGTTTGAGAGGATGGTTTTGGGATGATTCAAGCACATTACATTTATTGTGCACTTTATTTCTATTATTATTACCTTTGAAAAGGGAAGCTGGGCCCCCCTCTTGCCTTCGTTCCATTCTCTTCACCCCCGCCTCACCCCGACGCTTCCCCAGAGGTGTGGAGGAATCGAGAGGCAGAGCATCCACACAAAAACAACAGCCCACCACAACCCATGCAGGCTGGTGGCTCCAATTTTGGTGGGGCTGTGAACCCATCCTGGGTTTCAGTTAGAACCAGCCAGAATGCTGAAGGCATTATTATTGCATTTATATCCCACCTTTTTTCCTGCAAGTAACTCAAGGTGGCAAACATAATCCTCCTCCTCTCCACTTTATCCTCACAACAACAACCCTGAGAGGTGGGTTAGGCTGAGAGTCTGTAACTGGCCCAAAGTCACCCAGTGGGTTTCAATGGCCAAGTGGGGACTAGAACCTGGATCTCCCAATTTCAGCACCTTGGAGGATGGCTCCTAGAGTTCTGACTGAAACCCAGGGTGGGTTCACAGCCCCACCGAAATCGGAGTCACCAGCCTCCAATGGCTTGCTTCTGAGTCGAACGCGCAGCACGGGATGGCCATAGGTGGGCTCTCGAGGGCCTCACCGGGGGCGCCGGGGCTGCCCAATTCCCCCAGGAGCGACCTAACCCCTTTGCTCCCTGTTTGATCCATCAGAAAGCCTTAAACCGGATCAGCCTTACCCTGCTCATTCCCCTTTACCGGGTTTCCAAGTAGGCCGTGGAGCCCACCCACTCCCGCATCCCTGTAGGCTGGGTGGGCGCCATCTTGCCCACCCAGCTGAATCCTAGCACCAGCTGGCTCAGCCCCATGCTGCCTGCTGGCTGCTGCCTGCCAACATGGCGCCCCTCTTACGTTGACGCTATAGCGCCGGGCCTGCTGGTGAGAACATGGCCTGGTTCCTAACAGGCCATGGACCGGTACCGGTCCGTGGCCCGCAGGTTGGGGACCCCTGGAAAAGATAATATATTGTCTCACTCATTTCATCGCACAGTGAAGGGAGAGATTTGGATTGCCTGTCTACATTTCAAAAGTAATGACTGAAAGAACGGAGGGTTGAAATAGGCCGATCCAAGGTAAGCACATGAAGGGCAGCTTCCGGTAGAGGAATCTGACAGGTCAGGGTAGAGAAAAGACCTAGGGATTCTCTACACAAGGCTTTTATCCTGCGATCAAGATTGGTCACTCATAGAAGTTTGTGGGTCCTTCACATGATGTCGTCAACCTCCAGGTTTCTCCCATGCTTTGTGCCCATTTCCACGGCTTTATTTGTAATGGGATTTTGAGTTATTTTAAAATAGTGATTTAAATCTCAATGTGTAATTATGGGCTAGCGGTATACTAGCACTACCATCTACTGGCTGTATAATGAAATGTAGAGAATTTGCAGATGAAGGAAATCCCTGGGGGTAAATGGGTGAAGTGCGTTTAAAGGGTCCATCTTAATCTTGCAAAGCATCTGGAAGCTGGTACAGTTGTGTGAGAAAAAGCCTGGTGTAGTTTGGCCTGGAAGAACTGGTGGATCCAAGACAGAATCTGGACTCCCCTGGCTTCTCAGATGCAAGTCCTGGTTGCCTGTTGAAACATGGTTCTTTGGGATTGAATGCACACTTCAAGGCTATTTTGCGCTGGACTCTAGAATTATGGGAGGGAGAAAAATGTCTCCCTATCTACATTCCTCACACCTGTCATTTATGAACAAGTTGAAAAGAACTGGTCCCAATACAGATCTCTGTGGGACGCCACTATTTACTTCCCTCCATTGGGAGAATTGACCATTTATTCCTCCTCTGTTTTCTGGACTTTAAGCAGTTGCTGATCCATAAAAGGACCCCTCCCCTTATTACATGACTGCTAAGTTTGCTCAGGAGTCTTTGGTGAAAGACTTTATCAAAAGCCTTTTGGAAGTCCAAGTAAACAATCATAATGTGAAGACAATTTGTACGTAAATCAATTTCTGAACATAATGTTTTTTTAAAATAACATAACTGATAAAATTCAAAATGCTTCAACTATTTGTTTTTTACAACCATAAAGAAAAAATAACTTTTCCATGTGCAACAAATTTAGCTGCAGCAAACTTCACTGTTGATTTTCTTGGCTTTGGCAATTTTGGCATTGATTTTTCATTCTGTCATTGCACTTCTTGAAGAGAAGCCGGCCACTCTGTAGACTGGGAAAACAAAGACATGTTGAAAGCATTGGGGACGCTAAAAAGTGTTATTCTGCCATTCCTGAAATGCTGCTCACCATGGCAGGCTGCCCAACTCCCTGCTCCTTACAGCCATTCTGTCCAACGTCGCCTTCTCTTTCTTACCTTCCCCAAATCCCTCGAAAACCTTCCTCCTTTCCTTTTTCTTCCTCCTTCCTTTTCTCCTTTGCTCTCCCTTCTTCCTCTTCTAACCACTCCCAACTGTCACACCCTTCTATTCCCCTCCTTCATTACCGTGAGAAACCATGTCACAGGTGCGCCCTCCGTCCATGCCCCATTCAAGAGTAGAAGGCGCTCCAAGGTTCGGATGGTGTCCCTGTAAAGAAAGGGAAATGGGGGGGGGGCTCAGTGCTCTGCATGCACAACACCCCCTGCTCAACCCCTGGGATCTCTCAGCCGGGCTGAGAATGACCTCTTCCTGGGGTATTCCTGAAGCTCAGGGTGCTCTTCAGCTTCAAATGAGGCAAAGATCTGCCACAGCAAGCTGAAGAGCAGCTCTGGAAATTGCTCCTTCCCTGCAGGCTTGAAGGCTTCAATGGGGAGGAGATGATGAATTGCCTCAGTTGCCACTTGCTAAAAGAAAGGGAAACAGAGATGTCGCTTGCCTCTTTGTCCTGGATTGGGACACCACACACAGAATGAGGAGGCTTTACTTTCACGGGTTACTTGACAAACTCTATGTAGGGTTCTAAGGACGAGAAATCTGGCTGCAGCAGTCCAAGAAGGGGGCAGCTCTGAGACAGTTCAGATCCTGGAGTGGATGAGGACTTTGGTGGTCCAAGGATAGGTGGACTCCAGCTTCCCTGGCCAGAGACGTCCTGGGAGTGTCTTCATGGAAACAGCCATTTGCTTTGTGCATCAGGGCTGTGAGGCTCATCTATAAGAATCCTACCCACAAGGAGAAAGAGAAGCATCCTTCTTTGGGCACCTGTGCTTCGAGCAGTTCTTGGTTTTCCTATGTCTTTAGCAATGTTGAAAGTGTGGGCCTTGGGCTTTGACAAGTGTGACTCGCGGAACTGGATGTTGCTTTGTCTGCAGCAAAACAGCAAGAACAGAAAGTCAGAATACTTCCCAAGGGAGGGAAGGAACTCATCCATCCCTAGCATAAAGACTGGCCACCTCAAGCCCCCTCCTGGGGGTACTTTACAGACTCTTCAACACAGCCAAGGCAGGCATGAGCATGGAACTTGGGACCCAGAATTGGGGACTTGCTGGAAATTTCGCTCTGTCAAACGGGCTAGAGCAATATCAAGTCTCACAGCCAGCAGCTTGGGGAAGGGGCGGTCAGGCATGGGCTTCGTTGCTTAACTTACATTTCAGCCCATTCCCTACATTTCCAGTAGGCCTTATCTCAATGTAAGTGGACTTCGCAACCTCATATAACCCAATGTGTTCTTTCCTGGCCAAGATCTCGTCTACATATTCCACAGCCCTAGGGATCCAGAATCGGGGGCCGTAGCAGATGAGATGCCTGTGACAGACAGCGGGACTCCTGAATGAAGGCAAGGGCACAAGCCAAAGCAGTGCAAGAGGGAGGGCTGCATGCTCAGACCCGCGCATTGCCTGCTCCTCCACTGTCCTGGGAAAAACAATCTCTCCCTTACTTCATCAAGATGGAGACCCCATTCCAGAACCTCTCAGGACTGCGGAGCTTCTCCCAGAAGGGTGTGTGACCATAAGTCAGGAATCTGGGTGAGGCACCAGGACTGAGTAAAACACGGGAGCCCTTCTTTTTACAAAACTTAAGTATTTATTAGTAACAACCATTAACACACTGTGAATCCCTGAGTTATCTCAACTCCTAAACAGCTGTCCAGCCGTTCCTGCAGGGCCCTGCGTGTTGCCTGGGTAAACTTCTTCTGCCATTCCTGAAATGCTGCTCACCGTGGCAGGCTGCCCAACTCCTTGCTCCTTACAGCCATTCTGTCCAACGTCGCCTTCTCTTACCTTCCCCAAATCCCTCGAAAACCTTCCTCCTTTCCTTTTTCTTCCTCCTCCCTTTTCTCCTTTGCTCTCCCCTCTTCCTCTTCTAACCACTCCCAATTGTCACACCCTTCTATTCTCCTCCTTCCATTACCGTGAGAAACCATGTCACAGGTGCGCCCTCCGTCCATGCCCCATTCAGGAGTAGAAGGCGCTCCAAGGTTCGGATGGTGTCCCTGTAAAGAAAGGGAAATGGGGGGGGCCCTCAGTGCTCTGCATGCACAACATCCCCTGCTCAACCCCTGGGATCTCTCAGGCGGGCTGAGAATGACCTCTTCCTGGAGTATTCCTGAAGCTCAGGCTGCTCTTCAGCTTCAAATGAGGCAAAGATCTGCCACAGCAAGCTGAAGAGCAGCTCTGGAAATTGCTCCTTCCCTGCAGGCTCGAAGGCTTCAATGGGGAGGAGATGATGAATTGCCTCAGTTGCCACTTGCTAAAAGAAAGGGAAACAGAGATGTCGCTTGCCTCTTTGTCCTGGATCGGGACACCACACACAGAATGAGGAGGCTTTACTTTCACGGGTTACTTGACAAACTCTATGTAGGGTTCTAAGGACGAGAAATCTGGCTGCAGCAGTCCAAGAAGGGGGACACCGCACCCAGAATGGGGAGGCTCTGCATGTGTGTGATGGCTACTCTCTGCACCATTCACCCCAAAGCAGGGCTTGTCCCTCCTGGCAATCCCCCTGACACCCCCTGAGGGTTGGGCTTGAGTCTTCCCCAAAGATTCTTTGCTCTGAACTACCCACGAGTTTGGATCCTATTATATTTCACACTGCAAGAATATTTCGCACCGTTTATTGAGAATGAAAACTGAGATGTTTTCGGATCAGTTTTTTCTCCTGCATGAATTCTGCAGGCAATTCTTTGTTTGTTGCCTACCAGAAAGGGGAAACAGGAATGAACCCATCATCCCTGGGTAGGATAGGATGTTGCGGGAAGGGAGCCCCACTTCCACGTTCGCGGGGACATTTGGAACATTTAGAGAGATTTTGGTGACTTTTGAGGGGTGCCAAATTCAGGGTGGGGGCTGGTTTACCAGAGGACTCCTGAAAGCAAGAGCCCAAATTCCATTCAGTCTCACCATCACAGTGCCGCAAGGCAGATACTAGCTGGCAAAGCACAGCTGCTGCTTCCTGGTCACAGCCAACTGCCCTGTCCAGGGCACAGAGGCAGGTGATGATAACCATCCGGCCAAGGAATGGGAAGCTCACAGATAGCTGAGGAAAGGAGACACACATTCATTACTATTAGGGGCAAAGGCCCACCATCGAACACCATCTTTCGGCCTACAACTCCTATCAGTCCTAGCCCGCAGCATTCCTTCTCAGAGTAGGAGTGAAGTGCCCAATAACAATGATGTTATTTGGGGGGGGGCTTGTTATGGGGGAAAGAGGGCTGCTTGCCCGCCGGCGTCCCATTCTTCAGGGGCTGTTTTTGCCCCACCCAGGCCACCAATGAAAAGCTTGGGATGAAGACTTTGATTCAGTTTTGAGTGAAAGAAAGCCTCGTCATTCTTACCCCACTACCTTCAACTCCATCTCCATCTTCCTCAGGAGAGGCTGGACCAAGCAAGGTGTACTGATGGCGCGGAAGACAGCCAGCCAGATCTTTTGACAGTTGCTATGAATGGAAAGACAGGAGGAAGTTTATGACTGGGGGTGGCTGACTTCCCTATAAGTAGAAGGAGCTTTTTGCTCCAGACAAATTCTTCCAAAGCAGCTAATGGAATGAAGCGGAAAATACTAAAATACAGTAGGAGCAGCCTAAAACTGTAACACTTCGAACAAATGACAAGTTCAAAGCCAGCCAAATAAGAAAGAGGTGACAACATCACCAGGGATCTCAAGTGCCAAACTGCCAAAAAAGTTCAGGGGCCCCTGGCGTAGCAGATCTTAAAGCTTGGGGAAGTTGATATGGTGACTGGAGCAGACAGTTCTAATTACTCGGTTCCAACCTGTTTGGAGCTTTGTGAGGCAATATCAGCACTTTGAATCGAGCCTGGATGCAAATAGGCAGTTAATACAACTGATGCTAATAATGGCCTAATCTATACCTGCAGGCCTTCCAGGACTCGGGGGCGGGGGGGGGAGGATCTCGGGCTTTTCAGCTTCTGGGATCATCCCCCAGGTCCAAATGCCATTCGGAGTAAACGGGAAGAAACAACAGTAGGGAGAGAGGTGTGGCGTGAGAGGTTTTGCTGCGGGATAAAATAAAAGCACAACGAGGCGCCTTCACTACAACGTGAAGATTTGACCCTTGTTTCTGGTCCACAAGCTGAATTGCAGTGTCTTTTAGGCACCAGTTAAAGACCTGTCTCTTTCCTCAGACTTTCCTTGACTGATTATGCTACCACTTCGTTAATTGCAGTGTTTTGTTGATATAGTTTAAATGTTTTTAGAAATGCTTTATATACACATTTTGATATATATTTTAATCTTTAATTTGTAAACTGCTTAGGGGATTTTTTGTCTCCCCCTTTTTTAAATAAGAGGTGACTACACAGAAAAGGTGGGGAGCAAATAGTGGCTAGCTAGTGCCCCCAAACAGCTGAGAAAGGCCTCCGTCAGGGCTGGTGAAATCTGCCCCCCTCCCCAAGTGAAGGAGAAATGTCTTGGAAAATAAAGGGTGACCATGTCTCTGAGGTAGATTAGTCCTGTTCCCCACATGGGCCGCTGGTCTTAGCAGAGAATAGGCCTAATTTTCTCCACACATTTATTTTGAACAATGCCCCCCCCCCATGGCGGGGGGAGCACAGATTTCACTGTTTTTATTATTATTATTATTTATTTATATATATAGCACCATCAATGTACATGGTGCTGTACAGAGTAAAACAGTAAATAGCAAGACCCTGCCGCATAGGCTTACATTCTAATAATGTTTTTGTCTTTAGCCTTGAAAATAGTGCAGCAGCCCTGTCCCCTTTGGCATCTGGCCTAACAGGGTTATCCCTCTGGAAATCATCTTGCGAGATCTCTGCATTATTACTTAATAACCAGCAATAAATGGCCCAGACAGCAACCCTTCAGAGCTAGAGCTCCTTCAGATGAGATTATAATCCTCCTGACACAATGCTCAGCACACATGAGGTCACAAAGGGTGTGTGTGTGTGTGTGTGTGCTGTGCACTGCTGGCCACACCCCGGGCCCTTCCTCCTCTGACATTGCAGCCTAAGATGCTCTGCCTGACTTTCGTTCACTTGGAATCGGAACTTTTCTTAATGTTCTGCTTCTGTTGCTGGGGTTGTTGTCTGGTTGCAGGCTTTCCCCACCATGGTGAGATACCCTGTATTTCTATTTAAATTATAATAGCTTTTATAAAGTTGCATCTAAACAAAATTAGAAAACACTCATTTTATAGAAATGGATGTGCCTTTATTAATTTGGGCCTGCTCCAGCTGGACTTCCCACCCCCACAGGGCAAACTGTCATCTTGGCCCTGTGGGGAAGAAGAAAAAGCAAGGGGACAGCAGCAGGCAGAGGACACATCAGGGCCTGCTCCAGTTGGACTCCCCTCCTTCGGGAGCAGGACAATCCCATCAGCCCTGTTGCCGGTCTACTTCATTTCTCTCTCTCTCTTCTCTCTTTTCCCTCTTACCTCCTGAACTCTTTTCCTTGGGTGTCATGTCTTTATTAGACTGTAAGCCTGAGGGCAGGGACTGTCTTTTTTGCTAACTGATTGTAGGCCATTCCAAGAGCCTTTTTTGGCTGAAGAGCGGGGTATAAATATGATAAATGAATAAATAAATTTATTCCTGTTTTTGGTGATGCGGTCCTAAAAACGAGGCACCATTCCTAACTGGTAACTCATAACTCGCCATCCTAGAGGAGACCTTTGAAGGATGGAAGAAGCCTGTTGAGACCTTGAGGCTTGAAGACCATAAAAACTGCCCTGCCACGAGGCTGGGAAGACTTCAGAGCTGGTGAGAGAAGGGAACTGGGGGAGAGGACTGCTCTGCCATCCACAGCAGCCTGCTGCTTGTGCCACTGCCCCGCCCACCTCCCAGTTCCATTGATTGCTGAGTGGAGCCAACTGCCAAGGTCCTCTCCAGCCAATTGGCAGAAGAGTGCTGTCTCCAAGCCTGTTGAGACCTTGAGGCTTGAAGACCATAAGAACTGCCCTGCCACGAGGCGGCGGGCCGCCCCGGTCAGGGCGTCCCCGAAGGGGGCGCCACCAAAGGGGGTGCGCCCCTTCGGGATGCCATGAGGGTGAGGGTGATTCTCTATTTCTCTCTTCCCCTGGGCTGTCAACTCGCTGCTTCTTTGAACCATTACCTCGGTTGTGCGAGAAGAGTTTCCCTGAGTGAGAGCAGGGATCTCATGGGAAATGATATAATTACTTCTTGTGTCCTCCCCACCCTGAGGCAGAGGTTGGGGGCTTCACCAATTATAGCTGCTTCATCTGCCCAACGTGAGAGGCTGTGGTACTTGAAGCAGGAGGCTCCCCTGTGTGGGAGGGGGAGGAGTGTGGCCACACATCAGGCAGTAGTAGAATTAGCAGTTACTAAGAGAGGGAGATTGTGGGGGCGGGGGAAAGCACTTTATCGCTTAGTTGGTAGTAGCCTGATGTCCATCTGTGACCAGTGGCTGGTTACCACAAGTGAGAAATGTGACTGTGTTGTTTGTATGACTGAGTGTGGGTTTGAATGGTGAGTGAGTGCATAGGTGGTGTAGGTAAAGATGTTTTTGGGAAGCCGTGATGCAGGGACACATGGAGGGGGAGCCACTATTCCAGTGATTTGGGGCAGAAGGAGATATGGCAGGAGGAAGGGGTTGCAACATCAGCGTAGAACGGGTTTCAGGTGTCTTCACACTGTTCCCCTTCTACCCTCCTCCTCTAGTTCTCATGTACCTGGTAGCTCATCCACTGAGCCCTCCTTCCTTGTGGTGCTGCTCTTTAATGCCAGGTCGGTCCGCAATAAGACCTCTCTTATTCATGATTTAATCCTGGATGAGAGGGCTGACCTGGCGTGCATTACTGAGACTTGGGTGGGTGAGCTGGGTGGGGTTGATCTGACTCAGCTCTGCCCATCCGGGTACTCAGTGCAGCACCAACATAGATTGGAGGGACGGGGTGGGGGGGTCGCCGTGATTCATAGATCTTCCATCTCTATCACCAGGAAACCACTCCATCTTGGAGCAGGCCTTGAAGGTTTGCATCTGGTGTTGGGCCAGAGAGACAGATTGGGGATGCTGCTGGTATACCGCCCACCCTGCTGCCCGGCATCCTCCCTGACTGAGCTGGCGGAGGCAGTCTCGAGTTTGGTGTTGGAGGAACCCAGGACGGTGGTTCTGGGCGACTTCAACTTTCATGCTGAGGCTGCCTCTGGGGCTCCGGCTCAGGACTTTATGGCCTCCATGACAACCATTGGGCTGTCTCAGTTTGTCATTGGCCCAACACATGAAGCAGGGCATACCCTTGATTTGGTTTTTGCTCCAAGCTGTGAGATGGGTAGTCTGAAGATTGGGGGGGTCCAAGTAACCCCATTGTCATGGTCAGACCATTTCTTGGTGAGATTTGAACTCACGGCGTTACTACCCTCCTGCAAGGGTGAGGGACCCATTCGGATGGTCCGCCCCAGGAGACTGATGGAATCCAATGGATTTCTGAATGCTCTTGGGGATTTTCCAGTGGAGAGAGCTGGTGATCCAGCTGAGGCCCTAGCCTCACTGTGGAATGGTGAGATGCGGAGGGCCATCGACTTGATCGCACCTGAGTGTCCTCTCCGGTCCTGTAGAGCCTGCTCTGCTCCTTGGTATACTAAGGAGTTGCGGTCAATGAAACAGGCTGGACGTCGGCTGGAGCGCAAATGGCGCAAGACTCGAAGCGAAGATGACCGAGCACGCTGTAGAGCGCATAATCATGCCTATTGCATGGCAATGCAGGCAGCAAAGAAGGCTTATTTTGCTGCCTCCATTGCGTCCTCGAGTAGCCATCCAGCAGAGCTCTTCCGGGTGGTCCGGGGGCTGCTAACATCCTCCCCAGCAAATGGGGCCCTGGCTCCGTCAAGGACCCGCTGTGACCTTTTTGCATCACACTTTGAGGACAAGATCGCTTCTCTCCGCAGCGAGCTTGACGTTGTTTTTAGTGCAGCTCCAGTTGAGGTGTCCGATGCCACCATCTGCCCAATTTTGTGGGATCAGTTCCAGTTATTGTGGCCTGATGATGTAGACAAGGTGCTTGCAGCAGTGCGACCGACCACTTGCCCTCTCGATCCCTGTCCCTCCTGGCTTATAAAAGCAAGCCGAGGGGGTCTGACTGGGTGGGTCCAGGGGGTGATAAATGCTTCCCTCCGGGAAGGGGTGGTCCCTGCTGTCCTTAAGGAGGCAGTAGTGCGACCACTCCTGAAGAAGCCCACCCTGGACCCGATGGTATTAGGCAACTACCGCCCAGTTGCTAACACTCCTTTTTTAGGGAAGGTACTTGAGAGGGTTGTGGCGGAGCAACTGCAGGCACTCTTGGAGGATACTGATTATCTAGATCCATTCCAGTCTGGGTTCCGATCTGGTTACGGGACTGAATCAGCCTTGGTCGCCCTGATGGATGACCTTTATCGAGAGAGGGACAGGGGGAATGCAACCCTGTTAATCCTGCTCGATCTCTCGGCAGCTTTTGATACCATTGACCATGGTATCCTCCTGGATCGACTCTGTGGGATGGGCATCGGAGGCACTGTTTTACAGTGGTTCCGGTCCTACCTACGGGGTCGTTTTCAGAGAGTAGCATTGGGTGACCAGTCCTCGGCCTCCTGGCAATTGAGCTATGGAGTGCCGCAGGGCACCATCTTGTCCCCAATGTTATTTAACATCTATATGAAGCCGTTGGGAGCGGTCATTAGGGTATTTGGAGCTAAATGCCATCAATACGCTGATGACACGCAGCTCTATCTCCCTATGACAACTGAATCAGGTGAGGCTGTGCAAGTCCTGGACCAGTGCCTAGACTCAGTAATGGGCTGGATGAGGGCCAATAAACTGAGACTAAATCCTGGCAAGACGGATGCCCTGTGGGTGAGTGGTTCCCAAGTCCGGGAGACAGGCTCATTGCCTGTTCTGGATGGGGTTGCTCTGCCTCTGAAAGAACAGGTTCGTAGTTTGGGGGTACTCTTAGACCCATTTCTGTCGTTGGAGGCTCAAGTAGCCGCCACGGCTCGGAGTGCCTTTTACCATCTTCGGTTGGTTCGCCAACTACGGCCTCTCCTGGACAGGGATAGCTTGACCACAGTGGTACAGGCATTGGTAACCTCAAGATTGGATTACTGCAACGCGTTCTATGTGGGGCTGCCCTTGAAGCTGCTCCGGAAGCTGGAGCTAGTGCAGAATGCTGCAGCTCGGCTGTTGTCTGGAGCTGCCCCTTTCCAGCATGGAACTCCTCTGCTGAGGGAACTGCACTGGCTGCCTATTCGCTACCGGGCCAGGTTGAAGGTTCTTGTACTTGTGTACAAAGCCCTAAACAACTCAGGATACCTGAGAGAGCGCCTTCTCCCTTACCAACCTGCCCCGGTCACTGAGGTCATCCGAGGGCCTGCTCCTGGTGGTTCCACCTAGATCCATCCTCCGATTGGAATCCACCAGGGGAAGAGCCTTCAGTGTGGTGGCGCCCCTCCTGTGGAATTCCCTGCCTCTGGAGGTCAGGCAGGCTCCAACCTTGTACTCCTTTCAGCGCCTCCTGAAAACATCTTTATTCCAAGAAGCCTTTCTTTAACATGCAGCCTTGGATTTCTGTGTTGTTGTTTTTTGCTTCTTTTTAAATTTTGTTTTAACTGTTTTATTCTGTTTTTATTTTCATTTTACCTTGTACACCGCTCCGAAATTTTTTCAATGAGGAGCGGTATAAAAATATTCTAAATAAATAAATAAATAATATTTGTATTATTTTACCCTTATCTCCCAATTCATCATTATCTATGATTTTTCCCCATTCTGTTAAATCTCTTGTACTTTGCCTTATTATCTTTCTAATTCTTATAAATTTACCAATTTGCATCCACCTTGTTTCTAATGGGTGAACAGGTGATATAACCATCTACGTACCTCATTTTATATCATCATCACTGGGCACCCACCTTTGGGGGTGCCCCAGTGATGATGTATAAAAAGCACAGGTAGCAAGAGCTTATTTGGGCTGCTGCTGCTGCTGTGTCACTCCGCTTCTTCACTGCTTTACCTCTGATCTTCTCTGGACCACTGGGCCCAAGGAACTGGGTAACACTGGATCTCTTTAGACTCCTAGACTTTGGGACGTAGAATAATTTCCAAAGTTAGAACTTGGAATTATTTCTGAGGTTGGGTCAGAGTATTTTCTGGACTTCGGACTTTCACTCTGTATTCTACATTTAATTCTTCACATGCCTAGAGGCACTAGGGTAATGCTTTAGCTTAGCTTCTACATTCAAGTAACATGCAGGAGGCAGAAAAGGGAGAGATAACAATATTGTTTAATGTTTTAGTTTAGCTTTAAACCACAAGTAGTATGCAGGAGAGGATAAGGAGGAGTCATAAAAATGCAATAAATAACTAATAACAATGTTAGAAGATCAAATTGTTACACGATTATCTGAATTTGGCAATTCAGCTTTGGCAAATGCAATTCTTTTAGTTAATCTTATATTTCTCTTATATTCTCATTCCCTGTACCTACAAGAAAAAGTTTCTAACACTCACCTAACCACCATTCCACCACTTACTTTTAATTTTGTAGTTTTCTAAAATAAATAGATTCCAATTTACAATTTTGTCTGTGGTGACGCTTGTCTGTTTGGATTAGCTTGGTTTCCCACCAGAGTGTCCAGACCCATTTGGTGCAGGTTCTGAAGTTAAACACAACCAAATTTACATTGGTGCTTTGGCAGGGAAACTAAGCTATTTCCAAGGACAGGGCTGGCAGAGCGAAGCAAAACCAGGCAGGATCTAACTACTGCTTTATAACAGTTTATAATAGTATTGAAATTGTTGGGGCCCAGGACACATTCCATATAACGTTTTCAAACTTCAACGTGTTATATCCTGCTTGGTGTTGATGTGGGCCTAGAAACTGCGAAAAGTTGTATGGAAACTCATGTGTTGCGTTCTTTTGATTAATGTTCTTGAGCCTACAGATCTGGAACTTTATTTTGATGATGCAACCCTATTTTTGGAATCGGAAGATGGTTTATGTAAACAACAGAAAACATGGCTTACCCTAAATGGTGAAATCAATATTGCCTGTATACAAGTCCCTAGAAAAATAGATCAGCGAAAGTCCCGTCAAACAACAGTGAGTTAATAATCGTATGATATGAGAAATGATACTCATAGGAAATATGATTTTTGGTTGAAATTAGAATATAATAACATGTCTTATAGAAATCTTTCAGTTTGAGTACCATATATGAATACCATATAAGTGGGTTTGATTCTTAAAAAAAAGGGGGGGGCTGCCTGAAGCTGTGAGGAAATGGTCCCTGGGATCAGCAGAAAGTTCCCTCCTTTTCCTTTCTCCCGGCGAGCGGCTGCAGATGTTGCCAACAAGGCTGGCCATCTGTCGGTTTGCTCTTTCCATAGAACAACAGGACGCGAAAGGGTGCGCACTGCCAGGGGCAGCGTTCCAAGCTCTTGATGTGGCATGCTTTTCTGAGCAATTGCCCAGGGATCCCATGTCACCACCAAGCCAGGCAATGCCACTCGGCCAGTCATTAAATGCCACCGCGCCGTTCGTTCCAGCTTGTGTTGTGAAAAGGAAACTTGAGACACACGCTGTCAGTGGGACCTTGCTGAGCAAAAGGGGTGAGACCCTCTTTCGACACTTCGAGAAGGCATTGAAAATTCCTTTCTGCTGCTAAACATATGCTGGTATCCCTATGTACTGTTGGGGCTTGAATGTTTCGGATCCTCTCCCCGCCCCCCAACTTATGGCAACAGCTCTTATCCCCACGTTGGTCTCGCTTATTGGAATAAAATTGTGGAGTTGGTGAAGCCAGTATTCTGCACGGGGCAATGATTTTAATACTATCAATGGAAATTTGCTTTGTTCTGTTACTGGGCCTTTCTGTATTTCTGTGTATTTTTCTTCCATGGAATCGGCTATTTATTTTTTACAATATGAAGTTCTGTTGGCCATTAATACACTTGAATTGAACTGTTGTACAAAAGTCTGCACAACAGTATCTTCCATTTGTCCTCCTACTGCTCCCCATGCTCCGTTTTAACGCTGAAGTACAGCATGCCAGCATGGTGAGTTCACATGTGCAGGCACCCTTAATTTGGTATGATCTGGGACTCCAGGTTGCCACCACATTTAAGGACACCCCGCGCTTTCTCTGCTGCAGGGTGGCGGCAACTCATCCTGACGCAGAGGGTTGCCGTCTGCCCAGCAACACCTCTGTCACAACGTTGGAGCAAGGCTAGGCGGCGGATGTGCTGTACTTGCCTTGCTCCAGCAAAAAAGTTGGGATAAGTCCCCGTCTTTTTTAATTTGCAGCTTCACCGGAAAGCCCCGCAATGGCTGCAAGGTGGCCGCTGCGTCGTACGATTCGTGCTCCGCCACCGCGCAGCCACCATGGGGCTTTCAAAGCATAGAGGCAGCTCCTAGGGCTTCACTAAGCCAGGGGCCAGGACTGGCCTACACCTGCAGCAGCAGGAAGTGGAAGGGTCTCGAGGTGGCAGAATGGACTTGACTAGTTCAAATTAAAGGTGGAGAACAGGAGTGGGCAATTCCAGGCGGTCTGGGGGCTGCACTCTGTGGGGCATCCCCTTCCAAATGGTTCCTCCGCCTCCAAACAGCCCTGCTTTCCAAATGGCCAAATTAGCACTACGGAGGACTAAATGGGCAAATGTAGCTTGTTTTGAAGTTCAATTTCACTCATATTCTGATCCATAGTGCTTATGTGTCCATTTTTTGGGTTATTCCCCACCCCAAACACACACACAATGGGGGCAGTAGGGGCCACGTCCAGGCCCAAAGCACGTCTTGCCCACCCATGGTGGAGAAAATGTCACTTTTTAATGACCCTCTACATAATAATGTGGTCCTTCTTATGGTTTCTATTTTCTGGAAGAGCAGCATAGGGGTGGTTGAAGTTGCCCATCAACAGTTAAGCACCTGGACAACAGCAGACTGAGCAGCAAGTGTATGACTCACCTGGTCACAGTCTTCCCCACTATGATGAGATACATTTAATTTCCCTTTAAATGATAGCAGTTATTTCTAGATTCGCATTGATAGCTAGAAATTCTCACATGCACAGTATATATGCAAATCAGGGTCCTCTTCTGGGGCGATGTGCAATTGGCCACCCTAAGCAGGTGGCTCACAGGTTGCTGCCGCAGATGGTGCAAATGGCTGTCACTCAGTCATCCTAGTGCGGAGGGCCATGGCTGCCAGAGAAGACCTTTGGAGGGCACTTTCCTGGGGACAATCTCGACAGGCACAGTTGCCCATGGTGCTGATCGTGGTCCTGACAGGCACAAGTCAAGTTACACAGAAGCAAGGGGCAATTGCAGGGGAAATTACTGCCTCTTCAAGAAGATGCTTTTAACTTATCCCAGAGAAGGTTGCACGTGAATCAGGGACTGGACCTGGGATGAGATGTGGGATGCTCCAGCTGTTTGCCTTTTGAGACACACCCTGTGCAAAACAGAAGGGAGGACACACCCTTTTGCACGCTTGCATGACTTGTGTACAACAGACACACACACACAAACAAACATGCAGAGCCCATTCCCTATATATTGTGGCCTGCTAGGAGCTTGATAAATCTCTCATTTTTGCAGGCAAGAAAACCAGGCAATTTATCAAGTCCCTGGAAGGCCATAAGAACTAGACTGGTGAGCTGAATTCTGTTCAGGGGAGTACAAGTTATGTAGGTATCATTTAAGAGTGTGGTGAGAGAGAACAGCGGGGAGCCTCAGGCGAGGCCAGGAACAGATAGAGTGTGCTACAAAGGGCAGTTCTGGCACCAGCACCCGGCATAGTGGGGCTGATGCCATGAGCCCCCACATGATTAAACTTTTTTACTTATTTGTTTTTAATAAGAGCAGTATTGAATAAGGCAGATGTAGCTGCTACCCACTTAATTTCCCCCAAGTGTCTCTCGACCCTGATGTAAGGCACAGCAGCATTCTGAGGATTCTGGGACCAGAAAATCAGCCTTCAGCAATTCTTTCTTGGGCTGGTTTGACAATGGGCAGTGATACTCCTGACCTAGAAAAATGATCTTGCATTACCCGTGCAGAGAGCTGTTTGGAGATCATAAATCCTGGATGGTTCTCTCCATTGTCATTGAAATGACATGAGATAATGCTATATTTAAGGCTGCGAGGGTGGGCAGTTTACCCTTGGACACATTCTTCCAGGGACAGTCATTCTTAATGCCAACAAGCAGAGGGGAAAAGACATCACTCCTTTGTCCTTTATCTTCCTTCAGGACTGGCACCTTCACCAACCTGCTCTGGCTTTTCTGCACGTTACGATAGTAATTTACTACACAAACATTTGGAAGGTTGCCCTTCCCTCTCCTCCAAAGTTGTTAAACGAAGGTACGTGATGTTTTCCCCCTTCCTCCCAAACCTGTAATTTGCTTTAAATATTGTATTTGATTCTTCAGTATGCCTTGCATGCAAGAGTGGATTTTTTTTTCTTGCTACCATAACAATGTGTTTTACAAGAATCATCTGCTCTAGTTTCAATTTAATTTTTTTATTATTATTAGTGAGGAAGAGAAAATGTCCTTGAACTGAAAAGAATGCCTCATTATTTTATTAGGCTCCGGATGTTATTCAGCTCTTAGATTATTGAACTTTATAATTTCTAAAGTACTTTGTTAAATCCTTTATCATTTGTCAATAAAAGCCACCCTGGGAGGCAGAGGGGTGTTTCGATTAGGATGGTGATGATTTCAATTTATTAGCTGGCTTTCTAGAAAAAAGAAAAGAGGTCGTCCCTGCGCGTCCAAATGACGCACAGCTGATCCTGGGGTGAACCAGGGATCAGCACTCAGTTCTTTCCGGAGGTTAGCTTTTTTCCCATTTTTTCCCGCCATCTCGGGATCATCCCGAGCTTCGTGGGCGATATGGCTCTCCCTCCCAGGGACCTCCCTCTTCCTTACAGGTAGTAGGGCTCAGGAAACTTGCACAGAGCTGTGCTGTGGGAGGACCCTGGGCATCGACGGTGAAGAGGAGAGCAGTTTCACCATCTTTGGGATGGCACTCAGTGTCTTCCAGTGCCGAGTTTGTTGTGTATGTGTGGTGTTTTTTTTTTTAAAAAAAAAAACTCACCTTCACGCAAGATCGCTCCAATGCAATTGCATGAATGTCTCCTTTTGACTTTTATTGACTTCCTGACTGTTAGAGCAGTACGACAATGGAACCAGTTACCTATGGAGGTGGTGGGCTCTCCCACACTAGAGGCATTCAAGAGACAGCTGGAGAACCACCTGTCAGGGATGCTTTAGGGTGGATTCCTGCCTTGAGCAGGGGGTTGGACTCGATGGCCTTAGAGGCCCCTTCCAACTCTACTATTCTATGATTCTCTGTTTCTTTTTTTTCTTGTTCTTTTTTTAAATGTCGCTCCAGATCATCCCACTTTATTTTCGGGACAACCCACTGCCGTGTGGCCCTTGAAAGTCCCCGGAAGTAGAAAACACCCTGATCATCCCTCCCCAGTCCCCAAAGGGCTGCAGGTGTAGACAAACCCGAACAGAAAAGACACCCAAGGCAACTTAAAATCAAATTAAAACATAGACGATTTAAAATGCAAAAAATCATTGCCATTGTCGCCAGCTGCTCTTGCTCCTCCTTCTCTCTCTCGTCATGGCTCCCACTTGCTTGCTGGACAGGCAGAGAGCCGGGGAGCAAGCAGGCATCTTCTGCCCCTCCTTCTCACCACCATTGTTGCCTGGGCCAAAGAGAGAGGCAGGTGAACAAGTAGGTTGCAATGATGAAGAGGAGGAGCATGTTCAGGGGGGGCTCTTGGCAGGGGGGCCCTGCTTGGGTGTGAGCCCTCGGTAGGTGCCCAACCGTGCCGACCCTCGACGCCAGCCCTGCCTCCATGTGCAAGGGACGGGGATCAGTGGGAGTGAAGGCGCAAGCCCACATGGCTCCTCAACACTCATTCATATAATGCCCAACTGTGGCTGTGTGTTATGCTCGAAACACGCCTAGGCTCTTATGCACGGCTCCAGGGAGCTTCATGGTGAAACACTTGTACTGCAAAAGCCAGAAAGTTCTCTACACTACACTGTCTCCTCAAAGAGCAAACCCCGGGGAAGAGTATTTAGGGGAAAACAGACATGGGGGGTTAAATATTTGCATGATTGTAACCTTATGGCACATGTTCAAAGTAAACTCAGCATGATGCAATGGATGGAAGATTAGATTTGGCTATTGAGAACTCAAGGTCACACAGACAACAGCTTTTTAGAGATTAGGTAGTTATATTGTCAAACTGTCATGCCCAGAAACTGTCATTGTTTGACTTTTGAGCATTTCTGAAGTAGGGACGTCAGAGAAATTTGCAACAGAAATGAATGAGTTTGGATTTCTAGGAGTTTTTCTGCATTGCTGGTTGGCCACTGTGTGAACACTACGCTGGACTAGAGGGACCCTTGGTCTGATCTAGCAGGGTTCTTCTTATGTTCTTACACGAGGCATTTATTATGTGCTCGTCATTCCCTTCTGATGGTTGTTTACAGGTTCTTTAGACAAGGCTGTGGCCCTCCAGTTTCACTTCTGTTTACCAACAGCGCTTTTGGTGAGTTATTTTAGAGCAGTGGAAAGTAGGTATTATTTTTGAAAGCAAAGGAGAATGCTGTTTTCACTTACATATTTGTGCTGTGGTAAGAAAGGCTCAAGTGGTAAAGAAGGTGCGCCTCCTCTGTCCCACTCTACACCACCTCCTTGAATTCTTCTCTCCTACACATGGATTCCTTCCCCACATACCTTGTATTCTCTCACCCTGTTCTCCTACTTTACTCATCTCTGTTCAAAGCCCTCCTGAAATTCGGACAGAAGGCCATGAGACTGGCCGTGGGCAGAAGCAGGCCTCGGAGCGACCCTGTTGTTGAACCAACGGAGCAGATTGCAACGTTCTCCTCTCCTGGACTCCGCGTTCTCTGCTAAATCATCTAGCAATGTGTACAGCAGATCCTTCAAGCTTAAGATGTTTATTTCTGTCAAAGGACTTACTCATGTGTATATATATTAGTAGGGTCAAAGCTGGTAGTGGCTGGTGGCTTCAATATCAGTGGGGGCAGTGAATCCGCTTTGGGTTTCAGTCAGAACCAGTCAGAACTCTAAAGGAGCTCTCCAAGATGTGGAAATGTCCACATCTTGGACAGCTCCTTTAGAGTTCTGACTGAAACACAAAGAGAATTCATCACCCCACTGACATTGGGGTCACCAGCCTCCAATGATCAAGGCCTAAAGGAAGTAATATTTCTTGGAGCTAAAAGGGGCCTCCTGTGTGATGTGCGTATCCAATTCTACCCCTTCTCCAAATGTGCCAAGAGCACATTGACATGTTATGCTCATCTCCATGCCAGTGCTGGCTCCTTTATTGGATACAAGTCAACGTGTTGGTTTTTTCCTCTGAAGATGACACTCTAATGATAAGACAAAGGTGATGCACATATAAATAGACATAATTCGATTTCCCAATTTCCTTTAAGTCAGAATTGTGACCTAGGATGCTTCCAGATAGAGGCCTCCCAGAGCTACCAGTCAGAAGGCATTGTGCAGCATTTCCATCTTTTTCTAATTATTGGATTTTCTATTGTAAGGGAAGGAATAGAAGAACCGGTAGAGAAATACAGCAGGAGTACAAGTAGAAGGCAACATTAGCTGAATCTCCCATAAAAATCCATGAAAGCAGCAGGGCAATGAAAGCCTTATCTAGAATTATAGCTGTATAATGAACATCTTTTTCATTGGGAGAGAGATGTTTGTGGCCGTCGTACATCAGGCCCCATGGCACAGCCCTGCCCTGCGTCAAAGAAGCCAGTTGTGGGCTGCTGTTGCCCGGATGTGCCCAATTGTAGGCTGTCATCACCCAGATGTGATATCACCAAGTAGTAATGGTCAGATGCGAAGCGGGCAGGACATGGAAGAGGCCAGAGGAATGAGTCAGTTTAAGTAAGGTGCTAGGGTGTCCATTTACGAATCACCAAAAAAAGAGGACACACATCAATTTGGCAAGATGCTTTGACATTGCCTGCTAAGAAAGTCTAGAGATTGACTTCTTAATCACAACATACAGCTCAAAAGCAGCCCTGGAAATCTCTCTAATTTCTCTGTATCCTTCTCGCATCTGTTTTAAATGGTTTTAATCTTGAACGGAAGATAAACATTGCCTTTCCATTTGCTGTGCTGTTAGGGATGAAATCTTGCTCCCTGCCTGAGCTTTACTGGTATAAGAGTGATGGGAACACATGTGTGGTTAAGTCTGAGTATTTTGTGCTCGCTCGCTGCAACACTTTAACACATGGGCTATTTTAAAACCCGTTACTTGCATTCAAGGGTAAACCGTTTATTAAAAGTATTAGCCTCAGATGTACTAATTAAAATAGAAAATGCATGCCTCGAATGTGGCACAAGAGGTGCAATAAAACTAGATACAGAAATGTCTTTGCATTCAAGGAATCAAGTACATTCAAGTGAACCGCCCAGGGAGCTTCCGCTATTGGGCAGTATAAAAATGCAATAATAAATAAATAAAGGGATGCTTTGTTTTATCGATTTTTAAAATTGTGATGTCTAACAAGCACTTTGCAGACCCAAGTCACCCTTCTCCAACGTGGTCCTTTTCAGATGGTTTGGACTACAACTCCTACGATTACTGACTGTTTGCCATGTTGTCTGAGACTGGTTGGATTAGTAGTTGAAAACTACTGGAGGGTGCCAGATTGAGGGAGGCTGGGCTAAATAATTCTTGAGATATTCACCTGATAGTATTGGTGTATGTTTTTAAAATTGTGATGTCTAACATAGGGTGACCATATGCAAAGGAGGACAGGGCTCCTGTATCTTTAACAGTTGTATTGAAAAAGGGAATTTCTGTAGGTGTCATTTGTATATATGGAGAACCTGGTGAAATTTCCTCTTCATCACAACAGTTAAAGCTGCAAGTGCCCTGCCCTCTTTTAAAATGGTCACTATAGTATAGCTCCTGCAGCTTTCACCAAGTTCTCCATTTATACAAATGACACCTGCTGAAATTCCTTTTTCTATGCAATTGTTAAAGATACAGGAGCCCTGTCCTCCTTTTCATATGGTCACCCTATCTAACAAGCACTTTGCAGGCCCAAGTCACCCTTCTCCAACGTGGTTCTTTTCGGACGGTTTGGACTACAACTCCTACGATTACTGACTGTTTGCCATGTTGTCTGAGACTGGTTGGATTAGTAGTTGAAAACTACTGGAGGGTGCCAGATTGAGGGAGGCTGGGCTAAATAATTCTTGAGATATTCACCTGATAGTGCTGGTGTATGTTTTGAAGTTTCAAGGTATTAATTTATCTCTTGTTCAAGATCTCCAGGGCAAAGGAGTTAAATCTGGGTGTGTGGGAGGGGTGTCAATCTACCCTTTAGCCAAAACTGAATAATCTCAGAGTAAGCACTGCTGATGAAACAGTATGATTTCCTTGGCACATGAGTCAATTTTTTCTTAGCCCTCCCATGTGATCTGAGTACTTGTATGTTTCTTACAGTAAGCAGCCAGAAGATATTTTCTATGGGCTGGTTCACACGGCATAACAGCCCATCCTGCGTTAATTTACCCTTGAAGAGCTGGGGCGCATGTTGGCCACCATTATGAATACGCAACAGACCATGGGTTATACGAGGGTTGTTTAGCCCTCAAATAACTCCCACCAGCCGATTTCATACAACAGGACAAACCCCAGTCAGGTTTGCATATTCATAATGGCAGCAGACATCTGCTGCAGGTCCTCGTAGGTTTAGTAATCCATGATGGGCCGTGGTGTCATCTGAAAGTCCTTTAGGACTGATTCAGCCTCTGCCTTCTCTCCCATTCTAAACTTTAAACCGCCTCTTCCCCCCCCCCAGCATGTTCTTTAAGCCAGTATTGTTCTCCCTTCCTTGTCAGAGAGTACCTCAGAGGCAGTCATCATCAGTACAGGCATAATAAGTGGGACATGTAACAAAATGTTGCAGTGTGGAGTGCTCCGGTTCAGTGTTCCAGTCAGCCAGCCATGCCCTCCTGCATAACTGTCCCTGCAGAGGCCACCAGTGAGGGAGGAAGCAGCAGCCAGGCACCTCTCCACCGTGCCTGGGTCCAGCTCCAGCTCAGAGCCCCCTCCCTCCTGCTACCAACTGTCTCTGCAGAGGCCACCAGTGAGGGAGGAAGCAGCAGCCAGGTACCTCTCCACCATGCCTGGGTCCTGCTCCAGCTGAGAGCCCCCTCCCTCCTGCTACCAACTGTCTCTGGAGAGGCCACCAGTGAGGGAGGAAGCAGCAGCCAGGCACCTCTCCACCATGCCTGGGTCCAGCTCTAGCTGAGAGCCCCCTCCCTCCTGCTACCAACTGTCTCTGCAGAGGCCACCAGTGAGGGAGGAAGCAGCAGCCAGGCACCTCTCCACCATGCCTGGGTCCAGCTCTAGCTGAGAGCCCCCTCCCTCCTGCTACCAACTGTCTCTGGAGAGGCCACCAGTGAGGGAGGAAGCAGCAGCCAGGCACCTCTCCACCGGGCCTGGGTCCAGCTCCAGCTCAGAGCCCCCTCCCTCCTGCTACCAACTGTCTCTGCAGAGGCCACCAATGAGGGAGGAAGCAGCAGCCAGGCACCTCTCCACCGTGCCTGGGTCCAGCTCCAGCTGAGAGCCCCCTCCCTCCTGCTGTCAACTGTAACTGCTGAACTTTGCAACTAAGATTGTAGTGCCTGAGTTTGCTTTGCTTTCCCCCCTCCTCCTCCTCCCTCCCAATCCCCTTTCCTTTTGTGTCATGTCTTTTAGATTGTAAGCCTGTGGGCAGGGACTGTCAAGAAATACTTTTGTAAGCCGCCATGAGAGCCTTTTTTGGCTGAATGGCGGCATAAAAATCCTTAAATAAATAAAAAAATAAAATAAAATAATACTCCATTCCATTCTCCTTCCCACCTGTTTTTTTGGATCCCTCCCCCAACAGTCAGTAGTATTCCATGGCAATGAATTATGGTCAATCCTTAATGGGCTGCTTTTGGGGTTCCCCATCCCCAAGATTTGCTTATACTTCTGCAAACCTTGGGGCTCCCACAGGCCTGCTGATATACCTTCCCTCTTGTGTATGGATGGTGCCATTTTGACTACATAAGGGATGCACACTCACTTCTGAATTTTAGAACGGGAAGGAATGAAAACACATACGGAAGAGACCAGTGATCCTACAATTGCAATCAAACAGGAGAGGCCTGAAATCTCTCCTTTTAAAATCACTTTGTAAAATCAGGCTTCACCCCCACTTGCCACAAAGCAGGCTCCATCCACTGAGGCTCCAAGTTTGAACCTCCAGAGACAAATGTACTTTGTCCCCCACCATAGACTCCTATGATCTATACTAGCAAATGGACCCGGTTTTATGCAGGTTGGAATAGCACTTCGTTTGCTACAGCGAAGCCTTCAAGCAACCTTACGCAGGTGTCAGAGTTGGACATATTGTGCCCGCTGGCATCCCTAGGCATGGCCCAATCTATAGTGTGGCACTATAGCCACCTGAGTGGGTTTCTTTGTTGACTCCATTCCCCTGAAGGGCAGTTGCCCCACAGCAGCCAGAGGAAGCAGCCCTATAACCAGCTATTGGGCAGTATAGAAATGTAATAAAATAAATAAAATAACTCTGTTCCTCAATCTCTCCTGGCTACAAACTGCAAAGCTATGTGCTGATTAGGGATGTCTGCCATCTAGTGACCAAAGATGTTGCTACAAGCTTCAAATACACAGACACGTTTAAATTAATGAATATATTAAAAAAAACAAAAAACCCTAGGGTCCCCTTAGTGTGCACACCAAGTCTCATGTGTTTAGGTTTCAAGATTTTAGAGAGACAGACATCCACTTTTATGATGATAGATGAGGCTCATTGAAGCAGGAACCAGGATTGCTATTGTGGAGTGGTTCTGAAAATTCTTTGGGATGGAAAAGGAATACCCGTTTGAAAATTGTTTGCATTTAATCTCCCCAAGCATTAGGGCAGTGTCTAAAAGAAGCCCATGGCTGATCCCAAATGGGACGATAGATTGCAGAGTGGCCTCTTTCTCTTGGCAGCTGATAACGTGAAATGGACGTAAGCCAAGAGTAGCAGCATTGTTTGCCTCCCTAGTTCCACCTCTAGGAAAGTGATCAAATTAGCTCTGCTTTTGTAGATCATTTGGCTTGCTAATAGAGAGGCAACCATGAAATATACTCTGGTCAAATAAATGCAATTATTTGTTGTTAACCTTGTTTGATCGTTTTCCCTTTCTTCCTAGGTCTAGTATTTTGATGCCATTAATTACGTAGGATATGTCCTCTCTACTGATTTGGATTTTTACCCTGCTCTACCTTTAGGGCTTAGAGCAATTGAAAAACTACTCTTATGAGTACTTTTTAAGGGTATGATTAAAAGCTTAACCCTGACACGCCTCTTGGGGCTGGGGAAAACTGTCTTCCATAGAGTTTAAACAAAATGCGATGTGTGAGATCCAAGACTGGGTTGCCTGATGTGTTTTTCTTTGGCTAAAAGTACCGGTGTGTGGAATTGAATTGGGGCCATTGTGTTAGGGTAGGACAGTAAACCCTTTCTGCCGTGATGTGCTCCATCACTGAGCATATGGGAAATCCATGGGAAAAGTGCAGAAAAGGGCAACTAAAATGATCAAGGGTCTGGAGCATCTCTCCTATGAGGGAAGGTGACAACAGCTGGGATTGTTCAGCTTAGAAAAGAGGAGGCTAAGGGGAGACTTGATAGAGGACTACAAAATTATGCAAGGTGGGGAGAATGTGGAGAGGGAGACATTTTTCTCCATCTCCCCTAATGCTAGAACCCAATGCGGTCAACCCATGAAGCTGATTGGTGGGAGATTCAGGACAGATCAAAGGAAGTCCTTCACACAGCGCAGAAATAAAACTATGGAATTTACTACCATAAGATGTGATGATGGCTTTTAAAAGGGGGTTGGATGAATTCCTGGAGGTGAAGGCTGTAAAGAAGGGGTTAATTCATACATGGAATAGCTGTTCTTAAAAAAGGGAAGAATTGTTAAAGTCTTCTGTTGTTATGATTTTAGGTAAGAACTGATAAGCCGCCAGCTAGTCGCCAGCTGTGAGTGGGCGGATGGGTACAGCCCGGAACCGCTTGGGGCCCAGGCCGGCTGGCCTTGGAGAAATTAACATCTGAGGAAAAGTGCGAAATACCTCACCCAAGGAGGACCGGAGGGTGGGAGGGAAGTTGGAGTGGGAAAAGGGTTATAAAAAAGGCCTGTTTGAAATGGGGCTTTTGTCCTGAGCTGGCGGAACCTATGGCTGGGTGAAGTATGATACTGTATATAGCTTTTTAGTTTGCTGGTTGTGGGGTTCAATATATATCTGCATGTGTTGTTTTACTTGCTAATCCTGTTTGCTTGCCTCTTCTCAATAAATTTAAGTTTGCTTAACCCTCACTTTTGTGAGCTGTGTGCGTTATTCCTGGGATCTGTGCAAAATCCAGTGGTTAAGCCGGTTGGCTAAGTCTGGTCTCCTTTACAAAGGCTATTGATAGCTACTAGCCCTGATGGTTGTGTGCTACCTCCAGTATTCGAGGCAGTAAGCCTGTGTGCGCCAGTTGCTGGGGAACATGGGTGGGAGGAGCTATTGCACCACGTCTTGCTTGTGGGCCCCTGGTGAACAGCTGGTTGGCCACAGTGCGAACAGAGTGCTGGACTAGATGGTCCCTTGGTCTGATCCAGGATGGCTGTTCTTAAATCTCCTTTAGGTAACCTTCCCCAAGCTCTCCAGATGTGTTGGACTGCAATTCCCATTATTTCCTGCCAGTATGGCCAATGGTGTCTGGAGAGCACTAGGTTGGGAAAGGCTGCTTTAAGGCAGGGGTATAGAACTTCAGACCTGGGGTTGGGGGCAAATCTAACCCTCTGAGATGGCCATACCCCACCTTCCCTTGACCCCAGAGCCTTTCTCTCACACACCGGGTCCTTTGGTGATTTCCCAGCTTACTGGCAGTAAGAGATTTAGGCTAAATTATGCTGGTATCGTTGGCATTTTTGGCCCTGCCCCTTTTGCCTTTGGCCCCACCCACCATTGGAATGCGGGCCCCGAGAGCTTCTCTAAAATGGGATCCGGCCTTGGGCTGAAAGAGGTTCAACACCCCTGCTTTAAGGGAATGGAAATCACTATGGAAATGGAAATCTAGGGCAGGCTGGGTTGCACTCTGTGTATCTTTGTTAAAAGGTGACAACAACCCTACTTCATTTGCTGATTTTGAAAGCTGGGCTTATGGGATGTTTTCATTCCGGCAGGTAAGATTCCTCAGAAGCATCCATCATGGAAACCCGAGCCCTTTTCCACCGCAGGGAAGAGGAGCAAAAGGAAGAGAGGCACCGAGATTTGCAAATGACCTCTAGAACGAGGAAGACAAAGTTCAGGACCAGGTGCGCCAATGGCTTGACGAAATGACACAACCCAGTATTAGGAAGAGGGCTTTTTCACTGGTAATATATGTTGCAGCGAATGTCCAAACTTTAGAGAGCCTAAACTTCTTTTGTGATCATTGTCTGTGAATGCATGCTGCTAGCGAATGTTTTGGGACATTAAAAAAAACCCAAACAACTTCATCTAGAATTATCAGTGTTTGTATGTGAGTGTCCCCCAAATTAGAGATATTAACTGTAACATATAAACTGAGTTACATTTTGTACTGTCTGAACTTAAAAACCACAATTAACAGCCAGCAATCAAGCATCCAGTTTATAAATTTTAAAAGAACAAGAAAAGAAGATTATAACATATATAACCTTGATGTGCAATTGCTGGTCATTTATTCGGGTTTGCACATTGCATCACCTATGTATTGGTTTATATTAACTTTTAAAAGCTCTTTGCTCACTCCCTTAACTGGTAAGATTATTATTTATTTATATCTCACCTTTCCTCCAAGGAGCTCAAGGTAATGAATCTGTATGCCTTACTACCACCACAATTTTATCCTACAACACACCCCTGTAAGGTAGATTACACTGATAGAGAGTGATTGCTCCACGATCATCTGGTGAACTTCATTCACCTCCTTTTACCTGTGGACGTGTGTGTGTGTGTGTGTGTGTGTGTGTGTGTGTGTGTGTGTGTTTGAGAAAGAGAGTGGTCCTCCAAACTCTAATTGGACTACTGTTGAACCATATAGATTCCTATCAGGAAACTGCCTCTTAACCATTATCTCCCTTTTGATGAAACATCAACTAACTATAGTGGACTATTAACCAGCGATCTGCTGAACAAACAAATGGTCACCTTGTAACACACACACACACACACACACACCAGCTCCATTCCAAAGAAAAGACATGACTCCAATAGTAAAAATGATGAAATAACATTGGCTTATCCAGAATGTCTCCAAATGTCTGGATTCCCGTTTCTTGGTGTCTGCTTATGCTGTGGATACCAGACCAACAGTACAATCCCATGCATGTCTACTGAGTAGTACCACTGAATTCAATGAGACTTACTCCCAGGTAACTGTGTATAGCATTGCAGGCAAAATGTCTAATTTACAATGCAATCCTACACATATCTACTCAGAAGTATAACTGAGCCCAGTGGCACTTACTCCCTGGTTAAGTGTGTTGAAGTTTGCAGCCTAATTTCATTTATTTATTGAAGGACGTTTTCATCAGGCCATTCAAAGGATAAGTCTCAAGGAGGCTGACATCTCGATTTAAAATGGCTCAACAATAAAACAATTAAACAATCTATATAAATAAAAGCCCAGACTGCTCCTCCAAGCCAGTTATAGTTTTTGCCCTCTGGCGGCTTCTAGGGACATTCCTCGGAACTGCGGCCTTCTATGGAAGTTCCAAGTTTTGAGAAACAGTTTTTGCCCTCTGGTGCCATCTAGCAACGTTTCTTGGAACTGCGGCCTTCTATGGAAGTTCCAAGTTCCGAGAAAGATAACTACCAGGAGCTTCCGGCCTAGTAGAGGGGCCAAAACCCACTAACCTCCTCACCAGACTGCTTCTCTACACCTGTCGTATGATGGGCTTTTTTGCTAGTAAACAATAAAATCAAGTGCAAATTACAATTCAGCAGCAGCCATATCCTAAGAATCTTTTAAAACCAAGTAAGCTGCTAAAAGCCACTAAAAATCAGAACCATGACATGCCTGGGGAAATGAAAAGTAATTTTTATTTGGCACAAATCCCACAATCATAAATGCAACTGACTCTCCTCTTTGAACTTCACCTGCCCACATTCTCTGTACAGCTATTAAAACGTTGAAAGGTTGGCCAAGCCTGCATTCTCACAGGGCCAAGCCAGGGAAAAAGGGGCCGGGACAAAATAGGTAGATGAACAGATTAATGTTTTTCTGAATTCAGATTTAGAGAAATGGAAGATAAACACCAAGTTAAAAGTCTTCTCATGGTAATATAACCATCTCGGCACAAGAGGGTCTTTGTCCACCATAAAAATAATTTAAAATTTGTAAGCCTATGCGGCAGAGTCTTGCTATTTACTGTTTTACTCTGTACAGCACCATGTACATTGATGGTGCTATATAAATAAATAAATAAATAAATAATAATAATAATCACTATCATCATCTTCATTTAATTGGTAAATTTCTGATCTAAATCATTTTCAACTCAAAATTAGTTGGATTGTTACATGCTAAACTTTTCGTTATTAAAGAGTGAGATTTCTCTGTGGTTGTTTCACAGATGGCAATAATCATTTTGTTAGCAAGCCGTTTTCTGGACACAGCCTCTCCATGTGGGAAAAGTTTATTCATGCACTTTATTCATGCTCATTTTATCTCCCTCCCACACCTTGTAATATTTATTTGGCATTCATTCGTTCATTTTTATCTATGATCTCACCCTCATGGACTCCAACCTGCAACAGTGAGGAAGAAGAAGGCTTCACTCTTTCAGATTTGTCCATAGCGGCAGCACTTGCATTGACAGCGGAAGTATCATGGTATGTCCAATGGTTTACTAGATAAACAAATTTTAACGTTCTAAAGCATAATGTCTTCAATGAGGGTCATCTGTCTTAGGAATGTAACTTCTTATGTAAATTTGCACAAACTATACCTCAGTTGTATCGGGGTAATTGCTTACCCAAAATATAGCAGAGTGCGAAAATAGCAGCAGCGTAGAGTCTGGAAATGGTTTCAGCTTTGAGTTTAGGAACAAAAGAAGCACTCACGGTCTTTGGTCAGTAAGAAGCTTTACTGACACTAAATAAATTACTTACAGAATAAATGGTCATATATACAGTCCTTTCACCAACAGTACAGCAACAACGTAGCAGTATAACATCAGCAGTCTGATAATGTCAGCAGTAAGTTCCAGCAGTAAGTTCCAGCAGTAAGTTCCAGCAGTAAGTTCCAGCAGTAAGTTCCAGCAGTAAGAAGCCATACAACATGGACTTCTTAAATACACTTTTCTCCTTGGCCCAATTAACCAATAGTCTCTTCATCTTGTACATCTCGTACCGCACGTAGGCCAGGGAAGAATCTGCTTCATACTGGACTTCTCCTGGCAGAGACAATCTGGCCAAGGACATCTTTTTAACTCTTTAGAGTCCTTTTCCTTCTGTGGTTAAAAACCTAACCACAACACCCTTTCATTTTTAACTACAGAAAAAATACAATTTACATTTCATTACATTTCACCTGTAAGAAATCAACTTTACATGTTTACAACAATCCCAACATTGTGTACATTTCTCTGTGTGTTACATTTCCCAGAGACTTATTTATATGTAAGCTTTTCTTTTCTTCTTCTTCCAAGCACTGTTGAAAAAACTTGGTGCTTTGGGGCGTTGAACTACTTTGCAATCTTCCAACTTGCAAACTTTCAGCAATTTTAAAACTTTCTGCTTCTGGCTTTTTTAGGTAATTTCCTTTGGAAACTTTTCTACCTTTACACCAAGGTAACACCTAACTTTCCCCAGAGACTTCAGTTTCAACCCTTCCTGCAGCTTTGGGCTGAGTTTTCTTGAATGTGGTCTTGGGAACTCCCTGCCACCAGTAGACGAACCACTAGCTCCACAATCATGTACTCTTTTGCTTGCCCCTTTGCATACAGACACGTGTGTTTGAAAACACCCCCTTTCAGTTTTCGCTGCCTGAAAACACTTTTCTTTTTCTTGTTCAGACAATTTCAACACATCACTGTAACTCTCAGGTTCAGACTTCACACAACACACACTGAATTCATCTGAATACTTTAAAGGTGGAATTCCTTTGTTTTTCTTTGTGAACGACGAGGTACACTGGAAATTTCTTCCTCCCTTTCATTTCCCTCCTCCCTTCCACTTTTGGGAGTGGAAACACTCTTCTCAGAGATGTGAGGGCTCTGAGAAGTTAACCCCTGAGTTACTGTTTTCTCCTGGTTGTTCACAGTTTCTAACAGAACTTGGGAACCTTGAATCCTGTCCCAACCTGCCTCCTGAAAAGTAGCAGACCTAGAAACAACCACCTTCCCATGACTTAGGGAAAAACGCCAAGATTTGGATTGCATGCCAGAATAACCCACAAAACGTAATTTCACAGACTTGGTTTCACCTTTAGATCTTTTGGACTTTGGGATATGCACGTATGCCCAAGACCCCCATGTTCTCAAGTGAGACAAATCTGGCTTTGAACCAAAAAGTAAACAGTAAGGCGAACTGCCTGTAACCCTGCTCCAGGTTCTATTACACAGATAGTTTGCGGTTAAAAATGCTTCTCCCCACAAATCTTGCTCAGCGTTTGCATCAGCCATTAGAGAATCTTTCTTCATTTGAAGTACTCCAATTCTTCTCTCAATTGACCCATTTTGAAAAGGAGTTTGGGGATCTATTAACCTGTGTGTGATTCCTGTTTTCCTAAACCACTCACAGAACCTTCCAGAAACAAACTCACCCCCACGGTCCGACTGCACAGAAATAATGGGCTTGTTAAAGAACTTTTCCGCCCAAGTTTTCCAATCCCTAAAAGTTTCAAAAGCTTCTGATTTTCGCTTCAGTAAATAACACCAACTAAAGCGTGTGTAATCATCCAGAATTACAAGCACGTAACTGGATCCCCCTTGTGTAGGCGTGAATGGCCCTACCAAGTCAATAAACACCAGTTCAAAAGGCTTTTGTGACACCCTGTCACTTTTCCTGCAGATGTTCTGCACCCGGGATTTGGTCTGATGACAGATTGAACAATCCAAGAAATTTTTACAGTTTCGCAAGCTTAACCCTGTACACACTTGAGGCATGTGACTTAACACTTTAAAACTTGCATGACCTAAACGCCTGTGCAACTCATGAACACAATTTTTATGGTCTGGCACGTTACCAGTTTGTGCCACCCTTTCTTTACCTGCACCCATGTAAAACAGTCCATTTTTAACATGTCCCAGTGCCACATTTTGTCCATCCTTAATCACTTGGCACTCATCCTTCTGAAACGTAACAACGTATCCTTCAGACGTTAGAGCACTAACAGAAAGGAGACAAAAATCTAAATCTGGAACATACAGAACCTGTTCACACTCCTTTTGCAGACATGGAACGTAGCAACAGCCAATTCCTTCCACCCTCGACGTTCGTCCATCTGCAAGCGTGATTGACTTCACCTTGCTTGGTTCCAACTTCCGAAACGCCTCTGGATTATTAGAAATTGTTCTGGACGACGCAGAATCAATCAGCCAAACCTCTTGGGCCTCGTTACACCTCACTGTGGCTGAAACAAATGCATTCGAGCATTCCTTCTTCTCTCCAGCCTGTGTAATTCCCTTCTTCCTCTTTTTACAGAAGCGTTTGATATGACCCGGCTGTTTGCAAAAATAACACTCTCTTACTGCAACTGCGGTTCTCTCCACATTGTTGTCTTGGAAACACTTATCATTCTGCATTCTTTCTCTGCTGCCAAGGGCTGACTGCTTAACCCTTTCCTGGCAGTTTTCCTCCTTCCTGGAAAGACGCCGTTTCTCTTCTTGGAGCAAACGACCCGTCAAATAATGAAGAGTGAGTTCATCAGTCTTCATACTTTCCAGACTGGTTGTCAGAATGTCCCAGCTTTGAGGCAACGACCCCAAAATCAGGTAGCACTTATGCTCTTCCGTAAAAACGATTCCGACCTCCTGCAACTGGACAAATAGAGATCTCACCTGTTGGAGATGATTTGCCAAACTTCCAGCCTCCTCCAACTTTAACCGATACAGCTCTCTGGTGAGGCTCAGCCGTGTGCTTGCCGACGCACGCACATAAATCTGTCTCAGCGCATTCCAGCTGTCTCTTGCCGTCTCATCTCTGTTGATATGGACAATTTGCGAGTCCTCCATACTCAAGACAATGTTTGCTTTGGCCCTTTCATTCTGCTCTTCCCACACTTGTGCTTCTTGAGCAGTCTGACCAACCGGCCTCGGGACACTCACGACGTTCCAACATCTGTCCCGCTTCAAAAACATTTCCATCTTGAATGACCACGTTAAGTAATTTCTCTCATTCAGCCGTTCCACCGGAATACTGGATGCCATCTGAACCTGGGCCATCCTCACCGGCTGGGCTGGAGCGCGACTCACACTGGATACAGACCCGTCTGAGCTCGATGAACTGCCTGAGCTCGACTCCGTCTTTCCCTCCAGCGTTCCTTTGCTCTCAAGCTTTCCAGCAACCAAAAATTATGCCTTCCAGACTTTCTCTGGGCGCATAACCTATCGGGGTAATTGCTTACCCAAAATATAGCAGAGTGCGAAAATAGCAGCAGCGTAGAGTCTGGAAATGGTTTCAGCTTTGAGTTTAGGAACAAAAGAAGCACTCACGGTCTTTGGTCAGTAAGAAGCTTTACTGACACTAAATAAATTACTTACAGAATAAATGGTCATATATACAGTCCTTTCACCAACAGTACAGCAACAACGTAGCAGTATAACATCAGCAGTCTGATAATGTCAGCAGTAAGTTCCAGCAGTAAGTTCCAGCAGTAAGTTCCAGCAGTAAGTTCCAGCAGTAAGTTCCAGCAGTAAGAAGCCATACAACATGGACTTCTTAAATACACTTTTCTCCTTGGCCCAATTAACCAATAGTCTCTTCATCTTGTACATCTCGTACCGCACGTAGGCCAGGGAAGAATCTGCTTCATACTGGACTTCTCCTGGCAGAGACAATCTGGCCAAGGACATCTTTTTAACTCTTTAGAGTCCTTTTCCTTCTGTGGTTAAAAACCTGTGTATGTACTCAGGGTGGGCAACTTGTGGCCCTCCAGATGTTTTGGCCTACAAGTCCCATCAGCCCTAACCAATATAGCCAATGGTCGCAGGAAGAAACATTAACAATCTCAGATATGCAGATGACACCACTTTGATGGCTGAAACCGAGGAGGAGCTGAGGAGCCTTATGACGAAGGTGAAAGAAGAAAGTGCAAAAGCTGAGTTGCAGTTAAACCTCAAAAAAACCAAGATTATGGCAACCAGCTTGATTGATAACTGGCAAATAGGGGGAGAAAACGTGGAGGCAGTGACAGACTTTGTATTTCTGGGCACAGAGATTACTGCAGACGCTGACTGCAGCCAGGAAATCAGAAGACGTTTACTTCTTGGGAGGAGAGCAATGACAAATCTTGACAATATAGTTAAGAGCAGAGACACCACACTGGCAACAAAGGTCCGCATAGTTAAAACAATGGTATTCCCCGTAGTAACCTATGGCTGCGAGAGTTGGACCATAAGGAAGGCTGAGCGAAGGAAGATAGATGCTTTTGAACTATGGTGTTGGAGGAAAATTCTGAGAGTGCCTTGGACTGCAAGAAGATCAAACCAGTCCATACTCCAGGAAATAAAGCCACTGCTCACTTGAGGGAATGGTATTAAAGGCAAAACTGAAGTACTTTGGCCACATAATGAGAAGACAGGATACCCTGGAGAAGAGGCTGATGCTAGGGAAAGTGGAAGGCAAAAGGAAGAGGGGCCGACCAAGGGCAAGATGGATGGATGATATTCTGGAGGTGACAGACTTGACCTTGGGGGAGCTAGGGGTGGCAACAGCCGACAGAAAGCTCTGGCGTGGGCTGGTCCATGAAGTCACGAAGAGTCGGAAGCGACTGAACGAATAAACAACAAGTCCAAAACATCTGGGATGCCACAAGTTACCCATTCCTGAAAGTGACACATTGACCCTGTTCAGACAACACACTAAGCCATAGTAGTTAAGCATTTTGAGCTAAACATTATGTCTTAGTGTGTCATGTGAACCTTTCCTAACCATGGTGGTTTCATAATCACAGTTTAAACATGCTCACTAACCATTTGCTGCAAAAGGATGAGCGGCCTAACCATGGCTTAGCGTGTTGTGTGATCAGGTCCTTTGAGCACAAATATGCAAACCTTTGGCCAAATCTGATTATCCATATTAATTTTCTGGAACCAGATCTATTAATGTGACCTGATAGGATCTTCTAAAATCCTGTTCACAGATTTATCCTGGAAGTGTTACATGAATCTGCTAATGTTAAGGTTGCAAAGGAAGCTGCATACCAAACCAGAGCATTGGTCCATGTAACTCAGTGTCATCCACACAAACTGGTAGCATCTCTCTTACAGCTTCTTTAAACGAGTGATTTATAGCATGCTTGTTACTGGCTACTCATGGATGCTCGCGTGTCCTTTTGACAACGACGTCAGCCTTAGGCGCGTCTCTTGCTCCTTTTCTCAGTTTTAGCATCACAAAATAAACTGTAGAAAACCCGACTCTTCTGAGGTTGTGCTAGAAAATGCCCACTAGAGGGCGTTGTCCCATTGAAATATACAGGCCATGTAGTCACTGCTCTCTTCTCCATGTAACTGTGCTTGTTTCAAACACAGAAGAGAACCAGGAAGAGAGCAATGGTAAGGAAATGCCATTTCCCCTCCCCACCCTCACCCCTCTGAAGAACCCCCTGGGTTTCAGACATGGGTCATTTCAGCCCAACCCGGAGATGCAGGAGATTGAACCCAGGACATTCTGTATGCACAGCAGGTGCTTTACCCAGAGCTGTGATGGCCCTTCCCCAATCAGCAGTCTCGTGTGTACAGGTTTACAGGATTAATTCAAAAAGAAAATCAGTGCAAATCATTTCAGCGAAATAAGAGACACACAGCCCCACTGATTTCAAAGGCACTTCAGCCCAAAGTAGCCAAGATGTTGGGTATTTTGAAATTGAAAGTCCTCTGTCTAAAAAAAGAAAGAAAAAATTAAGCATCCATAGGGCCCACCTAAATTGAATCGGGGCTGTGATGCTGGTGCATAGGAGAAGTGAAAGCTTCCTCCCATCCCTCGTGCCGCTTGGCCAATGCTAAAGAAAACACACCCTACAAGCCTAAACCTGCCATTTGCCCCATTTCAGAAAATGTATTGGAAGCTTTTCCTAATGAAGTTTGGGTGGCCACCATGTCTCCTCTTTTATAGAGGACTATCCTCTCTTTGAAGGCATCCTCAATTTCTCTTTAAATTCTACTTTAAAAGCAAAAAAACCTAAGAACAGTTGCCCACCCACAGTTAGCACCTAAACAGGCACGCCCACAGGCCCACGCTGGACCAAAACCACAGGCCCCAAAGTGGAGGTTTAAACCCTTTTTCCTATGATAATTTTCCCAATGAAAATGGTCCCCCTCCTATAATCTGCTACTTATCCTTCTGAATCATCCAAAAAGAGGACAAAAGGGGATGCTAATTTGCTAATATTTGCATGTGCTCATGTGTATCTATAGATGCAAATTGAGAAGCTGTTATTATAATTGTAGAAGTAGAAGCACAGTCCCTCTCACCATAGTGTAGAAGACTGTGACCAGGTGACCTGTGTGCCTGACTGTTCAGCCAGCGGTCCATGTACTAATTGTGGAGGGGCAACAGTTCTTATGGCTCTTTTATCTTTAAACCAGAATCGGACAGGGCAGCCTTTCGAAGGGCTTCTCTCAATGAGCAATTTATAGCATGCTCGTGATTGGTCACTCAGAAGCTTGTGGGTCGATTACATGACGTCGTTAACAGCCAGGACATCTGCCTGGGTTTCCCCTGGTAATCCCGTGGTTTAAAAACACAGAGAGAATCCATTATCTAATTTATGATGGAATTTATTCCGCCACTAGGTTGTGCAGTTTCATTGAAATGAATAGGCTGCAATAGTATTCCCTTTTCAATTCAAAATCATGTGGTCTGTCTGAAGGAGCCCGGTGTGACTGAGAAATGATCCGAGACCTGGTAAGGCTGTGCGGCGTGTGTCTTAATGTAGAATCACCCAAAGAGACGATGCCTTCAAAGAGCTGTTCAAATGGAAGATGGTCTTTTATAAAAGAGGACACATGGCAACCAGCTTAACTCTACTAGGACCCCAGCATGTGCCCAAGGATGCTGTGTGTAGTGTGCTGATGCTAGGGATATCCAGAGTAAGACAGTACAAAAAAGGGAGGACGGACAGTGAAAAAGGACAAAGAGAGCTGGGTCAGACACAGCCCGAGGCCTGTGAGTGACCATGAAAAGTTGTGTGCTATGTTTGATGCTTACCATCCCCAGGGAGACAAAGATGAGACGGGAGGCTGCTGTTCTGGAGCTAGAGAAAAGGGGACAGAAGATGGTCCGGTTTGGGAATGACATGGAAAAGCTGGAGAAAACCGTCATTAGAAACTGCCGCCTCTTGCGCGTGAGAGCTGACAAGATGGCCCTGCGGAGAAAGGTGAGGGGAAGACTTTTGCGCTGGGTGTGCTCCAAGTGGGTGGGTTGAAATACAAACTCTACAGCAGCAGGGAAATGCTGTATGCCGCCCTGAGATCTTAATTATTATTATTATTATTATTTATTTATATAGCACCATCAATGTACATGGTGCTGTACAGATTACACAGTAAATAGCAAGACCCTGCCGCATAGGCTTACAATCTAATGATATAGGGCAGGATATAAATATTTTAAATAAATAAATAAATAAATAAATAAAATATGTATGTTTGTTTATTTCAGTCATAGACCAGCACAGCAGAAAACATCATCACAATATTAAAAACCCCAATATACAATAAAATACATACATAAAATACAAAAAACACGGCACTCTCAGCCTAAGTCTAAGGTACAATAAAATTCTTCAACATCAATTTCCGTCGGCTTAATAAAATATGGAAGCATGTAAGATTTTCAAAGCTTGTGGGCATGCCACCTGTGTGTAAATGTAAGCACTCCAATTCTTAGGCAAGAAAATTTCCAAAGAGCCAGAGTGTTGGACTTTGAGGCCTGAATTCCATCCTGGAAAACTCTCGGGAGCCCTCATTCCAGCGGTGGGCAGGGCTGAAGGCAAAAAGGGCAGGCCAAAATACCAACACGCTTTAGCTTGAAGTGCTTACTGCAGATAACGAAGCGTTAGGAGGGGCAAATAATAATAATAATAATAATAATAATAATAATAATAATAATAATAATAATAATTTATTACCCACCTCTCCCTCTGGATTGAGGCGGGGAACAGCACCAAATACAAAACATAAAATACATAAAACTGCTTAAAAACATATAAAACTAATACATTATTAAAAAGCATCTTAAAATTCAACTGGGTAGGCCTGCCAGAAGAGATCAGTCTTTACGGCTTTCTTAAATTCAGGGAAGACTGTTTAGTTGGCGAATCTCTCCCAGCAGGCCATTCCACAGTCTGGGAGTGGCAGAAGCGAAGGTACTCTGGGTAATGGTTGTCAGCCGAGTTTTGGCTGCCTGAAGTAAATTCTTCCCGGAGGACCTGAGTGTGCGGGGCGGATTGTACGAGAGATGGTGATCCCGCAGGTAACTTGGACCCAAATCATGTAGGGCTTTAAAGGTTAACCAAGGCCGGATCAACACTATTGCTTTAAAGCGCTTTATAACAGTTTTATAGCGCTTTAAAGCAGTTAAAGCACTTTATAACTGTTATAAAGCGCTTTAAAGCAGTAGTGTAGATCCGGCCCAACACTTTGTTTCATTTTGTGAATGCACAAAAGCCAGGGAACAAGAAAACAACGGGCAGTCAGGGAAACGGGAGAGGGGCCACGCAAAGAGGTTGTGGCCTTTGGGGGAACCCCAGAGGGCTGGATTGGGGCCTCACATAGGCCAGCTTTGCCTCCTGGGCATGACGTCTGACACCCTGGCCATGGAGCCTCATCAATATTCTTTGGTGTCTGTTATAAAATGCTAAAATGCTAAAAAGCAAATACTAATCAGTGTTGCTGTATAAAGACAGCAGTATTTTTTAAAAAATGAAATCTATTACATAGCTATCAAAAATACCTTTGCAAGAAGAGATCTCTGAGCCACGGTGGACCACCACTTGCTTTAAGCATCGCCAGGGGAGCAGTTCCGGGGGTTCCCTTCGCAGGCCACAGAGTACTCCAGAGGTCAAAAAAGAGCTGCCTCCTTATTTTGTAGCCGAAAGCAGAAGGACGTTACGGTCGCCTGTTTCCATTCCGGCAGATGTATTTATAGAACGTCAAGATAAAAGGTTTTAAAACTGCCTGTGGTCCTTGCCCTAGGCTGAAGCAAAGGCACAGCTGGAAAAGGAGGTCATGGAACTGCTGTCCTGCCGGGCACCCATGTTCTGGATCCCGCTCCGAGCTCACGCAGTCTGGGAAAGAATGAGTGTAAAACTGGAATGCACAGTCCTGGCCAATCCTCAGCCAGAGGTGAACTGGTAAGTGGGCAAGCGATGGCATTCATATCGCCAGTTGTGGAGCCCTCTGCAATTTGGCCTCCTCCCACCCTGCTCCAATAACTCAAGGCCACTTTATGGGATCCACAGAATGAGGTGATGCATCTCTCCTTGGAGTGTACCATTTGGGGCTGCAAGGGAGGGGCGGGTGCTTGTCAGAATACACCATCCTCCAAATAGCATGTGTCAGGGAGACGGGTCCAGCCTAGCCTTCTCTCCGGCATCATGGTAAATGTGTGTGTCTATTATTATTATTTTTTAAAGGAGCATTCAGACATGGAACCTAGGAAGCCGCCTTATACTCAGTCAGATCCTTGGTCCATTGAGCCCAGTGTTGTTGACACTGACTGGCAGCAGCAGCTCTCTCTCCAGGGGTTTCAGGCAGGAGTTTTCCTTGCCCTACCTGGAGATGCCGGGAGTCGAACTGGGGACCTTCTGCATGCAAAGCAGGAGCTCTACCATTGAGCCATGGCTGCCAGCACACAGCCTGAAGTGGCACTTTGGTGACTGTAGAAAAAGTTCCTCCTCTGTTAGCTCCTGTTGCAGCTCAGAAAGGAGCAGCTTTCAATGAGATGGGCCACTTATGAATCAACCCCAAAGAGGAAAGGCATCACCAAAAGGACAAAAGAGGATTTGCATGAAATTTGCATATATGAATTGATATGTGTAGCTGCAAATCAAGAAATAATTGTGATAATTTAAATAGAAACAGAGTCCATCTCACCATAGTGTAGATCCTGTGTGCCCACCTGTTCAGTCTGCGGCCCTGGTGCTCACTGTGGATGGGCTCCAGTTCTTAGGCTTCTCTTATCTTTAAGCTGGACTAGGACAGAACAGCCCTTTAAATAGAGGATGCCTTCAAGTAGAGGACTGTCCCCTGTAAAAGAGGATAAATGGCTGCCCCATCTTCAGTTGTGGAGACAATCCACCAAATCCAGATTTTTGTTTTGCTCTTTCAAGTCTTTGAGAATTAAGTTAAGAATAGTTACTCCCCGTCGGAGAGGCCAAACAACATATTGCTTTACCTGATTCTAGTGATAGTTATCTAGGGTGACCCTATGGAAAGGAGGACAGGGCTCCTGTTATCTTTAACAGTTGTACAGAAGAGGGAACTTCAACAGCACCTGGTGAAATCCCCTCTTCAACATAACAGGTAAAGCTAAAGGAGCCCTGCCCTCTTGACCAGATACAAAAGAGGGCAGGGCTTTAACTGTTGTGATGAAGAGGGAATTTCACCAGGTGCTGCATGTGTACAAATGACACCTGCTGAAATTCCCTTTTCTATGCAACTGTCAAAGATGCAGGAGCCCCGTCCTCCTTTGCATATGGTCACCCTAAGGTTTGGGGAGGGAATGTCCAGAGGGACTAACAGTGAGAACTAACCAATGTTAGAGCCACTTAAGCCAGTAAGACAATACCTGAACATTTACAAGGCCTGCACAAATGAAAAGGTGCTGAAAAGATAACAGATGTGGTACTAGACAAGTTTCTCTGGAGAGGGAATTCTGAAGACGAGGTATTACCACCAAAAAGGCCCTATTGTGCTGTGGACTGGGCAGATCCCGGGTTCTCTACATGAGGATAAAATCCTGCACTCTTACTGGAGCTACTGCTTCCAGATTCCTTGCAGGATTAAGATTGGCTCCTTCACGTGTGTGTGTGTGTTTTTCCCCAGGGTTTTTCTTTCTGGGCAAGTTCCACATGATTCATTATACAGCCACTAGATGGAGCTGTGGTATAGCAGAATCTGGAAAGTCTCCAGAAATTTATCCCTTTTCAAAGCAAGATAACATTTCTTATTGTATTTTCCACTTTGAGAATAAAGTCGCTACAATGGCTGGTAAGCACAGGAGGGGCCCTGGAGGTGGACAACATTGTGTAAAGACCCCACAAAAAGAGTGAGTGGCCAATCATGAGTGAACAAGAAAAGCCTTATGTGGGGAAAGCCCCAGATTCAAATCCCTGCTCAACCACAAAACTTCCCTGTTGAATTTGACTAATCCAGTAGTGGGAAGTAGGACCCAGCTTTAGCCCAACCATACCTTTGGAGACCCACTTCTTAATATTCTGCCATATATTTATATAGCAGTAGTGCTGCGGTTGCAACTCACCTTAAATCAGGCTGGATCCCTAACCACCAGTTGAAAACGGATAGCCCCTAACCTACCTCACAGGGCTGCTGTGAGGATAAAAGGTAGGGGCCATGCATGCTGCCCTGAATGTGATGAAAGAAGGGCAGGGTTTTTAAAAAGGTACTAAATGCTATGAACGTTATAAAGCATTTATACACTTTTTTTTTGTATGTCTGTTTATTTGTACCTATCCAGGTATAAAAATGGAGTTCGCATTGACCTCCGTCTAGCTCCTGCCGGGAAATATAGAATGAAGAATGAATTTGGAATGCTCACGCTGGACATTAGCAGGTAATGGACTTGCCTAAAAGCCAGGGCAGGTTCAATTCCAACTTCCTCTTTAAAAAACAGCACGACTTCCAGCGAGACTCCATTTTCCCTCCAGTCTTGTTGTCCATCCTGTCTGCTGCTGTTCTTTAAAGCAAGGGTAAGAAGAAAGTAGATCTCCAGATGTTTGGGACTTAACTGCTAGCATTCCTGCCCATTCATCATGCTGGCAGGGACTTCTGGGATTTGAAGTCCAAAACATCTGGAGAGATCTACCTTCTGCTCACCCCTGCTTTAAAGGAAGGAAGGACCTTGTGTAATCTATGCTGTAAACCGCTAAGGGATGTTGTGCTAATGATGGCGGAGTCTCTGGCAGTGATTGGCTGAGCTGCCTAAATGTCACAGAAGGCCTCTGGCTTACATTGGCTGAGATGCTCAGGCTTCAGAGAGGGGAAGGGTAGGGCAGCCAGGAGAGCCTAGGAAAGTAGCAGTAAAAGAAGCAGGACCCTCGGAAAGGAGTTAGCATCAGACTTAGAAAGCAGCAGGCTTAAGGAAGTGGCAGAAGGTAGGGCCATACATGGAAGAAATCTAGAGAAAGGGGAGGTAGGAGGAAAAGTTAGCGTAGTCTAGTCAATTTCACTCACATCACCAAAAAGAGGAAATGGAGCACTAAAACAGAGGACTAAAAGGGAAAGAGATTCACATAAAATAAGCTAATTTGTGCATACAGATGCAAATTTAGAAAGTATTTATAATTTAAACAGAAGTGCAACACATCTCCCCATAGTGGGGATGGCTGGGCCCAGGTGTTCTGTGTACCTGGCTGCTCAGTCTCCTGCCCAGGTACTAACTGTGGGTGGGCAACTGCCTGCTCTCCTTCCTGATGGTTCTTTATCTTCAAACCAGACTTGGGCTGGGCAGCCATTGAAATAGAGGATGCCTTCAAAAAGAGGGCTGTCTTCCTAGGCCACCCTGAGGGGCACTCAGAGGGAGGAGACTGAGAGGGAAGGCTGTACGGCCAAACAGAAGCGGCCCGTGTAGCCAGGAGCAACAGAGGAAGGTCTCAGTTCTCATATCGTTCTGAAATAACCACCCATATCTTTATCTCCTAGGCCTCAGCCTTCCTCAGCCTGGTGCCCTCCAAATGTTTCGGACTACAACTCCAAGGATGTCTGACCACTGGGGCTGGAGTTGAAATCCATAACATCTGGAAGGCTCCAAACTGGGGAAGGCTGAGACAGGTTCTAAATGCAGCTGGGACATCTTTTCTTTTCAGATGCTCCTTGGACGATTCTGCTGAATACAGTGTGGAAGTGAAAAATCCGTATGGGGAGGCCTACTCATTTGCTACCGTGCTTGTCAGGAGTAAGTCGGGGATTTGCTTTCTTTTTCCTCATAACATGCTTTACAGCTTTTCTGGGACTCTTCGTTACAGAATCCTCAGTGCAAAATAGTTGTACGTAGGGTGGCCACTGATCATCAAAAAGGAGGAAATACACCACCAAAAGAGAGGATACAAGTTTGCATATGCGAATTTACATGTATAGATGCAAACCTAGAAATATCCAAATTTAACTATAATCCATCTCACTTTCCTGAAGACAGCTATAACCAGGGGGCTGTCTACACGCGGGGAAAGCCCCACGGTCACTGTCGATTAACCAGCTCCGTCAGTTAAACGACACAGGCGCAGATTCACAGCCACCGCAGGGCTTCCCTGCGACACTGCATTTTGAAAACGTCAGGGATTTACCCTGGCATTTCAAAGGGAGCGACATCAGCATGGCGCTTCTGCCATGTAATGTCGCGCCGTGGCCAACCTGGGGGTGGAGCCTGGTGAAAAGTGACCATCTGTTGGTTGCCTTCTACAAGGAAGAAGGCGGAGGGGCTTCATAGGATGCTTCTTCTTTTTTTTTATAATTTTTATTTATTTTCTACACTGTATAACATACATAAAACATTACCATAATAATAATAATAACAGAAAGAAAAACAGAAAAACATCAAACAACTGCTGCATACATATTGAATAAATGTTGAGTACATATGTTGCATAACTATTACCTATACCTTATCATACTACAACATCATCATTCTTAATATAAAAGTGCACCCCCCACCTCGGGATCATTCCTGAGTCCAAAATCTAATCGTTTCTTCTGCTGGCGGTTTCCCACTTCCCTTAATAAACACAAATATTAGGAACTGTTTCCAGATTCCTTCAAACTCATTTATTTTAGTTACGCCTTTTCTCCACTTAATATTACATGTCAGTTTATCATTAATGGCTATATCCCATACTTCTTTGTACCATTCTTCAATAGAATATTCCCCTTGAATCTTCCAGTTCCTAGCTACTATCAATCGCGCTGCAACCAGCAAACTCGATATCAGCTCTATAGTTTCTTCTCCACACTTTATATCTTCAAATAGTGACAGCAATGCAATCTTTGGTGTTTGTTCTATTTTCATTCCCACTATTTCTTCAATTTCTGAAAACACCATCTTCCATAATCTTTGTACATATTTGCATTGCCACCACATATGTAAATACGTTCCTTTTTCCCCACAACCTCTCCAACAATTTGCTGAATGCTGATCATTTATCTTATTCAATCTAATCGGGGTTAGGTACCACCTCCATAAAATTTTAAAATAGTTCTCCTTTATTCTCACTGATAAACTTCTCAACACTCTTTGTTTCCATAGTCCCTCCCAGCTCTGTCGCCCTATTTGTACCTTCAAATCTGATTCCCATACCATTTTCTCTGGGTTCTCTCTAAACTCCTTCTCTAACAATAATTTATATATTTCACTCATTAACCCTTTTAAAACTATACTACCTCCTTTCCCTTTTTCCTTACTTACTATTAACTCTTCAAACTTCGTCATCTTTCTACAAACTCCATTTTCTTTAATCCACTTTTTATTCCATTGTTCTAATTGCCCATATTCTAACCAAGATAATTTTTTCTCTTTTAACAAATTTTCCATATCCTCTCTTGTTTTTATATCTCTTAGCCAATCCTTTAATTTCATTTTACTTTTCTCTTTTAATATTTTACATAATCTACCCTTCAGATCCTCTGGGAAATTCTTTAACATTATTATCGGTGCTAAGGGAGAGTTGCTCGGAAGCAACTTCCCTTTAAATTTACTCCAGGTTTCCCATTGAGTCCTCAGGAGTGGATTAACTATACTTCCAACCCACTTTCTCCCTCCATCTTTAAAGAAAACATTATCCAAATTTTCATAGGATGCTTCAAGGATGCACTAAGAGTGAAGTTTCTATGGCAGGTACCATAGAGCCCATTGCTAGAGCATTTCTTCCCTTTTTTCTGATTTTTTTTTTGGGGGGGGGAATCTGAGAAAGCTACCATCCAGGGCTTGAGGGAGCACCTCCAGCCCATGAGCTAAACTTTTCGCCCACCCACCCCCGTTCTGAATAAAGCAAATATTACAAAATGCCCTAAGTCCCTAGTGCTTTCTCTCAACCAAAGGAAACCAAACTCAGCAGTCCAGCGTGAAACGTTTCCTTGGTGGATCCAGCAGTCAGCCATGTTTTGTTATATGGTTCCAGGGCGTTATACAGAGGTTAAGCACTACTGAAATATAGCTCTATAAAGAGAAACATAAGCCCTCCCCGCCTCTCTCTCATTAACGCCGCTCTATTGTTTTATAGAATATTATGGAAAGGGGTCTGGATTTGATTCCGAGATATACAAATGTAAGTACCTATCCGGGGTTTATGTGGTTTTCTGTTTCCGTGGATTGGCATCGCATGAGAACTCATAGCACAGTTTTGAGGTGTTTGACGACCCAAAATGTAAAGTGGGGAATGTGAAGCAGGATTGTGTCTGTTTTGTGGCCAAAAGGAGAGAGTGAAAGGCAGATTGAGGGAAACAGAGGACAGGACAAGACACTCTACTTCCGATTGTCAGAAACTGGGGAGAAAAAACAGGCAATAGCTGCACCCTTTGTGCCCCCAAGGGCTGCATGCGGTGACGGGCACTGGGCTGGGGGTGCCACACATAGGCATGCATATACCTAGGTGAACAAGCTCATGAAGGTAAACACCTCCCCTCTTCCTCCCGATTAGGGTGACCATATGAAAAGGAGGACAGGGCTCCTGTATCCTTACCAGTTGTATAGAAAAGGGAATTTCAGCAAGTGTCCTTTGTAGGCATCCAGCACCTGGTAAAATTCCCTCTTCATCACAACAGTCAAAGCTGCCAGAGCCCTGCCCTCTTTTGTATCTGGTCACTCTACAAAAGAGGACAGGGCTCCTGCAACTTTAACTGTTGTGATGAAGAGGGAAATTCCCTTTTCTACCCCACTGTGAAAGATACAGGAGCCCTGTCCTCCTTTTCATGTGGTCACCCTACTCCTGATGCCCATCAAACACACAACACACATCCATGTGTACATACCCACGGCTATCTAGGCTGCATAGGGACCACTGGAGGAGAGGAGATGAAATCCTCCCCCATCCCACCCTTCCAAAATTCCAGAAGATTGCTGGGAAATGGCAGTCTTGGCTGCATCAGAATTGCTGCATTGGGATCAGGATTGCGAGAGGGAGATTAAAGCCTTCTCCCCCTCCAGCGATCCTGATCCTTTAGCTGCTCCATCCCTGATCACCTGCTTCCCAAGAGCTTCCCAAGAGCAGCTGGATGGCCATTATTGGTGACAGGAAGCCGGCTTAGGAAGACTTTCTATTTTACTCTGGCAGGACAACCTTTGCTGTTCTTCCCCAATGCCGTCTTCTTTCTTAGGGTCGCTCAGGGACCTGGAGGCTGACTTTGCTAGTGTCTTGAAGCCTGTCTTTTCCAGAGAGAAGGAGCCCTTCACTCTGTTCTGCAGCTTTACTTCCGACTTGCAGGAATACCAACGAGACATCCGCTGGTTCAGGGATGGTTCGTATTTCCGACAGCCCCCCTCCCCGTGGCTTCTGCCGTTTAACAAGCATCAGCTGGGCAATCCTCAAGTGAGCATCTTCCCCTTGTGCTCCAGGTGAGTTGCTGAAAGATTCCGACCGGCAGCAAATCCAATGCGGAGTCCGGGAGGCTTCCCTGGCGGTGTCTTGCGCTTACAAAGAGGATGAAGGCTTTTACAGCGTCCGCATCCCAACACAGGATGGATACCACGAGCAAAGAGCTTATGTGTTTGTTAGGGGTGCGTACAGGATTTGGGCCCCTTTTTGTTTGGTGATAAGAGTTTTATTATTGTTATTTTTAAAATGCCTAAGCTCTGTACAAAAACCAAAATCACAAAGGCCCTGCCTACACTCATAAAATCTTGAGATAAAAGCGAGCCAAATCGGAGAGAAAAGGAAAGCAAAACTGTAGCCCAGCATTCCCCAATCTGGTGCCTTCCAGATGTGTTGGACAACAACTCCCATCATCCCCGGTCAGCATCACATTCTGGCTAGTGGGTGATGGGAGTTGTTCTCCACCCTTTCTGGAGGGCTCCAGATTTGGGAAATCTGCTACAGGCAAACCTTTTACCAGATCCACAGGTAGAGCTTCCCTAAACAATGTTTTTATCCCATAGCTTTACCAAGGCTTCTGCTTCTGGATTCTTTGCAGGATCAGTATCGGGTTCTTTACACAGGGTTCCTCTTTCTTTTCTTCAGGGATTTTCTTTCTCTGCAAGTTCTATAAGTTTTCATTAAACACCCACTAGATGGCACTGTGGTGTAGTGCAATTGCACACTGTACACGCAGCAATATTGTGCAGCCCAGATTTTCCACCACATTTTCACCATTATGGGAAACGCTGCAATATTGGTCACAAAGGACAGGAGAAGCCCTGGAAGTTGAAAACAGGCCTGTTTAGATGACATGTTAAGCGTTGGTTGGGCTACTAACCTTTTCGCAGCAAATAGAGAGCATGTTTAAACTGGAGTTATGTAGCCACCATGGTTAAGAATTGTCCACACGACACACTAAGTTATGGTTCACATGACACGTTAAGCCATAATGTTTAGCTCAAAATGCTTAACCATCGTGTTGTCTGAACAGGGTCAATGTAGTGTAAAGGACCTGCAAATGTCCATGAGTGACCAATCACGAGCACACGATTAAAACTTGCTTATTATTATTATTATTATTATTATTATTATTATTAATCTATTATTTATTATTATTATTATCTTATATAGTGTTTAATTACAGAAGCCCTTAGACATATTTAGAGTAGATCCATTGAAGTAAATGAGACTTAGGATGGCCACTGAAGAATCACCAAAGAAAAGGAAATACCGTACATCACCCAAAATGAGGACACAAAATTGTATACAATTGCATATACTAATTTATATGCAAATTTAGTGCAAATTTAGAAATACTTATTAGAATTTAAGCAGAAATACAGCACATCTCACCATAGTGACCAGGGAATCGGTGTACCTGTCCATTCAGTCTGCTGTCCAGGCGCTAGCTGTTGATGGACAACAATTCCGATGGTTCTTTATCTTTAAATTGAAATTGGACAGGACCACTGAGTCCCCTGACAACCCTTCAAATAGAGGACTGTCCTCTCTAAAAGAGGAAACATGGGCACTGTATGGCTAGCTTTAAGCTCATGGCTTTCAACGTCCCCTCTAAGGATGCCTAAATCTGGATTCCCATCTTTAAAACTTGATAGTGCCTTCAGGGTCCAGAAGATTAAACTGTGGGAGCCAACGCAACGTGCAGCTGCAGGCCACCCTGATCTAGATAAAACTATCTCAACATGGGTTCTTATTTTTAGATGCTGCAGCTGAAACAGCCGGAGCTCCTGGATCACCCCTCAATGTGCAATGCCATGATGTGAATAAAAATAGCCTCATACTTTCTTGGGTGACGCCCAGTGATCACGGCGGAACTCCTGTCATCAGCTATTATATCGAAAGGTCTGTATTGAGAAATACCAGAGACATAGGAAGAGCATCACACGGGGGGGAAATCGCGTTTCGTTACCGTCGCTTCTCCGTCCCCGCTTTTGTCCCTCATTACTTCCTCATGGACCATTCAGGGGCGGTTTTTATTGTTCTGCTTTTCCTACACACAGCAGGAGATCACGCACATTCCATGGTGTGTGTTTTTTTAAAAAAAGTTGGATTAAAAGGGGTCTATTTTGCGATGGAAAAACAAGCAGAAGGAGCGGGAGACGGACAGTGTCATCTAAAGATCACACATCCGTAAGCAGGCAGTAGCAAGTGTGTGATAAAATGCACATCTGATGAACCTCACAATCTCTTCCTTTTGCCAGAAGACAATTTACCCCAAAACTCTATGGTGTTTCCCCCCACCCCTCCAGGTGCGAGGTGGGCACTGATGAGTGGGTGCCATGCAATGACAAGCCAGTGAAAAGCTGCAGGTCCCCCGTTGTGGGCCTCACCGAAGGGAAGACCTATCAGTTCCGAGTGAAGGCCGTCAACAGTGCAGGTGTCAGCAACCCATCGAAGGCCAGCGATCCGGTGACAATGATAGATCCCAACGAGACCAAAAGATTGCTAAGTACTTTATTTTAATGGATTCATAACAATTAACATTTTGTAAAAACAAACCGAGGCAGCTTCTGAGACAATGAAATCTACCAATAGATCCTAATCACACAATTGTAATATTCAAAACATTGCATTCCTCACCTTACACCAGTACATCATAATAGCAATAGGGCTTGGCAGGGCCGCTCTGAGAAGTTGCACATATCCTATCGAAATACTTGGGAGGGGTGTTTTGTTTACATTTCATTTGAGCAGAAACCTTTAAATTTCATCTTGGCATTTTGCTGAGGGTAAAATTAAGTGAAAATTTCTGCATGCAACCTTCAGATGCCTTCAGATTACGTTTTTCCTGCAGCTCAGGAAAGAGATGGCCTTAGATCATTCCCCTGGGAGAGCCTTCACAGAACCATAGAATAGGAGAGTTGGAAGGGGCCTATAAGGCCATCGAGTCCAATGCCCCGCTCAGTGCAGGAATCCACCCTAAAGCATCCCTGACAGATGGTTGTCCAGCTGCCTCCGAAATCTCAATTAGTTCCCTTATACCAAGTTGGCCCACTGGTCCATCTCATTGACTGTTGTCTCCTCTTGACTGCTAGTAGCTGTCCAGTGTCTCAGGCTGGGGGTCTTTCCCAGTCTTGCTACCTCAAATCCTCTTAACTGGACAGTGGGGACAACTATCGCCACCCTGTCCCAGGAATTCCCCATGAAGGATGCTGCTGCATCATAATGTTTTTTTACCATAAGATGTAGTGATGGCCACCAATTAGGATGGCTTTAAAAGGGGGTAGACAGTTTTCTGGCTACTAATCCTGATGGCTCTATGCTGCCTCCAGTATCAGAGACAGTAAGCCCCTTTATACCAGTTGCTGGGGAACATGGGCAGGAGAGTGCTGTTGCACTCATGTCCTGCTTGTGGGTCTCCTATTAACAACTGGTTGGCTACTGTGTGAACAGAATGGTGAACTAGATGGACCCTTGGCCTGATCCAGCAGGGGCATCTTATGTTCTTATAATGTAGCCAGTCAAGCCAGGAAACACCCAAGCCAATTCCTGTCATGTCCACCATGAATTCTTTTCATGCAATTCTCAATCTCTCTCTCTGTGTGTGTGTGTGTGTGTGTGTGTGTGTGTGTGTGTTCTTTGATTAGAAATCCCTTATGATGATGGGATGAGGACAATTACAGTTTCCAAAGACGAACTGGAACGTAAGTTCAAAGGCACCTAGCTTCTTTGTTACCCCTCCACTTAATTCCCTGCTCCAGAGTTTCTTTATATTACCAGTAAATCACTTAGGAGTTTAGAGGAATGGAGATCCCTGAACAAATCTCTTATGCTTCAAATAGATTTCTGAATCGACTTTTCTGCTATCACGTTCCTGCACATCCCTTGGTTCTTCTTCGTGGTCTCTATGCATCACACATATGGGCTTTGCGCCTGCGCAGAGACCAGACCGGAACCTACTATAGCTGAGTGGAACGTTTTTGGCGGGAACCCCTCCCCCCACACTACCGCGCATGTCCATGGGGTTCCCGCCCTTACCTCAGTTCTTCGTCGTCCACCATCGTGCATAGACCATAGAACCAACCTCGTAGCGTTTGTGTCTTTAAAATATCTTCTTTACTCTAATTCTTTCTCTTCTTTCTCGTTTTTTCTCGCTCCGGCGTTTCTTCTCCTTTATCTATCCTATATAAAAAAAAAAAAAAAATAGTTTTTTGTAGTTTAGATTTTCCTCAGCGACTTCGTCGCTTGAGGCCTGTATGGCACTAAAAGCACCGTTTAGAAAGTGCGTAAAGTGCGGGGCTAAGCTCCCTCCATCGGACGGACACTCCCTTTGCATATTGTGCTTAGGTGAAGGGCACGTTGTCGAGACCTGCCATCATTGTATGGCCTTTACAAAACAGACCAGGAAACATCGAGCAGACCGACTCCGCTCGGTTCTTTGGGAGAAGGCTCTCAAGGCCGCTGAGGCCCCGACAATGGAGAAGACTGCGGCTCATAAGTCCGTGACTCATAAGACGGCACTTACTAAGACCGCACCGGACAAATCATCAGACCAAAGCACTGAAGTGCAGACCAGAGCTCATAGGGCTGAGATACCCCTCACGCCTGGTCGGTCTTTCTCGAGTTCAAAGGCTAAAAAGGACTTTAAAAAAGCCAGAACTCCGATACCTTCTTCTGATACTGAGAAGAAGAAGAAAAAGAAGAGAAAGAGGGACGCGGAGAAAACTCCCTTAGCGTCGCCTCGTCCTATAGAGCGGGTCAGGAGTCAATCTACTCCACCCGCTGCTCCCACTACCTCGGTATCGAGACCACCTTCGGTATCTGCCGCTTCGATATCGAGACCACCCTCGGTATCGAGACCGCACTCGTTACCAGCAGTACCGACTCGTCCGCCTAGCCTTTCAGAGGGCGAACTGAGGGATTCGATGTCGGCAGCGTCTTCTCACCAGCCCCCTCGACCGCGAGAACTTCCATTGTTGCCATCTCCAAGGCTAATACCACGCCGTGATTGGGAGGCAGCCTCTCGCTACTCTGAACCTCAAACGAGGGATGACGATTACCAATGGGAAGGATATCGCCCCCAAAGGTATTTCCAGGAACAGCAGTATTCGCGGGAGGATTACTATGCTCTTCCCCCGCCTACAACTAGGGTGTGCCGTTTCCCATCACCAGCGCCTCAAAGAGCCACGGTATCGACGCCTCATAGACAGCCATCGGCGTCGGCTGTTCCTGCGGTTTCGACTGATGACTTACATCTAGTCACAGTTACGTCACCGGAGGAAAACTATCCTTCGGACTCGGAATCGGGGGTGTCGGCCGCTCCTTCATTTCCATCACCGGAGGATGAGGTCCAAGATAAAGACCCTTCCTCCCCATCAGACGACATGGTTAGATTCTCGGACCATATCCTGCGAATGTCTAGAGCATTGGGGATAGAGACTCAGGAGGCTAATGAGACGGTGGTAGATCGCATCTATGATGTGTTTCAGACTACCACAAACCAGAGGATAGCAATTCCCCTCCCTCATGCGCTAAAGCAGGCAGCGCAGTTGACTTGGAAGACACCGACGTCGACACAGGCAACATCAAAACGCCTAGAGACTCTGTATAAAGTGCAGGAAGAGGGTGCACAATTTTTAGTTCAGCACCCTAAGCCGAACTCAATAGTAGTTGAGTCAGCACAGGGCCAGTCTCAGAAAGCACATTCTGCTCCAGTGGACAGAGAGGGAAGGAAGCTGGACATTACTGGCAGAAGAGTCTACTCGTCATCCTCCTTGGGCATCAGGGCATCAGCCTATGAAGCAACTATGGCCCGTTATCAACTTTTTCTTTGGGAGAAGATTGGTAATCTGTGTGATCACCTCCCAGAGGATAAGAGAGAGGTGGCAAGAGTTCTTCAAAATGAAGCAACGGGTATAGCACGGCAGCAGTTGTCCACCGCTCGACACCAGGTGGACTGCCATTCAAAATCGATGATGGGGGCTATATCGTTAAGGAGGCATGCCTGGCTTAGATCCTCAAATCTAACCAACGAGACTAAGGCCAGGATAGAAAATATGCCGTTTGATGGAGAAGGTCTATTTAACAGCAAGACCGATGACACGCTGGACTCCATCTATAAAGCTCGGACGACTGCTAAAAAGATGGGGTTTACTTTTCCCTCGCAACCTCAATACCGTTCTAGAAAATGGAGACCTCCGATGCAACAGCAGCAGCATCGGCCCCAATACCAGCCTCAACCTCGGCAGCAACAACAACAGCTGCAGAGGAAGAGGCCTTACCAGGGCAGATACCAGCAAGACAAGAGGCAACCCGACACAGCGGGTTTGACTCCTTAGCTCCAGATCCACTCCCTTTTGCGAACCGCTTAGCACCCCAGTACCATCAATGGGAGTCAATTACAACAGACTCCTGGGTGCTCACTATCATCAACTCGGGCTATGCCATCGAGCTCGATGCCCTCCCTCCTTTTTCCGGCGTGAAAGTAACGGTTCCATCCCCTCCTCTGCTGCTCGAGGTACAGACCTTACTATCGAAGGGAGCCATCTCTCCCGTACCTGCAGAGGAACTCAATCAGGGATTTTTTTCCCGTTACTTCACGGTCCCGAAGAAAGACGGAGGTCTTCGACCGATCATGGACTTAAGACAACTGAACAAGTTCATCACCCCGAGGAAGTTCCGTATGACAACGGTTACTTCTATTCTGCAGCTTCTACAAAAAGGAGTTTGGTTCGCAGTGGTGGATCTGAAGGATGCGTACTTCCATATTTCCATCAGGAAGTCGCATCAAGCTTACCTTCGGTTTTCGATCGGTGCATCTCAGTACCAATTCACCGTTCTTCCGTTCGGGTTGGCCACGGCGCCGAGGGTTTTCACGAAGGTCATGGCGGTGGTATGCGCCCACCTAAGGCAGAAAGGCATTTACATTTATCCATACCTGGACGATTGGCTCCTCGTAGCGGGCAGCAGCGAGGCGCTTCAGTCAGACATACTAACCACCCTCAACCTGTTGGACTCGTTGGGGCTGTGGGTCAACCACGAAAAGTCCATTTTGACTCCACAGCAGAGATTGGACTTCATAGGGATAACCCTATCCTCTCGAGACGGGAGGGCATACTTACCGTCAACCAGGGCGATCACCTTACAGCAGTTAGCCATCGATACCGAGAGCCGCCGAAAGGTTTCGGCATGGACAGTTCAGAGACTATTAGGTTTGATGGCAGCTACTACGGCAGTCATAAAATTTGCAAGACTCAGAATGAGGATATTGCAGGCCTGGTTTTTGAGGACTTTCGATCTCAGGCACAATGCTCGACGAACTTACCTTTCGATACCGCAGCAAGTGAGGGCATCCCTGAGATGGTGGTTCTCGATGTCGACTCTTCTCGAAGGCGTTCCATTCCAACAAGACGCGCCTTCGGTAACGATCACGACGGATGCATCTTTAGAAGGATGGGGAGCCCATTGCAGCTCTTTAACCTCTCAGGGTCGTTGGCCTCGATCACAGAGGGAGCATCACATCAACCATCTCGAACTCCTGGCAGTAGAAAATGCAGTAAAAGCATTTGCACAGATGATCGAGGGCCGAAATGTCTTGATCGCAACGGACAATACTACCGTGGTGGCATACATCAACAGACAGGGTGGAACAAGATCACACCCCCTGAACCGTTCTGCACTCAGAATATGGAACTGGTGCATAAAGAGAAGGACTTACCTGACTGCGATCCATGTAGCCGGCAAGGAAAACGTCGTTGCGGACTCTCTCAGCAGGTCCTTCCATGTCGACCACGAGTGGGAGCTCGATGTCGAAGTGCGGGAGAGCCTTTTTCGGTACTGGGGCCGTCCTGTTGTCGATGTCTTCGCTACCGAAGACAACGCAATTTGTGCCAAGTATTGCAGCAGGGCAGGAAGAGGAGAGCAATCTTTAGGAGACGCCTTCACCAGGACTTGGAGAGGAAATCTCCTGTACATGTTTCCTCCCTTCCCACTATTGACAAGGGTGATAGCCAAGATCCAGATGGACAACTCCAATTGCATCCTAATCACTCCGTGGTGGCCTCGACAGACGTGGTTCGCTCACGCCCTTCGGCTATCGAGAGGGGATTACATCAGGCTCCCGTCGACACCGAAGCTACTGTCTCGACACCAGGGCAGGGTTCGACACGCAGATCTGTCGACCCTCAAGATGACTGCATGGAGGATAACAACCACTCCTCCTCTGGAACTAGAACTTTGACTGTGGACCACATTATATTGGCAGCACTAAAGCCTTCCACAAGGAAAACTTATGCAGCAAAGTGGCAAAGATTTCGGAACTTTGCTTCAGAACAAGATCAAACACCAGAATCTTGCCACTTAGCCTTTATCCTCAATTATTTATTGATGCTTTTTCAGCAGGGACTTAAGCTTACATCCATCAGAGTGCACCTAGCTGCAATTACATCTTTTCACCAAGGCATAGATGGGTTTACACCCTTTACCCACCCAACAACTAAGAAATTTTTGAGAGGGCTTAAGAACACAATACCAACTGTGAAAAGTATTGTACCTCCATGGAGCCTGTCAGTTGTGCTGCAAGCACTGACACGCAAACCCTTCGAGCCTATGGCGTCGACAGACCTTAGGCTACTTACTTTAAAGACTGTCTTTCTAGTAGCCATTACATCGGCAAGACGGGCAAGTGAGCTTAGAGCTCTTAGGATAGATGTCCCATACACTATCTTTCATAAGGATAAGGTTGTGCTACGCACAGATCCAGCCTTCCTACCTAAGGTAGTGTCTACTTTTCATCTGTCCCAACATATTACTTTACCTGCTTTCTTCCCTAATCCAACTACACCTCTTGAGTCTTCCTTGCACACTCTCGATGTAAGAAGGGCTCTTGCTTTTTACAAAGACAGAACAGAGACTTTAAGGAAAACAAAGCAATTGTTTATTTGTTATGGTGAGCCTTCTAAGGGACTCCCTGTCTCTTGCCAGCGGTTGTCACGCTGGATAGTGGAGACAATAGAATTGGCCTACTCTATTTCTAAATTAGAGTTAGTGAAACCTGTGACGGCTCATTCCACCAGAGCTGTTTCAACATCGGTGGCCTTCACCAGAGGTGTTCCCTTGGCAGACGTCTGTAGAGCCGCAACGTGGTCCACTCCATCCACGTTTGTCAAGCACTACAGTTTGGACACCCGTGCGAGGCAGGACTGCTCATTTGGGAGGACAGTGCTTTCAGAGATCTTCAGATGATGCACCAACCCACCTCCAAAGGTATGTCAGCTTGCTACTCGCCCATATGTGTGATGCATAGAGACCACGAAGAAGAAATGCAGGTTGCTTACCTGTAACTGTAGTTCTTCGAGTGGTCATCTATGCATTCACACAACCCACCCACCATCCCCACTTGGTGGTGTGAGACTTATAAATGACACTGTTTTATTGTGGAATGTACTTTACTTTATTTACACTCATGTTTATGGGGGCACAATGTCGGACTCCTGTAAACTGAGGTAAGGGCGGGAACCCCATGGACATGCGCGGTAGCGTGGGGGGAGGGGTTCCCGCCAAAAACGTTCCACTCAGCTATAGTAGGTTCCGGTCTGGTCTCTGCGCAGGCGCAAAGCCCATATGTGTGAATGCATAGATGACCACTCGAAGAACTACAGTTACAGGTAAGCAACCTGCATTTTCTCTATATACTTGCCTTTCCCAAACAAGTGTTCTCCAGGTTTGTTCCACTACATCTCCCATCATCCTCAACCAGCTATGCTGCTCTATATCATCATCATCATCACATTTATATCCTGCCTTTTTCCCTCTTACAAGAAACTCAAGGCAACTTACATAGTCCTTCTCCTCTCCATTTTATCCTCACAACACCCCTGTGAGGTAGGATAGGCTGAGAGACAGTGACTGCCCCCAAAGTCACCCAGTGAGTTTCATGCCCAGGTGGGGACTAGAACCTGGATTTTCCACATCCCAGTTCCACATTCTACCCACTACATCACACTGGCTCTCCTTACACTCATATTATGAACTTAAGCTCCCGTTGCACGCGTGTGAACTCTCATTACATTCTGGGGTGCTATGAAAAATCTGCCTGATGTGCATGTGTGACCCAGGCCAAAAACGCAGGGCTGCTTCACACAAGATATTTCGAACTTTGTGGGTAGCTGCTCCATCTTGTTCCTGTAATTAGCGCATCGTTCTTCTTAGCCAATCCATTCCTATTCCAAATTTAGTCTTGCCTCGCTTAAATGTTGGGTTCTTCTTGCTTGTTCCTCACAGCCAAGGTCAAGGTCCCTTTGCCACCCACCAATGTCCATGCCAGTGAGATCAGGGAAGATTACGTGGTCCTCTCTTGGGACGAGCCGGACCCCAGAGGCAAAGAGCCGCTGAGTTACTACGTGGAAAAGGTACAGAGGGACCCTATCAAGGAGGTACAGAGGTACAGAGGGACCCTATCAAGGAGAAATGCATGCCTCGAATTAACTAGGAAATTACTTGGGTTCTTCTGAAAAGAATGGGAAGAATTACTTTCTCACCTCCACTGCCCTCCCCCATCCTCAAAATCCCGTTCTCCAAGCCCATCCCTCCTCCTGGTGGTGTATTTGTCATTGGTAGACCTATCTGGAGCTCCCAGTTTTATGAGAATTAGCCTTTGGTAAATCACCCCTTTTCTCTCTTCTCAGTCAATAGCAGGCAGTGACAGCTGGCAGATGGCTACTCTGGACACGCCAGTGAATTCCACGACATTAGCTCTCTTTGATCTGGTCAAAGGGAAGCCATACTGCTTCCGAGTGAGATCTGTGAACAAGTACGGAGTGAGCGAGCCTTCCTTACCCAGTGAGCCCATCTCGCTTGGAGAAAAAATAGGTAATCTTTTTTCCCATGGCATAAAGGTAACGTGGGTTTGTTTTATGTATCGGCAGACCCTGGACCCTTGCTTAAGGTGCCTCCTTCAAGCCCTAAATGCATGTCCAGACCTTTTGCAGCTGGTCTGTTGGCAAAACAAAGCCCATCGATACTAAATAATGAGGCTGGAATGACATCTGGCTAAAGCGCCATCCCAGGTCGGCAGCAAAGAAAAGAGCCCCGGAATAACTGGGGGCTTTCCCCTTAACCCACTTGCTACTTCTCAGTATGTCCTGCTGTACCGTTGTGATCTAAGAAGAAATGTGCATCCCATCAGGCACAGTGGCGTCCCATGCGAGACCTGGAGGGCCCAGTTGCCCAGCTATCCCTACTAGCTTCCAGTCCTTGCTCAAAGGGATTCCTGATCCTGTTTGGTGGAGCATGTTTGCACCAGTGCTAGGACGCATAGCTCTCAGGAGGTCTTAGCTTTTATGGCTCCTTGGTTGCCACTCTTATGCTGTGGAGAAATGCACAGTATATGTCAGGACCCAGAGAGCTCTGGACTGTGTCACATGGCCCGGAGCAGTGTTAGGAGTTTCCAAAACTAGATGGAAACCTTGCAGAGTACGGGCATTTTCACTTGTTGGGCTCAGAGCAAGACTGCACATTCCCAAACCCATATTGGGTGAGATAATGCAAGTTACAAGGGCAGAGGAATTTGCAGGGAGAATCAGGAGTGAGCTGAATCAAGGGTTGTCGGACCTGTTTCAGCCCAAAGTCCAAATTCAATTTCAGAGAAGCTCTCGAGGGCCACGGTCCAATGGAGGGCGGGGCCAGAAGCAAAAGGGGGTGCAGCCAAAAATACCCCAAATACCAGCATACTTTAGCTTAAAAGTCTAACTACCAGCAGTAACTAAGCCTTGGGGGAGGCATCTCAACCTTTTAGAATGGGGGAAATACGATGCAAGAGCCAGGAAACCACCAAATGATGGCAGTCAGGGGAGGGGCCAAGGGAAGGGGGCGTGGTCATTTGAGGAACCCTGGAAGGCCAGATTTGATTTGGCCCACAGGGTTGTGGTTCAACACCCCTGGCCGTGCCCCCGGTGACTCTTCTCCTACGACCCAGTTCTCCCAGTCCGTTCCTCCCTGGCTTATTTCTGGGCTCAGAAGCCAGCAGTGGAAACATCTGTGAAAACTGACGGGGAGGAGCTGTGGAGTGCAGAAATGTGTACAGCGTTTGGCCTATAATACACATGCCAGAAGGAGAACTGCCCATCTGCAACCCAGCCATGGAAGGTTACAGATTGAACTTGTTCTTAAATTGCCCATTTCGTTAGGGGGGGAAATAGGCCACAATCCTACATACACAATTACCTGGGAGTAAGCCCTATTGAACACAGTGGGAGTGACTTCTGAGAAAACATGTATAAGATTGTACTGTAAATCTTTTGTTACTTATGAAGGACAGGAAGGGATCCTTTGGTTTAGCCGTGCTTAGAAAGTGAGATAAATTTATTTGGTATGTTCTGCTATTGTTATAAAATCACTTAACTCTTTTCTGCTTGAATGACCGATGTGTACTTGAAACAAAAATGGGATTTGGCAACGTACATTTAATTCTTTGAGAGAGGAAAAATAATTTTATGCCGGGGTCTGTCTTGCTGCCAATTCTCAGTTACAAATGCTTGTAAATGTGGTACGTTTTGATGCTGTTTAAGCGATGTAACTTTTTATAATTTTGTTTGCAATAGTCTGGGACTGATAGCTATAAAACAGATCCTGAATCTGGAAGGAGCACCAAGTTCCACTGTTCTTAGATGATCTCATTTCCCCCTTTCCTTTAGCTCTGCTTCCGCCGCCATCTCAGGTTCTGGCCTTCAGGGACACCAACACGTCTGTGGTTGTGCAATGGAGCAAGCCAAAGGAGGGCCAGGAACCATTGGGCTATTATATATATGCCCGGGAGGTTGGCACAGATGAATGGCAAACGGTCAACAATAAGCCCGTCACGTGTAACGAGTGAGTTAATGGAAGGGATGGGGAGAAATCCGTCCATTTCTCATATTAGCACAAACTTAGTGTGACCATATGGAACAGAGGACAGAGCACCTGAGTGATTAACAGTTGTCTAGAAAAGGGAATTTCAGCAGGCATTTGTATGCGTACAGCACCTGCTGAAATTCCCTCTTTATCACAACAGCTAAAGCTGCAGGAGCCCTGCCCTCTTTTGTATCTGGTCCTTTCCATATGGTCACCCTACAGACATAGCTAATTTTGCATGTTCAGACTGAGATGTGAACTGAAACTCAGTTAGCCCTTTGAAATTCACACTTCTCCAAATTTTGCAATGGAGTTCTGCAAAAAAAAAATTGGAAAAAAAAATCATACAGAAATGCAAATATGAGGGGGAAATAAGCCATATTGGGTGGAAAAGCTGGACATACATTAAATTAATTAATTAATTAAGTGTTGTAAAGGACGCAGATAAATGTACGTGAGAAAATAGTTTTAAAAATGTGTTACATTAGGACAATTGCTTGCAAAAATGTGTGCATATGAGGCAAAATTGCATACAATTGCACACATACAATAGGAGAAATGCGGACAAAAAAATGCAAACATTTTCATGTGATAAAAATAAACCTCAAACTTTGAGATGAACATAAGAAGAGCCCTGCTGGATCAGACCAAGGATCCATCTAGTCCAGCATTCTGTTCACAGAGTGGCCAAGCAAATTTTGACCAGGAACTCACAAGCAGGACACGAGTTCCTCAGCGAGTGGAGTTCATAGGCTTACTGCCTCTGCTACTGGAGATAGCACATAGCTGCCTCCAGTAGCAGAGGCAACCAATTTAAGATTGGAAAAATTAAAAACACGGAGAAACCAACCTGGAATGATTTGTCCGTCCCTAGTTGATGAAGCGATCCTCTCCTTTTCCTTTGCTCTCTGTACCTGTGGGGGTGGGGGGAGCAGATGTGCACAGAAACCTGCTTTGAGGGAGAAGGTCTTGACATCTCCACCTCTCTGGTTTTGGTGCAGGATCAGAGGAGGCAGGAAATTAAGTTTGTTGCTAGTACTTTTGACTGTTTTTCATTTTGCTCGTTCGTTAGGTTCACGGTTCACGGACTCAAAACTGGCAAACAATATGTCTTCTGCGTGAAATGTGTCAACGAAGCGGGGGTGGGTGACAGCTCCCCTGAATCTGATGCCATCATTGTGAGGCAGGCTATCTGTAAGCATCTTATGGTGTTATGGTGCAGTCCCGATCTCCCGCCTTCTCCCCCCATTCCCAAACCACAACTAGGGAGAAAAGCTCGTTACGTCGATTCAGTTCCAAGCCTCCCTTATACTCTAATTTCTTTCTCATGTAGCCTGCCCTTCAGCCCCGCGTAGCTTTGCCTTGCTGAACTGCGGGAAGGACAACATGACCATAGGTTGGAAGCCTCCCAAGCGCAAAGGAGGCACGACCATTCTGGGCTATTTCCTGGATCAACACGATGTGTCGGAGATTGACTGGCACGAATTCAACATCAAGCCAATCCCTCAACGTGTTTGTACGGTAGGGATGCCTACGTCCTGTTTTGGCGCTCCAGGGGATATCAAGAGACAGAGAAAGCAGCCATTTCCCCCTTCACAGTCCTGTTCTTTGACAACTTTTGGCCATAAAGCCAAAAAGCTAAACAAAGTAATGGAGGAGTGTCTCGCCTCATGCAAGACTTCATTTTTCCTAACTCTTCTGCAATTCCGTACAGCAGTGAAATTAACTAAACCAATGGTCTAGTAAATTTCATTTCTAAAAGATAGGTTTTTTAAAAAAGCAGCCATACCAAAATAGCATCCACAAGTGTTACTTGCCATTTCCAATACCCAATAGATACCTGAGAGAGTTGAATCCAAATTATGCACCTTCATTGCAGGCAGCAGTGCTGGTTAACCTGGGGGCTAGTTCCATCTCCTAGTAAGGTCGCAAAGCAATACAGTTCTTCCAGAATGGGGTGCCATGTCTTTTAGACAAGGCTTTGGGAAATACTCCAAATATCTCGTGATTCTGTAGGTCACCAACCTGGAAGAAGGGCGCTTCTATGAGTTCCGTGGTTACGCAATGAACGCTGTTGGTGTTGGGAAGGTATCAGAACCCAGCGACCTTTTCAAGTGTGAAGAATGGACGATGCCAGAGCCAGGTAAAGGCCCATTGACAGCTCAGGGTTTGCAACGAGGTAAAAGCTAGATTGAAGACCAGGGCAACCGTTTGAAAGGGGTGACACTTCTCTCTGCACTGTCCATGGGAAACGCTCTTTCCTTGCCAGCGGTTGAAACAACAAGGGGGCAAAATAAGCAGAGGTGTCCCAAAGTTATAGGGAAGCTAGGAAGAGCTGGAAAACACGAAGTGATCCTGGGAGGACCTTAAAACTCCTGAATGTGTGCATTGCCTCTCTTTTCCCCCACCCTTCTTATTTGTACATGTTTTGAAATCCCATCTGCGCTTGAAACAGGCCCTCCATATGATGTGAGGTGCACCGAAGTGAGAGACACCTCTCTGATGGTCCACTGGGAACCACCCTTGTATACCGGAGCAGGCCCCATCATCGGTTATTACGTGGATGCCTGCGAGGAAGGATCTGACACATGGAAACAGCTGAATGAGAAGCCGATATCCAGCACCCACATGAAGGTCTCTGTTGTATTCTCTGCATCTTGGACATTCGCATTGCAGCTGTTGCTCTCATGTTAAGGCCCACTAAAATTGGATGTGTGAGGAGGGGGTCAAACATCTGGCAGGCCACAAGGCCTGTCTGGTGCATTAGGTTTCATTTGAGGGGTCACACGTTGTACAGGACTGCGCTAAAAGGATGCCCACACTACAAATGTGGGCCGCTTTATTTATCATCGCTTCTCTCTAGGGTGGCCACTTATGAATCACCAAAAAAAGAGGAAATACATCATCAAAAAAGAGAGCAGTGATTTGCATAAAAAGCACATGTATCTGTATAGATGCAAATTTAGAACTAATTATTATAATTAAAGTAGAAATACAGTCCATCTCACCTTAGTGTGGAAGACCGATCAGTAGACATCTGTGGCTGCAGATGTTGTTGATGGTTCTTTATCTTGAATCCAAACTTAGACTGGATACCCCTTCAAACAGAGGACAGTCCTCTCACAGTAGAGGTCACATGGCCACCCTACTACTCCCAATGGGAATTTTAGTTGCCCTTGAAAGCTAGTCTCTGATAGCTAACTGTCAGCACATTGAAATCTGGGGTGGGCAACCTTGTTTCTGTTTAAGGCCAAATTGCCTTGTGGGTAACCTGTTGGGGGCTGTGTGTCAGCGATGGGCGGGGCCAAAGCCAGCGGTGATCAGGGCCAGAGCCAAAAGTGTTTAGGTCACCCTTTTTCACTTTCTGCCACCCCTTCTTCTCTTGCTCTCCCTCTTTCTTCCCATATACTGCCTCTGGACATGGAGGCTCCATATACCCATGGGTGATCATGTGATCATGTATAAGAGGAGGGCAAACCAGGACAAGCAAACAACTTTTTAGAAGAAAGTTATCTTTATATTATAGTGGAGCTCTGGGGTGATACTCCTCCTCGCAACACACATTGTATTTGCCCTTCTACACATACTTTAAAACTCCCATCAACTTTTTACCGGGATCTCTCTGAACCATCCTTGTTCTATGTTCCACAACAGCTCTCTGATCTGGAGACAGGAAAGTGCTACACATTCCGCGTGCGAGCCCTGAACAAGGCGGGGGTCGGCCCCCCATCTCTGCCCTCAGATCCTGTGGTGGTAAAAACCAAACCAGGTACAAAGCTTTTGCCTCCCCCGCCCCCCCCCCTTTTTACCTCCAGTTCTCTCTCAACATTTCCATTCCTTCATATATTTTTTCTGTTTCAGACTTTTTCCTTTCTTCCTCTAGTGACCATTCTTAACAGAGGCCAACATCTCCTTGGAGAGTGGGTAGGCCAGCCTTCGCCAACTTGGTGCCCTCCAGATGTGTTGGACTCCTACTCCCATCGGCCTACAGGATGATGGGAGTTGTTGTCCAACAAATCTGGAGGGTGCCTGACAGGGAAAGGCTGGGGTAGGCCTTTGCTTGGAGAACAATGGCCGCCAGCAGGCAAGAAGAAAAGGTGATCAAGTTGTTATTTCAGTCACCTTATAGAAAAATAAACCATTTCCCCCCTCTTTTATAGGCACCAAAGAAATTGAAGTTGGGGTGGATGAAGAAGGATTTATCTATATGGCCTTTGAGGCCCCTGAAGTGGTCGACACTTCAGAGTTTATATGGTCCAAGGATTATGAGGGGCCTCCAAATCCTGACCGAGTCGAGATTGCGGACAAAGATGATAAGTAAGCTTACAGTGGGGTATTGAAGTCAAGCGAAGGTCACCAACTTCTTCATTGGCTCTGCTCCTGTGCCATTAACAATAGCTTGGCTTAACAGAAATCTGCATGCCAGGAAAACTTCCATAATAGGCTGCTAAAGGTATAGGAGCAAGGCCAGTAAAAAAAGAGATGTCCATTCTAAGAAAAGCAGATTGTCTCAACCTATGGGCTGCATCAGAGAAGACCTGGACTGGTCCCAGATGTATGCTGGTGAGCAAGGGCCTGTCTTTCCTCCTTGCACACTCAATTACAGTGACCACTTACGAATCACCCAAAAAGAGGGCCTGAGAAAACACCCATTTGAATAATATGTGCATCTGCTAATTTATATGTATAGATACTCATTTAGAAATAATTACCATATTTTAAATAGAAATACATTCTACTGGTAAAAGGCAGCAACGTAGCAGCTGGCTGGTCAAGTCTGAAGCGCTGCGGTGCGCCATTTTCATGGAAAGTTGTTTGGGTTCTTCTGCTTAGCTTTGAGTAGCAGCGTCTGAACCAATCAGATGCTGCTTTTGGGGTGTATGCATGGCCAATGGGGGCACGGGAGCAGCGAAAAGGCCACCTCTTCACTGTCCCTGTGCCCTCATTGGCTGTTCCCCACAAAATTATGCAAGGAACAAGAATACTGAAATTCTACCCCCGACCACTATATCTTCTCTGGCATCTAAAAATTTGGAAGGCTTTGCACACACACTTTCTAACTAACCTTTTACAGCCATGAGGGCTAGCAACTTGCTTTAACTAATGAAAAAGAACATTCTCCAGAAGCTGAATTCAGCGGCTGCTAGCATATTTTATTCTTTTCCTGTGGAATTGCACAACACACACCATCCTGAGAATTACTGTAAGTCTGTTGTGCAGGTAGAGCTTTATTTGTGTGTTTGCATTTTCTTTCCTTTAAGGTCTAAGCTCATCCTGAAATATGCCACTGAAAGGGATCTGGGAACTTATTCAGTAGAAGTAACTGACACAGATGAAGACATCTCTGCCAGTCACCTTTTAACCCAGGAAGGTAAATAATCCATATATATATATAGCCTCTATTCTCCGCCCCCCCCCCCTAATACTAATGGGCTTGCATCCTGGGCTGGATCTCTTTGCATCCCCCATCCCTGGTCAAATGCACCAACCCGCTCCCATCAAAGCTTGAGCCATGAATCTTTGCTGATGTAGAAGATGGAATAGCTGCACAATGCCTTGTGATTGTTAGTGCTAGGAGTCTTCCATATGAAAGCTCCCTTAGTCTAAGAGCAGTTTATTGCTTGCTCACAGAAGTTTGTAGGTCTTTTTTATGACGTCATCAACTTCCAGTGCCTCTCCCATCATTTTCAAGGGGAAGTCCGCCGTTTTATAAAACCCAGAAAATGCAGCAATAAATGGAAATGACACAATAAACCAGTGCCATCTGCTGGAGGTATAAATAAAACATATGGGATGGAACCAGCATAAACTAGGGAGGTTGGGGGGAGCATTTATTGTGTTGATCGTTTTACCTGCGATGACTCCAGAAGACAAAGCCCCAGTCAGGCTTTGGGATTTTTGCTAAATGTGGAGAAGCCCGAAGTCAAAGTCCTGTTCTTTGCATTTTTGTTTCAGAATTGGACGAACTACGAAAGATCAGCCATGAGATCCGCAATCCCTGTAAGTTGCTGTGACTAACAGCGCTCCAAGAGGTGTATAATAAATACAGATGTAAAGCTAATTACCATATGTAAAAATAGATGAGAGACGCTATAGGTTTTTATTGGTTTTACTACATCTTTTATCTGAATTTTAAAGATGCCAATTAGTTTCCAGGCAAAGTACAAAGTGTTGATCATTACCTTTAAACCCTAAATGCTTTGGGTCCAGGTTACCTGCAGGATCGCCTTCTCCCGTACAGTCCGCCCCGCACACTCAGGTCCTCTGGGGAGAACTTACTTCAGTCAGCCAAGACTAGGCTGACATCATTTTCCCAGAGGACCTTTTCTTCTGTCGCCCCCGGATTGTGGAACGGCCTGCTGGAGGAGATTCGTAATATTAACTCCCTCTGTGATTTTAAGGCAGCTTTGAAGACTAGCCTCTTGTACTAATGTTGTTCCTCGCCTTGATCCAAAGGGAGAGGAGGGTAATAAATAAATTTATTATTATTATTATTATTATTATTATTATTATTATTAAATTAAAGGAGGAGATTCGTCAACTTGACAGTCTTTTAGCATTTAAAAAAAGCAATAAAGACTGATCTATTCCAGCAGGCCTATCCAGTGGAATTTTAGGATGTTTTTAGGATGTTTTTAATCATGTATACTATGTTTTTAATCTGTTTTTATGTGTTTTATATTTGCTGTTGTTCCCCACCTCAATCCAAGTGGAGAGGTGGGTAAGAAATAAATTATTATCATTAGTGTTGTTATTATTATTATTATTATTATTATTATTATTATTATTATTTTAAAATACGCTGTACTGTAGTTTTTACATTTTGTAAGCAGACCTGGGAATTTTATTGAATGGTGGGGGGTATATAACAAACAAACAATAACTCTGTCATTGAAATGCTATTATATAATGGAAAGGGAAGAGATGACCGTCTGTTGTGCGCTAAGTTCGCACTCAGGGCCGGCGCCAGACTATATTGCGCCTTAGGCAGGCACGTTCTGAAGCCTCTGCTCCCCCCCCCCCGTGCCCACTCCTGGCTTTGAAATGCTGGGGCTGGGGGGCGGGGCAGAGGCTTCGAAGCAGGGCGCCTGGAAGTGGCTTCCTGGCGCGCTGTTCTGAAGCCTCCGCCCCCCAACGCCAGCATCCTGGCTTCAAAGCCAGGTGCAGTTTCCGGCTGGGTGTTGGCTTCAAAGCCAGGACGCTGGGGTTGGGGGGCAGCCAGGGCGGCAGCTTTGGAACAGCGCGCCCGGAAGCCGCTCTAGGAGAGCAGCTTCCGGGTGTGCCGTTCAGCGCCCTCTTTTGCTTGGCACTCTAGGCCTCTGCCTGAGTTGCCTCTATGGCAGCGCCGGCCCTGTTTGCACTGGGCATCGGCTTCAGTGCTGAGCCCACCCGTCAGTGCTGGATTCTGATGACTCTGCTTTCCCCAACCGCAGTCGCCCTGCCATCTCTCCTTCTTCTCCCATTCTCCTTCAGTGATTGAGCTGATATCCGGATGGAATATCGAGGTTCTGGAGAAAGGGGAAGTGCGGCTGTGGCTCGAGGTCGAAAAGCTCTCTCCCGAGGCTGAGCTGCACCTGATCTTCAACGGGAAAGAGCTTTCAAGCACTCCGGTGAGTGTCCTGTCATTTGGGCTTCAGCAGAGATCGGGACTTGGTGCTGCTAAAAGTGAGGTGGCTTTAGAACATCAGAAGGGCCCTGCTGCTGGATCAGACCAAGGATCCTTCTAGTCCAGCACTCCGTTCACACAGTAGCCAACCGGCCATCAGCCAGGGACCAACAAGCAGGACATGAGTGCAACAGCACCCTCCCACCCATGATCCCCAGCAACTGGTGTACATAGGCTTACTGCCTCTGATAGCCATAAGGATTATTAGCCATTGATAGCCTTCTCTTCCAGGAATTTATCCAACCCCCTTTTAAAGCCATCCAAATGGATGGCCATCGCTACATCTTGTGGTAGTGAGTTCCATAATTTAGCTATGCGCTGTTCTCTTCACTGTGGAATCCCTCTCCCAGACCCTCCAGGCTCCTACTCTTTAGGTGTTCAGGATATTGACAAAAGTCCTTTCCTTCTTATTTTGGAAGGCTTTGGGGTGGTGGTGGTAGGGATTCTTATTTCTTATTTATTTTATTATTTCTTTATATAATTTCTGTCCTGCTTTTCCGCCATAAAGCATGGATCTTGAGGTAGCTGCCGATCAAAAAAAAATCCAGATTAAAAATAAAATCTTCATGAAAATGTAACATTAAAAACAAATATTGCTTATTCCTACATAGTGTCCTGCTATGAGGACAGTGAAGTGTTATTGTAACCTTTTGCTCCTCCCCGAATGTCTTCTCTGTAGCTAACATGTTATTTTGCTCAACTGTTATATTAGACCCATAAGATCAATTTTGACCGAGCAAATGGCCTTGTGGAATTGATCATCCAGGACTTCTGTGAGGACGACAAGGGGACATACACTGCCCAGCTAAAAGATGGCAAAGCTGAAAACCAGTTTACTTTGGCTCTGGTTGGGGATGGTATGTACCAGAACGGAAATGGTAGGCAGGAAAGGCCATTTCCTGGGCCGGCTCTACCATTAGGTAGAGTGAAGCGAGTGCCTCAGGCAGCTAGTTTTGGGTACAACAGAAGGCTAGCAGATTGTTAGCTATTTAATTTATTATTATATTTTTACTGCCTGGGAGCAGGGGAAGGTGCTTGTGGAATTTTCTGCCTCAACCAAAATAACTTAACCGTGACTTTGATTTTTGGATGTGTATGTCCTATAAGGATGAGAGAGACTTTATTATTATTATTATTATTATTATTATTATTATTATTATTTATATAGCACCATCAATGTACATGGTGCTGTACAGATAACACAGTAAATAGCAGGACCCTGCCGCGTAGGCTTACAATCTAATAAGTTGTAGTCAACAATAACGAGGGAAGGAGAATGCGAACAGGCACAGGGAAGTGTAAACAGGCACCGGGTAGGGTGAAGCTAAACAGTATAGAGTCAGAACAAACTCAATATTTGAAGGCTATAGGGAAAAGAAAAGTTTTTAGCTGAGTTTTAAAAGCAGTGATTGAGTTGGTAGTTCTCAAGTGTTCTGGAAGAGCGTTCCAGGCGTAAGGGGCAGCAGAAGAAAAAGGACGAAGCCGAGTAAGGGAAGTGGAGGTCCTTGGGCAGGCGAGAAGCATGGCATCAGAGGAGCGGAGAGCACGAGCGGGGCGATAGTGTGAGATGAGAGAGGAGAGATAGGCAGGAGCTAGACCGTGAAGAGCTTTGAAGGTCAGCAGGAGAAGTTTATATTGGATTCTGGAGTGAGTTGGAAGCCAATGAAGAGATTTCAGAAGTGGAGTGACATGGTCAGAGCGGCGGGCCAAGAAGATGATCTTAGCAGCAGAGTGGTGGACAGAGACCAGCGGACTGATGTGAGACGAAGGAAGGCCAGAGAGAAGAAGGTTGCAGTAGTCCAACCGAGAGATAACCAGTGCGTGAACGAGAGTCTTGGCAGTAGAGACAGACAAAAATGGTCAAATCCTGGCAATATTATACAGGAAGAAACGACAAGATTTAGCTACTGCCTCGATGTGAGGAGTAAAGGAGAGCGAGGAGTCAAATATAAAGCCAAGACTACGAGCTTCCGTGACCGGAGTAAGCGTGACATCGTTGACAGTAAGAGAGAATGAGAGGTGAGGAGAAGGTTTAGGAGGAAAAACAAGCAATTCAGTCTTTGCCATGTTAAGTTTCAAACGACGATGAAGCAGCCAGGCTGAGATATCTGAGAGACATGCCGAGATACGATCGTGAACATCAGGAGAAAGTTCCGGAGATGAGAGATATAATTGTGTATCGTCGGCATACAGGTGATATTGGAGGCCGTGAGATTGGATAAGCTTACCCAAGGGCGTATTTACCCAAGGTTTGCATTTTAATGCAAATTTATCTAATTTTGCATTTCTAAATCCATACATGCACCAAAATGCACGCGCAAATGTGTACAAATATTCATGCAAAGTTTCATGCAATTTCATGCAATTTCTCAGGCTTCGGGATGAACCGAATTGGAGATTTAAATAACTGGGAAAAACTGAAATTGACAGTTTTGTGGACCTTGTGTGTGACATTTTCTGCTTCTTCTCAGGCAGTACAATGTCTTGGGAGTGCATGGGAGTTTATCATATAGGGGACCATTCAAACATGTAATCTCCCACTAGCAACCCAAAGTGGCAGAGACTAGCAAGGGGGCCGCCACGCAAGGCTCTTGATCGTGATTCTGAGTTTTGAAAAAAACCACAAGATCATATAAAGGCAACTACAGGCAACCTTCCACCCTTGCTCCATATTCATATCTCAGCACCCCACTGGAAAACACAACAGACCAGAAAATAACAGCATGAAACTTAATAGAGATAACTGCCAAGTTCTACATTTAGGAAAAAGAAACCAAATGAATAGTTACAAGATGGGGGATACTTGGCTCAGCAATACTACAAGTGAGAAGGATCTTGGAATAGTTGTAGATCACAAGCTGAATATGAGCCAACAGCATGAGGTGGCTGCAAAAAAAGCAAATGCTATTTTGGGCAGCATTAATAGAAGTATAGCTTCCAAATCGCGTGAGGTACTGGTTCCCTTCTGTTCAGCACTGGTTAGGCCTGATGTTGTGTATTGCATCCAGTTCTGGGCACCACACTTCAAGAAGGATGCAGACAAGCTGGAACATGTCCAGAGGAGGGCAACCAGGATGATTAGGGGTCTGGAAACAAAGTCCTATGAGGAGAGACTGAAACAGCTGGGCATGTTGAGCCTGGAGAAGAGAAGGCTGAGGGGAGACATGATAGCACTCTTCAAATACTTGAAAGGTTGTCCCACAGAGGAGGGCCAGGGGCTCTTCTCGATCCTCCCAGAGTTCAGGACACGGAATAACGGGCTTAAGTTACAGGAAGCCAGATTCCAGCTGGACATCAGGAAAAACTTCCTGACTGTTAGAGCAGTACAACAATGGAACCAATGACCTAGGGAGGCCGTGGGCTCTCCCACACTAGAGACATTCAAGATACAACTGAGCAGCCATCTGTCAGGGCTGCTTTAAGGTGGATTCCTGCATTGAGCAGGGGGTTGGACTTGATGGCCTTATAGGCCCCTTCCAATTCTACGATTCTATGATGTTTGGGAAACTAAAATATTGAAGTCCAACACTACCCTCCTGGAATTAAAATATGATTTGCTAATCCAGTACTTTTTTCCCCCTCTTCCAGATTTTGATAAACTTAAAGCAGAAGCTGATGCCAAAAAGAAAGACTGGAAGAGAAAGCATGGTAAGATACCGTCGCAGTCAGTGGCTCTGTGTGACTAGAAAAACTGCATCCATGCCCAAGCGATGTACAGCATGCTGTGTACCTGGGGGTGGGCAGGTGGCGAGCCACGGTGTATGACGAAGGGTATTTACTGAAACTGGGCAACATGTGTGAAAAGGTGGAAGGCAGAAAAGATACAAATCAGAACACAACAGCAGTTTTGAACAGTATACCTTTCAACATGGTCTCAAAGCTAAGACAAGGACATTTTAAAGGATTGCACACACTGCTACAATATTTCACACTGTTATGGCAATATGTCCTACCCAGGGAGGTGTAGACGGGAAAATGAACAATGAGCCTGCAGGGGCTTCATTAGTGGTCCTCTGCCCTTGGGCTTTGGCCTGGACCGATACACCTCTCCATCTGGACTAATGATTCACCCCGCCTAAGAATTTGCCATAAATTTGCCTTTAAATTTGTGACATTTCCACCGAGAACTCAAGAATGTCAGAAAAGCCATGCTTCTCGTGCAGGAATAAGAAAAGCTTAGTAAAATTCCATCTTCCGCGTAGGTTTCAAAGGCATGGGGTGCAGGGGAACCCCGTTATCCTTTGCATCTGAGTGTCCTTTCCACGGCTCCTTTATCCCAGCCTCACACCCACCTGGTTCTCTTTCGGCAGCAGTGGTGGGACCGGTTGCAATTAGCCGGGCACGCTGTGCTGCGGCCAGACGGTGAACGCTGACTAGCCTTGAAGCGGGCAAAAATGTTCGGGGCCGCATCGCACAGCCATTTTCAGCGAGGTGATGACGGGAACCAGTCTTGAAACTCTTCAAGGCTGGCGCCAGCCATGAGCCTCAGATGCACTGGGAGCATTTGCAAGACACCTGCACAATCCTTTTTCACACTTGTTGAGCATGCTCACTTGATCCCTGTTCCTGCTGCCCCAGTGGCTTTTGCTTCTAGCTTGCAGGGGGTGAAGATAAAGGGCAGATAGAGAGAGAGAGAGAGAGAGAGAGAGAGAGAGAGAGAGAGAGAGAGAGAGAGAGAGTGCAACTAGGGCCATAGCTAGATGGGGCAATATCCCGGGGCGATCCCCGGGATCGTCCCTGTGTGTCCACATGATGCACAGGGGATCCCAGGAGCAGGGAGGGATGATCCCTCCTTTTCCCCGGGATATTGCCCTACCCTTTCAGCCCGCTTTTCCCATGGTCTCAGGGTGATCCCGAGACCGCGGGACATGTGGGCGGGCATCGCGGTTTGCCCCAGCTCCTCGCAGTTACTCGTGAGAAGCTGGGAACTGGGCATGGGGCGCAGAGCTCCTCAGGAGCTCCGTGCCCATCAGGGGTGGGGTGAGGGAGCGGGGAACATTTGTTAAAATAAAAAGAACCTCACCTTTTGCGCCTCTCCTTTCAGAAAAAAAATGGCGAGCGCAACGCCCTCTCCCTCCGAGGCCGTCACATGCCGCGTGTAAACAGATGGGGAGATCTCACGATAAAAATACCACGAGATCCTCACCCCTCCGTCCCCCTAGAGCCGTAGGTCTAGCTGAGGCCTAAGTGCTAAGGCCAGATCTGCACCTTGTGTCAAATCATTACGAGTGTGGAATAAAAAGCAGGATATAACGCGTTGAAAGCGGTCTATGGAATGTGGATTGTGCCCCAACAGTGATCAGTGCCGCTATAAAGGCAGCAGTGTTGCTCTAGCCCTGGTTGAGCCCTCCTGAGCGAATTCAAAGGGTGCTTGGGTATGACTTACCACTAGGTGGAGCTCTGAGAACCTGCTGAAGATGACCAAGGTGGGTTATTTCCATTTTACAGGCCCTCATTTTATTGAACAACTGCAATGGAAGGTTACTGAGGACTGTGAAGTCCTGCTGACGTGCAAGGTAAATCGCATCATCACACACGCTGGCCCCTTGGCAGGGACTGGGGGGGGTGGGGGAGAAAACGGAGCTAAAAATAGCCACATCTAATAAACAGGTGGTGCTTCTGTCTCCATGGTCCGTTAACTTATGAGCTGCTCTAAAGGAGGAAATGCATCACCAGAACATAAAATGTGCTAATTGAGACAGATGCAAATTTAGAAATAATGATTAGAATTTAAATATAAATATAGCACATTTCATCATAGTGTGGACAACTGTGACTAGTTGACCACCTGTACACCTGCCTGTTCTGTCCAGGTGTTAACTGGTGTTGGGCAATAGTTCTGATGGGTTTTTAAAATCTTTAAACTGGAAAGAGAAAGGACAGCCTTTCAACCAGAGGACTGTTCTCCGTAAAGAAAAGGAAGGAAGGAAGGAAGGAAGGACACCCGGCAAACCTAGCTAACCAAACAAATCCCTGTTGTATTCCCATTTCACCAGCCTCTGAAAGACAAGCTAGATGTGATGAATGCAATTTACGGGTCTAGTTTTTACATTTTAAATGCCAGTTGGGAGTCCACCAGCAGAAACAATCTGAATCAGGACTGTGGCACATAAGGAGGGAGGGAAGTTAACCTCCCCTCCCCAAATCTGCTGTAATTCCAAGGACAAAAGCTTTTCAAACTTCCTTTCCAGAGGAAATATCAACTGGGGGAGGGCGTTCATTGGGAGTGCAACTAAGGAGGAAAAAAACTCCCCGCATGCTGTGGTCCCAATCCTGACACACACACACACCCATGCCTGCTATGTAATTTTTAAAAAACAAGATGAGTTCCTTGCAATCATGAGATGAACATCGCACCTAGTTTGGTCTTGAGAGCACGCCTTGACCGAGATCACCCAGCCGTGGAATCTCCCAATTCTGCTGGCATCAGGGGTACTTGCATCGGGGGGGGGGGGGGGGAGATTATTTTCTGTGCTGCTCGCCTTGCCTTGCCTTCCCCGTCCCAATGAAAGCCTTCCTTCCTCACCCTTTCCTTCCAACAGGCAGCCAACATGAAGAAGGACAGCGCCTTCAAATGGTCCTTTGATAACAAACCTCGCTCGGACGGCCAGTATGATGCAAAGACAGGCGCTGGACTCCTACGGATTAAGAAGGTAAAAGGTGTACCGAAAATCACTGGGACTGTTGTTATGATTTTTATATTTATTTATATCCCGCCTTTGTCCCAGTACTGGGACTCAAGACGTTTATGTCCAGGGCGAGGTTAAAATGGGGAGGGCCCCCTTAAATGGCATTGCCAATCGACAGAATTGCTGTTCTTTTCCTCTCTGTGAATGTTAAAGTTGCACGGCAGACAGGATTTCCAATCCCAAAAGTGTAGATTTTCCCTATTACTGTTATCTCCAAGTTCGGGGAAAGCTCCACTGGTTGATTGGTCTCCCAACCCAGAGCTGTTAAAGTAGGGTGACCTACTTGTCTATACCAACATTCCCACATCTGGGGCCCTCCAGATGTGTTGGACTGTAACTCCCATCATTCCATGCCACCATGGCCATTGGACCAGCCTTCCCCAATGCTTTATAACAGTTTTGACAACTGCTGGGGCCCAGGACACACTGCATACACAGGTTTCAAAACGTTTTCAAAGTGCTTTAAAGCACTTTAAAAGCAGTAGTGTAGATCCCCCCCAGGTGCCTTCCAGATGTGTTGGACTACAACTCCCATCATTCCCAGCCGCCATGGCCATTGGAACAGCCTTCTGCCACCGGTGTGCCTTCCAGATGCGTCGGACTACAACTCCCATCATTCCAAACCACCATGGCCATTGGACCAGCCTTCCTCAACCAGGTGCCTTCCAGATGTGTTGGACTGCAACTCCCATCATTCCCAGCCACCATGGCCATTGGACCTGCCTTCCCCAACTGGGTGCCTTCCAGATATGTTGAACTACAACTCCCATCATTCCAAGCCACCATGGCCATTGGACCAGCTTTCTCCAACTGGGTGCCTTCCAGATGTGCTGCACCGCAGCTTCCATCATTCCCAGCCAGCACCTGGAGGGCACCCAATTGGGGGAGGCTTGTCTACACTGACTGGCAGTACCTGTCTAGTTTTTTAGACCAGTCTTTCGCCACCCCGCCTGGAGATGCTGCCGGGGATCGAACCTGGGACCTCCTGCATGCGAAGCGCTGAGCTCGAACCCTTCCTCAAGGGAAGCCTCTTGTTGCAACGCTGCTGGGAAGGGCTGCCCAGGTGACCTTGGCATAGGAGGAACCTGCTCCTCTCTGATCACCAAACATCTAGCTGGTGTTAATCATGATGTCTTCTTCTTCTTCTTCTTCTTCTTCTTCTTCTTCTTCTTCTTCTTCTTCTTCTTCTTCTTCTTGCTTGTATTAAATGTATATGACGGCTGCCCATCAACAGATATGCTCTGGGCGACAGCTTACAGATTTGCCGTTACCTGAAACACGTGTCTGTATTTTGCTAGATTGCCAAAGCCGATAAAGGGATATACAAAGCTGTGGTTTCTGATGATCGAGGCCAAGATACAACTGAACTTGATCTTACTAAGGAAGGTATGAGCCTTTTCGCTCATTGGGCAACTCACCTCTTGTTCACCTTGAGCTCACGGAAACGTCCTTCTAGGAAAGTGCGCATGGGGTTGCAGCCATAGAGTCAAAGAACAGAGCGCCTCTGGGCACGGTCTGAGGCTGGGAATTTGTTTTTGGTACCAGAACTGAACTGAGCTCACAGCCCAGTTTCAGCAGTATACATTAGATGGGAAAGGTTATTTGTTGCTGCTGTTGTTAAACTATTGGGAATCAGAAATCCTTGCTGATCTACTGCAAATCATCCAGAGATCTAGCAGTAGATTTCGATCTACATTCTGCCCAATGTTCACATTTTCCTTCCCTTTGCATTCAGCCTGTTGAGAAAAATCCTTGGATTTATTTATTTACTTATTATGACATTTAAATCCCGGCTTTTTCCTCTTGCATGGTCCTCCCCCTCTCCATTTTTTATCCTCACAGCAACCCAGTGAGGTAGGTTAGGCTGAGAGTCTGTGACTGGCCCAAAGTCACCCAGTGAGCTTCCACGGCTGAGTGGGGACTAGAACCCGGATGTCCCCGGTCCAACACTGTAATCATTTCACCACATTTCTCTCTCCTGCGCAGAGGATCCTGGGATGCACATGGTTCGCATAGGGCCAAGCTGACCAGGCCCACTGGGCCTCACTATGGCCCTGGGTGAACTGAGAGCGCCTCCAACAACGTACTTAGTGCTCCCCTATAGCTGTGCAGTGCAGGAAAAAACTGGTAATGGAGGGCAACCTGTTTCCTGGGAAAGCTTGTCTGCCATTTTCTCTCAGAGCTTGTGTGATGTCACATTTAGCGTGTCGGATCAGGATCTGGAGACCAGAATTCAAACAGCCCTGAAGTCCACTGGGTGACTCTTTCTCGTCCTAACTTATCTCACAGGATTGTTGCGTAGATAAAAGCAGGGGGAGGAAATACATAAACCAGGGCTGCCAAAGGGCACATTTGCCCCCTGGGGCCTTAGTGTCGCTCTCTGGGGTTCCCCAGAATACCACACCCCCTTCCCTTTCCCTTTCCCCCCAACCACTGGGCTTTGGGAGGTTTCCTGGCCTTTGTGCAGTTTTCCTCTCATTCTGCTAAGGTTTAGTTCCTGGCAGTAAGAGAATTAAGATAAATATGCTGGTATTTTTATGGTATTTAGGCCCTGCCCCTTTTGCCTTTGCTCCGCCCCTTCTGCCTTTGACCCCGCCCCTCCTGGGTTTGGCCTGGCCCACCTCCGGAACATAGCCTCTGAGAGCTTCTCCGAAATGGGATTTGGCCCTCGGATTGAAAGAGCCTGTGCCCTGCCCTGAATCCCTGGACCTCTAAATGATTTACTTCTGCTTCCGTAACCCCCAACATGCTCCCAAAGAAACCCAGGATTAACAGAACACAGCCTGAAAATGGTGCCTGCCCTCATTGCTTGGTATTTGCTGTTGCTTTCATTTATTCCCCATTTATGTCAGGTTTTTTAAAATTGTGTTTTACAGCATTTGATGACATCCTCAAAGAACTCGCCAGGATCAGCGGTAAGTTATTTGTGTCCTAAGCCCACATTTGGGCGACAATATTATTGTACAAAAGATGCAAGGAGATATACGATCCTCGTTCTGAAAAGAAACATAACCAATATTGTAAGAATCGAAAAACGGAAGTTTCCTCAAGTGCCTCTCCCCCACACCCCACTTCCCAATCCTCTGTTTAGTTCTGTCTGCATCACCTCTGAAAGTCCAGCCCACTGCTGAAGGCATCAAGATCTACAGTGAGGTGAAATACTACACGGATGCCATGAAAGCCACCTGGTCTCACAAGTAAGTCCTTCCCGGGTGTGTTTATTTATTTATTTAAAACATTTCTTGGCCGCCTTTCAGGGCAGAAGCCCCAGCGAGGCAGCTTACAACAATAAAGTACATTTTAAAAAAACAGTTAAAGTATTAAAAGCGATAAAAACATAATCACAATAAAATAGCATTTAAGGCAATCAAATGGAATATGGCCTTATATGTTTTGTATATGTGCTTTTACTAGACGTATCATATTATTAGTTAATAATTATTATTATTAGATAAGTATGTGATGTTTTGTAAAAAAAATAATCTTTTTTTTCTTTTCCTCCTTTTTTTTTGCTTTGCTCTTTGTAGAAAATAATAAAATCGTTAAAAAAAAAACCCAAAAAAGCATTTAATTGCTATTTTATTGTGATTATGTTTTTATTGCTTTTAATAAAGCTGACAGTAAAACCAGCAAGAACAATAGCAGCAATCATGGAGAGGCCACGGTAAAATAAAATGTTTTTAAGAAATGTTTTTAATGTTTTTAAGAAATGTTTTAAATAAATATTTTTGGAAGTTCCTATCGTAAGAGGATGTGTCCTTCCATAGGGTTGGGAGAGTGTTCACAAGTGACAAATCCTAAGAACTCAAACAGTAATTTTGCATGCCTGCAGGGAAGGTTTCAGTGAGAAATGCCCTTTTTACAAAAATGCAGCCAAATGTTCAATTAAAAAGGAGTTTGGGGGGGGGACGACGACAGGGATAACAAGGGACGGTAGCAACTGTACACACAGAATCCCCACTAAAGATCAATAAAATCAATATAGCTTCACTAGTTAAATGTTACCTACCTGAATAGAGTCGGGTTTCAGAGCATATGCAGAGTTCTTTGAAGAGAGGATGGTCTCAAAGAGAGCATCTTTGGCCTCCTAATTAGATCTTGTTAGGACAATACTTTTATGGGAATTTGAGTTCAGTAAAGCACCGCTCCTTAGGGGAGACTGATGGTTCTTTTGTGCAGTAGTGTGATACCCTAAAATTCTGATGTCAGGAGTCTAGCAAGCAAACGAGAAAATTACTTGGTGGCTGGGCCCACCTTCTTGATGACACTACACTTGAATTATAAAATAGGTGGCCAGTTTGAACTGGACAAACCATTGTGCAAAAAAGTTTGGTATGTCTATTGGGGAACAAAGGGTGAGATTTGGCCTATTTCTCGTTTCCCAGCCTGATGTCAATTTACCAGATGCTTTAGAGCAGTGGTTCTCAACCTGGGGCACTCCAGATGTGTTGGACTGCATCTCCCAGAATGCCCCAGAGCTGGCTGGGGCATTCTGGGAGTTGTAGTCCAACACATCTGGAGCGCCCCAGGTTGAGAAAGGCTGCTTTAGAGGAAACGAGCTACATATGAATATAGGGGTTGTCACATCTCTAACTTGAAGTTTTTGTAATATGCCAATGTGTTTAAATGTAATCAGTCAACCCATCACTCGGACTGAAAGCTGGATGATTGATCAATGAAAAATCGGTCAACCGTCCCCGGTGAAGAGGTTATCAAAATGGAGAAGTTCTTTGTCACCTTGGCCCCAGCGTCATTGCTCTAATCAACAGTCGTATTTGAAAGAATTTTAAAGATAATACCATTTTCTTCTGCGTATTCAGCGACAAGCGCCTGGAAGGAGGAGACCGTCTGAAAACGGGAACCACCATGGACCAGATATGGCTACACATCTTGGATCCCAAAGAGTCCGACAAAGGCAAATATACTTTGGAGCTGTTTGACGGGGAAAAGCCACGCAAGCTGTCGACCGACCTGTCTGGGAAAGGTGAGCATCAGGCTGATTGCTCTTCCAGGAGAGTGGCGTGGTCAGCCGGTTATTCAGAGTTTACCCTTGTCTCAACAACGCCGTGCCTGGGCTTCAGAAATTCCCCTTTGTGGAGCACAGAAAATAATTGTGGAGTCTCCACAGCATGTGGGTGTCCCACCTTGCCCAGAGATAGGGTGACCATCTGGAAAGGAGGACAGGGCTCCTGTATCTTTAACAGTTGGATAGAAAAGGGAATTTCAGCAGCGGTTGTTCGTAGGCTTGCAGCACCTGGTGAAATTCCCTCTTCATCACAACAGGTAAAGCTGCAGGAGCCCTGCCCTCATTTGTAGCTGGTCAAGAGGGCAGGGCTCCTGCAGCTTTACCTGTTGTGATGAAGAGGGAATTTCACCAGGTGCTGCATGCATACAAATGACACCTGCTGAAATTCCCTTTTCTACTTAACTGTTAAAGATACAGGAGCCCTGTCCTCCTTTCCAGATGGTCACCCTAGCTTTTTAACCAGCTGTTGTTTCCATATTCCAGCAGTCGAAGTGGTCGTGGTTCATTCAGTCCAAAACTCTCTTATTTTTTTGCAGCTTTTGATGATGCGCTGGCTGAACATCAAAGGCTCAAGTAAGTTTTTGTTCGCCAAAGCTTTCCTTTTAAGAGAAATGTTCCATTTGTTATTTATCCAGGGCTCAGTCTACTCCTCCATTACAGGTTTTGTAACCTCTTCTTTCTCAGCATGCCCTGATCAATCTGGGCATATGCAGTAAGAATTCCAGCAGCTGCGACCCTAACTGTCCCCTTAATCTCAACATTTGCAGCCTGAGACTAAATTTGCACCTTGTGAGACATAGGATGGCATCTTCCAGTGCTACACCAGCCTGACCAAATGTACATCCTAATAACCCTTTGGTGCAGCACCTTTTTCAAAGATGAGCTCAGAGTGCAGCGAACAATTCTGAGAAACCCGCCTTGGGACCCCCTGAGATAGATGCTGGAGGACCAGTCACAGGTCATAATATATAGCTGCCAGTGCAGGAAGTGTGCCCCATGTTCCCCAGTTATGCCATAGAGAATTCTGGGAGGAAAGTTCTTCTCAGAACCTGCAATAGGCTTGTTTGCAAGCTACTTCTCGCTGTCTATCAACCCCCGTCTCATCAGCTGAAGGAGGGTCACCTTCCCCAAGCTTTAGGTTGTATTGCATTCCAAAAGCTAGAGAGAGAATCCCAGCTATCACGAGATTGTCTCCTGTGATTAGCTCCCATTGATGAAGATCAGCAGATCATAGGTCATCATTCTATAATCCAACCCCCAGCCAGTGCAAAGAATTCACTACTACCCCATCTCATCATTTATTCTTCAAACTGCTGCCAAAATTGGTCCTTGCCCCAAAATCACCAGTGGCTGGTTTTCTGAGCTCCCGATTAAGCACAGTGCCTTTGTGGTGGGTGAAGTATCATCGGGTTTTATTTGCTCTACGTTTCGGGTGGGTAGCTTTATAAGTTCTATAGTATTAATTGTGGAGGAGTTTTTGTTAGATGCTTACGGTGGGACTCTTCTTTCTTATTAATAAACCATGGTGTGGTGTGTAATAGTTAGAGACCAGCATTCAAATCCCTGATTAGCTCTGAAGCTAATTGGGAGGCCTAGGATGCTGGCCGGCTGGCCAACCACCTTGCCTCTCTCTTTCTCTCTCTCAGCTGTACCTACCTCACAGGGTTGTTGTGTATGATAAATGGGATAACTTCATGGGAAAAGAGTATAAAGATTTAGGGTTGCAGACTTTTTATGGGATATTAGATATGTATTTAAGGAAAATAAATCCATATATAATTCTTATTTAACTTTTCATTTTAGGCAAGCGGCTGTTGTGGAAGAGCGTGAGTATATGAAGGCGCATGTTTGTTAATCGGACTAAAGGCTCTTGATTGTATTGTATATCAACACGTTTCATGCTCCCCACTTTTCTGAGAATGGGCAGTTCTAGGGGCCGTTCTACCGGGCTTAGTTCCCTTTGGATCTGAGAGCACTGGAGACTTCAGGTGTCTCTCTAATAGTGGCTGTATTTACAAATACACAAGCAGTCTGTGCCACTGCCTGGCCTCTTTGCCTACAGCCTAGCAAAGGAACTGCCAGCCAGTAGCTGTGATTCTATAAATATGTAAGGGAAGGACACAGCCCTGTTTTGGTGGCAAAAGGTGGGCTAGAAATTGAATAAATAATAATGGTATCTGTTCTTCCGCCAGACCGAGCCAAAGTGGTCCGTGGACTTCCAGATGTTGCCACCATCATGGAGACTAAGGTAACACCATTGTTAAGGACAGGCTCTTTCCATCCCTCTTAATGGGTGAAACGACATCTTGCTGCAGAGAAAAACGCTCACACTTCGCATTGCTGCTGCAGATATAAGAAGTTTCCCTTTTCTTCCTGCCCCGTTTCCCTCTTTGCAACATAATCTTGGAGTTTCTTTTATACTTACTTCTCTCTCTCTGGGGTTTATTTGTGTGTGTGTGTGTTTGTGTGTGTGTACACATACAGAGAGGGAGAGAGAGAGGGGGGGGGGAACATCCTAAGTTGTAATTATTTAATAATTCAAGGACATTATGCCGAATTTTATCAAAGTGACCTAGTTTGTCCCTCTGATTACACACGACTCATTTATCAGCCACCACTCATAAGATTGGTCTTAACCAGATTTATTCTACATCCCTCCCTACCCCCACTGTGGATGTGATTATGGCAGGCCCACATTTGAAGAAATGCTTCGACATGTGTCTCATGGAGTTTGGGCCTCAGAAAACCCATCTGCACTATAGGCAGAGGGCTCCTCTAAATAAGCGATTTATTGTATGCTTGTGATTGGCCATTCACAGAAGTTTTCAGGTTGATTTCATGATGTCGTCCACAACCAGGACATCTCCTGTAGAATCCTCCAGAAATCCCAAGATAAAAAGAACCAATTTTAAAGTGGTAATAGCGGGGAACCAGCAGTATCTTCCACTAGATGGCACTTTTTCGATAGAACTCAATAGAACTGAATGAAGGGGAAGTATTCAGTTCAAACTCCTTGTCACCCCTCTCCTTCCATGTAATGCAGCCCATAACAATTGTGCCAAAGAACCAGATCAAAAGTTCTGGGTAAACAAAGCTATTTCCCTTAATGTAGAAACACTCTTAGACTGGCTCAGTAGTTATTCCCTCAGTAGGTATTCCCTCTCCCCCAGGAACTTGGGGTCTGTAGTTCTAAGAAGAGGTGTAGGTTCTCTACCAGAGATGCAGGTTCTCAGAAGGTATAATTCTGAGGATTATTTGGGGGGAAACATGACAGGCCAGATTCAGATGTAGCAAGAAACCATGGTTCATCTGTATGTGTGCCAGGTCTTTCTAGGAAGGCTTTTCTCAGACCATCATCTGGCCTGATTCATGGAATTTTATAGGGGAGTCCAGACAATGATATCTTCCACTCCTGTGTTTTCCCACAGCTTCCTCTGTCTTTTTTCTTACCACAGAAAATCGAACTGTTAGTGCTAGGGGACGGACACAACCATCCTGACCTCCCCTTCCTTCCTCCTTCACACACAAGGGGAAAACATTTAAAGTTTCTGGTTATGGCTTGTAACAAATCACAATTTCCTGTACTGAGACGAAATGGAAACTTTGTTGTGTTACAAGCTGGGACTGAAAGCTTAAAATAACCTCCCTTACATGCGAAGGAGGTGGAGCACTTGGTCTTGTCACAGTTCACACACATGACAAATTACAATGACATCGAAATTGGGCATTAGTGTTATGTCAGTTCTGTATGTTTATGAGGCTAGATATACAGAAGTCTTCCATGTCGGTACTGCCTTTCTTTTAAGCCCAAATTTCTATACCTAATTCTTTCTTTCTTTCTTTCTTTCTTTCTTTCTTTCTTTCTTTCTTTCTTTCTTTGCAAAACAGACTTTGTGCTTGACATGCATCATATCTGGAGACCCTTACCCAGAAATCACTTGGTACAAGAACGAGAATGTCATTACATTCAAAGATCGTTACAAGATGGAGGTGAAAGGGACCATTATCACAATCACCATCGAGAACATCTGCAGCGAGGATTCTGGGAAATTTAGCATCCATGTCAAGAACAAATGGGGCTCTGAAACGGGCAAGGTTACCCTCAGTGTATACAAGCAAGGGCAGGAACCTAAGGAACTAAGAGAGGAAAAGGCCATGACTGCAGCCAAGCATTAGGCCAGATTCCTTGTTTCAGTTCCAGAGCCAACCTCTGGGCTGCACAAAGAAACCCTTGGTTAGAAGAGTTTGGTTTCCTTTCATTGCACACGGGGCGTTTCCCTCCCTTCTCACCACCACATGGCCACCGGCAGCTCTTACACAGCTGAATTAGTGCTTCCAGGCAGAATGGCTGGAGCCCTTAAACCTCTCTTTTTAGAAATTAAACACTTGGGGAAAATAATTCCCCAGCACCTGTTGGGACTATGAATATCCTGTCAGCATTCTTCAGCACAGCATATATATATATATATATATATATATATATATATATATATATATGAATGATAGACACACGTTACACATTGTCACTTGATGCTGCAAGTCGTCTAGCAACGAGCATGCATATGTGAACCATCCCAGAAAAGAAAAGAAAATGTTCTTTAGAGAATGGAGAGGGAGAGAGGGAGAGGGAAAGGGAGAGAGAGAGAGAGAGAGAGAGAGAGAGAGAGTTACACGACACGAAACCTAGATCTCTTTGTAATGCAGACATGGGCCCAATCTGGACTAAAAATCAAGATACAAACAAATGTTTTAGTTTGTTTTGAAAACAGGCTGACATGCTGAATTTGTTTTTCATAAAACACACTCATATCAAATATAGCATCATTATTATTATTATTATTATTATTATTATTATTATTATTATTATTATCCCATCCTCCAAGGATTGCAAGGTGCTACACCTGATTCCCTTCCCCCGGTTTTATCTGCACAACCCTCCCTGAGAGGTAGGTTAGGCGTAGAAGTGGTTGCTTACAGTGCAATCCTATCCATATCTACTCAGAAATAATCCCCAGTGGGGCTTACTTCCAGGCAAGTGGGTATATAGGATTGCACCCTTAATGAGCTTCATGGCGGAGCTACAATTTCAGCCTGGTCTCTCAGCCCAAACCATGACCCCCTACACCCCAACGACTCTCCTATGGATTTTTGTGGCAGCAACTCTACCCTGGACGTAGTGGTCAGCAGGCTGGACCAAGGCCAAAGTCCAGGGCCCTGCAGCCGGGGGAAGGATGGCAAATGATCACTTAGAGAGCGGCAGGTCCAGGATTAAACTCCACTTTATTCCTGTATTCATGATGGTGCTATGATTTGAGTGAGTTTAAAATGAAAAAGGAATATGCTCATTATTTTAAAAAACGGAAATGTTAACATCTTTTTTAAATCGGAGTTGGCAAACAGTTTTGTTGTTGTTGTCCTAATGTATTGGGAATATAGAAGCAGATTTAAAGCATGAAATGGTGGTTGAAGGGTGGGGGAGAGAAATGTGGGTTGTATGCTCCACACCTGGAATAATGCACATGGCCGTCTAAAGGGCCCCTCTGTAAGACATGTAAGGCCAGGGGCTGTCTTCACGGCACCGGGTTGGCGCTGCCTCCCTCCTCCACCCTGCGCTTTTCCTCTCCTAGGGTGCCATCGGGTAATCCCAATGCTGAGGAGGGAGCACAGGGTTTCCGGGAGGCTATACAGGTCCCAGAGCCACCCCTGCCCTCTTCCTGGTGGAAGGCAACCAATCATGGGTCGCCTTCCACCAGGCTCCGCCCCCGGGTTGGCCCTGGATTGGCTGCAGCACAACATTACAAGACAGAAGCCCCCGTGTTGACGTTGCTCCTTTTGAAAACATCAGGGAGGGGGATCCCCAACGTTTTCAAAAAGCAGCATCGTGCGGAAGCCCTGCAGTAGCTGCGAACCTGCGCCTGCATCGTCTAACCGACGGGCTGCATATCCATAGCCACCGTGGGGCTTTCCTCGCATGTAGACAGCCCCCCAGAGTCTAAAATTAGTTTGCTTGAAGATGCAAATACTCCCAGACAGTTTTCCAGAAGGAAGGCCTGCATGATTCATTTATTTCCTGGTGTTGCTGATTAAAAATCTGTACTTTGCATGTTGTGCTTCATGCTATGCCTTTAAGATGTATCTTAAATAAACCGAAAAATATGGCGGTAACGCAAGAGTGAAGATGATGGAGTGTACATTTCTAATGGAGAGGCCTGAACCCCTCAGCGCTACACACTTGTGGGTCATCTAGAGCCAAAGAAGGGCAAACCCACATATTCCGACCTCCTTCCGCTGTCACGAGTGCTAGAATGACATTGGCCATTCCGTTTTGAAAGATCAAACGGCCCCCAGCATTTTGTGCATTAAGGCAGCTGTGGCTATTCTGCATGCCGTCCTGCACGTTTCCCCCTTTTGAGAACTAAGCTGGTTCACTAACGGACTGCAGCAGACCTCCTGGCACACGATCAGCTTAAATTTTAGCTTCCCAAGGTCTGCATAGGTGACAGAAGGTAACGGTAGCAGAGTTGCGCAAAATTGCTCAAAGCCAATGAACTTTTCAAGCGTTGCAGCAAAGGATGTTGGAGAAATTGGCATTTGGTTCAATCACCTGTGGATTTGGAAGCAGAGCGGCCTCTTCTGAGTTGCGTGGACTTGCAGACCGGTTCTATCACTTTTGGAGCGGGTTTGCGCAGATTTCCATTTCCGCTCATGTTAACTAATGCAGAGTTGCGCAGGTGCGCATTACCACTAGTCTGCATTAGCGCAAGTAGAATCCCAATTCCAGCAATGAGCAGATGACGGAATGAAACACCCCTCACAATCCACCAAACACAGACAATTCAACCAAAAACCCCTGTACATCCCTAGTTGCAGTCAAATATGCCCTGTGTTTGAGCTGCAAATGCTCCCTAAAGGGACCGCACTTTACAGATGCAAAGCAGCTGTGTGAACCAGCCATTATTATTATTATTATTATTATTATTTATTTATTTATATAGCACCATCAATGTACATGGTGCTGTACAGAGTAAAACAGTAAATAGCAAGACTCTGCCGCATAGGCTTACAATCTAATAAAATCATAGTAAAACAATAAGGAGGGGAAGAGAAGGCAAACAGGCACAGGGTAGGGTAAGCAGGCACAGGGTAGGGTAAAACAGTATAAAGTCTGCACAACATCAAGTTTTAAAAGCTTTAGGAAAAAGAAAAGTTTTTAGTTGAGCTTTAAAAGCTGCGATTGAACTTGTAGTTCTCAAATGTTCTGGAAGAGCGTTCCAGGCGTAAGGGGCAGCAGAAGAAAATGGATGGAGCCGAGCAAGGGAAGTAGAGGCCCTTGGGCAGGCGAGAAACATGGCATCAGAGGAGCGAAGAGCACGAGCGGGGCAATAGTGTGAGATGAGAGAGGAGAGATAGGAAGGAGCTAGACCGTGAAAAGCTTTGAAGGTTAACAGGAGAAGTTTATATTGGATTCTGAAGTGAATTGGAAGCCAATGAAGAGATTTCAGAAGCGGAGTAACATGGTCAGAGCGGCGAGCCAAGAAGATGATCTTTGCGGCAGAGTGGTGGACAGAAACCAACGGACTGATGTGAGAAGAAGGAAGGCCAGAGAGAAGAAGGTTGCAGTAGTCCAACCGTGAAATAACCAGTGCATGAACAAGCGTCTTGGCAGAAGAGACAGACAAAAATGATCGAATCCTGGCAATATTATACAGGAAAAATCGACAAGATTTAGCTACTGCCTCAATATGAGGAATAAAGGAGAGCCAGGACTAATGCCGTTCTTACACTTGGGCAATGGGGGATTATGCACTCCCAGAGCTTCCTAAGGGAAAGCAACAAGAAGGGAGGCATTTTTGCTAGAAAGTCAGACATGAACATAGGAAGCGGCTTTATGCTGAGTCAGATCCTTGGTCCATCTAGCCCAGTATTGTTGACACTGACTGGCAGCAATGGCTCTCCAAGGTTTCAAGCAGGATTCTTTCCTAGCCCTACCTGAAAATGCCCAGCATTGAACCTGGACCTTCTGCGCGTGAAGCAGGCGCTCTACCACTGCGCTACGATCCCTCCCTAAATCAATAGCTGTAGTTACATAGACGTATAGTGCAACATCTGAGGCTACAAAGGCTAACCAAGGTCAGTCAGAGGCGGTCGGGCACAAACTCTGCTTGAATTGAGTAACGCCATGGCAAACAAGGCTCAACTGGGCAGAGACCCTGCCAAGGTAAACGAAGCCTGCTTGGTCCTAGAGGGATGATTCATCGCTACACTTCGGTTCAGCCCTTTGCCTGAGATGAGCATAGCAGGAGGCTGCCAGGTCCTGGATGTGGCCCATGATCTCCTCCTGAACAGAAAGCCAGCAGTGGTTTCAGCTCTGACAGTCACCAGTTAGGGTGGCCAGGTGTCCTGCATTACAAAACTCTGTCCTCTATTTGAAGGGTTGTCCAGTCCAGGTCTGGTTTCAAAATAAAGAACTATAAGAAGGAAGGAAGGAAGGAAGGAAGGAAGGAAGGAAGGAAAGAAAGAAGGGCTTTGGAGTTGCCCATGCACAAGGAGCAGATCAAGCAAGCACACAGCTTACCTGATCACAGACTTCCCCTGTATGTGAAACATTTTTCTATTTAAGTTAGAGTCACACAGTAAGCCTGTAAGCACTAGTTGCTGGGGAACACGGGTGGGAGAGTGTGTTTACACCCATGTCCTGCTTGTGGGTCCCTGGTCGACAGCTAGTTGGCCACTGTGTGAACATCAGGCTGGGCTAGATGGACCCTTGGTCTGATCCAACATGGCTCTTCTTAGGTTCTTCAATGTTCTTTTATGCACATCCTCTGTTTGTCCTCTGTTTTTCGTGATGCAGTTCCTCGTTTTTTGGTGATGCATAAGTTGCCCACCCTATCAGCCAGACCCTAATGGGGCCTGCATTTCCCTCGTTCTGCTGCTGCACCACCAACATTTGGCAGAACCGTTGTGTTCGCCAGAAGAAGGGTGGGAGGAAACACCAGCTGTTTCCCACCAAATCTCGGTGGCAAACTGCAACAGAAGCAGAAAAAGAGTTTAGGGTGCAATGTACGTTTAGACAGAAAAAACCCTGCTGGGAATTGTAGGGCTTTTTTCTGTCTAAACATACGTAGGATTGCACCCTAAACTCTTTTTCTGCCTCTGTTGCAGCTTGCCACCAAGATTTGTGGGGGAAGCCGCAGATTATTATTTTTTGCCACCACCCTGCCACACTGGGATGGCAGCAGCCACTCAAGAGACCAGGGGAACACGTGTTGCCCATGCCTGATTTAAGCTACGGATCTTGACTATGCGATTTAGCAATGTTTCTTCCTGTGAAGAATCAGCCAAGGCTTTCTCTGACACAAGGAACAGGAGGTTATGTCCCCAAAGCAGAAATGTAGGGTTAATGATTTATTGTTCCCAGCTCAATCATTTGCAACTTGGATCTGAACAGGCTGAGGGATTCCCTTCTTTATAAATAGTGCCAGCCCATTTGGGGACCTCTCAGCCCTTTTCTCCCTCTCAGCAGCACTGACGGTTCCACCCTTCTGGGCTGCCAAAATGGCATTCAATGGCACATGGCAGGTCTATGCCCAAGAGAAGTATGAAGAATTCCTGAAAGCGATTGGTAAGCAGCTCCTTGCTTTTGCCCAGTTGAATGAAAGCTACGGAAGGGGAAATTTTGCAATGGAATCAATCCTCCAATCAAAAAATGCATATAAAAATGCATAGATTAGGGGAAACTGCAGACAAAAATGTGTATATGTTAAAAGTATTAGGAGAATATTTGCAAATAATGCTTGCAAATAATGTGTATATGAGGCAAAATTGTGTAGATGAATGTGAACGTTAGGAGAAATCTGTTCAAAATAGTGTACAAAGGTTCATGAACACTTAAAAAAAAATCTCAAAATTTGGGGTGTTTGCTGTGTGGATGACCAATGAACCAAATATAAGATTGGAAAAATGAGAAATTGGGAGAGACCAAATTTGACAGAATAAATTCCGTTAGAGATGTGGTCTCCAACATGGCGCCCATGGATATGAGCCTGCCAGGCTCCTGGCCTCTCCTCTTTTTATTTCTTATGGGTTTTGTTGAAATTCCTTTAAAAGAAAAACACTGGGACACTGGCATGCTGCAAATTGAGGAGCTGTTCTCCAGTGCCATTTTTATTTGGGTTTAAAAAATGGAATTTGTGTCTTGGAGTTTAGCCCTCATGTCCGCCTTGTACTTTGTTTCTTGAGCAACTTTTTGTTTTATCTCACCATTTGTCTTCTGGGAGATAAGTGATTTGTGACCGGATAAAACTACCACGGCAGCCATTTTAGGAATGGGCAACTCCAACCCTGTGGCAGCCATTTTGTGAGAACAACCATGGCACTCTCTAAATTCCATATGTGCCACTGACCCCAAAAGGCTGAGGATTCCTGCTCTAGAGCAACATTCACCAACTTAGTGCCCTGTAGGTGTGTTGGACTGCCATTCCCATCATCCCCCAGCCAGCCTGCTGGAAATGGCTACTGGCCTAGATGGATTTAAAATGGGATTAGACAAAAGGTGGTCATCTAGAAACTCTGAATGCACATTGCTGTAGGGAAGTGAGGATGGCACCCTACGTCCTGGAAGCATCCATCTGGTGACTATGGGGAAGCAGGCTAGAGATGCTGAACCTCTTTCAGCCCAGGGCCAATTCGATTTCAGAGGTGCTCCCAATGGTGGGCAGGAGCAAGGCTCTTACCGCCAGTAACTAAACTGTATGAGAGGCATTTCATAGAATCCTAGAATAGTAGAGTTGGAAGGGCCCTATATGGTCATCAAATCCAACCTCCTGCTCAATGGGGGGGGGGGGGAACTGTGCCAAAGTGGGGAACCCCCCCAATGATTGACAGTTGAAGGAAAGGGGGTGGGGTCAAGGATTGGAGGCGTATCCTTTGAGGAACTCCAGAGGGCTGCATTGGTACCCCAGCTGGGCTGGATTTACCCGCAGCCCTGAGGTTTGACACCCTTGGACTAGATGAACCCTTAGGGTAGTATCCAATGGTAGTCCTATTTAGAGTAGACCTATTGAAATGAATGAGGCATAAGTTAGTCTGACTTATGTTCCATTCATTTCAATGGGTCTAGTCGAAGTAGGACTAACATTGGCTACTACCCTGGGTCCGATCCAGCCGGGCTCTTCTTGCGTTCAACATTCGTGTCTGCGCATTTTGACACTGGTTGCATGATCCCACATGACTTCTCCCCACTGCCCTTCCCCTCTTCAGCCTTGCCAGACGATATCATCAAAGCCGCCAAAGACATCAAGCCCATGACTGAAATCCACCAAACCGGGAATACCTTCGTCATCACGTCCAAAACCCCCAACAAGTCTGTCACCAATTCATTCACGCTGGGGAAAGAAACCGACATGACCACCATGGATGGCAAGAAAGTCAAGGTAACAGAGCGGCAGCGGCAGCGGCAGCAGTGATGGACTCTTGGTTGAACGGCTTCAGGTTATTCTTCGTTAATGGTAGAGGATGGCCTTCCCCAACCTGGTGCCCTCCAGATGGTTTGAACAGCAAACCACTTAATTCCTAGCCAGCATGGGCAATGGCCATGGTTTGTTATTGGGTTGTACAGGGTGGTGAAGAAGTGAACAAGTCACCCTATAGAAAATGTCCTGAGTTCAGACAGGCCACTAACCCACGATTCAACAAACAACTTATGGTTAGTGGGTCGTGCAAACAGCCCAGAGAGCCAGGAGACCCAGCTGAATGACATGAACTATGGGTTGTTGGGGAGGATCCCTAAAAACCAGGGGCGGGAGAACCTCTGCAAGTGGAGTCCTTTCTTGTGTGGAAGGCAGATGGTTGATCCAACCCATGGGCATGAAGAGACTCCCTTGGAGGTGGCACTTGGAGGAAGTCCACAGAGATTTATCATAGTGTCCCGGTAGGGGATATGTTGCCCCGGAGGCCCAAACTGAGATGCAGAGACTCTGGGTCTGCAGCTGGCAAAGCAAGTCCTTGGGGCTATACCTGTGAGATGGCAGTCTGTGTCCCACTGCATCCAACTGGAGAAGCTTCCATTCATTTTAATGGGCCAAGCTCGCTAGCACCTTCAGTGTATTTTTTCTTCCTAATGCCAGGCATTTGTAGCTGATACAGCGCTCTTTATAATTCCGATGAGATTGTTTTTTCCTGACCATAGTAGCCCATTGGCCTTAGGGTGACCATAGGAAAAAGAGGACAGGGCCCCTGTAGCTTTAACAGTTGTCTAGAAAAGGGAATTTCAGCAGGTGTCCTTTGTGCAGCACCTGGTGAAATCCCCCCTTCATCACAACAGTGCTGCCTGCATACAAAGGACACCTGCTACAATCCCCTTTTCTAGACAACTGTTAAAGATACAGGAGCCCCATCCTCCTTTCCATAGGGTCACCCTAACCTTCACAGCACCCGCTGCCCAACTCTTGTCTAATAACATCTTTTTGGCTCTGTTTACAGTGCACAGTAACCCTGGTAGATGGCAAGCTGGTAGCCAAAGCAGACAAGTTTGTCCACACACAGGAAATAGTAGGCAATGAAATGGTAGAGGTGAGTGAATGTTTCCATGTTGGAGAAATGCTCAGGGGTAGCATCGCAGTGATGGGCGGAGCCAAAGGGTAAAGGGGCGTGGCCGGAATACGACAAAGGTAATAATAATGCCAGCATATTGTAGCTTAAAGCTTTTCCTCCCAGTAACTAAACCTCAGGAGAGGGATTTCAACTTTTCAGAAAGGGGGAAAACTGCACAAAGGTCAGGAAACCTCCAGTCAGTGTTTGGGTAATGCTACAGGGCAGATTCAGACCCGAGGCCTGAGGCACCAGTCCCTGTTTTGGGGTGAAGGAGAGAATTGTGGAGGGGTTAGTTTCTGGCCTCTCACCCATCTGTATGCCAGCCTTCCTAAAGCTGGCTCTCTCCAGCTGGGCTAGACTACAAGCCCCATTATCCCCAGCCAGGCTGCTCCAGAAGCTGGAGCTAGTGCAGAACACAGCAGCTCAGCTGTTGTCAGGAGCTGCCGCTTTTCAGCATGTCACTCCTTTGCTGAGGGAACTGCACCGGCTGCCTGTTTGCTACCAGGCCAGGTTTAAGGTTTGGGTTTGGGTACCAGGTAGGGTGACCCTATGAAAAGGAGGACAGGGCTCCTGTATCTTTAAGTTGCATAGAAAAGGGAATTTCAGCAGGGGTCATTTGTATATATGGAGAACCTGGTGAAATTTCCTCTCCATCACAACAGTTAAAGCTGCAGGAGCTATATTAGAGTGACCATTTTAAAAGAGGGCAGGGCACCTGCAGCTTTAACTGTTGTGATGAAGAGGAAATTTCACCAGGTTCTCCATATATACAAATGACGCCTGCAGAAATTCCCTTTTCAATACAACTGTTAAAGATACAGGAGCCCTGTCCTCCTTTCCATATGGTCACCCTAGTACTAGGTTACCTGAGAGAACACCTTCTCCCCTATCTACCTGCCCGATCACTGAGGTTATCAGAGGGCAGGCTCCTGGGAGTTGCGCATGGACCTATGGTCTGAATGGACTTCACCTGGAGAAGAACCTTCAGTGTGGTGGCCCCCTTTTTATGGAACACCCTGTAAGACAGGCCAGTGGTTTTTGTGGGAGAGAGAGGTCATCCTGATCTATTGGTAACACTCCATCCATGACACAACACATATCCGCAAGCGAATACCTTGCTGCCATTCCTCACCGACATTGAACAAAAATGAGAACTCTGAACAGAAAAGTTTCCTTGCTGTTGTTTTGTGGTTAAATTTCATGGATCAATTAATTTGCCAAGGGACCTTCTTGTAAATGTGCCTTCCTCAACCTGGTTTCCTCCAGATGTTTTGGATTACAAGCTCCATCATTCCCAGCCCATGCAACCTCCACTGGCTTCAGACATCACCCCAGTCCTTAACTATTCTTGCTACTTTCATCATTTTGTGTTTGGTAAAATGCGCTGTGTTTTTGCAATGCTTAGAGACATTTTATACCTACTAGTTACACAGTAGCTTCCAACTTATCTTTCCACAGACCATAACATCTGGCACCGCAACGTTCACCAGACGAAGCAAGAAAGTTTAGACGTGCAGAAGACAGCCCTGTTTTGTAGTAGATGTTTTTATATTTGGGAAATAAAGTGTACTGTGTCCATCGCTGATCTTCTTCCATTTGTATTTACTTTGCTGCAGTGCTAAAGAACATGTAAAGATCTGTTGCTGTGTCAGGCCCTGAAATGTATTTATTTATCATTTTTATATCCCGCCTTTTTACCTCTTTCAAGGAAACCAAAGCGGCTTACGTGTTCCTCCATTTTATCCTCACAATAACCCTGCGAGGTGGGTTATGCTGAGAGTGACTGACCCAAAACCACCCAGAGAAGTTTAATGCCAAGTGGGGACTAGAACCTGGATTTTCTGAGTCCCAGTCCAGCACTTGGACCACTACACCAACCTGGCTCTCAGTTGAGAGAGGCCTCTGGGAATTGTAGTTTTGTGAAGGTGCTGAGGAAATCCTTGCTAGTTAACATCCCTGAGAGCCTCGTGTGGCACAGAGTGGTAAAGCAGCAGTTTCTGCTGCTGAAACTCTCCCCACAGCCTGAGTTCGATCCCAGCGGAAGCTGGTTTCAGGCAGCTGGCTTGGGTCGACTCAGCCTTCCATCCTCCCGAGGTCGGTAAAATGAGTACCCAGTTAGCTGGGGGAAAGGTAATCAGGGCCGGGGAAGGCAACGGCAAACCACCCCGCTATAAGGCCTGCCAAGAAAACGTCAACGAAAGCTGGCGTCCCTCCAAGAGTCAGTAATGACTCAGTGCTTGCACGAGAGGTTCCTTTCCTTTCCTAACATCCCTGAGGAAGACTTCCTCAGCCTTCCGCTCATTGCCGCGGAACAACAGTTTCTAGAGCGCCTCATATAGGAGGCATGACCAGGAAACAAAGGTGAAAGCAGTGGAGGCTGGTGGCTCTGAGGACAGTGGGACGGTGAATCCGCTCCGGGTTTCAGTCAGAACTCTAAAGGAGCTCTCCAAGGCGCAGAGCGAATCCTTTAGAGTTGTGACTGGTTCTGACTGAAGCCTTGAGTGGATTCACTGTTCCACTGACCTCAGAGTCACCAGCCTCCACTGGGGCTTATCAAAACCCAAAGAGAGGCATCTTTCAAAGCCCTCTCCTATCTTCTGGGCAACCTCCAGCTACAAATTATGGCCTCCTACTCTGCACCCACTTTTCTATTGCATGTTGTATAATTCGGTCTATTGCAGTGGTTCCCAAACTTTTTCAAGTAACTGCCCCCTTGGTTCCACAAACTCATGCCCAGTGCCCCCTGCACACGGCCCCTTTAAATGTGAAGCACCCGCCGCAGGCTTGCTGAGGGAGGGAGGAAAAAGAGAGCGAACGCCTCTGTTTTGCAGCCAGCATGGCGGGGCACACCAAGCAGGGTATGTCTCTTCATTAGCGTTTTGGTGCTTTTGAAACATTTCAATTCACCGTTAAAACGCCTCTTCTTAAACAGTATTAATACGTGTGTGGACTCTTCCCCTATATGGCTTGGGACCAAACTACCTTCTCCCATAAAAATGTCCCTGGGTTTTAAGACCTTCTGGAGAGGTGCTTTTCGGAAAAGACCATCTCAAGCGCTCCCCTGCCGCTCCTTTGCCTCTTAACGCCCCCTATGCAATCCCACCGCCCCTAAGGGGGCGGTACCACCCATTTTGGGAACCACTGGTCTATTGTTTAGCAGTATTGTGGGGTGGGGTAGGCCACTTTGAGCAGCTTGCCCCGGCTGACTAGTGGCCCTTGGCTTGGGAAGCCTTCCTGACCTTTTATTATCAAAGCCAATTGTGACCAAGCCAAACTCTCAAGAATTTGCCTTGGCCTGCAAGTCATTCCCCCCGCTGGGTTTTATAAATAAAGAGGTAGAAAAGGCAGCATACAAGACACTGGAACTAGGAGTGTCTGTGTGTGAAATAGCTGTGACTGGTCCCTGTCCTGGTCTCCCCGTCTTGTCCTCTTGTTCCAAACTTGCTCCAAACCTTCCTTCTCTCCCTTTCACCCCCCCCCCCCGGTAGTGTCAGGGCCCCAACTGGCAATTGAAAACAACCCCACGTTTGTTTGAAGGAAAACCCAGGACTCCAAGCCCACATTTTCCCCCAGGGTGCTTTATCACAACAGCGTTATATACTGTGCAATCACTGCGAATTATTTATTTATTTATTTATTTATTTATCATATTTATACCCCGCTCCTCAGCCAAAAAAGGCTCTCAGAGCGGCTAAATTGAATTGCATGCAAAGGACTCCGAAGTTTTCCACCTTATAATCTGCTTGGATTGTGAAGTGCTCCCGTGCATCCTGCCTTAATTGTGCAATAAAGCAAAAAGATTCGCCCTATTTAGCCCCTACTTTTTGAGCGTACCTTCCGAGCCACCCCTGCAGCGCAGGAGCAGGATTTTAAAGAAATGCTTACATCTGTGTAAGCTGTAAAGATAAAGACACCAAAATTGGCACAGTAATAGATATTAGGGAGAGCTTTAAGCATACCAAATTGGAATTGAATTGGGTCATTCGTTGATTTTTTAAATGATTTTTTTACATTTCTCCCCTTAAACTCACTTCCTGGTATGCAAAGGATCGCTGTCACCCAGTAGCAAAAACAACAACCGTGAAAGCTTAGCGCTATGGGGATAATCCAAGGGAAGCAGGTACGTGGGATGAAGCTTTGATCAGGGAGGATTCACTGCCCCCACTGACATTGGAGGCATCAGCCCATGTTCCTGAAGCTGAAGACAGGGCTGGTGGTGCTGAAACTCCTGAGGCATCAACAAAGGAACTGGGGTCCGTTTCAAAAGGGGGGTGCATCTGTGCTCAGACTACAGGAAGTCTGGAGCAGGGGAGCAAAGCAACTGCATTCTGTGACTTTCAGTGGTTTTCAGCTGGCCTAGCAAGGTCCAGCAGAGGCAACTGGGACTAACTGGGCTTGTCCACAACCAATGAGAGGAGATACCAGGTCCCGGGTAGCCACAGAACTCTGATGTTTGCCATGCTCCTGGCAGCCAGAATGAATCCTGCCAGGAGAAGGGAGGCCAGGAAGCCAAGTGATTCCATTGGAGTTGGGTCAGTGTGTGGCTACGAGAGCCAACAGTAGCACAGCCGAAAACAAAACCGATTAGAGGAACCAGAACACTGAGGGCTTGGAGTCCCGGGGTTTTATAAGCTAGAAACAAAGGCTTCAAAGGGACCATAGGTGTGAGACTTGACATAAGAATCATATAAAGGGGCATTAGAAAGATTTTGCAGAGTGAGGCTGTTCACACAGCCCGTTAACCCACACTCAGTGGTTATAATTGAACTGTAGGTTGTTTGTTGAACCATGGGTTAGTGTGTTGTCTGAATCCAAGACATTTTCTGCACGGTGGCTTGTTAACCATGCATTGTGGCTTGTTAATCACCCTAACAACTCAACAACAAACCATGGGTTCTCAAGTTGGCTTGTTTGAGAAAGCCACACTGTCCTGGGTTCAGACATGTTAACCCACGATTCAGCAAACAACCTACATTCAACCACTGAATGTGCATTAGTGCATGGCATGAATAGCCTCAACAGCCGTTTCAGCTTGTCACAAAAGGTGAGGATGACTCATGGCAAAAGCCATCCTAGAAACGGAAAAGATGTCAGGATGGCAAAACATTTAATCAAGGTGATGTCTGCGCCCCAAGGTTATTCAAAGGGGGCATCTTTCCAAAGATTCGGAAACTGCTGTTTTGTAACTAGACCTGTCGTTTAATCATACCTGGAAATCACTCCATGGCTGAAATATGCTTGTATAGTGTGGGGGTGATAATGCATCCAATTATCACCCCCACACATACACACACACCTGGGGCTCTAGACTACACACAATTCTGATTTGAGTGGTGTTGCTAAATCTAGTCTTACATTTGCAACCTTTAGAAAAGCTGTACCCTGGGCAGAACCACATGCCTGTTTGTCTGGACCTATTTTTCCGCCTTTGCCTTGCTTGTTTCTGGATGGGTTTTTTAAAGTGACATCCCAAGAAGGTTGCCTCCTCTATTATCAAGCAGATTATCAACAAATGATCAGGGGGTTCCAACAGTAATTTGCCTGTATGCTATGTTCAGCATCTAAGGTCCTCCTCTAGGTGCTTCCTCTGAGGAAGGCTTCAAAGGTGGCAAAAAGGGAGAGAGCCTTCTCAGTGGTGGCCCCTCAACTATGGAATTATCTCCCAGATAAGGTATTTTCTACCATTTTACTTCTCACTTCTTAACTCTCCACAAGAAGAATCATGTCCCCCTAGAAGACTGTTTCCATAGTTCTGATTTCTGAGCCTTTAGTCAACACTGTGGCCACATTTTTGAGTCTCTTGTATACAGTCCAGAGGTCTAGCGACTCATTTCCTCTGTGAAATTAAAGCTCTCGTGAGGGAGGGAATTGCATACTAGCAATTCCATGGCTAGCATGCAGGATTTCATAAGCAACTAGGGTTGCCAACTGTTTAATTGAACTTTGTAACTGACCTTTTACCAGAAGCTTGATTTATAGACTTTGGGTGGGATCCAAACTTAGTAATTCTTAGTGTAGATCCAATTGATTAGTCTTGTTGGTTAAAAGGACACTGCCTGATTTTGCTGGATGTTTCTGTCTATTGCAATAATAATAATAAATACTTTAGCTGAGGTATCTGTTCTGGCTGAGGTTCTTGTTGTGAAGAAACAACCCAAAAGTCTTTTTTTTATTTATAGCAATTAATCTCGCCTTTTAGCCAAAAATGTTCCCAAGGTAAGATATAAAGATAAGAAATAAGACAGTCCCTACCTGCAGGTTTACAAGTAAAAAGACACATCACAAAAGGAAAGGGGATTGGGAGGGAGGAAGAAAACCACAAATTCAGGCATTAGTTTCTTACTTGAAAAGTTCAGCAGGCCATGACTCCTGCTTCCTCTCCCTCTGAAGTGACAGGGGGTAGCAAAAGGGAGGTGGGCCCTCAGATGGAGGCCAGCTTTCCTCCACCTGGAGCTCTCCTGGTGTGTTGGACTGCAACTCCTATCATTCCCGGCCAGGTTAGGAAAGGCTGCTTTATGTTCTGCACTCATCAAAGCCAGCACACACATGTGGTCAGGACACAGCTCTGTCGCTCTCAAAGGGGAATGCAAAGGGTCGATGTGAAACCCCACACACCTTTCCAAATTGTCCATTAAAATGGAAAGAGGGAAAATAAAGAGTACATTGAAAGTCAGCAATTACACAAATCCGGCTGCATCACCTGGAGTCTGCCAAGTCTTTCCAAAGACCATGGACTTCTCTATACGCTCTGTATAAGTTCTGTTGTTTATATGACACAGCCACCAACTCGCAGCCACATCGTGCTCTCCCATGCAAGGCTGCTTTTTGGATGTGTCATTTCACCGCAACTTTTTCCATGGCTCTGATGTCACCACAGTTGTTTGTTCGTCTGTCAGTGATGATTTCAATTTGGGTTAAGAAAGTGGGCGTAGGTCCGGATTTAAACTTGTTGTGGCTCTAAGCTATAACAGGAGTGAGGCCCTTCCCTCTTCAATAAATAATACTAAAAAAATAGATAGTCATGTAACATAGGTATTAAAAATGCAAGTTAGGTAGGGGTTTGTCAAACACATAACACAATTAAACAATGTAATATAAAGTTAGAATATATAAATTAGATATAAATCACAATAAGTAATTATTCTTTGCACAATAAGTAATTATTCTTTGTACGAGGTAAGAGCTGTCTCCCATATGCACAGATTAAAATAAAGGAGTCTCTGAGCTTCATCCCACCTACCTGCTTCCCTCGGATTATCCCCATATCGCTAAGCTTTTGTGGTTGTGGTTGCTTTTGCTACTGGGCGACAGCGATCCTTTGCATACCAGGAAGTGAGTTTAAGGGGGGGAAATGTAAAAGATCATTAAAAAAATCAATGGATGACCCAATTAAATTCAAATTTGGTATGCTTAAAGTTCTCCCTAATATCTATTACTGTGCCAATTTTGGTGTCTTTATCTTTAAAGAGTATGCAGATGTAAGCATTTCTTTAAAATCCTGCTCCTGCACCCCAGCGGCGGCTCAGAAGATACGCTCAAAAAGTAGGGGCTAAATACGGCAAATCTTTCGGCTTTATTGCACAATTAAGGCAGGATGCACGGGAGTACTTCACAATCCAAGCAGATTATAAGGTGGAAAACTTCGGAGTCCTTTGCATGCCATTCGCATGGTGTGATAAAGCTCTCTTGTGTCTGGACTGGTTGTGAAGTGGTTCCTTTCCTATCAGGTTGGGGAATTTCCCTAACACAAGAATCAAACCTTTTAAACAACAGCAGCCTAGCGTAATATTAAGCAGCAGGTCCAAAACAACATAGAATCATAGAATCATAGAATAGCAGAGTTGGAAGGGGCCTACAAGGCCATCGAGTCCAACCCCCTGCTCAATGCAGGAATCCACCCTAAAGCATCCCTGACAGATGGTTGTCATGCTGAGGTTGGCTCAGGCGGAATCGAAAATACACAAGTGAGAAAGAGAGTTTGGTTATCATTCCTGTCCTTTCCTTGTGAAGCTGGGAAACAGAAACCTAAAAGTAGATTAGGTGGGTGGAGTCCGGGCATCACTTAAGAGCCAGGGACTGAGCAATCGGTCAGACTCTCCTACTGCTGGATCGAGAGATTCTCTCTTTGGGAAGGAGCCGAAAACGAAGGTAAATCTGGGGGGAAAGGGACCTAAGTAGCAGCTTACGGTGGGTTACCTGAGAGAGAAGGAAATCAAAGGAAGTTGCCTCGATGGTGGAGCTAGCCGGGCTGCAGCCATTCCCCCCCAGCTTCCCCACTGAACATTTTTTTCTGATCCTGTGAGCACATTTTGAATATTTTAAAGTGTTTCATTTATTTATTTATGTATTGCATTGTTATAATAGCCAAAGCTCTCTCGGCAATTCACAGCAATTAAAGCCATAAAGTGCAAGGCAAGGTAATTAATGCAGATAATAAAACACAACCTAAAAATGTAAAACTACTATATAAAAATAAAAACCAAACAGAAGGTAACAAAAATGACAAATTCAATACCAGATATAAAACAAACTGAAAATGCTCCCTGGGCAACACCCCAAATTGGCTGCTTTTAGTGGAGAGGGGTGGTAAAGACAAAAAAAAGGGAGAGCAGGGCGAAATCTACACGTCGTACTGAAGGTGCTTGCGAGCGCCTCCAGTGCGCCCCCAAAACGATGGTGTAGGTCCTGCGGATTTGAGACGGGGAGGAAAAGGATGGCGCCCCCGCTGAGGGCAAGTTTACACACACACACACGCTGGAACCTGTATCGAGGGCAGCAGAAAGGCAGGAGGAGAACAGAGAAGAGGAGAGGGAGGAGGCGAGGAGCCCGTGCACAACGAAGTTATTTCCTTCGCCTGCGTGGGGGAGAGCAGGGCGCTGCCGCCTCACACGCCGCCCCTTACTGCTGAACGGCCAGCACCGGGTTCTGCACCTCCAAGGTCTGTTCCTCAGCAGCAGGCAGCGGCAGAGCGACACCACCCCACCCCTCGGAGCGCGTGCATGTGTGCGCGCACCCTCCTGTCGGAGCAACCCAGGTGGCTCTTTCGCCGGCAGCAGGAGGCCAGCGGGGAGGTGGGCGGTGGCAAGGACGCGGCCAGATTCCCCAGCCGCCGCCTCCTCCGTCTCTTCTGGCAGGATCTACACAATCGTTTTGGGGGCACACTGGAGGCGCACATAAGCGCCTTCAGTACGACGTGTAGATCCCCTCCAGGGCTCCCTGCGGGTCTATGGGTCTGTGCCCACACACGCATTCCCTTTGAGTCTCTCTCTCTCTCTCTCTCACACACACACACGTATTTCCAGATGAGGCTTACATTGATCCTGTTCAGACAACATGCTAAGCCACAGCGGTTAAGCATTTTGAGCTAAACATTGGCTTAGGGCAGGGGTTCTTAACCTTTTTTGAGTCACGGACCCCTTTGAAAATCTGGTGAAAGCTATGGACCCCCTCCCTAGAAAAATGCACATAAGCACATAAACACAACTTTGCATGCAATGAATATACTTTATTTTATTGAAAATTGATTGCCATACACAAAGCATGAATAAAGTGAACAAGCTTAACAAAAAAAAAATGTTTCTCACTCCTTTTCATGCAAAAATTAATGGCCACTCCATAAAAAAAATGAAATACAATCATCATGTGCAAATTAAACAAAACAAAACTTTAATTCTGCTCAAAAGTTAATTTCAATGAGAAGGTTGTTGTTTGGCTCGAATAAGAAGATGAAACTGTGGAGTGGTCTTTGACAAGGTAACAGCACGTCATCTTTGACATCCAATCAATTTCGACTTTTCGTTTTTCGTTTTGATAGAAACAAGTGCAGCTCATGTCCGGTCATTGTCCCTTCCTGGAACTGTATTTAAAGATACAGCGTTTTAAATTTAAAAAATCAACTCGTGATTCCCTTAATATAGTGAATATAAATTTTTATTTGACTTTCATGCTTGACTTTTATTTGAAACCCATCCATGGACCTCTTTGTGGTCCATGGACCCCAGGTTAAGAACCCCTGGCTTAGGGTGTCGTGTGAACCATTCCTAACCACAGTGGCTACATAACCACAGTTTAAACACACTCAGTAACCATTTGCTACAAAAGGGTTAGCAGCCTAACCATGGCTTAGTGTGTCGTCTGAACAGGCCCACTGTGCCACTGCCCTTCCTCAGGCATTTAACTGTAAGGGGTCGGTGGGTGGGTGGTTCAGACATCTTCTACTTCCACTCATAGTCCTGCACACCCGTCCCTTCGTCCTTTTTTCTTGCTGTGGCAAGAACAAAGAGATGCAATTGGTGCACAGTGCTTTCTGTCTGTTAGCGCTATTGATGGCCCCAGGGAGAGATTTCATCTCTCTGATGAATGTAATGTGCCAAGGATTAAAAGATGGCTTCTCTGCCAAAGGGTGGCTACAAGTGGCTATATGCCAAATTGGCATTCCATAATGGTGGACATCATGTCCTAGCAGACAAAGGGAAAAACTTTCGACCAATAGAGCATCGAATGTAACCTATGACTCATTGAGATTGTGCACCTGAACTTGAAAATTGAATGTAACTTAACTTGCTAACCCAGAACTGACCAATAGAAAAGTTAGAACGAGACTAACACCCTCTTGTAGTCAGGGCCTATGTATACTGTGAGATTCGTTTGTTCGGGGCGCCTCCATTTTATGGAACCGGAGAGCGCCCCCATACTGCAGTATCGGAAGTAAATGGATTAAGTGTATTCTCCAGCCGCGTGTGTTTGATTGGCTATTAACGCGCCGGGGAAGCGGGCCTTTAAATCCCTGGTTGAGGGACAACACTATGACCCCTTTGTCTGGAAGCAGCCTCCCCACCCACCCCAACACATTCTCTGGTTGTTCTCTCTCCATTTACAAATTGACAGGAATAATAATCACAATTTTAATGATGAAAAATCTTGGCATCGTTGAAAAAGGAGAAGCCAAAAAAATGAAGACTCCTTACCTCAGAAGCTTTCAAGTGGCCTTCCTCCAGGTGTGCTCTGCTACCATTGGCACCAGCCCCAGGGCATGCTGGTTGAGGTGATGGGACTTGTAGTCCAAAACATCTGGACGGTGATTGGTTAGGGAAGGCTGCTTGAAAGGTTCAGAAGACACTGGGACTGTAGAAACTTCATGCCAATGGCATTCTGCAGGATTGTGGGGCATATTCTACAGGACTTAGGTAATTTCACAGGGGGCTCAGGCCCATTGGGCTCAAAGCAGTGGGGGGGCAGTGGCTCTGATATCAGTGGGGTGGTGAACACACTCTGGGTTTCAGTCAGAACTCTAAGGGAGCTATCCAACATGTGACCTTCGATAGCGCCTTTAGGGTTCTGACTGAAATCCGCAGCAGATTCACTGTCTCACTGACATTGGAACCACCAGTCTCCACTGCTACAAGGTTACTCCAAATGAACTAAAAGTACACCCTAGGAACACTCAACACTCGCACAGCCACACATTGCAGGGGCGGTTCAGTAGCGATAGGGGACTTGTCTTTCAGGGAAGTTTGGCTTCCATGATTCATCTAGCAACTTCAGAACCCCCGTCCAGCTTCTGAGATACTTCACTGTTCCCCCAAACATGGGTTAACAATGCTGTTTTTTGGAAACCATCAAAGCGGAGCAAAATAATGGTTGAGTGACTTCTGGATGCAGTGGGTGGGGGAACTGGCTGGCTATTAGTTGCAGATCGCACAATCCTAACAAAGTTTCTGGTATGTATCTGCAGGCCCCTCTGAGTAGCGCAGGAACATTTTGAAACGCAAAGGAACAAGATGGCCGTCGTATCATGTAAGAGTGTGCTTACCTTCTTGAGGATTGGCAGTAGTCGTAATTTTCTAGCCAAGAGCAATTTTCCTGAACTTATGTTATCCTATTGTGACCCAAAAAATCCCCCCCTCAATTAAAATTGGAGGTACATTCCACTGCAAGTGCCCGCCTTGCAATTTGCAGATAGCGCAGTGAATTTTGCCTCCTCCTGGTCAGGCCCTTTGCCCAATCGTTCTGGGAGAGGCCATGCTTTCTGGGCAACAGTAATGCTCTGCATCGAGGAATCCTGATCCGTGGTTAATTTCTCTGCATTGGCAGAGATGTTAGACAAGGTTCTTCGCCCCAGGGCGAGATCTAATTAGCCCCAAAGCAGAGAGGGAGTGGGAGATGAATGGGTAGACCCATTCATTACAATGGGTCTAACTTAAGTAGAATTTATACCCATAGCTATCACCAAAAGAGAAGGCAAGGGAGGACACAGACTTGCATAACATTGTGAATATGCTATTTTGTATGTATAGATGCAAATTTTGAACAAAAATTGCTTCTATGTATTATTTTCCACTTGTCTCCAGTTACTGGATCTCAGGGCTTTAATAACGACAATAAAAAAATCAAGATCCCACAAATTTGAAGTCTGCCTGGCCCTGCCCTACAGGGTCTGGGAGGTTTTAATTCTGAAAAAGTCTGTGACTGGTTTGGATGTCACAATGATGTTTATTTGACCCATCGTGGGTTATTGTGTCATCTGGGGGGATTTTTTAACCCACAATGGCTTATTTAGCTAAAATAACCTACCCTGATAACCCAACCCTCTGCAGGATGGGTTATTTAATCCACCGTGGGTTGTTGTGTTGTCTGGCAGTCACCGTGGGTTATTTTACTTGCCTGCAGAATTGTGTGGCAAGAGCAGTTGAGATCACTGCCGTTGCTCTGTTCTTCAGGGGAGTGCTCTGTCTAATGGAAACTCCCTGCCAGTTTGCTCCTGATCAGGAGAGGCTGTGAGTAAAGTGTTGTCCTGATCCCGCAAAACCCCAAAGTTTTATAGCCACCATTCCCTTTTTGGTGCACTCGAGATTTTTGCTCCTGGGTGAGTAGTCGCATGGGGTTTTGTTGCTGGATCGAGTGCCTCCCAACTGCAAACTTCCAGCGCTTTAGAGGTGAAACAGCACCACTGCTCAGGCAGGAGCACCTCAGCAGGACATGGGGGGCAGCAAGGTGGGTGAGTCAAATTACACACAATATCTTAATAAGTTACTCACAGTAGCTTATTAGCCCATTTGTGTGGCAGGGGATTGTGGACTATTTAAAAAATATGCTGTGTGTAGCTTAACCCATCATGGGCTACCGTGATGTCCAAACATGACCTGTGTCTCTGCAGACAGATGTTTCAGAGATACTGATTTCCACTTTGTCATTACAGTCGTATCCCACCTGAAGCTTTTAGTAGATTAGTTGCACTGAGATTTTCAATGTTGAGAGATGATGATCAGTATTTATATACTGCTTCCTATTGAAAAAATCCCAAATTTTTCATTCAACTGCCTCTTTTCTTAGCCTCCACAGTTGTCCTCAGCGCCATAGCCGGCCTTGGTAAGTTTGCTATTTTGTACTTCTAAATGATCCATCAGTATCTTCTTTGTTAATGCAATTGGCAACTGGATGGATTTGCATGGGGCAGACCTGCAGCTCTAGGGAAAAGAGGTGTGATACTTTCTCTGTGCTTTCCTAGCACTGCTGGAACTTTAGCTAACCCTTCCTTTGACTCCTTCCTTGATTTTAAGCCCCTAGAAATTTGGTTAATACTATAAATCTGTGTAGCACTTTCAAGTATTCAAGGTGCTTAATGTGCATTTTATTCATCTGGAAACAAAGCCCTATGAGGAGAGACTGAAAGAACTGGGCATGTTTAGCCTTGAGAAGAGAAGGCAGAGGGGAAACATGATAGCACTCTTCAAATACTTGATAGGTTGTCACACAGAGGAGGGCCAGGATCTCTTCTTGATCCTATTAGAGTGCAGGACACGGAATAATGGGCTCAAGTTACAGGAAGCCAGATTCCGTCTGGACATCAGGAAAAACTTCCTGACTGTTGGAGCAGTATGACAATGGAACCAATGACCTAGGGAGGTTGTGGGGTCTCCCACACTAAAGGCCTTCAAGAGGCAGCTGGACAAGCATCTGTCAGGGATGCTTTAGGGTGGATTCCTGCATTGAGCAGAGGGTTGAACTCAGTGCCCTTATAGGTCCCTTCCAATTCTACTATTCTATCATTCTATGATTTATTTTCTATACCATCTTGGGGTGGTTCTCAACAATTAAAAGCATGAAACACAGCGTGATAAAACATAATATAAAACGTTAAAAGTTGAAAACGACATAAAATCAAAATAAAACCCAGCAGCAGTGTAACGATTGAAAATACAGTAACAGATTTAAAAACAACAGACACTGAAAGGCTAAAATGCCTGAGAAAACAAGGTGGTCACCTGTTGCCATACGACACAGGCACCGAGTGAGTCTCGCATGGCACAACCAGAGTGCCACAATCGAAAAGACCCTCTCCTTAGCAGCCACCTGCCTCACTTCATTTGGAGGGAACACCTGGAGAAGGGCCTCTGAAGACAATCTTGGGGTTTGAGCAAGTATATATGCAGGAGAAGATAATCTTTTAGGTAACCTAGCCCCAAGCTGTTTAGGGCTTTGAAAGTTAACACCAGCACTTTGAATTGGACACGGAAATGGGACAGGCAGTGCAGATAGAAAAGTGCAGGCGTAACATGATTGCATTGGCTAGTCCCCATTAAAAATCTTGCTGCCCTGTATTTGGACCAGCTGAAGTTTCTGGACCGTTTTCAAGGGCAGCCCCACATATAACGCATTGCAGTAATCTAGATGAGAGGCTATCAGAGCATGGATAGCTGTAGCTAGCCTACCCCTGTCCAGAAAAGGCTGTAGTTGGTATATAAGCCTAAACCTATAGTTCTTAGAACCACCCCTTAAGGGAAGCCCATATTCCTATCCCCCATATTGCAGATGAACATTGAGGCAGAGAGTGAGTTCATAGCAGAGGCAGGATTCATACCCATGGGCCTCCCGATTCATAGTTCAGTCTCTTAGGGCTTGTCTACCCAAAGGGTTTGCTCCGGGGTGGCTTCGCAGTAGCGCCACGTCATTTACATGACGCAGCCGCCGTTGCGAAGCCATCCGGGGGCAATCCTGGGAAACTCTGCTCCAAAGTTCAGGCACTTACCCCAAATTTTTTGGTAGCAGAATCCATGGCGCCCCCTGATTGGTCGCCATTGGCAGCCCCGTGCCTGTAAAAACGAGGGGACTTAGCCCGATTTTTTTCTCTTGGAGCAAGTTGACAACGGCATCTGCCATCTGTCGCCTTACTTCGGAGCTTTGGCAGAGGCGTGTCTGGGCAGATAGCGAATCCTGATTGGTCACCATCTGCCCAGACGGGGGAGGGGGTGGGCCAGCGAGCTGAATGGCCACTGGCCCACCTCCACGCTTATCCAGCACGGGGAGAAGCCCCCCAAAGGTTAAAAAAAAACACCAATGGATGCAAGGATGTACAGGCAGGGCGACTGCACAGGTGTGGCACCTCCTTCAAAGTAAAGGAACCCCCCCAAAAAAAACACAAATGGAGACACGAAGAGGCGCTCCTCCTCGCACGCAACCCCCCCCCCCACGCTCGCTCCTTTGCATGTGGGGGGTTGGGGGCTCGCGGCGCAGAAGCTCTGTTGTCAAGATGGCAAAAAACTTAATGGCAGAGCCCCTGCCTTCACATGCAGAAGGTCCCAGGTTCAATCCTCGGCATCTCCAGCTAGGCTGGAAAAACTCCTGACAGAAACCCTGGAGAGCTGCTGCCGGTAGGACCCATGGCCTGACTTTGTATAAGCCAGCGTCATAAAATGCTGAGTCTCTTCTTTTAGGTCACTGAGTAGGAAATTATTAATGTCTACTAGTAACTTTGGAATAAAACCTGCTCTGAAGTAGCATGTTATTATTATTATTTATTTATTTATATTGCGCCATCAATGTACATTGCTCATAGTGTGTTCTTGCAATGCAGGGGTGGCCACCATTGCTATCCCCGCTGCAGTTGGAGCCATGGGTTTCACCGGGGCTGGAATCACATCTGGCTCTTTGGCTGCAAAGATGATGTCGCTAGCCGCCATTGCCAACGGCGGAAAAGTGGCAGCTGGAAGCGTTGTTGCTGTGCTTCAGTCAATCGGTAAGTTTGCCTCTGTCTCCGAGAGTGATCACACACCCAGCAGGGTCAATCTCTGCACCTAAGGATTTTCGTCTCGGTAACTGTGTTCCCTGATCTTCTTTCATCCCAGGTGCTGCGGGATTGTCCGCGGCTGCCAAAACTGCAATAACTGCAGGCGCGGCGTTGCTGCCGGCCTTCTTTCGTTAAGGAAAAGACACAACGGCAGGTCGCCTTGCCCTGGGGAAGAAGAGCGACGCTTTAAAGGGAAGAATTATATTGCCCCACTAGTCAAGAGAACATCACATTAACCCAGATTTCATTTATCTTAATAGTAATCCAAATACATTTGCCAACGTCTCTAATAATTGCTGGCTTAAATGTGCAAAAATAAAACTTTTAGCATTTAAAAACAACAACAATACTGTTAATGAGAAAGCAGATTGGTGGCATCACATACCGCACATAGACCTCTTACCCCAGGAGTCGGGAGGAATCCGGATTGTGGGATTGACTTTGGTTTTTTTACTAGAACCCAGGTTCACCAATGAGAGCCAGAAAGCAGCTCAGGTGGGCAGACATAAAGCTTCATCCCACGTACCTGCTTCCCTCAGATTATCCCCGTAGCACTAAGCTTTCGCTGTTGTTTTTGCTAACGACAGCAATCCTTTGCATACCAGGAAGTGAGTTTAAGGGGGGAAATGTAAAAAATCATAAAAAATCAACAGATGACCCAATTCAATTCCAATTTGGTATGCTTAAAGCTCTCCCTAATATCTATTACTGTGCCAATTTTGGTGTCTTTAGCTTTAAAGCTTACACAGATGTAAGCATTTCTTTAAAATCCTGCTCCTGCACCCCAGCAGCGGCTCAGAAGATGATTAAAAATAGGGACTAAATAGAATGAATCTTTTTGCTTTATTGCACAATTAAGGCAGGATTTTTTATTTATTTTATTTATTTAAGCATTTTTATGCCACCATTCAGCCAAAAAAGGCGCTCACAGCGGCTCACAAAAGTATTTCTTGACAGGATGCATGGGAGTACTTCATAATCAAAGCAAATTATAAGGTGGAAAATGTCTGAGTCCTTTGCATGCAATTTGCAGTGATTGCACAGTATAACGCTGGTGTGATAAAGCTCATATGCTAAGAATTAAGGAAACGGTACCTCTGAGCACATGCTCGCCCAAGAAATTGTAATCAGTGCCAGAACCAAGCTCACCTTTCCTTTCACACAAAATTCCACACTTGGTTTTCCCCAAGTGTTCTTTTACAGTGACTAAATTTGGGGTGAGAGGAGCTTTTTGGTTTTTTATTATTGAAAGGCAATTGAGAGTTACAGACCCTGGCGCATCTACAAATTAGGGCTTTGCAAGATTCGGATTTGGAATTCCAAAGCATGGTGGCCGTTTTGTTTGTAATCCACTATTTTGTGCATCTCCACATTGAGCAACACCAAAACACCTCCCACTTTATGCAAATGAGAGCAAAACAGCTCACTTTTCATGGAAATCTTGTAGAAGAAAGACAGAGAGGAGGCGCCTACACCTCCCACCCCCTGCCCTTCCTCAGAAATTCATGAAACGTGGGAGGTGTTTTGGTGTTGCTCAGTCTAGAGATGCACCTGTAGTTCTCTACAAAGACTTAGTCCAGCATTGCCAATGAGAAGAGAATGCTGCTCTGATTGGCTGCAATGCATGCTAGGACTTGTAGGACTTTTTTCTGTCTTCACACTAGGGCTGCGCACAAAATGGCAGATTGCACACAAAATGGCCACCATGTTTTAGAAATCTGAATCAGAAGCTTGCATAGCTGTACTGCAAATCACCCAAAGATCTAAAAGGTCTTGATCTACTGTCCAATACTGACCTACTCAACAAGGAAACACTTGTTTGTTTTTTAGCAGGCTTTTGACTTCGGCTTTTAAAAACGATGTCTGCATTAGGGATGTGCTCCGCTCCGATTAGGAGCGTAGAAGCAGTAGCGGATTGGCCTGCTCCGCCTTACCCAGAGGCGGAGTAGGAGCGGACCGCGGACCCCCTAGAAGCAAGGCGAAGAGAAGCGACCATTTTTCGGAGCTCCGAGTTCAGGCGGAGCGCTCCGGTCGCCATCTTGAAAACATTTCGCCATAGGATTGCATTGCGGCAAATAATCGCGCATAACTACGTTGTTTTTGAAGCTATCATTCTGGAAATTCTTGTGCACAGAGAGTCGTGGATGGGGGTCATTTTGAGACCACTCTCAACTTTCTGCGTGCTGTGGTTCACGTGCAATATTTTTTTAAAAATCGGGTCAACCGCGGGGCTCAAACTGCGTTTCGGCTTTTCGCCCATAGGATTGCATTGAGGGAAAGAATCGGGGATAACTGGGGGGGGGGGTTTAAGCTATCGTTCTGAAAATTCTTGTGCACAGAGAGTCGTGGATGGGGGTCATTTTGAGACCACTCTCAACTTTCTGCATCGTACGGGTCGCGGGCTAGACGTTTTTAAAAAATCGGCGGGAAAAATACCTTTTTCAAAGGGCTGAGGGGCAGAGTCAGCTCCCGGTCATGATGATCCCAAAGTTGGAGGAGGGCATAGGCAAAACAGGTAACTTGGGATTCTGGGAAACTTCTCTTTCTTCATCTGAACGGGCTTTTCCCCGTGTTTTTTAACACAGTAGCCCCACCAAATGCACAAACACAACCTGAAATCATATACTAAGCCAAGAATAAGAGATAGAAAAACACAGCACTGCTCCCCACCCTAACCTTGGGGAACAACTGAATCGATGTGGTGCAAGGGGATGAGCTCCCCTAGGGCATCTCATCGTGGACGTGCCCCCACTCTCTCTTGCACTGGAAGGCCATAGAGCCTTCCAAAGAGAGTAAAACGGTGGAGCAATGCCTCTCATGAGTTGAAGTGAATGGTCACTTTTCAGTGGTGGAGCAATGCCTGTTCTGAGTCGAAGTGAGCGTTTTACTTCTTCTCGGAGCTGTGGCTGTCAGTGTCTTGAACTGGCAGCTACTTCCCCCTCCCCCGGGCACGTCCCCCTATTGCTGGTAAAAGACAGATATAGCCTTTTAAAAAAAGTTCTTCTTGTTGTTTATTGAGCAACACTGCTGCTTTTAATTCCACCCCTCCTTTGTTTATTGATTGATTTATTCCATTTTCTATGCATTACTGGCTTATCCTTGGCTCACTTCCTTATGCCCCCAGAAATGCCAGCTGCATGCCTGCCTGCCTTCCCTCCCTCCTCCCCTGCCCACCTCGCAGGGATGTTGTGTGTGGGGTGCCCGATTTTCAAAAATTCGCCAAAAATCAGGGGATGATGGGATTGCTTTGAAACTTGGCATGCGTGTGTATATCCCCATGAGGTGTCATGGTGCCAAACATGAGGTTTCTAACTTGAACAGAAAAAAAGTTGTATAATTTTTTAGCTTTCAATGCAAGCCTATGGGGGGGGAAAACGGAGCTCCGGATCCAGATCCGGAGCTCCGGGCGGAGCGGAGCGGAGCGGAAGTGGGCGGAGCGGGAGCGGAGCGGAGCGGCCCGATCCGGAAAATGGCGGATCTGCAAGTGAAGCGGAGCGGGGGGTCTGTGCACACCCCTAGTCTGCATATGGAGTGATGATAGTACACAACATTTTTCCTTTAAAAAGATTAGACCTATTGCTGGATGAGAGGTCTTATCAATGGCTTTCAGCCAGGATGTGTACTTGGAAGTTTTGTGGACAGAGACAGTATTCCCATCATTGCTGATGGATTAGATGATGTCATCACCCTCCAGTTTTGTTTCTGCGTCTAATGGGCACTTTTGATGAGTTTTTTTCAGAGTGAAGAACATATATTTAATTGTGAAAGGAAAAGAAACTGCTTTTTTCACTTGTGTATTTGTGCTGTTCTGCTATACATAACCCTAGGGAGTTATGCAATGGAAAAACAGAAAAGGAAACACTCTTCATGTAGTGCTAGATCTCAATTCTGTGATTAAAACCAAAAGTAGATACAGCTGATTAACAGCATTGCATAGAAAAGCTCTTGCAGCGGAGACCCCATATCTACTTAGTATTAGGTTCTTGAGCAAGTTACATTTCTTTTAGTCTCACTACTTTGCTTCTGGGAAATGAGCGTTCTGTGAATGGCCATGTCCAGCAGGGCAGCCATTGTATGGACATGTGCCACCCCCATGGCAGCTATTTTGTGAGTGTACCCACAACAATTCCAAATGTGTCCACCAACCCAAAAAGTTTGGGGACCCCTCTGAAGCATATTCGTAGCTTCCAAGGACAGTTATCTGCACAGGTTGGTCCTTTAGCTCTAAAATCAAACTTTTGGGAGAAAGATTAAGTTGGGACATGTGTTGATCAAAAGCAATGAGGTTAAATGAAAGGATCAGACAAGCCTTCCACTAGCATCAGGAAAGGACAGATAAAGGACCTAGTAGGTTTTAGATATGAGGCACATGGTGTGCAAGAAGTTGAACTAGATTAGGACCCTGGGTGAGCTGCAGCAACGCTTCATACACTCATCATCAATTATTTTCTCTGCCCATTTTACCGTCATATATACCCAGCCTAAAAAAAATCCCGTTTTCCTATCGTGGCATCTTAGTTAAACTAGACAGACACACACACACACACACACACAGAGCCTACTGCCCTCCAGATGTTTTAAACAATAACTCTCAGCATTCCCAACCATGGGCCATACTGGCTACAGGTGAAGGAAGTTGAATTGCTTCCTCTATTTTCATACCTGCAGTTTTAATGCAAACTGTGATCAAAAGAAATTACGCACTGAGCTTATAGCATTATCAAGGTATGTTCTCCAACATTTTTGCTACCTTTCTCTGCTATTCCCCATTTTGTCCGTTTTCCTTTCCAGGGAGTTTTTGAGGGTGACTTTTAAAACATTTTAAGATGGACTAGCTTCCCTTCCATCTGGTCGTAGCTGCCTGTCTAGACAGCAAATGTTGCTTAATGTGTTCCAGCTGCAGTTATTCTATTATAAGCACAATCAGATCTATTTTGAGATTAAACACTCTGCCATTTTAGGTTGTTTTTTACATTGCAACCATAAAGCATGTTTACTCCAAAGTAAGCCCAATTGAGGTCAGTAGGGCTTCTTACTGAGTGTGTTTGGGATTCCAGAAGCTTGCTTAATTACACAAATATCAAAACAGATTCCAGAGCGGGGAACAAAAATAGATAAAAAGATAAAAGAAAGAAAACTATTGAGAATTATTATTTTTAAAAGTGGTATCACTAAAAACTACGGCTGGTCAGCCAAGGGCAGTGGTATGGGAATCAAATGAGTGCAGCCCGCTTATATATATTATATGTTCCTAAGTAGGTAAACACTAGATCAGAATAAACCAGTGAATTATACCGCAGGGTTGTCATAAACTGCTCTGTCTCAGCTTTAATGCCCATCCCCCTGCAGCCTGGGGATAACACTTGTCTACACTTCAGGATAGTTCTAAGTCTCTCTCAGTTCCCCTAAAACTGCAATATGGGGATAACAACAATGGAGTTTATTTGCATTTGCACTGGCAGGTTAATTTAAAAAAAATTTTAAAATGTTTTAACGCACTGTTAACATCCATATTTTAAAGCACATGTACTTTGCTTTTCTTTTTCTTGATGGTGAGGGCAGGGAGGTTGTGAGATACTGCTGCTGTTAAATTATAGCTATAATAAAGTCCTGGATTTCTTTTTTGTAATGTACAAGTAGTTGTCACTTCTATCCTACTAGGAAGCATCATCCAGGAAGTCCCTTACTTTTTGGCCTATGCTGCAGAAAAGGCATTCTGTATTGTTGGTTCCATGTTCTTCAGACACTGAAAACAAGTTCTAGAGCTGAATTCTTGGCACAAATTAATGCCTGGTTCACAGGAAGTACCACCAGAGAACAAATATTGTAGAGGTGAAACACACATTGCTCCCACTGGCACCTTTACTAGTGGCTGCTTCGGCTCTCCTGTCGGAGAACTGGCACTGGAGGAAATTAAGAATCAATGATCTGTAAGAAACTGCTGAAATTCAAATGTCTCATTACTCAGAAAACATCTAGCTGAATATTTTTATTTTCTCACTCCCCTGACACAAATACATACACATGCTTGCAGTAGTCTGTTGCTGATTGTGCATTACAGTTAAATGGCAGGCAGAAGTTGCCAAGTTGCCACCCTGTTGCCCTTACTAAGCGCCTCTGAACAAGATTGGTATCTGGCTTTTCAACTATCATCTGATAAATGATAACAATTTCTGTATTAGCTTTTACATTTATACCAGTTGCCATGCTTGGGAAATTACACTGATGGTGGAAGCCTCTAAAGGCTTATATAAGGAAAGGAAAGGAACCTCTCGTGCAAGCACTTGAGTAATTGCTGACTCCTAGAGGGACGCCTGCTTTCGCTGACATTTTCTTGGCAGACTTTGTAGCGGGGTGGTTTGCCATTGCCTTCCCCAGTCATGGCTACCTTTCCCCCAGCTAGCTGGGAACTTATTTTACCGACCTCGGAAGGATGGAAGGATGAGTCGACCTGAGCCGGCTGCCTGAGAACCAGCTTCCGCTGGGATCGAACTCAGGCCGTGGGGAGAGTTTTGGCTGCAGCAATGGCTGCTTACCACACTGTCCCACACGAGGCTCTGTGAGGCTTATATAAAGGCAAACTACATTTTGATTACGTGCAATATTAGTAACTGATGATTGTTTGAAGTGGTTTAAATTAACATTCATGGAGATAATTAGAGCCAGTGTGGTGTAGGAGGCAGGCGATCCAGGTTCTAGTCCCCACTCGGCCATGGAAACCCACTGGGTGACTTTGGACCAGTCACAGACTCTCAGCCCTGCCTACCTTACAGGGTTGTTGTCGTGAAGATAAAATGGGGAGGAGAAGGATTATGTATGCCACCTTCGGTTCCTTGGAGGAAAAAAGGTGGGATATAAATGCAATAATAAATTAATAAATAATCTGATGTAAGCTTTTGATCATTTTGTGATGAATACACCCCCTCTCAAACCAAAGGCTCAGCTACACAAAATATAGGCCGGACTAAGGTACCAAAGTTGGTAGTTGCTCCATTTGTTCCCAAGGTGCTCATGCTCAAGATTTGCGACTTCATTCTGAGAATTGGCAGTATCTTTCTGAGAAGCTTGATCACCATTACCAGTCTTCTCATTAAGGAACCCCTGATAAGTTTTTTTCAGAAATAACGAGGTTCCTCTGAAAAGGATCTGAAAACCACTGCATTCAACCACAATCAGCAGCAAAATCAGGAAGTTAAAGGGGTATGAAAAACAAGTCAAGAGCATTACAGCTGGCAGCTTCATAAGGGCCTGTGGAGACTTGCGATGACTCCACCTGCTTGAGAGGTTTATTGTAAACTGCCGCCTCCCCAGACAAGCCAAACCTCAACTGTTTCCCTTCCAGAGTGCTTTATTAAACCATGGTGGCTCACATTTCTATATGCCTTTAAAGAACAAAAACATCTTTGGCACAATACGTTTGTGGAAGTCAATAAGGACACTTATGTATCCACAACAAACTAATAATACTGGCCCCAGCACTGTAGAACTTGCATGGTTTTCTCTCAGCTTCTGTCTCCACAGGCAACTCTGACAAACCAAAGAATGCAGCTTCTTTAGATATTATTATAATCGCCCCTCAGGTTGCAAGTTTTACTAGATTACTCAGCATTACTTTCTACTCTGGCAACATTCACAGGCTAAAGTCAGGGCTGAAGAGAAGCAGTTTAAGTGCCTCAGAGCATATGCAGAGTGCCTCCCCCCCCAAGACATTGAGCAGAAAGACTTTCCTTTTTGAAGGCGAGAACAGGTTTTTTTATATACATCGTAATGTTAGCACAGAGGGTTTATGAGCATGTGCAAAGTGCCCCTCTAGTCTAATCTTAGGGCACCATCCTATGCATGTTTAGACAGAAAAAACTACAATTCCCAGCGTTCCCCAGACTGGCTGAGGAATGCTGGGATCGTAGGACTTTTTTTCTGCCTAAACGCGCATAAGATTCCTTAATAAGGTATAAAAGTAACACGCTAAAATTAGAAACGCACGTACATTTTAAAAATGGTTTTACATATTCCTGTTCTAACAAGTGCCCAGAAGGCTGACATTCTGGACAATTGCTACTGGCAACCTTGCCGCGCGCGCGCTAAAGGCGGGAAAAAGAGCTGCTCCAAGTGGGAGGGGGCTGGAGCACAAGAGAAAGAGGGAAACACATGAAACCGCAACGCATGCGCACAAAGCCTCCCAAAGCCCGAGAGCAACGCCGGCCTTAACCCGGCGGCGAGGAGCTCGTTGGGCGCATGCGCAGTGGTCTCTTCCCTCCCCTCTATTGTGAGCGAACGAGCGACGTCTTGCCGCCCGCCATTCGAGCGCGCGGCCCGAGTTCTCGCGAGAGGTTGCCACAAGGCGGTTGCGCTGAGGCGCTCTTTTCTTCCGAGGGCCTCTTTTCTTCCGAGGGCCGCTTTTGCCGATTGTGCCCCTCATTCGCACCCGCCACACCGAGCCAGCCGGCCGCCTGCCTCCTAGGAGCGCCATGTCTCGCTACCTGAGGCCTCCCAACACCTCGCTCTTCGTGCGGAACGTGGCCGACGACACCAGGTGTGTGTAAGTGAGATGGGGGGGAAAGGCACGGTGGTGGGCTTGATGGCGGCGGTGCGCGAGACACGGAGCGAGAACGCGCGCGCGACCGGGGCCCCTCCCCCTCCCGTTCCATCCCCGCGCCCGCCGCAGGCTTCGGCGGGCCCGCTAGGCCCCAACTCAGCGCCGGCGAGAGCGTGTGCGGCTCTTAGGCCTTCTAGATCGCCTTTCCGCCACTTGGCTTCCCCTTTTTGTGAGTAAAACCCAGCATCCGCCCAACTTAGAGTAGACCCGTGCAAGTGAAGAGCGTTTAACATAGCCGTAAGTAGTATAAATCCCATTTATCTGAATGGGTCTACTGCGGGACTTAGGTTGGATTTTACTCTGTGTCTCAACCTTTTTTGCCGTGCAGGCGACGCTATTCACACGTCACTTAAAGCCCGAAACAGTGCACGTGTTTTCTCAGAAGTAGGCTGCGCTGGGCGGAACTTAGCCGTAGGGAAGCCGAGCATGCTCGGCGGAGTCGACTCTGGCTTCCAAGTAAAGGCGGGAGAGGGCGGCTTTTAAATTCCTGTGTTTTGCGCCTGTGTTTTTCAAACTTCTTGTGGCGCCAACGGTGGCTTACAAAAGTTAATGGTGAAACTCCGGGAAACCCAGTCAGTTCACACGATGGATAAAACCAGCCCCACATGTCTCTTAAAAGATCACGCCGGGTTACAAGGACATTTCTTTTCAAAGCCTTACCCCCGTCATACTTATTCCACCCCCTCCCCTGCCAGTTACTCTTTTTCGTTTCTTAGTTTCCTCAATACACCCTCAACCCTGCCAGAGACTTGTCTACCGTATTTTCTTTTCCTGACCTCATCACTCTCTAGTTTCTGTTTTGCATTTATTTCCGTTAAGATTTCCCCTTCCTACCTTTACATTCGTGATTTCCATAACCGATATCTTCAGTCTTCCTCTTTCCATTCCAGTTTGCTTAATTACATGGTTCTTTTGTTTTGTTAGGCTCCTTACCAAAATTCCATCCCACTCCCGACACACACACATTGTTAAACTGTGAAGCTCAAAAACTTCAGAAATTACTTGAAATCTAGAGTAGTCTTACTACTTAACACATGTTTAAAAACTTATTTTCACCTCAGCTCATTAAAACACCTGTGTAGGCACAGTTTATATTTAGTTTTTCCAAGCCTTCGATCTTCCAGAGGACTATTTCATATATTAATTTGCTAGTTGGAACTGGATCTCAATGTAGGAAAATATGTGTTTTTTAAATAGTGGCTACTTAGTGTTGACATTATGGAGGCATGAATAGTGATAAACACAAAAACATTACCAATGTGTAATTTAGGCCTAAGATACTAAGGAAGAAAACAGTTATAGAGTAAATTTAGGAGGTCCCTGAATTTATAGGGTAATTCAACCAACACTTTCTTTAACATTTTCCCATGAGAAATCTATTTCTTTCCCCCTTCTAGTGCAGTGATCACTCTTTGGAGATTTTTTGATTCTACAAAGTAAATGGGGAAGTGTCTCTTATCTTCTCCCCTCCCCACAGTAAATATTTTAAGGCTGTTTAGACCCAATCGCAGTTTGTAGGAAGGTTTTTCCTTATGCACTGCTTGCTATTTCTCTAAAAGAATATTTCGTGAAGTCGTCATCAAAGCAGTAAATGCTGAATGACCTTCCTTTGAGTTGCAGCTTAAAACAATTATGTCAAAATGAATTATGTGTAAAGGCAATATGGTGACGAAGAGGGGTTGAAGTTCATGAAATTAGATGTTTCTTTTCTAAAAGATTGTTTCCAAGGGATGGGAAGGAAAAAATGAGGAGTGAAGGGAAAAATGAGGGGGTAAGAACCTAAGAAGAGCCATGCTGGATGAGATTAAGAGGCCATCTAGTCCAGCATTCTGTTCACACAGTGCCAACCCAGAACATAAGGCATCAGCACCCTTGTCCCCATGTTCCCCAGCAACTTGTCTTTAACAGTACCGTTGCACATAAATAGAATTGAAGTGGGTTTTTTATTTAGATGTCATATACACTATCTCATTACCACAGCCCTGTAAATATTATACCCAATGGCACACAATTCCACTCACCATGATGAGTGTGACAAACCCAGTCTTCCTCCCAAACTTGGAGCTGGGAAGCAGGCAGCCTTACAGTCGCGCAATGCCTCTAGGCTAGGGATAGGCAACCTGGTGCCTTCCCATAATTCCTGGCCATTGGACAGGCTGGCAGGGACTTACGGAAGTTATACTCCAAAACACATAGAGGGTACCAGGTTGCTTACAGCTATAAATCTAGGCCCTTTGCAAATCTCAGAAGTGCAGTGTGGCTACCGGAATTATTCCCCAACTCCTCTAATTTTAAGCATCGAGTTGGGGAAGGCAGTAGGGAATTGTTACTGTCTTTGTGCGGAGTTTTGGAGACAGTGTTGAAGGTCAGGGGCATGGTCCTGGCAACATCTTGGAGTAAGAGGATTGGTGGCATGTTGTCTGTCTTTAATAAACCTTAAACTCTTGGGGGTGACTTGAGCATATTTATTTTTTTAAAAAAATGAAAAACATGCACTCCAATGATAAATGTCTGTATCCAAATTATATTTACCTTCTTCCCTTCTTCACAAGGCGTCTAGGATGGCTAAAAACACATGTAAAAACAATACAACACAGGAACACTGTTAAAATCATGTCTAAAACTAGAAATACACATTAAAATATAATAAAACCGTCACTACAACACCAGATAAAATACTTGCCTATACCTCAAACGCTTGTACAAATAAATGTTTTTAACTGGCTCCTGGATGACAGGTGAATCTCTATTAGAAGAGAGTTCCACAGTCAGGGTGCCACTCCCAAGAAGGCTCTGCAACATTCCTCAAGGCACCATAAGCAAAGCCTCCCCAGCTGGTGTTAAATTCCAGGTACTACTACCAGTACTAAGGAAGGCAGTCCCTCAGATTAGTTCTATTCGTTCAATTTCAATATTTGGGTTTGGATTGTTGCCACAAGTAGTAAGAAAAAAAGCTTACAGCTCAATCCTATTCATGTTTACTTGGAAGTCAGCATAGGATTGCAGCCTAACTTCAGGCTAACTGTTGCAGTGGTTTTAAATGCATGTGCATATTGCATGTTTTTGTGGTTTTTAATTTTTGTATATTGTTTTTAAGTGTTTTTATTTTCTATGAACCACCCAGAGAGCATTGGCTATGGGGCGGTATACAAATGCAATAAATAATAATAAAATAGTAACTTTCAAATAGAGGCTTGACATTGTTTTGTTACTGTGTTTTCATGTGGACTTGTTTATTAACTTCAACTCACTTTTATTATAATTAGAGAAGACATTCAAATGTTGTGTTCTGTTTCAGGTCTGAAGACTTGCGTCGTGAATTCGGTCGTTATGGTCCAATTGTTGATGTATATGTACCCCTGGATTTCTACACTCGCCGTCCAAGAGGATTTGCTTATGTTCAATATCCTTTCTTCAGATGGCTGATTAGTGAGGGGTGTTGGAGTTTGAAATTCACGTTTATGTATGAGGTAACAAGCCTAAATGAAAAAGCTGTTTTCTTCTGTGTTGTATGTAATGTCGTTGTGGTGTGTTCCATTTCTCCCACAAATTAATATTTTAACAAATTTCCATATCTTAAATTTTAAACCATTATCTAATAAAGTCTGCTTGGTTGTTGAAAGCTTCATTTTCAGACTTGTGCTTTTAATACTGAAATGGCATTTGTTGCCTCCAAATTGTCTCTTTTCAGTTATATATAATGGGCATTTATGATAAACTTGTTCTTGTGCTTAGCAAAATGTGGCTGATATTTTATTGTTTAACTTCGTAGAAACTGGATTAATTTGATCAAAAGTAGATTTGTATAAAATGAGGTGAAAAGTCTTGCTCTGATTATTGTCCCCTAATTTACTGTCCTCTGTTGTTGCCTCAGAGTGTAAAGCTGTACAGTAATGGCGACCCCAAAGAGAAAGCATGAAAGAACCTTATAGAGTAGAGTTCAAGAATTAAGGCAAGTAGACAAGCCAAAGACCTCTTAAGGATCAGGCTTGAAGAGAAGGGAAAGTTTGGGAAAAGAAAAGATAAAGAAAAGCTGGAAGAAGGACAAGCCATAATGGGAGACAAAGCTTCGCTTTATCTACAAATGGGGGGAAAAGGTTGTTTTTCAAAGTATAAAGATAAAGCCATCTGTCATTTTTGACCAAGCATCTCATGACAAGTCCTTCTGACAAGCACTTAAAGAGTTAAAGGTCAAGATGAAGTTGACTGGTGGCCAAGATAAAAGGAGCCATACCCGATGTATCCTACAGAATAAGAATTGTCCTCTTGCTTATTGTGTAAGTGGTTAACCAATCCTTTTTTTTTTATGGATTAGTTTAGTTATGGGCCCTGTAATAATTTGCTTAATATTAATGGTACCTTTGAAATTGTGGTTCCCAATGAAATGCAATCACTCCTGTTTTGACTTGAGTTTACCTGTAATAGGGTGACATTTGGCTTTTCCTTAGGAGTTGATACATGGGCATCTAGGGACAATTAATCTGCATCAGTCACTTAGAGATGCACAGAATCTGAGTTAGTACATTATATAACATCTGACCTAAGCTTAATTTTCCAGCATGTGCCTTTGACATAGAATTGGGAGTAATTTTATACTGGCTTAACTTTTCAACCAGTAGTGGAAAATGTAGGAAACAACAACTGTAGTATTAGTTTCATCACAAAATGAACATTATTAATGCTTATATTAAAGCAAATGTTCAGGGAGAGAAACCCTTTTTGAAATATTGGTATATATGAGAGAAATTTGGCATTCATTATGAATAAATTTTCTTTAACTGAAATTTGCCTCTTGTCTCAGAGTATAAAATAGATATTGTTAATGTCAGCTAATTTTTGTTATGCCATAGAACATGCCAAAAATGAGGACAAGTTGGTAAACAAAGGTGTGTGATGACATTATGGGAAAGCCAAAACTTGCTAACTATGTAGCTGTAAATACCTCAAATTCCCAAGTACCTTAACATCTAGTACATTTGAAGATGTCCGTGATGCTGAAGATGCCCTTCTTAATTTGGACCGGAAGTGGATTTGTGGCCGCCAAATAGAAATCCAGTTTGCCCAAGGAGATCGGAAAAGTATGTGCACTCTACTTGTGTAATTAAATACTTCATTAGGCCTTGAAATGTAATACTTAGGGCTTATGTATATTTGGTGACAGTTTGTTACGCAGACACAAAATCTGTGAATTTATACCTGCGTGGGAGGTTGAGAAGAACATCTTGAAAACATAGTGTGTATAGACCTAAAAATCCGTGTGCAGAAGTATGTCTTGACGCCGTAGAAGTTTCTGGAGTTTTTCAGTGACTGCTATTCACTGCTGATTTTTTAACCTTAACGATTAAATCAAATATATTTTTCTTCAAGACTTAACCCATCTACATTATAGTCTTGTCCAGATCTGACCAGAAAACTGCATAGAATAAGTTAAATGTGGAAGGTATCTGTGTATTTCAGCTAGAAACTTTCATATACACATCTTTCTATATAGATATTGTAAAGAATATATCTTAATGTGCTGATAAAAAATTATAGTACCACTGTGCGGCCTGACATTTTTTATTGAAATATTGCTTACAAATCTGAAGTCAGATGGGCTCCCTATCAGGGATTTGTATACCTGCCTGGAAATAAATCAATATAAAACCTACCAATTAAATGAGTAAAAATAAAAAAGTCTTGCTGTTGGTCAGTAGTAAAATTGTCCTTTTTCCAGAACTACTTTGCTGATAGAAAAGTTAAACTTTTTTCATAGCCAGTAACTTCTGTTGTATATGTGGTTCTAGACACTGGGCACAGTCTACTAAACTACTCTGGGCTGAAATCTGAAATGGCAGTACACAATCTTAATATTGATCTTAAATGGATCAGTTTTACCTGATGGATGACTATCCATTAGTGGTGAGCATATGACTGGTCCGATCTAGCATAGCTCTTATGTTTCCACTTCCTGATTGGACATACATGCTTGGAAACTTACAGTGGTGCCTGGCTAATCTCTGGTGTACAGTCATTTGGTTACCAATTCAAAATGGATAACAGGATCACTGTGTTAATATAAAAGAGAGAGGTATCCTGCCCATTCAGCTTTTTTGGTAGTAATAATACGTATTAGACAAAGTTGCTCTGGTGATGCTGACAAGAACACAAAATGTATAAATGCCATTATGGTAAAGTTTCTAAGTAAATTTCCTTTATCTAATGATTGGAAGGTATTGTTTTTGCAGAAGCCAACTGAAATGATTTATGTGCAATTTCAGGTATTGCTTTATGTAATATTACAGAATTGCTGTTCAATTTTTCTGCAGCACCAAACCAAATGAAAGCAAAGGAAGGAAGAAATGTTTACAGCTCTTCTCGTTATGATGACTATGATAGATACAGGCGTTCTAGAAGCCGCAGTTATGAAAGAAGGCGGTCAAGAAGCCGTTCTTTTGACTACAGCTATCGCAGATCTTATAGTCCTAGAAAGTAAGTGTTGTACTTGGCTTGACCTATGCTGCCGTGTAATGGAGAAGAAATCATATTGACTGTCTGACACCTAGATATCAAGTCACCTTAGTTATAACATGCATGGAAGTTGTTATACCTTGCATGAACCATCAAAAATAGTCTGTACATCATTGAAGAAAAATGAAAAACAAATGCAACTCTCAAGAAACTTTAGTTGGGGGTGTGTGAATAATTCTAAAGGTATATGCCACTGTTTACTTTTTCTGATGTACCTTTTTAGCAGTAGACCTGCTGGAAGACGTCGCCGTAGCAGAAGTCGTTCAGATAATGATAGGTAAACATCTTTTTCTATAACAAATTCAAATCTGAACAGTCTCTGCCTGCAACAGTAAGCCATTTTAATGTGAGATACACAACTCCTAGCAGCTTGTCCATATTCAAATGTATTATCTTCCTCTTTCTGATAGGTTCAAACACCGTAACAGATCTTTTTCAAGGTCAAAGTCCAATTCAAGATCACGATCTAAGTCACCACCCAAAAAAGAAATGAAGGCTAAATCACGTTCTAGGTCTGCATCTCGCACTAAATCTAGAGGCACCTCTAAAACGGATTCTAAGACACAATATAAGTCCAGCTCAAGATATGAAAAAGAATCGAGGAAAAAAGAACCAGCTAGATCCAAATCTCAGTCGAGATCGCATTCTAGATCTAGATCAAAATCCAGGTCATGGGCTAGTCCCAAGTCCAGTGGCCATTAACAGTGTACTTTGTTTTTTAGGCATGTATCATCCAGTTACACGGTTGAGTTATGGTGTTGCAACATTGCTTTAAAATAACTTCATCAATTATCCCTGTAGCAGGAAATTATTACTATTAAAATACAATATTGAGAATCTTATTCAAAAGAGTCCACTTTGTTAAATGTCATGGGCAGCTACTGAAGTTCTTGTGGTGTTTCTATGTATATTTTTGTAAAAGACTTGCATTTTTATGCTTCAAATATCGATGGTACCTTGATTATCACCATAGTTTATAGACTTATTCTAATAATCTCATCCATAAAGAATAACTTCCCTGTATATTTAAATTGTCCAGTAATCCCTGCTTTATAGCTGGAAAATTGGGCAACTATTATGCAACAGTGACTGCTGTGAAATATAAACTAGTAATTTCAAGTTTCAAATGAGTTTTGCATTTGTCATGCCCATTTGTGCCAAGATGACTGGCTCCTGGGGTACTGTGAAAAATGGTATCGAGGTACTCATTGATAACTTCTGAAGTGATGGTTCTGATAGTATAACAAAGAGCAGAAATCAGCCGTGAGAGCTTTATTGTGGATTTTGTCAAGATTCCTGGTGCTTTTCCTGACAGATAATTTAACCCCTAAAGGCAAAAATACTCAGTTAAATAATTAGGTAAATATGTATACATTTGTATGCGGTGTGGTGTATCTTAAGTTTTAGTGAGCAGTTGATCACAAATTGCTTAGGGTTTCTTGCTGCATTAAGTGAAATAAAACATCTCAGATTACTTTGTACAACATTTAACAACATTTTTTATGCCATTGACATAAGATAGCTTGTGTATCCCATTGCCATGTCTCTCTAAACATAACTGACTACGTTTACACATCAGAACCTATGTAGTAGGTCAAGCAAGTCTGTTTGTTCAAGAGATGGATTATAAATAGGGCTCCAGTTGCAATATAGCACATCTCAACTTGTGTGATCACAATTTATGTGAAGAAGAGCTGCATCCTTTGCTTTTGATTTGTTGTAACACAGTATCGAAACTGAATATGAACAGTTGCCATGGCATAAAGTCTCAAAGTATTCTCTGGTGAGAGCACTGTGTTGTAATAAGAACGTAGCTTTTCTATTGAAATGTGAAAGCCAATATAAAACACTTAAAAGGCCCTTTACTTCTGTTTAGTTGGATAATTGAATATTGAACTGTCTGTTTCTATAGAAAACTACTTTCAGATTTAAGTTTTAGTTATTCCAACAGGCCACTCAGGAATAAAGGTGGCTTTTAAAATTCTGGATGTGGAATGTTTTGAGAGGTGATTCTTGAACCTTTGTATATTTGATAGTATTTCTAACTTTTCATTTAATGTTAAAAGTTAATGTTCTGCTATGCAATCATTTACAACTTGCGTTCCTTTATTTTTTGTAGACTTCTCCCTGATGTATAGTTTAAAACAAAATGTAAAATTGTAGTGTTACTGTGCAGCTCTGGTCAGAGAAAGTTGTGGAAATAAACTTTGTATTTCCTTTCTTATAGAGGCTTCTAAAAAGGTATTTTTATATGTTCTTTTTAAAATAGTGTACTACTTTAAAACATCAATGTTTTGATCAAGGAAGAGCCAGCTTATTCTCTGCTTGCTGTAAACTAGCAAATGTGCTATAATAAAAAAGAAATAGAAATTCAGTAATCCTTTATTGTAAGCTTAAAATTTTAACCAGTACTGATGGGATCAGGTATATGTGATGGAAGGGGGAAAGTACAAGCAAATTTATCTCATAAAAATGAGTAATACGTTGTATTTATTTATTTATTTATTGCATTTTTATACTGCCCAATAGCCGAAGCTTCCTGGGCGGTTCACAGCTATACTTGCAGCTACTATCAAAAGGCTGCTCAACAAGTAAGACATTTTTGGGCACATTTGACAATTGATAAACTGTCCTACACACCACCACAAAATGCTCTGGGAGTTGTGGCTAGTCATAAACAACAAGTAACCTGCACAAAAGGCTGAGTGCAAGTCAAATGTGGGAGGCACCAAGAGAAATGTCCTGTTGCACATTAGAGCTCACGGGCACCAGATCGCCTACCCCTGAATTAAGATCTTTGGGAGGGTTTTATCATTTGTTAAATAGTCAAAAACAAAGTTGGTCAAGTCTCAGTCAAAAGTGCTTAAAACTGTATTTCAGATTACTATGCTAATTGCAGAAACTCTGCTAGAGAGGTCACTTTACTCCCTGCATCTTGACAGAAGCATAATGGTAGATCTTACAGCAAATTACTCAGTGGTAGTCCTGACTCCTTTGCACTTCAGCCACCTACTGTTTGCAAGTCATTGTGGCACAGAAGTTGCCGAGGAAAAAATTCTTTCTTGCCTGGGTGGAATGTTGTGCCTCTCAAGAAGTGGTGTAGGTGAGATGACAGGCAATCGCGAGAAGGGGAGGTATAGGCAGGCTGGCAGCCTCTGACAAGCTAACAAACACTTGCCAAATGCACCCTGCAAAATGGTGCCAGCCACCTCGAAGGGGGTGGGGGGCTGCTGCACAAAATTTAGGGTGCAGATGTACTGCAGTACAAAGGCCATCCTTAGCCCCATGCAATGCCATAGCTTATATGTGTATACTGACTGCACATTAACATAAAATTGCTCAACTGATTTTGGCCTGGTTCAGGCAACACGCTAAACCATGCTGCTTAACCACAAAATGGTTAAGGGCATTCCCTTAACCATTTTGTGGTTAAGCAGCATGGTTTAGCGTGTTGTCTGAACCAGGCCTGAGTTTGTATCTTCTAACTGGTTTCTAAATTAGTAAAAGCTGCCAATGTCTACATCAGCTTCTAGCTCTGAGGGGCTGCATCTAGTGTATATGCACAGGATGGGCTGCTTTGGGATTATTGCTGGATAATCATAGAATAGCAGAGTTGGAAGGGGCCTACAAGGCCAAAGCCATTAGTTTGCGTTTAGGAAGGAGGAGGCTAGAGTCTCTTTCTAGTACCTCCCAATAGGGTTGCTGTTTTTCCACCACTGTTAGCAGTCTGCCCTACATGACTCCAATTATGATTGCTGTCTGATGCCAACGATTTGGAAACTGCATAGCTGCAGGCTTGTTAGGCTGCACAGAGGGCTGAGGTCCATGTACTAGATCTGTTTCTATGTGTCTGCTTTGTAATTCCCTCTTATCCCTGAAGTCCTAGTTCAGCAATCCTGTCATTGGTTGCATGCCACTTAAATGGCAATGTATGTCTGGATTTGAATATAAATGCCTATGATAATTATGCCAGCAAATTCCAATTGGTATGAAAGCCCAGTGCTCCCACTCCTTCCTTCCAACTCATCCTTGGGTGTCTACTACCAACATGTTGCCCTGAGCTGCTGATGACTTCATGTTGAGTTTCGCCTCTTTGAAACAACACCTCAGCTAGAAATGGTGTTGGTACCCTGCAGTCTTCGATCTGGAGGATAAACAAGTCGGATGTCTCCCCACTTCTATATCGTGCAAGTCCCTGAAAACCAGTGGCAGGGAGGAGCCTCCTATGGCACTGGCAGAAACAGCTTTGAGCCTCATCAGCCAATGAGAAATGTATGGCCAGTATTAGGACTATGCTATGCAAAAACCATTTCTGCACCAAATACACTCAATCCTGAGATCTGTATAAATTATGCAAATTGGGTGCTTGCATAAGTTGATTCTACAAGGATTTCAGTTTTGCTATTCATAAGAAAGGTAACGGGTACTCACAATTTTGATACTGTCCATACACTTTTAAGCATATTTTTGAAACCATAGATTATTTGTTGTTTATTCGTTCAGTCGCTTCCGACTCTTCGTGACTTCATGGACCAGCCGACAGTAGTCCATGAATTATGCTTCATGATTATGCTTTCTTTTAAAAATGAAATGGGTCTTTAGGGGTCACCTCCCCTGCTGCAAATAGCTAGGGGGAGTGTTGTTGGGACCATGGCATAGAAAAAAGGGTTAACTTCACACCCAATGATCCTGTTCCCCCCTCCCCATTCACACCCATCAGTTCTAGTTTGGCCCTGAGATCCTCCAAAAGCTGTTCTGCAGTTTTGCAGAATTTCAACTAATAAAGGCTACATACCCCACCTGCAAAGATCACGTTCAAACATGCTCTAATCAAGTGGGCAGAAGGTAGATCTCCAGATGTTTTGGACTTCAATTCCCAGAACTCCCTGCCAAAACATCTGGAGATCTACTTTCTAGCCACTCACCCAGATATAGGTAGACTGGTGGTTATTTAGTCCTACTAAGAAACACTAGACTTAGTAAAGTTTCTGCCTGTTGGAAAACTATGATGTAACATTTTTTACTCAAACACACACACAAGTAACAGTCAATGTTTAAGACTACTATAGTAATAAGAGGCCAACACATTAATGGGGGAGAACAGGTTAGGGATTTTTATTTAAATTTTGTTTCTGATTCATATTCAAGCAGCATGTCAAACATGGAATTTAGAACATCAAAATTGCATTTGGGATATAACAATTATAAAATATCAAGGATAAACTTGGGGAACAAGACATTATAATTTTGACCAAAGTGTCCAATTGTTTTACTTGGGAATACATTACCTTGATTGTCGCTAAAACATTTTGAATGTCTTAAGTTGCTAGAATGTGCAATGATGTATAGCCAATCACCCCTGAGACTTTTACAAAAAGTTGTTTTCAAAGTCACTGAATATGCACTCACCTTCATTACTACTGACTACTGTTGGAAGTTATCTTTATTATCCCCACTTAGATCTTCATTATGGAAGGAATTTAATTTTTCACAGACCATTATCACCTACATACATTTGAAATTTCACGAAATAATAAAGATACTACTTGTTAGCAAAGTTCAGAAGACCAAATTGAGAAATGGTTTCTAAGGGCATACCATGAAAAGATTCACTTAATAAGTGACCTCATACAAAACTACCCAAAAAAGTTTTAAGTTCAAATGGATAGTTCCAAAACAAATCCCAATACCCAACAGGAATCACAAGTAAGAATAGGCCTTCACAAATACAATACAGGGTTTTGGCGTCTGTATTTTAAACTTACCACCATTTTGGTACTGAAGTTTCTAATATAGGTTGTCTTTGCTAAAGTTACTTAATACATCCAAAATGAAAACGACCTTTACTGGCTGAAATCAAGTGGTTGTGTGCTTCAGTCCCAGTATTATCAAACAGGACTGGATGCTTAATTGTTTTGGAATGCAGCCCAGTCCTAAACACGCTCAAGTATTCTACTGTATAATCAGTGTCCTGCTTTCAAGTAAGTGTTCTTATGATTGCATCCTAGGAATACAATTCAGTTCCATTTAATAAAAGTTTTGCTCCTGCAATTAATAGGAACTTGATTGCATCCCTGGTTTTAAAAACATTCTTTTGTTGTTTTACCTTTAAAAAGCAGTGCTTCTCTTTGTACCAACTTTTACAATCCAACTCACCTAAGCCAAACATGGGCACATACCCTCACAGACACTGAAGTGCAATGGCACAGACATGTGCTTTTAAGCTTTTTTTTTAACAAGTTTTTTTTTTAAAAAAAAGTCATGCCATGTGCTTAGCATGGTCTTTTTACATTCAGCAGTTTTGTACTAAAAATACTTTATTTTGGCAGGAAAGCCCAGCATAAATTTACATATGCTACAAGTTTTACATTTATTTACATGGCTCTTTCTTCCCTCCATAAGAGATGTTTTAACTCACTAAATTCATTTAAACAAATCCTTATTACAGGTTGTCTTGATTTCAGACTGGCTTCAACAATTTCAGTAAATGATAAAAAAAAAAATCCAGAATGTGTTTCAAACACAGCTCAATGAAATTCCCCATGAAGGAAAATGCTTTTGGCAATCATCTGGCAATGCAAAGATTTTTTTGAGTTGGCACACTTACAGGCTATTTATGTCCAATGTCCATTTGTAGGCTTATGTAAAAAAACTAGACATCAATGTTTCCAGTCTTATTAAATAAGTGCTGTACAGGTTGAAGTTTCCTAATGAGAGTGGTTACATATTGGTCAAAGATCTTTGGATGGATGGATGGATGGATGGATGGATGGATGGGATGCCCAAACCACCCATTCAAATTATGGGTAAGTAGATCATGTGTAATTCAGTTAAAAAATACTTCATAATCTAAGTGGCTTTCTTAAACAATTTTTGGTGTGTTGATTTTTTAAAATTGAGCTCCAGTAGGAAAGCAAGTTACTAACGACTTGAATGCCTACAATATTTCACAGTATGTGGGGAAATCAATTATATTTTGCTGCACTGCAATTGCTGGAAATTTGGTCAGCTGGCATTAATTTCAATTCCCCTGAAAAGGCAATTCTAAAACTGAAAGCAACTGGAATTAGATGGCCCAACAGAGTCTGTACTGAGGACCATGGCCAGGGATTAGTTCAGGCTGTTTGATTGTAATAGTGCATCAATAGCACACAGCAGTGGATACAGTGCACAAAGCCGAAAAAGGTGAATTGTTCTCTAGAATATTTCCAAAAAAAGGAGGGGTGGGGTGCAGAGCATCTCCCCAGCATATACAATTCAACCAACTTCTAACACACAGCTAACCTAATTCCTTAAGATGTGCCTTTTTTGCATTTTGAAACCCAACATGGACCCACACTGTGGAATTTGAATCTATGATATATCATTTTCCCCGTGTACAATTAACACTTTCTCAAGCCTGGACTTTAAGCAAGGTCTTAAGTTGAAAAGTCATGATTTCTTTATCAACGGGGTTAAGTGAAACAGTCACCCAATGGCTTGGTGGCTTAGGAAGAACACTTGGGGATGGTGGCTCGCTGAATTTTGCTCCAGCATAGTTTTGGTTGGCTTGAGGCATGAAAAATGAGTGGGATAAAGCTGGATTCCAAGTCTGGTTAGTTGGGAAATGTATTGTGTTCTTCCCCCCATTCTGCATGGCCTGCCACGCAACCGATGATGGGCTGCATCCGTGTACCCTCTCTTTCTTGTGGATTTTCTTCATCTGGGAATTCTGATCTTTGCTCTTTTTCCTGTTGTTCAGTTGTTGGTGGTTCTTGGTAGCATTTCTGGGCTGGGTAGATGGAATGTTGAACCTTTCTCCACCCCCCATCTTCAACCTAATTGTCACCTACCCAGAGGAGAAAAAAGCAGGGAAGAGAGCAAATGCAACTGTCAATAGAAAACCAAAGTAATTCCTTAAAGATGCTGTGTGTATTGTAAACAGAATATTCTTCCTTTGCAAAACAGCTTAAATGGCAAAACATGCACACTATTTGCAAGCTGGGCAAAAACTGAAATGGCTTTACTGGTCATTGTGACATTGCTATGGTTTGGTGAAATGCACCAGATGAGCTGTGGGTAACCAACTGCTATACAGAGTTAATCTAAAGCAAAATGGAAATTAATGGTTTGCAAAGGAGATTTGTACAGAAAGATTTAGACAATGAATATGAGATTTAGGACTACTAAATTCTCTCCTACAATACACAGACAAGATTTTAAAAACTTTATGGCAACATACAGATTTTTTGTTTAAAAACACACAATTCCACTTGGTTTCAATAAAGGGGTAAAGTCTCCTTTGCAATACATTGGTCTTCCTCTAAACATTATGTAATATTGAAATGTTAATTTAAAGAACACACAGAAATACAGTGCCTATATGCTGAAAATGCAGTTTGGTGTTGGTCCAAAGGAATATCTCAAGCAACAGCCCAATCAGATGTGTGTGTGTTTTAAATAGGCTGATAAGAGACATGGATACTGGAATTAACTATAGTTTAAGATCTTAAAGGTACATGACAGAGCAAACCATTTCTGCATTGAGTAGGGGGTTGGACTCAATGGCCTTCTAGGCCCCTTCCAGCTCTACTATTCTATGATAACTATTTTAATACCAGTTTAACATTCATAGCTTCCTGCAATGGGGAAATAGTTTTGTAACAAAATACATTCTCCACCAGGGACTCTTAGACCCTCACCAAGATATAATTTGCAGAGTTCAAAAATCTTAACAATTGGGTCTCAAGTTTGGATCAAAGGTCAAGTCTGAACCACAAAGATTTAATAGCACTTGTCATATTCCAACGCTGTTTTGTTCCCTTTACCTTTCAGTTCTCTTTTCAGATTCTTTAGTCTCCACCTCCTGCCCTCTTTCCTGCTGCCAGACCTGAAAGAATAGATGCTGACTCCTGTTGGATCCCTTCCCTTGGCTAGGAATGGTAGTTCTCATGGGCCGATTTGCTGTTTTCAGCCAGGAAGCCGAGCCCAACATCGGATTCTCGGCACACGGCCTTCAAGGGTAGAAGTCCCAGCTCTGAAAAGATGTTTGAACAATAATAAATCAAAGACAGCTCCTAGTGAGAGTTTAGAAAACAAATTGAGCTTTGTCTCTCTTTTAAAACAATGCTAGATACATTCATAACTTTATTCTAAAGACCATCGGCTGCATCCACGTTTACACACAAGTTTCACTGTGAACTCTTCATCCTTGTCTCTTCTACTGTGGTTTTAGATTACAGAGCTGTAGATTTTCAGATAGGACATGACGAACCTAATCCTATGCACATTTACTCATAGGTCCCATTATGCTCAATAAGGCTTACTCACAAATAAGTATGCATAAGATTGCAGCTTTTGTCCATCAGCAAAGGTACAAAGAGAATACTCAATACAACAGAATGAGTGGCGCCAATGTAAAATCCATTTCCAAGAGCTTCTGCCATAGCACTATATCTCCACTCATATTAGTCTGACATATCTCAGTTAAAATACCCCAACAGCAGCCCTTAATACATGTCATGTTATTATTATTTATTTATTTATTTATATAGCACCGTCAATGTACATGGTGCTGTACAGAGTAAAACAATAAATAGCAAGACCCTGCCGCATAGGCTTACATTCTAATAAAATCATAATAAAACAATAAGGAGGGGAAGAGAATGCACCAAACAGGCAGTATAAAAGTCAGAGCAAAATCAAGTTTTAAAAGTTTTAGGAAAAAGAAAAGTTTTTAGCTGAGCTTTAAAAGCTGCGATTGAACTTGTAGTTCTCAAATGTTCTGGAAGAGCGTTCCACTGTTGGTAGTTATTTAGCAACAATGCTGAAAATGCATTAATCAAACATTTCTATTAAACAAAACCTCAGTATCTGACAAACCCAACTTAATAATACATTTTCTACATTTATATCAATAGAAGTCAATCCTATTAAAACTACTAATTAAACTCCCAGTAAGCTGATGACTTTCAGAATCCCCCAAGTACTTCTGGTAATGTAAGGCAGTAAAAAAGTTCTCCCAATTTATTTATTTAAGTAATGAATATATATTTGGACAGACCAGAGATCTGCAAGAAGCCAGTACCTCCCCAAAAGATACGCACAGGGAGGTTCTTAGGAATCATAAGGAGGTGTCTTATACTAGGTCAATTGTCCATCTAGTACAATACTACCTTCTCTGAATGAGAGTGGATCCCTGGGATTTCAAGAGGAGGCCTGCTGTGCCTCATCTTTTTTTCTTAACTGGAGATGCCAAAGATACAGGGACCTTCTGTATGCAAAACATTCTCTCCCCACCTTCCAATAGAGATTACATGGCAGCATTTCTCCCCCACCTGCCATAAAAAAGAGGAAGTACTCTCTCTAATGCCCAATGTTCTCCCACTGTTCTGTCACAGTTGCAGTACCAAACAATTAGATGCATCTACCCTCATTTATTTTAAAGACTTAAATGAGCCTAACTGAAAATAGGAATGGGCTTTTAACAGCACAGCGTTCTAATATATATATATATATATATATATATATATATACTTTACATCAGCTATCCCCAACCTGGTGCCCTCTAGCTGCATTGGGACTACAACTTTCATCATCCAGGGCCACGATGGGACCAAAATAGAAGCTGAAGTCCAACAAGATCTAAAGAGAGCACCCCTCCGCCATCTGCCTCCGCCAACAATCAACTTTCTGGGAACTGCCACTACGTCTTTGCCAGAGCTCGATTGTTCTGCTTCCTTTCTCTACACAGGCAAAAGAATTAGAAAACAACACACGTAACACAGACTTTCAGGAGTTTGTGTCCCGAAATCAAACCATCCTAAGTATTATTTCTGACATAGACCTCTCCAGACCTGCCCCTTTGTTATCTATGTTTCCCCTCTACATACACACATGCACAATTAGGAAGAAATCGGTCCTGGGTTCCAAATATGACAAGAGTCTTCAGCTTATCAGGATTCTTTCTCTCAAGACCATTTTGCCACCCTATGACATACACAATCACAAAGGGAATTTCCAAAGCCACATCATAAGGCGGAAAGAGAACATGAACTCTCGCCAAACCGAGGCGGGGGGGGGGGGGGACAGGGACGACATAGCATATTTTCAGCCCTACTCTATTCCCAACCAAGCACTAAAAGTAGGGTTTCAATTTCCTCTTTCCCTCCCCATAATTAGCACAAGGCAATTGTCATTATATACAGACCAGGAGTTCTTATTGTCAACATCACCGGGGGGGGGGGGGAGGCATAGGGAAAAAAGACGTGGGGAAGCTCGGGAGGGGGTATAAATTCCACCATTTAAGTCTCATATATAACCTCACCATTGTTTATTTTTAGTACTAGTGTTGTTAGGCTTCTGGCGTCTTTACATCTCACCAAAGGAAGGATACACCACCACCCCCAAAAATAAAAGACCCAGCAAACGCATCCCTACTGCATGACTCTCTCTCTCTCTCTCTCTCTCACACACACACACCGATCGCTATGAACTTTGCTTCTATGTAAACACATATAGGGATAGGATCGGGCTGTCCTAGTTTCCTTTCCACAAAGACAAACTCCTTGTCTTCTTATAAACACGACCACCACCGCCCCACTACCTAAAGAAGGGGGGGCAGAGAGACCCATCTTATGCTTTTCAATGGGGGAAGCACAACATGGCAGCCTACCCATTCTCCTCCTCCCGGTCCCGGGCTTCCCTCAGTCCACCCCTCTCCAAATTGCCCCTGACGGGACCAGTCCCTTTCGCCCCACCTCTAGGCACAGCCTAACCCGCTCCGCGCTCCTTTCCTCCCGCAGCCGCCGCGCTCGCCTTCCACGGACACAAAGTCGCACACAAAATGGCGGCCACCTTCCCCGAGCCCCGATACACCAAGGTAAAAAACACGCACGACACAGCCCCGCCTCCCCTCGCACGGCCTCGCCAATGAGAGCGCGGCGAATCCGAACGCCTGGCCAATAGGAATCGTGTCCGCCTGTTGCTAAGGTTGGGAGGGACCGTAGAGTGGTTAAAGAGGGAAGGAGAGCAAAGGAGGCAGGAGAAGCTGCTGCTGTTGTTGTTTAATTTGAACCTCTCCAGAGAGGGGCATGACGGGAAAAATGAAGGGCTGTGGGAGGCCGCTGAGGGTGTGAGGCCAAGGAGTGTGGCGGCCACTGAGAAGGGCCGCTTCGCTCCTCTCGCCCCCATTCTCCTCAGCAATTCATTCACGGGCCCGCTGTGGGGATGCTCGGCAAACATAGCACCCCACACTCCGGGAGAAGAGCTGACACAACCGCCTCGTGTCCGCCTCAGCCTTTGTGTGGCAGGCACAGTGTGAACAACTGGTGGCATGGTGGTTCCAAAACAATTTTATGTGCTACCTGGCTGCGCAGGCGAATGTTCAAATCAAGGAATACTTAAGAAAGATTTTTCTTAAGCCTACAGTCATTGCCTACAATTTCACTTTAAAATAAGTGTTTTGTAGAATGTAAGAGCGGGACAGAGTTAAACTATGGAATTTGCTACTACAAAATATATTGATGGTCCCCAATTTAGCTCTGGCGTGGGCTGGTCCATGAAGTCACGAAGAGTCGGAAACGACTGAACGAATAAACAACAACAAAAGGGGATTAGAGAAATTCAGGGAGAATAAGACTATCAATGGCTATTATTTATGATGGTTAAATGCTACCTCCAGTATTAGGCAGTATACACCTCTGTTGCTGGGGGAAATGAATAGGAGGGTGCTGTTGCACTCGTTTCCTGCTTGTGGGTTTTGCATGGGCAGCAGATGGGCCATGGTGTGAACAGAATGCTGGACTAGATGGATCCTCAGCCTTTTTTTAAGTTTAAGGTGTGTGTGTTTTTTAAAAAAAATATTCGCGAGGAGCCAAGACAAACCGCAATGCCTGCCCACACGTTCCCCGGTCTCAGGAACATCCTGAAACAGCAGAAAAACTGTGAAAAAAGGGTAGGGTGATATCCCAGGGAAAGGGCGGGATCATCCCTCCCTGCTCCCGAGATCCCCGAGATCATGTGAACGCACAGGGACAATCCCAGGGTGATCCCAGGGATATCACCCCATCTAGCTATGCCCAAAGATCCTCTGCATTTAAATTCAAGAGAGGTGGACCATCTAGCTGTCGAGATAAAAATATAATAGCTACTGGTAATAAAAAAGAATTTTACAGATTTGGTAGAGCTTCAGCTATTAGGCTGAAAAGGAATGTAACAAATTTGAACTACAGAAGAATCATCAGCTAAAATAAGCACTTTTTAACTGGGATGCATACCTGTATACCAACCTTTAGTAGCAACACAGTCCTTCTAATGACAGCATATATGAAGTTCCAAATGAAAGAATAGTTAAGTCTCTTCTGTTTTCCAACTACATGTACAGTCTCAGCTTATAGCAGTCTTGAAACAGGGAAGTAAAACGCCTCCTTCCCCTTTCCTCAGGTGTGTTCAGTAACCGTCCAGTCATATGCATGACATCACCTAAACACTGTTGCAGTTTCCTGGTAAAGATAACCTTTTTCTGATAGTAGGGTGAAGGCACTGACTACAAAAGGGGAGACTGAACAAGTTCTCTCCTTTTCCGCTCTGTCAGTCTTTTGGACCGCTGCAATTGTAGACTTTCTCTTTCTGACTTATTTGGCTGCTAAATATCACATGCGACAGAATCTGATCATGTTTTACAGAATTTAAATTTCTCTTGGGCACATTTTGAATAGAATAATGACAACCGAAAGGAAGTGTGGGTAAGAAAAGGGAACCCGGTTTTGTTTTGTTATGCTCAGTATGCTCCTCTCCACGTAAGCCTGCTCAGTGGCATATGTTTTGAATATCTGACAGGAAAAGGGAAAATGATGTTACACCAGTTAGCGAGCATGTAGAAGTGAGTGGAAGTGGATGTATCAGCTCAAGGCCTAGTGGGTACAGTGAATGGCAGTGATGGCACATCATTGCAGGATGTGGACAAGAGCAGGAAAACTAAAGAAATCTTGAATATCCTCGCTGGGCCTGATTTTTTTAAAAAAATATTATTACATTTATATTCCCCCTTTTCTTCCAAGGATCCCCAGGTTACTTATATAATCTTCCTCCTCTCTGATTTATCCTCACAACATCCCTGTGAGGTAGCTTAGGCTGAGAGTTAGTGACTGGTCCAAAGTCAGCCAATGAGCTTCATGGTAAAGTGTGAACTAGAACTTGGATCTCCCAAGCCCCAACCAAACACTCTAACCACAACACCACATTGGCTCTCAGTTGCCTATCACTGACTTGTCTTTGCAGGGATATATGAGAAATAGTTTCAGTTCCTTTTTTGCTCAAAACTTACCCAGTTCACACCTCCTGCAGCCAAGCGTAGGGATGCTGGAGAAATTTGAGATGGACTAAAACGAGTTCAGATTTCTAAGAGTCTGACCTGCGGAATCCACTGCACACCAACGTCCACAGGCTGCGCAGAATTTCCAGACTTCCGGATTATTTTCACTTTCCTGAAATTTACATACATTTATTCGCAAGAAAATATGCACATTTCTCCTGAGACATTTAGCTTCATCCCATGTACCTGTTTCCTCGAATTATCCCCTATAGCGCTAAGCTGTTGCCGTTGTTGTTGTTGTTGTTACCAGGCGGCTAGATCCTTTGCATACCAGGAAATGGGTTTAAGGGAAATGTAAAAAAATCTTAAAAAATCAACGGATGGACCAATCAAATTCAAATTTGGTATGCTTAAAGCTCTCCTTAATATCTATTACTGTGCCAATTCTGATGTCTTTATCTTTAACGTTTACACAGATGTAAGCATTTGGGTTTTTTTTCTTCTAATCCTGCTCCTGCGCCCAAGTGGCCGCTTGGATGATACGCTCGAAAACTAGTATCAAAATACAGCGAGGCTTTTGCCTTTGAAGCACAATTAAAGCAGGATGCATGGGAGTACTTCACAATAAAAGCAGATTATAAGATGGAAAACTTCGGAGTCCTTTGCAAGCAAATCGCAGTGATTGCACAGTATAATGCTGGTGTGATAAAGCTCATATACCACCCTGTAAAATATATACGGGGGAAAGTCAAATGGAATGGGGGACAATACACTAAATGTTATGTACTAATATAAATTAGGTAAATTGTCACAAACTTCCTTGTGGAATTATGTAATATTTTCCCACGTAATGGGGGTGGGGGATTCAAGTTCGTCTGAACGGATGCCAGAACAAACAACACAGCACAATCCACAAAATGCATATGGAACGGATTTCACAAAATTCGGACATCCCTAGCCAAACATGAACCTAAATGCAATCTGAAGTTGAAGTCCATACATATCCGTGCTTGTGATGTGGTTTGTGAAAGGACCAAGCAAAAATAAATACACTGGAAAATGTGCACATTTCAAAAACGCGCATAAAAAAACTACTCTTGAAGAATGCAGACAAACACATTTTAATCAATGGAAGAAAATGCATACATTTCAAATATGCACACCGGTGATGCAAATGTTTTGGGAAATGTACTTGAAAATACACACGGATTTTCCTAAAAAGAAAGAAAAGAAAATAACAATCTGAATATTGAGCTTTGAGCCAGAATGAGCTTTGAAGAGGAATTTTGACACGCTCGTCTTTGGCTGATTCACACATCCCTATCTGTTTGCAGGCCAGCCTAGCCAGACAGCAAACAACATGGACATAGCAGCAGCCACCCTAGGTCCGGGCCAGTGCTCCCTTTGTGTGTGAGAGAAATTGCAGGTGTGATTGGGATGGAATCTCAGGTAAGATCTGGCAAGTCAGTGGAGTGCCTGTGTGTGTATGCATAACAAGAGACCGTGCAAGTGCTGCTTTTCCTCCTGGTTTTAGACATAGTGAAATTTTTGGCCGCCATCTTGAACCTAAAAGGTGCCAAATCATTTTTTAAAAAAGATTTACTGCTTCAGTACCATTTGATCAATTTCAACCAAACTTCACATCATGATTCAGCATGGGAGCGAGCATATTTTAACCATCAACATCCATGTTTTTCTTGTTCTTTGGACAATAAAAAAGGGCCAAATATTGGGAGAGAGGGTGGAGAAACAATGTTAAAGTATAAACAAAGAACAAGCACAGTTTGAAGCCAGGGAAGATTAATATACCACGGTAGAGGCCTGCCACTCCCCTCTGCTGTGGGGCAGCTCTATCTAAGGGAGGTGGAGTGGACAGGCCCCTTCTACAAGGGGCTATTGGGGTGGACCATGGCAGACAGAGGCGGGCACAACATGTCCAACCCTTGACAAGCTGTTTATGTTTGTTTGAAGGCTTCTCTGTATCAACGTAAAGGCAATTCCAACCCATGCAAAGTGGGGTCCATTCGCTAGTAATACTAGTATTATATAATGCAGAAGCAAGTTGAAAGAATATTCTGGTTTCATCCACTGGCCAAATAGCCACCAGTTGCTATTCAAGGAAAAATGGCAGCAAGGAAAGACCAGGCTAGCCCAAAGTGCATTTCAATACCCTCTTATAGCTCACCACCTGCTTCTTGCCTTGAAAAATGTGTCTCTCTCCTCTTCCTTTTGTTCTCCACTCCCATCTTTTGTCTTTTTAGTTTGTACACCCGATGGCAGGGCCTGTCTCGCTCTTTTTGACAGATGTGAGCCACTTTGGAAGACAATAACTGACTGAAAAGCAGGATAAAAAGACCATAAATAAATAAAAACATAAAAACATAAAAACATAAGAATAGCCCTGCTGGATCAGACCAAAGGTCCATCTAGTCCAGCACTCTGTTCACACAATGGCCAAACAGCTGTTGACCAGGGACCCCCAAGCATGACATGGTGCAACAGCACCCTCCCACCCACGTTCTCCAGCAACTGGTGATTATGGGCTTACTGCCTATATGTTATAAATACTGATCTGAAATCTATGGCTTGGCTTACTAGTGATCATCTCAGCATGGGTTCTCTGCCATGGATTTGCTTATTTCCTTGACACTACTCTGGTATCCACCTGCTAAAATTTTGTGAAATGTTTTCCAAGCTCAGTTCCTTAACTCAGTCTGTGGCTGGGCTCAAGGGCTTGCGTTATCATGGAATAGTAGAGTTGGAAGGGGCCTATAAAGCCATCGGGTCCAACCCCCCGCTCAGTGCAGGAATCCACATCAAAGCCTACAGGTGGCTGTCCAGCTGCCTCTTGAAGGCCTCTAGTGTGGGAGAGCCCATGACCTACCTAGGTCACTGGTTCCCTTATCTGCTGTGCAGTCACCTTTAGTTCTTCTGGGTGCTTCCAGACAAGGCTTTTGTTTTGCAATCACCCTGCCTTGTTCATAGAATGTTATGAGGTGGTCTAGGCAATGTCATCTTCCATTTGTAAAAAAAACCCAAAAAACCCATGTTTTCCCACTGCTTCTGCAATCTTTTTTCTTACACACACACAACTTAAGGAAGGAAAGACAGCACAGCTAGTTGTACACAGTGGTGCTGCCAGGGGCAGACCTTGGGGTCAAAGTGCAGGACCCCCGCAACCCAGGATAACCACCCAGAGGGCAGCAGGTGATGAGGCCATCAGAAGCAAACTTCATTTTAATCCTGTAGTCATGATGGTGCTATAACTTTTGGTGAGTATAAAACGCAAAACTGCACAGGCTCAAAGTTTTTGTTTTGTTTTTGTTTTTAAATTAGAGTTGGTAAACAGCTTTTGTTGTGTTGAACGAACATAACAGGAGCGTAGAAGCAGTTGCAAAGCATGGAATGGTGGCTGGGGAGGCCACGCGAAATGTTAGCTGTATGCTTCACATCTGAAGTTATACATGTGGTCTCCATAAGACTATTAAAGGCACAATCCCACCCATACTTAGACACACACCCCAAAAAAGTCCTATAGTTCCAGCATCCCCCAGCCTGGAGTTTTCGGACTTTTTTTGCATAGAATTGCAAAGGGGGGGTTAAGAGGGGTTGTTGTTTTTTCGCATAGGATTGCGCCCTACGTCCAGGATCTAAAATTACCGAGCTGTGCTACTGGTTGCACAGCATCTTTGGACTGGTACCACTAAGAGCCCTCCATCACGAAGCACCTTTGCCTTGAATTACTTTCACAGCGGTTGTCTCGATGGTGGTGTGACTCATAAGAACATGGAGTAACTGTACACCTTATAGAAACAACATGTTCTGTACTCTCTGCCCCCCTGACCTGCCAAGCTCATCCCTTGACCCTCAGTGAGTTCTGCCCAGGAAACATCACGTTGCTCTTCAAAAGTTGGCAAGCATGTTCTTTGGCTAGAACATTGAAAGCCGGATAACATATCATGAGACAATTATGTAAAATAACTGCCCATCATGTTTTCCCGTTTGTTTGTTTGTTTATTTATTTATTTATTTCTCATATATTTTTTCACTCACCTTTCATCAAGCAGCCCTATGGAAAAGGTCTAGAGATATGCAGGCAGATCTGCTTGATTACACGGGAAGAAGTCCTACTGGGCTCAACTGGGATTATTCCCAGGTAAGTGTCCATTGGACAGTGGCCTTGTGTGCCGTCACTGCTGCAGATTCAGGGAAACAGGCCTGTAATATCCTGTGTGGGGTGTGTGTGGCTCCTTTACATTGCTACACCCTTAGCATAAACTATCTAGTAAATGAGTAAACGGTCACCATCCCTATATCTTCAAATAGGGTGGCCATATGAAAGGGATTATCAACCTTACATCCTCTCCCTTGAACCCCTAGCAATTTGTTATTCTTCTAGGGTGACCATATGGAAAGGAGGACAGGGCTCCTGTACCGTTATCAGTTGTACTGAAAAGTGAATTTCAGTAGGTGACATTTGTATGCATGCAGCACCTGGTGAAATTCCCTCTTCATCACAACAGTTAAAGCTGCAGGAACCTTGCCCTCTTGATTAGATACAAAAGAGGACAGGGCTCCTGCAGCTTTAACTGTTGTTATGAAGAGGGAATTTCACCAGGTGCTGCATGCATTCAAATGACACCTCCTGAAATTCCCTTTTCTATATAACTGTTAAAGATACAGGAGCCCTGTCCTTTTCATATGGTCACCCTACTACTAATACTACTACTTATAAATGGAAAGTCTGGAAGTGTCTTTACATTAAGAGGAAATTGCGTTGCTTCCTGCTTTTTGGCACAATTGTTATGGGCCTTAATTACATGGATGAAGAGGGGTGACCATGTGGTTTGAATTGAATACCATTCAGTTCCATTGAGACAACCCCATCTAGTGGCTGAAAATCCCGCGTTTTCCAGATATTACCCCTTCAAAAGTGGTTCTTTTAAAGCAGTGGTTCTCAACCTGGGGCGCTCCAGATGTGTTGGACTGCATCTCCCAGAATGCCCCAGCCAGCTGGCTGGGGCATTCTGGGAGTTGTAGTCCAACACATCTGGAGCGCCCCAGGTTGAGAAAGGCTGTTTTAAAGTGACGTAATTTCCAATGGTTGCCGTGGGAGATGTCCCGGTTGTTCACTTTCCTGGACAAGGTCCATGACCAGGTGATCACTGATCAGATCCAGGCATTCTTACATGAGGCTGATTTCCTGGATTAATTTCAGTTGGGGTTCAAGCCAGTTTTGATACTGCAATTGCCTTGGTTGACCTGTATTATTATCGATATTAGAAGAGAGACAGGGGGAGCATGACCCTTTTGACACTCCTTTATTGCTTGGCAGCGTTCAATACCATCAATCCTTCTGGAGCACTGTCCACGTTGGGAGTAGGGAGTGCTGCTTTGCAGCGGTTACAATGCTCCTACTGAACAGTCGTTTCCACAGGATGGTGCTTGGGAGGGGGCTAAATTACTCAGCCCCATGGAGCTACCAATGTAGGGTTCCAAAGGGGTTAATTTAAAAAAAAAACCATGCTATTTAAGATCTACAGAAAATTTCTGTGTCATTCAGAGTTTTGGGGTACATTGTCATCCGCATCTATTTTGGGATGCATTGCTGTTTTCACTTTTCAAATAGTATTGTTTTTTATTATGTTTTTATGGTGTTTGTTTTCATTTATTATGTTGATTATGGCTCCTATTTGGTGTGTTTTAAAAGCTATATTAATTATAGATTTCTGTATTAGTTTAAGACTGCTTTTTGTGGTGTAAGAAGTGATGCTAACATATAAACATCACCATCATCATCATCATCATCATCATCATTATCTAACTGACTTCCAGAGTATTGATAGAATCTCAATTTCCTTTTTTTATAGTAAGGGTTCTAGCCCCTCCGAGATTCAATTTCTTGCCATTCTAAATATCGCTTAAAAAATTGCAGTAGCCAAAAATCCATCCAGTTCTAACGCTACTGAAGGCCGACGCAAGAAAATAGTGGGTCAGTGTCTTTGAAGAAAGGTTATTAGAAACTAGACAGACAACTCTGCCTCATCATGGGGAAATTATAGGCTGCCTTTACTTGCACTTCTGTTATTTTCTGCTGAGCACAAACAGTTCCTTTGCTGTCAACATCCACAAGATGTGCCCCACGGTCAGTGAGTAAACCACAATATCTGCTGACAGCTAAGAAAACCTCCCTGACTGTGAAGAAGAACAAAGATAACACAGGTTACCCTGCCAGGCAGGCCCTTGGTAGCTTCACCATCTAAAGCCCTAAGAAGAGAGACTGAAAGAGCTGGGCCTGTTTAGCCTGGAGAAGAGAAGATTGAGGGGAGACATGATTGCACTCTTCAAATACTTAAAAGGTTGTCACACAGAGGAGGGCCATGATCTCTTCTCGATCCTCCCAGAGTGCAGGACACGGAATAACGGGCTCAAGTTAAAGGAAGCCAGATTCCAGCTGGACATCAGGAAATACTTCCTGACTGTTAGAGCAGTACGACAATGGAACCAGTTACCTAGGGAGGTTGTGGGCTCTCCCACACTAGAGGCCTTCAAGAGGCAGCTGGACAAGCATCTGTCAGGGATGCTTTAGGGTGGATTCCTGCATTGAGCAGGGGGTTGGACTCGATGGCCTTGTAGGCCCCTTCCAACTCTGCTATTCTATGATTCTACGATTCTATGATCTTTCAAACCCAAATTTTCTCCATAACATTCTTGGTTGCATTTTCTGGTTTGAAATCTTATTTTGAAATATATGATCCGGCACACTTATTCACAACCTTTATGCTAAAAAAAAAGAAAGGAAAAAAAGATACCCGTAGGGTAGTATCCAACAGTGCACTACCATGAATGTGATCTTGCACCAGCATAAACTATCTCTAGTGCAGAGGCAGGCAAATTGTGGCTCCCCAGATGTTTTGGCCTACAAGTCCCAATAGCCCTACCTGCCAGCATTGCCAATGTTGAGGGACCATGGGAGTTGTAGGCCAAAACATCTAGAGGACCACCAGATGTTTAGACTCTCCCCAGGATCTCTAAAATTCTACAGCACAATCCTATGTGTGTCTACTCAAAAACAACTTCCTGTGAGCTCCATGGGGCTTACTCCCAAGAAACTGGCTATAGGAAGGCAGCCTAGGGTGTGGGCAACATGTGACCCACGGGCTGCATGCAACCCTCCAATGGGTGTTTTGCGCCCCCACCAGGTTTCTTTCCTGCATAGTGTGTCCACCACAGCTGCCATGCTGCCGGGAGCACACACTATATTCCTCTGCAGAATTGTACTACTATCCTGGCATCCTTATCATAGAGTAGTAGAGTTGGAAGGGGCCTATAAGGCCATCAAGTCCAACCTCCTGCTCAGTGCAGGAATCTACTTTAAAGCATCCCTGACAGATGGTTGTCCAGCTGCCTCTTGAATGCCTCTAGTCTGGAAGAGCACACGACCACCCTAGGTAACTGGTTCCATTGTCGTACTGCTCTAACAGTCAGGAAGTTTTTCCTGATGTCCAGCCGGAATCTGGCTTCCTGTAACTTGAGCCCATTATTCTGTGTCCTGCACTCTGGGAGGATCAAAAAGAGATCCTGGCCCTCCTCTGTGTGACAACCTTTTAAGTATTTGAAGAGTGCTATCATGTCTCCCCTCAATCTTCTCTTCTCCAGGCTAAACATGCCCAGTTCTTTTAGTCTCTCCTCAAAGGGCTTTGTTTCCAGACCCCTGATCATCCTTGTTGCCCTCCTCTGAACCATCCAGCTTGTCTACATCCTTCTTGAAGTGTGGTGTCCAGAACTGAACGCAATGCTCAAGATGAGGCCTAACCACTGCTGAATAGAGGGGAACCAGTACCTTGTGTGATTTGGAAGCTATACTTCTATTAATGCATCCCAAAATAGCATTTGCCTTTTTTGCAGCCACATCACACTGTTGGCTCATATTCAGCTTATGATCTACAACAATTCCAAGATCTTTCTCGTTTGTAGTATTGCTGAGCCAAGTATCCCCCATCTTGTAACTGTGCCTTTGGTTTCTTTTTCCTAGGTGTAGAACTTGGCATTTATCCCTATTAAATGTCATTCTGTTGTTCTTCAGCCCAGCGCTCCAGCCTGCCAAGATCACATTGATGTTTGTCTCTGTCTTCCAGGGTATTAGCTTTCCTACCCAATTTTGTGCCGTCTGCAAATTTGCTAAGCGTTCCCTGCATGCCTTTGCCCCCAGCAGAATCAATGGGAATCCGGCAGCGCAGCCGCTTGCCGTGGTGGTGGCAGCTGCAGCAGATGAGGTCTGCAGCCCCTCAGAGTCCAAGGCTCATGTTGCAACGGATACGGCCCTAAATCCACAGGCAGGGCCGGCGCTGCCATAGAGGCAGCTCAGGCGGCGGCCTAGAACGCCAAGCAAAGGAGGGCGCCGAACGGCGCACCCAGAAGTTGCTCTCCTAGAGCGGCTTCCGGGCACCCTGTTCCAAAGCCGCCGCCACCTCGGCTGCCCCCGTCTTGGCTTCGAAGCCAGCGCCCGGCCGGAAGCCGCTCCTGCCTTCAAAGCCAGGACGCTGGGGTTGGAGGGGGGGGCTTCAGAACAGGGCACCCGGAAGCCACTTCCGGGTGCGCTGCTTCAAAGCCTCCGCCCTGCCCCCCAACCCCAGCGTCAGAGCGGGCGCAGGGCGGCTTTAGTACGGTGCGCCTGCCTAGGGTGCAAAATAGTCTGGTGCCGGCCCTGTCCACAGGCATCCAGTGTAAAAGACAGTGCAGAAAAGGGATGGGGAGGGAAGAGGAAAAGAGGAAAAGAAATGTACTTTATTGTGAGCATTATTAATGTATATGTTGCACGCCACCAACACATACATAAACATACTTTTGAAATAGAATAATTAGCCATAAGTATTTTGTTTAAATTGGAGATAGGACATGCAAATGTTTATTGATGTGATAGGTTATGATTTAAAAACAATATGTTTACATAGTTTGATGCAGTGTAACATAACTTGCCAATGAAAATGAGAGATATATACATCTATTGAACAGTTTTTGTGATTATTTGTTTTTTTCTGTTTGTGGTTGGAGGGTGTTCACCCCAGCTTTTGTCACATATGGAAAGGAGGACAGGGCTCCAGCAGCAGAAGGAAAGCAGAAGGAAAGGAACGAGGCTACAGAGGGAAAGGAACAAGGCAGCAGAAGACGTCTCCTTCATCTGGCTGCCCGTTTCCCCCTCTTTCTTTTTATGAACCGCCCAGAGAGCTTCGCATATTGAGCGGTACAGAAATGCAATAAATATATAAATACAGAAATAGTTTTAAGAATCTTTCTCTGCAGAGCTCCGCTAAGAGACCTCAAACTAAAATTGGCGCAAACGAACGAGGCAGCCGATTGGTGCAAAATCGGGAAGTCGGCCAATCACGTTGTCCTACCCTCAAAGCTCTGCCCACATGTCAAAATCTGCTTTAACTCCCCCAAAGACACATAGTCATACTGCGACACATAGTCCAAGTTTGACTATGTGTCAAACTCGGACTATGTATTTGACACATATGTATATGACACTATGTATTTGACAAACTCGGACTATGTATTTGACTATGTGTCAAACTCGGACTATGTATTTGACACACATGTATTTGACACTATGTATTTGACAAACTCGGACTATGTATTTGACTATGTGTCAAACTCGGACTATGTATTTGACACATAGTCAAACTCGGACGTGTTCTAAAAGTCGCGGTGAATCGTGAATGTGAAGATGCGCATGCGCATTATCGGGTTAAAAACCCGGCACAGTGGCGAATGGACAGCTGCATCACGTAACCTAAAACGTGAATATGCGCATTTAGGTCAGGGTAAACAAGCCGTATAGACAAGCCTCAGGTGCTAAATGTGGATGGGCACCAGTTAAAATGGCTCGTTATTGGAGAGGACTGCCCTTCACAAAGAGGATGCCTTGTAATCGAGGAGGGTCCTCTGCCAGCCCTTCAAATAGAGGACAGTCCTCTGTTAAAGAGAACACAGGGCCACCCTATTTGTAAAGGTTCTTGGCAAATTAGTAAAAACAATTTCACTTCCTCCAGTTGCTTCCTTGTAGCAGTTTAAAGGAACTGTCAGCATTGTTTACCATCAGCACATGATCATTTCTTTAGCAGGGCAGACTGAGGATGATGGCGTGGCAGAAACCTGGATCAGAAAGATATCTTGGCATCTCGATACGCTTCTTTTGGCCTTGGAGAACTATTTCTGATGATGCTGATAGGCAAAGCGTTTCTCTTATCCCAGAAATGAAACTTGATGGAAGGGGGGTTGAAACATAACAGGAACATATGTGAAAAGTAAACAAAAAACACCCACCCATGTTAAATGGTGGTTATTATGAAGGTTCAGGTATCTTATTTTAAAACCATGATTCTGAATGACAGTGTTCCCACTGAGGGGTAAACTCCATGTTACGTGCAACCGTGTAACAGAAGCCCAATGACCCTTTTTAAAATGGAAAAGCCAATTCAAGTGGGGAGGGGGGTGCATCTGAGAGCAGAGAGGCTGCAAAGGAAGGACACTTAACCCTTCTTCTACTTCCATGATGTCTCTGCTCCAAATCGCCCCCTTCCAAAGTGGATTTTCCTATATAAAGAAGGCATTTAGCTCCCAGGTAACACATTGTTTGGCCCTAGTGCTACATTTTAGAACTGAAAATCTTCTTGTCTTCAAAAGCTAAGACCCCAGTCCTATGCACCTGTTTATTTAGAAGTGCATCCCGTTGAACTGAGACTCAAGAAAACATGGACTAGATGGCAAGCCTGTTTTCATGAGGATTACGTATAGCCTGATCCAGCCAAAGTTAAGCGTTTTAAAGCCTCTTTGATTGAATGAGAAGAATTAAGCACATGTTTAACTCTCCCATTCAAACCAATGGAAGCTAAAGTTGCTTAACTTTGCCTGGATCACACCCATTCACCAGATCCAGTGAGTTGCATTGGAATTTAGGGTGACCATATTGTATCTTTTAACAGTTGCATGGAAAAGGGCATTTTAGCAGGTGTCCTTTGTATGCATGCAGCACCTGGTGAAATTCCCTCTTCATCACAACTGTTAAAGCTGCAGGAGTCCTGCCCCCTTGACCAGATACCAAAGAGGGCAGGGCTCCTGCAGCTTTAACTGTTGTGAGGAAGAGGGGATTTCACCAGGTGCTGCCTGAATAGAAATGACTCCTGCTGAAATTCCCTTTTCAATACAACTGTTAAAGATACAGGAGCCCTGTCCCCTTTTTCATATGGTCACCCTAGCCCCGCCAGTTTTGCCTTCAGCTTTGAAGGAATGAAGACCCCACTGGAATGAAGACCCCAAGAGCTTCTCCGAAACTGAATTCCATCCCTGAGCTGAAAGAAGTTTGACCCTAGCTTATGGGATCGTGTTCCAGCATTTCGTGGGGATTTGAACCAAAACAGGACTAGGTATGTCTGTGACAATTATAATGTGCAAAGAAAAGAGGAGTGACATTGTTAGTGTAGAAGCAAACTCACTTTGGGCTGAATGTTCATTGTTATCATTTCTCCAGCCTTTTTCAGAGCTTTATATCACCGTATCTCTTCTCAGCTGTTGTTGTGAGTTAGGTTATGGTTACGGTGCATCTATCTAAGTCTGTTCAAGGACAACCTCACCTCCTCCACACACCGCACTTCAATATCTCTGATATATTTTGAGAACAACTTATTTCTTTCCCTTTGCAGGATAAGAATAGGATGGCATTGTTTAGAGAAGTTCCACAGACAAGCGCATATCTAAGCAGAAATGGTTCCGCTAAACTAGGGTTTTTCAAACCAGGCCTGGGAACCCTGAAGTTCTTCAAAAATGACAAGGTCAGTAGTGGCCAGCATGCATCCCCATTGCTCTTCTGCTGTAATGCATGGAAGCAGGTGTTGGGTGTGTTCAAACAACCTTGAACGCATTTATTTCACACAGGGCAATAGTAGCATTTGATAGGCTTGATGAATGCCCCATCTGAACTAGGTTTGTGCCTTAGACTAGACCAGCTCACAGAATTCTCTTCAAAGAGCAGGGATTTTGAGATTGGCATACTTCGGTTTCCATTTCACAAATTGGCAGCATGTGAAGTGAATAACATGCAAATCATTTTCATTATTTGGAATATATATATGAATATATATATATATATATATATATATATATATATATGTGTGTGTGTGTGTGTGTGTGTGTGTGTGTGTGTGTATGTGTATATATATATATATATATATATATATATATATATATATATATGAATTTGCAACAAACCTACCCTATCCCAAAGTCTCAAGATGAGTCACAACATCACAAAATGATCATTAATCAAAATCCATGGATATATCACAAAAAATCTGTTGTTGTTGTTATATTAAATAGTTTGTCTGTTATAATTTCAATCAGGAGATTCACAGCAAGCAATTAAAAGATGAGCACAAATCAGCCTTCCCTATCATCAAAGGCTCCCCTAAACAGCATGGGCTCATCCCAGGAAGCTGATTGGTGGCAGATTCAGGACAGATAAAAGGAAGGAATCCTTCATATGATGCATAGTTAAACTATGGAACTTGCTACCATGAGACATAGAGATGGCCACCAATTTGGATGGCATTAACTTTTATTTATTTTATTTCTATACCACCCAATAGGTGAAGCTCTCTGGGCAGTTCACAAAATTAAAACTATAAGGTACAGCATAAAATATATAATATGAATCTTAAAACCACAATGTAAAAGTACAACCAGAATAAAACTGAGCAGCAATGCAGAGTTTTAAAATACAGATTTAAAACAGCAGAGCTAAAAGACTAGGATGGTAAAATGCTAAAATACTGGGAAATTAAAAGTTCTTCATCTGGTGCCAGAAGAAGTACAAAGTATGTGCCAGCCAACCTCAGCCAGGGTGCCACAGCAGAAAAGGTCCTTTTAAAAGGAGATTAGACAAATTCCTGGAAGAAAAGGCTATCAATGGCTACTAGTCCTGACACATCTGTGCTACCTCTTATGTACACCAGTTGCTGGGGAACATGGGAGGGAGGGTGCTGTTGCACTCATGTCCTATTTCTGGGTTTCCCATCGATAGCTGGTCGGCCACTGTGTGAACAGAGTGCTGGACTAGATGGACCCTTGGAGCTTTATCACACCAGCGTTATGTGCAATCACTGTGAATTGCATGCAATGGACTCAGAGGTTTTCCACCTTATAATCTGCTTGGATTGTGAAGTACTCCCGTGCATCCTGCCTTAATTGTGCTATAAAGCCAAAAGATTCGCCGTATTTAGCCCCTACTTTTTGAGCATATCTTCTGAGCCGCCACTGGGGCGCAGGAGCAGGATTTTAAAGAAATGCTGACATCTGCGTAAGCTTTAAAGAGAAAGACACCAAAATTGGCACAGTAATAGATATTAGGGAGAGCTTTAAGCATACCAAATTTGAATTTAATTGGGTCATCCATTGATTTCTTTAATGATCTTTTACATTTCCCCCCCTTAAACTCACTTCCCGGTATGCAAAGGATCGCTATCGCCCGGTAGCAAAAACAACAACCGCGAAAGCTTAGCGCTACCGGGATAATCCGAGGGAAGCAGGTACGTGGGATGAAGCTTTATGTCTGATCCAGCACGGATCTTCTTACGTTCTTAAAAGCACTGTGACCAAGCTAAAGATCCTCCCGTCCCCTACGTTGACTGTGGAGCTTAGCACAACTATCAGGATGTGACTCAAAAGCAGGTGGCAACGCTGAAGTGGACATGAGTCAATAGGAGGCTGGGGCCAGTGCCTGAGGACACCGTCTAGACCTTGGCTGAGCCAGAAACGGCGCAAAAATCAAAGGCTCTGCCTGAGTTTTTTTTGTTATGATCACTTGGTGTAAGCAGGGCTAAGGAAGAAGACAAATGGAGGAGGCAGATCCATATGGCCCAATCCATACATGACTGAGGAGATCTGTGATTGGACTTCCCTTTAAAGAAAAACACACACCCTCCAGTGACCAAAAGGTGTTTGCTGTTTGATTGGAACAATAGTGCTGTAGAAAGGAGTGTTGAATTCTTTTCCCTTGTGCTGTTTTCCTGATCTAAAACATCTCCACCGAAACTGCTATTATCTCTGCGGGGGTGGGGGGATTGACAGACACAAGACAGGTATTTTGAGACAGACCATGTGTCTTTTTTTTATAGGGGACAGACCTCCGTTTTGAAGGTGTCCTTTATTTGATGGTTTAAAATCTGTTTTAAAGATTTTAAAATAAAAAAGCATCGGGGGGGGAGGCTTCACTTTGCCCACCGACAGCACCTGGGCAGCTGATTGCACAGGTAGGCACAGGAAGCTTCCGGTCACAGTCTTCCACCCCACGGTGAGAAGTACTACATTTCTATTTAAACTATAATTATTTGCAAATGTGCAAAGAGGCCTATAAAGTAGGCTACGCAAATGTGTGCCCTCTTCTTTGTCGATGTGTATATGGTTACCTGGGCACATCACCTCTGTTCCAAGCCTTCCCTAACCAGGTGTGTTGGACTCCACCTTTCATTATTCCCAGCCAGCATGGCCAATGCTGGGAGGTGCAGTCAGTGGAGGCTGGTGGCCCAGATGTCAGTGGGGCGGTGAATCTGTTCCAGGCTTCAGTCAGAACTCTGAAGGAGCTCTCCAAGGTGCTTGGATAGCTCCATTAGAGTTCTGGCTGGTCCTGATTGAAACCCAGAGCGGATTCACCACCTCATTGGCATCAGAACCACCAGCCCCCACTGGTTGCAGTCCAACACATCTGGAAAGCGCAGCGTTGGGGAAGGCTGCTCTATTTTGATCCTCAAACAGGCCTTGGACTGGGGCAACTAACTTGGCATCAAGAACTAAGGGGCTTCACCTCCTGGATTTATGATGCTGCCTTTGGGAACTTTTCACCTTCTGGATTGAAGCACTTCCTGGAACTGCTGCCAGCTGTACTGTTAGTGTGCAGCACAAGTCAAAACTTGCTTGGGAAAATTCAAAGAGAAACCCCAGCCTGGCCAGCAAGAGATGCAAGAAATGCAGTTGATTATTAACCCGGCCTGTTGATTCAGAGCTGCTCCCAGCAGCTGCCTGCCCCAGTCCAGTTTCAAGGGAGGAATGTGGCAAAAGGCAGTGGGGTGAATCAGAAAACTGTCACAGATGAGGAGATTAGGACGGGTGAAGCAATCTGCCATGGGGGAGCAGTGGTGGTGGGGAGTTTTGGGGGGTGCTACTAAAGGCCAGCAAAGGGTTTCTTCTCCTATTGTTACAAGTGGGCCCTGGAACAAACTGTTGTGGTATATCCATTCCCTTTAACAGGAGTGCGCCTGTTCAGGGTAAGGTGAACACATATGAATCACCCACAACCACAACAGATAGTGCTTTGCATAAAATCTGCATTGGTTGCATTGGTATGTAGAAGCTAATTTAAAATTAAGAACATAATAACGTAAGAAGTGCCATGCTGGAACAGACCAAGGGTCCATCCAGTCCAGCACTCTGTTCACACAGTGGCCAACCAGCCGTCGACCAGGAACCAACAAAGCAGGACGTAGTGCAACAGCACCCTCCCACCCATGTTCCCCAGCAACTGGCGCACACAGGCTTACCACCTCGGATACTGGAGGTAGCACACAACCATCAGGGCTAATAGCCATCAATAGCCTCCTCCTCCAGGAATTTATCCAACCCCCTTTTAAAGCCATCCAAATTGGTGGCTATCGCTACATCTTGTCGTAGTGAATTCCAAAATGTAACTATGCGCTGTGTGAAGGACTTCCTTTTATTTGTCCTACCCTGTGCCTGCTTACCCTACCTTGTGCCTGTTCGCATTCTCTTCCCCTCCTTATTGTTTTACTATGATTTTATTAGAATGTAAGCCTATGCGGCAGAGTCTTGCTATTTACTGTTTTACTCTGTACAGCACCATGTACGTTGATGGTGCTATATAAATAAATAAATAAATAATAATAATAATAATAATAATAATAATAATCTCCCACCAATCAGCTTCATGGGTTCTAGTATTTTGAGAGGGGGGGGAAATGCCTCCCTTTCCATATTCTCCATACCATGCATAATTTTTTACCCCTCTATCATGTCTCCCCTTAGCCTCCTTTTTTCCAAGCTAAACAATCACAGCTGTTGTAACCGTCCCTCATAGGGGAGATGCTCCAGTCCCCTGCTCTTTTTCTGCACTTTTTCCAGTTCTATAATATCTTTTTTTAGGTGTGGTGACCAGAAATTTACACAGTATTCTAAGTGCGGTCGTACCATAGATTTGTATAAAGGCAGTATGATACTGGCCGTTTTATTCTCAATTCCTTTTCTTATAATGCCTAACATGGAGTTTGCCTTCTTTACAGCAGCCGCGCACTGGGTGGACATTTTCCTCGAGCTGCCCACCACAATGCAAGATCTCTTTCTTGTTCGGTCACCGCCAGCTCAGATCCCATCAGGTTATACTTGAAGTTGTGGGCTTTTTTGCCCCAATGTGCATCACCTTACACTTGCTTACATTGAACCGCAACTGCCATTTGGATGCCCACCCTCCCAGCTTGGAGAGATCCCTTTGGTGCGCTTCACAACCCCTTTGTGTTTTAACAACCTTAAATAATTTGGTGTCGTCAGCAAACTTGGCCACTTCACTGCTCACTCCTAATTCCAGATTGTATATGAACAAGTTGAAAAGAATTGGTCCCAATACCGATCTCTGTGGGACCCCACTATTTACTTCCCTCCATCGGGAGAATTGACCATTTATTCCTAGTCTCTGTTTCCTGTGCTTTTACCAGTTACTGATCCCTAAGAGGACCTCGCCTCTTATTCCATGACTACTAAGTTTGTTCAGGAATCTTTGGTGGGGGACTTTATCAAAAGCCTTTTGGAAGTCCAAGTAAATAATGTCCACCAGATCACCCCTGTCTACATGTTTGTTGACACTCTCAAAGAATTCTAGTAGATTAGTGAGACAGGATTTGCTTTTGCAGAAGCCGTGTTATTATAGCTTTGGCTATTGGACAGTATAGAAATGCAATAAATAAAAATGATGATGATTAAAATAGAAATACAGTCCATCTCACCACTGTGTGCCTGCCTCTTCAGTCTGCTGTCCATGCGCTCACTATGGATGGGCATCAACTCTGATGGTTCTTTATCTCGTTTGCGAACAACCAAGAGTGTTAAAATGACCTGGGTTGTCGTGACATCTAAACCAAGTAATCTGCCCCCAGGTGGTATAGTACCAGCTGGTTGGGCAGATAATGATGTGGACCTTTTTTACATGCCTGGTAGCATCCAGGGTTGACAGAATGTCCTTGCTACCGTCCCCTTTTTATAACTATATTTTCCTTCAGTCTAGCAACTCCAGAAACAGATGGCAGCTGGAGAAACAGAACGGTCTCTTTACGACTAAGTCATAACGCATCGTGGTTCTAAACATCTCAGCTCCAGGTTGGGAATGCTGATGTAAGAAAAGATCAATGGATTCTCTTTCTCTTTTATCCCCAATCCAGAGCAGAATTGGGTATAAAGAAATCGATAATATCTGTTCTTAAAGCCTTATTAGGGAATATAAAACACAAAAAATGGAATAAAGAGGACACAGAGCTAATCCATATGTAGACATGCAAATTTATAATTATAATTTCAACAGAAGCACACTACATTTCACCATAGTGTGGAAGACTGGCCAGGTGACTGTGCCTGACTGTTTAGAGTGACCATATGGAAAGGAGGACAGGGCTCCTGTATCTTTAACAGTTGTATAGAAGAGGAAATTTCAGCAGGTGTCATTTGTATATATGGAGAACCTGGAGATATTCCCTCGTCATCATATCAGGTAAACCTGCAGGAGCCCTGCCCTCTTTTGTATCTGGTCACTCTAGTCTAGCTCCTGCAGCTTTAACTGTTGTGATGAAGAGGGAATTTCACCAGGTGCTTCATGCATACAAATGACTCCTACTGAAATTCTGTTTTCAATACAACTGTTAAAGATACAGGAGTCCCATCCTCCTTTCCATATGGTCACCCTTTGACTGTTCAGTCCGCTGTCCAGGGGCTAACTGTGGATGGACATCAGTTCTCATGGTTCTTTCTCATTATAGCAGACTTGGACTCGACAGCCCTTCAAATGGAGGGTGGTCCTTTGGCAGCCTTTCAAAGAGAGGACTGCCATCTGTAATGGAGGACACGTGGCCACCCTAGAACCTGGCTGGGAGAGAAAACTGCTGAAAACTCTACAGTGGAATGAGGTAAGATTGTGAAGGAAGGTTGCTTTCATTTCCCTCCCATACACAAATGACTTTTTATGTACTCTGCTAGATTTGTAGGGTGTTTGAAAATGGATCAAAATACAGAGTTCTGACCTGTAATGTTCCATTTAGCCACGAGAACCTATGCAACACTCCCCTCAAGTTGCAGTGTTGCACGAGCTGTCTTGGGCCACAGCTAGACCTAAGGTTTATCCTGGGATCCTCCAGGGTTCGCCCCTGCCTGAGCACTGGATCCCCTGTGTGTCACCTAGATGAACAGGTTTGACCCCTGGGCGATCCAGGGATAAACCTGAGGTCCAGCTACGGCCTTGGCCTCCATTTCATATCTTATCACTGAAGCACCACTACAAAACATCCAAGAGGCCAGTGTGGTGTAGCGGCTAAAGTGTTGGACTGGGAGTTGAGAGATCTGGTTTCTTGTCGCCACTCAGCCATGGAAACCCACTGGGTGACTCTCAGCCCAACCTACCTCACAGGGTTGTTGTTGTGAGGTTAAAATGGAGAGGACGAGGAAGATTATGTACGCCGTCTTGGGTTCCTTGGAGGGAAAAAGGTAGGATATAAATGTAGTAAATAAAATAAAATAAATCCCCGCCTTCCCCAGGGCACCATTTGAAAACCACTAGTCTAGAAGTATAAGCTTATGGCTTTATTCGTTGGAGGGGAACGGTGTCATGGAGCCTTTCTACACAAGGCTTTTATTGGGTGCTCGAGATTGCTCCTTCATGGTAGTTTGCAGGTCCTTTACATGAGTATGTCATTCTCCAAGGCCTCTCCCGCTCTTTGCAACCATTTCCCCAGCTTTTTTTTTTTTTTTTTTTTTTGAACGAGAAAAGTGTGGTAGTATTTCAAAACGGCAAAAAGACTCTTGTGTATTTGCGCAGTTCCTCTCTATCACAGCGTCTTCTAGTGGTTGTGCAATGAAACATATAGAAAGGCAGAGAAAGAGAAGACCTGGGGCGGGGTGGGGGGTGGAATATGTGTAAAGGAACTAACCTTAATCCCGCAAAGAAATTAGAAGCAGAAGCCTTGGTAAAGGTGTGGGTCAAAAGCCTCATGTAGAAAACCCCTAGTACTGAGATGCAGGTGTGCTCAAGTCAACGGGCTTCCAGCATTTCTCAAAAAATAAATACCCGAAATAACTGGAAATGCATCCGTCCGCACTCATGGTGGTGGGGAGCACCAGATGTACACCTCCCATCAACAACCCTGGCCTCCCAGGGGCAGGGCTCATCTGGAACCAGCCTTCTTGGCTTGGTTGCACTCTCTCTACTTTTTTCGATGCCTGCTCTCGGGCCAGTGTAAGGTAATGTCCTCCATTATTTAATTCTATGGCTCTCAAGTCATTTCCCGAAAAAGCAGGTGGGAAGATGAAGCATTAGCCTCCAGCAGCAGAGGTATTTTGTTGGCTTTATAGCCTAAATTCTTTTCCAGGGGCTTGACACCTCGAGTTATTCTCCCTGCTATTAGTATGCATCCCACACCTTTTTATATGGTGGCCATTTGTCCTGGTGACAGTCATCGACTCCATTGGATTACTGTTTGTGAAGGAATAGAATTATTCTGCCATTCTGAACTTCACCAGAGGCTGCAGTCAGGTGGCCAGTGTCTCCTGTTCTAGAGAAGCACAGTTCTCTGCAGGAGGGCCATTCTTCGAAGGGCTGTCCGGGCCAATTCTGATCTAAAAATAAAAGTACCTAAGAACTGTTGCCCATCAACCGTTAGCTCCTGAATGGCAGACTGAACAGAGGGGAAATCAGGCCAGCGATTATAGCCATACACCCTTATGATGAGATGAACTGTATTTCTATTGAAATGTTAATAATTCTTTCTAAGTTTGCATCTATACCTATACAAGCACAAACTGGTGTTCTCTTTTTTTTGGCGATTTGTAAGTGGCCACCCTAGGTGGCAGTCTTATAGACGTTTTCTAGTTGGTTTACATCAAACTATAAAAGTTAGAGCAGTTGTATTTTGTTATAAGAAACCTGTTTGAGTGTTGCAGTTGCTGTTTTATTCTTCTGTAATAACTAGAGCTTTTCTACCTGAGGCTGTTAATTGCTGCATCTTCTTTTGGTTTCCTCACAGAACTGAGATCCATTTCATTTCCTGCGTTTCTGCTACGTAATCTCTAGATGACGCTGTGCTAAAGCGGAATATCGCAATCACACAAGTAGGAAATTATTTTCTTTCACTTTTAGAAAGAATACCCCATTTTCCCCACTCTAAAAAATCCCGGGAGTGCACTCTTAAAAAACAGAAGCGAAACTGCAGGATTACAATGTCATCTAAAGAACCCATAAACAACCCTGAGTAAGGAATCTTGGGTCCATAACAAATGCCTTTTGTAGAAAAGCTGATCAACTAGAGATGATGGTTTCGTGGTGTCACCAGGTGGCAGTAGAACACACCAAAATAGTGAAGTCTTCTTAAATAGAAGGAAAACAGCGGAATGTGAGAAGCAACATGTAGAAAAAAGGTGTGAGTGTGAGAAAGAGGTTAATCAAATGTTTAAGGACGTGGGACCACTTTGGAAAAGATGAAACAGTAGAGCTTGCTGGTAATGATGGTGAAAAATCCTTGAGATGATCCATCTGTGTCTCCTTCTAAGAACATATGAAGAACTCCCGCCACACAAACACGCACACACAAACAGGATCAGGCCAAATATCCATCTAGTCTGGAGTAGGAATGTCCATCATCAAGAAATCCTCACCAGACTTCTGTGGAACCCCCGACTTGGCTTGCATTTGCAAGCCAAGCTGTACATTTTCCTGAAATTCTGGGGATTTTTTCACATTTTTTTTTAAAATTGCAGAAATAGACATTTGTGCAAATTGTGGGACTTTTAACTCTTTTTTAAATTTGTGGGAATAGAAATTTGTGCAAATTGTGACCTTGATTTGCATAAATCACAGCTGCAAATTGAGCAAATTTTGCAAATCGCAGCCATAATTTGCTCAAATTATGCGCCTTGCAAGTGCAATTTGCGTAACTGTCTATTTCTGCAAATTAAACAAAAAAAAACTAGGGAAAATCCGCCAGCTGTCCCGAATCGCTGCAGACCGAGTCAGGCCAGCTGGCGGGAAATGGAACGGAGTCCAGGGGGGGCTAAGCCTGCAAAAGCTCGTCCAGCGCCCCCCCCCCCACAACTGGATTTCTCCGACACCCTTCGTCCAGAGCGTTCATCTTTAATTTGTTGTACTCATTATTATCTTTACTGCTGGCCTTTACATATTTTTATGGTGCAATCCTATGCATGTTTAGAAAGAAAAAAGTCTTACAACTCCCAACAATGCTGGACCGTTTTTCTGTCTGAACATACATAGGATTGCGCCCTTCATGTTTTAATGTTTTCAGTGTTGTATTATCATTTCATTTTATTATTTGAGCTTTTTGATTGTAACCTGCCCTAGCAGCATCTACCCGTTGGGCAGTATATAAAATAAAGGAAGAATAAGCCTACGCTGCCCCCTCCCCTCCAGTCCCATGCACATATGGTTTGGGGCCAGGCAGGTGTTTGTGGGGCCTGCTTATGGGTGCATGAGAAACGCAGCAACTTGCCTTCCTCTCTTTCTACGCAAGGAGCATCGCAACAGTTTATAACCACACTGCTGAGGTCTCAGGAAGGACAGACCTGCGCACGGCAACGCCGCTGCAAAGGAAGAAGGGACTATTACTTCTGAGCTGACAGGCTCCGGCACAAGTCAAAGAGGCCAAAGGGGTAAGAAATTGCTGCCCATGGTGGCTTACAACTTATAGCGCTTCATTTCTTGTAGCCACGAGGTAAATGTACGTCCGGAAGAGAAGATGAAACCAGGGCTGCTTAGCGTAGCAGTGGTGAGGAATAAATCGAATGGGCATCAGTGGCGGGGACGTTTCTTCATCCTTGCTCCAAGAGAAGGTGAAGGACAGACCGTTTCCTCTTGCTGTTTTTGTTGTAATTTACTGTAGATTGAAATATTTCTTGAGGTTATTTTCTTAATCCTAAAAGAGCCCTCTCCAACCTTGGATGGAGCTTTTCTGCTTCAGGGAGAGTGAAGCTGCAGCAGTTAGCACCCAGTTAGGGACGGTAGCCCTGGCTGAGGCAAGGAGTGGGCGACAGGAGGGTGTGTGGTGTGGTGCCCAGTTGCTCAAGGAGGGCACTGCCGGGAACCCTTGCACTGGAATGGTGAGATGCTCAGAAAGCATCCCATTGAAAAAGCAGTGAGGAAGTTCGCTGTGCTATTGCAAAGGTCCAGCTTGCTTGCCTGGAAAAAAGGTACCGGTGAGCTGAAAGCGGTGCGTATTGGCTCTGATCTGCCTTTATTATTTCTGCAGAAACTAAGCATAGCCATTCTTCCGTTTGTTGTTTGTATATTCATATGATGCTGGAAATAAAACAAGGGCTTCACACAGAGCCTATCTGAGCAGTGTTTAACACCTGTGTGTATGTGGTTAATTTCTTAAGGGACAGGCACGGATGCTGAAGTCTTTCTAGAAGTCATGTTCTCCCATTATTGCATGTGTAAGGAACTCTGCACATACTCAGAGATTCACAATAACAATACCGACAACCAAAATAATAAACACATTCCAGGATGGAAACTTTATAATGAAAAGAGTTGCTGATTCAAATTAAATCCAGGAGTCTTCTTTGGATAATATCCATCACTGTTCCTACAACACACCCACCCAAATGACCTTAGCTTTGTGCCTACCAGGAGCAAGGAAATTAAGAGAATGAAACAATAACTAAAAAGTCAATTGTAGTAGTAATTTATATAATTATATAAAATAAAATGAGCCCAGGACTTTCACCTCTTGCTGCAATTAACTACAACAAACAAATTAAAGGTAAAACAGTATTGGGTAATATGAATATTTGGGAGAAATGTGAACTAATAGGGTTTAGGGATATGTTTTAAATTATGATATTAAAAGCTATCAAGATTTTCTTGGAGAAGTAGAAAATAACCAAATTTCAGTTTCCTAGTACTTGCGGGTTAGGCATATATAGGTTACTAAGAGATTGCTGTAGCACTGTAGTAATAATATTGAGTTATTACTACATAGCTACAACCAAACCATGGCTTTTTATCCCACAATTTATTGGGGCTTTTGCTTCCAGATTCTTTGCGGGATTAAGATTGGTTCCTTTCACAGGCTGTTTTTGGGGGGCTGTCTTTCTCAGCAAGTTCTCGGCAAGTTTCATTTTACAACTACTAAATGATGTAACCGCTGTGGTTATAGCGGCACTGTACAATTTCCCATGGCCATTAAAGCAGATTTATATTTATTACTGCATTATCCCCGATCTTCTAAAAAGTATGATAAAGGTCAGAAAGCATGGGGCTTGGAGGTTGATGATATCATGCAAAGAACCCGCAAACTTCTGTAAATGACCAATCATGAGCGTGCAATAAATGCCTTGTGTAGAAATGCTCATAGCTTCTATGATTTAATTAACTAAAGGTACATCCTATGCATGTTTAGACAGAAAAAAGTCCCAGCATTTCCCAGCCAGCATATTTTTCTGTCGAAACATGCATAGGGTTGCACACTAATATGCTCAGAGTCAGAGAAAGATGGTTAGTAAATAATACTTTACATACAAAAAATGAGTATTTTTATTTATATTAGAATGAATAAATTCAGAATTCTATACAACCTTATTTACATTAGGTGCTATTGCTTTGGTACTAGCTTGTTTATTATGTTTGTGTATTATGTTTATTGGTCTTTTTCATATCATTATTTATGAATAGATGTAACATGGACGTTAATTGATTAATGTATATGGAATGCTGTAATGAAAGAATAACCTGAACTCAGAATAGTAGATAGGACCTTTGGACATTTTTAAAACACCACAAATAAAATAATTCAATGCAAAACAACAACAACAATAAAAAATGTCGATGAGTTGGCAACTCACCCCACCCCGACAAATGCAGCAAATCAGACAGTTAAAGGAGATCAAACATAAAACGCAATTAAAGGTTTTGTGTTATAATAGGATAACTATAGATTGAATAGTTTAGGAGTATCTAAATCAGAAACTTGGGATCCCATGTAAAAGTGGAATACAAAGTATGATAAATAAAGATGAAAAGTGATAGTCAGGTGCAAATAGGGGCGAGAAATGTCCTCTAAAGTAGTGTGGCAGAGGCAGGGCTGGTGCCAGACTGTTTTGCGCCCTAGGCAAGGTGAGCTACTTTCATCCCCCCCACACACACAAAATGCCAACTTTGATTTTTAAGAATGTATGTTTCCTGGAAAAAATAAGAAGCACAAAACTTGAAACTGCTAGATTTATTTTAAAGTGCAAGAAATACGTCATGCCAATTATAGCAAACAAATTGGAAAGGAACATCTATGGGTCTAAAATGCATTATTTAATAGGAATATCATCCCTCCCCCAACTCACACACGCGCGCACACACACACACACTCAGCATCACTCACTCCAAACAAACACACGCATGAACACATGCATTCACTCAAAGACCCCATGCAGCCCATTCACCCCTACATTCTCTCTCTCTCTCTCTCTCTCTCTCTCCCAGGCGCGTTCCAGAAGTCCGAATGTGGAACCGCCCCACCCCCACCCCAGCGTCCCTGGCTTCACTTCAGCTGGGCGGGCGCGGGGCGCCATCTCGCCTGCCCAGGCCCAGCTGAATCCTCGGGCCGGGCCGGCTCACAGCCAATGTGCGTGAGTGCTGCGCTGCGCCCGGCGCCCCTCTTAGCTTGGCGCTCTAGGCAGCCGCCTGAGTGGCCTCTATGGTAGCACCGGCCCTGGGCAGAGGAAATTTCAGAAGGTGCAAAGTTTCTTAACCCCACAATAATATGCTGCACTTGCTGAATTGTCTTCTTTTAGCCAGTGATTAAAGGGAGAGGAACCATGCTCTCTCCTGCCTAAAATCATCCTCTTTTTTTAATACCGTTGAGAGTCTAAACCATTACGTGTTTTGCTCTTTCTCTATGTTGTCGCCTTTTCCTGGCTTGCCCAGCGTTCCTCTTTCAGTCAGTGAAAGGCCAGCTGGCAGACTTTAGATGTGGTTTTGCCACGTAACTCAAGGACATTTGATGTTTTTAAGCTTCACTCTTGAAGGGCCATAGATGGTGCCGAAAAGGAAGCGCTGGAGAGAGTGCAGTATCCCATAGCCTGGCACCCCCATCATGCTCACCGTCCAGGGAAAATGGGTGGATTTGGTTGCAATGATGCGTGAAATGGATGGTTCCTGATGCGTGCAGCCTCATCATCTCTTGACGACGGGTGATGGCTTCGAGTGTGTTGCAGATCAAACACAATAGAAAGAACTTTAATTTCACCTCGGACACGGCACTCTTGAATATGCTCGAATCACACATTTGTCAGTCGGTGGGAGGAATACAGATTAACATTCCTGCCCAGCTGTAACTTGAGAAGCCAGTCAACTGTGTTGATCTAGAGGGGAAGTTACTCGGTCAGAGAGCAAATGCTTTGCGTGCAAAAGATCCCAGATTCAATCCTCATCATCTCCAGGGTAGCAGGGCCGGCCCTACCGTTAGACAGAGTGCGGCATCTGCATCAGAGGCTGATAGGTGGGTGAGGACATGTTCCTCGATGAAGTTCTTTGTCTCTGAGCCTCGTCGGTTTACCTTCTGTGAAATGGGTGCTGGAGCAGAAAACTGGAGCTTCAAAAGAGTGGTTTTATGTTTTTGAGCTCAGACCTCCTCCTCTGCTTTGTCCTGAGATTCACTTTTCTTTTAGTTTCACCAGTTTGCCTTCTGGGAAATGGGTGCTTTTTGGCCAGCACACCCGCCATGGCATGGGCATGATCCCCATAGCAGCCATTTTATGAGAGAAGCCAAGGCACTCCCTGAAAATTCCAAACCTTGGGGACACACAGAAGGCGGCCAGGATCATCCCAGAGTACAGAACACAGACTAATGGGCTCAAATGACAAGACACCAGATTCCGTCTGGACATCAGGATAAATTTCCTAACTGTTAGAGAAGCATGACAATGTAACCATTGACCTAGGGAGGCCATGGCCTCTCCCACACGAGAGGCCTTCAAGAGGCAGCTGGACGGCCATCTTTCAGGGATGCTTCGAGGTGGATTCCTGCATTGAGCAGGGGGTTGGACTTGATGGCCTTAGAGGCCCCTTCCAACTCTACTACCACTCCAATGCAGGCACCATCCCATCCCCCATATCCTCCCAATCCCTTTTTCCTGCTTCTGATGTGCCCAGCTTCTCCACATTCAACCACCCGCTACAGCATAGTCAACTACTACAGCCAGGGCCTTGCTTTGAACGTACTGAGGGCTTTGCTAGACCTACCTGTTAATCCAGTCGGGAGTAGGTGCGAGTCCGCGCTGCAGCTAGCGCAGGTCGTCCCTCCTAGCTAGATGTAACACACAACGGGGTAAAGGAAAGCCATTTTTTTTTCATCTTAAAGGGGCCATGTGCGCAGGAGCGCACCAACGATAAAGTAGGGTGATTTTTTTAAAAAAGGGTTCCCCGCTCCACCCTGCCCCGATTTCCCCCCTGCCATGTCCAATGCCCCCCTTGCCCCCCCTCGCCTGCCCTGTCCAATGCCCCCCTCGCCCACGATCTCCGATCCCGCCCATCGCCCCTGGGCTGCGATTCCCCCCCTGACCTCGATCTACCTCCCCCCCATGATTCCCCCTGACCCCAATCTCCCTCCCCACCCTGCGATTCCCCCCCCCAGCCCGATGTGCAGCTGCTCCCGGCTACTCACGAGTAAGCCATGTAGCCAGGAAAAGCCACAGAACCAGCTAGACCTTCCGCAGCCCCGGGCTCAACCCGGGAACGCGGAAATATCGGGCCACAACCGGTGCTGGTTATCCCAGGCCAACAGAGGGTTTAGCCCGGGCTGACCCAGGGATCCCCTGTGCGTCATCTGGACACACAGAGGTGAGCCTGGGTATCAGCCTGGGCTAAACCTTTGTCTAGCAACGGCCTTAGTCTAACAGTTAATCCAGACTGAATTCGGTCTTTCTCACGGAGATGTTGCTGGCTGATGGGAATTCCAGTTTATTTTAACAGAGCAATATCTCAGTTCCTTCACAATACTGTGAAAAGGAAAGAGAAGTTAGATGCCACTTCGTAGCCCATTGAGAAACCAGACAGTTCCTTTTCTCTTTACCAACTTCTGCCTTCTCACCTCTTCAGCAGAAGTCAAAGTTCAACATAATTAGCATAATTGGGATGATTTTAAATTTAACACTCAGAAGTTTCCATCTTAAGGCAGCTGGTGGTTTTCCAGAGCATAGAAGGTGGTGTCATGTTCAGGTCATCGCTGTCCTGTTGTGTATGCATTAATTCTGCTATTGTATGCTGTCAAACAGGTGTTTCAGGTTTTTGAACTTGCAAAACCTGCTTGACCAAAGATAATCGTGAGAGTAGGGGGGTGGGGAAATGGGGCAAGACATAGATAATAGGGTGTTTGTTTGTTTTCCCAGAGTTGAAAGTAGTATGACAGATTGCAAAGAGATAGACAGTGTTTATAGAATTGTGTATATAGAATTAAAGTGGTAATTAAGTCTGCATCTGTGAGACAGGATAGATAGATAGATAGATAGATAGATAGATAGATAGATAGATAGAAGCTTTTAAAGAGATTTATTTGCTGTTTAACATCTTAATGCTGTAAATAATAAATATTTCTCTGATTTATAAAAATCCTACACCTACAGCTTGTGGCTACAAAAGGTTAAAAGTAATAAAGTGAATAATATGGATCATAACAAAAGCCAGCGTGTCCTCACGTCCCACGAAACAAAGGTGGCACGTTGCTTTCCTTTGCTCCACTATTGTCTCCGTTCAAACAGATTTTGCAGGCTTTTGAAAAACTACGCAACCTTCTTCACCAGAGCTGATAGCACAGAAAGAACGGAGGGGGTGGGGGAGATCTTGGGGGCCGTCGTTAGCCATGCTAAACCTAAACAGAAACTCCATGTCCACAAGCAGTGTGCCACTGAACACCAGGTACTGGGGAGACACCTGGCTGGATTTTGTTAGAAATAGAATCTGGTTTGCTCCAGCTGTGCTGAACCCCAGGGGATGTAGTCCAACACAGGTGGTGGGTGCCAGGTTGGGGAAGGCTTGTAGATGTAGATGCACCTTTCCACCTGCAAGAGGAATCAAGAGGTTGTTGTTTATTTGTTCAGTCGCTTCATGGACCAGCCCACGCCAGAGCTTTCTGTCGGCAGTCGCCACCCCCAGCTCCCGCAAGGTCAAGTCTGTCCCCTCCAGAATATCATCCATCCATCTTGCCCTTGGCCGCCCCCTCTTCCTTTTACCTTCCACTTTCCCTAGCATCAGCCTCTTCTCCAGGGTATCCTGTCTTCTCATTATGTGGCCAACGTACTTCAGTTTTGCCTTTAATACCATTCCCTCAAGTGAGCAGTCTGGCTTTATTTCCTGGAGTATGGACTGGGTTGATCTTCTTGCAGTCCAAGGCACTCTCAGAGTTTTCCTCAACACCACAGTTCAAAAGCATCTATCTTCCTTCGCTCAGCTTTCCTTATGGTCCAGCTCTCGCAGCCATAGGTTACTACAGGGAATACCATTGCTTTAACTATGCGGACCTTTGTTGTCAGTGTGGTGTCTCTGCTCTTAGCTATTTTATCGAGATTTGTCATTGCTCTCGTGGTTTCGAGTTCCTCCACACCTCCCAAGAAGTAAACGTCTTCTGATTTCCCGGCTGCAGTCAGCGTCTGCAGTAAACTGATCGTCACGTTTCTCCAAGAGCCAAAGGTGCTATGGCAGGATCATGGCTGCCTCCGCTGTGCCCGTCTCTGGTGCTTTTTTCTGCCCTGTTCTCCATTGAGTGTCAATAGGATGTGCCTAACAATGTCAACACTCCAGCTACAAGCCTGATGCCAACTCATAAGAACCTCGGGATGTCCGTCGCTGAGAAATCTGGATCTTTTGGGGGGGGGGGGTCAATGGAGTTCCATGGTGTGTACAACTGCATTTGCATTTATGAGCCAAATTGCGGGCTTTCCCCAGAGCTCCAGGAACATTTTTTTTAGCTCACCCCTCCCCAGGTTCTGAAATATACACAAATTTCTGAGCAACGTGTGCAAATCCAGCCCTAGTTTGCACACATTTCTGAGCAATCTTTGCAAACTGATCGGAAATTTGCACAAATTGCAGAACCGGGGGTGGGTGGGGGGAACCAATGTGTGAAATGCCAGGAAAATCTGAAAACTGGCTGAGACATCCACCGTAATGGGATCCGCATTGAAGTCTGGGGGGCAAACCTAGGAACTCCACCTCCCCCATAGGATTTCTCTGAGAACCCTATCAGAACCCCCACCTCCTCTCCCTCCTCCTCGTCATTGCTGCTTGCTCATCTGCTGCCCCAAGATTTTTTAGCAGTGACAAGGTCAAGGAGACAATGCTGCATCCAGTATCCGAGGCAGTAAGCCTGTGTGCACCAGTTGCTGGGGAACATGGGTAGGAGGGTGCTGTTGCACCATGTCCTGCTTCGTTGGTTCCTGGTCTACAGCTGGTTGGCCACTGTGTGAACAGAGTGCAGGACTAGATGGACCCTCGGTCTGGTCCAGCATCAGGGCCCTTCTGATGTTCTTTGAAGACCAGCAGCCTCCACCTGCCTTCCCTTCTCCATCCGAGCAGTGATGCAGATCAGGAACAGAAGGGGGAGAGAAAACAAAGAGACATCGGTTAGAAAGAGGAGCAGGTCCACGCAAGTAGAAGAGTCCACTGAGGGTAGGCTGAAATGGGTGACTCTCTCCATTTCACTTTCTGTTTTTGCCTATCTTAAGTTCAGTTCATCCTAAACGTTGATATTTATTTATTTTCTAAATTCACGTAAAATGCGTATGCATTTTTCTGGGTATGTCTCCTAACAAACGCATTTATATGCATCTTTTGCAAGTAATTTCCCAAACACAATGCATTGGTGAATGTGATTTCCACTAATATATGCATGTTTGTATGCATTTTTTGACGGGAGAATTCCATTACAAAATTTGGAGGAGTGCAAATTTCTGAGGTTTGGTCGGTGTTGTGCATGGGTGGAGTACCTGCGGCCCTCTGTGTGTTGTTGGACTGCAACTCCCATCAGCTCTAGCCAGCATAGCCAACGATGAGGGATGATGGGAGTTGCAGTCCAGCCACATGCTGCCCACACCTGACATACTGGTTCAAAACTGTGAAATCAGGCACGTTTTTCATTCAAATGTGAACCAAACGACTTTCTCTCATCCCTTGCTGAGATTTGCATCCGATGTAAATTTACATCGTCTTACATCCGATCATGCCTCTCATGCCATGCAAGTTTAGCTTGTCCAACTATGCATTTTCTGGTGGTGGGGAAGATAAGATCTCTGCGCCTGACCCCTTTACTCTTGCATAGGGTGACCATATGGAAAGGAGGACAAGGCTCCTGTATCTTTAACAGTTGCACTGCAAAGGGAATTTTAGCAGGTGTCATTTGTCTGCATGCAGCACCCGGTGAAACTCCCTCTTCATCACAACAGCTAAAGCTGCAGGAGCCCTGCCCTCTTGACGAGATACAAAAGAGGGCACGGCTCCTGCAGCTTTAACTGTAGTGATGAAGAGGGAGTTTCAAAAGGTGCTGCATGCATAACAACGACACCTGCTGAAATTCCTTTTTCAATACAACTGTTAAACATAGAGGAGCCCTGTCCTCCTTTCCATATGGTCGCCCCACTCTAGCAGGCTTTTGAGAGCTGTTCCGCTGCCCCCACCCCTCCTGCCACCTGCTCACTTGTCTCGGAGCTGCTGCTTCCCTTCCCTTTCAAAGGTCGCTCTGAAGAAGCCAGGCACGACCACGAAGAACCAGGCGCACGATTCCTGGAAACTTCAAGCGCATTTCAGGGCAGCACCGTCTTATCTCATGCCTGCTCTTCTTCCACTCCATCTCTCTGCCCCCGTGCCACACGGTGATTCATCTTTCACCAGCTTCCGTGGTTCTTCTCCTGGCCATGGGTGTTGCATTGTGGTTTCATCTCCTCGGAGGTCTCTCCTTTCCGCAGATGTTCGGCTCTCCTGCCGGAGTGGCAGTCCGCGTTCAGGCTGCTTTTCGGCGACTTTCTCAGCACAGGTGAGAAAGCTGCGAGGAAGACACTCAGGTAGGTCCTTGGCGCTATTTTCTTGAGCATGAAGTTGAAAGCAAAGAGTCAAAGGCTGCGTTGTATGTTACAGATTTCTCCCGTGGAATGTACTTATAGGCAGAAAATCAAACATGAAAAACACATGTAGATCATCACATCTGGTGGCTACACGAACAACTGGGAAGCAGCAGCCCACAGCGTTGTTAGAGCCGTTCTTGGTGACCAGGTTTTCAATGCAAGGCATGTACAGTTGCTTCTTGCAGGAGACTGAGATACTGAGATGTCTATCTTCAAAGTAAGAGTCATTTGAGTGCAGTGGTAAGACTGGGTGGTGTAGTGTTGGACTGGGCCTCGGGCAATCCGGGCTCAAGCCCCCATTTGGCAAAATATCTCACTGGGTGGCTTTCGGCCAGTCACTGGCTGAGTTCAGATGACACCCTAATCATCATGGGGGGGGGGGGGGGAATAGGAACAGAATGGGAAACAACCGCTGATTAGTGTGCTGTCCGAACCTAGCCAGTGACTCTCTGCCTAAGGGACCTCACAGGCCTGTGGTGAGGATAGAATGGAGAGGAGGCGGAGCTTGTAAGTCTCCGAGGATTCCTTGCAGGAGGAAAAAGGCAGCATATTATTGTAATAATAAATAATCTCATGGATCTCAGTAGTTCCTTGGCTCTTTTCAGGTGTTACACTAAAGCAGGGAGTTTTGGAACAAGGGCGGACAGAGGAGGTAGTTGTGCTTTAAGCTCCAAAGCCTTGTTTTTAGCCAAATAGTTTTAACTTGTTTTTTATATTGTTTTACTTTTTAAAAACAATGTCACCTGCAGCTCATTCCCAGTGTTAATTGTTAAAGTTTTTATCTGCTTCTTTTTTTCCGGAAGATTCTGGTGAACTGCCTTGATCAAAATAGTTTCAGAGCTTTATAAGTTTTCTACCTTTTTATCTGCATTTTGATTTAGATCAAAATCTAAATCAAAATATTGATCTAAATTTGATTTAGATCAAAATATACCTGGGCCCCGAGCAACCCCAGGTATATGAGCTAGAATCAACTAAAACTGAGGCCATAGCTAGACGGGGCGATATCCCAGGGATCACCCCGGGGATCATCCCTGTGTGTTCACATGACTCCCAGGGGATCCCGGGAGTTCTCGCCCTACACTTCTACCCCGCTTTTTCCATGGTCTCGGGCTGATCCCAAGTCCGCAGAACATGTGGGTGGGCGTTGCGGTTTGTCCCGGCTCCTCACGAGTAACCGCGAGGAGCGGGGAACCGCGCACCCCATCAGAGGTAGGGTGGGGGGAGCAAAAACGTAATTGTTTTTTTAAAAACTCACCATTTTTTCGCACAAGCGCTCGTGCGCTCTGTCTGCTTTAACAAAAAAACACAAAATGGCGGGTGCGATGTTGCGTGCCGCGTGTAGACCAGGGTGACAATCTCGCGATCATAAAATCGTGAGATCGTTGCTGTAAAAAACCCTGGTCTAGCTGAGGCCAGAGTTAATAGCTACCAAGAAATGGACTATGGTTCAGGAATGTAAGAATGTGTATACCACGTTGGAAACTAGCAAACTAGCAAGGGCTGTTGTTACTAGAGTGGAAAATCCAGAATATGGTTCTTACCACAAATGGATACAGAAACTTGGGAATAGTTCACTCTTCAAAATGGATGTACAAACAAACAAAACTTACAGTCTGAGTTCGGACGACACACTAATCAACTGCGGGGTGGGGGTGGGGGTAATAGGAACAGAATAGGAAACAACCATTGATTAGTGTGTCATCTGAACTCAGCCACAGTCTTATAATCCTAGAGAGGTAGAGAAGAACGATAAAGAGGTAGGAGAACAGGAAACCTCCCATCACCTGAACTCAATTTTAGATTGGCCATTGGGCACTAAAGGAGACCTTCAGATTTTCAACGTGGATGGATGTCCCATAACCCTGTGTCAGAATTAGCTCTGGCAGGAAATTTGCCTCCTACCCACCTACCCAAGGTTAAAACAGCCTTTCGAGAACACTCAGTCAAAGGAGCTGATGTTCAAATAAATTGCAGAACTGATTTGCAAAGAGGAATCAGCTGGTGTAGAGAAAAAAAGCTAACCTGAAGGAGCCTCCCACTCAGAAGGATATGTTTTGCCAATTGAAGGGTGTTTTTTTATGATAACAAGAGACACAGAATTTATCTGAGTGTAACAATCTTTTAACCACATAGGTGGAAATTTATATGAAGGTAGGCCGAATACTCAAAATGCCAAGGTTCGGGGAGAGAGACTAGCAAAGTCCCAGCACAAAAAAAGGGAAATCCAGCACTGGGGAGCAAAAAGGACCCTATGAGCGTGGTTAAGAAAAAGAGGGGGAGCAATGTCAAGAAGTGTCAAAATGTAAACGTTCATCGATATAGAAAAAATGGATTCTGAGCTATTCGACACGAGCCCTGAGCACAAATCAGAATCGCCAAATGAGAAGCAGAGCAAGAAGAAAACGGTATTTCCTTGCCTCCTGCAAGCACATTGCTGGCCGCCCCTGGGGAAGGCAGGGCAATGTACATGATCAGAACATGGGGTACACAATTTAAGCACAGAATTCGACACAGGGTTGCCAACTTCAGCAGCAGCCCTGTGTCATTTGTGTAATGTGTAGTTCTGCCCAATTCAGCACTGTGTGCACATGGGATCATGATGTACCAATAGCCATGTCTCGTTCGTATAGATTAGCTCTAAAACAACTTGGCAACTGGAGTTAGAAGGCTGTGGACAGCGAGAGCAGAAGTGCCCCGGACAGGGATGGCATCAAGGACAGCAATGGTTGGGTACCATAACCCAGCAGGGGCCCACAGGCAAGAGCCCTCTGGACTTGCTCCTCCTCTTCACCCTTGCAACCTGCTTGTTCACCTGCCTCTCGCTCTGGCCCAGACAACGCTGGTAGTGAGACGTATGAGCAGGAGATGCCCCTGCCTGCTTGCTCACTTGGCTCCCTGCCTGTCCAGCAAGCAAAGGATAGCAACGATGACAAAGAGGATGAGGAACAACAGCAGCTAGCACTAATGGCGGTGAGTTAATAGACTCACTGCGGGGAGGGGGCGCTGTTGAACGCATCCTGTTCAAGGGCCCTCCAAACCCTGGAGCCAGTTCTGGCTCAGATTCAAAATCACTGGAGGCAAGAGACTGGGGAGAAATGGCGGGCTTTAGAACAAGCCTCCGAATAAGGCTTCCAGCTCCTTCAATCTAGAAGCGCAAAAGGTGACGTAGCTCACTTTGCTAGAGTTCCCTAAAGGGCTTTTAATGTTGTTCCAGTTAAAGCATGATTGTGAAAACAGGAAACAGAGTAGAAACTACTTCCTCTTTAGTCAGAAAACACCTTGTGTATTTTTCTCCTTTTTATTGTCTCTGTGTTTTCTTTTTTATGTGACTGGTTTGCTACACAGAGCGTCCAGCATGCCGGATTGCTACACACACACACACACACACACACGGGCAAAAATATTCAGTTAAAAAGAATCTCTAACTTAATCACTTGCACTTTTGCACTACCACAGATGTGTGCAAGACCGAAATCAAAGAAATGAGTGAAATGTAGAATGTCTTTTGAGACTGACAGACAGCATAGGTGCACTGGAAAAAGGCTTGCTGGTTTCACTCCACTGCAGTGTACGCCTGCACTGTTCTTCCATTCCTCATGGTGCCTGGCTGCTGCGTTTTGGGCAGCCGCTACCACGGGTGATTTTTTTTTTTTTAATGTGGAGTGTGCCTCTTTAAGCTGGAGGTGGGGAAAGAGAGAGATTCTAAAAACCAAACCACATGGTATGTGGAAAATCCATGGTTAGATCTCCTGGTGTTTTCTTTTCTAATAAAATGCAGCTCTGGTTAGGAACGGAGCTGCCAATTTTATTAGAGAGGTGGTACTGGCCGGAAAGGGGAGTTTAATATCAGATCAACTGGTAGATTAATCAACAAACCTTTAGTTGATTCACTGATGTGGCCCAATTTTAATTGGCATGGCTGCAAGGAGGCTATTCTTATTCTGGCATGTTACTTATAATAATAAGGCATTTTCAAAACTGATTTTTTTTTTTTATAAATTTTTTTATTTTCTACAATACTTAAACATACACATTTACATTCACATAAAAACAACAACAACAACAACATACTACATAATGTTCAATTTGAATACAAAATCTTATCTTAATAACATAATCAAATAACCTACAAGTGCACCCCCCACCTCGGGATCTCATTCCTGATTCCAGAATCTCATACTTTCTTCTGCTGGTGGTTTCCCACTTCCTTTTGAAAACACAAATATTAGGAACTGTTTCCAAATTCCTTCAAAATCATTTGATTTAGCTATACCTCTTCTCCATTTAATATTACTTGTTAATTTATCATTAATAGCTATATCCCATACTTCTTTATACCATTCTTCAATAGAATATTCCCCTTGAATCTTCCAGTTCCTAGCTACAATCAATCTTGCTGCAATCAACAAATTCGTTATCAGTTCCTTAGTTTCCTTTTTACATTTAAAATCTTCTTCAAATAGTGACAGCAATGCAACTTTTGGTGTTCGTTCTATCTTCATTTCCACAATTTCTTCAATCTCCAAAAACACCATCTTCCACAATTTCTGAACATAGTTACATTCCCACCACATATGCAAATACGTTCCTTTAACCCCACAACTTCTCCAACAATTTTCTGATTGCTGATTGTTTATCTTATTCAATCTAACCGGAGTTAGGTACCACCTCCATACAATTTTATAATAATTCTCTTTTATTCTTACTGACATATTTCTCAACGCTCTTTGTTTCCATAATCACTCCCAACACTGTTGTCCTATTTGTACCTTCAAATCTGTCTTCCAAACCATTTTACCCGAATTATCCACCGTCCCTTTCTCTACCAATATTCTATATAATTCACTCATCAACCCTTTTAACACTGTTCTTTTCTCCCTTTCATTATCTTTCTTAACTATTAGTACCTCGAACTTTGTTAATTCTCTACACTCTCCATTATCTCTTACCCACTTTTTAGTCCACTGTTCTAATTGCCTATAATTTAACCAAGTTAATTTTTTATCCTTCAAAACCTCTTCCATATCCTCTCTTGTACTCATTCCTCTTAACCAATCCTTTAATTTCATTTTATTTTTTTCTATTAAAACTTTACTTAATCTACTCTTTAATTCCTCCGGGAAATTCTTCAACATTATTACCGGTGACAAAGGAGAGCCGCTTGGAAGCAGCTCCCCTTTATATTTACTCCAAATTTCCCAGTGAAACCTCAAGAGCGGGTTATTTATACTTTCCACCCATTTTTTTTCCCTTCCATAAAAAATACATTTTCCAATTTAGTCTCTATATTACTCGTAATTTTTTCTTCCATCCAATCTAATTCCCCTAATCCTGTAATTGCCTCCACTATATATCTTAATCTATTAGCTACATAATATAATTTAATATTCGGGAGACCCAATCCTCCCTTTTTTTGGCTCAAATACCATTTACTTTTATTTACCCTCGCTTTCTTATCACCATTACAATAATTATTTATAATCCTTTGCCAACTTTTTAGCTCTAATTCTGAAATTTTTATTGGTAGCATCCTGAACACAAAATTAATCTTTGCTAAAATCTTCATTTTTATTAATGCTATTCTTCCAAACCAAGATAAATTTAACCTTTTATATTTTTCCAATTTTGCTAAAATCTCTTTTTTTAACACATTTAAATTCTCTTTCTCTAAACTCTCTAATTTCTGCGTAATTTTTATTCCCAAATATATAATCTGATTCTTAACTCTAATTTCTCTTCCCTTTTCTTCCCAATCCTTCTCTTCCTTTTTAGTATAATTAAACAACATCAATTCTGATTTAGACCAATTTATTTTTAACCCCGTAATATCCTCAAATTCTCTCAATTGTTGTTTAATTCTCCCCATCTTCTCTATTGGATTCTTTATCGTCAACAACGTGTCATCTGCAAACATATTCAATTTAATTTCCTTCATACTACCTATTCCTTCAATCTCCTCATCTTCTCGTATTGCATTCGCCAATAATTCCATTACCATTACAAATAGGACTGGTGAGAGCGGACAACCTTGCCTTGTCCCTCTGGCTAGTCGTATCTTATCTGTCACACCATCATTCACTACCACTACGGCTGTATTTTGAGAGTATAACTGTTCTATTATCGCTTTAAATTTATTTCCAAACCCCATTTTATTTATAACCATCTTTAAAGCTTGCCAGCTCACACAATCAAAAGCCTTAAAAATATCCAATGCCAGAATTCCCGCTTTAACCCTAGACTTATTTATCACCTGTATTGCATTTAATACTCTTCCCACTAAATTAGGCATCTGTCTACCTGCCACAAATCCGCATTGATCCTCCCCTATATATTCCTCTATAAATTTATTCAACCGCCTTGCTAAGATAGTTGAAAAAAGCTTAGCATCTTGGTTTATTAATGAAATAGGTCTATATGAATCAGGGACAGTCAAATCTTTATCTGGTTTTGGTATTAAAATTATTAATGAGTGTTCCCATGATTCTGGCGTTCTATCCCCTTCCAATATGGTTCAAAATTGAATATTAAAGAGAGGTTTTTCTTGGCGGTTGTTCCCAGGCTCTCAAATTCCCTGCCAAGGAAGATGAGGTTGGTGTTTCTACTGGAAAAAGCAGGTAGAAAGCAGCACCCCTCATATCCCATAACTGATATTAAAGCTGCTTTGAACACTCTAAAAATGCCAAGTTTTATTGCCATCAGTAATATTATTTTACTATTACTACTACTACTACTACTAATAATAATAATAATAGTAGTAGTAATAGTCAGTGTTTTTTTTAAGTTAAACATATTTTCATACACAAAAAATGAACACCATTGTCCTAGAAATGTCATTTATACTAAAGCAGGGCAGGATGGGATAAAGCCAGGCTTTATTGACAGCCGCAGGGCTACCTTAGGGGGCACAGGGCAACCCTCAGGATGAACTTATTCCGAATGGCTCTTCTTTTCCTTCCATTCAGCCCTCCCACCCAAATCTACACTTTGCCGTCACCTCCCAGCACCTGTGACTGCCTGATTCTGCCTCATGGCAGCACCGGCCCTGGTACAAATGTAGAGAACTGCTCTGCAGGATACATGATAGACTTACCAAAAGACAAGAATATGATGTTCAGATTTAAGTGTCAATGCTTTGTGATTTGTTAAAAGTGTGATTTTTGCATTAAAAAACGTATTAAGAAAAAGAAAGGAAAAGCTGTATACAAATACTGTAAAAGAAAAGAAAAATGTGGGATGCAGTCATAGGGTTGTGTGGTTGTTCGATTAGACCTAGCAGAGAGCACAACGCAGGTGATCATTTTCCTACTCACTCTTGTACATCTAACTCCCATCGTGTCCAACTTTTTTGCAGTGGCACCATTAAGATTGCCAAGGTAGACAGCTTCTTTCTGAAGAAAGCCTTTGCGCTCCACGTTCACCAGGATGGAGAGCTGCAAGACGAACGCCATGGCCAACGTCTCCGGATGCAATTCCAGCGCGATGCCCATGGAATGTTACATGGTCCTCAGTGGGGCAGCTCGGGCCGTCATTGCCGTGCTGTGTTGTGCCGTCGGGGGCCTCTGCATTTCGGAGAACTCCTTGGTGCTGTACCTCATATTTTCTTCCCGAAAAATCCGGAACAAGCCTTGCTACCTCTTTATAAGCAGCCTGGCCCTGGCGGATATCCTAGCCAGTGTGATCTTTGCCTGGAGCTTTGTTCATTTCCATGTTTTCAATCGGGTTGATTCCTCAAAGGAAGTCTTCTTGCTCAAGCTCGGAGGGGTCAACGCATCCTTCACGGCATCTCTCGGCAGCCTGCTGCTGATGGCCTTCGACCGGTACATCTGTATCTTCAAGCCATTCCGGTACAAGGTCATCGTGACGAGTCGAAGGGCGCTGGGGGCTTTGGTGGTGCTGTGGGTCTCCATCACGTCCCTTGCCTTCTTGCCTCTCCTGGGCTGGAACTGCTGCAGCCTCCACTCCGCCTGCTCAGAACTGTTTCCTTTCATCGATAACACCTACCTCCTGAGCTGGCTTGCCTTGGTGGTGCTTCTTCTGGCATCGATCATGTACACCTACATGCATGTCCTCTGGAAGGCCCGCAAGCACGCATTGTACATGGAAAAGCACCATGCCCAAACCGGCCAGCAGAACACGAAGATGAGAATAGACATCACCCTGGCCAAGACCTTAGTGATCGTCCTGGTGGTTCTGGTGCTGTGCTGGTCACCGGCTTTGGCTCTCATGGCCTACAGCATCTTTGCAAAACTGGACAACTCCACTAGGAAGGTGTTTGCTTTCTGTAGTACCCTGTGTCTGGTGAACTCTATGGTCAACCCCGCTATCTACGCCCTACGAAGCAGGGAGTTGTACTCCTCTCTGAGGAGGGTCTGCTCCTGCCGCAAGAAGATGCCGGGCATGTCAGAGAGCAACCCAGAAGCAGAGAGCACGCAGAGGTCCATCCCGGTCGAAAACACTTGCAACGAATTTGTCGGCAGCTCAGGGCTCAGAGCTCTCGATGCATAGAAATCGATGTTTCCTCTTCCTGTCTGAAGCGACTCTAAAGCCGGGGGTTGGGGGCATTAGGGAGAGAACATCCGAGACGTTGGTGGCCGCACTGGGTCTTCTGGAAGTCGGTGGGGCCTCACCCCTCACCACACTGCCAGGCATGACAGATGCCACCAAAATCACAGCAGTTCTACTGGGAAAGAGTGTGTGTGCTCCTCAAATACCTTGTCTCCATACAGAATAGCTGAGGCTTTGGGGGCGGGTAACTACACTGGCCACAGTAGCAGGACCAGGTGATGCCTCCAAAGCTTATGTTCTGCAGGCTCAGCTTGTCCACCATAGTGATTTCCCAGTTTGCAGGAGCAACTCTGGATAAACCACTACACTGCCAGCAAAGACTGTCTGAGCAACCTAGCACAAGGAGCATTCAAGTGCGCCACTTCTGGCTCAGGACTTGGAATGGACTGGTAGGTTGTGGGAAAATACCTGATCCATTAGGAGGATTCCTATAGGAAACAGCCCTGGGTAGCCCTTGCCATGAAGGGTTTTCCCTCCTCAGTATTTGCAGCAAAAAGACAGCTTGTGCACAGTATATTTATTTAATAAAAGGCTAGGAGAGAGCATCTCTGCACCCTTCCACAACAAGCCCTATTTATTGTGGACTGTGTATGTCGTGATTATGTAGGAGAGCAGAAAAAGAGCAGCATGTGATACCTTGAGAGCCGGTTTTGGCTCTCAAGGGCAGGGCGCTAATAAATAAATGCTGAGTGCAAAATCTAGCTTCCTGCGAATCTCAGCTTTCATTTTTGTTTTTTGTTTAAAATAACCCAGGTTTCTAGTCCTTATGATGACTGGGGTGGGGGGGATGCATGGAAGTATGTAACATCTCAGAAACCTGAGAGGTGTCAAAAAAAAACCCAAAAAACCAATTTCCAGTGATTAGGGTTGGAAACTCATTACCCTAACCACCCTAGAGCAGTACAGACATGGAGCCAACTACCTATGGAGGTCCTGGGCTCTCCCAGACAAGAAGCATCCAAGATGCAGCTGAACAGCCATCTGTCAGGGATGCTTTAAGGTGGATTCCCGCATTGAGCAAGGGATTGGACCTGATGCCTTCCAGGCCCCTTCCAGCTGTACTATTTTATGATTCTATGATAGCATGCATAGCTCCTTGCTACTCATTACCCTTTAGAAGAGGGATGCAAAAACTGTAGTCCATGGGCTGCATACAGCCTACCAAGTCATTCCCGCAGCCCACCAGACCCCACCCCCCGCCCCCATGCATCTGCCCCCACCACTGAAAAAAACTCCCTGGGGTTTCCTTTCCTAGCACTAGGAAGGAAATCCCTTCCTTATCTATGATGCTAATGATTAGCAAGACCAGGAATAAATTATATTAAAAAATAGCCAAAACAGCAGAATATATTATGCAAAGGAAGAATTCCTGGAGATTTGCTTTCAGGTTTTCTTGGCCTGGGAGCAGAGTTATTAAGTACTATAGTACACAGTGATGTTTACTGATGCCTATACTTCTGAAGAAGAGATGTCAGCTCTGTCCAGATGACTGGGCTGAAGTTAGATTGGGGGCCTTTTAACTCAAACACAGCGTCTTTTTTTCTCTGTCCCTCTCCTTTTGCATGTTTTCAGAATGTTTCCAGAAGAATGAGAACTGATGGTTTATGGTACCTTCCTAAGCATCTGTTTCTTTATACACTTGAGTAGGAACACCCAGGACCTCCAGTCAGTTCCAGACCATGCTGCTGACAGCGCAGCAAATGCAATCTATTAAACTTTTATCCATCCCGCTGCCATCCCCTCCCAGTAGCCTTACATCACTTCTAGGAGGTGCCTGGAAGCCCAACTGTACATTATGCTAATTGCATTGCATGTAGCCGACACTGTTTTTTGGAGAAGTCATTATGCATAGCTAGAGATGTGAAGGCCCAGAAAAAACCCAGAAAAATTAGGGGGGAAAGTGTCCCCCCCCCGTTTTTTTCTGAAGCCTTTTTTGTTGTTTTCCCAAAAGATTGGAAAAATTGAAAAAAATGAAGAAAAACGGATTACGGGATGTTTTATTTTAGCATGATGAATAAAAAGTTTAATACAAGGTGTTCAGATATTTACTTCTCCAAATGATTTTTAAAAACTGTACAGAATCAGATTATTACAATTTTTCTGCATCAAGGACAAGCAAGTCCTAGGTTGTAAACTGAGACTACAACTCTTAAATGCAAGAGCAACATGCATTTCTGCCTCTAGGGGGCAGCACTACCATTGAAGCAGAGACTGAAACTGATACTGATAGGTCAGAAAATGAGTCTGATTAAATTTCATGCATATTCATTGAATCTTGGTCGCCCCCTTTTTTCTCAGTTCTTTTTATGGGAATGGGGGCTTTATGTCTTGACACTGGAGGACTAGCAGAGGCATAAATAATTTTCTTTGTTACTAATGTTGGTGGTTTCTTCTGTTGTTTTTTAAAATTGTTTTTTGCTTGCTCTTCATAAGAATGCTTATTCTTGCTTCTTGTCTGGGAGAGCCCAGAACCAAAGAGGTTCCTTACAGTTCAGGTGTTCCTAACAGTTCAGGAGCTTGTGGCTCCATTTATTACCCCCCAAAAGTAAAAAAGTAAATTAAATTTGTAATAATTGTTTGAATACGCTACGTTTAATATACCAAATGTAATAATTTTATGCCAAACCAACTTGGACATAATTACATTTTATGTTCCTAAAGTAATAAAGTGACTTTCAATCTGTAAAAAGTGCTAATATTGCATTATTTCAATTTTTCTGAAAATTTCCGTTTCCCCCCCCCCCCCAAAAAAAAAAAAAAACAGAAAAAACCCGGGTTTTTTCCATGGCCTCAAAATTTCCGGAAATTTGAAATCTCTACGCATAGCCACAACTCAGATTAGGACCACCATACTCGCTACTGTTTTCACCCTGAAATTGCCGGTCCCCCATGCCTGTGTGTGTAAAAACAGAGAGAAAATGTCACCCTTGGAGTCAATGCTTGAAATGAACAAATAAAACCAATCTGATACCTAGGTTTGGGGCTGAGCAAAGATAGACCTATGAGGGCTGTAGCAGTAAAGCCAGGAGGCAGCGTGTTTGGGCATCTGCTGAGGCTCCCACCTCTGCAGGGGGTCCCAGTCAACCCTCAGCGCCCCCTGTTCCCGCTCCTCCTTGCTGTCCTTGCTCGTTGCTTGATCAGTCTAACCATGAAGGAATGGGCAGCGGGGACAGAAGCAGGAGGGGGCCGCTGGGGGAACCTTGCTCAAGCCCCCCTCCAAATCCTGGAGCCAGGTGGGCTGTGGCAGGTCTGGGATGGCAGCTCAACATTTGGGGGCAGGTTGGGGGAGCGTAGACCCGTGGGAGCGGAAATAACACAACCTGCCTGGGACGTACAACATTTTTAAAAAACAAACGTGGTTGCATTGGAAACATCCCCCCACCCCACAGCTTTGCCTCTTGCTTTTCTGCTGAAATTCAGTAGTGTGAGAAAAGCACTCTGTACATGCTTAAATGTGCTCTTTTCCTAGCTGTTTTTTACACGTTCATGGTTGGTCCAAGGTGTCTTTGCTACTTTGTATGAATGATTTGTTTTTGCCACCCCCACTTTCTCTCTTACCACATGCCGCATACAGCAGAATGACAGCACATTAAGAGCGCAATCCTCTGCAATTCCAGACAGAAAAAAAAGTCCTACGGCTCCCAGCATTCCTCATCCAGCATGTTTTAATCTCCATTTATATTATTTAAATACCGCAGTGTTTTCTCTAAGGCCAGATGTAATGTTTACTCTACTGAATTACTTTGGGGCAGAGTTGCTGGTGTCCCATTTCAGGAAAGACGGTGCCCCTGTAGGAATATGGAAGTGGAGACGATGGAGCATATTTTTCTGTCTTGTAGCTTTTATAATCAGGCCCGTTGTTCTATAATCACCCCTTTGCTGTGTAAACTGCCCAGAAGTTCAGATAAATTCTATACTAAGTTCCTGCTGGAAGACAAGGTCCCAAAAGTGACTTTGGCTGTTGCTAAATTTCTTATAGAGGTAGCCAGGATTAGAGCTCTGTGTGTATTAATTTGTCTTACGTTTTATGTCTGAGTTTTGTCCTTGATGGATCTATGGATCGTAATAAAGTGATGATTTATATTATGGTTAGCTGGGGAATGCTAAACGTGCATAGGATAGCATTATCAAGAGTAGCTGGGACACAGGCTTCTCATTTTCATTACTCTTTACTTGCACTCTTTTACGACTGTATTTATGTCATCAGAAGGTTCTGGAGCATGCCCCAGTAATACAGGATTTGCCACCAAGGCCCCCAACCCTCTGACTGGATTCACATGGGCCAGATCTACACCAAGCAGGATATAACACTATGAAAGCAGTTTGAAAATGATATATGGAATGTGTCACGGGCCCCAACAGTTATTAGTGCACTTCAATACTGCTATAAAGCAGTAGTGTGGCTCCTGCCATGATCAGTGGGGAAAACGACGCAGTACAAGTGGTTTTCCCCAGCCCCGCACATCCTGCTTGCATGACCGGTATTTACCTAATTATCTGTACCACATGATTGCCGTGTGGTCCAAACCCGGTGCACAAATAGCATGTACTTCCCTTACATTGTTTAAATTTAGGAGGGGGGGGGGGGGGACAGAGGTACTGAACACTGTTAACACACTAATGAAATTTAGAAACTCCCCAAAACTGTGCACAGGTATGCTTCCAACCACTCATCTTCAACTCTGAAATAGCTAAATCTTCCTACTATTGTATTTGCAAACAGCATTTATTCCTTGTTACTAATGAACTTATGAAATAGAAAATGTTCCATGGAAAAATAAAGCGGTGGAAAAATAAGCTCAGTGAGGTTAAACTTGATTGATCTGGGCTTCCCTAGTGTAAAAATACCTGGTTAATGTTGAAAAACCCAAGTTGATTTGGCACAGAGCTAAAAGATTGGTTTTACAGGCCCAAGGCCCATCTGCTATTTTGGGCTGCAGAGCTTGCACTATTGAATATTTGGTAAAAAAAACCAAAGAAATTACTAGACAAAAACTGCTTTCCTGCCAATAAGTGTTTGTACTGTGTGTTGGGTACTCGAGACAGATTAGGGATTCTGCTGGTGTACCATCCACCCCGCTGCCCCACAGTCTCCCTGCCTGAGCTGACGGAGGTTGTCTCGGACCTGGTGTTGAGGACCCCCAGGATGGTGGTTCTGGGGATCTCAACTTCCATGCCGAGGCTGCTGTATCCGCAGCGGCTCAGGACTTCATGGCTGCCATGACAACCATGGGGCTGTCTCAACATGTCATCGGCCCAACACATGCAAAGGGACACACGCTTGATCTGGTTTTCTCAACTGGGCAGGAGGATGGTGATCTGGAAGTGGGGGAACTAGCATCTACCCCCTTGTCATGGTCGGATCACTTCCTACTGAGGTTTAGACTCTCGGCGGCCTTTCCCCTCTGCAAGGGTGGGGGGCCTATTAAAATGGTCCGCCCCCGGAGGCTAATGGACTCCGATGGATTCCAGAGGGCTCTGGGGGATTTTCCTGCTGATATGGCCGGTGCTCCTGTCGAAGCCCAGGTCGCTCTGTGGAATGCAGAGATGACTCGGGCGGTTGACACAATCGCGCCCAAGCGTCCTCTCCCTCTGAGCAGAGCCCGGTCAGCTCCTTGGTATACACCTGAGCTGAGGGCAATGAAGCAAGAGGGGAGACGGCTAGAACGCAGGTGGAGGAAAACTCGTGCTGGGTCTGATCGAACACGGGTTAGAGCTCACTATCGAGCCTACTCTGTGGCGGTGAGGGTGGCAAAGAGGCAGTTCTTTTCCACCAGCATTGCGTCTTCTCAATGTCGTCCGGCAGAGCTTTTCCGGGTGGTTCGCAGCCTGTTACACTCTGGGCCAGGGTGAGAGATGGTGGAACCCTCGGTAGCACGCTGTGACGAGTTTGCACGGCACTTTGAAGATAAAGTCGCTCAGATTCATCATGAATTGGACACCACACTTAATGCAGCACCACTAGTAGAGGCGTTCAGAGCGCCGTCCGGCTCAGTTTTATTGGATGAGTTTCAGTTATTGAGGCCCGAGGATGTGGACAAGCTGCTTGGCCAAGTCCGGTCGACCACCTGTGTGCTTGCCCCTTGCCCCTCGTGGCTCATTACATCAAATAAGGAGGGGATCGCCGGCTGGGTCCGGGAGGTTGTAAATGCCTCCTTGAGAGAGGGAGTGGTGCCGGCCTCTTTAAAAGAGGCGGTGATTAGACCACTCCTGAAGAAGCCTAACCTGGACCCGGAGGATGTTAACAACTACAGGCCGGTGGCTAATATCCCCTTCCTGGGCAAGGTGCTTGAGCGGGTGGTTGCAGGACAACTCCAGGCACTCTTGAATGAAACGGATTATCTAGATCCATTTCAATCGGGTTTCAGGCCTGGTTTTGGAACGGAAACTGCCTTGGTCGCCCTGTGGGATGACCTCTGCCGGGAGAGAGACAGGGGGAGTGCGACCCTGTTGGTTCTCCTAGACCTCTCAGCGGCCTTCGATACCATCGACCATGGTATCCTTCTGGATAGGTTGTCTGAGCTGGGAGTTGGAGGTACTGCGTTGCAGTGGTTCCGCTCCTACTTGGATGGCCGATTCCAGAAGGTGGTGCTGGGGAATTATTGCTCTGTGCCGTGGCTCCTAACCCATGGGGTTCCACAGGGCTCTATCTTATCCCCTATGCTGTTTAACATATACATGAAGCCGCTGGGGGAGGTTATCCGGAGATGTGGACTGAGGTGTCATCAATATGCGGATGATACCCAGCTCTACATTTGCTTTTCATCAAACCCAGGTGAGGCAGTGGCTGTTCTGAACCAGTGCTTGAGCACGGTAATGGACTGGATGAGGGCTAACAAACTGAGACTCAATCCAGACAAGACGGAGGTACTGTTAGCGGGTGGTTCATCTGTCCGGCGAGGTGATGTTTGCCCTGTCCTGGACGGGGTTGCACTCCCCCTAAAGGATCGGGTCCGTAGTTTGGGGGTGCTCTTGGATCCAGAACTGTCACTTGAGGCACAGGTGAACTCAGTGGCAAAGAGCACCTTTTATCAGCTTAGGTTGATATACCAACTACGCCCTTATCTGGACAGAGATAGCCTAGCTACAGTTATCCATGCTCTGATAACCTCTCGCTTGGATTACTGCAATGCGTTATACGTGGGGCTGCCTTTGAAAACGGTCCGGAAGCTTCAGCTGGTACAAAATAGGGCAGCCCGTTTACTAACAGGGACTGGCCAACGAGATCACATTACGCCAGTCCTTTTCCAGCTTCATTGGCTGCTAGTCCAGGTCTGGGCCCAATTCAAAGTGCTGGTATTGACATTTAAAGCCCTAAACGGTTTGGGGCCAGGTTATCTGAAGGAACGCCTCCTCCCATATGTGCCTACCCGGACCTTAAGATCATCTACAGGGGCCCTTCTCCGTGAGCCCCTGCCAAAGGAAGTGAGGCAGGTGGCTACTAGGAGGAGAGCTTTCTCCGCTGTGGCACCCCGGTTGTGGAATGAGCTCCCCAGAGAGGTCCGCCTGGCACCTACACTGTACTGCTTTCGTCGCCAGCTGAAGACCTTTTTATTCACTCAGTATTTTAACACTTAATTTTAACTTAAATTTAAATTTTACTGTTTTAACTCTGTATTTTAATCTTATAATCAACTTTGCTGTGTGGTTTTATCCTGGTTGCGCTTTTTATACTGTATTTCGTAATTGTGTTTTTAACCTGTTGGATGTTTTTTGTGGTTTTAATTTTTGTGAACCGCCCAGAGAGCTTCGGCTATTGCGCGGTATAAAAATGTAATAAATAAAAATAAAATAAAAATAAATATAATTAGCACACAATAAGAAGAGCAGTGCTAGATCAGACTAAAGGTCCACCTAGACCAGCATTCTCCCACTTATCTTCCCCAGGGACAGATATTTAGTTCTTTCTCAGCCCTCCCCATGTTGAGTTACTTGCAAGGAATTTTTCACATAGGGAACCAGTAAAAAATATAATCATCCGCAACCTGTATCCTGCCGCTGTACAACCTCAGAACTCTTATCACCTCCATCGGACGCATGTATAGACTTAGGTCTTAAACAAGACACAGGCCCCGTCCCGTTCAGAAGACACCTTAAACCACGGCTTTAACCATGGTGATTAAGCCAGAACCACCGTGGTTAAAGCTGTGGTTTAAGGTGTCTTTTGAACAGGGCCACAGACAAGTAGAGATGTAAAATTTCAAGAAATTTTGAAACCATGGAAAAATACAGGGGGGTGGGGGTTTGGAAAAAAACAGAAATTTTCGGGAAAATTTTCCGAAAATATTAGCACTTTTTACAGATTGAAAGTCACTTTGTTACTTTAGGAACATAAAATGTAACTATGTCCAAGTTGGTTTGGCATAAAATTATTACATTTGGTACATTAAAAGTACAGTGTATTCAAACAATTATTACAAATTTAATTTACTTTTTATTTTTTTTAAAAAAAGTTGGGTAACAAATGGATCTACAAGCTCCTGAACTGTTAGGAACACTTGAACTGTAAGGAATCGTTTTGGTTCTGCCAGTTTATGAGGAACAGGCAAATTTTAAAAAAAATAACAGGAGAAACCACCAACATTAGTAACAAAGAAAAATATTTATGTCTGTGCTAGTCCTCCAGTGTCAAAACATAAAGCCCCCATTCCCATAAAAGAACTGAAAGGGGGACAAAGATTCAATGAATATGCATGAAATTTAATCAGACTTATTTTCTGACCTATAGCTATCAGTATCAGTTTCAGTCTCTGCTTCCATGGAAGTGCTGCCCCCTAGAGGCAGAAATGCATCTTGCATTTGAGAGTTGTAGTCTCAGTTTGCAACCCAGGACTTTCTTGTCCTTGGTGCACAGAAATTGTAATAATCTGATACTGTACATCGTTTTTAGAAATCATTTGGAGAAGTAAATATCTGAACACCTTGTCTTAAACATTTTATTCATCATGCTAAAATAAAACATCCCGTAATCCGTTGTTTCTTCATTTTTTCAATTTTTCAGAAAAAAACCCAAAAAGGCTTTGGGGGGAAACGGGGGGGAAAAAACGGGTTTTTCCCCAAATTGTTCTGGGGTTTTTTCGGGCCTTCACATCTCTATAGGCAAGTTAAAACTGCGTCCCCGTGATGCTTCCACACAACCGCTTCCTCCAAAAACAAGTCCCTCTGAGCTGACAAATGTGCAGAATTAGAACTCCACCAGGACTTTTTCCAAGATCAAAGAGCCAAAGAGTCACAGTTATAGGCAGGGGGTGTAGCTCAGTGGGAGAGCACCTGTTTCACATGCAGAAGGTCCCAGGTTCGAGCCCCGGCAACTCCAGGCAGGGCTGGAAAAGCTCTTGCCTAAAACTATGGAAAGCCCCTGCTGCCAGTCAGTGTCGACAATACAGAGCTGGATGGACCAATAGTCTGGCTCTCGTACTAACTGCTTATGTCTCTCTCTCGGGAGGCCACTTAGGGATTGTCAAAAAAGAGGAAATGCAGAAAAGCATCACCATAAAAAATTACACAAGTTGGCATACACTCTGTATATGTTAACTTATGTCTGTAGATGAAAATTTAGAAATTGTTTTGATTTATATAGAAGTACAGTTCATCTTGCCATGGTATGGAAGTCTGTGTCTCGGGTGCCTTCCTGTTCAGTCTGCTGTCCATGTGCTACCTGTGGGTGAGCAAAAATTCTTATGGTTCCTTAAACTGGTCCTGGACAGGGCTGCAGTGATGCAACTAAGTAATTTTAGACCCAGGAGTTACTGGTCAGGGGGTTGGGGATTTAGATGGGGTGGGGGTGTATTGCTTCAGTCATGAAGCACACAAATAACCCCTTCCCTCCCTCCCTCCCACTGCCATCCCAATGCTTTAAAACAGCTTTCCTGGTATGTTAGAGCAATCCCAAAACTGTTTGCCAGCAGCAATTAAAAAGGGAATCCTCTGAGAATGTGCAGTTTTGTATTTTAAACTCATTTAAAGCACCACAATGACTACAGGAATAAAACGGAATCTGCTTCTGCACCTACCCTGCGCTGGGTGGTCCTTGGAGAGGCCCTGGACTTTGCCCCCAAGCTCCAACCCTAGCAGCACCACTGCCTGAGGGAAGCCCTTCACATAGAGGGTGACTTCAAATAGATGTGGGTCCTCTGGCAGCCCTAAAAGTAGAGAACTGTCCTCTGCTAAAGAGAACACATAGCTATCCTACGCTGGATAGAGTCCGCTTTAGTTTTGCTCATTCCACTGCGCTGTCGGCAGCTCTGAAATGTGTGTGCCTCCATGCGCATGCTGGCTTTCCCCTCATGTCTTCCATCCACCAAACACACATGCACATGTGAGAGCCTGCTTTAGTTTTGCTCATTTCCCTGCGCTGTCGGTAGCCTCCTCTCTTCTGAAGTTCTCCTCCATATGCATGCTCGTTCTCCCCTCATCTTCCATTCATCTCTCTCTCTCTCTCTCTCTCTCACACACACACATACACACACACTTTAGTGAGAGCCTGCTTTAGCTTTGCTCATAGCTTCGGCTATGGGGTGGCATACAAATGCAATAATAATAATTAATAATAATAATAATAATAATAATTTCTGTTGGCTGCCTCCTGTTCTGAAACACATGTGCCTCCACATGCGTGCTGGCTTTCCCCTCTTGTTTTTTGTCTCACTTGTTCTCACACACGTTAGTGAGAGCCTGCTTTAGTTTTGCTCATTGCCCTGCGCTGTCGGTAGCCTCCTCCCTTCTGAAGTTCTCCTCCATATGCATGCTCGTTCTCCCCTCATCTTCCATTCATCTCTCTCTCTCTCACACACACACACATACACACACACGTTAGTGAGAGCCTGCTTTAGTTTTGCTCATTGCCCTGCGCTGTCGGTAGCCTCCTCCCTTCTGAAGTTCTCCTCCATATGCATGCTCGTTCTCCCCTCATCTTCCATTCATCTCTCTCTCTCTCACACACACACACATACACACACACGTTAGTGAGAGCCTGCTTTAGCTTTGCTCATAGCTTCGGCTATGGGGTGGTATACAAATGCAATAATAATAATAATTAATAATAATAATAATAATAATAATAATAATAATAATAATAATTTCTGTTGGCTGCCTCCTGTTCTGAAACACATGCGCCTCCACATGCGTGCTGGCTTTCCCCTCTTGTTTTTTGTCTCACTTGTTCTCACACACGTTAGTGAGAGCCTGCTTTAGTTTTGCTCATTTCCCTGCGCTGTCAGCAGCCTCCCGTTCTGAAGCGCATATCCGGGAACTTGCTCGCTTTCCCCTCTTGCCTTCCGTCCCGCCACACGCACACACGTGTACGTTAGCGAGAGCCTGCTTTAGTTTTGCTCATTCCACTGCGCTGTCGTTCTGAGGCGCGGGCGTCTCCACGCGCTCGCCCGCTCTCCCCCGCCCCGCGCGCTTTCCAGTCGTGGCACGTGACCCCGAGCATCAGCCCAGCCGTTCTCTCCAGTCTTCCTTCGCGCGCTGTTCTTTTCCTTCTCGTTATTATTATTATCATGGACGCACGCGGAAGCAAGGCCTCCATTGGCTGAGGATGCAGCCAATGGGCGCGGAGGCCGAGCTCCTCGCCTGACGGGAAGGAAATGGCGGCCTTCACGCACATCCGGGGCCCTTTCCTGCTGCTGGTCTTGCTGCTGTCCTGGGGGCCGCCTCTGCCGCCCGCCGCCTCGGCCTCGGCCTCGGCCTCCCCTCAGCGCTACACCCCCGACTGGGCCAGCCTGGACTCGCGGCCGTTGCCGTGCTGGTACGACGACGCCAAGGTCGGCGTGTTCGTGCACTGGGGCGTCTTCTCGGTGCCGGCCTGGGGCTCCGAGTGGTTCTGGTGGCACTGGCAGGGCGCGCGCCTGCCCGACTACGACCTCTTCGTGCGCTCGCGCTTCCCGCCCGGCACCACCTACGCCGACTTCGCCCCCCGCTTCACCGCCAGGGACTTCCAGCCGGAGCAGTGGGCGAGCCTCTTCAAGGAGGCCGGCGCCAGGTCAGCCGCCCCCATCCCAGACCGGACGGCCCGTCGGGCGGAAGCCGAAGGGGGAAGTCGCGGCTGTGGCTGCCGCTCGTCCCCTTTCACGGGGGGTGGGGGTGGGGGTGGCCAATGTTAGCCTCATGTAGAGTAGACCCATTGAAATGAATGAGGCTTAAATTAGTGTAGGAAAATTGGAATGAGTGAGACTTCAATTAGTCACAGGATCCATTGACTAGAGCAGACCCATTAAAGCGAATGAGGATTGAGTTAGTGTTGACAAATTGGAATAAATGACTTACCGTAAGTTGGTCACAGTGACCCGAATAGTTACATAGCAATGGCTTCCAGGGGGTAGCTGTGTTAGCCAATTGTAGCAGCATCATGTGGCACCTTAAAACTAATGGACTACAATCCCCTTCATCATATGGGGGTAGGGGAAAATGTAAACACTCGTAATGTGAGAATTAAAATGCAGAAAAGTACAAGTAGTAATTATTATGTTAATAGTTGCCATTCACAAGGCTCTGTTGGGTCCTTTGTTTTTACTACAAAACTTATATGTTGTTGTTTTAAAGGGGGGGGGCTAGTCTGGCTTGTCCATGAGAAAAAAAGTCCAAAATCCACAGTTGGACAATACTTTTATTAGGACCAACCAAAATTTGCAGTCTTTTGAGTTCTCTGGATCCCTTCATCAGGCTAGATGCTGCAAAATGCAGGGCTCTGGGGGAAGACTCAGACACAGTAGCTTTTAACTACTTATCTAAGTTTACTGTACAAGTATATATAGAGAACAATTCCAGAATAACGCTCCAACAAACTCTCCATTCTGATTCATTATCATTAACATATTTATACAGATAAGAACCAATCACAGTGTTCTCATGCAATCAGCTAGTTTGCTGTTGCTAGGCCTTTGGTCACTGTTCTGCCCAGATACCTTCCACCTGCGTATCTTGGCCTCTTTCCAAAGCCTTGAGATGAGTATCCCAGTTAACACTTCTTAGGTCCCTAGTTCAGAAAAAACTTACACAGGCTAAAAACCTGACAGGTGGGAGGGTGCCATTGCACCTGTGTCCTGCTTGTGGGTTCCTGGTCAAGAACTGGTTGGCCACTGTGAACAGAGTGCTGGACTACATTGACCCTTTGCCTGATCCAGCATGACCCTTCTTATGTTCATATGACACCATTATTATATTACATACATTATTATTATTACATAGTATTATCACAGCTAAAACATGTGTAATAATTAACTGTGTCTGACATTAACAATTTACCTAATTACTACATAGCATTACAAATTGTAATATAAGAATAATGCTGTGTACAATTTGTTATGTAATATTTACATTATATGGCATAGTAAGTCGTTATTATATATACTAATAATGATGTGTAGAATATATGTTCAACTGCATTAAAATATTTTTATTGTATGACATGTATTTGTGGAGAAGCCTGAATAGAAGCATTACCCACAGTGCCTGGTTTGCATATAATGGCAGCATTCGGTGGCAAATCATGGGTTAATTCAACCTGTTCTTAGGTTACTTTTGGGTTATTTAACCTACAGATAACCCAAACTGCCTGGGTTTGGACGTCCCACTAACAACCTGTGAATGCTGCAAACTGGAAGAGACCTGTGCGCAGTGTGTATCCCTACAAATACACATAATTTGCCACTAAATGCTGCCATTATGCACGAACACCCTCAGTGAGGGAAAAGGAATGAAGACGGACACTAATTGCTCAATTTTGGATTAGTTTTGCTTAAAATAAAAATATTTTGTGATGGGTTTCACTTTCATTTGCATTAGCCCGGAATATAGCCTCCATTTCGGATTTATTAATCCAGAGTACAGGTATCAGCTTGGCCACATCTTCTAAAATTTCTCAGTAGCTTTTAACAAACAAGACAGACCCTTGGTTCAGCCTTCACCAACCTCACCCATGGGAATATTTTGGATGAATTCCTTTCTGAATCTGTGTCTTTGATGCGTACAGATATGTGGTGTTTACGTCAAAGCATCATGAAGGCTTCACCAACTGGGGGTCCCCCGTGTCCTGGAACTGGAATTCGGTAGATATGGGACCCCATCGAGACTTAGTGGCTGAACTGGGGGATGCTCTCAGAAAAAGGTATCGGTGTGGGTTAAATGGTGGGATTTGGAGGATCATGATGGTACACAGGGCTGGATGTAATAACCCTCTGAGGACTTCCAGACCTATCTAATCCTTTGATTGTGTTTTCCCCCTTTGTTTATTCTTCAGGAACATACACTATGGACTGTACCATTCCCTCTTGGAATGGTTTAATCCACTGTATTTATTGGACAAAAAAAATTGCTTCAAGAGCCAGTTTTTTGTCTCTGAGAAGTCTATGCCAGAGCTTTATGAACTTGTTTTAAGGTAAGAGTGAAAAAATCACGAATAGCCTAAACTGCAATCTCATGCATATTTGCTCCCTTCTAAGTCCCATTGAATAAAGTGGGTTTTCAAATAAATGTGCAGCACTTGGTGTCTATGATGTGTTGTAGAGTTATAAAGACCTCCTTTGCCATGATCCAACCCTATGTCACCATGTTCTTGATAGCTAAACCATAGCTTAGGTTACTAGATTACTATCTGTGGGTCTAAACTACTTCAGAGGGTTGCTGTGAGGATCCAATGGAATAACTTATTATTATTATTATTATTTATTTATTTATATAGCACCATCAATGTACATGGTGCTGTACAGATAACACAGTAAATAGCAAGACCCTGCCGCATAGGCTTACAATCTAATAAGTTGTAGTAAACAATAAAGAGGGAAGGAGAATGCAAACAGGCACAGGGAAGTGTAAACAGGCACAGGGTAGGGCAAAACCAACAGTGTAAAGTCAGAACACTACCATGAGCTCCTGGGAAATATGGCAGGAGGCAAATGTGATAGATCAATAATATTTTTCTAACTTCTTGGCTAGTTCTAAAACACAAAATAACCAGTATGAGCCTCTCCCCCCCCCCCCCGGCCAAGTTCTTATTTCAGAAACTAACACAAATGTATCAGCACAATAAAGTACATATTTTATAAAAGGAAGAACACTGTTCAAAAGTTAATCTTCTAGTATTTAAAAAATCTGCTTTTCAATAAATGTATATGTTGAGGCTCCTTCTTTAGCTTTTCTATAATATGGAGTGAGCAACTTGTGTCCCTCGAGATGTTTTGGACTTCAGCTTCCATCATCCCTCACCTGTGCTGGCTAGGGCTGATAGGAGTTATGAGTCAAAACATCTGGAGGGCCACAAGCTGCCCACCCCTGCTATAATTTTATTTATTTATTTATTTATTTATTGCATTTATATACTGCCCCACAGCCGAAGCTCTCTGGGCGGTTTACTAGATGAGCTCAGTGATAAGAGCTTTTGTCCAGATTCAGTTAAAGTGGTCTCATAAAGGAAGCAGTCTGGAAACTTCCAACCTGCTGCAATACATGAGCTTAGTTGCATTAACTGGTGGCTGATTCCATTTAATCTCATTTGAAGGCTCTAAAGTCTGAGTGCTGCCTGTGCACAGAGTTGCCTCGGCTACCCAGGTAGCCAGCCCCAGTGTTCTCCTCCAAGGCCAGAGTGAAAGGCTGGAGCTTGTCTTGGTGGGAGGTGGCTGAGGTGCTTCACACAAAAACAGTTCCAACTTCTCTAGTTTCAAGTTGATGCAGAGGAGGAGGGCTGCGGGCATATATCTTCCCTGTCATTGTGCTGAGGCCTCCATAGCTCAGTATAACTGTTAACCTTCAAAGCTTTTCACGGTCTAGCTCCTTCCTATCTCTCCTCTCTCATCTCACACTATTGCCCCGCTCGTGCTCTTCGCTCCTCTGATGCCATGCTTCTCGCCTGCCCAAGGGCCTCTACTTCCCTTGCTCGGCTCCGTCCATTTTCTTCTGCTGCTCCTTACGCCTGGAACGCTCTTCCAGAACATTTGAGAACTACAAGTTCAATCGCAGCTTTTAAAGCTCAACTAAAAACTTTTCTTTTTCCTAAAGATTTTAAAACTTGATGTTGTGCAGACTTTATACTGTTAGTTTTACCCTACCCTGTGCCTGTTGGCATTCTCTTCCCCTCCTTATTGTTTTACTATGATTTTATTAGATTGTAAGCCTATGTGGCAGAGTCTTGCTATTTACTGTTTTACTCTGTACAGCACCATGTACATTGATGGTGCTATATAAATAAATAAATAAATAAATAAATAATAATGCCTGCCCTTTAACAACTCTAGGATAGAGAGGAAGATTACGCCAGAGGGCAAACAGTGATGAATGGAAATGTGGGCCCATGCTTGTTCCTGGGATTTCAATAGCAATAGGCCTGGCTGACAGACTTTCAAGCATATATACCAACACTGCTCTCTTTCCAGCGCCAGGTTAAGACTTTCCTCTTTGCCCAGGCATATGGTGGCACATCTTAATCATCCACATGTTTAGGTTTTTTTAACGGTTTTTAATGCTTTATGTGTGTATGTTCTGTGTTTTAGAATTTTAAATTTTGTATGCTCGTTTTTATCTTAATTCTAGAATCTCTGTGAACCGCCCAGAGAGCCCTGGCTATGGGGGCGGTATATAAGTGTAATAAATAAATAAATAAATAAGTTTGCAAGCAAACGGACTAGAAACTTTGTTAAAATTGAGAAGTAGAGGTTTCCTGGAAGCTGAGTTCTGCATACTGTTCCTCACTCTGTGCTATTGCCAACCTCAGCACTTGAACAGCCTTGTCAATTTGTCATGTCTAAAATATGACTCTGATGTTCAAAGTGCTCCACAATTTTTGCAGAAATAATGTAGGTTTCCCATGTACAATCCCAACATTTGGGTCACTGCGTCACATTGGCATTATAGCTTTTTCTCCCCTTAAAATAGTTTTTAAAGAAGTATAATGCATGATGACACTTAGGGCATGTCTACACCAGCCCTATATCCTGGGATCGTCCCTGTGCATCCAAATGCCACACAGGGAATTCCGGGGGCAGGCAGGGACGATCCCTCCATTTTCCTGGGATAACGCTTAGGTGTAGAAAGGGCCTTAGTGTAGAAAAGTGGAATACAAATTGTGTTGTTAACTCGCTACACCAACATAAGCATGGAGGAAATCTGTCACTAATGTCTCATCTCAGCGAAAGACTTTAACAGTCACGGTTGTACTGTTAAATCTTCTGGTTTTGTTCATCTTCATCTAAGGTACAAGCCAGATCTCATTTGGTCTGATGGAGAGTGGGAGGCCCCTGATACTTACTGGAACTCAACCTCTTTCCTTGCCTGGCTTTACAACGACAGTCCAGTCAAGGTATTTGAATTTTCTTCAGATTTACTGGGGAAAGGAAAGTTCTCTCTCTCTCTCTCTCTCTCTCTCTCTCTCCCTCCCCCCCCTGGCCATTTTCTTGCATTTGAGATTGAAATAGTTGGGGCTGTAAAATTCTTTGCAATGTCCAAAGTGGAACTTCAGTCTCTTTCTCAGCCTTCTGTGGTGAGATGCTCAAGTTGTTCCTGATGGTGGCTCAGCTTATGCAACTGATGGAAGCAGAATGCAAATGTTCCTCTTTAGGTATTACAAAGAAATGTGGAAAGCAAAAAATACAAGTTGTTGACTCTTGCTGTCTCCCCACCCAATGTCTGAGGCTGTTCTTGGGCTTTGAGTGTGCATTGTGGCAACACCAAGGAAAAGCAGCATGATTGGGAGGCCTGTGGTTAACTTGTATATTCCTATGCACGTCCCACTTCCCCAAACCACGAGGAGTCCAGGGTCAGTGCTGAAGAGAAATGTTTTCTTTAGCTGTGAGAACTAAAGGCTTGTGGGACGAAGTTAGTGGTACTTGGGTACCATTGACATCAGTGTGAAAGTTAGGCATGGCTAAGCTAAGTGTAATTAAATAGTATGAATCCAGCACGTGGTATCTTCGTAATGTCTGTTATTTACAAATAAATAAGCAGAATAGAAACAAATAAGATGACTCCAGGCAGATAGCACAGCTACTGATCCTGCCTAGATTTCCAGAGAACAACTGTTCCATCCAACTCCTGAGACTGCTGCTAAATTTTCGCTCAATCCAGGTAAAAATCCTCAAATTTCTCCCTGCCTCCTCTAAATTCAGTTTGCAGAGCTGGATCCAAACTGTGTTTTATGTGGAGCATTTCAGGCCCATTGGTGAAGACGGACCCTGAACCGTTCCCTTTCCATGCCTAAAGATTGTAACGTAAGGCAACATTGGCTTTTAATAATTCCTCGCGCATCTCTCCTCGTAGGACACTGTTGTGGTGAACGATCGATGGGGCATCAATTGTTCCTGCCACCACGGAGGCTTCTATAACTGTCAAGATAAATACAAGCCTGGCATTTTGCCTTCTCACAAGTGGGAGATGTGTAGCTCTGTTGACAAGCATTCCTGGGGGTATCGAAGCAACATGCAAATCAGTGAACTCATGGATGCGGCCTCCATCATTCAGGTGAGCACAGTGAAGTGTAAACAAAAGGTCAAGGACTATCAGATGAGCCAAAAATTGCAAAGAGTTGCCAGGGGTTTTACAGCAACAAGAGCAGAGGCCTGAATTGAGCCTTTGGTCTAGCCAGAGTAGGCCACATTCTTCAGGAAACCAACCTGAACTCCATCAGGTTGCAGGTGATCTTGACATGATGCCATATCATACATAAACTTCATTTGACAAATTGAATGTCTGAAACAATAGCCACGCCAACGGCTGCCTCCGCCCTCCTCCAATGAAAGAGAGCAAGCCAGGCAAAGCCATGATCATTCAGCCATTTGCTGGAACCTCTGGGACTGCCCCTGCTGCCTTGCCCAGAGGACATGTAAGGTAAAATGTCCCAACCACCAACACACCTGCTGCTGGGATTGTCTCTTTCCTCCTCCTCCTCTTGCCTTATATTAAAAATCCAACTAAATTTTAAAAAAATGTTTATAAATGTCAACACAAGTATGCAGGATATTTGTATGTTTGCCAAAGTTGTACATTCGCAAATGTTTATTGGAACCAATTTATTGAAGTTACGGCAAAGATAGCAGGGCACATGTTACAATCCGAGCCCTCTTAACATATTGTTAAATATTCAGGTGGAAGTTTTCGGAGTTGCAAATCGGATAATTTGTCTTTTAGTAGCAGCAGAAATAATTTGAGCTTTATATTTGAAACCTGCTCTTCTCCCCTCCGTCCAGTCAAAGTCTGGTTCCAACCCATTAAAAAGGGAATATATGTTTTATCTAATTTAGGGAGAAATTGTCCTCGTTTCTTAAGTGCAGGAATTTTCATTATATGGGTATAACACAACATTTATCAATTCTTTTTCTTTCAATGGGCATACTGTTTTCCCCTCAAATATAATGCTCATTTGATTTGTTCCTCTGGTTCTTAAAACTCATTTGTTTATTCTTTGGGCACTAGAGCCCATCTGAGCTTTTGGGACAGAAAAAAAAATCAAAACTAGACTTGACCTTAATGTTTGGGACAAAATTCCTAGTTACGGAAGCAGTTAAGCAGAAGAACCACTTTGTGACCTTACAGAATTTCCTTCACTGAAATCTGTCAAGAAAAACGTAGGCAAGTGCCTGTGTTAGTGGTCTAGAGCAGACTTCCTCAACCTGATGCCCTCCAGATGTGTTGGGCTACAAAGCCCATCCTGTGTTGGCTATACTAGCTGGGGATGGTGGGGAATGCTGTTAAAGAATATTCTTCCTCAGTGTCAGGACTAGATAAGCGATACATACAGACCCTTTTTATGTATCTCTTTAGGAATGGTTTTCCCCCTCCTCACATAACATGTTTTTATGTTTTGTCCCTGCTTTTATTCACCACAGGAACTTGTGCAGACTGTGAGTTATGGCGGAAACTACCTTCTCAATGTGGGGCCCACGAAAGAAGGGGTGATCGCTCCAATCTTCCAAGACAGGCTCCTGGCGCTTGGGCAGTGGCTGAGCATAAACGGGGAGGCCATTTATGAATCGAAGCCATGGAGAGTACAAAAGGAGAACAGCACTGAGAACACCTGGTATGGTAAAACTAATCCAGATGGCTTGTTCCGTCTCAGAGATGGGGGCAGGTAGTCCCTGGGGTGTTACTTGCATAAGAATAGGAGAAGGTGGCAGGTGAGGCAGCAGGTGGGACTGCAAAAATATGCTTTAGGCACCTAGCCAATATCCACATATATTTGGTCTTAAAGAGATTGGTGTCCTGACAACACTGGAGCCTCTTTAGAAAGGAGCACACTTGTATAAAAATCCTTTTTCAAATTCAACAATAGCAAGTATGAAAGAACATCCAGTTAACATCTCAATTAAGCTCTAATTACCTAGATATTATTTTCTCTGCGGTGGTAGGAAGGTGGCATCTTCTTTCGGAAAAGCAACGTGAGCTACAGCACTTTCAAGGAAATTTAAGTGTAAGGCAGTCCTGGGTAGATTGCAGGCTTGCTGGATCTTCTCTCCCCACCCACCCCTCTAAAACTCTTGAGATCCATCGACCAGAGTTTGGTGCAAAATACATACACCTAGAACTAAAGAATTCTGAGCTACACCTAGAACTAAAGAATTCTGAGCTACACCTAGAACTAAAGAATTCTGAGCTACACCTAGAACTAAAGAATTCTGAGCTACACCTAGAACTAAAGAATTCTGAGCTACACCTAGAACTAAAGAATTCTGAGCTACACCTAGAATTAAAGAATTCTGAGCTACACCTAGAATTAAAGAATTCTGAGCTACACCTAGAACTAAAGAATTCTGAGCTACACCTAGAACTAAAGAATTCTGAGCTACACCTAGAACTAAAGAATTCTGAGCTACACCTAGAACTAAAGAATTCTGAGCTACACCTAGAACTAAAGAATTCTGAGCTACACCTAGAACTAAAGAATTCTGAGCTACACCTAGAACTAAAGAATTCTGAGCTACACCTAGAACTAAAGAATTCTGAGCTACACCTAGAACTAAAGAATTCTGAGCTACACCTAGAACTAAAGAATTCTGAGCTACACCTAGAACTAAAGAATTCTGAGCTACACCTAGAACTAAAGAATTCTGAGCTACACCTAGAACTAAAGAATTCTGAGCTACACCTAGAACTAAAGAATTTGTTTTGAGTACCAGAACTGAAAGGAGCTTTCAGGCTTTCCAAACTCCTGCTTATCCCAAGCCTTCATCATTTCAGCATATAATTTATTGCTGCTATTATTAAATTATTGGGACTCTGATATACTTGCTGATCTGCTGCAAATGACTCAGAGATCTACTGGTACATCCAGGTCCATCTTTTGCCCATCTCCCGGTGTAAAAATATTGGGACAATAGAGTTGTCTTTAGTAATTCAGTATCCAAAGCCCATGGAGGTTTGTCCAAATTAATTGCTCATTTCCTTATTGAGTTGGGCTGTGTTTTGGATATTTTACTTATTGAGAAGGGTTGGACTAAATTATGACACCTGAAACCACAAATAGATGTCTTGTTTGCCTTTATTTTGTTAAAAAGGTAATTCAACTTTAAACCTTCCCTTGGTGTGTTTTGAAAGCTTTATATTTGTATTTTATTTATTTTAAGGATTTATAGCCTGCTTTTCCACCAATAGTCCAAGGAAGCTTAATAAAACTAGGCCACCTATGAGGTGGTGGTAAGTTAAATCATCTGTAAAGGATGGGATGAGAAAATAGAATTCTGAAAATCATTAAGGGTTAGGAAACATTTTGTTTTAAAAAAAAGAATACCTCTGCAAAGGAAATGAATGGAAAGTTTTGCACAGGCCCTTGCCGGTCCCACCGCCATGTTGTTGACGGCAGCAGTTGGAAAAACAAGGACGGATTGTAATGCAATATTTGCTTTTTCAGGGTGTGTGGAAGGGTAAACTTTGAGGCTTTCATCACTCATAGCTGAGCAGACCCAGTGTGTGAGAAAAGCCAAGAGCCCTGTGGACCGGCCTTCACCTGTGGCCAAACTTAGCACGTGAAAGGGTTGTGCTCCCTCAAAAGATGGATGCCTAGTTTCTGCGTCAGTATTTCACATGGCTCTTCACAACTCAGTGTTTTGCCTTGTATTCTCCCAGGTACACTTCAAAGGGAGCAACAGTCTATGCTATCTTCTTGAAGTGGCCACAAGACAGCATGGTGATACTTTCATCACCTGTCCTCTCTGCAAGCATTCAAGTAAGGAGAGTGAAACAAAAAGTAGTTTTGGGAATGACCTGCCTTAGAACCTGGTAACATTTGAGAAATCCTGACAATCCGGATTATTTTTTTAAAATTCATTTCCATTTTTCCCACAAAGAAATTGAAAGCAGCTCAAAACAGTAAATTATATCATAGTAAACTTTTTTCCCCTGTTTCTAAGCAGACATCTCCAATACTTGGTCCTGTACAGTGGCTCCTATCAATATAGAGCTATGAATTGATTTCCCCTCCCTTATAGCTTGGGATTAGTTAAAATATGTAGATGGGATTCTTTTCTTCAGTTTAGGTCCAGGTTTTGGGCCTTAAAGAGCAGTCTATATAAACCAGGTGTAAGAATTCAGCTTATCACTTAGCTAAAAAAACAACATATACACAGAAAAAAATAGAATAAAAAAGACTCACTCCTTGCTAGTTTCAGTTTAAGCTCAGGATTTAGACCCTAGAGAGCAGCCAATTAAATATAGCAAGTTTAAGCTTAAGAAATAAACTTATCCCTTGGTTTTCATATTTGGTTTAAAGAAAACCTCATACTCATATGGAAATAAGACCTAGTTTTTCTAGCTTCATTTTAGGCTCAGCAGGGTGAGGAAGCCAGGGCGGTAAAATCTTCCCATCCCTACTCAGAGTAAGTAACTTTAAATTAAAACCAATGAACAAACACTAAGCTCTAAATAAACTCCCTACCTTCTCCCAGTAACAGTTCTAGTAAACAAAACCTGTAACAGCAGTATTAGCAACAATAATAAAAAAACAGTTATGAAGGTAGAATGACAGCCGGGGTGTGGGGCCTTCCCAGTGTATTGCACTGAGTGCCACAGGTATGATTATCTGCTTGCTGAACAGAAATCATGGGTGTGTGCTTGGTGTAATGAGCTCCTGGCTCTCAGGGAACAAGTTTGTTCCCTTGAGGCCAAGGTTGCTGACCTGGAGAAGCTAAGAGAGGCAGGGAGGTTGATAGATGAGACCTTCAGGGACCTAACAGCGACATCCCACTCCTTTGGAGACAGCTCCTCTGCAGTCATGGAGCATGAGGGTCTTGAGGAAGGAGGGCGTCACTCTGAGGAAGAGGGGAATGATCCCTTAGAAGGGACCCATTCCTCAGGAGACGTGTCAATATCCTCTCGCACCGAGAATGTACCTCCGGGGGGAGGGGGGCTTGTGGTAGTGGGAGTTTCGATCATTAGACACATCGACAGCTGGGTTTGTGACGGGCGTCTAGACCGCATGGTAAATTGCCTGCCTGGTGCGAAGGTAGCGGATATCATGCACCGTCTAGATAGCATAGTAGACGGTGCTGGGGTGGAGTCAGTTGTCGTGGCCCATGTTGGTACCAATGATGTGGAGAAATGTAGTCGTGAGGTCCTGGAAGCCAAATTTAGGTTGCTACCAAGGTAGTTTTCTCTGAAATGCTACCAGTTCCACGCGCAGGGCCAGCTAGACAGGCGCAGCTGAGAAGTCTCAATGCGTGGATGAGATAATGGTGCAGAGAGGAGGGGTTCAGATTTGTTAGGCACTGGGGTACATTTTGGGACAAGCCGGGTATTGGGACCAATTCTTTTAAACTTGTTCATAAACAGTCTGGAATTAGGAGTGAGCGGTGAAGTAGCCAAGTTTGCCGATGACACCAAATTATTTAAGGTTGTTAAAACACACAGAGATTGTGAAGAGCTCCAAAGGGATCTCTCCAAGCTGGGAGAGTGGGCAGGCACCCAGATGGCAGATGTGGTTCAATGTAAGTAAGTGTAAGGTGATGCACATTGGGGCAAAAAAACCCAACTCCAAGTATAACCTAATGGGATCTGAGCTGGCGGTGACTGAACAAAAAGGAGATCTTGGGATTGTGGACTGCTCGATGAAAATGTCCACCCAGTGTGCAGCTGCTATAAAGAAGGCAAACTTTATGTTAGGCATTATAAGAAAAGGAATTGAGAATAAAATGACCAGTATACTGCCCTTATACAATTCTTTGGTGCAACTACACTTAGAATACTGTGTACCATCAGAATTCCCAACAGGGTGTTTATGACCTGAGAAGAACCCTAACCCTTCTTTGCTAAGCATAGGATATTTCTAATTGCCATGCTTCATCCTGGGCAATCCTGCTGCCCTAATCCTGATTGGTTTGAAGTCAGTGAGTTGATTGATACAAGTGGCAGCCTTCATGCACCGCTCACTCCTAATTCTGAGAACATAAATTCTCACCAGGCAGCTCATGGCCCTGCTAGAATTGTGGCTGCCCAAACTTGTGCCATCACAGCATACAGTGCTGGCCAGGTTGTAAGCCCTTTGGGGGTCCCATATGTTCCTTGAAGCTATCGCATAGTGACTGTTGCTTGTATTAACCCGCTTAGAACCTTGGAGTGTATAAAGCTGACCAGCTTTTATTTCCTCTCTGTTTTAGGTGACTATGCTGGGGTTCTCCAATCCTTTGAAGTGGCAGATATTACCAGAGAAAGGACTGCAGGTCGTGCTGCCGTTGACGACTCCTTCACTTCTCCCTCTGCAGCACGGCTGGACTCTCAAGCTAGTTGGAGTAGAATGATGATGAAGCTGGAGGGGAATTGAGAAATTCTTGTTATGCTTTCTTTCTCTCTCTCTCAAAGACGGAAGTGTTGATGCTGCTGCTGCTGTAATTAGTGGCAGGAATAGATTTGGAATGTGGTGGGTCTAAATGACAGGATCTGCAGTTAAAATGAAAACTTTGCCTGTTATCAATCCTCAGCTCTTGCATTTTAATAGAGAAGGACTGGGTGATGGGCATCCTTCCAGCAGGATTTAACTCGCCTGATACACGTGACCAAAACTCTGCTGTATTATGTTAAACATCACTTACATGGAGTGAGAACAGTCTCCGTTGAGTTCTCAGGGAAATATCTTCGGCTGTTTCGAGTTTCACTGAGTGGGACAAAACTTGAGTACGGGATAGCAGCTTGGCTTTGTTGAATTGGAGCAGGTCTCCACTACAAATTTTTTTTTACCAGCCAGCTCAGGATGCAAATCTGCTTAGACGTAAGAGACACCTGTGCCTAAGATCTTTCTTGTACGTGCTTTAGATGGTGATAAGCTTTTTTGCCAAGTGTAAGCCGCTCCGAGAGCCTTTTTTGGCTGAGGAGTGGGGTATAAATATGATAAATGAATAAATAAGCTCAAAAGCTTCCACAAAGTTGGTGTTTTTTGGTTTGTTTTTTGCTTGAGATAGGATGGAGAAGCCTTGAAGCTGAATTCACAAACAAGCAAGGTCTGATGGCAAAACGAGCACAGAATTTGCTAGAGTTGCTGGTCACAAGCCATTAATATACCACAGTTGTGGGGCAATAGGGAATCAAGTGCCAGGTTTTCTCAATTGTTGTAGTGACTTGAGGAGAACAAAAACAACATGTTCTTGGAAAGCAGTGAAGTGATGACATGGACGTCATGTTTTCAGGACTCTGACATTATGCAAGCTTGCTTCTTGGATGAGGTGAATGAGAGTCCAAATGCTCATTCCAAGAGAATCCTTCTGCTGTTGTATCTAGGATATGTGTTCAATGAAAGTTACCTATATCTAGGTATAAAAAATGCCTCTATGGGTCCCACCTAAATAGTGCACAGAGCTGGGCCTCTTACTTTTGCCATGCGTTCAAATGATGAATGTTACCTTGAAGGATCCAGGTAATTCATATTGTTGCATGTGGCACTAGGTTCCTTAAGCTACCCATTTCAGCCTCCATAGACATGACCATACCAGAATTCCCCATGAGTTCTTATCTTTCATCCACTTTGCCTCAGCTTCCTTCCTTCATAACATAAAGCATAAACAAATGAAGAAAATTCCAGCCTTTTTTATTCCATTCCATGAGAAGATCCTCTTGTATTCCAAAAGTGACCACTAACTGAGCAAGTGGGGGCATATATGACTAGTTGCTTTAAGAACAAATGGTTTCAAGCACAAAATACTTCTGCCTCCAAATACATTCCACAAGCAAATATTGAGCAGGGCTAGACCTGAATGCAAGGCATGTAGTTTCTGTCTGAAATGATGACCCTGAAAGTGACCTGTAGCAGTGGATTACTTGGCATACGGAATGATGTGATCCTCACCATAGCCACTGGATTAGGGAGAAGAGGGGATAAGCAATGCAGTTTACCTGTCCCAGCGACATAAGGATTGTGTTATAGTCACTTACCAGTTACGACAGGTGGTTTCCCCTTCTTCCTGCCCCAGTCAAATGGTCCCTCATTTTGCATAAAGCCGGGCAAGAGATGAGAAATTCAGAGGATTTTTCAAAAAGAAACACATTCTGTGCAGCTTTGCATGTAAATCTGATGTTGAGATGATTATTTTTAAAACCGCTGGATTGAACCATCTGATATGTGATTCTGCAATGTTATCAATCACTGTGCCTTTTCTGGGGGGATTTCAAATCTGAGTTCAAATGTCAAGGGTTGTTTTGTTTTTTAAAATAAACATTGGAATTAAAATGAACACATTGCATCGATCTGAATACAAGGCATAGCAACAAATGTAGTGGATAGAAATGGGGCAAGATCTTTTGTAGGCAGCCATTAGTAATTAGGACCGGGCTGTCAGCATACATTGGGCCTGTTCAGAAGACACCTTAAACCCTGCTGGTTAAGGCTTTTGGTTAAGCAGCAGGGTTTAAGGTGTCTTGTGCAATGTGTTTTGCTAAGCCCTGCTCACCCACTAACCGCTGTTGGACCGTTTGCGGCAGGGTAGCTGCTCTAACCGTGGCTTAAAGTGTTGTGTGTGACAGCACGGCTTGTGGTTAGTGCTGACCCCAGAGAACCACAGTTTTGCTAACCACAGCCAGAAGTGTCATCTAAACAGGTCCTGTTTGTAAAGTAGTCTCTGGCCAGAACTATGAGAATAACAATAAACTGTTTTACGTAGCATATTTGAAATGCTCCAAGTGCATCACAGCTATTATCTGAACAACACAGAAGTCCTTTAATCTAAGCCATATGGTTATCCCCATAGTATAGATGGAGTGCTGAAAGAAAAGGAAGCGTATCTAAGGCCACCTACAGAGCTAGTCACTGAGATGAGATTTTAACTTGGGACTTCACAGCTCAGACTGGAAGCAGAGGGTTGTATCCAATGTTACTCATACTTGAAATGAATGGGACTTAAGTTAGACTAACATTGGGTGCAACCCAATCTCTTTGGAAAGTCAAAGGAGACACCAAAGAGGCAGCGTTGCCCATGGGCTGCACCTTTATGCCACTGTGGCTTCTAACAAACTAGTCTTGCATATCTTTGTTCTGATTATGAAACTTGTTTGTTAAGAAGTGAGAGTAGGACAAGAGGAATGGATGAATATTGCAACTGGCGATCCCTCTGTAACAGAGCTTACCCTTCTGCTAGGTTCAGATTTTGCAGTATCATTTTATTTTACGTATATATTACATTTATATCCCACATTTTTCTTTTTGCAAGGAACCCAAGGCTGAGAGTCAATGACTGGCCCAAAATCACCCAGTGAGCTTCATGGCCGAGTGGGGACTAGAACCTGGATCTCCTGAGTCCCAGTCCAACACTCTTAGCAACTACACTGCACTATTTCTCTATTTGTCAGTAATTCTGTTTTAATTTATTTTTACCCCCATTGAGTGGTTGGGGATTTTCTGTTGCTGCAGGTACCATAGTATCTTATGCCATCTCTGCTCTGGCATACTTCATCTTCAACTTGTTTTTGTATTGTCTGTCTCTAGCTGCCACTTTGCTACTCCAGCTTTTTCCCAGTGGTATCTTTTGTGTGTGAGAGAGACAAAGGAAACACCCACCTCCACCCCTTTCATTACTTTTGAAATTAAAACTTAATTTCTGAATACACTCAAAGGGAAAGACCTGTGCTATACTTCTTCCAAAAAGAGGTGGTTGCCAATGAACGTCATTGCCTCAATCATTAATTGTGCAATAATGGCTAGCAAGGCGGACCGTGCCGCAGCTGAAGCACAATGCCAGCTAGAGAGATAAAGAAACACAATTGATGTCACTGGTCTTCTGGCCTAGGGACATGTGCTGAGCCTTGGATGTATTCAGATATTTTATACCGTTAGCAAATAGCTTTTGGCATGCATCATTCCTTGCATCATACTGTAAGGATAGCAATGCTGCTGAAATACCTTTCATGTGCCAGCTATGGATGCTGTTGTGAACCTTGGGAGGGAGGAGGAGAAGAGCACACCTCTTCGTTTCATCCATAGATTCCAAGGTGCAGAGAATATCTCATGGGGGGAAAGGTGATAGTTGTAGATCCAAAACAAATACTAGTTCCATTTCAGAGCCACACTCTCCTGTTGATTTAACAGTATAAATGAGCATAGGAGAGTGCTCCAGGTCTGCCTTGCAAATCAACTGTGCAAGCCAAACCAAAGCTCTACGTGAACTGGGATACACCAGAGTGCAAAATGGGCCCTTTACGAAGAGGAAGCCTGATGGGGCAGGTATGTTTTTACAAAATTCTGCTCCCAGTTTTGAGAACTGCTTCAGGAACCATGTACATTGATGGTGCTATATAAATAAATAATAATAATAATAATAGGAATAAGGTGGAAAAAGTCGCAGTTATCTGATCTCTTGTATCAGACTTAAGTTGCAATCCTATGCACACTTAGGTGGGAGTAAGCCCCACTGAATTCAATGGGCTCAGGCTCCAAAGTTTCTTTAGGCAAACAAACTTTTTGAAGCAACACTACAATTGTGTTAGGGAGAAATGTTCCAAACAAAATGGAATTTAATGGATTATGAATTGTTAGGTTGTTAAATTCAGCCTTGTAATGAAGACAATACAGTTCAATCTGGCAGACACGAGGAAACATTACATTTATTTTAAAAATTATAAACTCTGCCTTCATCCCCCCCCCCCCCCGCAAAAAAATTCAGGACAGTGTATGTAAAGTGACCGAAAAACAATACAATAAAAATCACCCAAAAGGAATACATCGAAACAAGGAAAGCGATGAAATGTATTAAATTCTTTCAGTCGCCTCAGTATACAATTCATGGCGCTTTACACCAATAAGGTGCTTTACATCCCCCACAAGGGAGTCTACAGTCTTTGAATAGGAGGAGAGGCAAAGGGTAGGCGTAAAAGAAGGAACACGAGAAAGGTACATGTAGCGCATTCCCAAGCATGTTTACTTGGAAGTCTCACTGAATTTAATGGCACTTTCTAGTATTTGGGATTACAGCTGTAGACTTGTGGCTGAGATTGGGGGTTGGGGAGGGGGGTAAGAAATGGGTTTAGAGAAAAGGCAGAGGGGAAGGTGGCATCAGGAGAGATTAACAGGCATAAGGGCCAACAAAGTAGGCTGGTCAAAGTCCCATAGCAGTGCAGTCCCATCCATTCTTGAAAGAAACACCCATTTAACTCAATGGGATTGCTGAGTAAATTGTAAGAACAGGGAAGTCAATATGATGGGGTGGTCAATTTGGAGGAAAGGTTATGGCCAGAGAGATAAAAGAAAATAAGGGCTGGCCTGTGAAAGGTAAGGAATTTGTTTTGGACGTGGATAACACACCGTAATAAATTTTGCAACATGTTGACACTTATACGGGAATCGTTCCAAACAGTTCAGCTCTCTGTCCGTTTTCAATGCTGACGTCAAGCTTTGTTAATTTTTCAGTTACTCTGTGAGTTTTCCAGTAATTTGGCATACCAGCCAAATGACTCTCTGGACAAGAAGATAAATAATAAAAGCCCTGCTGGATCAGGCTAAAGGTCTCTCTAGTCCTGGATCCTGTTTGGCATAGTGACAGCCCACAAGCAGGAAACGAGGGCAACAATGCTGCCCGCTGTTCTCCAGCTGCCAGTGCCTGTTCCAGGTTTTGGAGGGCCCTTGGGCAAGGCGCCCTCAACGGGTCTCCCTTCCCACCACCATGGTCACCAGCTGCTCTTGCTCTTCACCCTCTTTTCCATCATTGCTACTACTTGCTTAATTGGCAGGTGCAGAGCCAGCCAGCTTATTCCAGGGCCATCTCTTCCTTGCTGCCACCTTTGTCTGGTCAAGAGTAAGAGGAACGTGAACAAGCAGGGTGGGCAGAGTCTTCGCAAGTGCCCTACTGTAGGGTGACCCTATGAAAAGGAGGACAGGGCTGCTGTATCTTTAACAGTTGCATAGAAAAGGGAATTTCAGCAGGTGTCATTTGTATATATGGACAACCTGGTGAAATTCCCTCTTCATCACAACAGTTAAAACTGCAGGAGCTATACTAGAGTGACCAGATTTAAAAGGGGGCACGGCTCCTGCAGCTTTAACTGTTGTGACGAAGAGGAAATTTCACCAGGTTCCCCATATATACGAAGGACACCTGCTGAAATGTCCTTTTCAGTACAACTGTTAAAGATACAGGAGCCCTGTCCTCCTTTTCATATGGGCACCCTACCTACTGTGCCTGCCCTTGACACCCACCCTGTAGCAGCACTGAAGCTGAGTTGCATATATATCCTGCATGACTTGTAGCCATGGCAACGATCAGGTTCAGAGGCGACAGGCTACTGCGCATGCAGTGATTCATGCTTACCTTGCTCAAAACCACCCTAATGTTCAGTCTTTTAATCTTTGTAAACCGCCCAGAGAGCTTCAGCTATGGGGTGGTATATAAATGTAATTAATAAATTAATAATAATCTAGTTAATGCTTTTGATTTTTAGCATTTGGGGGCAGGAAGTTGTTTCGAATGCTTGATCGTACTGGTGTTTTTTCTTAAATTGTTTATTGAAACCATCCGGCTGTGGCTGCTGCTACCAACCCTGAGGCGCCAGGCGGGCTTTTGCTTTTGCGCGTCTCTCTCCCCTCACTCCCGCCACGGCGCAGCCCCGGCCCCTTCTCCCAGTTGCACGGCAGGGCTTCCTCAGTGGTGCTAGAGGCGATTTGCACATGCTCAGGCACGCGTTGTTTTGGAAGCGCCACGGAGGAGTGTGCAGATAAAGCTGCAAACATTGGCTGGACGTCTCACTTTCTCTTCCAAGGCGGGGCTTCCCCGCTCTGCCCCCTTCCCGGACTATATGACAGGCAGGTATTCAACCGGTGAGGCTCCCCCTCCGTTTCTCCGCTGGACGGGGACCACACCACCACCCCGCTTCGAAAGGCGAAACCCAAAGCGGCACCTGTTGCTGCCGCCCAAGCCCCGCCCACCCGGAGGGCCACGTGCAGCGGGGAGGGTCACGTGGTAGGGCAAAGGACTCGTCTGGATCACGTGATCCGCTTCTGGTCGACTCGAGAGGCCCGGAGCGATGGGGGCGGCGAAGCGGGTCCTCCCGCGGCTGGTGGCTTCGCTGCGCCCGGTGAGCGCCTGGGGCGGCGGGCAGGCCTGGAGTGGGCCTAGGATGCTGCTGCTGGGGCAGCGAGGCTCCCTGGGGCCCTCAGCTCCGGGGCAAGTGGGGGGGGGCTCTAGGGGCGCTTGGTGTGGGGCTCCCAGTGGCCAGGATGGCTGTGGCGGGTCCGCCTGAGAGGCTCTTTGCCGTGGGGCGGCCTCCCCCGAGCACGGCCCCGCTCTTACTGGCTGTCAGGGGCCCCTGCTTTGTGCTGTACAAGCAAAAGAATAACCGCAAAGGGGGGCAAGATCCCACCGGGCAGTGTAACATCCTACGGATGCGTTAGACCCCCATTAAGAAGCTGGATCAGCGCCGCATGTCTCTTCAGAAGTAGGGACGGAGCTTTAAAACTACTTGAAACTTTAGGTGGCAGCATCGTACTTTTGTCTTGGTATTGCTTGGGTAAAGACCACAGTCAGCAAAATCACAATTCCCCTTTTCTTCATACCTTTGCTGCAGTGTTGATTCATAAGGGGAAAAAACTGTGATAATGTATTTGTTTACCCGGTTGTGATGATGATGATGATGGTGATGATTTTCTCACACCCTTTTCTATAGCTCAGCTCAGCAACAGCCGGTTCATTTCCCAAACATGTGAAAATAGTTGAAGTTGGCCCCAGGGATGGCTTACAGAATGAAAAGGTAAATGACCCCTGCTAGACATGTGCCTGAAAACTGCAACAAGTCGTTTTCATACTCTTGACATTCCTAGGTGTTCTGTTTTTCCTCCTAGCTAGAATGTTGTCGTAGCTCAGAAGTTCCGCCCTCGCTCTGTTACCCAGAATCTATGCTCCAGGGCAGAGGTGGACAACTTGGTGTCCTCCAGATGTTTTGGACTACATCATCCATCAGTCCTAGCTACTATGGCCAAGATTATGGGCTTTGTAGTCCAAAATATCTGAAATTCACCAGGTTGCTCGCTCTTGTTCCAGGCAATTTCTTTGTAACGGTAATCGGGTCATTGGAAAGGGCCTGTAGACTTGCGGTTGGGCAAACTACAGTCTCTCTTATATTTCTTAGTTGGTCATTTGGATACAGCAGCTTACATAGGCTGAACCCATTTCATGGGTTGCTTCGATTTATCAGAAGATAATGTGAAGATAAAACAGTGTCTCATAAGGGGTCCCTCAATAGATAACAAGATCTCATTTCATAACATTCTCTGTGATTTTTGATGCATTTCATTAGCTGCAGATGAGCCTGCTCAGTAGTATGTGTCACGTTGGCAGGCTCTGTGTTCAAGGGTATTCTGTATTATACAGACTGCTTAAACAGATTTGGTTTTTCACATGTATAAAACTGTGAAGACGTTGTCAACAGGAAAATTGCACTTTCAGGAATGATAATGAAAATGTTTAGTATTTAAGTCGTTCTTTTTAGTGTTCAAAGCAATTTGCCTATCTTTTTGGGGGGTAAGCCTTACAACAGACTTGTAAGGTAGGTCAGTATTATTATCCCTTATTGCGGATGGGGGACTGAGGCTGAGAGAATGCAGCCTGCCTAAGCCCTGCCTACTGAGTTCTTGGCAGAGGTGAGATTTGAACAGGGCACTTCCTGATTCATAGCAAGCTCTGTCTCTTAGTCTCTCCACTTCACCCACTGTTGCCCTTGAAATATCAAAACACAGGGATATTGAAGGGCTTCTGTACTAGCAGGAGGGGTTGCAAGAGCCTATTTATTTATTTATTTATTTATTATTTATTACATTTCTATACCGCCCAATAGCCGGAGCTCTCTGAGCAGTTCACAAAAATTAAAACCATTCAAAGTATAAAACAACAGTATAAAACCATAATATAAAATTATATATTATAAAAGCTCAACCAGATAAAAACAGCAGCAATGCAAAATTACAAATCAGGCGTCAAGAGTTCTAATGGGTGACTCTGGACTTCTGACCATCGCGGATTGCGGTGTAGATCTAGGGCAGGGATTCTCCAGATGCGTTGGACTGCAGCTTCCATCATTCCCAGCCAGCATGGTCATTGCAGTCCAACACAGCTAGAGGGTACCAGGTTGGCAAAGGCTGGTATAGGGTATTGTTGATGCTGTGTCATCTGGAGGCATTCCACTAAAGGGGATTTTGTGGGTCGTGTTCATCTCGAGACCCTGACCATGTGAAGGCATAAGGAAAAGTGCAGTTGGGTTCATAAGCACTGCTGGATCAGACGAACGGTCCAGTGAATTCAGCAGCCTGTTTCCCACAATAGCCAATGAGTTGCCTCTGGGAAGCCCACTGGTATTCAGTGGCAAGTGCTTTCAACCTGGAAGATGTCCAGAGCCATCATGGCTAGTAACTTATCAATTGACCTTTCCTCCAAATACATGTCTGAAGCCGTTTAATCAGTGGGCTTCCCAACTAGATAAAGCAGCACAGGTTCTGACGTCTTTCCAGCTTCAGCCCTGCATTAACCTGGGACATGAGAGAGATTGCTCTGTAAATATGCCCAGTCACAGCCAGGGAATTCGTTGAAGACTGGCTCAAGTGTTTACTCACTAAAATGTCTCTCGAGCACCGGCAGGTTGCAAAAGAGGAAATGTTTACCCCCTGCTTGGCTTGCAAAACTCACACTGACGCAAAGCATGTGTGCTTATGTATTTATTTAGAATTTTAGCCTGACTCATCTCAAAGGCTCGGGGCCACTTACAAGCTAAGAATGAATATTATAGCCTACAGTTATAATAATGCATCTCAGAACTTGTTTTCTTTGCAAGAACAGTCTTTAAAGATCCCGCCATTCTGTCTTGTCTCTGATAAGGGAGTCCTCTTTTTCCATGATACTTTGCCTTCTAGTTCATGATCCCCGATTTCCGAAGTAGGGAACAATGGCTTCTCTTATCTCTTCCCACTTTTGTTCTGCTTTAAAAAAGGGTTTAATCAAATGTTGGTGGGGGGGGGGCAAAAGTATTATGAATGACTGTTTATTGAGAGGGGGGATTCTTTCTTTTTTGTAGAACGTCGTGCCGACCCAAGTGAAAATCGATTTAATTAACATGCTGTCCGAAACAGGCCTTTCAGTCATAGAAGCTACCAGTTTCGTGTCTCCCAAATGGGTTCCTCAGGTCAGTACAAATGCTCCCTTAACACTAGAGTAGCCCTCCCAATTTGGTAACAGGTTGGGCTACAGCTACCACCATCCCAGTTAGTGGCTGCTGAAGATTAACATGTCCAAAATTATAATTTGCCCATGCAGCATGTGGAGGGTGATGGGGTTTCAGTTCTAAAAAGTTTCTGATCTTCATTCATTACGATGCATCATATCTCAAGGCCCATCTTGAAAATTGTTATAGAGAAAGCTAGAGCTCCCCTTAAAAGCGACTAGCTAATAATGAAAACAGAATTAGTAAGAGAGCTCTGCCTTGCATGTGGGAGACCTGTCTCAAGTCTTCCAGCACTACTAGCGTGTTTTTATTTATCTCCCTTTCTCTTTGTGCTGGCTTTTTCATCTCACCTCATTTCAGCCTTGAAGGGTTTATTTTATTTATTATTGCATTTATATCCCGCCTTTTTTCCTCCACGGAACCCAAGGCGGCATACATAATCCTCCTCCTCTCCATTTTATCCTCACAACAACAACCCTGTGAGGTGGGTTGGGCTGAGAGTCTGTGACTGGCCCAAAGTCACCCAGTGGGCTTCCATGTCCAAGTTGGGGACTAGAACCCGGATCTCCCAACTCCCAGTCTGACACTTTAGCCACTACACCACACTGGGTTTAGAAGCCTAAACTGCCCCACTTTTATTCTGAAAAATTAAAACCCTGCCTTTGTGTTCTTCATTTTGTTTCTTAGATGGCTGACCACACTGAAGTCATGCAAGGCATTCGTAAGGCTCCTGATATCAGCTATCCTGTTCTGACCCCCAACCTCAAGGGCTTCCAAGCAGCGGTAAGGAGAGCCGGCCCTGCTCATGCTCTGAAGTCATTGCCTTAGAGATTTTGAAGTTGGAAATGCAGAGCTGTGGTGGTGATCCACAGGGGCTGTTCATTTTTTTCAATGGAAGGAGCAGATCCAGATCTTTGCAAGCGCAGATCTTTTTCCTCCGTGGAACGGAATAGGGGAGCTTGTCCGTGCAAGAATCCCTGTGGCGCTGTGCTCTGAAGTTTGGCAGGAAGAATTGTGGACACCCATAAGTTGCTTAGTTGTCCTGAGCATTCTTTGAATGGGAGACTTGGTGGGAACCACATGTTCTGAGCAAAGTTTAGGGGTAAAAAGCATAAAGTATCCCATTTCATAAATGGATTCTTGCCTGTTACTGTCTGTGCTTCAGCCACAATCTTATAACTGAATTGGTCAGCAAACATTCTCAGGAGGTTTTGGTGAATTGTAGACCATTGTAAGGGATGGACAAAGCTAAGCATGCTTTAATAGGTCCTTTGAATTTCCTTACAGCGGTAGAAGCTAATGATGGCGAAACTCCCATTTTGTGCCCACTTTTTCTCACTTTAGATATATTTGAATACGTAGCTCTGCCCATTCTAGAAGTCATTGAGGCATGGTATAAAGCCACATAATGCTGCTTTACAGCTGGAACGAAACTGGTGTGGTTCTCCCACAACCCGAGAGCTAAATGTCCTAAGCTTGCTAGAAGAAGAATAAGGTGTAACAGATATAAAAGTTGGAAGCTGTGTTATCTGTTTTTAAAAAAATCCAGAAGGGAGAGTAGGGTAATGTCTTTGTTCGGACTAACTAAAATGCCACAAAGTAGATAGCAAACTTTTGAGGACCCCAGAACTCTGTTGTTTCATCGGACACTAGGTTTTCTGGGGTTACTGAACACGCTCAGTGGGTTCGCTGGGCTGTTTGAAGGGAGTCCCCCCCACCTTTGGTTTGGTTCTTTAAATATTTGCTGTAGTTCCCCTTGTTTGCTTGAGCACGATTGTGCCTTTCTCCCATTTGGTTCCATTTTGTCCATCACTGATACGATACATACAGCTTTCCCCATGTGTTGGCAGGTGGCAGCAGGCGCCAAGGAGGTGTCCATCTTTGGGGCGGCTTCAGAGCTTTTCACAAAGAAAAACATCAACTGTTCCATAGAGGAAAGTTTGGAGCGATTTAGCGACGTGCTGAGTGCAGCGAAAGAAGCTGGCATCCCGGTCCGAGGGTAAGCGTTAAGACTGCATGCTGGCTCTGGTGACACACCGGCCTCTTTATGGGTTAAATCTGTAATGATGTGAAGCTGGAGAGAAGGGGAAAGCGCTCATTCCCAAACTTGATGCCCTCCAGATGTTTTGGTCTATAACTCCCAGGATTCTTAACTATTGGCCATGCTGTCTGGGGCAGATGGGAGTTGATATCCAAAACATCTGAAGGGCACCAGGTCGGGGAAGTCTACTTTAATTACTTCCAAGCAGTGAAGTAATGAGTGAAGTCTATGTGGAAGGAAGAGGCTTAATGAGAACACAAGAAAAGCCCTGCTGGATCAAGCCCAGTGTTCTGTTTCCAACAGCAACCAGCCAGGTACCCCTGAAAGAACACAAGCAGGGTGTGAAAGCAAATGGCCTCCTGTTGTTAGTCCTCAGCATCTTGTACTGCGAGGTCTACCGCTGCTGAATACAGATGTTCAGTTTAGTCATCAGGCTCAGTAACCTGATAGAGTTCTCTTCCTCCTGTATGGATTTTCTCTAATCCCTTTTTCCAAGCCATTTAAGCACGTAACTGCAGGCGTATCTGGTGGTGGTGAAGTTTGGTGGCACGTGGCAATGACATCCTGTGTGGGTGGGTTCTCTTGGCCGAGGTGGGCGGGATCCCAAGCAGGAGGCTGCTGTTGCCTTCATTGTTGCCCGCTGCTTCTGGGCTTCCCGTCGGCTGGTTTCCCACAGCACAAACAGAGTGCCGGACTAGCCAGGCCTTTGGCTTTAATCCAGCAGGGTTCTTCTTTTGCCCTTATAGCCGGATTCAAAAAGCACAGGTGTGCTCCCTTTCATTGGCTAGTCCCAGTTGCTACCTGTGATGGGGAGGCGGATGCAGCCGTGCTTATGCCGCGCAGCCTCTGCTGTGAATGCTGAGGTGCACCCCTGGCCTTTTGCCTTGCAAAGGATTTCTGTGCCGCTTGGGTGGCTGGAGGTGGCGGCGGCTGTCCTGACTGTGGGAATGGGATTTGGAAGTTGCCTTGAGTGCCATTTTTGGGTTGAAAGGCAGGGTACAAATGAAATACATAAATACCAATAAATAAATTCCTGTGCGTTGGATATAATAAGACCTGTTCTCTTCTGCCGCTTGCAGATATGTCTCCTGCGTCCTTGGCTGCCCTTACGAAGGGAAGATCTCGCCCGCTAAAGTAGCAGAAGTGAGTTTGTGTTGCAGCCGGAAGGAGGCTTTGTGATACTTCGCATGCGCTCCAGGGTGGCTGTGGGAGGCGCTGGGCTTTCAGCCCTGATGCTCTCTGCAAACCCAGCCAGTGACAGCCACGCGAGCACTGCATCTTGTAGCTCAGCCCTCCCGGACCTCGTGCCCTGTAGATGCATTCCCAGCCGGAATGGCCAGTGGCCAAGACAAAACGCCTTTTGGAGGGCAGGTCCATATTTTGCGAAGAACACAGGGCTGCCACCAAAAGCAGCGGCCACGTGTCAAGTCTTCCCCACTCCCACGTAGTTTGACTTGCATTGTGTTCTGATGTCATTGCGAGGGAATGGAGGGCCCACAGCTCAGTGGCTCTGCCTGGAGAAGTTCCCATGTTCAGCCCCTGGCATCTCTGGTTTTGAAAAGGCTCTCTAGTAGTAGCTGGCTACTGTTAGGTGGATTCAACGATACTGGACAAGAGGGACACATGGTCCGGGTTTAGACTATCATGGAGGGCGGGGCGGGGGAGAGAAGCCATCATGGCTTCTCCCCCCCACCCCTGCATGTATTGCGCATGCCCTGCGCATGCCCATTGTTTACATAATTGGTGTGTCGTCCAAACCCGGTATGCAGCATGCCAGAGCTGGCTTCACACCCACCCGACCACCCACGACTTCCTGCATGCCCAGTTCAGATGACACACCAAGCCGAGCTTCAGGATGAGTAATTATGTACATGATGGGGGAGCCTCAATGAACCCCCATGATTTCCCGAACCTGGGCCATGTATCCCTCTTGCCTAGCGTTGTTTATTCCACCTGACAGCGATCGTCTTGACACCCCCCTGGTCTGACTCGGTAGAAGGCACCTGCGTTTATTCAGCGTGCACCCTGCTGCCCTGACTACGAGCCACCAGTGCTGGGGTGTGAGGAGCAGGAAAGCACCCCTTGACCTGTCAGGACCTGGGATGAATTGAACTCGATCAGCCTTCCCCCAACCTGGTGCCCTCCAGATGCATTGGGCCGCCACTTTCATGCAGGGTGGCGAAGGTGGGAGTTGCAGTAGCCTGGTCTAGGAGTAAGGAGACTGAGTGATGATTCAGGAAGGCACTGGTCCAAATCCCACCTTGGATATGAATTCACCAGACATTTTCTGGCATGGCCCCCTTCTCGGTCCCAGCCTCCCCCTTGTAACATGGGTGTTGTGATACTCGCCTGCCGTACAGGCTTCTTGTAAGGATTACGAGATGAATGCATACGAAGCCCCAAAGCAAGGTATCAGTGGCTTTAGAAATGTCAAGGCAGAGGTCTGATAACTGCTCAGCTGGATTAGCCAGACCAGTGGAAGAGGAGTAGTCAAAGGTTTTCCGAAACCTTTTCGGGGGAAGGAAAGCCTTGTGGGGAATCCCCCCCCCCCCCCCGGTAAAATGTTCCGTTCTCTGTGACAGGTATCAAAGAAAATGTACGCAATGGGATGCTATGAGATTTCCCTGGGCGATACCATTGGCGTGGGGACTCCCGGCAGCATGAAGGAGATGCTCTCTGCCGTCATGAAAGAGGTGCCTGTCGGGGCCCTTGCCGTTCATTGCCACGACACTTACGGGCAGGCTCTGGCCAACACGCTGGTAGCCCTTCAGGTGAGTTTCTCGTCGTGGTTCATGTCGCTCAAGACCGCAGCTTGATGTCCAAAACACCTGAAGGGCACCAGGTCGGGGGCGCCTGCTTTAGTTACTTCCAAGTAGTAAAGTAACACGTGAAGTCTACGTGGAAGGAAGCAATTGAGCCGAGATCAAGATCAAGCGAGCCAGGGTTGTTGGCCCGCCTTTTGTGGGGTGAGGATTATTTTTTGGGCCCCTCCCAGAATCATAAATTTATTTATTTATTACATATTTATACTGCCCAACAGCCTAAGCTCTCTGGGCAGTTTACAACTTAAACAATCCACCCACAAAGGTCTTGCAGGAAAGGTACTCTTGGCCCCCTCTAGCATGAGTCCACCTTACCTAAATGAAATCTTACAGTCGTGGTAATTTGTGATGGTCAAGAAGAGCAAGACTGTAAGATTTACGTTTTGTGGGAGAAAGCAGAGGCAAAACCCTGTCCAGAGCCTCAAAGGTCTAAGTTAAGCCAGGATCTGTAATTTCCCTTGGCTGACTTGGCAGCAGGCACCAGTTTTGGAAGCAGGTCTTAGGAGAGTTCTCCTTCTCTTTGCAGATGGGTGTGAGTGTGGTCGATTCCTCAGTGGCTGGCCTGGGAGGCTGCCCCTATGCGCAAGGAGCATCTGGGAATGTGGCGACGGAGGACATGGTGTATATGCTGGACGGCCTTGGTATTCACACAGTAAGTAGGGTGCTGCTTGGCTCGTAAAAGGAGCTGGGCACTTTCTACTGGGACTCAACGCCTTCTCAGCTTTGGGGCGGTAGCTTTACGTGTGCACAATAACCTGCAGTGTCTTTTTTTCTTCCTTCCTCCTCTCCCCTTTGAAGGGTGTGGAATTGTCGAAGCTCCTCGAAGCAGGTGCATTCATCTGCCGGGCGCTGAACAGGAGGACATGTTCGAAAGTGGCACAGGCCTCCTGCAAATTATGAAGTGGATCGCTGCCTCTACAGGACTCGTTGGGAGCAAAAACTGCAGTGGCGATGTGGAACCTGCCACACTTGTGCTCCTCAAATTTTATTTAAGCACTCTCTCCAGTGGCCTTGGGACTAGGAAGCCAGATGTTCGGACAGCCAAACTTTACTGTGAAAAGAAACGTTAAAAATAATCAAGAGCGCTGCATTCGCATCCAATGGATTCTTTGGACGTCTTTGAAGATCATTCTTTTTCTGCTGGCCGCGGCTTGCCTCAAGGGAGCACATTTATTGCTGGAAAGCAGTATTGAGCTCTGCAGTTTCTTTTGGAGTGTGCCTATCGCTCTTTCTCTCCACGCCCTGAAGTAGCAACTGTTTTTGCCTTTTATCTATTGCTGGGTGAACCAGCTCATAGAAATGAAGCAATTAAACATATTATTGTGACTTTCTAAAGAAAGCAACCACTAAGGGCAGAATGCTATGCATGCTTAGACAGAAGTACTACAATTCCCAGCATTCCCAGCTGGGAGCCCTAGGACTTTTTTCTGTCTAGACATGCATAGGATTGCGCCCCAAATCTTCTTGGGCCTCAGAGGGTTGACTTTTCCTTGCTGTGTTCCAGACACACTCTGCACGTGGGCCAAGAAGAGTGTGCTCCTTTCACACTCCTTCCTCTGCTCTGTTCTTCTCATCACCACCATTTTCAAGGGCTGGTGAGGAGACCCCCTTCTGCAGCATTCTGAGGAAGCAGCCTTGAATAATCAGGGGCTCTTTCCATGCCTTAGTTTCACCTCTGCACACAGCCCTGAGGTCATGTATCTGTTGTACATAAAAGGAAATGGGGAAAGTGAATGTACTGCAGCCACAGCTGTACCTGGAAAAAGTGGTGGTTCGTTCGTAGCTGAACACCCACCCCGGATTGTTTGCGTCTGTCTTTTGAATCAACAATAAAAGTGATCTCACGTTAAGTTCTTTATGAACAGTATTTTAAAGTTTCTGTGCGAATTAAACTCAGGGCTGTGTGTACTCTGCTAAAAGGATCAAAATTCTGCCCCAGAATAAAAATGGAATTGTGTGACCTGCATGGAAGATGAAAATTCAGCACATACACCAAGGACTAGAAGCGTCCTCTTTCCAAACAAAAATGAAAGGCGAGAGGTTCTCAGCAAGGTGAATTCTGCCCCCAGTGCTACGCTGTGTGTTCTTGCAGGGGACACACGCAACCCCACTTTAGCTTCTGCTGCTGCTTGTTTGGATTTGTCCATTTGCTGAGAAGAAAATGAAGTCTATTGCATTGGAATTTGGAATGACATGCTGCTTTTGAAACCACCAGCTCCTGCGTCTGAGGGCGGAATAATTTTATCTGACTCTAAAATCATCTTTACCTGCTCCTTCAGGGCTATTACCTTGGTGAGGTTGGAACAACTGCTAGAGATTTCAGAGGTTTCTTGACATCAAACTCGGCCATTGGGAAAGGGCAAACAACAGACAGGCAGCAAGAGAACTCCCTGCCTGAACACAAGTGTGGACAGAGTAGGAACAGAGAGCTCCAGATTCAAATGTCCACCTAGCCTTGAAATTCACTGAGTGACCTTGGGCCTGTCACTATATCTCAGTCTAACCAGAGGATAAAATGAGGGGGTAAGAATTGGGAGAACTTTGTACATTGTCTTGAGTCACTTGGACCAAAATCAAATGGTAATAAGAAATGCTGTGAGTTGTATCCAAAACACCTGGAGGGCACCAGGTCAGCGAATGCTGTTACATCCCCTCCCTCTGGTAGTAAACCTGTCTTCTAAGACCATATTCTTTTTCAACTCATGAATTCACTTAAATGGCTACCAACATTAAAACATGGGAGGACCGGGCTAAAAAAGGCTCTGTGTGCGCCTGAGAATGTCAGGAGACAGGAGGGTATGGCAACTGCTTAATCCTCTGTTGTAATCTTGCGGGGTGGATGGGTGGGCGGGTGGGCCTTCTCTGAGAAGCACCCCCCGGGAGCAGGGCCAGTCTTTTGAAGGCCCCTGTGCCTCTTGATCCACTGACTTCTGCATCCCAAGTGTTTCTGTCTCCATTCCCACAATGGGGTGATAGCAACTTCATCCACCACCCAAGAGCAGAAGAACCACTAGTACGAAAACATTGGAATGCATTTATTCTCCAGTAAAACACATTTAATTTACAAAAGGCGAGAAACTCCCACTAACGTGAACTACAACCAACAAAACAGAAAATACAAAACCCAGAAAGGAATGAACATGAGGGTAAAATATGCTCACCAGGGGAGCCTCTGCTTAACTCCCTGCTTCCCCGCACTGAAGCTGCCTGCTGTGCCAATCAGCCCAAATTACCTTATAAGCACCACTAGATTGTATGAGAGACATCCCCCCACCCCCCCAAAAAAATCCTACTCAGCGATTGCCTAATTCCATGCTGTGATCTTCAGGAAGGAGAAGCATGGAATGATAGGAGGTGCTGTCCAACACTCCTGGGGTGTCCTGCAGGTTGGGGAAGGCCGCCCTGGATCCTTTCTGTGGGGAATAGGGTACCTTGCTGAATAAGAGGAAGGGTCGTCCGGCAAGCTGCTGATCCTGGCTAGCGTGTCCTCCTCGTCCACTGACTCTGGATGAACAGGAAGGAGAAACCAGGCGTCCAGCACTCACGCTGCACCCCATCCATCTATTTAGTCCAGAAGGTGCCATTTTCTGCCATCTCTCTTTGGCGCAGAGATACAGCACCGCTGTGAGTGCATGTAGGAGACTCTCAAGGCTCCCAGTTGCATTTTTTGCTAGTCAAAACGCACGTCTGGGATCTCGGGGGGGGGGGGGGCTGGGCACTGGGTGGAGGAAGTGCCCTTTCCTCGCTGCTGCTTCTCCACTCCCAGTCGCCCTTCCCAATGCTGCTTTGCAGACGGAGGGCAGCCAGGATTCTTACCCGCTTGTGGATGCAACCTGTAGCTGAGCAAGAAAGGTCTCCCTATCCCATCAGCCACAGTACTGCCCATGCTGCAGCAAGCTGTAGGGAGGGGAGGGGGTTGGCCCATGAACGTGGCAGACGGGCCGCTGTTTACTCCTTACCCATGTGGAAGAATACTCGTCTCCTGCGGGCTCCCTGTGAGATGAGAAACAAGCCACAGAACTGTCTTTCCCAACCCTGGTGCCCTCCAGATTTGCTGGACTATATGTCTCATTATCCCCAGCTAGCATGAGTATTGGCCATGGTCGGGCACCAGCAGGGGCCCACTGGCAAGAAGCCCCCTGGACCTCCTCCGCCCCATGGCAGCCTGCGTGTCCCCCTGCCCTCTGCTCTGGTGGTGGAGAGGAGCAGGCGACGCTCGCTTGCCAGGCAGAGAGCTGGGGGCAGGTAGACAGCAGCAAGTGGTAGCCATGAGGAGCCAGAGGATGAGGAGCAGGAGCGGCCGGAGACCCTGGTGGTGAGAAGGCCAACCCCGGAGGGAGGAGCTCTGTGGAGGGTGCCTTGCCCTGGAGCCGGCACAGAGACCAAGGGGCCAGTTTGCCGTGCATCCCAGTGTGGCTACGCAGGTGCTCCCAGGAACTGTGACCTCCCATCGTTTGGGCTCCATCAGCAACATTAGCTGATGGAAACAACCACCGTGTAGGTCTCTGGCATGACAAGCAGCCCCTGCCAAAGACCATCTTCCCACACACATGTCTCCCTTCCTCTGTTCTTTTCCCTCAGTCAGAACGCAGCCTGGAAGCTCCTTGTGGGTGGAGACCTCATTTTTTTTAGGTTTAGGAAACTCAAGCTGTGGTACAATTCGTGGAGCTGACTAAGCAATCTCAGTAATGAACGGCTGGCGTACTTCTCAGGAGACCTGGGAACCTCTTCCTCACGATGCCCATGAAGCAGGATAATGAGCATCTCTTCTGGACATCCTGCAAAGAGAGAGGAGAGCAGAAAGCCACCTGGGTCAGATCCTGAGGTGGCCGGAGTTAGTGCCCACCTGGGACATCTGGAATCCCAGATGTTCCACCTGGGACATCTGGAATCTCTATGGGGTGGGGGCAGTGGGTGGAGGAAGGATGAAGTGGCTTCCCTTAGCTGGTTCTTATCAACTCCAAATTCCCCTCCCACTGCTGCTTTGCAGACTGAGGGCAGCCACGATTCTTACCCACTTGTGCATGTAATATGTAGCTGAGTAATAAATTTCATCCCATCAGCCACAATCCTGCAGCAAGCTGTAGAATGGGGAGGGGAGGGGTTGGCCCACTGATGGAGTGGACAGACATTTACTCCTTCCCCATGTGCTAGAATAGTCGTCTCCCTCAGATTCCCTCTTGGATCCTCAACTCTGGCTCCCTGTGACACGAGAAACAAGTGCTGTAAGGACATAAAACATGTAACGACAGTCCCACACATCTGGGGGACCTCAGGTTGGGGAACACTGATATAAAACCCTAAGAGAATGAATCCCTGCTGGATAAGACCAAGGGTCTAGCTAGCCCAGTATGCTGTTTCTATTGTGGCTGGTCAGATGCTCCAGGAAGCCCACAAGGCGGCCATGAAGAGCAAATATCTCCCATCATCGGCTCTCCATCAACGTCTGAGATTTACTACCATGTAGGTCTCTGTCCTAGCAAGCAGTCCTGCCGAAATGGCCTCACATACAAGACATTCCTACGCTAGCCTCTCCTTTCTCCATCTCTCCTATTATTTTCCCTCTGTCGGAACTTAAGACTGGAAGCTCATTGTGGACAGGGACCTGTAATGTAAGCAGTCTGTAAAACTGCTTAGACGTATGATCATGGGGTTCTCTAAGCAACCATAGTAAGAAATGGCTAGCGTACTTCTCAGGAGACACAGGAACCTCTTCGTCTCTGATGCCCATGAAACAGAATAATGTGCATCTCTTTTGGACGTTCTGCAAAGAGCCAGAGATGTGTGTGTTAGTGCCCAACTGAGACATCCCAAAGTTGCCAGGATCGGCTCAAATCCTAGAATTCCCCCAAACTGGCAGAATATCTCTCCTCCTAGCCCAAAAAAACCCTATTCCTCCCCCCCACAAAAAGGAACCCTTATAGCTAGCTGATCAACGCTTACTCTGAAGCACTTCCTAACTGCCATGATGAAAGCAGAGCCAAACCAGAGTGAGCGTTGGCGCGGCCCAGTGGAGCAAAAGAGCGGGAGCGACCCAAAAGGTACTTCTGCTCACGGCCAAGTTCAGAAAGTCAATGTGCAGCTCCAGGCCATCTTGGAACCTCAATGTCATGGTGACCACGTAAACAATGGCAGTTGAATCCTGAGCAGCAACTGCCACTTTTCGAAGAGCTACAAATCCTCTCAGGGCCCAGTGGTGGTCTAGCAGGCAAGGTTGCTAACTGCCTGGCTGGGCCCCCACTCCTTAAGAGCAGCTTGATATTCAGAAAGTATATTTTTGGTGCCAGATGCCAAGCTGCCTAGGAACAGATGCCACCCGTGCCCCAAATTCCAATCTGCTTCTGCCCTCAGCATCTTGGGGTTTTTTGATAGTCCTTTCACATTTCTGGTTGGCCCACCTTGATATTTCATCCCCCAGATTTCCCAGGCTGTTGAGAAGTCACGAGCGGCTGGGCTGAGCTGAGCTGAGGAGTGTTGCCTTATTCTGCCAGCCTGGGCGCCCAAGGGCCTAACGTGACCATGACGGTGTGGGCATCTATCCAGAGGCACCGTACAGCTCTACCAACTTCAAGGGCGCCTCTGGGTCTCCTGCCTCCCTGAAAGGGGTGGAGGCTTCCAGGCCATTTCTTGTCATTGGACTATATGTTACATCATCGACCTGCATGGGGAAGCATTCAGTACTTGGATGGTCGGCACGCTACAGGAGCCAAACCTATCAGTCAATTGGAAGCGTTTTCCATTATACTGGTGTTGTCACTATGCCACATTGCAGCAACAACACAGGCTGCTAGAGCAAGGAGCTCAAAGAAGAGATACAGTCCCTCATCACCAACTGACACATGAATGTGATCATAACTAGCATTTATATAGGGCATCAGTGTTTTCAAAGTATGCTTACATATATTAGCGTTTTCAAACTGGATCATGTAAATTATTTCGCTGTAAACTATATATTTATGGTAGGCCATATTATTATACCCAATTTGACAAAGGGAGGGACTTAGGTTGAGAGATAAGCGTAAGCGGGCACCCTAAGGGCCACCACAAAGATCAGGGCAGAGGTGACTCAGGCCACCTCACTTCAGAGCCATTCGTTCAGTCACTACAAGACAGAAACTTTTATTAGGCGTCCATAATGGTTCTGTTACCACCACCCCATTAAATTTAGGGTACTGTTTCTCTATTTGTATGGAGCAGGGTGATGGGACAGTGAAGTATCCTCACAAACTGTTGTTAGCTTGGCCAGCAGTAGCTGAGCAGTTTGCTTTCCTCAACTGCAATCAGCAGGATATAAATCCATTAAGATGGTGGGGGTGTCATTCATTTATTCCCACCATTAAAAGCAAAACAACTGTGACCTAACTGGAGTCTAGTTTCCTCACAAGGTGGAGATATAGGGAATTATCATGTACGTCAGAAAAGGCGGGAAACCAGAATCCAGTCAGCTGTGAGGGAGCACCACAGAGAGTTATTTGAAAGGACACAAAATGGCTGCCAGTTCCACAAAAACACTGTCCACTTACGCCATTTCTTCATGAGCTATGAAACATATGAGCAACCAGTGTGAAAGCAGAACTGCATCCAAAAAAGAATAATCAGTGTCTGCCCTCAATAAATCTCTGAGTGATTGCTGAGCTGGTTTCAAAGGTTAAAAAGGGAAATTGAACACATAGCCCAGAGACTTCATGATTTGTGCATTACAGCCCAATCCTACGCAGAAGTTATTTCTATGCTAGGATCTTCTCTGGATGGTACATAAATTGATTACTCAGTTTTTAATGAAAGAACTGTGTGTCACCTTAAAGATTAGTAGGACATAAACTATTGAAGACTGGAGTCCACTTCATAAGATGCATGGAATGGTTTCCTGAGCTAAAGTTGGAGGAGCAGGAATTATAAACAGTGAGAGGGAAATGAAATCTAGGAAATAGAACAACAACTTAGAAAAGACACATTGCAATCAATGGGGCTGCAGTTTGCAATTAATTACTTGTCCCGTTGATTTCAAAGACCTTGTTCAGATGACATGCTAAGCCATGGTGGTTAAGCATTTTGAGCTAAACATTGGGCCTGTTGAGACAACACACTAAGCCATGGTTAGGCCACTAAACCTTTTGCAGCAAATGGTTAGTGAGCATGTTTAAACCGTGGTTATGTAGCCACCATGGTTAGAAGAAAGCTCCACCCAGGACTTAAGATCTGCTGATGGTCCTGTTCAGAAGACACCTTAAATCAGTGGTTCTCAACCTTCCTAATGCCGCGACCCTTTAATACAGTTCCTCATGTTGTGGTGACCCCCAACCATAAAATTATTTTCGTTCTTCTCTACACAATCCATTGTCATGGGATGGTTTGCTAATGAAAATAATACATAACAATAGCTTTAATAATACAAAAGATGATACAGGACATAGTTCAGTCAATACAGTTTCCTAAGACCATCGGAAATATGTGTTTTCCGATGGTCTTAGGCGACCCCTGTGAAAGGGTCATTCGACCCCCAAAGGGGTCCCGACCCACAGGTTGAGAACCGCTGCCTTAAATCATAGTGGTTAAGGCTTTTTTTGTTAACAATGAGGCCCGGTTCTGAATGCCATTTTATGGGTAGGGTAGATTAATCTCCACCAGGAGCAGGGCCTTTTTTGCAGTGCCCCCAATGTTCTGGAACTCCTTTCTAAGGGAAGATAAGTGAAAGCTTTTTGTTGTTTCTGTAGACAAATGAAAGCTTTTCATTGTTGTTTTGCCTTTTGGGAATTAACCAGAGTTCTACCCTGTTGCTGGTGTTATTGTTTTACTGTTGTTTTATTGTAAAGTTGCCCAATGAATAAATTAAATGATTGCTCCTCCTTCTCAAATGAAGGGTGCCTCATTGGTTTCTGGTATAAATCAACATGAAAAGTATCTTTACATTTTGGCTTTTGATGCTCATTTATGAAACTCCAAAATACCATTCTAATATAATCACTGTCATTAGTCTGTACCTGGCATGTGAAAAAGAAATGGAATGTCCTGGTTACTTTTCCATTTCTATACAAATAAAAAAAATCTCATTTTAAAAAATGTTTTCTTTTCAGAAAGCCTTGGGAAGCAAACTACACCTGACTGAGTGTTCAATGTAGGCTTGACATCAGACAAAAACAAACGCCAGCTGTGATCGGCAGAGATGTGATCCAGTGCAAAGAACACTGCTAAAGTGCAGAAGGTTGATGCGGAGATACTTTCACACCTTTGAGCGGGGAGGGCGTGCACCTGGCAGCCATCCCATGACCACAAGCAGGTGTGCCAGTGACCAGGTGGCCTCTTTGACAGGCAGCCTTTTATTGTGAAAACAGCCTGCATTTGAAGGGCTGTCCGGTCCCAAATCTGGGTTGTCTTTAATCAATTTTTTATAGTGAATTTTAACAAAATAAAAACCATAAAAGAAAATAAGAAAAAATGGACATATGCAACTATATAACTTCAAAAGCCTTAGTTTCAAATATCACAAGGTTCTAAATGTGAAAAGGGGGAAGTATTTATTTATTGCATTTATATCCTATCTTTTTTCCTCCAAGGAACCCAAGGTGATGTACATAATCATTCTTCTCTCCATTTTATCCTCACAACAACAACCCTGTGAGTTAGGTTAGGCTGAGAGTCTGTGACTGGCCCAAAGTCACCCAGTGGGTTTCCATGGCTGTGTGGGGACTAGAACTTGGATCTCTCAACTCCCAGTCTAACACTTTAGCCACTGCACCACACAGTAGCATAAATTACATATAAACTAAAGATTATTTATTTATTTGGTTTAAAGATTATTTATTTATTTAAACAAAGCCCTATGAAGAGAGACTGAAAGAACTGGGCATGTTTAGCTTGGATAAGAGAAGATTGAGGGGAGACCTGATAGCACTCTTCAAATACTTGAAAGGTTGTCACACAGAGGAGGGCCAGGATCTCTTCTCAGGGCATAGAATAATGGGCTCAAGTTACAGGAAGCCAGACATCAGCCAGTTACAGGAAGCTGGACATCAGGAAAAACTTCCTGACTGTTAGAGCAGTACGACAATGGAACCAGTTACCTAGGGAGGTTGTGGGCTCTCCCACACTAGAGGCATTCAAGACGCAGCTGGACAGCCATCTGTCAGGGATGTATTGATCAGGGGGTTGGACTCAATGGCCTTATGGGTCCCTTCCAACTCTACTATTCTATGATTCTATTAAATCATTTCTTGGCTGCCTTTCAGGGCAGAAGTCCTCACAAGGTGGCTTACAACAATAAAATAATAAAAACAGTTACAATATTAAAAGCAATAAAACAATCACAATAAAATAGCAATTAAAAACAATAAAACTAACAATAAAAACAGCAAGAACAACAATCGCAGCAAGAGCAGTACTCATTATGGAAAGGCCACGCTAAAATAAAAAAATTTCAAGGCCTTAAAAGCTTGCAAAGATGGTGCACAGCAGACCTCCGATAGAAGTTTGTTCCACAGGTGTGGGGCTACTGCGGAGAAGGCCCTGTCCTGTATGATCACCCACCTAATTGCTCTCACAGGTCGGCAAATGTGAAGGGCCTCACTTTCTGATCTTAAAGTATGGGAAGGCTGATATGGGTGAAGGTGGTCCTTCAAGTAACTTGGTCCCTAAGAACCAGAGAAAGGCCCTTGAAGATTCCTATCAACAGTTAGCACCAGACAGACCAAGGCACACAGTTCACCTGGTGATAATCTTCCCCGCTAGGGTGGGATGTATCATATTTCTATTTAAATTATTTTGTGCAATATTGTATTTTAAAGGCTTTTCATCTTTGAAAACCACCCAGAGAACTTTTGGCTACTGGGCAGTATAGAAATGTACTAAAAAAGCAGCAGAAGCAGCAGCTGCTTGGTTGGGAAGCATATGCATAAGGTTTCTGACCCAGACCTGAGGGAGAAGGTTTTCTCTCCCCACGTGGCTTAGCCACTCAAGACCATTACAACAATATTTGATCTGAACTTTGGAAGGGGGGAGTTTATAAACGCACTCCAGTGATCTCCAGCTCTGTTACACTTAAAAAATTAGCATATGCACATTTTATGTAAATAGATTCTCGTTTTTAGTGATTCACAGGTAGCTGCCCTCCTTTCCCCTCATCAGCTGCTTAGCTGGGGGTGATGGGAATTGTAGTCCAATGTATGGGGGGAGTTGGGGAAGACTGAGAGGGTTGTCAGTTCACATATTTGGCCACTGAGGGGCAGTGTCTTCCTAAACAACTGCTGATACAAATCATCCAATCTTGCAATTAATTCTGCTTTTAATGTGATTTATCAAAGAACAAAGGATGCCTATTACTTAGTAAAGGTAAAAGTCATCTTCATGGAATCGCTTCAAAATACTGGCAGGTCTTCAATATTACAGGGCTATTCTATGCATGTCAACTCAGTAATAAGCCCCGCTGTATAGGATTGAACCTCTAATGTTATTTTATTTATATAGCAAAATCCTGGTCGCAATTAAAAATATATCTTTAAAACCACACACAACCAAAACCACTGGGATCTGGGGAAGAAATCTGAACTTGAACCACTACTACATCCTAGAAGTAAGGCTGAAGCTGCTGCCACATAGTCAGGCTACCCTCAAGGACAAAAAATGATTCCTCATCATTGGATTTTTAACTTTAAGAAGAAAAAAGTGCCAGCTTCCAGCATTTATTTGCATAACAGATATATAAAGAAAACCATGTAGACAAAATTCTGTCTCGTTGCTCAGGGTCAAAACACATTACCCAAATGAAAGTGAGTCTAGCAGCAATGCCTCCTTTAAATATATATACCCTATTTCTTTGATTCTAAGACACACTTTTTTCCCTATATAAACATCTCTAAAAATGGAATCGCAGGTGTTTCTTAGGGTTTTTGTTTGTTTGTGGTACTGAAATTAGTGTGTGTCTTACAATCGATGCCGTCTTACAATCGAAGAAATATGGTATATTATTTTTATTCTAGACACCAGGCACACAATCTGGATGTTAAAGGTCCCCTAACCCCATGCTAGGGTCACGATCCAGATTGGGGCCACTGTGCCTACTCTAGAGTACAAATGAGAAGAGAAAGTGACTTAGGGTAATGTCTGTTGTTGGCCCTAAGGGAGTAGATCTGTTTCCCCCTTCTGTCTTATTTATTTATTACATTTATATATTGCCCCATAGCCGAAGCTTTCTGGGTGGTTTATAAAAGTTAAAAACTGGTCCTTGAGTAGAAAGATCTTTGGATGATTGATAATGCACTTGGGCATTTATTTATTTAGATAGTGTGCATTTTATTTTATTAATATTTAATAATACTGAAGGCACAATCCTATGCCTCTTTAAACAAAATGAACGCTTACAACTCCCAGCATGCCCCAGTTAGGGGGAAAAAACTCCTACAACTCCCAGCATGCCCTAGCTGGGGGGAACTCCTACAACTCCCAACATGCCCCAGCTGGGGGGGGAAAAACTCCTACAATTCCCAGCATGGTTGGCTGAAGCAGGGCTTTTTCCTGTCTACATAGGCATAGGATTGCATTCTGCACAGCTTTAAACATATGAAGCCGTACGCATTTGCTTTCGGGCTGCCGTGCATTGATTCCTCCCTGGCCAGATTATCCTTGACCGCTTCCGGCTACGTCCCCGCCTAGAAAGGTAAAATGATACTTCGGGACACGCCAAAAGCCGCCGTATTCCCGTACGAAGACATTTTGGGGTGTGTCTGGCCCTTTCTGGCCCTTACGGCTTCCCGTACCGAGGGGGGCGGGCTGGCGAGGGGAAAGAGTGACGCGTTTCCATGGGGAAGCGACTGCGTGGCGCCACGCTACGGGCTGGGGCGGAGCCGGGAGTCCGCAGGGGAGGGGTGAGAGCGAGGCGTTCTTAAAGGAGCCGCGCTTCATTATGCGACCCCATTGCATAGAAGGCGCTTGCGGAGCGGTGGGTGAGTGTGCCAGGCGGAGCGGGCGGCGGTGCGCGCGGGTTTGCGTGCTTGTTGCTGAATGAATGAATCAATGAGAGAGACCCATGTGGTGAGATGGTGGGAGTCCATTCTGGAAGGCGGGGGGGGGCGCTTTAGTCTCAGTGGGGAGGGAGATGGGTTCTTGGGGTGATACTGTCATGGGCGTCCTGCCCCCTAAATATAAATAGGAAAAGGGATCTGTTTAGATATACACTAGAAGGCTCATAATTTGTGGTTGCTTCTGTGCATGAAGATGGACACCTTTTAGTTACCTTTTGTACATGAAGGTTGCCACCTTTTTTTTTTTTTTGGTACTGCCCCTGCTCCTCTGCTTTTAACAGCAGGCCAACACCTTGGCAATGAGCAGGTGAAGGCTTTCCTGGCCTGGCGCTTCATCTTTCCTTTTCAGCATGTCAGTATTGCTGTGTGAAACTATACAACAGCCCCTATTTCCTGGTAAGCTTAAGTGTGGATTGGGGTGGACTGCGGGAGTTAATCTGAGCCCCCATTCTTTGGGTTTCAGCTCCCTTCCCCGCAGCAACTCCCTTTCACAGGAGGTGAGTCTGGCATCTTGTTTCTAGTACACGTGTTCAGGAGCATCAAAGCATCATTGGTAGTGCATAGTCTGTTGTTTTGACACACTGTGGCTACTGGTGAGGTTCACTCTGTGCTGAGGATGGGCAATTTCAACCTTGAAGGTGAACAAATTCATCAATAACAATTTATGACATTATAAATATGTTCTTTTTCTCTTAGGGTAACTGGTGAAATGCCTGCTATTCTAAGAGGTGGAGGATGTAGGGACCCAGGTGTGTGCCATGTGCCCCCATGCACTCTGCACATAGGACACACTATGTCCCATTAGGCTTTCCCTGTCTGTAGGGGATCAAGCTACTTAGCATTAATGGTAGAAGACAGGTTTTGCTCCTGCTCTGGTGATTAACTTTCTCCCTATAGCAGGACTGCTGGACCAAATTCCATTTTAAAGAAGCTCTTCGGAGCCAAAAGCAAAATGCAGGGCCAAAATTCCCAACATATTGACCCCGTTCACACAAGACTGCCCACTATGGCTTAACTTACTCACGGGTGCTGTTGCATTGTGCTGGGTGCCAGTTTTGCATGGTGCCCAGCTTGCTTTGGCTTGTTGTGTGTCATGCAAACGCAGGCAGCAGAGCTTGCTTTGAGGTTAGACATCCCTCAAATAACCCATGGCTTACTTTCAGTTGTTTGAAGGTTGTTAATGCTCAAACAACCCCTGCTGCCTGCACCTGGGTTCACACAACACAACAATTCACAGCAAGCAGGCTCTTGAGGGGGTGCCATGCACAACGTGACAACCTCCGCAGGTGGGCTGTCATGACATGTGAACAGGCCTATTGTGGCTTAGAGTTCTTGCTGCCAATAGCTAAGTCTTAGGAGAGGCATTCCAACCTTGAAGAATTGGGGGGGGGGGAACTGCACAAAAGCAGGAGACCACGAAATGACGTTTAGCGTTGAGAAGAGAAGACTGAGGGGTGGCATGATTTGTAGCCACCGTGGGGCTTTCCCTGCATATAGGCAGCCCTCATGTCTACTCAGAAGTCAAGGCCACACATCACTCTGAGATCATGGCCGACTTCAAGCAATGCTGCCGTGGGGCTCAGCCACTTGTATGCCTCCTGACCCCAGAGTGGACCACTCGCTGAGTTGCAGTCAGGTGTCCAAACCCAACCCAGGCAGAGCTCAGTGCCTGCACCTGATCCATTCAGACAGTGGCTGCAGCACGGCTTGAAGCTGGTTCACACTGACCGAAACCCCTGGCTGCCATAGGCCAAGACCTCACATGGTTCAGCACTTGGGGTCCTATCCAAAAGACCTCTTGGAGGGCTGTCAGCCAGTAAAAGCATGTTTAATTAATTAGACACTTACCTTTTAATCAACGACGAATTAATTGATATATTAAATGGAAGCAAGTCTGCATACTGCCAAAACCTCCACATAGGTGTATTTAAAAAAATAGCTAAGAATTTAATAATCAAATTCTGTTGCTGAAATGCTGCAGATCTTTTAACTTTTGTAAGCTGCCCAGAGAGCTTCGGCTGTGGAGTGGTATATAAATGTAATAGATAAATAAATAAATCAGAATCTGCAGGGTTTGTGGTTTTTTGTTAAACTAATTACCAGCGCAAGGTAGCTGCCTCAAAGATCAAGAAGTGACGAATGGATTCTTCTCATGCTCTTTCCCTGATCTAAATGCCCCCACCCCATCTTCAAAGCTGCTATCTATTAGCTTTGCAGAGAGCAAAAAACATCCCGGGACCATCTCCCGTCTCTCCCTGGGTTTAATAACAGCCTTGGAAGAGGCATTTTTGGATCAGGAAGATGGCATGAGAGAAAAAGAGTTAAATGTCCCATGTCTGCAGCTCCATTTCCCCAGCCTTCAATGCAGATGCAGTGGGGTGCGAATGAATGCAATTAAAAAGACGCTTCATGTCTTACTGTGTTCTTCCTTGTCAAGAGGAAATGCAGCCTCTAATATTTTGTCTTTCATTCCATACTAAGGTCACATCCCAGAAACAAATGGTCTTTTAAAGAATACACAAATGGACTCATAATTCGCTATTTGCTCTTGCCCAATCACTTTGGCCAGCTAATTGACAAAAGCTTTGGTGGGATCATTTCTCTTGTCTCGCCCATTGCTCTGTGCGGGTGGGGCAGCCCTGAGCTGGATTGGGCTGCATGTGCTTAATGTATGACAGGGAGACTAAGAGAGAAAGAAGGAGAGTAAAAGACTGTAAAACAGGGAGAGGATTAAAGAGTGCCCTCCCCCTCCCCTCCCCTTTACACTAGTGATCTTGAAGTTGCTTGCCTCAATTTCTCTTTTCTGCTCAATGGTTTTTTTTTTGTTGACATAAAAAAAATGCCGGTCCAAAGAGTGCTTCTGTGTGGACCTCTTCACTCCTGCCCATCCTCTGCTCTGCAGGCATGACCCGAAAGTTAATTTGCCTCAGTTTCCCTTTTCTGTGCTATTGGCTGCTGCTGTAGATAACTGTGACCCCTTGGCTCCGCCTACTATGAGTAGCCCTGCCCTCCACCCCAATAGCCCCAATGGGCACAAGCCACCACTGGTCTCATCATTTCCTGAGAAATTTTCGGACAGCATAAACCAGAATGTGTTGAGTTACGACCTGTATGTGAGCGTGCATTTGCAAGGCCAAAATCTACAGACGTGGCAGCTAAGAAAGAAAGAAAGAAACTGAATTGTCCTAATGCTTGCTTCTGATTTTTCTGCTAGCCAAGCTGCCTTCCAGATTTCTCCGTCTTCCCTTCATAATGCCTCTTTATGGTATCACTCTATGATATAGCTCCACGGAGGTTTCTCCTTGCTGCCCGGGCTGTTGTTGCCGGGTTGTGGTTTGTTCAATTCATGACAGTGGGCCTGTTCAGACAGCGCGCTAAGCCATGGTTAGGCGGCTAACCCTTTTGCAACAAGTGGTTAGTGAGCGTGTTTAAACCATGGTTATGTAGCCACCGTGGTTAGGAATGTTTCACACGACACATGGGTTCACAGAACACGCTAAGCCATAATGTTTAGCTCAAAACTCTTAACCATCGGGGTTTAGTGCATTGTCTGAACAGGGCCATCATTTCTAGGCTGCCTTTCAGGTCAGGAGCTCTCCCAAGGTGGCTTGCAACAACGAAATCCCAAAACCTTCATATATAGCCAAGTCACTGGAACTTGTCCTCCTTCATCATCCCCTGAGCACCCAAGGGCCTGCTTCTGCTAGAGTGATGTTCAAATTCCAGAGCAGTGAGGCTGTGTGTGTGTGTGTGTGTGTGTGTGTAAGGTGTGTCTGCAGGGCCAGATCACCTGGGCGTGGCACTGCTGATGTGGCTGCGGGCTATCTTATACGCCTGCCACCTTCCTGCATGCATCCGCTCAGTTAGGTTGTTGCCTAGAAAAAGCGCACACCTGAATAAACCCGTCATTTCGGATGACAGATGTTTAGAGATGCTTAAAGCTGAAATTGCGGTTGTCCATCCTGCTTTGGTGGGGAGGTCCCCTCATTTACGTCCTCCCACGTTTTATCCCTTATCAGAAATTGCGTAACTCTTGATGTCTCTGTATCCTGTTCTCTGTGACAGGTTGGCTTGTGGCCATGTCCAGAGTCCATGACTGTGCTTTGACACACCTGTGGGCCAGAAAGTAGCCTGAGCTGTCACTGAGCTTCATTCTCTTGCCCTGCAGAACTGGCAGTGCAAGAATCTGATGGGCCATGTTTTTACTGGCCCTGTGCCTGTCCCTTTAACAAGCATCCTGACAAGCAGAAGTTTCGCAGATAGAGTGTTTCCTGGGCAGAGAGATACAGTGGCGGGGGAAGTTCCACCTGCTAAATTTCTAGTCAGGCTGACATTAAAGACACTGGAGCAGTAAATTAAAACACATAAACATAAGTTGGCAACCTTTCCCAGGAAGGCGGTGGGAACTGTACTGTTCCCAGAAGCACTGGATATCTTTTTGGCTGGCCTGGCGATAAAAGCTTAAATGTTAATCGCTCTGCAACAGAGATCGCAGATTATAAAGCGAGCAAATATGGATTGAAATCATAGTTTTGGGCTCAGGCTGCGTGTTCACGGGCGGAGGAGCGAGTGAGGTTACGCCAGGCCAGTCCCAGAGGAGGGCGAACCAGATGGTCTGTTCGGCCAGGAGAAACGGCGAGGGAAACACATCCAAGCCGTTCTTAGTCATCAGAGCTCCTGTTTTGGCTAATAATGAGATTTTGTTTTTAAAAAAATAATCCAAATGCTACACTTGGTCAAAAGCGTTTGCAGGAGCAAACATCCGCATACCTGTTTTCTTGCAGTGCGTGGTCAGGCCTGAGGCAGTGGAAGAAACCTGTGGGCTCTGATTGTCCCCCTTAGTCCAGCACAGACTGTTTTCTGGTGCCTGACCCTGGTTCCTCTTTTGGGGAATGGTGTTTAAAAAATGATGTCCGTGTTCAGAAAATGTGCGTTAGAGGTGTTCACATTTCAGGCCCATTTTCCCCTGGACCTGGATGTTAAATAGGCGATCCTGGAGGGGGGGCATGTATGCGCTTGGCTGCCGGTTGCCATGTTCCACTTCCATCGCTTTGCTTCCACCTTGGGTTGTTTTTTTTTAAAAACACGTTCATATCTTGGCATCTGAATTTCTGATATGTGCATTTACGTAATTCAGAGAGTACAAGAGGACAGGACTCTGCCCCAAGGGGCCTGCCCTCTGTTATTCAATGGAGGGGGAGGCAAAGGAGGAACAGGAAGCAAGTGGGAGCAGGCCTTAGGAGGTGCAGGCCAGCAAGAGCGTGTGGGCCTTCCGTTTACACACACTCAGGCTATATAAGAGCGTTGGGACTAGGGCTGGCACCGCAAAGAAGGCAGGGTGGAGCTGGGCTTTGGCGGGAGCGATGGGGCAACCTAGAACAAGGCGCTTGTGCCAGATCCAGCCGGCAGGAGACCAGCGTGTTCCCATTTTACAGATGGGGCAAAGTGAGGCTCTGGGATAGGAATTTGACTAAGGCTGCTCAGGGGTTGGATTTGAGCCCAGCTCCAAGCCTAATCATTTCATTGCATCTCGGTTATAACTCCCCTGCCCACGTGAATGCTTTCCCCTCGGGGTATGTGAATATTACAGATCTTCTTTTCATCGGCCTTTGAACGGTTTGTCCAGGTGGCACCCTCTTCCCGGCTGCTCCTTTGGGGGCTTCTATTCCAGGCAGAGATGCACCCTTGCCAGCTCAAGACTGAAGCGTGTCTGTTCTCTGAAGAGGTGTCCGTTTGGGACGAATACGCCCCCTCCCGGCCCCCTCCCTTCCTGTTCAGGCCATGCCTTAATCCCCAGGGTGCAGCAGGACAGAAAACTCTTTCACTCTCTGTGTGTGTGTGTACAGGGAGGTTGGGCTGTGCCGTCCGTCTACTGGAAAGAGATGTCTGGACCGCCAGAGGTGTCCTGTCTTGCGGTGCTGACAGCCTGATCTCCTGTTCCTCGGTCAAAACCGGGTGGAGCTCAGCAGCCTGTCTCCCTGACCAGAATTTTCCCCTCCTCCAAATCCTAACCACGTCCATCCACCAACTTAGCTATGTTGACAAGAAGGACTCCAAATCGAAGTCCTGGAATGTTTTTTTAAAAACACACGCACTGTGAACATTTGAATGAATGCTTGTTTTTAAAAGGCAGGCCGTCGTGGTGCGGTGAGAGGAAGAAAGCAAATGGAATGGGGAAAGTGTGAGCGTCTGCATGAACTGATCCGTTCCGTTCTCCGCACGGTTCCCTTTGTAAAATAGGATCTGGGAATGCTCAAGAATGCCCGAAAGACCAAGCGCATGGCAAGGGTTTGCAGAGACTGGCATTGATTATTTAGTGGGGGGGGGGGGATTCTGTATATGCTCAGAAGCACCCTCTGCAGCCAATTTGGAAGTGTACGACAGGGGTGCAGATCTGTTTTCGGGGGGAGGGGTGGTTGACCCTGTGCCCCATGGATGCCAGCCCAACGCAACTCCCAGCTGGGCTCCACTGTAAGAGGAGGGGGGGAAGAGAAACGATCCAGGTAACGCATATCCTAGAAGACTGCAGCAGTCAGAAGCCAAAATGCCAAGCACGCCGCCTGCACTTAGCTTTTCAGTAATGTCTCTAGAGTTATCTAGTATGTAATGCCGTTAAAATCAAGTACGAAGTGCTGGGTGGTCATCCCAGTATCGTTCCGGCACTCTTTAGCCAGGACGCTGGGAGCAGGTTCATGACTTTACTCAGCGAGCAAATCGAATGCTGCCCGCATCTCTCTTTTCCGCACAACCCCTAATATCTACATAAATAAAAGGGGCAGCTCAGCCTCCCAAAACCTGGCTCCCTTCAGCTGTGTTGGACTACACCTCCTATCATCCCAGCCAGGGATGATGGGAGTTGTAATTCAACATAGCTGGAGGTTGCTAGGTTGGGTTAGAGACTGGCGTCTTTTCAGTGAAAGTAGGGCTACAATATATTAATATGGCTTTGAAAGAGGGTTGGATAAATTCCTGGAGGAGAAGGCTATCCATGGCTACTAGTCCAGATGGCTATATGCTACCTCCAGTATCAGAGACAGTAAGCCTATGTACACCAGTTGTTGGGGAACATAGTTGGGAGGGTACTGTTGCACTCATGGCCTGCTTGTGCGTCTCTGGTCGACAGCTGGTTGGCCACTGTTTGAACAGAACGCCAGACTAGGTGGACCCATGGGAAGCTCCTTTAGAGTTCTGACTGAAACCCAGAGTGGGTGCACTGTCCCACTGACATCGGAGCCACCAGCCTCCACGGATGGTAGCTATGGAGCTTCACAGGGACAGAGGTCCTAGCTTGGCTCAGTCCGTACGGGCACCGCACAGGCTTGAGGTCTTCCTTTATCGCTGGGTAAACTTCTTCCTGGAGGAGAAGGCTGTCAATGGCTACTGGTCTTCATGGCTTTTTGCTGCCTCCAGTAGCACCGGTAGTAAGCCTCTGTACACCAGTTGCTGGGGAACATGGGTGGGAGGGTGCTCTTGCACTGGTCTCCTGCTTGTGGGTTCTCTTCTGCCTGTGGCTTGGGCGCCTTGCTGGGGGCTTCCTTGCGAAACATGCATGGTCGCTTCATTTTCTCATCTATTAGGCTTGTGGGTCCCTGGTGGACGGCTGGTTGGCCCCTGTGTGAACAGAGTGCTGGACTAGATGGACCCTCGGTCTGGCCCAGCCTCAGGGCTTCTCTTACGTCCTTAACCTCTTCGTTCCCTCCCAGCAAACCTGCCACTGCTTGTAAATGTCTTCTTCAAACTTTTACAAAGCTTTGCCTGGCACTTGTTCTTCCGTGCTGCCTAGCTCTAAAAATGAGCACGTAACCTTGAAACGTGAGCTCTCGCCCTTCTTTGCACACATGGCGTTCAAACGGGCCTCCGCCCCATTGTTTGAGGAAACCTATATCCTGGAAACGTACCTCCTGGAATATATTGCATTTCCCAACTGTACAAGCTGTGGGTTTGTGGGTGGGGTGGGGGTTTGACTGGACCAAAGGCAACATTGAGTCTATACTACATTTATTACAAAGCTGAATATGAAATAGGAGGAGCATTTCTGAGCGCAAAGAATGGGAAATTGGTGATTAAGGCTGCATATCGATGCATGTTAAGACAGATAAAAATCCTACAACTCCAGTATTCCCCGGCCAGCTATGCTGGGAGTTAGAGGACTTTTTTTTCTGTCTAGGCATGCCTGGGATCACAGGCTGAGTGAATTTTCTATTTATCCCAAATGTATATGGTGGGGTGTTTGGGTTGGTGGCGGGTTTTGAGGAGGGGAACCATTTGGGTGGGTGTCATCCTGTGCCATTAACATCTTTAATATTCCTGTTCAGTGTATGAAGGGCTTCAAAAGTTGCCTTCACAACGACCCTCCAATGCAGGAAGCTGCTCATTTGTCCGAGGCACTTCATTGCTGAACGAGGATTCGAACACAGGGCACTCAAATGGCATCTGAGGCGCTGCTCCAGCCCCAGCTAGCCTGTCCAACTGTTCCCATCTCTTGCCACCCCATCCTTGCTGTCGGTTTGCCGACGCCTGTCCCATCCCTTCCCTTCCCTTCCCAGCGACTTTTGTGCCTTGCCTTCCTGACCGCTGACCTTCATCCTCGCACACCACCCTGCCGTGGCGCCGGGTACCGGCCATGTTTCCCGCATCGGATACCGGCCATGTTTCCTTGCTTTCCTTCTTAAGTGTGAGCGAAGGTGAATTCCAGGCTCAGAGAGTCTTGCCTGCACTTTGCCAGGGCGATCGTAATCTATACCCGGCCTCCATTTTAGGGATTGTTTCTTCGACTGGCGTCAAGCCAGCCTCTCCACAATTGGACACTCCCCCGATGTTTTGGACTCTCAAGCCCCATCGCCCCCGTCTCCCGTAGCTCTGAGGTTTTTCCTGTAGGACGGCCCCCGGCCCCCTCTTCTCTCTCAAGCGGCTCCTCTGTCTCCGCTCAGGTGGCGATGGCGGAAAAGATCCTCGTGACGGGGGGAGCCGGCTACATCGGCAGCCACTGCGTGCTGGAGTTGGTTGAGGCCGGCTATGCCCCTGTGGTCATCGACAACTTCCACAATGCCATCCGAGGTAAGGGGAGAGGGGAGTCAGTGCTCTGGCAGGCCAGGATAGCTTTCACGGGAGCCATTCTGGATTCAGGTGTCCCAAGTTGGAGAGCTGCTGCCAGTCAGTGGTGGAAATACTGATCTAGATGGGCCAAGGGTCCGTCCCTCTGCAAGGCGACTTCCTGTGGCCCTGTTTGAATCAGGACTAGAGCCTTCAGAGGAAAGGCAGAGTGTTTCAGTGGCAGAGCGTCTGCTTTGCATGCAAAAGGGCCCCGGTTCGATCCCTGGCAGCACCCCCAGGTTCACCTGGCAAAGATCGCCAGCTGAAAACCTGGAGCGTTCTTGCCAGTCAGTGGCTGCAATACTGAGTTAGATGGACCAGTGGTTTGACTCGATGGAAGGCGGCTTCCTGTGTTCCAGATTGAGCAAAGGTGGGGGCAGTGTTGGCTCCACCCACTGACTCACAGAAGCAAAGGGCTCTTTAACCCTCTCCTCCCCAGAGTGGCCAGAGAGGCATTGTCAGAAGCCCCCCCCCCCTTTTGGGTCCACCTTGGTGGCTCCCTCTAGTCATGGGCAAAGAAAGGGCTCTTTCATTCCGCTCCCCTGGCCTGGCCTATGTGAACAGCACCTGGGGCTCTGGCAGGATAAGGGCAGGGGGCTCAAGAGCCCCTTGCCTGCATTTCAGAGTGAACGGGGAGGGGTGTGTGTACCTGTTGCTGTTCACAAGAGACAGGGCTGACTTGACTCGGCTGGCAGGAAGCGGCTGCCATGGGGAATCTTTCGGATCAAGGGCTAGGCTGGGACTCGGATGGGAAGGGCCAGATTGAGCCCCCTGGATGTCAGTTGCTAACCCCAACCTTTTGTGTGGTCTGAATCCGTGCTCCTCAGTGGACAGCCGTGGATTGGCAGTGGGCCAGCTCAGTGTCCAAAGCAGGTTCTTTCTCCGCAGGGGATAAGATGGTGCCCGAGAGTATCCAGCGGGTGATGGAGATTGTGGGCAAAGAGATCCCATTCCAGGAACTGGATGTTCTCGACGAGGCAGGTCTCCAGGAGCTCTTCAAGAAGGTGAGGGCCCCGATCCTACAGCTTAACGGCTCCTTCTCCATTGTAGCTGTTGTGACGGGTATGGGGGCCCGGCCTGGCCCCACCATCTCAGAGGGCACTATGCTGGCTCAGCTCTCTGAGATGCAGCCTCTACTCCTTCTGAGGAGCAGCACTAGAGGTCTCCTGGGCCCGGCTGGAAGGATCACTTTGGGCAGAGAAGGGGGAGGGTTCTGGCTCTTCCACCTCCGCTGGGTGCTCAGCTTCGCTGTTGCTTCCCCCAGTCCCTTCCAGCCTCGGTGGGGGCTTTATAGTGCCCACTGGCACACATCAGACCATCTGTGCATCAGGGCCACGTCGCCTCCACCCCAATTGTTTTTATTTCTGGCCGAGTCAAGTGAACTGAAGAGCCCCAAGTGGAAACCCCCGCCCCCCGCGCCGGTCAATCCCAGAACTCAGGGGCTGCCTCCGCACCAGACGGAAGCCACGCAGTCCTGCTGGCCATTGCGTAGGGTTGGGTTTGGGCTCCCCTGCCAAGGAGTACTGGCTTTGCCCTGCACACCTGTCCGGCTCTTCTGCGCATTTGCGTCGCCATCTCAACAGGAAGTTATTTGGATGGAGGCCAGGAACGGCAGGCCCCGGTGTGTTTTGCGCTCCATTGGCTCTCCATCAGGGGAACGTCCTCAAGAAATGACGCATTTCAGGATGGAAAATGTGAATCCTCGCTCTGTCTGGAGCTTGTGGCAATATGCTTAACGTGGCCCCCCGTTCACTTCCCAACAGCATCGTTTCTCAGCGGTGATGCACTTTGCGGGCCTCAAAGCCGTCGGGGAGTCCGTCCAGATGCCGCTGGAATATTACAAGGTGAACCTGACGGGGACCATCCGGCTGCTGGAGGTGAGTGGCGCCTAGCGAAGCACACAAGGTAAAACCTGCCTGGGGGAAGGCGTCCATTTGATTCGCAACAGCCGGGTTCACGTGGAGCACAGATAACTCGAGAGCGGTCCGGAGGGGCTTGTGATCACTGCCTGGGCTTCTGCCGTGGTCAGGCTCAAGCCACGGCCACCTGCTTCGGCCTGGGCGGTGGGGGCAGATTTTCCCTGGCTTGGAAGTTGAGGATCCCGATCCCATTTCCCGGGCAGTCAAGTCGCTGCTGCTGAGCAGGGTCCTGAGCGTCGCGTTGCTCTGCCTGAGTTGGACCCAGTGCCTGATGGGCTGCTCAGTGCCACAGGATGCTGCTTCCGACCCAGAATGCGGCCCATGCAAAGTGTGTTGGTGCAAAGGCCTTTGCGACTCTTGTGCCTACTATGGGGAGGGGGGGCGGGAGGCAGCTGCAGAGTTGCAAACGGCACCTTGCACACTGTTCCGTGTAGCCTTCCCCAACCCGCTGCTCTGTAGATGTCTTGGCCTACAACTCCCATCATCCCCAGCCAGCATGACCAGTGGCCATGGTGAGGGATTTTTTAAAATTGACATTTCATTGTGAAATTTCAACAAAACAAAACCAACAAGAGGGGGGGAAATGTAGCTACATAAATTTGAATATATCAATTTCAAAGCATGCATATGGAATTTGTATATCTGCAGATGCAGATATACCAAAAAAAAAAAACCCCAAAAACCACCCATAAACTTTTGGCAGACCAAATATCCGTAGAAGTATCCATTTTCAAGTGGCGTTTACTGTATATACCTACTCAAATACTGAAAGTGTTGCAAGGTCCTCAATCCATTGCATCATTGGAAGTGAGCGTTGATCCTTCCAATGTTGTCGTATTGGTCTTTCAGCTGTCGAAAGGGCACAGAGAATCCTTTTGCACTGACCAAGTGTTAACTTCCAGGAAGCTGGTAGATCATTTAAGAGGACATGTCCATCAGCAAATAGTGAAGAGTCTACGATACAAGGTTTAACCGAATAATAATCTCCACTATGGGGCATTGCCAAAACATATGGTTAAAAGAAGCATTAGCTGTGTCACACCTCTGGCAATTAGCCAACTTGAACAGACCCTGATTAGAAAGTCGTTGTAGTGTCCAGTACTTATGGAGCAAGAGTTTTTGCTGAGCAAGGCGTAACTTGAGATCCATAGATGCTTCAGATACAGACACGAAAGCGGCGATCCAGTGATTTGGCGAAATGGTGACCTATGATGGGCATTCTAGGGTCTCAAGTTGCTGAGCTGGGGAGTTGTCGCCGGCCCGTCGGCATGGCTTTCCCCTGCTCTTTCAGCCGTTTTCAAGCAGCCCCAGGTCAGATCCCAGCTAGTCTGCCTCTTCCCGCCCTCCGCAGGTCATGAAAGCCCACGGAGTCAAGAACATGGTGTTCAGCAGCTCAGCCACGGTGTACGGGGACCCTGCCTACCTGCCCCTTGACGAGAAGCATCCGGTTGGCGGCTGCACCAACCCCTACGGCAAATCCAAGTACTTCATTGAAGAGATGATCCAAGACTTGTGCAAGGCCGAACCGGTAAGGGAGCAAAACTGCCCCCGGAGACGCCCCCTTGGACAGCATGCGCCATGTCTAAACGCGCTTCTCTCCGTGTTTCTCCCTCCAGGACTGGAACGCTGTTCTCCTGCGGTATTTCAACCCCATTGGAGCTCACAAGTCAGGAAGGATTGGAGAGGACCCTCAGGGTATCCCAAACAACTTGATGCCCTACGTTGCTCAGGTACCAAGCCCCCGAGGCTGTCCATTCCACTCCATCGATTCCATTAAAATTTTGTTAAATTCTTTTGTTAACTTCTCCATCTTTTTGTTGTTTCTTCCTTCTTCTGTCTGCTCCAGGTGGCCATAGGGCGCAGAGAGTACCTGAGCGTATTTGGCAAGGACTATAATACAGTGGACGGGACAGGTAAGTTGCTTGAACTCATCCTAGCTTGCAAATGGAAGTCCCCCACTTCAAACCTGCTGGAATGACTGGACAGGGAGGTTTGCAATTTCCCACCCCCGGAACCCTCCAGGAGCTGAAGTTGCCACTGAAATTCAGTGGTGTGGTGGCAAAAAGGGGGCGATTTCTCTTTAAAACAAGGCACGCACTCCCCACCCACGTTTGAAGAGGGAATTGCTGCATGGGGAGGGAGACTGTCGCTTCCCTCTTGCTCGGTTTCCCCTCCACGGCCAGAGGACGGACAGTGGAGGCAGGTAGCTTCAATGGCAGTGTGGTGTAAATCCACTCTTGGGTTTCAGTCAGAACTCTACAGGACCTCTAAACCCTATAGCTTTGCACCTTTACAGTTTTGACTGAAATCCTGAGCAGCTTTACCACCCCACTGACATCGGAGCCACCTGCCTCCATTGGGAAGGAAGGAAGGAATTGTGGGAAACAAAGCAAGGGCGTGTTTTATGTTCTGCTTGTATACATGAGAGAACCCACACTTTTGTGAATGTTCGAAAATTCCCGTGAATTTTGTGTGGCTAGAAGTAAAACTGGAAGCAAACTTGGGTCACCCTTTGGGCAAGATGGAAGAGGTCTCTTCGGCCAGTCCTGATGGAAACGCCCACTCTGGGTTGTGTCTTTTCCTTAGTTTTAGCTGGTTACAAGGACCATATTTCGAAGCGCTCCTGCTGCTGCTGAACTAGTCCAGCCTTCCCCAGGGGAATGCTGGAAGTCACAGTCCAACCTATCTAGAGGCCACCAGCTGGGAGAAGGCTGAATGAGGCCGCCGGACTGCTTTTGACCTTGGTGAACAGAGCATTGGCTGACTGTCTTCTCTGGCAGGCGTTCGGGATTACATCCACGTGGTGGACCTGGCCAAGGGCCACATCGCAGCCTTGAAGAAGCTCAAGGACAACTGTGGTTGTAAGGTAGGGCAGGGCAGGGCCCTCCTGAGTTCCAGGAGAGTGCGGGGAATCTGGGCCTTGCTCACCTGCATTTCTGGATCAGCCTAGCTGGTAAATTCCAGGGACTTTCCCTCCTAATTGCTTTAGATGTGCTCAGTGTAGATGGGCTTGTGCGCATTGCGTTCACAATTCTGCGCTGAATTCTGCAACCCTATATATCATGCACATCTGCAAGATTTCTTTTGCATAATTTATCCTGTAACCGTCGCTGCTATGCCACTGGTTTAGCTAGTCATGAGAAGGTGCAAGACATTAAGCCCCCCTTTTAACCACTGGAACCCTTTTTCTGGCTTCTGACGCTTCGTCAGGCACAGCTCATGTGATTTTAAGCCTACCTTGCCAGCCACAAAGGCTAGAAATGTTTTTTTTCCTGGTCTTGTTTTAAATGAAAGATGAATTCTGTTATTTTTCTGTGCTCCTGCAGAATCACAACATAAGAACAGCAGGTAGTGCTACGTCAGACCCATTGATCCAAACCTTTTACCACTTGACCATTCTTCCTGGGCAAGCGCCACCGTGCCAGGTCCACCTTTCAAGCCATCCAGTGGGCGCAAGAACGGTGGCAGGTGGGCAGCTGGCAGAATTACTTTGTGGGCTGTTAAAACACACTGCGCTTCATTTGCAAGCAGAAACAGCTGAGTGCAAAGAGCCAGTGACATGGCTCTGTTAAGGGCAGCAATAAAATGACAAACTGACCTGTGTAAGCCCTTGCGTTGGTTAGGATTCTGTGGGCTCCTAGCACTTCTGCTTCGGTTAAAGGTGCCCTTGTATTCCAGTCCATCCTCTTCACTCCCTCTGCCCCCAGCCGTCTCCCTTCTCCCCCTCCTTTATACCTGCAACACCCTTTTGGCGTCTCTCAGGTGTTCTGTCTTAGGCGGAGGCCTGCTGGCCCAGACGACCTCGCCTAGGGGTGGGCAACCTCTTTTAGCCCGGGGGGCTGGATTCAGTTTCAACGATGCTCTCGGGGGCCACGTCCTGGTGATGGGTGGGGGCCACGGCAACAGGAATGAGATCCCCCCAAATACAGGCATGTTGTAGATTAAAGCCCTGCCTGCCAGTATCTAAGGCTTAGGAGAGGCATTTAAACCTTTCAGAATGGGGAAACAAACAGGCCAAGAGTCAGGAAACTACCAAACAAAGGGGAAAATGGAATGTGGGCAACGGGGAACTCTGAAGGACCAGACTGGGACCCCTGTGAAGGCTGGATATGGCCCTCGGGCCTGCGGTTCCCAGATCTAGTCCCACATCCCGTTCTTCATAGGGGCCAAGCGGAAGGCCGTTCTGAAAGCCTTCAATCTCTCCTCCCAATCCACCACTGGCACAAACCTTCCATCCCGTCCCACAGTGAAATGAAGGCTGCGTAACGTCTCCTGCATCTTTCTCTTTTCCCCGCTGTGGCAAATTTTAAGCTTGTAAGCTCCTTGGGGCAGGCACCTGCCCCTTTGCTTTTTCTCTGAAAAACAACCCACCTTTGATGTCGGTGGCATTATAGGAAAATATCATGGGACAAAACTTTAATGATCCTTGCAGATCTACAACCTTGGAACTGGCGCTGGCTACTCGGTCCTGCAGATGGTTAAAGCCATGGAGAAGGCATCCGGAAGAGAGGTAGAGTAACAAGCCAGACGTGGAGGGAGGGGGAGTAACGCTTGCTGGAGGCCAGGGAAGGGGCGGGGAGCGCCAGCTGGCCAACTCCCCAAACTCCAAAGGAGGGAACTTGCCCAGCCTTGCCCAGCCTGCTGCCCTCTAAGCTATGCTGGCTTGGGGGGTGATGAGAGGTGTAGTCCAGCACATCTGGAGGGCGCTAGCTTGAGGAGAAGGCTGTTTTAGGACAGTGTTCCTCTTGTTCCTACACTCTGAAGTTGCTACTTAGAAATTAAAGCCCTTCACTCATGAATCTTCCCGCAATGCCCCTCTAGGAGCTTTTAGTGAAGAGGAGCATTGAAATCTTCAGAATGAATAAACAGAAGCAATCAAGGTGTACTCCGGATTCCTTTTACATAACCTGAGCATGTTTTTCTCTCCCTCCTCCCCCCCACTCCGCCTTACCGGTGTATATGTACCCATAGCAGTGGGGAGCTGCTCTACTCTTTCATTTCTTCTCGCTCACTCTGCAGGTAGAATTAGGGGGTGATCGAGCCAAAACAACAACCCCCCCCCCCAATTCCATTGCTTCCCATCTAAGCGTGAAGCACACAGCTTGAACTTCTCCTGTGTAAATGAGTGAGATCTTGACTTCAGGTGGATCATGCCCCGAGTTAGTCATGCAAATGTCTTTACCAGCTTTCATGATTTGCAGCCCACTGGGTCAAGCACAGCCAGCCAGGGACAGGGTTTTGCAGAAGGGAGCCTCCCTGATGGTTTGGACTTCAGCTCCCAGAAGTCCCTGCCAGCATGGCCAAGAGCTTCAGCTATTGGGCGGTACAGAAATCCAATTAATCAATCAGTGGTCAGGAATGCTGGGAGTTGACATCCCAAACATCTGGAGATCTACTTTCTGCCCATCTGTTTTAGGACCTACCAGGGCATTGAAAACATGCTGGTTTTTGCAGTTCCACACAGACAGCACCCTGGGGGCTCCTGTCAGACCGGGTCCCCAGGCTATATTCAAGATAGACCAGGGGAAGGGAAACGGAGATTCCCCCAGATGTTGACTACAACTCCCGTCATCCCTGACCATTGACCAGGGAGTCCAACCACATCTGTAGGACCCATAGGTTCCACATCTCTGCTTTAGAGGCTCACAGGCTGCTTTTAGCCTGTGCTACTCCATGCTCTTCTGCTCGGAGACCAAAGTGGCCTCTCTTGCATGGAGACGTGACTAAGTAGAAGTGTGGCTGGAGCAGGTCCACGCAGATTTTACAATTCAGCACCTCCATCCCCCTCTAACCCAAGGCATAAGGGGATGGCGCAATCTCACCAGGCGGCCGCCCGCGCTGCTCTCTGTTTGCTTTGGTTCTCAGTTGCTGCCGAGGGGATGAACCAAGGCAGCTTTCCCCAACATGGCACTTCTCCCAATTTGTTGGCCTGCAACCCCTATAATTCCACGGGCCATGCTGCTGGGAATGATGGGAGCTGCAGTCCACCACCTCTGGAGGCACCAGGTCTTGCCCTCCACCACAGTTGCGGGACGCAAACCAGTCAGTTCCCCATGGCTCAGCAGCAGACTCTTTCCCCCCGCTCCTAGATAAACTACAAGATCGTCGCACGCCGGGACGGGGATGTGGCCTCCTGCTATGCCAACCCCGGCCTAGCTGAACAGGAGCTAGGCTGGAAAGCGGTCTTCGGCCTGGACAAAATGTGTAAGTGGAGCCTCCCCGTCACGTGGCACCCTTTTCCCGCAGTAGGGGGAGCTGGAAAAGCAAGCAGCCTTCCCACCTTCCCTCCCCATTTCAGCTGTGAACCGCCTTGCTTGTCGCTGCCCACAGCTGGGATGTTTGCACTGACACATCTGCGGAGAACCTGGCCATCCTGCTATCCTTTTTTCTCCAACCTCCTTTTCAGGTGAAGACTTGTGGCGGTGGCAGTCTCAGAACCCCACCGGCTTCAGCAAGAACTAGCAGCTGGGAGAAGTCGTTCATCCCCTCTGGCGCAAGGACGCTGTGGCACCAGAGCGGTCCCGAGCACCGGTTTGCTTCTCGCTCAGGGAAGGCGATGGCTCCTCCTTGTCTTGATTCCTCCTCTTCTCCCCCTTTTTATGACTGACACAGAGTCTTGGGAAAGGGAAGGTGATCTTGCCCTCTTGCTCTGTGCCCCTCCATTGCCCCAATCCTCTGTCTTCCCCTTTGGTTTTCTCTGCCAGCCGGCTAAATGAGCCACAAGGAGACCAGACTCTCCCACGGAGGAGGAGGAGGAGTAATCAAAAGCAACAGTAGGGGATGCTGAACACTCTCTCCTGGGGCCATGCGTGGTGTCCCCACTGCCATGAGCCTAGCCTCTGCTGCCCCCTCTCTGGCTTTTGAGGCCCTGAGAAGATGCTCAATGGAGTGAACGGTGGTGGGGGTTTCCTTAAGAACTTTATCTGACCAAAAAAAAAAGGTGTGTGGTTGGAAAACTGCTGCTGGGGCCCTTAGATTTTATCATTCTCTCCCCAGTTTCCTGTTTCTGTACTATAAAGGTCACTCTAGGTTGTTTTTTAGTGAAAGTGATAAAACAGTAATGGGAGATAAGTGCATCCAACTCTGAGCTGCACAAGCCTGAAAGCTTCTTGGACCACCAGACACTGTTGGGCTGGATCCTCTTAAAACTGGGACTCCTTGATGCAGTCCGTTAGGCTGTAGTGAAAACGAAGAGTGGAAAATAGGGAGGTGGCGGTGTTTTTGTGAGCTTTCTGTCTGCCTAGGGAAGAGGTAACCTATTTGGTTTAGTTTGTAATGTTAGTTCAGCTGGAAACATCCCCTTTATCATTTTAGTAGTGAAGGAGACTGATTGGGAAACTTGCAGAGGCCAAACTATGGTAGCTATATTTTGTATCAGTATAGTATTCACGTAACCTTTCCAAGCATCTTCCTACAGAGTGGATGGAAAACAGGGTGGTCCATAAAGATCAAGTTGATCTGTAAAAGTAGACCATGGCTAAACCTGAGCTCCAGGCTTGTTCGTGGAGGGTTTAAAGCTGACGCTGCGTTTTTGTACCAACTCACCAGCTACCCACTTCATGGATGAACAGTGGTGAGGGTGGGGTTGCACTGCTGTAGCTCAGTGTTTCAGGGTTAAATTCAACTGCTCACCTTTCAGTTAGTACAATTCTGTTCTACACCTAGCCACGCAGAAACCAGGCTGCAACAGATGCACAGCTGGGATCTGCTCGCTGGAATGACTCACCCCTTTCTGCTGTGCTTTTATCTACAACTTGTTCTATGTGTGTGCTGGGCTCTGCGTATGCCACACTGTAGAAATCCAGAAGATGGGATCTCAACGTAGTATGTGTAACAGCAGTATCGCTTGCTTTGCTTGCAAGCAGGCATATATTATGAAAGCTCAGGGTATCAAGAGGTTGGGAAGCTGCTGTGTGTAGGGCGGAGTAGCTGTACCTGCTGACCCCAAAACACCCTTTCCGGCATCCTGTCCCTATTTCTGTGCTTTGATGAGACTGCTGATTTTGCCAAGTGTCTTGCTATAAGGTGGACTAGAGTCTTTCTGGGTTTCATTTTAGAAAAAAAGGCAAGGCCACATTTTGCACCTATTTCTCCATTATTCACAATCTATGCTCAGGCCTGCTTGCCTGCAATCCGGTACTCAAGAACGACACTTGAAATCTCGTGCCTGGGTTTAGAGGACCCATACAGTAGACATACAGAACGGCCCCCAAAGGAACCCCTGCCCCTTAAGCAAACCTCTGGAAGCATAATGTACCTCTCGGGTAAGAGGGAGTTGGTTGTATTAGCAAGCCCTGCAAAACATTGAGCCCTAGCCACAAGGGGAAGGGGGAAACTGAGTGACACTGCACCAATAAATGCCATTTCAGCAATGTGTTTTTCTTTTTTTAAAAAATGCCGTTCTTAAATTTGCACTAAAATGCCTTTTCATTTAAGGGACTAATGAATTTCAGTTTTTAGAACAAATTAAAAGATGAATAACAAATAAACCCATATTAAAAGAGTGTTGAAGGTGTGCCAAGGTGTAGCAACAGGCTCAAACACATATTTTAAAATCTCAAAACCTCTATGAGAAAGACAAGTACAGCACGAAGGTGAGCGATACCTGCAGCGGTTGTACTGTTGCTCTGTTCCTTTCAAAAAGTTAGGTTTTCTAAGGTCTCAAATGAGATGGAACAACCCAGAGGTGAAATGCAAGCGTGCAGCAATCTGATAAGAGAAAACGCCACATGTCGCTCACACCCCTCCTCCAGTTATTATGATAAAACACTGAATTAAATCATGTTCTTTCTAAATAACTGCTGTTAAGTTACTGGTATTCAATGGCTCCTGTCAACCCGTCCCCGCAACTAGAAGGACAGCTGTTTAAAACTGTCCTTCGGCCCATCTTCCTAGTGGACCGGCTTTTGTGCAATGCCTATCCTGGCTGACGGAGGAAATGGGCTCGTACTGCAGGTCTTGGGCTCTGCTGGTGGAACTCTTTGCTGGAGCATTTCCCAGAAGGCACCAGCTAAATATAATCTTGCCAGCTGGCTTGCATTTACCGTAGGCTATGTGTGGGAGGACTACCACATTGGGCTAATTTAGTACTAGGATGACTTCGTTTTTATTACAGTACCAGCAGTCACATCCTGATGGTGGAGCAGCGTTCATCAGCTTCAAGGAGACTGTTTCTGAACAAGTGGATGAGGGCTTTGAACCCCAAAGCCAGCCGTTTACAAAACCTTGGCCAGCACACTGATGCAGCACAGCAGAATTAGATCTCCCTTTTCCTCAAGGGATTGGGAGGAGGGGGGGGGGAGAAACCCTAACCGGTTTGAGTCACACGTACACCAAAAAAATGTAGGCACCATGAACACCCTGGTTGTCACTAAGTTCTTTATCCCTGCCATTTCATTATTTGGCCAAGACTCAAAAATTAGGCAATGTACATGTTGCTATGGCTGGGTCCTAATTTTCCTAGATGGAAGAAGTGACAGCTCGGGAAAAGCACCTGCTTTGCATACAGAAGGTCCCAGAATCAATCTCTGACATCTCCAGTTGAAATTATTCCCAAGTAACAGAGCTCTGAGAGACCTTGGCGAACACTGTCAAGCATAGTAGACCGTACTGGACTGGACAAGGAAAGCAAAAAATAGTCCCTCCCACTGAGGTGGTCACATGGGGCATCTTCCACCCTCCCAAACAGCAGAGGTGCTCCGTTACAGCCAGCTACACTGGGCTGTCTAGAACTCAAAGCCCTTTCATACTACATTCAAATACCACAAACCAGACCTAGTTTCCTCCCACTCTTCTGGTTTCAGAGTCTTTCGTCAGATTGAGCTCTGGAAGCTTTTTTGTGCAGTAATTAGGCCTAAAACCTTTCTGATTTTAAAACAAGAAATAATGCAACTGGTCTACCCCCCTCTCCCCTGCCTCCCCCCCCAAGAGACAAGAAAAGTTCACATTGCAGGTCACAGATGACACTCTGGAACAGAAGTTAGTCGCTTTTGATTATTTGGGCCTGGACTGGGAATCTCACCTTTCAAATTCCAGCTTATGCATGAAGCCTGTGGGTGACATGAGGCCAGTTGCTCTTTCCCCAGCTGTGCAGCCCATGGAGAAGAGCGCTAGCGTCACTACGCAGGCTTGTTGGTCCTCTCTGCAAGAGACACAAAGTGCTCTGAACGCTCAGCTGCAGGGGAAACGGGCACGTCTTGAGACTACGCCGAAGGAACAACAAGGTGAGGCACTGATGGTTGTGTTTGTTTTAATCTCAGTGGAACACAAAAAATAAAAATGATGAATGGGGAAGACAAAAGGGAAAGGGAGGGGAGAGAGAAGTAAGAGTCATGTGCAGGAACAAAGAGAAGCCACCATCTTCCTTGGGCTTCCAGGTGCTTAACACATTCCCGCCAGAGATACCTATGACTTGCAGGCCACTTGGACAACTGCTTTGAGAAGGGGGCAGACAAAACGGAGGTGGCGGCAGCAGCAGAGACCGGAGCACTTCTCTGCGCAGTTGCTATGTGGAACAACCCAATACCTGGCCTGAGAGGGAGAAAGGCGGCAGCCAGTGCCCTGAAAGAGCCCGGTCTCCCACGTCTGCCTGTCCACACAATGGAGATGGGAAGCAGAGGTCTGGCCTACACACACGCAGCAGAACGCAGAGGGAGTGGGAAGGCCCAAGTGGACTGTACCACTTCTAGCTGGAGGGGTGGGTAAGAAGTCACATGTCTAAATAGCTTATGTTTAAAGAAAACTACACAAACACACACACACACTCCCTGCAAGTAGAAAAGTAGCACACCGGGGGAAGGCTGGGCTAAGACCTCAATGAGCTGCTCAATTTTATTTGCAGGGATTTTAAAAAATGGCGCATGTACATCTCGCAGTCATCAAGTGGTACAGTTCCCTCGACTACCTCAGGACTTTATCCCTTCATTCTGGGGCACGAGCTGGTCCAGACCGTGGACGCTTCTGCCTGTTAGCACATCCCAGTGCTGAGCAGAAAACGGAAGAGGGGAACCCCGCAAAGGGCAGGCGAGAGGCAGCTTTGCGGTTTAAGCCGATCCTTTAAATGGGCCTAACACAAATCAGTTTAGAGAAGGATGATTGCTTTCTGTTTCTCTGGCGAGGGCATCACAGGAGCCGCCCTGAATGCTTCCGCCTGTTCCAAGCCGTCCCCGCCGCTGCCCCTCGCTCTGCCAGAGTGAATGGGAGCAGCTCTGGCGCCAGGCCACATATCTGGCCCTATCTGGGACTAGAACTAGGAAACACCTCCAGCTTTCGGGGGTGGGGGATGATGATGACACTGGCCAGCCATCAGCTGCTAACACAGGAAGTGCACAAAGCGCCCGGCACCTCTCCGTGCGCCAAAGGTGGAGCAACCTTACATGGGAGGCTTTCGCCTTGCATAGAAGCCAAGCTCGGCCTCAGCTGAACCATTCCCAAGTTCAGCATCAGCCAGGAGCGGCGGCACAGGCAGCTACAACAGCCACTCGAGGGGCAAGGGAGAAAGTCTTGCCCTGAAAGCAGGAAGGGGACCATCTTGCCCCACAAGGAATGGGGCAATTGTCCAACCGCTGCAGAGAGATAAGTTCACATCCCTTGTGCTGGGCATGGAGCCCTGGGTGGAGGGATTGTCCTAGTCCCATGTGGTCCTGGCCCTCTTCTTGCTGCTGCCGCTGCCACCAGCAAACAGAGGACTGTCGGGGGTGGGGGTGGGGGGAAGGGGTGAACTGATGAACAAGACACGAGGGCAACATGGGAGGCAACACGAGCCCTTCACCCGAAGAAAGGGAAAGACAAAAAGGTCTTTTAGAAGATGCACCCTGTCCCTGGCTGTCAATTCTGAATCGGCCCATATGGGGGGCTCATTGGAGCGGGGTGGGGTGAGGTGGGGGTGTTCTCAAGAGAACCATTGCTGTTCAACAGCACAGCCCCCTGCCAGAAATGAGCACGAAAGCCTGGCCTCTGGCAAAAGGGGGGGGGGCTCGCAGCACAACAAGACAGACAAGATTCTGGAAGCCGCCTCAAAAAGGTGCCAGCCACCAGGGCTAGGAGGGGGCACCAAGCTCAACAGGTTCCACTAGCAGACAGGGAGGTGCCACACACAGAAAGCCAGCTTGCAGCTGCTCAGGAGCAGAAGTGGGGGCGCTCCGGGCTTCGAGGCCCGGGCACCGTGTTTGAGCACTGGCATCCGAGCGAGGCGCTGCCTCGGCTGCCAGAGGAGCTGCCCGCGATGAGTGGGGGCTGCTTCTGGGAGTGCCGTAATGAGCAGAAGGCCGCCGTGCTCCTCCCTTGAACTCTGCCCTGCCTGCACAGTGGCAAAACAAGATGGAGCCCGTGTGTGGACGACGATGGTAGCAGAGAGGATGGCAAAAGGAACAAAAGGGTTTTTAAAAAAATATACAACACTGGAGGAATTCCTGGTGAGGTGGGGAACCCCTCCGCCACGTCAGGGCCCCAACTCCAGCACAACCGGGGAGTTGTGCAGGTGGCTGACTGGGGAGGAACAGCCCCAGACTGCGTCTGAAGGACGTACTGCAGACACCCACTGCCCCTCCACTCTGCCCTCTTCCCCGCCCCGGTCCCTGTCTGGCGATGCTGATGGAGTGATGGAGCAGGATTCAAGGTACAGAGCTCTGTGAAATGATCGCCCGGGTGGGGCGGTGGCAGTTTCTTCCTGCCTCTCCAACCCAGAGGAACGTGAGCGTTAGCAGCGTGAAAGAGGGACCCTGCCTCTGCCAGCCCCATGAAGATGGCTCCAGTGAGAGGCAAGCTGGGACAGGCTCTAGATGACAGAGGAGGGAGGCCTGGTGGTAATGATGGATGGGACTGCCAACCAATCAGGGAGCTCAGAAACCTCACAGATGCTCCCTGCAAATACTGTAACAGCATAGAACACCATCTCATAATACCTGTGTTTTAAGCTTTCGGCTACCACCCAGTTCATTGCCACAGCAAGTGTGTGTGGATGTGTGTTTGGGGTGGAGGAGGGAGAGGAGAGAGCAGGGAAAGGCTGAAATCAGAGGACCAAAATACTAACTGGCAAGGAGGCAGCCACAATGGGATCTCAGCTGTACCTTAAAACTGCTGCGTACCTTCGCTCCACCTACAGGAGAGAGGGCACCCCCTCCTCCCTTTGCACAGGAGGGGCACGGTGCAGGAGGAAGGGGAAAGCCAGAGAAAGGAAACCGACAGGAGTGGAGGTGGATCGCCACGGCTTCCCATTGCAGCCGACAGGTCAAGGGTTAAAGATCATAGGTGGTGACCACTTGTCGCCTCTCCCTGCAACAGTCTTGAGCAGCTCTGTTTAAATCCTGGGCAGAAGCTTCTCGATGAATTCTTTCACGGCCATCATCTCCTGCACAGATGACAAGAGGAAGGAGTGTGGTTTACCCCCAGAGGCTGAGGAAGAGAAAGGAGCCGGCCAATCTCGGCCCCCACCCGACCCAAACAAACAAAGAGTCGAAACAGACCCCAAATATTCATCAGTGACAGCCCCGTTCGTGTGCTCAGAGAGCTTTAAGCTTCTTTTTATCCCAAGGAGGAGCAGAAACATTAAGAAGGAAGTGCCCGGGGGGGGGGGGGGGGACAGCCAGAAATGAGAACTCAGCATCTCATGAGTCCAGGAAACAGACTGGCCGGTTTTCCCACTATGCTACATGAGTTCTTGCCACAAATGTATTTTGGTTTGTAAATTTTAAACAGTCTTTTGGTGAGAAAAGATAGCTCAGACACAATTTTAAATGCAGATCAAACTCAAATGTCAGTTGAACAAGAGAAGATTATGCAAAAAGAATCATGAAAAGCGACAGGCAAATACAGTGAGACAAATAACTTTGGCATCAGCCTTGACAGATTGGAACCAAACTGCTCAGCGGTATCTGATGAAAGGTTGATGCTATGATGTATTTGTCAGCCTTTCAAGGAGCCACAAGACACACTGGGTTTTACGAGTACAGACTAACGCTGCTGCCTCTTTGTAACGAACTGTTCAGACAACACGCTAAGCCATGGTCAGGCTGCTAACCCTTTTGCAGTAAATGGTTAGTGAGCGTATTTAAACCGTGGTTATTTATTATTATTTATTTAAGCCTTTTTATGCCGCCATTCAGCCAAAAAAGGCTCTCATGGCGGCTTACAAAAGTGGTTAGGGACGGTTCACACGACACACTAATCCATAACGCTTAGCTCAAATGCTTAATCACCGGTGGCTTAGTGTGTCGTCTGAACAGGGTTGCGGATTGCTTTTTTAAAAAACAACCACATATCTAGTTTAAAAAGTCAATTGCAGCAGTGTTAGTCTGAAGAAGTTGATATCAGAATCACAACAAGCTCCACTGACAAACAGGTCCTTGGAGACTGGTCTGAACAGTGGCCTTAGGAAACTGCAGTGCATAGGCCACAATAAAGGCCTCACGGCAGAGGATGTTCAAGAAGGAGGGGCCACTACAAAGAAGGCCTCCTGCTTCTGGTTGCCTTCTGATGGACCTCTGAAGACTGGCAGGCTAGGAGCTGGGCTAATCAAATGTTCCAAGAGTAAGGCGTAGGGAAGGGGTGGGCAACCTCAGCAGATCCAGGGGCCAATGTCCAGGGGCCCCTGAACCCACTGGGGCTGCACCCCTCTGCACCACCAGAATGGCGAAAAAGGGATATTTCTTGGAAACAAGGAGTATAGCAAGTGTGCGCTTTGTTTTCAGGCAAAATATTTCCAGGAGGCTTCCAGGAGTGCAATTTCGTTTTTGCAGCCACACAGCTGAATTTCAGCAGCAGTGGGGCGGGGTGGGTGGGTGCAAAAAAGCTGATCGGGGAGGGTGTGCATGCATGTGGCCCACCCCCGGCCTAGGGACTTAAACAGGAGGGAGTAACTTAACCAGCTCCCAGCGTGCACCCTAGTTTCAACCAGCGCTCTACTCTGAGAGGTGGAGGTTGGCTGGTCACCGCAAGAAAGAGATTTAGCAGCTGCCAACTCACCTGCGGGCAGGAGCTGTGCATCACTCCTGGATAGGTTCTGAACTGCACCCTGCTGGGGGTCACAATACCCTTTAGCTTCTCAGCAGTGAGGGCTCCAAAGCGCACTGGGATCATGGGGTCCATCTCCCCGTGGCACTGCAGAATGGGGATGTCTTTGTTCATGCTGTTATTTGCTGCCTGCAACAACAACAACTTACTCAGCAAGTGCAACGAGCAAGGGATCCTGACTCAAAGAATGACACAATGGCGCCATGGTTTATTTCCTATGTTGAAGCTCTTCAAACTTTTGATAAAATCCCAACCAGTACAGTCGTATATTTTTTTTCCGGATTAATACGCTCATACACACAAAATGACACACGTGTTCCTTTCATAAGTTGTACAACTTGCGGTTTTGCTTCCATTAGGTATTGAGCACCAACTTCGCCCATTTTACCGTAGACGTTCCATAAGCATATCAGTTACTAAGATGTATAATTAGTGAATTCCTTTGTTTCTTTATTGATTTTATTATTACATACGTTCTTCTTCTATTTTGGTTGCCTTTATTTTGTTAACTTTATTTTGAAATAAAATCAAAGTTTATGAAAACAACAACAGCAGTAATAAGTTCCAGCAGGGCAAAAGCACCAAGCCGTAAACAACGCAGGGAAACCGAAAGGGATACCCTGCACTCCGGCAAAGGTAGTTGGCACCTTTTAGGATCGCTGTGGCGTATCCATTCTCTCGGGCATACGTCTCCCTGTCCAGCAGCCCCCCGGGGGTGCATCTGCTCCCACCCACAGGACAGCGGCCATTGGGAAATGGGGTGGGGGCCACAGTACCTGAGGAAAGGTCTTGTGCAGGGGGAGCCAGCAGCTGAGGGCCACGATGCCAGCCAGTTGGTGTGGGGAGGTGAGCGCCGTGTAGAGAGAGAGAGCGCCGCCCTGCAGCACAACCGGGAAGAGAGAGCAGGTCAGGGCTTGTCCTGGTGAGGCCCCCCACCACCACTGCCAGCTTAGACCATGAGCCTGGCTGCCCAGCCCACTCCAAATGCCGGAAGCTGCGTGCCGCATGAACGCACACGCTGTACACCCCTTAGTGGCTGAAGAGCCACTAAGCCAGGGGCAGGGGCACAAGATCTTACCCGGCACTGCTCCAAAGTATGCGCATAAATTCCCAGAGCCATAAGGGCTAGGAACTTGTTTCAAAGGCAGGGAGTAAAAGCAGAGATACTCGGGACGCTGCATCCTCCATTGTATACTTAATTGAGTGCTTTGGCCCCTTACTGTGGTAGACCTTCTTGGAGCAGCTCTGCACAGCTAAAGCAACGGCTCCAGTAGAAGCTAAACATCTCCATCGCCCACCCTCCGAGTGCGGCAGCGGTGGCTAACTTTGCCGGTGCCCCACTGATGCGCCACTCCCATTGCCAACCCTACTGCCCACACACACAGGCGTGCAACGACCCCCCTCCAAACCTGTCTGCTTTCCCCTCACCTGCGAAAAGCCGCCCAGGATGATACGATTGGCTGGGATCCCATTCTTTATTTCATGCTCAATTACTGCTTTAACTAGAGTGCACAGAGGGAGAGGGAGAGGGAGAGAGAGGCCGGGTCAGTTCAAGGCGGCACGATAGCACAGGCCTTGTACGTGGTGCCAAACTCTATGTCGGCTGCACCATAAATTAAAAAAACAGCCCGCTGGCAGAGATTTCGCACAGTTGACCCTGCTTCAAAATGCCACGGTTTAAAAAGAGCTTAATGTTTTTTTCTCTGCAAGGCCTGGTGTGGCAGAGATCAAGGGGAAAGGGAGCTAGCAAATTACTCTGCGGCAAAAAGCACGTGAGAACTGTGCATCTGAGGAACGCGGCTTTGCGCCATGAAAAGTGATGCCACAAGGGAAGCGTCCGCCTTGAAGGTGCCGCAGGACTCTGGGTTAAGCGGCAAAGGACTCGCGCAGCAGCCGCTCCGGAAGCTGCAGCGTGCCTAAAATCCCGGGAGGGAGCTCCCAGGTCACAGGCTTCCCAATTCACCGACTTCGCCATTGTGGCGCATCAAACAAAGCCAACCAACGCTTCCCTCCAACACCCAGAAGCTACTCTTCTTCAGTGTTGAAATGTACCGTGAAGGGAGACAGTACCAAAGGGCCCGGTGCTCACAAAACAGGAGCCCAGGCTCCTTCCCACTGGAGTGATTCCTTTCCTCTCCACATCGCAGGGCAGGGCTGGAGCACAGGGGCAGCTCAGAGGAAGTCCCAGGTTCCACCCCTGGCATCACCAGACTGGCCTGGGGAAGACGGCTCACTGAAACCCCTGCTGCCAGTCAGTGCAGACAACACTGAGCTAAGGGGCTGGTTGTATAAAGCAGGTGCAGAACCTCAGGCCCCGGGGGCCAAATGCGGCCCACCTGGGATTCCCCAGATGCTCTGGCACCCCCCCCCCCCACCTGCTTATATGCAGTTCTCCCCCCACCCAGATTCTAAAAGACTGGAATGCTCTCCTAAGGCTCCGTTACAGGCAGTAAGAGCTTTAAGCTACAACCTTTGGCTGTTTTTCTGTATTTCTGGCCCCAGCCGTTTTGCCTTCAGCCCTGCCCCCTCTGCGCATGGTCCTGCCACCAGTGGAACATGGCCCCAGGAACTCTGCGTAACTGGCTTTGGCCCTAGGGCTGAAAGAGGTTCCCCCACCCCTGGTGTAAGGCAACACCCCCATGTCCCTAGCCAAGATTTTGTGTTGCAAGTGTGCCACACCACTACAAGTGTGCTACAATCCGCATGGCTTCCATCTCAATTTGACTTGGGGACGATGGGTCTGCATCAGGGCACATGAAATAAAACTATGGTTGACACTGGCAAGGTGGGGTGGAAGGAAAGAGAAAGAGAATTTCTGTGGGAAAGGGCAGCCGGGGGGGGGGGGGGGGGATGCACGTTCCTGAGGACGCTCATGATGTGCAAACTCAGAGTCTGCAGGGAACAGAGTAACGTCTGCCCCAGGCCGAGGTGAAGGTTTTGTTGCCACGCATTCGGAATGCAAATGTTCCCCACCATCTCATCTGTTTTCACTGTCTGCAGGAGTAAGGAAGCAGAGCTTCTGAGGTAGGGAAGGCAGGAAGGAAGGCAGGGGGGCAGAGACACTCCCTATATATAACTCTTGTGTGGAAAGTGCCTCTGCAGAGTTTTCACATGCTGGCCCGTCTGGCTTAGAGGAATAGAGGCCAACCCCGAAGCTGCCCCAGGAAAGCTTCCCTTACTGTTCTCAGCAGCTTTTTTGATTCCAGTTTCATCCTCAGGTGCGTCTGGACTTAGGCCCATCAAGTCAAACCTGGAAGTGGGAAAGAGGGAAAGTCGGCCAGTGTTCTCTCCCCACTTGGCACTGGGCAAGTAAGCCGGCGGGGAGGCTGTACTGTGCAGTGGGGGCAGCATCGTGCCAAGGGTCTGCTGTAGTGGCCGAAGGGGGGCTCCAGCAAGCCCACTGGGGAAAGGTGGAGAGTATTCCATCCCCCACCACCCGCTCTCCCGTCTCTCCCAGACACTCATGGATTCACATTCACAGGCATTCGTTCTGCCGGGTCTTGGAAGAGAGCCAGCCTAATTTCCCCTACTTATTTTTTTTAATGAACAATGCAAATTAATGCTCTTGCTCAGAAAAGCAGCCAGAGGCTGTACAGCAGGTGGCAAAGCGTGTAGGGCAGCCTTGCCCAAACCTGGCATCCTCCAGATGTGTTGAGCTGAAACTCCCATCCTGCCGGGCTAGTTCCTGGATCGTCCCAAAAGATGAGCAGGCAGGATGCAGCAGGACGCTTGCTTGCTCTCAAGCCCAGGATTTGGCAGCGATAACCAGCTTATTGTGCCCGCCTCATCTGAGTGAAGGCAGGGTACCCCTGGGCATGGCCTGTGCCATAGTGTTGCCCTATAGACCCTTCTTAGGGGAGGGGTCTGCCCACTCCACGCCCACGTCCCTCCGACTACCCACTTCACCCCCTGGCTTCAAACTTTGATCGAATGCAAAGCTATGCACCATCTAGTGACCAAAGATGGTACTACAACGTTTGCACACATGGACAGTTTTAAATTAATTAAAATTAATTAATGCACTGTAAAAACCCAAAGAACCTGGAGGGGGACCCCCGCCCCAGGGTCCCCTTAGTAAGCCTGTCCCATTTCAGGTGTGTAGGCTTCACAGTCTTGGAACTAAGGTGCTGGCACACTCCTTTGTTACGAGAGATGACATGCCAGAGTAAGAAGGTGCATGAAACAGGAGACAGCCCAGGGCGGCACGTGGGAGACGCAGTTTACCTGCCGGTCATTTAGTTAATACTGTTTTATACTAACCAGGACGGCATGACCATCTTCATGTTGAGGGTGACGGGGATCCTGGGCCTGCGGAGGAAGAGGGAAAGCAGACCACAGTAATCCAAGAAGGGTTACAAATTATGAGGCACCGAAGAAACCGAGACTCGCCCAGAGATACCAAGAGATACCAAGAGAATCCTCGTCGCCTTTTAAATGAAAACTGAAATTCTTAAAGAGCCCCTGAAAGCTATGCACGAATTCTGCACTTGTGTATTCGCATACCTTTGGGGATGGACAGCACAAGACCCAGCCCTGGCTATGGAGCTGGCAGCGGTAAAATTTCCCCCAGACGCCCACCCACGGTGCTGGAAGTTAGGACTGTAAAGAAGGTGGTGGTAAAGTTCTTTCCATAAGCACAGTCTGCCCCCACCTCCGTTCTAAAAGGATCAGGCAGTCCCTCCTGGCTCAGGCAGTGTTTGGCGTGGTTGCCTAGCAGCCCACCCTGGGACCTGGACATTTGGGGACTGAGCTGATCCTGGGCTCAGCGCTTTTACTTGCTGGGGAGGTGCGGAGGAACAGACAGCCATTTCTTTGGGCTGAAAGATTTGGGGGGGGCATTGGGGTTCTCAGGCCTGGAGAGAGCCTCCAGTACCACTGACAGAAGAAGCTGAGCTCAAGTAGTTGGGGGGCTGGGGGCTGGAGCAGCCCGTGAATCACTCCACCTGGTATAGAACCTGCCTCAGAAGGTCTTGCAAGAACAATCATGGCTGCTCTCTAAGGTAAGGGGAAGGATGGGGGCCCGGGAGGGAGGGAGCTTAGCAGGCTCAAAGCAGAGCATTGTGACTCTTCCCAGTAACAGCTGCCAGTGTGCACAGACAGAGGATTGGGATCCAAATTTGCTTCTACATGGAGGAGACAAGTGATTTCCAAAGGTCTGCTGTAAGTGAGACCTAATCTTGATCCAACCCAGAATGTGGGAGGACAGAGAAGGGGCTCCCGGAAGGGGCTCCCGTTTGCTCAGCGGCCCTTGCCACTTAGCCAGGCCAGGTGCTGCAGGGGCCACAGGAGGGAAACCTGGGCCTGCTCATCACCTTAGACACCAGCCTCCCCCCACCTGTTGAGCTGCACGCCAGCTGGTGGTCCTCCAGCGTGTTTGCTGACAGCCTCTGGTGCCGGCGTGGAAGAGCCAGGCACCTTTCAGTGGCTGCAGCCCAGTTTGAGACAGACATTCCCCAGTAGACATCTGCAGCTCAGCTGGGGGCTACCTAGCAGCCACTGGTGGGGATTGGGGAGAGGGACAGAATGCTGAAGTATACCGGGGAGGGTATGGGACAATTGCACGGCCAAAATGAAAGCCCACAAGCAGGACACAAGGGCAGTCACCCTGCCACACTATTGCTCCCCAGCAACTGATATTCAGAGGCATGCTCCCTCTGATCCTGCAGGCAGCGTATAACATGGAAGGCTCCATATTCTCAGTAAAAAGGACTGTCAGAATGCCTGCAGTGCATTTCCCATGAGTGAGGAGAACTCATTTTAATCCCAGTTTGGCTGGGATTAAAACCACACACAGGTCCTGGGGAGAGAAACAGCTTTGTAGGGCAAGCTGGGGACTCCTTGGTAGGGTAGGGACACTAAACGCAATGGGGGAAAGGGGTGCAAAGTAGGTTGTAGGCTGAGAAAGAGAAATCCAAAGGAAGGAAGGGTAGGTAGAGTCTTGGGACCGGGGGGGGGGATGTGCGAGGAGGAGTTGGTGAAGGCTGAAATTCGCATATTTCAACCACCAGCCTGTTCTGTGGCTGTAGGCTTAAAGAAGCAATATATTTTGGGGCTTATTTAACCTACAGTGATGCTGTGGCACACATGGCTGCCATTTTGAATATGCAACCCCCCCTCAGGGGTTGTCATGTCATGAGAACCTGGCAAGCGAGGGTTATGCGAGGGTTAAACAACCCTCGCCTAACCCACGCCTGTTGGGTTTATGTGCTATGACAACCCCCAAGTGGGAGCTTTATATGCAGCATGGCACCCGTGGGTGAAAGAACCCACAACAAGCAACTGAACCTCACCTTCTTGGTTCCAGCTCTCTGCTTGCGCCATACAAGCTTCTGCCTACTAATCTGGTGGCACCCCAATTCTAGCATGCCTTCCGCAAAGAGTTATGACTGGTGCTGACCATTACAGTCTTTCCAGCACTAGATGAAGACGTTTCCATTCGTGCTGACATTTATATAGAGTTATGTTGTTTTAGTGCGCATGTAAGTTTATAGGCTCTTGCCGCCTTTTAGTGCATAACAGCTGCGAAGGATATTGTTTTATTGTACTTGTATTTTGTTTAAATAAGTTTATTGTGTATCGCCCTGGAATCCACTGGATGAAGGGCAAAGGCCATACTTACGCGTGAGGGCAGATGTATTTCACATAAGGGAGACGGATGGAGGAGAGGGCCTCAGCCCAGCTGTGCCTGAAGTAGGGAAGGCAGAGAGAGGATCAGAACTCGTGCTGCACAGCATGCAAGTGAGAGGCGAGGAGAGACAAGCATTTCTCACTGCCCATCCCGACTATCCCCAGAAAAAAGCCGTCCTGTTAGAAAGGTTCATTGGGAAATCCCCACAGCTACCAATTTATTTGCCTGACGCAGGGGAGGAGAATGTTGTTGGACTGCAATTCCCATCAACCTTAGCCAGCATAGCCACTGGGGAGGGGTGATCTGGAAGGGGCACACATTCCTCACCCCTGGCTTCAAGACTCAAAGCAGCCCTCATATCCTATTTCAGTAGCAACAATCCTGTAAAGGTCGGTCAGTATTATCCTCACATTGGTGCAAAATTCAAGCACACGATTCGCCAAAGACCTGCACGTACCACATTGCCCAGGAAGGCTGCATCGTATGTACTTTTTTTTGGCAGGGGGGAATGTATAGATTGCAGGACCCTCAGAGCCAATCTGCCACTGGGGAGACCCCTCCACCCTCCCCGTTATGGACAGGGAGGCTTGTTTAGATGACTCCTCCTTACTAGCCTTGCTCAGCTGCCTAAAAAGCCACGTGGTTGACTTAATCTGCCAAGCTCACTGTCCATGCTAAGACAAAGAGCAAAGCATTGTAATGGATACAGCTTTCCCAGTTTCATCAGGGGCTGTATCAAAGGACCGTGGTGGAAACAGATTTACAGCTCAGTGGTAGAGCGCATGCTTTGCACACAGAAGAACCAGGGTTCAACCCCCAGCATCTGCAGGTAGGGCTGGAAAAGAAAACCTAATGCAGCTATTCAGAGGTACCCAACTTAGTGCCTTCCATATGTTTTGGCCTACAAGTCCCACTGGGCCCAGCCAACATGGCCAATGGTCAAGGATTATGGGAGCAGTAGACTAAAACACCTGGAGGGGCACCAGGTTGCCCTCACTTGGTCTGGACCAGCCTTCCCCAACCTGGTGCCTTCCAGATGTGTTGGACTGCGTCTCCCATAATTCCAGTGGGAATTATGGGAGTTGCAGCCCAACACAGCACCTGATTGGAGAAGGCTGGTGTAGACAGTACTGAGCTAGATGGACCGATGGTCTGACTCAGTAGAAGGCAGCTTCCAAAATTCCTTCCTATGCCAGACCGTGCTTTGGACTGGTAAGCTCTGGCCTCTCTCTCTCTCTCCTTCTGCAACTCCTCATGCCAATCCCGCCCTTGTAAATTTTACCCTCTTCATGTTGGCTAGGATACCACCTGCTAATAGTCCCCAGCTAGGGACAAGTTGACTGGTCTCTTCCTGGTCCAGTGTACTGGAGTCGAGAGGGAATTTCCCCTCCCCGCTCAGTAGTTTTGATTGCACAGTAAGGCTCAGCCCACCCCTCCCCTCAGCCACACCCCAATACTCACCCTGAGTCTCCAAGCCCATGTAAAAAAATGACCTGTGAAATCGAGCAGAAAATAAACACATTAGCCAGCACAACAAGTGAGAAAGTGCTAGGCAAAGCACATTGGGAAGCATCCTGCGAGACAAATTAGTTGCAAAAAAAAAGAAGAAAAGGGGGGGGGAGAAAGAAAAGAAGCAGATTATGCAGAAGGGAAAAAGCAGGAAGAACAGAACCTAAAGGTGGGACAGAAAGGCTGAGAACAGAGAATATGCTGTCACCAAATCTGTTTGTGCCCCCACTGTACTCAGATAGCCGTCTCCCCATCTCCCTGCCAAAAAAAATAATAATCACTGGAACAGGACTTGCTAAGTCACTGCGAACACATCTGCCTCTGAAAGTGGAGGTCAAGCAAAGAACCTGAGATGAGCTACTTTGTTTGCATTTCACGAAAGGAACAGGGAGTTCCCTCGCCTGGGATTTCTCAAGCTAAGCAGGACACCACCAGCCCTGTACCAGACAGCAGCTGCTGGGCCAAGGTAATCACCATTGGTGACTTAATCTGACAGGCGGACACCCCCTGTCCTCTCCCAATCTTAGCAAGTTCAAGCTCTTGACGCCTTCCACCTTAAAGGAAGTCTAAGCATATGATGACACAGGAGCACAGAATCTGGCTTTCTGACATTCTCGGTTTCCCTTTTTAAAGAAAGTGTCCGGCCCCTTTGGGCTGCAGAGGTTTAGGAGGAAGAGGTGGTGGGTGGACAGTGCCTGGTGAAATCTCAAGAGCCAAAGAAGTGTGCCAAGGTGATTTTTAGCTACTGGGGCTTCAAGAGCCTTCCCACTCCCAGCAAATAAGTCATGCAAGCATTAAAAGTTGTGCATTTGGATATGCAAAATACGAAGAAAAAAAGTATAATATTTACGCAGGTTGCAGAATTTGGGAGCCTTAGTGTGGAAGACACACTAGTACAAAAGTCCTGTTTGAAAAGAAGCCTCTCCGTGGGATAAAACCCAACTTTTAGAAGCTTCACATAGAAACACTATAGGAATATTCCCCCCATCACTACTAATCCTTCTTGACCTACAACCTCAGGCAGAGGAAACAACCTCCTCTTAGGAGAGTTCGCTGTGCTTTGCCTCCCCATTTCCATTGTGAATTCCAGCCTTCCTGAAGGAAAACAGGCCTGTTTGTTAGGCGGTTCAGGGAAGTTAGCAATTCAGTTCTGGGTTAGAATGTTTCAGTTGGCCAGCTGCTTGCCCAATTCACACATCTCAGCAGCCGACGCTCACGTTGCCCAACCCAGCCGTCTTAGATCACCATCGAGCCTATTCGCACCATCAGTTACCCCGGGGTCACCTCTCTTGATCTGCTTCAAGCTCAAGATTGTTCACAAGGCAAGTGATAGAGGTGGCAGACACTTAAGATTTACATCTGGTCCCCACCTGTCAAACCACCAGAGGCACTCATCTGACCTACTATACCGAGAAAGGAACCTGTGAAGAACCGCTGGGGCCCATGGCCTCCATCTGTGCTGGAATTGGCCAAATCAGGGTGGCCACGGTGGGCGATGGCCCGAATTGGTATCATAGAAGGCCAACACTCCTCCATGGTCTGGGATGATAGCCTTGATGAGCTTCAGCAGATGGAGGCAAGGGTGGGGGCAGCCAAAGCAGAGGAAAGGAATAAAAGGCTGGAAGGCAGGAGCGGGGTGTGTGCACGCGCACACATGTATAGAGTGAATGGATCAAGCCAAAAAGTGGGAGGAAAGAGCCAGAATGGAGAGTGGGAGGGGCAGAAGGAAATATGAAGTAGAGGCAAGTAGAAAGAGATGCCAGAGGGAGAAGGGCAGAGAGACTTAGCTTTTGTTGTTCCTGGAAGGAAGGAACTCTTGGGAAACTGCACAGAAAGGGTTGTATAGCACCACCACCCTCCCCCTTTACTTGGTACTCTGTGAAAAGCAAGCTCTCCAGAAGGAGATCCTAGACCCTTGGGGGGAGCATCTGAGCCAAGGGACACTAGCCAAGGGAGGGGATGATGGCAAGTGGGAGGAGATGTCTTGCTAGACGAAAAGCATCAAGGGGAATTCTAGAAGAAACTAACTGCCTAAGGGCTAGCTAGAAGGGCTTGCAAGCCTGATGGGGAAGAACTGGCCCGTGCTTATTTTAGCGCCTGGGAGGGTTCTATGCTTTAAAATAAGTTACAAAGGGGAACAAGACAGACCCTAATAATAGCCAAGCCAGTGCTGTACATAAGCTGGAATTAAAACAAAAAGCATTTGGTTGAAAGTATTCTGGGTTTCTCTGGTTTATGGCACCCCTGGATCATGCTCACAGAGTCAGTTTACATGAGAAGTTAATTTGGAATAAGTGACTGTAACTGCTTCATGGGGACGTACTATAACTGAAATAGCAAAAGGATCTAGGAAGCACCACAGCAGAACTCGTGCTGCAGATCTTGAGATGTGGTTTGGGTAGAACCATTCCTCAGTACTGAAAAATGTGACTTTCATTTTTAATGGCCTGCAAGTTCCTAGCTCCTATGATTATGGCCTCTGGGGTGGGGACTTGTATATTTTGCATAGTTTTTTCCCCATCTACCCCTGACCCCATAAGCCCAAATCCCTATGCCAGAAAAGCCATTATAGCCCTAGTTTCACCTTTAATCCATCACATTCATCCTTCCACACTCTTAGTCCCTCATCAAAAAGGTTCCAAACTCTATAGCCACCTCTTCCCATTGCCCCCGATCAACATACATTACAAAGAAACGTCCAAAATTGTTGGCAATCTCAGGACTATTTCACAGGTTTTAATTTTTTTCAGTTGCACTTTGTAGCAAATGGTTCTCTCACAAACTCAACATTTTGACCATTCCCTTAGCTCTGAACTTCATTTCCCATCCCTCTTGTCTTTCCACCTGTCCTTTTAAAAAGCTGGGTCAGAATTGCAATTAAAAATTAAGCACATGTGCATAATGCATTTTCCAATCCTGGAAATCTAGAAGTTTTCATTGCTGAACTCGAGGTGAAGTTAGAATGCAAAAATTTGCCAATTATCTGCCAAATGTCAAATATGGCATAGCATCATATGTATCTAGATCCTTGCATGTTCTGAAAAGACAAGTGACTAGTCCTTTGGACTGAGCAGAAAAGCTTTAAAAACCCAGGGTGATGATGGTGACTAGACAGAGCTAAGAGCAGTCAGGGGCATGCAGCTTTATAGCCCAAGAGGCCCGGAGGCCCCACCCCACCCCTAGTCTCTCCTCTCCTCAGAGGGCATTGCTCATTCACACAGACACACACAGGCAAGCAATACACCACTGGGTACATCCGATGGTGCGAATACAAGCAGGGCCAGAAACGAGATCGAGGATTAAGGGGCCTTGGAGCCCTGACGGTGTCAGTGTTGCTCCTGCAGAGCAGCCAGGGCATGTTGGTCCGTCTGCAGGAACCCCACAGAGGGAGAAAGCAAGCCTTGGTCATTGATTACCTTGTTAGTACAAAAAGAGCAGCAATGAGGCCAACACAAGTTTGAGACAATTGGACTAATTACCTGCCAGAGGCAGCGAGGCTGTTTTTGCGCAGGTCCTACATACAAACAACATTGTATGGTTTACTGGAAAGCAATGAAAATCGTTTCGATCTCTTCCTGCCCCACCCTCCCCCACAATTCTCTCTACAAAATTTGTGTCGCCTCCACTCCCCCCTTTCTCTCAAACTGCCTTTGAGTTACAAGGAGAGCAGCCCCTCTGTGTTTAGGAGGGGGTGGAGGAGAGAAATCCAGTTAATTCCCCTAATCTTCCTGGATTGCAACAGATGGTAGGCCTAGGAGAGAGCACCCTTACCGCTGCAGTCTCCCGCTCTGCCCCTGAAACGGTCACAGCATCAGCAAGGAGGGGGACAGACATGTTGTTACCGCACATACACCAATAGAGGCTTCAACAACTCACACCTGTAGGAGAGAAAGACAAACACACACAATTATTTATTTACACAGCATTTCTAACATTAAAAAAAACTCTGCAGCCCTGATCTTGTTGATCCCCCCCAAAAACACTGTGAGGGAAGTCACTTCTATATCCAGATGACAGCAGAGAACGGAAGCAAGTGGCATGCAAAGGTCTCCACCCAATCTGTGCAGGATGTACAAGTCCATGTCCCAAAGCATCTCCAGTTTTGTCTTCCCCGTCTTTGCACCCCCATCAAACAGAAGGGCTCGGAGTTTGCTCGTGTGTTTAAAAATGGCATTCTTGTCCACTGGAGCAACACAGCACAAATTGCAGACAGCGAGCTTTGAGGGAGTTTCCACCTGGGAAACTTATTTCAGCTGACTATGACAATGACTAGTGGCAAAGGGACTGCCCAAGTCTACAAAGCAAAACCTGGTTTAATGAAGGTATTTACATTTCTCATGTCAAAAAGTTCATCTGGAGACTCAGTTAATTTTCTGGTGAATTTGAAAAGCTAAAGAGATGAAAAGTCGCACAAGATGTTCAAAAGTAATAAATGTTTTAAGCCCCAACCCTTTTCCGGTAGTATAGCTTTCCCATTAGAGGAATATTCAATACAAAATATAGCTCTGTGTAAAGGAGAAACACTCAAATAGGATGACGTGCCATAGATTTCACTTCACTTGGAATACTAACCTCCAAATATTCTCTTGAAAGGTTCACCTTTACATGCTCAATTTAAGATTATTTATAGGTTCTGAACAATGCATTTCTGTACACCTATTTATATAGTCTTAAGATTTGCAACAGGTTTTGTTGTCAAAAAGCATAGCTCTGTATATAATGTTTGATCCCTGAACACTAGACTAGGGATTTTTCTAGATAGCCTCCCTAGCAGGGTGGATTTGATTTAAATCAATTTGATTTAAATCATTATTTAAATCACAACTTAAATCACTACTCAGAAAGACTCGGTTTAATCATGTGACTCCCCCCCTCGCTATATTTTACACAACTCAGAGTTACCAAAGACTCATTCTTTCTGGTATAATCTTAATATTTACAACCAGATGAAGGTTTCATTTTTAGAAGAGCAACTTTTCAGTTTAGTTTTACAGTTATATTAAAAAATACTGATTTGGTTATACTATTAGAAACACATCATAGATAGATAATTATGAAATTATTACGAGGTGAACTATCTCCAGTTTAATAGGTTAATCATTCATATTTGGACAACTTTTCTGCTGTACTTTATTGGAAGGAGAAAAATAATCTTACAGAAACCCCTGGAAGAGCATGACATTGTGAATGGATTAATGGAATTCATTTACCAAAAAGTTTAAACAGTCTCATGCTACATAATTAAAAACTAATTCTTATTTCATGATGAATACTTGGACTATAATGTATCTTAAATAGAAAACTATCTTTAGATTTTTCCTCAAAAAACATTTTATTAAAAAAATCCAATTTAAATAAAAAAATCCAATTTAAATTTAAAAAATCCAATTTTTTGACATATATTTTTAAAAAAATCATTGATTTTTCCACCCTGATCCCTAGATAATATATTTCAATTGCCAAGCCACTCTTAAGTGCTACAAAGGTTTTTTCATTAAAAGCTACTTTCCAATAATTTTTGTATGAATTTATTTAAGGCAAATACAATACAGATAGAAGAGAGTGAATAAGAAATGCTATATTCCCAAGAGAGAAAAATTCAAAACCAAGATGCATCTAGAGAAATATAGGGGCATAATTTGTGTGTGTGTGTACGTACATACATACATATCGTATTTCTTCGATTGTAAGACGCCATTGATTGTAAGATGCAGACTAATTTCAGTACCACCAATAGAAAAAAAAACATAAGACACACCTGCAATTCTAAGACGCACCCCATTTTTAGAGATGTTTATATGGGAAAAAGTGCATCTTAGAATCAAAGAAATAGGGTACATACATACACACACTCACCTTTAACATGCCAAGAACTGGCTATCACATGCTAGCCGAGCTTCTCCGCTTTCCCAAAGTTGGCTTATGTGTTTCCCAGGATGCTTTCAAATGTTTTCTAACTCCAAATGTTTTCTAACATTGATTTCACTATTCCTCCCCCAATCCTGGCCGGGTTTCTTTACAACAGTAGTGGGCAACTTGTAGTCCTCCAGATGTTGTTGGACTGCAACTCCCAAGTGATAAGCATTCCATAGTACCTTTTGTAGAACTATGGTAAGCCAGGTTTCTGCTGTTTAAAATAAAAGTTATGGCACTCAACTTAGGGCTACTTCACATGCTATTTTTGACATGCTCTGACACTGATATACATGGTGGCTTTCTTATCATGTTGCTGTGTGACAGAAGATGACCTATCATTCTTCAAATGTTAGGCATACATATTTTCAGGCATAGATTTATTTCCATTACATGAAAGAGACACTTGCAAGTACAAATTTAAATTTGACTGAACAGGAAAAGGAAAACCGAGGCCTCAATCAAAACAATTTTAACTCTATTAAACTGCATAAAAAAGAACTGTGTGTTGATGAAAACTTCCGTTTACATCAGTTGTGGTAGTAAAAACCTCACATAGGGCCTGGGGACATGAAGAATATATTTGTGCTTTTAACTGGAAAACCAATGGCCTTAGGGAAGGGAGAGTAGACTGGGCTCACTAGGAGAGAAACACGGAGGATGGTTCTTCAAAGCATTCTGAGATGGATCCCAGGTTCAAAGAATTTACAAAATCCCAACAGATGTTAGAAATATCAACTGCTCTTGTCTACAAAGCTATACTTGGTGGGAGGGAGGAACAGGCCCAAAGTACTAAGGAACAGAAACAAGGGGCCAAGTACTAAGAAGCCAAAGTGACTTGTGGTTCCCACCCCTCAACTCTGAGGATATTCCAAGACAATCGTTTTAATATAATAATACCGATCTATCATATTCATTAATAGGCAAATTAGGTTCCTTACATTAAATAAAATACACAAGTCAGGCAGCGGTCATAATAACTCCCAGCGCAAAACAGGCTGCACTCCTCGACCCACATTACATAAGAAAACAGTTGTGCAGTAGCTGGGCTACAGAAATGTCTATTTGTTCTTCCTGCTCAAACAGTTGGCTGTAGGGAGAGAAGATTCCATCCTGCAGGCTGCTTTTCCCAGCCCGAAAGCCCAACCTGCTGGCAGCATGCCTTCTTACAACCTTATAAGAGAGGCGAACTTACACATGCTCAGGTGATTAAATTCCAGAGCAGTGGGAGCTGGGGGGGGGGGGCAGAATGTTGTGGCACCGTAAAAGGCCTAAAGAATGTATTGCAACTTTCTGAAAAAGGTTAGCAGGCTAAATAGTCAGCGTGAGACAAGCCTAAACATTTCCCATCTCAACTAAGAAGGAGCTCCCGTCTCCATGAAAAGCTTTTCATGGGAAAGCAGAAGTTTCAAGACAGAGTCCTGTACTTTTCACTGCAAAAAGACTCCCTGATTCGCACCCTCTTCGTACACAGACGTACTTTGTTTTGCGCCTGCTTTGCAAACACACATTTACCTATCAGCAGTAGTCAAATCAGACAAGCTGGAAGTTTCACATATCCTATTAAAAACATTTCAGATTGATTAACAAGCTAAAATAGCCTTTGCAAAAAGAAAGTCTCTTCTCCTTCTTCTCCTTCATCATCATCTTTCCACACAGAGAGATGTTTTTGGCCTGAAAGATCTTCCTGCTGTTTGCAAAAAAAAAAATCCTGTCTGGTTCTTACCAATAACAGGGATTACGGAATCCTTCCATTCACCTACAACCTGTGGTATTTTTTATTATTCACTGCATTGATATGCTGCCTTTCTGCAAAACACTTTAGACAGTTTACAATTTAAAACATTAAACTTAAGAGAACAGGGATGGGGAATCGGTGGCCCTCCAGATGTTGTTGAACTGCAAGTACCATCATCCCTGACTATTGGCCGTACTGGCTGAGGAGTTGTAGTCCAACAGCATCTGGAGGGCAACAGATTTCCCACTCAAAAATTAAAAAAATAAAAAGCAATCAAACTGCAGAATTCTCTCAAGCCTTTGGTGGTCTTTTTAGGGACTAATCCTCCTCAACCATCTTTGCACTCCCCAGATCAACAGGACTCTTCTTAGGAAAGAGGTCCAGAGCCTTAAGCCCATGGACCAAAACTGCCCCTCCGAGGGGTTCCAATCCTGCCCTCTGGGGCTCCCCAGAAAGCTATGCCCCCTTCTTTTGGCCACACTCTCCGTCACCCAACCATCTAAGAGGTTAAATTGCCCGTCCTGAGCTACTAGGCTGATAGTTTTGCTTATTTTGGCCCCACCCCTTTTGCCTTTGGCCCTCCCACCACTAGAAAGTGCCCCACAAGATATTCTCTGAAATGGAATTCAGCCCTTGGGTTGAAGGAGGTTCTGCAACACTGGCTTAGGAACTTAGTGTGCAGAACCATAATCTTCAGTGACGTCCTGATCGATGGTTATCACACCTCTCTGGACCTCGTCTCTCCACAAAACAAGCTGTTCTGCAACCTGAGAACGCCAGTTCTGCAGTCGGCACCAAACTCTGTGCTCTCTCCCACCCCACCCCCGCTCCTGCGCCTGTCAGCTCTTAGCTAAGATTTTACACCCCTTTGATGAGGGTCCCCATGAAATGTCTTGCACAAGTCCTTGGAAGGCACCACCATGTGAAAGACACAGAGGAAGTCACTTGTTTATGCTGAATTGCGACATAAAGATGGTTCGTTTTAAGCATGGGACTCACATCCCAGCAAATCCCTCCTGCACCACAACCCCTGAAGGGTTAAAATGAGCATCAGTAAAGGACAAGGCTATTTATATAATTGCTGATAACAATGCAGGGACACAAAGATTCAAGAGCCTGCAGTGCCTCGGTTACCACTGGAGCAGTGCTACTGACGCAACCAACAGTGAGAAAAACAAGGACTATGCCCGATGGCCGCTTACTTGAGTATAACTGTGATCGCAAAAGCCAAGCAAGCATCAAGCCATTTCCATATCGCCAGGCCATATACAGCTTATTGCTACCCTCACTGTGTAATAGAATCATACCATCCTATTGCCACCTGAGGTCACTCAGAAGAACAGGGCAGGGTCGTACAGCCAGGACCTCTGGAAGCTGCAGGATGTGTTGCCCATATAAGCATGGCATAGACTCCAAAAACTTGATACCAATACCAAGGGTCTCAGCTTTCATTTAAAAACAAAAATCAAATGTCTAGCCCTCACACTTGCAGAGGGAACTCCAGTTCTGGTTTCTTCTGCAATGGAGATACACTGCTACAAACGGATCATGAAGGAACTTGGCATGAGATTGCCAGGGGTCAGGACAGTGGACATTTCCTTCTTAGTGCACCCATCAGCCGCACCCCACGGTTTCTTAGCCCATACCTCCGTGGCATTGTTGTGAGTTCACAACCTTCTTCCCTAGCCTCACAGGAAATATAAAACACACACAACTGTATGAAAACTACTATTTAAAAAAGAAAGTTGGGCAGCCTTGACTTGCATAAATGTATGCCAAGCACGGAATTTTAGAGCTCCAGTTCACAAGGTCTTCTCCCTCTCTCACACTAGAGTAACCTGAAGTGTCTTGTTCTAGTTGCTGTTTCTCATCATTTAAGTGCTGAGCAACTCCCTAGAGGAACGGTAGGCAACCTGGCGCCCTCCAGATGTATTGGGAAACAGCTTCCATAATCCCTGAACATTGCACATACTGACTGGGGCTAATAGTAATTGTAGTGCAAACCATTTGGGGCACAGCAGGTTGCCTACTCCTGCCCTAGAGGTAGGTATCAACAAAACGCAGCAGTCACATCATCTTATCTGAAAGGAGTTGAGCCTTCATAGTCCCATCAATTCAGCTCTGAACTTGCCCACTGAAGTTACAAACACAGACCTGCCACTGCATTACACAAATCAATGTATGATTAGTAACCTGCCTGCAAACTTAGTGGAATCAGGGCCTACCAAGCTTGTTTTTCGTGGACCATCATTTTGGAACTTAAGCAAAAATTAAGAAGGAAGTGACTATGCAAGGGCGACCCTACACAAGAATTAGGTGCACTTAAGCCCACTTAAGGTTCCCTAATTCTATATTGGGCTATGACCCAAATATTTAAATTGCTATACTTATAGGAACTGTTGGCAGAAGAAACTAAAAAGGCTGGGATAGGAAGTAGCATGATTCTGCCATGTGGAAAAACTATGTGAAAGATGCAGCCCCCAACAGTTAAGAAACCACTATCCCCTTCCTGCTCAGAAATCCATTGCATAGCCTCATTTATAAGGGGCAGCCCAGCAGTGCCAGAGAAAAAATTAACTACTCCTTTGTCACAACAGAAAATTTCCAGGTCTCTGATCACCTGAGTATTAAAACATACACAAAAACAGACACTAGCATCTCAGAACTTTCATTTTCATCCCTACATAAAGTATAATCACAATATTGATACTCAGAACTACTCCCCTTTTAAAAAAAGGAAATAGTACTTTATTATTTATTACATTTATATCCCACCTTTTTTCCTCCAAGGAACCCAAGGTACATAATCCTCCTCCTCTCCATGTTATCCTTACAACAACCCTGTGAGGTAGGTTGGGCTGAGAGTCTGTGACTGGCCCAAAGTCACCCAGTGGGTTTCCATGGCCAAGTGGGGACTAGAACCTGGATCTCCCAATTCCCAGTCCAACACCTTAGCCACTACACCACAGTGGCTCTCATGTGTGGAAGGCCCACAAACAGTAAAATTGAAATCACTTTGTCAAGTCTAAGAAGTCGAAGAGAAGTGGCATTTTACAGAACCTCATGCTAAACCAAGGTATTTTCAAGAAAAGGAAGAGTTTGGATTGCATTTAAGGCCACTCAGCACTTCTCACAAAACTTACAGCATCATTGAAATCCACTTCCTTATCAGACAACTAGAGGCCAGAATAATTCCAACCTTTTTTTAAAAAAAATGGATCCAGTAAATTACAGTTTACAGTCTAAACTGCTGTCCCTTACTGAGGGCTAAGCCTTGTGTTTAAGCACTAGCCTGGTAGTCATAGGTGAACAGGAATTCTATGAAGGTGAGTGGGCTGGAGGAGGAAGCCCGAATAGAAAGCAAGTGGAGTGGGCTACAGTGAAGCAAGATCCTTCTTGATCAGAATAGGAATGCAATTTGCTGTCCCTCCTCTGCCAGCCAACAAGCACACCAGTAACACTTTGGCGGGGGAGCAGGGTAGTAACTTTTCTGTGCTTATATTTACAAGACTGGTTAAACATTAAGGAAGAACGATCACCAGAGGAAGAATCAGAATGGCTTTTTCAAAAAGTCTTGCTGTGTCACTTTGAGACTTCATTGAGAGTGTCAAATATGACATATCTAATAGACATATAATTTTGTCAAAAGCTTTTCGAAATAATGTAATGAATTTCCAAAACTCTTTTGATAAAGGTTCTCAAAGACTCCTAAGAAAGAACTGAGCAGTCATGAGATGTGGACAGGTCCTTTCATGGATAAGTTAACTGGTTAAAAAACAGGAAACAGACAGTAGAAATAAATTGTCAGTTTTCACAATGGCGGGAAGTAAACTAGCTTCTCTTGCTTCTGAATTAGGAATGGTGTTATTTAACCTATTCATAAATTCTTTGGAGTCATGGCAAACAATTGAGATAGCTGTAGAAAATGCTGTAATATTCAGAAAGGTAAAATCCCAAGGAAAGAAATTAAAAATAGAATACCAAGTTATCATAATGTTGTCATAAAAAACCGTAGCGCAGCCACAATTAGAATGGTTATTCCCACTTAAAAAGGATATCATAAAGCTAAGAAAGCCAGAGAAAGGGGAACATAAAATGATCAATAAAGATAGGGCAAGGAAATTGGAGCAATCATTTATGACTAAGGGAAGACATGATAGAGGTTTATAAAATTATAAATACTGTGGAGCAAATGGACATTTCTCTCTCTCTCATATAATGCTAGAACATAGTCACAAGGAAGCTGATTAGAAGTAACTTTGGGACATAGATGAGGAAGACCGTGACAGAACACTCTTAAGAGAGCAATCCTATGGTCTTTGGAAAAGTGTCCCAGGGACCATAGGATACTTTGAAGACAGCACTCTGACCTCATAAGGAGAAGTCGAAAATCCAATCCCCGTTCCCCGCCCTCTCTCAGCCAGTACAGAAAGAAAGCACACTGGCTGCCATCCAAAGTCAGAAAAGCGACTTCAGAGGAAGAGGATGCTCTGGTGGGCAAGGAAGGGATGAGACCAAAAAGGTCAGGATATGATTTATCCTGAGCCTCCTTTCCTCCCACTATGAAGTGCTCTTATTAGACAGACTAAAAAGCCTGTCGAGTGAAAAATCAAAGAATAGAGATCAGAGAGGTGAAGATCACCCGGTCTCCTGCCCTGCCAGCTTCACCATGGCAGGGCATAGGAATCTCGCAAGCTCCCGAATTCTTGGAAACCCAACAAGGGTGCAATCAATAGGCTTGTGCCCTTACTTAAGTTTATAAAATTCACTGCTACACAATGTGGCATCAGCCACTAAATTAAGATGACATTTTAAAAGAATTGCACAAATCGCTGGTTCTTAATCATGGCTGCTCACTGGAACCTTCATGTTCAGAGGCAGTACCCTACCCCTGTTTCTGAACTTCTAGAGAAGCCTTCCCCAACCAAGGGTTAATCAACCCCAGCCATCCAGGAACAGTATTATTTAACCTGTTCGTAAATTATATGGAGGGCACCAGGTTGAGAGAAGGCTGTTCTGGAAGCATCTAGCTAGCCAGAATTGGAAACAGAAATCCAAGCTAAAGATAGCTTCTAGTAATTCTGCAAAGCAATTTGATGTTCTTATGTCTCGCATTCTTTTATGAGAATAAGAGTGTCAAACGGGTTGGAAAAAACAAGAATTCCTTGCCCACATTTGAGTGAAGGGTGGGGGAAGCAAGCTGTTCAAATGGTGAATGGGATTTCATATTCTCTGCTCATTCTCTATTAAACAAAGGGAAGCCATGCAATATTAATAATAAAGCTTGTTCAGTAATGACAGCACTCTAAAGCCAAGCACATTGCAAACAAAGACAGACCCAACAAGTTCCGAAACACACACACGCGCGAGTCCAAAAGCAATAGTAACACAGTCTCTTTATCAGGACAAACTAAAAAGTTGCAAAGTAGTGAGTGAGGAAGCTTTCAAAGAACCTGGAAACTTGCTCACTACTTTATGACATTTAGAAGGCCCTAATAAAGGTTCTGTGTTACTGATTTTGGAGTTTTCGAACAGATCAGCTTGCTACCTGCAACTTTTGTCTGCCAGTACAAATAAGTCTAACACCTCCTGAACAGGATGTCATCAGTAGAAGTTTGCCTGGAATCAGGGAGCAGCTCTTTAATCCCAAAAACATTGGTATTTTCCCCAAAATCGGTTCCTTAGCAGTAAACAAAGCCACAAAGATACAAAATTATTCTTTCTCTGGCCATCTTCTTTTTAATAGGTAAAGACAAGAGTAGGCAAACTGGTGCCCTCCAAATGTTTTGGACTACAGCTCATATAAGTCCTGACCATTGACTATGCTGGCTGCGGCTGATGGGAATTGTAATCTAAAATAAGTGGAGGGCACCAGGTTGCCTATCCCTAAATAAAGATATACCTCATTTCTTATTAGGTATTTACCCTATCAAGTTGGAAGGTGCTCATATCTGGCTGCCTATTTGCAACTGAACCAGGTTTAAGGTTTTGTTATTGACATAAAGCCCTAAACAATTTGGGATTAGGATATATTAGGGGGAACGTCTTCTCCATTACCAATCTGCCCAATCACTGAGGTCATCAGACGGTTCTGCATGGACTGTAGTCTGTTTGGAGCCCACTTGAAGCAATGCCCTTAGTGTACTGGCTCCTTCTCTATGGAACTCCTGCTTGTTGATGTCAAGCAGGCACTGACATTGTTCTGTTTTGTTTTGGTGCCTTTTTATTTAAACAAGCTTTCTTTGACTATCCAGCCATAGTTTTATTAGTGCAATTTGATTTTAACTTTGCATTTTGATTCTTTCTTTCCCTTCCTTTTTATTGTTCACCATGCAGAAATTTTATTGGATACAGAACAGTATATAAATCTTGTAAATAACTAAACCTGCCATACCATAAAATGCTCCATATTGCATGCCTGAGATTTGTGAAAAAAGGAACTATATTCAAGAATTAATTATTTCTCTCAAACATTTCCCACACATCAGCATATTGCTGTAATGGACCCAAGTACTTCTTAATACCATATGTAATCAAGTGATGGGTTTCATTACCACTAGATATGGATTTGAAGAGAACCAGACAAAATTATGGAGGACAAAGGTTAACAGCAGGTACTAACCACAACAGCTCCACATAACTTCCATGTTTAGAGGCAGTATAATCGAGCACAAGACAGGAGAAAGACAAAGGGTCAGGGCTACAGCTTTCATGTACTGCTTATGCACTTCTAGAGGCATTTAGCTGGCTAGAACTGGAGACACAATGCTGGTATAGAGGGAGCTTAGTCTGATCTAGCAAGGATGTTATTGCATACCCTAATGAAGAACACCGTGCCATGCATCTTCAACCAAAACCACAGCCTGATTCCATTATTACCAGCTGTGATTTTCATGAAGAAACTTTGCCAAGTATGAGCCAAACTACAACTTGTGGCATGTAGTCTTAACTGCAACTAAAGCTGCAATCTCAAGCATCCAGAATTGGAAGTTCAGTGAGACTTCCAAGTAAACGTGTTTGGGATTAGTCTTTATGTCAACTAAGGATTAAGATACTCAGATTTGTGGACAATTTACAACCACCATGGTTACTATTGCTGCCTAGGAGAGTGCGTGTGTCTCTTTGAAACTTGAGAATTCCAGTGTCACGACCCTTTTCTACATATTATTGATGCAGAGATCAACTTGAATGCCTGATAGCAAAAGTTACAATGTAGTTTTCAGTGTCTATACTACAGTGCAGGTTTAGATTACTTGGTGCTTTCCAGTTTTTTTGGACTACAACTTCTATAATCTGACCATTGGGTTTATGGGAGCTGTCATCCAAAACATCTGGAGGGCACCGGGTTGCCTATCCCTGCTATAGTGAAAGCTATTTTGTTCCACTGAGCTTTTGAGTACAGCTGTTTGGCTTTTTTTAAATATGACTGCCTAAATTTATGTTCTTATGCTGCTGTCCTAATTCATTTTTATGTATTATGTCATCTTATGTAAGTTGCAAACAAGGCATTATTACACAATGGAAAGGCAGCATGTATATGCTTTAAATAGTAAATTTGTTGATCACATTTATTCTAGGAAAAAGATACCATCTGTATCCAATCTACTATAGCAATTAGTGATGCTGGGTACTTCTGCAGAGTGAAGATGGTACAAAGTGAGTAAATATCACCAATTTGTAAGAGTGCCTAAAATATACCAGGCATAAATAGTTAAAAGTACTACAGTTTTTGTGTGCAGTGAAAATGCTATTTATATGAGATACTGTAAGATGCAATACACTAAAATCTAAAACCACTCTAGATTCTCCCTAAAGAATGCCCTTCCTACAACCACAAAAAGACTGCTTGGTTGCTTCTGCAATATGTTTTTTTAAAAAACCCAACTTTTTGGCACAATAGCTACAAGAACCTTCTCCTGTGTTACAGAAATCTCAGACATCCCAAAGGGGCTGTTTTCCGGGGTTCAGTCTCACCCCACCCAGGTTTTCCCCATTCATAGTCATATCCAGGCATTTGACCCAACACTGCCAGCATCCCCCAGTCCAGACCCATCCCCTCTTCTCTTAGAACGACCATGTGCAAAGGAGGAGGAGGGCATCTACTGCTCCTAGTTGCACTGAAAAGGGAAGTTTAAAGGAGGCAGCTCCATTGTGTAGAGATGAGGAAAATGAGCACCTGCCCAGAGTCCCTCTTCAGGACAAGAGCCCTGCGTTTCTCTGCATCTGGGACATGCTACCACCTCCTCTTACCACTATTCCCTCAAACATCTCCTCACACCTGTGCTCCCCTGATACCCTCAGCCTTAATATCCAACCACTCCCCCCGCACAGAAAAAGAACATGAGTATGCAGCCCCCCACCCTCCCAGCAGGTGCCACATCCGTGCCACACCCTCATCCCAGGCACCTTTACCGCCTCTTTCCCTCAGGCACCCGTTCGCTCCAAGACCCCTCCTGATACCCCTCGCCTCACACGCCTGGGGCCCTCCTGATACCCCTCCCCGCATTCGACACCCTCCCTCAGACACGGTCTGGCCCACCCACCCGTCCAATAGTCCGTTAGTGAGGAGACACCCACCGCGGCTCGGGAGCGGGGCCTACCCCAATTCGCCTCAGCCGCCCCCCGCTCTTTCTGCCCTTCCTTCCTCACCTCTTCCTTCCCGTCTCTTTCTCTTTCTACCCGGCTTCTGACTGAGAGACTCAGTCTCGAGCTTACCAGCCCGCTCCGGAACTTCCGCCGCCAGCCCGCGCGAGGTGGGCGGACCCGCCTAAGCTTCGGGTCCACCGGAAGTGACGGCATGGCTTGTACGGAAAACGGAAGGGAGAAAAGGAACCACAGGGGCGCGGCCATCTTGGTTGTCTGAACGCAGCCTTAGGGCTTTTTCTTCAACCTGTGCCTTCCAGTTGTGTTGAACTACAACTCCCATCAGCCCCCAGCTGGCTGGGGGGGGTGATGAGAGTTATATTCCAACACATCTGGAAGGCATCAGGAATTGCTTTTTGCCAATATTTTGTTTTGTTTTAAGTGGCATTGCTTACCATTTCCATGCCATTCTCTTAGTAATAGCCATCATAGCTAGGTGTTTCTTCTTGCTCATTCTTAGGGGTCATAATAATAGGATTGGGGCTTTTTGTTGTTTATAATTGTAAATGGAGATAATAGCCTTTGCTTCGGCTATTAGCAATTATAAGTTGCTAACTTATAATTATAAACTGCAGCACTGGTGTTATTTTTGAACTTTTAATAGTAGCCCCAGTATTTGTGCTAGCAATACTCAAATCATACCTTCCTTGTGTAACTGCTACTGTCTTTGCACTAAGGTATTGGTAGCCTGCCCTGGTTTTTTGTTTTGTTTTACTTAATTCTCACATTTACCTGTTAATTAGGCAAAATTTAACCTTGCTGACATTGCACTCCTGGATTTTGACTTTGTTCTTGTGCGTGTGTATAAGAAACATAATTCTTAGGTCAATGTTACAAAGCTTTTTGGCAAATTACTCTGCCCAAGCAGCTTGCTCACTACCATGGAAGCAGCTTGCTCACTGAGCAAGTGTTTATGAAACAGGAATGCCTATTATTTTTTCTCCCACATAATTATTAGCATTCTTAGCCTGTTTCATACATTAGCCTGAAAAAGTGCACAATTACAATTTTTTAAAAGTACATCTAAAAATATTAAGTTGCAATGCAAATATGTTTTCAAAACACTTCTCATCCTACAGGTAGAACACTCAATTTGGCTGAAGCTGCTGATTGAGTGCACAGTGGTGGCAACAAAGAGTTCATTGCTTTGTGACATGAAAATACAACTTACAGCACAATCCAATGCATGTTTACTCAGAAGGAAGTCCTGCTATGTTCAATGGGGCTTACTCTGAGGTAAGCATATGGGACTGAATCCTAGTTAAGAACTGGCTGTTGCCAAGCCACTGTGCTTGCAACTCAGAGGAATGCTGGTTCTCTACTTTGAGAAAACACAAAATGTGCATAAAATCCATAAAGTGCCACAATGGCCACTAATTTAGATAGCTTATTAAAGAGGATCATACACATTCACAAACGAGATGTCAAATCCACGCTTCCTAATACCTAAATCAACAACCAATGTTCTTGTGTAGTACTTGAGTGCTAGGGCAGGGTGGGCAACCTGCAGTTCTGAGCCTAATTTCAGAAGTTCTCTGTAAGCAATCAGTTCAGACAATCTAGCAAGAGCAACCTGTCCCTTCCTGTGCCAGGCTGGCTGGCAGAAAGAGAGAAGGGGTGGCTCTACGCACTCTTGCCTGTGGCCCCACCTGCTGCTAGCATGCACTTTACTCCTGAGGGTTCATGACCCTTGAGAGAGAAAGAAAGGATTCCCCACCCCTGCTGCTAGTTTCTGTCCTGCTTCCATTCTGGATCAACAGTCACAAGTAATCCATTTGAGCCTGGAAGACATTTCTAGAGCCAGTAGTAGTCCAAGTGCTGAAAGGTGAGACCCAGGTTCAAATACCCACCCAGTCATGAAGCTTACTGAGTGATCTTGGGGTAGTTACTAAGCATTGTAACAAAAGGGACACAGACATGTTCATTGCCATATTTATTAGAAAACATTAAGCCACATCAGTTAGAAAGTTGTCATAGAAGAAACAAACATCTAGGTCTTTAGCTCTCTCAGATTTTAGACACACAGATGAAACTGTTAGAAATCAGCAAGAAACCTACTGAATGATGCTTATGGAAAGACATGCAGTGCTTTGGTGCACAACCAAATCATTACTGCCCTGTACATTTAGAAATCAGTCAAGAGTCCACCTAGAACATCAGTATCTTATCACCCTGTATAAATTACATTCAAAAGCCAGAACATAATCCCAAATTGTGCAATACTCCCTTATCAAGTTGCCCAACAACCTCACACCTCAGCAGTGCAAGTAGCAAATAAACAGGAAGTTCGCTGACTCAGAAAACTTCTGCCCCAAACAGATATTAGATAGTTAAGTCACCCACGGGGTAGGCAGTCAAGGGCCAACATTTTCAAGACCTGCTTCTAGGCCCCCAAGCCATGATTGTTCTTAGCAATGGAGTGATTTTGCACCTATCTGCCAAGCATTGGGTGCTCTGCTTTTACACCACCACAAAAGAATGAAAGCTATGATGCTCATTATAGCCTCAAGCATTCCACATCCTTCCAAGTCTGCCCAATGGCCTGTTGCCACACGAACCACTGCAGTTAGGAAATGAAATGTGTCTGCGGTGTGATCTGATCAATTTTGTGGTCAGCTGGGTTTGCTGCCGCTTCATAGTTGCAGATGGTCACTTCATGTCGATGTGGCTGCACAAAAACAAGATGAAGACTTCTTAAGATGCTACCCGGTAAACCCTTGAAAGCCAGAACAGTAATTTGATCCTCTTTCCATTTCACGCCAACACCATTCTGCAACCCTTTAGATCTTGCCCACAAGCCCATACTATAAAAATGACTTGCACTAGCTTTGAGGAACCTTAGATTAATGGGAATCCAAGCTTTTAAGAACTAAGTAGTCTCCTTTTTCAGGACATGCCTTTTGCTGGGTGCCTAGCTGAGAATGGCAGGACGACTGTTAATACCAGCCAATGTCTGTTCAGCAGCAGGGAAGGAGCTACACTGCTTTGTTTACAGCCCCCACCCCAATTAGGTGGAGGGTAACAGAGAAAAGTTGAAGGTAAATATGAGAGAAAAACCAGAATTTTTAGATTGCCTATTTGAAGACTCTCTGCTTTAACTAGATGCTTTCAAATAGCCAAAACAGATTCCTAGACTAGCTAAACACAGGAAACCTTGAGGCTAGTTTCATTCCAATTATTTGGTAGATTTATGAAAATGGCAGCTAGCGAGAAATTAAGGGCATATTTCAGATTTGCAAATAACCACTCATCAATGAGGCAGGAAAGCTTTTGTTAAACGTAAGACAGCTGGCTCTTTTTCAGTGAGTTACACCTGACTAATGGGAGGTTCATGCAGGCAAGTATGGGAGCTAGTAAATGTTGTGGTTGTTTCTGCAAGGTTGGCATACTTATACTGATCTCTCAGCTGCCTCACTATATAAAATTAACACTATGAAGAAGCACAAGGGTAAAGTACCTAGGAAGATGCTATGACACAACAGATGCGTTTAAACTGTATTAATATTACAATCTAGGTGGATCTTAAGTATGAGTCATTGTGCCAGATGTTCACAGGTCCCTGTCCACCATATTATTATATTATTATTATATTTATTTGTATCCTGCCTTTTGCCCAATACTGGGCCTCAAGGCAGCCAACATAGCCGCTAGCAAACACACCCAGTGGGAGGAGAAACGCTACATGTAAGTGCCCTTAGTAGTCACATTAGTTTTACATCCCGTCTAGATCTATACCAAGTGTCTGTGCTCAAAAGATCACACAAAATGGCAGGTAATTTGACTTTTCCTCTCCCAGAACCATCTTCTGACTGGTATAAGAAGATAAGATCAATTTGTGTAACTAAGAATCGGTACCCAGATTTGTCTGCTTCCTCCTCACTTAGAGAGAAAACTTTTGGGTCCAAAGGGGGGAAAAAATCCCCTGAGGTGTTTTTTTGGGGGGGAAAGTGAAAATTTAGCACTCTTTACATATCTAAACTCACTTTCTTGCTTTAAGACAGCCTTTCCCTACTCACATGTTGGGAAACTGAGCATAAATGTCTATCAGTAAAATATACTTTAGATCAAAAAATTTAGTAAGGAATGAAAGAAATAACTACGTTGGGAATCTTAGCGAAAGGATTTTAAAAAAAATCCCCATTATTTCCAGACATTTTACATTTCTAACCTTTCTATAAAAGTGCTCTTATTATATAGTTTTTAGAAATCATCTCTGGGAGAACAAAGGCTGGGTAACAATATATAAATACTTTGTCTAAATTCTAGAAGAAAGTGTTTCATAATCCAAAGCTGTTCAATTGTCCAGAAAAACAAAAATGGTCCTTGCAAATAAACAGAGAAAACATTTTCTTCTGAATTTTCAGTTTTTTCCCTGCACGTTCACAGCTCCCTCCCTATTCCTTTTAAACTGTAAGCACATGGGCAGGGGACTGCCTTGTTTTTAGAACTCTGTATAGCACTTAACCTGCTTAATCAATCACAAATGCAATAACGTTGATAATGTAAACAGATCTGTGTGGCCCTCCTTCCTCGTCTGCCTCTGCTCCCTTGGTCTTATCAGCCCCCATACTTACTTCTGTCCATTCTCCCCTCAGGCCTATATAAAAGATCTTTGTTGTCTCAGCACCAAAGTTTTTGGAGAAATGGATGGAGAGATGATGAATGTTTGAAAAGCGAGCAATTCTGGAAGAGAAAAATGTGTTGATGTTCTTCATAAAAAAATATTATTACACACAAGAGATAATATTCTGGTCTCTGCAGCAGCAAAGATGATCAGCTCATTGCACAGAGATTGAAAACCAGGGTTTGTTGGGCCAAAGAATTGGCAAAGCCTGAAGGAGAAAGGAACACTTCACCTTTTTGACTTCAGCTGTAGATGGGGGACTTTGGGCAGTTTCAGCAAACAAATTAGGGAATACAGGCCAGCAAAGTTGGCCTGCTAATGGGAAGGTCCTACCACTTGCTGATTCAAATGTACATCAACCATTGCCTTTTAAAACTACACAATTCACACCATGATGTTTTGTGTTTTTCAGTGTCTGCACCTCTTATGAATTTCAGACCGTTTTGCTGTCTGCAAAATATGTGTCATAGCTCTTTATAGCATCCTACATTTAAAGGGCTTCTGGTTCTTTTCTTGTAATCCCAGTGTTGCCAGCATCAATAACATAAATCTATTATATTTCCATTGCTACCTTTCCTCTTCTGGTTGAAAAACAGGGTGGGGCACATGAGATTCATGCTACTTTGTAGCTAACTTACCCCAAAGTTGAAATTCTTCGGACCCAGAGCTGTAACTTCCCCAACCATACAAATTTTCCCAATGTTCCACTGAGGTCTTACTCTATGGCAAAACACCCCCATGTACTTTCTTCTGTTCCAGTACTATATTAGAGAATGATTTTATTGTGAGAATTTTTTTACACTGCTTTGAGCCTCTGGAAGCTGCAAATGGGATATACGTTTCTAAATAAATAAGTGTGGATCTCTCCCAAACATGGAGGCCAGCAACCTCACGACCTATTAGCTTTGCTAAACTGCAACATCTCTCCAGCCACAAAAAGAGCAGCAGGGGAAGGAGAAATCTTCTCTTTATTCTAGGAATCAAGGTGAATTTTCTTGTCATCAATTCAAATGCACCCAACTGTGCTGCTTTGTTTCTCACTCAACACATAAATATCACAAACAGCAATTAAATAATATATCCTATGCAGCAGCAGTGACGAAACTGCCATTTGTGAACCATGCAAGGAAAATAACAACAAAATCAAGCAGTTAGACACTTGCTTGGGGTCTGAGGGGGCCTGGAAAGCGAAGGAAACGTCTGCACACTAGAAAGCTAAGCCAGTTAAACTGCCATAGCTCCCCTTCTATCACACTGGAGTGTCGGGTGAAACAGAGCGAGAGAGACAGAGCCCTGATTAGAGAGCATTCCCCATGCAGGCTGGGGATTGTAGTCCAACATATCTGGAAGGCACCAAGTTGAAGAGGGGTGGTTAATGTGTATTGAGAACTATTACTAGGGAGGTGGTGGCCTCTCCCACACTAGAGGCCTTCAAGAGGCAGCTGGACAACCATCTGTCAGGGATGCTCTAGGGTGGATTCCTGCATTGAGCAGCAGGTTGGACTTGATGGCCTTGTAGGCCCCTTCCAACTCTGCTATTCTATGATTATGCACAGAAGCTGCGGAGGCATAAATTACATATTCTGACACTTGTTTCAGGACAAGAGAGCTGCACATCCCCAGTTGAGGCTGAGCAGACAGTGACATACTTCGTAGGATATTCCAGTTCTCCTGTAATGTCGCGATTCAGGCTGAACATCTGATCCGGTTCTCTGGCGGTATTATCGAAGGACATGTGAGGTATGTTTTTAAACCTGAAGAAAGGCAAGACAAACAACAAGAATCAGGCTGCACAAAGGCAAATTATGTTTCCCATTCAATACACAGCTACTATAGTTATTTTGCTTTAAAAGGGGAAACACAGCTCAAACTGGCACCAGGTATAATAGAAAACTGAAAAACAGAAGACAAAATGTAATGAGAAGAAAGTGATCTTTCAGTTGTTTAGGACACTGCATGCTCTAATGAAAAGTTTAGAAAAGGGAACTGCTACCCTTACAGAAAACAAAAGGAAATGCAATTCATGACCCCCTAAGTAACTGGGTTTGTAGGTCAGTAGTGCCAATTAAAGGAGTAATCGAATGGGCCCCATGCAGCGCCTGGGAGCAGGGGGCAATAGGGTATTTTGGATTCCTGGATCCAAGGTTAGGGACAGTGCTCTGACCTCGAATCAAGGAATCCATGTTCTGAGCCCCTCACAGCTGTTGCATAAAAAAACATACTGGCTGCCCCACTGAGGTTGGGAATACAACCTTGGAGAGGGGGTAAAGGGGCCGTTCCTTTGGGCGGGGAGGGGAGGGAACTGGAGAGGCCTGTGGCCTCTCCAGTCTCTTTCCTTCCTCCTCCAAACCGCCCCACCTAGACAGGCAAAAAAGCCTACCTAGCAAAAACGCAGAGGAGGAGGAGTGGAGAGGCAAAGATCATCTCTGCCACTCTTCCCACTCTACACTGCATGACCATAAGCCCCTGACTCCCTGCAAGAACCTGCCAAAGCCACTAAAACAGCAAAGCCAAATGACAACTTGCCTAAAACAGAGATCCAAGAAACAATATCCCTATGCTCTGCTTCAGTGAACCTCACCAACGGTAATTGAACACACAGTATCAAGGAATCCAAAACAACAACAAAAATTCACCACTGCTGCAAACACACAAAAAGTAGCAGAGATGTAGTTGCTTTTAGTAGCTTTAGGCTCTCAGGATTTTAATTTTCTATGTCTCATGGTTGCAGACTGGAGTTTAAACATTACATGTGTTCTGTTTCTGGGGTTCAGAAACTGAGGGGGAAGCAATAGGTACTAGAAACAAGGAGCTGAATAAAGGGAGGAGTCTAGGGGGGGAAAGGAGGGGGCACAGAGGCAGAAAGGATAATTTGTAAGTGGCAGGAAGGAAGTGGGCAAGCAAGCGAGGGGAACATAGGGTGGCTAGATGCAGAGGCCAGATCCTGACAGGCAAATTTTGGCAAGGAAGCAAAGGAGGCTGGGAGTGGGAGGAGGAGATGAACCTGAACTTCATTGAAGTCAGCCAATGTTTCGCTTACAGGCTTGTAACATGAAGTATTTCAAATTAAGTGGAAGATCCTCAACCATTTATTTGCAAGCCAGCCCAAAGTCCACTTACTGGGTGCACAACTTTAACAGAAGCGTTGAAGCAAGAATGAAGAATAACCGCACAGATATTTATCTCAATAAGAAACTGGGTATTTTCTGACTAGCATCTCCACAAATCATCTGCCCCTCAGTGCCACTTACAGTCTCATTTCCAATGGGTGTGTGTCATCATCTTCTCCCATCACAATTATCCCTTTTAATTTCACATTGCCTGTAAATCTGCAACAAAAGATACGTCAATGGTTTTCCAGGTAGTTGTGCATCACAAATGTATCATTCTTTCTGGGAACCGAAGATGCTGCAGGTTTATCAGAAAGGCTGCTTCTGTGGGTTGGTATTTTTTACATCAGCCATCTGCAGCTCTTTCTAGCCCTCCCTCTCAATGGAAAAGCCTGGCGACTATGACATCAAGTGCCAGCAACTGGAAGTGCTGGCGACTGGAGGCATGTACCAAAACCACCTCACTGAATCCTAGCATAATGTCCTTTTTCATGGGCTTTTAATTGTAAACTGCTTTGGGAGCCAACCTTGGCTGAAAGTCAGGTAAAAACAAACAAACGAAGAAGTCATGTTCCAAAATTACCTCCTACAGCTTGACTTTCACAAGCCCTTCCCTAAGATGCTGTGCCATTACAAGTAACACTTCTTTCAAAAGAAAAGAAGTCAGCGCTAAACATGCACAGCTCCAAATGCCAGTGAATCATGTACTCATGTAAAACAGATACTTACGGAATATTAAACAAAAGCTCTTCATCATCATCACTTTCTACAAACTGGAAAAAAAGAAACATAAAATTGGATTAAGTATATTAAGTTTCACATTCATTCATTCTGTCTAATGGTACTTTGAGAACCCTGCAGAGAACTTTTGAGTTTTAATTTTTAAAACAAATTTCTAGACATCACAGATACAAAGAAAAATCTGAGAACATAAAACTCCATCTGGTAACAACTTAAAAAGTCTTGCAAATCAGTCCAAAGAAGTTACTATACCCCACACAGAGTAACACTGCTTATTTATATTATTTATCGCTACACTGATATCCCACCCTTTTTTCTCCAAGGAATACGCTCATGTCATCCCTCCCCCTCTCCATCTTTATCCTCACGGGTTCGGCTGAGAGTCAGTAACTGGTCCAAAGTCACCCAGAGCGCTTCATGGCTGAGTGGGGACTAAAACCTGGGTCCCCCAAGTCCCAGTCCAATACGCTAACCAATACACCACACTGGCTCTTATTCACTGCCTCCTAAAAGAAAATGGCAGAACAATCCTCTTTCAATCTGCGCCTGCTGGGTCGCCTGGCAGCAACGCTTATCCGTCCCAGGGAGGGGTCTACTTCTAAACCTGCTGAAAGAGGACATTTCTTGTCTCCCCCCACAGCTATCGCTCTGTGTATCACAGACTCTGCTGTCAAGCTAACCCTGTTCTCCAAGGCCATACCTCCCCTCACATTTCATTACCCTCTCACCAAATAATTCTAAATTACTTGAAATTACTCAAATTTTAGAAGAATGGACAAACGGTATGTCAATATACATTATCTTGCTTCATAATCTTAGTTGTAGAACGTAAGAGTTTCCCAGGTACTGAATTGTGGACATTTAGGCAAAGACAGCATACGAATCACAGCCTGACTTCTTTCAGGGCTATCATCTCCTTCTTCTTTAAATCCAAATCTGTAAATCTAGGTAGGAACCATTCCCTTACTTTATCTACCCACCCTCAGCTCCCATTTCAGTGCTCCCCAACTGTGAACTGAGCGTCCATTGGGAGATATAAGCAAAGCTACAGGGGGCATAGCCACTTCTCTGACCTCTTTCAGACAATGCACAAACTGACTAGACCAGATTGTGTTAAGTAGATCTGCCCTTTCACAATCAATGTTCTATTTATGCTGACGGACAGCACTAGCAACCGAGTTCACAGCGGCATTGAGCAGGGGGCTGAACTCAATGGCCTTGTAGGCCCCTTCCAACTCAATTATTCTATGATTCTATGACATCTAGTCTCAAAGCAGTCAGTTTGCACATTTGTTTAGGAAATATATGAATTTCAAAAGCTCAAAATAAATCGACACTATGCAATTTGCAGGGATATTTAGGCCCTGGCAGCCAAATCGCTTACAGTTAGGCAAAGGAGATTAAATTCAACTCCCCTACAATATTAGGCAGGGAAATGATTTCAGACTAAGCAGTGAGGCTTTTGAACCAACACAGCAATAGAAGGAAGAATTCCCAAGGTCCAATGTGGAATAAAGTTCACGCAGGCTGTGTTTTTAAATTAGGTAAAAAAAGAAGGAAAAACAGGAGAAAAAAGGGGAACATCAGTCTATCAGGACAGCCACAAAGCACACACACACACCCCCAGCATCCCTACTAAGATACTTAAACACTTATTCAGATTAATATATTGGCCCTGTATGCAAACCGGGCCAATACAAACAAAAAAGCCTTAACCACCGTGGTTTCTGAACAGGGCCATTTTATACATATGTCAATGTTTACAATCGTAGGGTGTTGACCTAAATCATTTTCATTAGGAACAGCATTTCGGTTATCCCTGTCCCTGAATCTGATATCAAAATTGCCTAATCAATGCTGTACTACTCTGATCAACATATGCTAATAAATAAAAGCCCATTCACACAATTCTGTCACAATCGCTATGAGCAAGAGAGGGGGGGAAAGGATGGCAATACACCAAGACAAGCACTCTCGGTAGCTGTGGTCACCAGAGACCGTGGACGGCTCAGCCACCACCTGAACGGGTATCCCACGCGAAGCCTTTTACTTTCTCTCATACAAGTGAATTGCTGCTAGTCGCCTCTATGGGGGAAATTAGAGCAATGCACTCAGGAACATTATTACAGTGGGGCCAACCTGGTGCCTTCCAGATGTGTTGGACTACAACTCCCATCACTCCCAACCACTATGACGACATACCCGGAGGGCACCAGCTTGGCCCCCACTGTAAATAATGTTCCCAAGTACACGGCTTGGGAAAGTTGCCCTGTGGGCTTTGAGGGGAGCTCTCTTTCGGAGTAAGCACGCTGAGGACTGGAGCCTTGACTTTAACCTCCGGTTTCGGGCTGAGTCATACTCTGTAGGTGGAAACGGTCTTCCCTTCATGTGGCCACAGGGGGCCAGGAGCGAGCGCTGACCCCCCTCAGCCCCCTTCACAGCCACGCCCTGCCCTGCCCTGCCCCGCCCCGCGGCGCAGAGAGAGAGAGAAGCCGACCTTCTGGCGGTCTCCGCGGTCTTCCCAGGCGCGGAAGACGAGCGCCCCGCTGCCTTCCCTCCGCTCGTTCAGGCACTCCAGGCGCTCGTGGTCGATGCGCAAGTAAAGGCCCCAGGCCTGGCCGCGCCGCTCGGGAGGCTCTTCGTGGTCGTCGCCATGGCAACAGCTGCCCCCGCCGTGGCTGTGCCCGTGAGACATGGCCGAGCTCGAGCGGGACGGAAGGTGGCGGGGGGGGGAGGGGGTTAGAATCTCTCAGCAGCAGCAAACTACCTGTCACGCACGCGGCCGCACGCTGCAAAAACACTAGAAAGAACCCGGATGTCAACAAAGCTGGCGCACGCGCTTCGCGGTCTTGAAGGGGCGATTCCTATCACGTGACGAGAGGCCCGCCCCGCGTGGCTCCTCCTCCGAGAGAAGCGTTGATTCTTATAGAGATACAAGGAGATTTCGGGCAACCTGGACTTCCGGTAACAATGGAAAGACATCGGCATTCACTTAACCGCTGTCGTTTCGTATTACAACGCCACGCCCTATGCAAGTTTACTCGGGAGTAAGGCTCACTGTGTTCAGTAGACTTCGTTCCTTTGCACACGGCAGAAGAAGGGCCTGTGCAGAGACGCCAACAAGCGTAATTTTCCAGAGAGTAGTCTGTGGTGGCAAAACCAGTCAATAGTTTTGTGGTGTTTTAAAGATTAACACATTTAGCCATATTTATTATTGGTGGACTACAATCCACTTCATCAGATGTATGGGGTATTAATCGCCCCTCATAGTACACACACACACACACAGCAAATTGTCATCAGGACTAGCAGCCATTGATAGCTTCAACCTCCCTAAATTTGTCCCACTGCCTTTTAAAGCCATCCAATTTAGTGCAATCACTACTAGGGTGACCATATGAAAAGGAGGACAGGGCTCCTGTATCTTTAAACAGTTGCATACAAAAGGGAATTTCAGCAGGTGTCATTTGTATGTATATATGGAGAACCTGGTGAAATTTCGTCTTCATCACAACAGTTAAAGGTGCAGGAGCTATACTAGAGTGACCAGATTTAAAAGCGGGCAGCCGAGCTCTCCTCACTGGCGGCATGGACGGCTCTTCGTCGTTTCTTTTACAGGGAAGTCAGACTATCGTTTTTGGGGTGCACTGGAGTCGCATAGAAGCGCTCTGGGAGCGACGTGCGGATCCCGCCCTGCTGAAATTCCCTTTTCAATACATCTGTTAGAGATACAGGAGCCCTGTCCTCCTTTTCATATGGTCAGCCTACTATAGCTGAAGCTCTCTGGGTTGTCAGGAGCTGCCCCTTTTCAGCATGTCACTCCTTTGCTGAGGGAACTGCACTGGCTGCCTATTCACTACCAGGTCAGGGTTAAGGTTTTGGTACTAGGATATGCAGCCATAAACAACGGGACCAGGATACCTGAGAGAGGGCCTTCTCCCTTATCAACCTGCCTGGTCACTGAGGTCATTGGAGGACATGCCTCCCCGTGGTTCCATTGGAGTCCACCAAGAGAAAAGCCTTTGGTGTGGTGGCCCCTTCTCTTTGGAACGCCCTGCCTCTGGAAGTCAGGTAGGCATCAACACTGTGTTTCTTCTGGCACCTCCTAAAAACAACTCTTTTCCTGGAAGCATTCCTCAACTGAACAGCCACCATTTTTATTGGTATTCATTTAAATTTAACAGTTTTAATGCGCTGTTTTACTCTTTTTACTGTTTAATTCCTATGTTCACCCCTCTGGAATCTATTTTAGATATGGAGTGGTATATACTGTAAATAATAAATGAATGAATCAATGTCTATTATGTGGCCTGTTGTTGCTGAGTAGCTGTTTCGGGGTGGGTGGCCTTGTTGCTGTCTAGCAAGGCCAGGCCTGCCACCCCAAGGCCTGGGAGGGGGAAGTACCTCATTGATGATATGCCTGAACAGTTTCAACTGGGACACTATAGAGACACCTCCGATTCCAATTAAACGTTCAAGGCGCCAAACACAAACACACCACGTGAAGACAGAGCAGCTCCTTGCATATATTTTCTGCATGATACGTTAGCCCCGCATATGGCAGCGTTCAAATGCCAACTGAGGTGTTGTATGTATATGTTGCGTTTCTACCTCTAGGGTGGGGTGGAAACCCACAGCGCCTCCCTGGGAGCCAGAGGGGCGGGGCGAGGCGAGAGCCCGCAGCAGGCGTTGCTAGGAGATGAGCGGCACAGCCAGGCCTAGTCTACTCCAGTGATAGGAAGAAAGCCCTTACTTAGGCGGAGGCAGTGGAGACTGGTGGTTTTGAGAACTCATTCTGGGTTTTAGTCAGAACGCTACAGGAGCTAACCAAGGTCCTGAAATATATCCCCCCAAATTGGTCCAGTATCCCCCCAAATTGGTCCAGCACCTCGGATTGCGCCTTTAGAGTTCTGGATGGTGACTGAAACCAAGCAGGGATTCGCAGCCTCAACAAAATAGGAGCCACCAGCCTTCACTGGGCAGGATGCGGGAGAAGATCCGGAGGCGCGTATCACTTTATTTAAATTTAGGCACCTGGGAACCAGAGTGATGGGAGTATTGGACTGGGGAGACCTGGGTTCAAATCTCTACTCAGCCATGGAATTCCCCTTAAGTTAGGGTGACCATATGAAAAAGAGGACAGGGGTCCTGTATCTTTAACAGTTGCATAGAAAAGGGAATTTCAGCAGGTGTCATTTGTATATATGGAGAACCTGGTGAAATTCCCTCTTCGTCACAACAGTTAAAGCACAAGAGCTATACTAGAGTGACCAGATTTAAAAGAGGGCAGGGCACCTGCAGCTTTAACTACTGTGATGAAGAGGGAATTTCACCAGGTTCTCCATATATACAAATGACACCTGCTGAAATTCACTTTTCAATACAACTGTTAAAGATACAGGAGCCCTGTCCTTTTCATATGGTCAGCCTACTTAAGTCAGCCCGACTTCCCTTACAGGGCTGTTGTGGGAATGAGATGGGGTAACCCATATGTAACACTGTCCCCAGCTCCTAGGAGGAAGGGCAGAAAACAAATGCAATGGAGTGAACAAAACCAGCCTCTCTTTATAGCATTGGCATTCACTTTTCTAGCAGGACTCCCTTGCTTTTAACTTTACAGCTGTGTGACAGGCAACAATTTAACAGGTGCAGTTCATTCATCTATCTGCCTCTGTATCAAATAAAAGCTGGACCTGTTAGATTTCTGCCTCTTTGGGGGCGGTGGGGATGGCTTTGAATAAAAGGTTAGAAAATATTGCATTCTAACAGTAAGACTGGCAGGCTACTGCAAGAGCAGCCTTGCCAAACATTTTGCAGGATTAGATTGGGATTAAATCTCACAAGCAGGAGATTAAACTGGATAACCCCCTCCCACACATACGACACAATTCTGTTGCTGGAGTTCTTTCCATCATAACTATAACTATTGGTAGGATTTCTGCTTCTACAGCAGGAGGCAAAGGGTTAGAGCTCCATACAGCGGGGTCCCATTTCATATCGGTCCCAGCAGCAACTGTGATCTGTATTTGGAGGTCAGGCCATTGGAGCTAATGGGAACATACAAACTGCAGTTGGGGTGTAGAGGGATTGACTGTGGATGGACTGGGCTACTGTTTGAGAGCTTGGGGAGGTGGGGGCGAAGAAATGAGGGGAAAGAAGGTCAAACTGAAGCTATCTTGTCCAAGACCGTCCCCCAAATACCTGCAATCAGCCCCGAGGGAGACTAATACAGACACAAGGGATCGTGCAGATGAGGCAGAGACGTAGGCAGAATTGCACAGCATGCCCAAGCAAAACTGCCTAGAAGGAAGCTGGGCTAGAGCAGTGACTTATTTAGACACATACATTTAGAAACCTCCCTCTGTTAATTAGTATTTTTGAGCTCGCAGATTCCTGGAATTATTTTTATTCCTCCTGCTCCCCATCACCCATTCTTTTGTGACACATGGGCAATGCCCCCTTGGACAGTCTGGGAATTACTGCTTTAGGAGAAATATATAAATGTACCCTCCAAAAAAACACAACAAAAAGCTGGCCATTTTAAAGGCAGACACACAAGGAACACATAGAGGCAAAGTCCAGTGTTTGGCTTTTATTGAGACACAATTTTCTTCCTTTCATATAACTTATCTAGTTAAAATATTCATCTCCATATAGTTACCACAAAAAAAAGAAAGAAAGAAAAGAAAGTAAAATAGAAAATTGTTATTTACAGTTGAGGGGGACCTAAAGACAGACAATTCAGCATTACCTTTTCCTTGTGGTATGCAAAAAATATATATGGGGAGGGCCCTTCCATTTGGTTCGTTTGCATGTAGTGTAGTACTGAAAATTGCACTCATTTTAAAATGTATGAGAAGCCCAAAGGAGAATCTGAAGCAAGAGTCAGTTTACCCCACAAGTGATTGTGTTTGTCGCCCATCTATTAAAAAGGAGGCTTAGAAATGCTTTCAAGCCAATTGATTTAGCATCTGGCTTAATAAGAAAAACCTCTCTCCAAACTAGAGATGGACGAGTGACATGCAGGTAGCTTCCCCTTCTCCCCATTGGATCCCTTTTTCCGATTGTGAAAATGTATTCCATTATCGTGAAGTGGGAAGTCACAGTATCTTTGCACTGTAACGTTCATTGGAAAAACCCACTGGACTAGTAAAAAAATACTGACAGATGGGGGAATTCTCAGAGAAAACAACCCAGTTCAGTGGTAAAATATAGCCAAGAACAGTACCATCGAGCAGAGGGTGATCGCCAGGCGTTGATCTCTCAACCGATATGGCAATAGCAACAGTGATAAATTAAGGGGCAACCCACACTCTCTACTGGAACAAGCCCACCCAGATGCCTATTTCTCAGGCAAGCAAGCTTGCGGTCACATGGTTCTCACCCCCGCAGCTACTTCAACCACCCCAGACTGTGACATCATTGTGTTACAAAATGACAGTGCTACAGAGACTTCTCCGATTGACCCCAATGCTGATGCAGAACAATGACATCACAGGGCCAGGAGGAAGGGGCCAGGTGGCCGTTTCAAGTAAGGAATTCCTCAGATGTTTCCTCAGCTGGGAAAATGGGGGAATTGGCCAATGTCCCCTTTCTGTTTGTGGCTAGCAAAAGGGATATTTTGCAGTCATGCTAAGTTTCCAAATTTAGCACTACAGGGAATCCCGCAGATTTAGCGAATGCTCTTTTTCTTCAGTGGTTGAGAATTCTTCCGTTTCTGCTCTCCCTACCCCCCTACCCCAATCCGGCCACCTATCCCAATTATAAAAAGAGAAAATACACTAAGTACAACAGTTGGCAGAAGATTATCTATATAATTAACTAAATCAATACAGCAAAATTAAATACAGCAAAAGCAAAAGGAGCATGATTTTTTTTTTAAATCCAACATCACAACACACCTTGAAATGCTACACGATGTCATTAAAGCTTCCGGGGACTTTATCATCAGCTTCGAACAGCGTGAGAGAGACCGAGAGCCCCATTTTCAAACATCATCATCATTAAAATCCTTATACGTAAAAAAAGTTGGAACTTCAAGGGACATTGTTTATTAGATCAGACAGAGAACATCAAGCGGGTTTTCACGCCCTGCATGGCACACACACTTTGAGGCCCCCCTCCAGCCCCACGTACTGAGGAATTATTATCTGTTTTTAAAAGTTAGCAGTGTTGCCACTGTCACCAATGGCCAGAGTTTACAAGAGTGGCACCAAAAAGCCACTTGCGAGAATTCCTTTTCCCCCTCCACAACCTCCAGAAAAGGTCAGGCTCCTTCATAAGCCCTCCTAGTCATTCAGCCTTGGCACCAAGAAAACACACACCAGTAGGCCTCCCAAAACCAGCTCTGTCCTTCCCCGTAAATACCCACAGCTCTCCCCACCCACCCACCCACCCCAAATAACCACCAGGATAAACAGCACTTTTAGCCCAGGGTCCCCTCCAGCGTTAAAGCAAACAGTACCCTAGAAATGTAGTTTCCTCAAACTCTCCTCCAATGCGAGTGGCAGCGGCAACTCCCAGCATGCCGTCCTTGGGCTCTCCTGTGATGAAAGGCTGCTCCAAGCTGCAGCTGCAGAAGGTGGGTGTTCCACGGAACCCGGCATCTTGTGCCTGGAGTTTCTTCCAAGAGCAGGCGCCATCCAAGACTCCTAGGTTTCATCATCTTCCCACCAAGGGGTTCGACGTAAAAACTAAAACAGATTGGAATTCACGTCTTCCCTGAAGTTCTTTGCAGGGAACTGAGGAATTAAAGTGCCAGTTGCTGTTGTTTTAAAAGTCAGAAAATACTTTCTGACCCAACCTGAAAGTGGGATTGAAGCCAAAAATCTCTTTCTTGTTTTTAATTGAGGCATGTGGGGAGGGGGGACGTTATCCCCCAAACATGAAACCATTGCTATTCATTTAAAAAAATAAACGTAGCTTTCAGATGCATCGATTAATTTAAAGCTCAGGTGAGTGCTTAAAATTTAGATTTGTACAAAGTTACATTTCCCCCTCCTCCTCCTGAGCGTCCCCCCTCCTTCCCCTCAAATTCTGTGCTGTTTTTCCTATGAATTGAAAAAGGAGAAGTGGGAGATGTTTGTAAATGGTTGTTTTGGCCAAGTGAATGGAAGGGAGAAACAGGGAGGAATCCCTCCCCGAAACCCCTGGTTTCCATATGTAGAAAGGCCAAATCGACACATATCTGGCGTAAAGGTTTTAGGAATAGGAGGAAAGTCTGAAAGCTGGGATTTAAGAACAGAGTGGATGAGAAAGCAATGATCCGACAGAGGGTTGGCAAGCCTCGCGCATGAACTACGGTTCTGGGATTCCAAATGGGTCTTGAAAAGCAGCAGTCAGGGTCACAGCAGAGGCCTTGTGTGTGTTTTTGAAAGAGTATCTGGAAAGAGAGACTCCTCCAAATGTGACAATAGGAGGAATGTGGATCTTTACATGGGGCCTGAGGACAGAACACTGCAGGTAGAGGAAGGAGGTATATTCCTTTCTATTCCAGAGAGAGAGAGAGAGACAAAGGGACTGAAGAAAGAGCTACAGTCTGTGGACCTTCTCGTCTCAGAAAGAGCCAAGATTTCACATTTTTAAAATGCTGAGCAGACAGACCAGGTTTGTTGGGAGCAGAGGAAAGAACTGGAGGGCTACTTGGAACAATACTGTGTTGTTGGTCTTGAGCTGAGAGGATCCTTGGGCCACCCCTAACCCCTCCCCATTTCCCCCAGCACTGCTTCTGTCAAAAAGGAGGCGAATCCCCTGCTTGCTCACTCGCTCGCGGGTGCCTTTATCTCCGAGAAAATCTGTTTTTGAACGCTTTAATAGTCTTCGCCATCATTGGTGCAATTTCTGAAACAAAGAGAGGGAAAATGGACATGTCGGGCCACCTTGGGTGGGAATACACTTGGTCATGAACATGCGGCAGAACAAGCAGATTGTGACTAGCGCCTGTGGAATGAAGAGGCTCAGGGATTACATTGGAGAAGGAAAGCTTCCGGTCCCCACAGTTATAAGGGGAAATCTCCCAAAATAGTCTCTTTCTACTTAGCAATCAGAGAGATCTGGCAAAACATTTGGTCGCTTAAGGGTTGGAGACGTCTTTCACATAATACATTCGATCCTCATGTGCCCCCAAGGCCACTAGCAAACCAGGAATTATTTTTAATTTGTAACTAAGGAGACAATTAGCTTGTAGCAAGTTCCTCCTCCAGGCAAGCAGGCACGTGAGGGCACGGCCTCCTTCTCCCGGACTCTCATTTCCCCTAACCTGACGCCGGCAAAGGGCTGGAAGAGGCAGCACATCTCGTGCCCATAATACTCTAGTCTAGAAATGTAAGGAGCCCCCAATAAAGAGTGTGTCGCGGTGATGCTTCTTCTGGCCTGACTGGTGGAAGTAATTGGGAGGGTTTAAGAAATAAAACACATCCCTGGTAATAATTAGGGCTGTGGGTATGTCACAACTCCAGAACAGGGCAGAAAAAGCACAGGAGGTGGCGAATGTAGAATTCAGTTCCCGCAGCTGCCAAGCATTCATTTGAAAAAAAACCACAGCCAAGGTTCTAGTCCCTATGGCTGGCTGAAAATATGAGGTCATTAACCTGCTGAAATATCAGAAGCCAGGGAGGGGGCTGAACAAGATTTAAAATGGTTGGAGGTGCGGCTGTCGTGCCCTTGCATCTCCCCATGACTAGAAGATCTGAATTCATACAAAGTAAGGGAAATAACGCAACTTTGCGTTTGGCTTGCAGAACCCGGCTTGCGTCTCTCCCCATCCCTTCATCGCAACGCTCTTGGCATCGCTTCACTATCGAACTTTGTCGTGCTACAGCAGTGCCGGCAGCTGCGTCATCGACGGAGAAAATGGGGGGGCTCACGCCTCTGCCTCACTTACTCTTCACGGGGGGCTTCCTGGGGTCGTAGCTCACGGAGGAGGCGCTGCCTAAGGATGGCCCCGAATGGCCGCTGCTAGTGCTGGGCCCGTCGTAGGACTGCTCCTCGTCTGCATGAACAGAGCTGCTTCTAGCTGGCGTGAAGTACACTGGCTTTATCCTAAGGGGGGAGAGAGAGAGAGAGAAAGGGAGACATGACTGGCTAGGAATTGCTCTGTGTGCACCCAAAGAAAGACTAATGCAGCCTTCTAGATGTGTTGGACTGCAACTCCTAAAATTCCCGGGGAAGGCTGGTGAAGTGGATAGCCTGTTGGGATCAGACCAGAGAGACCGGAAGCTCGCTGGACCACACCGGGTCAGTTAGTCTCTTGGTCCATCTGTCCCTCGCGTTCACTTTTTTTTGTATGGCTGAAAGCGTTCTTTGGTGGGACTAAGAATGCGAAGGGCACACTTCAAAAAGTAAATAAAAATAAATGATCAGTTTAGTTTTATGGTTTCAATCATTGCCCAAAGCAACGTACAATACAACAGATTGGGCTCGTTCAGACGCCCGTGAAGGCTCTGTGGTTAGCACTAACCACAAGCCATACGCTCACACACAACACCGGTCACCCTGCCCGGTTCCCTTAATCACATGCTAACTGCAAAGCAGTTAGATGAACGCCTGAGTCCTCCAAATGCTCCGCCCCGTATCCCATCAGCCCTTGCGCTAAGAGAGCAAGCAGTTGCGCGATTTGGGCTATTTAGGCCACTCTATACTGCTAGCTCTATGATTTTGCCCCCTTAACCACAGGTGCGTGTCAGATGACACCTTAAGCTAAAGTCAGTGCCGCGAAACCTGCTGCAGAACAGGGCTGGTGAAGCCGACCACAATGTGGTTAGCGGAGGCACCAGGTTAAGAAAAACACATATCAGACGACACCGTTAACCCTGCTGCTTAACCAAAAACCCTTAACCAGCATGGTTAACAGTGTCGTCTGAATGGGGCCAAACCGTTGCATCTACACAGGCCAGTCGATCCCTTATTTAAAACCAAATGTGATAAATCACTACAACGCAACTTATAAACCCACATTTGGCACGAAATCTTGCTTCAAACCAGAACAAATAAAGATCTTTTTCATAAGTGGCTCTGCGAATGATCGTTAGCCATTTTTTTCCTTTTCCTTTTTTTAAAAAAGGCAAGCGGTGTTTTGAGAGGCAGGACCACCTCGGCACTTCTTCACCCATGTTTGTTACGCAAGAGGGAATGGAGGAGGAAACATTGCAGCGTTACTGCTAAAACTCAACTCTCTACACATTTTCAAGTGGTTGGATGACCTTTGACATTTACCCAGACTTGCCACAATGTGCCTTGAGTGACAAGGTTGGGTCCAGGAACACCGCCAGGCTTGGGAGTCAGATCCAGCAGGGCAGGGGAAGGCAACTTCTGGCCGACGGGCCCTAATCCAGCCTGCGAGCCTTTACAGGGCATGCGAGCGGGGAACTCGCCCATACAGCCCCATCCGCATTGGGGAAGCTGCCACACAGGAGCACACTTCATCCCCAACAGGGCCGGCCTTACAATGAAGCAGGAGGAAGCGGGCGCAGCAGTTGGCGCGGGCTGGGAAGAGCGGTGAATTTTTCCATCCTCCCCACCCAGAGGGCCCGCCACTGCTTGGCCCGACTCTCTTCTCCTTCCTTCCCTCCCTCCGCTGCCCGCCTCTCTAGCTGCCTGCTTGCAGCTGCCCGGCAGTGGTGGCTCCTCCTCCCTCCCCTGGCCAGCAGCTCCCTCCTTCTGCCTAGTTTGGAAGAGTGTCCCAGCTGGCCGATGAAAGGAAGAGGAGCTGCCGCCCTGCGAGAGCAGGGAGAGGGGAACTGCACGGGGAGAAGAAGCCAGGTGTTGGGGGGCTTGCTTGAGGCGGCAACTATGATTGGGCCGGGCCTGATCCTCAAGGAACCTTGTGCAGAGGATTTCAGCAGTAGGGAGCACAACCTACGTTATTTGCTCCCGGGGCCCTCCCCCACCTCCAGTTCAAAACAGAGTGATGATGCCGTTTAAGACTCACTTGATCTTTTCTGGGACCGCTGCTCCTCCAGTTCCAAATTTCTCTTGCCGCCTTCGCACATCCCGGGGTGGCTTGGCTGCTGAATTGACAAAAGCCATCTTGGCTACTCTGCCTAAAAGATGAGAAAATGAAGCGACCATGCATGTTTCGCAAGGAAGCCCCCAGCAAGGCGCCCAAGCCACAGGCAGAAGAGAACCCACAAGCAGGAGACCAGTGCAAGAGCACCCTCCCACCCATGTTCCCCAGCAACTGGTGTACAGAGGCTTACTACCGGTGCTACTGGAGGCAGCAAAAAGCCATGAAGACCAGTAGCCATTGACAGCCTTCTCCTCCAGGAAGAAGTTTACCCAGCGATAAAGGAAGACCTCAGGCCTGTGCGGTGCCCGTACGGACTGAGCCAAGCTAGGACCTCTGTCCCTGTGAAGCTCCATAGCTACCATCAGTGGAGGCTGGTGGCTCCGATGTCAGTGGGACAGTGCACCCACTCTGGGTTTCAGTCAGAACTCCAAAGGAGCTTCCCATGGGTCCACCTAGTCTGGCATTCTGTTCACACAGTGGCCAACCAGCTGCCCATGGGAAACCCACAAGCAGGACATGAGTGCAACAGCACCCTCCCACCCATGTTCCCCAGCAACTGGTGTACATAGGCTTACTGCCTCTGATACTGGAGGTAGCATATAGCCATCTGGACTAGTAGCCGTGGATAGCCTTCTCCTCCAGGAATTTAGCTAACCCCCCTTTAAAGCCATCCCAATTGATGGCCCTCACTACATCTTTCCTGCCCTAGCAGGCCAATGGTCAGGCCAATGGTCTCCTAGGATGGTACCATCGTACACTGACTTGGCTTCCATCATGTCAAAGGCATCAAACCCACGACAGCTTCAGCAGGGAACCTTTCCCCCCCCACACGCACACACCATTGCTGCACCTTTGGAACCTCTGCCTTCCTCATAACTCTTAAGGGAACTGCAAGCCCCATCCAAAGACGGAGGCTGGCAATCCTGCCTAGCAGAGCAGAGGTGCACAACCCACGGCCCGCGTAGTTGTGCAGCCCTGTTATACAGCTAAGTAGGGTTGCCAACTTTCCAATAGGTCATGGCAGCTGTTCACTTCACAGCAGGTAGATCTACAGACATGGGCAGGTGAAGTTTCGTTCCGCCCCACGAAAAGCTTCCTGTTTCAAAGACACACGAGCAGGTCAGATCAGTTTCCTCCGGCCAGTTGGCCACTCTAAAGGCAGCTGTCGAAAGAGCGACAGCACAGATTCCTGTTTGCTGAAACTGAGTCGAGATCTTCCAAACTTCACTCATGACAGCATAACAGCCCCTTCAGAGTCACGGCTGGCTATGACCGAAATCCCACATGACTCTCTTTAGGGTTGGCGATTTTATTTGTCCTGCTCTTGCGCCTTTAAACTTCAGCCTGGCATGCAGAAACAAAATGCGTGTAGCGCTTTCCTTCACATTAATTCCAGGGTAGACACTACATTTCTGTCTGTCAAGCTACGACTGAAGGCACACAGAGCTACTAAGAAACCCTGCTACTCCTAATCCCAGCCGCTAGCCCATTTTGCCTCAAGGCTGCCCAGCCCGACTGCCCAGCGCATCACCCTACCTCTGGGTTTATTGGCATGGGCCGATCTGATGTTTTGGGTTAGCATGAGCAGCCGTTGCTCTCGGGCGTCGTGCAGCCGTAAGTACATCTCCCTCCACGATTCAAATTCCTCTGGCTTCTCCTTCTTGAAATCGCGAACACAGTGAATGTGCCACAGTTGATCTGTGTCCTCAATTAAAACCTGGAAGCCAAGAGCAAAGAAAGGCTGAGCCCAGGGTTTGGGCATGCCAGGAAGCGAACCGGAAGCGATGGCCTTGCTAACAGCGCTGGGAGTTATTCATATTCCACACATTCACAATTTCGTCACGCCAAGAACCAACTTCTAGGGCAGAGCTTACCAAATTGAGAAATCTCAGTTTTAAGATGAGCAGTCCTTATTACAGAAGAAATATGTCAGCACCTGTATTTTGCCTTCCACAGAGTCATCCCACACCCTTTGGGGCAAGGCGTCACCAGTATGCTGATGACACCCAGCTCTCTTTCTCTGTGACATCTGAATCGGGAGAGGCTGTGCACATTCTGAACTGGTGCCTGGATACAGTTATGGTTTGGATGAGGGCTAATAAACTGAGGCTGAATCCCGATAAGACAGAGACCCTGTGATTTGGTGGTTGCCAGGTCCGGGAATTGGGGTGTTTGCCTGTTCTGGATGGGGTTGCACTCCCTCTGAAGGAGCAGGTCCGTAGTTTGGGGGTGCTCCTGGATCCATCTTTGTCACTGGAGACCCAGGTGGCCTCAGTGGCTCGGAGCACCCATTATCAATGTCGGTTGGTATGCCAGCTACGCCTGTTCCTGGACAGAGATATCCTAACCATGGTCATTCATGCACTGGTAACCTCATGGTTACACTACCGTAATACACTCTACCGATGCGCGTGGTTTGGAAGCTGCAGCTTGTGCAAAACACAGCAGCTAAGGTGCTCACTGGGACACCTAGCTCTGCCCACATAAAACCAGTGTTAGAAGAACTGCACTGGCTGCCTGTTAGCTACCGAGCCACGTACAAGGTTATGTTATTATCCTGTAAAGCCCTAAACAACTTGGGACCAGGATAGCTAGCAGGCCGCCTTCCCTTATATACATCCAGACGACATTTACGATCATCAGAGGAGGTCTTGCTCGTCATTCCGAGATGAACAGAATGTCATCACGAAGAATCTCGACAGCGGGCCTTCTCCGTAGTGACCCACACACTCTGGAAAAGCCTCCCCCGTGTGGGTTTGGGAGGCCGAAAATATAACATCTTCAAACGTCTCCGAAAAACATATATTTTTAGACAAGCTTTCCCTGGACTGTAACTTATTCTGGTTTTACATGACATTTTAAAAATTTTAAATTTTGATTTTGTATAGTATGGTTTTAATTGTAAACTGCCCAGAGAGGCTTGGCTGTTGGCCAGTACAAATATGTAATAAATACATACATACATACATACATACATACATACATAAAACAATTCCAAATTCTACGAAAACCTGTAACGCAGAAGACAAAAGTGTAGCGGCTGTAGAGACTGAGCTACGAATCAGCAATTCCCAAATCTGAATCCAGCTTCTGCCACGCACTCACCTTAGGCAAGCCACTCCCTCTCAACCTCTGCCCCACATCTGCAATATGGGGGGATAATACTGACCTACCTCACAGGGTTATGTAAGGATTACAACTAGATAAAGCATGTGAAGCACTTTGAACACTTGAATGCACTATGCAAACGTTAAGTGGTATTATTCCACTCGTAGAATATGGATTTTTTGGGCAGAGAACACAAAAAAGGCCCAGGTTTAGTGCAGTCAAAGTGCTCGACCACCAGAGAAAGTAACTTTTCCAGTAGCAGGGGCCACTTTTGGGAAACCGAAAGCCACTTACAGGCTGCACTTACGTGGAGTTGCCGTTTTGTTGCTTCTGCACAACACTCTGTGTCCGTGGCGCCCTCTGCACTTACTTTAACAGAGCGCCTCTACCACCTGCCTCCTGGTGTCTAGGGAGGGTGAGTTCCATCCTCTTTGGAGCACGAAAAATTAAGGGGTGCGTTTCCCCCCCCCCTCCAGAGACATGTGGCACCTCTGTCTCTTTTTATCTCTAGTTATACCCCAGAGGCTCATTTAGAACAGCAGCAGCTGTTGACCAACATGCAAAGTATGATTCCCTCTGCTGAATCCGACCGAGAAGAAAAGCCTGGCAAAACCTCCATTCTAACTGTGCTGCAAGAAGGTCTTTCCTTGCAGGAAGCAGAGAGAATAAGGCAAAATCCACGTGCACGCTTAGGCAGCCTTCTCCAAACAGGGGCCGTCCACATGTGTTGGACTACAACAACCATCATCCCCAGGCGGGGGCACCAGGTTGGGGAAGGCTTGTCTTAGGGATCCTCTGCAAAAAAATAATAATAGCATGATATTTAAGAGTCTGTTACTTCGAGTAAACACACACACACACACACACACAGAGACAGAGTTAAAACTGTGCTGTGCTCCCCCCCTTTTTTTAAAAAGCACATGACCTGCCGCAAACCCCACAAGATACTGGCTACTTTGGGGATCAGAATTTCCGCAATTAGTGCTTCACATTTCCAAGGGCAATTGGCAGGCCAGCTAACGCTATTGGCATTGCGCTAGAGCAGTTTACGCTGGCACACTGACACTGACATTTAGTGGTTGTGCCCTGAAATCCCCCCCCTTTTTTTTTTGAGATTTCTATTTGTTTTTGAGGTCTTATATTTAAGCATAATAGATCTGATTTCTTCATATTTGCTTTTAGACCTGCCACCTGTTGAAATTGCACTAGTTCTTCTGTCAGTTTTTTTATTCCATTTTCCGTATCCTGCATTGAAAGTAAAATGTCATCTGCATATAAGTTTAATTTAAATTCCCTCCCCACCTACCTGTATTCCTTTAATATCCTTATTCATCCTTATTCTACCTACTAAAAATTCTATTACCATTGTAAATAAAAGAGGGGATAGAGGGCATCCTTGTCTTATTCCTGAGTGTAGTCCTATTTAGCCTGGAGAAGAGAAGATTAAAGGGAGACATGATGGCACTCTTCAAATACTTAAAAGGTTGTCACACAGAGGAGGGCCAGGATCTCTTCTCAATCCTCCCAGAGTGCAGGACACGGAATAATGGGCTCAAGTTAAAGGAAGCCAGATTCTGGCTGGACATCAGGAAAAACTTCCTGACTGTTAGAGCAGTACGACAATGGAATCAGTTACCTAGGGAGGTTGTGGTCTCTCCCACACTAGAGGCCTTCAAGAGGCAGCTGGACAACCTTCTGTCAGGGATGCTTTAGGGTGGATTCCTGCATTGAGCAGGGGGTTGGACTCGATGGCCTTGTAGGCCCCTTCCAACTCTGCTATTCTATGATTCCTCCGTTTCTATTCCATTATATCATATTTTTGCTGTTGATTGTGTATATATTGCCTCGATTATATGTTTGAATTTCTGTCCTAAGTTATATACTGCTGGTAGGTTTGTTATAAATTTTAAATTAACCGAGTCAAAGGCCTTATATAAATGCAATGTCATAATTATTGTTGGGTTTTTTCTTTTTTTACAAATATTGATTAGGCCAAATATTTTCCATATTGGGTCTGCAATAAATCTATTTTTTAAAAAAGCCGCACTGATCTGCACCTATAGATTAATTAATTACCTCTTTTAATCGTTTAGCCCATATTTTTGTAAAAATCTTATAATCTACATTCAATAGTGATACAGGTCTATATGACACCGGGTTGTGTTTATCTTTATTGGATTTTGCTTGTGCCCTGCAATTAATGTAGTAGCTGCATTTAATTTAATAGCCCTTGGCATCATGTAGTGTTTGGGTGTTTTTTTACTCAAGTGCTTTGGATGCATTTGCTCCAATCCTCCCAACAGCCCTGTAAGGTAGGACGGTGTGATTTCCCCTCCATTTCAGCTGTGGGGCCAAGGGAGAAGAATTTATTTATTTATTTATTTATTACATTTCTATACCGCCCAATAGCCGGAGCTCTCTGGGTGGTTCACAGAATGGCTTTCCTAAGGCTTGGTTGGACTGCGCAGAAAACTTTGAGCCAAGCGAGGTTCTGGCTCATGGCTTAGTCCCTTCTTCATGACACAAGTGCCCAACGCCATCCGGGAAACTTCCTCACAGGCAGCAACAGCCTCCCTCAACTGTGGGTGCTGGAAGTCAGGGCGAGGTCCAGCCCATCCGAAATGGGAGATAGGGTGGCAGGGAGACGAGGAAGGGGGAAGGGGGCATTCTGCCAGCCCTGCTGAAGACCACCCCCATGAAAGCGCCTCCTCCCTCAAGGGTCACCCTCAGCAGCGATTCCATCAAGTTCTACGGAGGGAGAGGAGAGAAACAAGGAGCCCGTTCCACCAGCCTTACGCAAAGAACCATTTATTTTCACCCCTCTGCCCTCCCGTCCCTTTTTCCTTGCGTGTCGTGCCTGAAGTAAGCCTGAGGCACAGGCTGCCTTGTGCAGCGGACTAGACGTAAAGCCACTCCAGCAGCCTTTCGGGCATGCAGGTAAATAAGTTAAATGCTGGTGTTTATGGCAGAGCAGCAGCTGCAGAGCCGTATGGCGCCATGCGCTAGTCTCGTAGCGAGTGCCGGCCCCAACCAGAGGCGGCAGTGGTGATGCATGGCAACAAACGCGGACGCTTCCTGCTCCCTGCCCGCCCCCAAATGACCTCAGAGCACTCACGTGATTACACTCCTCAATGCGGTACAACTGCTCCGGGGTGCAGCGCTCCAAGACGGGTTCCAGGACAGAATAAGGGACGCCCCCCACTTCGTAGATTGCTGCGAGCAAAGAAGGGGCAGGGGGCGAGAAAGACATCAGGCTCAGCTCTTTTTCCAAGGTACACCCACCGCCCAAGACCGGGCAAAAAGGTGGTTGGCCTGATGCGCTAAAGTACTGGCCACTGTATTATTATTACTGTTTATTAAATTTCTGTACTGCCCAAAAGACGAAGCTCTCTGGGGAGTTTATAACAATTCGTAAGATAATAAAATATAGCATAAAATATCCATATAAAAAGTTTACAACAACTTAGACAGCTAAAAAGAGTTTCAATAGAATATGAGACCTGTTTAGAGGACTAACATAAAAGGCCCCAATGTCATTAAATGCCTGGGAGTAGAGGACGGCTTTAACCTGGTGCCGAAAAGATGACAGTGTTGGTGCCAGGTGGGCCTGAGTGGGAAGCGCATTCCACAGTTGAGAGGGGCCACCACTGAAAAGGCCTGCTCCCTTGTTACCACCCTCTGAGCCTCCCTTGGAGGTGGCACTCGGAGGGGGCCTCCAGACGTTTATTGTAGTGTCTGGGTATGTTCAGGTCGGGAGAGGCGCTCCGGCAGGTATTGCAGTCTCGAACTGTGTACGGCACCTTCTGAAAATCAAGAGGTGACAGAATCGAGTCCATTGGACTTGGACTGCTCTGGACTTGGCCCATCACAGAGCCAAACGGAGGTGGAGGGCGAGGTTGTGAACAGCGGGGTGGAGGGTTGTGGGATGGGCCTGGACCGTCTGTAGAGTCAACAGCGACACAGACATGTCCGGAGCGTGTACCAGCCACTTGGGGCGCCAACAGAGGCTGGGAAGGACAGTACAAAGGAAGGTTTGAGGAAGCGGAGTGGGTGGGAACGGGGGAAGCAGCAGCGCACAACCCACGCTTCCTGCTTCTGTGTGAAATCCAACATTTGGCAGCAGCCTGATCCAGATACATGGCCTGTTCAGACAACACGCTAAGCCCTGGTTAGGCCGCTAACCCTTTTGCAGCAAATAGTTAGTGAGCGTGTTTACACCACGGTTATGTAGCCACCACGGTTAGGAATGGTTCACACGACATGCTAATTCACGATTCACATGACACACTAAGCCATAAAATTTAGCTCAAAGTCCTTAACCACCGTGGTTTAGCACGGCGTCTGAACAGAAGAAGAAAATCTGTAGCAGCCTTCGCCAACCTTGTGCCTTCTATACGGGTTGGACCGCAACTCCCAAAACGATGACAGTGGCAGTCTAGTCCATCTGGAGGGCGCATGAGCGGGGAAGCCTGAGCCAGAGTGAGGCACAGTCTGAACCTTACGAACAAAGAGTCTGCCCATGTGGGGTCAATGTGCCTGAGGATCTCCCTCATTATCTGCTTTATTGTCCAATTTACAAAGATTTAAGATCAGATTTGTTCAGGGACTTAAATCTGCCATTAGGCTGTTCTGATGGGAATTTGATTAACTTCTTACTGGGGGGCAGATTGCACCAGGTTTCTGAAAAGGTGGCCCAGTTTGCCTTCAGAGCAGCAATCTGAAGGAGAGAAATTTGCAATAAGCTGATCTGAATTGATGAGTAAGCCATTACAGTTGGGTTTTAACATTATTTTAAACTGATGTGTATTTTACTCTTCTTTCTATGTGTCCTGTTTCTTTGTAACGGCTTTTGCTACACAAATAAATTTGAATTTGGTCATAACGAACCTCAGTTCGTGCACTGAAAGTCACCACTGGCCAAGGCTCTATGGGCACAGGTGGGGGAAGTGCTGCATTCCTGCCTATTTGCTCATTTTATTTGAGGGATTTCTATCCCTCTGACCCTATTTTAAAATATCTCTCAGCGGAGAAAGCCTTCCATGGCTGGCAAAGGCAACCAGAGTGGCGGCCTCCTCAGTTGGCTAGGAACCCAGGAAGCCCCTTGTGGCGATACCACCCTTAGGTATGTCTGGGAGTGTGTATGTCTAGTGAGTGCGGAATGCTGGACGGAGTAGGTGTGGCTGATGGCGCTGTGAGAGGGAGGGAGGGAGGGAGGAGTATAAATGGGTTGGCTGAGGAGATTGTGAGTTTAGTTTGAGTTGAGGGAGTTAGGGTCTGTTCAGTCAGGAGACTGTCCAGTGGTGTGGAGAGTGAATGGAGATAAGATTACTGTATCTATTTGAACTAGTACATTAAGCAGGTTAACTGGCATTGAAAGCAACTAAGGTCTGCTAAACAAAAATAAACATTTTATTTTGTTTTGTTACCTCAAATCACGTGTCTGCTTGGCTTTATCACCTGCTCTACAGTTACTATCATAAACACCATATATATATATATATATATATATATATATATATATATATACATATACACACACACACACACACACACACACACACACACACACACACACACACAGAGCTTATTTCATACACAGCAGAACCTTTCCAGATTCTAGCCTTTACCCTCGCATGTGAGGAAAAGCTTGTGTTTTACCCTACCCTCAGGTTGTTCAAGTGTTAGTGCTTGGCTTGAGAAGGGCCTTCTGTATGAGGCAAGGCCTTCTGTATGAGGCAAGGCCTTCTGTATGAGGTTGGTGCCGTCGCGCCCCTTTATGCCAAGTTAGACCTTTGAGTCCATCTAGCCCAGCATCGTCGACACTGACTGGCAGCAGCTCTCCAGGGTTTCAGGCAGGAATTTTTCCAGCTCTGCCTGGAGAGGCTGCCGGGGATCGAACCTGCTCCGCTGTTGAGCTACAGGCCTGGCCCAGTACCGGATGCGCCAATCGGGACCAGGACCCCTTGGATGCAGGGAGAGGGACGTGTCCCACCCTGCCCTCTCCCCCTACACCCCCCATCTACGTTCAGCTGGCCAAATACTGAGCAGCCCCGTCAGAATAAGAAGCCCCTCGGAAGAGGCGGCTGCCTCTGAGGCCATCCTGCTGCAACAGCGGCATTTCCTCCATTTCACGGCCTTTGCTTTTTCTTGGCTCCGCCAGGGAAGACCTGAAAGCTCAAGCTAACTTAAGGTGCATCTTGCCTGGCACACAGTGGGATTTAGGGTGTGGCGTAGTGGCTAAAGTGTTGGACTGGGGGTCAGGAAATCCGGGTTCTAGTCCCCACTCAGCCATGGAAACCCACTGGGTGACTTTGGGCCAGTCACAGACTCTCAGCCCAGCCTACCTCACAGGGCTGTTGTTGTGAGGATAAAGTGGAGAGGACAAGGAGGATTATGTACGCTGCCTTGGGTTCCTTGGAGGGAAAAAAGGCGGGATATAAATGTAATAAATAACTAAATAAAATTAAACCTTCTAAGAGGCACGCTTGGAATCGCAGCTGCCTTGAAACAGCAACACAGAGATGGCTGTAAGGGAGTTGTGTTGGTAGGAAGACGGTACTTAACCCTTCCTGCAGCCTTTCTCCACCACAACCCTTTGCCTTGCCTGTCCCCGCCCTCCCTCAACTCTGGGTTCGAGATCCAAAATAAATATGGCTGCAAGGAGGGGGGCAGTCTAGGATGAGGAGCTGTGGAAGAGGATCAGAGTGGCAGCGGGGTGAGGGCAAATATTGGCACGAAGTGTGTGTACATGCGCAAATATTTCAACCCTGCATGATGGCTATAAGGACAAAGATGGATAGCCAGAAATGCACATTGTCGCATTTAGATGAGCAGAAGTACAGAACATATCAGCCAGCCAGCGCCACCCCATTACAGCAATACTCACAATCAATATTATTGCTGAGGACCCTGATGCATTGTTCGTGCAGAGACATCATCTTTGGGAGGTAAGCCGTCTTGGAGCCGGAGTACACCTGCATCTTGGAATTCAGCCTGCGCCCGGTGAAGCCAGCCTCGTCTTCCTCGGTGGGGGAGGACAGGGCTGTGAGACCAGGCAGGGGAAGAAAAACGGAGAATTCGGTCTCAGAAACCAGCACAGAGATTGCATACAGATACTGCAAATAAGCTCAAGGCTAGCTGGGTGGACCCTTTCTTAAGAACTGCCTCATTGGGTGAGATCAAAGATCCATCTAGAACAGCTTCCATCTCTGGCACCGGCATACCAGGTATCCCAGGGAAACTCACAATTTCTGCTCCAGGTCCTCAGCAAGGCACTGCCACTGCACCCAGCAAAAGTCTAGGTGTTGGCCTGGGCCAGGAGTCCTCGCTTGGTCCTGAAGTAATTTTGGGCCAGTCCCTGACTCGCAATCTAACCTACCTCGCAGGGTTGTTGTGAGGATAAAATAGAGGGGAGGATCATGTACGCAACCTTGGGCTCCTTGGGGAGAAAGGCAGGATCCAAAGGTAATAAACAAACACACCCAGAGATTCGTTTAGCCTTCACACGGTCGGCTTCCTAGCTCCATGAATTTGTCTAATTCCCTTTGAAAGCCATCGCCCCCATCTCATAGTAATTAAATCTATTTAATTTGTATCAATTAGTTTATATTATTGAATATATGCTGCCTTGAGTAATAATAATAATAATAATAATAATAATAATAATAATAATAATAATAATAATACAACACAATTCAATTGGGTTGTGTGAAGATCCTAACGCAGCCTGTGATCCTATTGCAGCCCTCCCCAACCTACGGCCAATGTGCTGGACTACAACTGCCATCAGCCCCAAGTCATATTCCTGCACATCTGGAGGGCACCAGGTTGAGGAAGGCTGGCCTCATGACTAAACGGTAGAAAAACAAAGGGCTTTGGAATGAAACACGGACGGCGTTCCTCTTCGTTAGGGGAAAGGCTAGGCTTCCTCTCCACCTCGGGACCTGCTCCTTGGCCAAGTATTGATGGACGTGGAACTGAACTACACAGGAACGAAACTGCATACCAAGCCGAGGGGGGTGGGGGTGGCTAGAGAGCCATGCTTGCGTTTCAGAATGAGCCAAGGGATCAGCCAATGAGATCCAGGAAGGGATCTCTAAGCACGTCCTTACATTTTCTAAAGGGTGAGCAACCAGATCTGACTGACGCAAAATCAAGCCCGTTGCTCCTCAATCCGGGAGGGCTTAAGTCCAAAGTGGCCGAGTGCACCTCCTCCCATATGGGTTTCCCAGGACACAGTTCAAGGGACGCCCTGCTCTGGACACTTGGAGAGGGACTCCCTGGCACCTACATGTGCAACCCTCTTCCCCATGATGGTTGTGGGGCAAATTCTTTAGAGGCTTTGGGGTTGGGTGGGGACAAGCAAACTCGTTTCTGTTGCAAGACGCTTTTGGGGTAGAGCTTTACCTGGTCTTTTGACGCTGTTCACTCTATTAGGTGTTCTCAGGCATTGGGTTGCTTGGGCTTTTGTCTTCTTCATGGGTTTTGTGCGCTTCCAGCCCCCCCTCCCCTTTTAGAACAGAGCTGTTAAGGTTTATTGCTGCTTTTCGTTGTTCTAAGCTGCCTGAAGGAGGCCCGTAGGGGGCAAAGGGAGCAGCCACAGATGAAAACAGGAAAGTTATTGCTCCCAGCATTCCCCCAACACCAATAAACAGCAAAAGATTGTTTCAAGCCCATTCTGTCCTGTTGCAACTTAGAAATTACCTTTCCTCTTTGGCTGGGTGGGGAGTATCAAATCAACCGGAGGAAGCGGGCGGTAGTTGGCCTGGATTGGGGGCAAGGGAATGTCCGGGAGCGTTGGCACCACGTCAATGAGGATCTGGAGAGAGGGAAATAACGTGCTCTTAAGAAAGGCAAGCGTTGCAAAACAAGCCCACACAAATGTTACTATTTATTTATTTAATTTAATTTAATTTAATTTAATTTAATTTAATTTCATTTCTATACCGCCCAATAGCTGAAGCTCTCTGGGCGGTTTACAAAAATAACCCTCCCTTCTCTCACACACACTTACATACACACACCCTGGTTAGTCACATGTGGTCCACGAATGGCCTAAGAGGGGGGAAAGCAACTCTTTCATTTTCCAACAGCTTCCTTTCCTGCTCGCCTATAGGAAATTTTTACTCGCCACAGGTAACCAAATAAGATGCCATTTACAAGCCTGGGATTGGATCCAGGATCTGCCTCCTGTAAGAGGAAGGACTCTGCTTGTACCTTCGCCCAATTTGGGAGTGGGATCCCACAACACAGCTCTCCCCTCCCAATTCAGCAGGGGCCCCTGACTTTCTGAATAGCATTTTCAGGCGTCTGGAGGGACTGCCAGGGGGGGAAAGTCCATTTGTCCCAGGGCAGGTATTCCGGCATTAATCTGGATCCAACCCTTTGCCAAAGGCACATCAAACAGCTGGTTACACATAAGAATGAATCTCTCTGGCCCACTGCTTCAGCTAGAGGGAATGAGATTGTGCCCTCAGATTTGCTGGGGAATCAGGCCATTTTCAGTGAAATCCCACCAGCATCTACAGGAAATCCAGCCAAAGGCAACAAGAGACACCAGTGGCTATGGTAGCATCCTATATCATTTCAAACTTGTGCCACTATCTGGGCTGGAAAATGGTTTGTGCATGGTGGTCAGGGCAAATGCCACTTTACAGAGCAACATAAGCTAAAAGGTCTCTGCCCCAAGGAGTTTGCAACCTTCATTTTGACTGTGGGGGAAGACAACAGAGGGAAGAAAGGGGAGTCGAGAGCAATGAGCAGAGAGAAGAGAGGACAGAGCAACGAAGCTAAGCAAGAAGCCGCCTCGTATTCCAGGTCCAACGAGACGCTTGTCTAGTCCAACTCAGTCTGTCACTGGCGGCAGCAGCAGTACTCCAGGGGACTCCAGGGGCAAAAGTTAGGGTCAAGCTTACCTGTCACCTGATGCTTTTCACCCGAGATGCCAGGGATTGAGTCTGAATGCAAAACAGGGGCTCTCCTGGGGATGTTTTGCCCACAATTTCTCCCACGGGGAAAGAAGCAAGGCGTCTGCATGCATTTCCCTGCTAGTTCTGCCCCTTGAGAAGATGCCTCGGGCAGCACATTTGCTCCTCAGGGCTCCACACACTCTGCTCCCAACGAACTCATCCCAGCCAAGCACGTGCGCTTCAGACAAGCAGAAATCTAGTCCAGAGCTTGAAGGGCTGGATGACTGCAATGCGCTCTACGTGGGGCTGCCTTTGAAGACGGTTCAGAAGCTGCAGCTTGTGCAAAATGCAGCAGCCAGAGTGATAACAGGGACCAGAAGGTCCGAATATATAAGACCGATTCTGGCCAGCTCGCACTGGCTGCCTCTGTTTTCTGAGCTGAATTCGAAGCGCTGGTTTTGACCTATAAAGCCTTACACGGCTCGGGACCACAATACCTGATGGAGCTCCTGTCCTGGCATGAAGCGACCCGTATACTACACTCAACATCTAAGGCCCTCCTCTGAAGGAAGCTCGGAAGGCGGGGAACAAGAGGAGGGCCTTCTCAGTGGGTGACCCCCCAACTCATGGAATGGTCTCCCTGATGAAGTGCACCTAGCGCTCACGTTGCTATCTTTTCAGCGCCAAGTTAAAACTACCCTCTTCCCTCGGGCATTTGGCAGCATACAATGAGCTTAAAATTGATTCTTGGATCATCCTGGCTGATGTTTTAACAAATTGTTTTAGACACGTTTGGTTTTCTGTAAATGCTTTCCTTTTTGTATTTTGTATAATGTATTTTTAATGTTTTTATTTTTTGTGAATCGCAGAGAGCTTCAGCCACGGGGCAGTATAAAAATGTAAGACATGAAATGAAATGAAATGAAATGAAATGAAATGAAATGAAATGAAATGAAAAGTAAGTGGGCTGGAGTTGTAGTCTAATCATATCTGGAGACCTTTGAGAAAAGCTGCTCTAGAGGTTACCAAAGTTAAGCAAAGGCTTTGCACATGCTATTTTGATGTGGAACTTGCAGGTGGGGGGGGGGGGGAAGAAAGGTGCTGCCACGTATGAAGTCTGGGAGGGCGTTCCAGGCATAAGGACCAATAGGAGCAAAGGGGTAGATTCCCAAGCGTCCAGATAGCCCAGGTGCTGAGAAACGTGCCATGTGCACCGGGGGGAGGGGGGGGGATGAAAGACCTTTTTTTGTCCTGATCCCCCACTCATCCCTAGTACAACATTTCGGCCATGCAAGAGTGTGTCACTCCCAGGAAGAAGACAGGGCAGACTCCACATGCATGATTATAAAGGATTTATTGTTATGCCCTTTTGAGTTCAGCCCGATCTTTTATTAGAATTAAGAGTATTTATTCCATATTTGTAAACTGCCGGACATATTTTATCTCGTGTACAGCTAAATAAATAAATTTTGGTGCCTGATCAGAAAAGCCCAAATAGAATGCCTTCCCCTCCTTAAGAAGGGGCACAAGCCATCGCTGAAACAACCAGGAGCCACACAGCACACGGCCACCTCCGCTTCAGCCTGGTTTGCGCACGCACATGTCTGAGTGAAGACCCTTTTTATTCACTCAGTATTTTAACACTTAATTTTAACTTAAATTTAAATGTTACTCTTCTAACTCTGTATTTTAATCTTATATCAATTTGCTGCGTCGTTTTATCCTGGTTGTGCTTTTTATATTGTATTTTGTATTGTGTTTTTTACCTGTTGGTTGTTTTATGATGGTTTTAAATTTTTGTGAACCGCCCAGAGAGCTTCGGCTATTGGGCGGTATAAAAATGTAATAAATAAATAAATATATAAATGCACACACGTGAACATCCCACCGAGTTTGTGTGTCCCATAGGTCAAGTCCACCGCTCCCTTTTCCGCTGCCTGGATCTGCTCCCCCTCCCTCCTGGAAAAACACACCTCCGGGCAAGCAATTCCCCCTCCTAAGGGTGGGGGGAAGCAGCCCCACCCCAACAACGGGCTCACCTTTTTCGCTTTGGACCCCCCCGACGGCTTCTTCTCGCTTGGGGGCTTGGGGGCTTTCCGGCTGGCGTCGGAGCTCTTGGCGCTGGACTTGGAACCGTTCTGCCTGCTGTGCCCTTTGTCTTTCTCCGGGACGGGTGCTGGGGCCTTGGCCGCCGTTGCCACCTTCTTCTTTTTCTTCTGAGGCTTGGTCCGTAACTCAGGTACGACTCGAAGGACATGGTGGGGCTGCTCGTACTCGTCCTCCAACTCCCCCTCCCCAGGTTTCGGAGGGGAGAAGCCCACCGCCCTCTTGCTCGACTCAGAGGCTCTGGGCTTGCCCTCCGGGGGGTTTTACGCTGCCGGAAGCCTTCTTCTCTTTGCTCCTACTGGAGGCCTCCGCTTCGGGCTTCCGCCTCTCCCGCTCTCCGTGCGAAGCCTCCGAGCCGAGCTTCACCTTCTCCGACTTGGCTCTCTCGGGCTCCTGCAGCTTTTGCTTCTTTGCGTGGTCCTCCGGCGTTTCCTCCGAGTCAAAGGGTGGCCTCTCCTTCTTGGGGCCGCCGTCTCTTTTCTTCTCTCGCTTGGTGCTGTCCGAGGCCTTCAGCCGCTCCTTGCTGCCCCCTGTCAAGGCAGCTTCTCGGAGGGGCTCCTTCGAAGAGCCCTTGTGCAGCCTCTCGAGCATGAAATCGGGACCGCGCTCCTCCCCCTTGGCCTCTGTCCGTTGCTTCTCCTTGTGAGAAGATTTGTGCTCTCTGCTCCGACTTGAGCCGGCTTTGTCCTGGGAGTCGCTGAGGGTCCTGCCGTGACCTCCCTCCAGCCGGTCCCTGAAAGCCGTGGCCTTTAGGGGCCTTCCGGCTAAGGGACTTCTGCTCCCTCTCCTGCTCCTCAGCTCTACAGAGGTCCACGTACAGGTCCTGAGGGCTCTCACTCGGCTCGGGCGAGGCCGCGTGTCCATAGTCAGAGCACTCCTGGTCGGAGGAGAGCACCGGGGACTCTCTGCCCCACGCCCTGCCCTCCGGAACGCCGTAACTCACAGTCTGATGGGTTTTCTCGGGCTCTGAGTACCTCTTGGACTTTTTCGCTCCGTATTCTGGCTCGTACACTTGGCTGCAGGAAGGCTGGTAAGCCTCGGGCACGTCCTGTTCTACCTCCTCGTCCTCTTTGGGGGAAGGTTCTCGCGGCCGGTTTCCTAGAGATGCTGCGGTCGTAGCTGCGCTCTACAGGTTCAAGGTTATGCCTTTAAAAAAAGAAAGAAAGAGTAGTAGGTCAGAGACCCAACACAGAAACAGTCAACCTCCAAAATTGGCTAATCCCAACTCCTTCACTAAGGCAGAAACGGAATGCAGCCAGGGCTGCTGGCTCCTCTGCTTCTCCCCATGAAGAATTGCTGCAGAGCCTCCTCATTAGATTTTGGGGACCAGGTTTCTAGTCCTTATGGCTGAAAACGCAGCCTGCATGTTTTCATGTGGCTATGAAATTCCCTGATATTCGGGAGTATTTTCCACCGTATTCCCTCACCAAAAATGCCACACCAGCTGCTGGGGAACTTGGATGGGAGGGTGTTGTTGCTTGTGAGTTTCTCGTGGGCAGCTGCTTGGCCACCGTTGGACTAGATGGACCCTTGCTCTGATCCAGCAGGGCTTGTCTTAGGTTCTTACTTTCCCTCCCGCTATCAACACTTCCCAAAAATTCTAAGTTTAGAAGGCACTATTTAAAATTCTGCAGAATTAAAATAACAACACACAAGTCATGGAGTTTAAGAAAAATGGGTGTAAGTTTTATCGATTCATGGGATTAGTGTTCGGTGGACTTCATTCAAAACAGGCAAAACTTGGCATCCATCTGCTGTGATCGCCTCAAAGGAAGCATGGAAAAAAGCTGGGGCAGATGTGGGGCAGCCCTCTGCAAGCCGAGTAACCCTACAACACACATTTAGTCACTGCCTGGAGCACCAGGCTAATCTACTTTGCCTTCCTTTGTGGCAATTCTCAGTGCTCTTTCTTTCATCAGCGACTATGTCAGCAAGTCCCAGATGGCACATTGGGAGAGAATCGCTAAGGTGCTGAAATAAAAATAAATAAAATAATTAAAAGCTTCCCATGAGCCTAAAGGAGTAATCAAGCCGAGGAAGCTGCCTGCCGCCATCCCAAGTGTCTGGCTGTGCTTCCTTTTCGGTTGGAGGCGGAGAATTCTTCCAGCACCCAATTCTGGATTGAAGGCAATCATATCATTTGACTGCACAAGACTTAGGGACTCATCACATTGCTTGGCCTCAGAAGAAGGTGCCCATTGTCCCTCTGTGCGAGTCAGTGCTGTAGCCTTGCTTCCTCCCAGCCAGCATCCACTAGAGGCGGGTGATTCTGCAGCCTCTCCATACTGAGTGTGTTCAGATCCTCCTTATGTGGAGATGCAGCCTGTTGTGTCTCTGAGCGAATCACCGCTCTGGGCTCATCTCTCTCCAATTAGGATGACAGATTGTCAAGTTTTATAAAAGAAATGGGACGAGGCGCTCCTCCAAAGGCAGATAATTCTTTATCAAAACATGTATAGCCTACCTTTTGCCCAAAGCAACAGTGAGCAACAACTCCCATCATCCCTCGCTATTGGCTAGGCTAGCTAGGGCTGATGGGAATTGCAAGCCAAAACAATTAAGTTACCCACCCTTGGTGTAAAAGGTACATTTGTAGTTGCAGTTGTCTAAACAAGTAACACTTTTTTAACTGTAAGACTGGCACATACTTCCAGTTATAGTGCCAACGAAAAAAGTGCAGAAAGTACAGAGAGAGAAAAAATAACGTCTTAAATATCACGTATTTGGGAAACGCTGGTGGGATGGCCAGTGCTTGCAACACCTTTGCTGAGCAGGATATGATGGGGCCAAAAAGAGACAAACACAAATGTTCTACCCAGCAGAACACAGGAAGCTCCCTTATACCTACAGCCTCTCCTGGACAGGGTCAGCTCAGCCACAGTGGTACAGGCACTAGTAACCTCAAGACTGGATTACTGCAATGCATTGCATGTGGGTCTGCCCTTAAGGCTGCTCTGGAAGCTAGAGCTTGTGCAAAACGCAGCAGCTCAGCTGTTGTCGAAGGTGTCATGTCTAACCCTACTGCCTCTGTTTTGGGAGAAGGTGTTTCAGGTAATCAATCAGAATCAGATTCGGAACTAGAGGAGGCGGCGCCAGACACCAGCCAGCCTGTACCAGTGGGGGAGGAAGCTCTCGCAGGCAATTCATCAGCTGGGAGTCAGCCCTCTCCAGAGCTTATCTCCTCAAGGCTAAATCCTACACACCCGGTGGAAAGTGAGCTTTCTTCCAGAGGAGAGCACCCCGACAAGCTAGCTGATGCTAGGGTCCGCCGGAAGCTAAAATGCACGGAGCGGAAGGAAGGCGTGAGAAGGTTGGTCCTACTAGGATTGTGCCAGAACCTGCCTCCACACCAGGCTCTCTGAAGTTACAGGCGTTTGGGAAGAGGCTTCCTGTTCTCCTTGATCAGATAATTGTCTCGCTTAGTTTGCATAGTTTTGCCTAGGGGGAAGTTTCCAAGAGATTAGACTCTCTTCGGGTAGAAGAGATGTTTGTTGCTTAATAAATAGTCTCCCTGAGAATTCTGGTCCGACACTATTGAGCTATGACCCTTCCCCCAAAACATAGAGAAGTCTCAGGATTCAACCACATGTTGCATATTCCATAGAGCAGCCCACTTCCCACTCAACCGAAGCAAAGGACAAGAGTACGCTTTTCATTATTCTCGGTCAAGATGTGCCTTCAGCAGATGAAGTCCAGGCCTCCAAGGCAGCATCCAGCATGTCCATGGGATACATCCAGCTTACCGTTCTGTTTCCTGTGGGACAGGCACCAGCTTCTTCCACCTCGCCACCAAATTTTTGGCAAAATCCCCAACCTGTTCATGTTTCCGTAAACCGTTCACAGTCTTCCCCACCCCAGTCTCCTGCAGAAGGGATAGAGAAAACTGGTTCAGGTTTTGACAACAGTGGATAGGCAATATGCAGTTCATTTATGTATGTATCCTGTGTTATCTTGAAAGATCTTGGGCAGGGCAGGTAACATTACCGGGGGAAGGGGGGGCACTCCCCACCCCATAAAATAAAGCTGGCTTATTTAGAGATTTATACCACACCTTTTAGTCCCAAAAGGGACCCTTAAAACAGCTAAAAACAATCAGATTAAAACATCAAAATACAATCAAATAAAAAACTCACTAAAAAGAAATTAACCAAAAGATAAAGAAAAAAGAGCTAATATATCTTGGGTGAGCAAAATTATTCTAACCCCCCAAAACAGCCTTCTTAATCCATCGAAAAGTTAACAGAGGTGGCCAAGCATAAAAAGTTCACAATCTGGGCACTGCAGCAGAAGAAGCCCTGCTTTGTGTTCCCAGTAACCTGCTTCCAATGGAGGGATGTGAAGTGGAGCCTCCACTGATGACTTAAGTACCTTGGAGGACAGGATCAGGCAGAAGAAGGTGGTCCATTTAAATATCCTGGCCCCAAACCAGTTAGGGCAATGCTTCCCCAACCTGGGGAAGCTGTCAAGGAGGTTTGGAATACAACTCCCATCAGCCCCAGCCAACATGGCTAATGGTCAGAGATAATGGAACTTGGGAAGGCCAAACTAAGGCTTTAAAAATTATCACCAACACTTCAGAGGCCGGGCGACTATGCCTTAAGACAGGCTGTGCACCTCTGTCCAGACGCGTAGACTTCATAACCCACTGGACCTCAGTCTTGTCAGCGACGCTCCGGATCTCCACAGCGATTACATTTCTGGGTATAAAAAGTACCATTATGAAAAGGCTCTTACCAGAAGGATATCAACCGTGATAGGCAACTCAGAAAGCCTCTTCAGACTCTTCATCAGCTGCAGAGACAAAAGTAAAAGGGGCTGAGACATCTGTTATGTGAAGGGAGCTCTCCCTTGTAGCAGCAATGCAAGGAGGGCAGAAAACAAGCCCATCAAGCTGCTCCGATGGCAGCTGCACAGAGGCAAATCAGCCATTATCATTTACATTTCTATACCATCTTATTTGCTGAAAAGCCATCAAGGCGGTGTATAACTATTTAAAATAATAATAATAATAACAACTATTTAAAAAATCAGGAAAACCACGACATAATTTAAAAGGCTAAATTAAAAAGTCTTCATACCTTTTCTAAAAGTAAAGAGGGGGCAAATTTTAATAATAATAATAATAATAATAATAATAATAATAATAATAATTCTTAACTGTGTCTTCCTTTGAATTGAGGTGGGGAATAACATTAGTACAACAATACAATATAAATCAAATACACAAAATTAAATAAAAGAGCATATAAAAACAATACAATATCAAAATAACAATCGAGACAGCTTAAAATTCTTGGTTTAAAATTCATCTGGGTAGGCCCGCCAGAAGAGGCTAGTCTTTAAAGCTGTCTTAAACTCAGAGAGTTAAGTTGGTGAATCTCCTCTGGCAGGCCATCCCACAGTCTGGGGGCGACAGAAGAAAAGGTCCTCTGGGTAACAGCCTAGTTTTGCAGTTCTTGGGGAGGGCATTCTAGAGTTTGGGAGTGACACAGGAGAAAGCCCTTTCATGCCTGCCTGACAAACAAGGCTCTGAGGGTCCTGATGCCCACAAGAGCACATCTCCTGCAGATGTTAAGAACATCAGAAGGGCCCTGCTGGATCAGACCGAGGGTCCATCTAGTCCAGCCCTCTGTTCACACAGTGGCCAACCAGCTGTTGATCAGGGACCCACAAGCAGGACACGAGTGCAACAGCCCCCTCCCGCCCGTGTTCTTAATAACTGGCCAGGTTCATAACCAGGTCCCTTAGACAGCCAGTTAGAGGGCTTTAAAGATTAAAACAAAGACCCTGAATTGAGCCAGGAAAACAAGTGGCAATGAGTGCAGTTCTTTCAGGACAGATATAATATGGTTCCGATACTGAGTTGCCTTTTGAGGGCAAGAGATGCAGAGCAAGAATGGTTTATTACAACTGTCTCTGGAGACGCCACCAGTGAGGGAGGAAGCAGCAGCCAGGCACCTCTCCACCGTGCCTGGGTCCAGCTCCAGCTGAGAGCCCCCTCCCTCCTGCTACCAACTGTAACTGCTGAACTTTCCAACTAAGATTGTAGTGCCTGAATTTGCTTTCCTTTCCCCCCTCCTCCTCCTCCCTCCCAATCCCCTTTCCTTTTGTGTCATGTCTTTTAGATTGTAAGCCTGTGGGCAGGGACTGTCAAGAAATACTTTTGTAAGCCGCCGTGAGAGCCTTTTTTGGCTGAATGGCGGCATAAAAATCCTTAAATAAATAAAATAAAATAAATAAAGAATCCTGCAGATTGCAGCAAGAGAGGGCCCCAGGACACACACCCCTCTCTCAGTTGAATTACTACGCCTCCCCGACCCACCCCAGAATAGACTGGAAGCTTTCCAACATCTCAGAAAGACAGCACCCTGCCTTTAACCCTTCACTGCAGTGGCTCCTCTGTAAAGAATCAGGACGGTGGAATAGCCAGGGCCAGAAGTCGTCAGCACCAAGCAGTTGCTGGATCAAGACCTCTTAAGAGAACCACTGATGGCAAGGGCCATCTTGAATCAAACTTGGCCTGAGGCCCAGTGAGTTCAGAGGCAGGGCAAAAGGCACAAAGTCCCCTTCCGTCCCCCATGCAAATTTGGGGGATTCTCTCTGCCTGCATACTCTATCCATTTCCACTCCATTCCACCACCCCTCTGCACCCCACCCTAGGCTAAGCCTCCACACACCAATACTGTGCGGTGGAACATTTTAAATAATGGGAACATTTTCCGCTGCTCTTTTTCCATTGAAAGTTTTCCATTTTTAAAACGCAGCACAACTTTATACAGTTGTTTAGTCATGAACGGATACAATGCCAGGCAATTCGGGCAGCTTTCAAAGTTGCAATGAACTATCCTGAGGACAGACACTTCCATATACATAACAGCTCTTTGCGTATGCAACAAAGCATTGCAACTTTTCAATGCCCTCATTTTTTCCTTAAAAATGTAAGCAATGTAAGAAGAAATAGTAGTAGTAGTAGTAGTAGTAGTAGTAATATTTTTATACCCCTCCTCAATTATATTCCCAGGGTGGTATACAAAAAGAATAAAAACAAAATGCAAATACAAAAACCAATCTGTTGTGGGAGGGAAGGCATTCTCTGTTGTGGCACCCCAATTGTGGAATACCCTCCCCTTGGAGGCCCTACTGGTGCCGACGCTGGGTTCATTTACTAAGGGGTCCAAAGGGAGAGGCAGGTAAGAAATAAATATTATTATCGTGATGATGATGATGATGATGATGATGTCAGTGCCAAGTTAAAACATGGCTCTTTGAGGGCTAAATTCTCCGTGGCTACATATAGTTTTAATTGATTTTAATTATTTTTACTGCATTGAAAAAACTTCGACTGGCTTTAATTTGTTAATGACTTAATACGTTTTTACCTGTGTATATTATTTATGTTTACACTGTTCTGATACGCCACCCTGAGATCCTGGTGATATAGGGTGGGATACAAATGTTGTAATAAAATAAATAAATAATAAATAAAAACCTATCATCAAAGCTGCCCAAGGCAGTCAGTGGAATGAAAATGGTCAAACGCTCGGGAAAATAATTTTTAAAAGGTTGCTGCTTGGCACCGAAAGGACGAAGTAGGTGGCTGTGAGAGGAGAGTGTTCCACAAGTGGATTTATAAAAGAGGGCCTTACTCCTTCATGGCCACATGCTTTGCCTCAGTGGGTGGGGGCACCCGCAAGAGGCCCTCCATTGAAGGTCTTAAATGTACAGGTGGATACATGTGGAGAACGGCGATAGCTGCCGTTATCAAGTTCCCTAGTGCTGAGCTAGGTGTGGAGGGACACAGGGCTCTCCCTTACACTGAGTCAGGCCCCTGGTCCATCTCAGCCCAGTATCGTCGACGCTGGCTGGCAGCAGCTCTCCAGAGTTTCGGGTAGGAGCTTTTCCAGCCCTCCCTGGAGATGCCAAGGATTGAACCTGGGCCCTTCTGCCTGCAAAGTGGGGGCTCTGCTGCTAAGCCGCAGACATTTGTGGCCCTCCAGACATTGTTGGACTGCAACTCCCATTAGCCCTCAACAGCACAGCTAAAGGTGAAGGATGATGGGAGCTGCAGTCCAACAACGTCTGGAGGGCCACACATTCCCCTTCTCAGTCCTAAGCCATGAAAGAAGGGCTTTGAAGGCGAAAGCCAGAACTCTGGGTTAGGATGGAAACAGAGTGGGAGCCAGGGCAGTTGGTATAGCATACGCGTAACAGGATCATCATGCTGGGCCCCAGCTAGTAAGTTGGCAGCTGCAGTCTTCCCTAGCTGCAGTTTCTGAACTGTCTTCAAATGCAGCACCCTGTATCACACCTTACAAGAATCTAATTTGGAAGCTACCAGAGCATGGATAACCGAGCCTGATTCAAAGTGCCAGTTCTAACCTATACAGCCTTACACGGCTCGGGACCTCGATACCCGACAGAATGCCTCTCCCGATACAAACCTACTTGTACACTATGCTCAACATTATTATATTATTATTATTATTTATTTATTTAGCGCCATCAATGTACATGGTGCTGTACAGAGTAAAACAATAAAATAGCAAGACCCTGCCACATAGGCTTACATTCTAGGTCCTCCTCTGGGTGCCTACTCCAAGGGAGGCTCAGAAGATGGCAATAAGGGAGAGGGCCTTCTTATGTTCTAACTGCATACATTCATCTCTCCTTCTCTCCTGAGGGTGACCAGAGGCACAGAAAGGTGCTCCTGTATTTCTGGCAATTGTGTAGCAGAAGGTGGTCTTCCAGGTACAGCTTGTCCTGCAGAGCTGAAAAAGCAGCGCCTGCCCAAATCTCTTATTTTGCACAACTACAAAAGATAAAGGAACTCTGTCCTCCTTTACATCTGCCAAGGACTGTCAGGCACTAATCCTGATACAAAGAGAGAGGAGACCTCAAAAAAAAAAAAGAAAAAAAAAGGGCACAAATTGCAATTTGTTTGGCCAATGCATTTCAAGTGACTCTTCTTCTTAGGCAGGTATAAAAGTAACAATATTTAGCAAAGAAATGGCACTCGCAAAAATCATTTCTTAAATAAGTTTACACTGCAAAGGGAGTCTGTGCAATTGCCTTGGGGATTGGGTGGGTCCAGCCCTACAGAAAGAACAGGGAGCTGCCTCAGGTGCCAGAATTTGGGACGGACTTGGGCTACTCTGGAAAACATTGGAGGCCTCAGGACAACATGGTCTGGGATGCATGTGCACCAACTGCCATGATTTTCCCAATCGAAGCCTCTTCCTGTTGATGACTTATGAAGTAAGAGAAGAAAACTGTTGAGGGAATGACCTCCCTCCTCCAGTCAGCATGGGCAAAGGTGCATGGTGGGGTAGAGCAACATTATTAATTTTGCTGTGGGTACCAAAATAACTTGTGCTTTCTCTGCCAGTGGAAGCTCGTCTTGCTGGTTTCCAAACTTGCCCCTGACCCGGCCCACACCATTCTTCTGGACCATGGATGGCCCTTTTACCAAGTGGTATATGTTCCTACAGTGCACGTGCAGCCAACGCAGGGTGTTGCTTATCTGCAGCGTCTTGCAAAACAGCACGGATAATTTTGCCACAAATCTGCACCCACTCAGAAATCCAGTAAAGCAGGGGAGAGGCAACATTTGCCTCACCTCTTGCAAGGATATTACAGACTATCGCAATGTACCCCACAGTCACAGGTACACTTTGATAAGCTGTCATATGGGGAAATGGTTGCCTGAATTCACCTCCAAGATGAAGTGTCACTTGTTTCTTTTAAAGTAGATTTTCTGGGGCAGTTATCTGATGCATGCAAGCACACACCTCAGAAAATACACACCGCAGGAAAAACAAAAACACATTTGCAGACATGCAGCTAGAAAGAATTAAGCAGAGTAAAGGGATTGGAGTTTTCCTTCCTTTTATAGCTCCGGCTTTCTTCTGGTTAAAGCGGCAACTTTGTAAAGGGGGATTTTGGACAAAAGATATCATATCCCAAATCGGCACCTTTCAGGACGGGCCAAAGCATTATTTTTATTATTGTTCTGAAGTACCACATCTATCTGTGGTTAATTTAATTTTCGAGCAGAGAAACAACTAAGATTGCTCTAGAGCAGCCTTCCCCAACCTGGTGCCCTCCAGATGTGTTGGGCTATACTTCCCATTATCCCCAGCCAGGTGATGGGAGGTGTAGTCCAATACACCCAGAAAGCTCCAGTTTGGGGAAACACATTACACATCATGCAACTGTTCTCTCCTGTGCTCTTACTTAAAATCAGTTCAATGAAAAGACATGAGAAGCTGTTCAGAGAATGCAAAGTTATATGGATTTGTCGGGGGCGGGGGGAGATACACCCCTCTATGAGCCGGGGGGGGGGGGAGGCTGGGTGATCCAGCCCTTCTCTGTCCGCCTCCTTGCCTTCTTTTTCTTGTAAATCATTCATAGAGTCACTAGCCACCCCCTATGTCTGCCCTAGACACCCTGGGCATTTTCCGTGGCATATATCCTTCTGGCATATATTGAAGATCACTTAGCCCAGCTACCTCTTCACACACTTTGACTTTCCCTCCCCTACCACTTTCATTGCTGCTGTTGGTAAAAGTAACAAAGTTGCAAGATAACTTTTTGTCAGGCTTCTTACATGTAAAGTTGTTGCAAGTCCAAAAAACAGAGGATGATAGTGATTCTGCATTAGCCCAGAGTGATTTTTAAAGGCTTGACATAGTTCTGAAAGCACAGAGATTTTCCTTCAGCTCTCTGTGCCGTCCAACTTGATATGGATGAGTAGGTTGGGGGCTACAATCCCAACATCGCACATTCAAGCCAAGATAACTTTGACACACGCATTGATCCAGAACAGCCACCCTTCCAGAGATGGTCCTCGACAGACAAATCGATAACACAAATTAAAATTCCACACTGTCCAATGGAGAGGGGTGGAGTAGGGGGCTTCAAAACAGAGCCCCTCGTTACAACCACCCCGAATCGGAGTTCAGCCATTAAAAAAAGAGAGCGTCCTGGGAGGGGTGGTGAGGTGGTAACTTAATACACATTAAAAGTACGTGCCCTTGGAAACCGAGCTCTGACATCCGCCAACCCACTTCGGGGGAAAAGCCCTGGGGAAGGAGGGTCTCTTGATCTCCCAGTTCTGAAAAAGGAAACCCTCCCCCTTGACATAATTCTAGCAGGGGTGAGGCGGGGATGCTCTCCCAAACAGGCACCTCTACCCCAGATCCGCCGCGCTCACACGGAGCCCCCACCCCAGCCAGGTCTACCTGCAAGGCGGTCATCCCACCCCTAAAAACAGCCCCCTCCGGCGAATCGCCCCCCGCCCCAATCTCCGCCTGCCTCACTGTGGCCCTCATTATGAGGGCCCTTGTCGCCCGGCCAGCTGGCCAGAATCCCCCAAGCCATTTGGCCACCACAGGTCGCCCCCCTCCGCCCCCTTTTTACCTCCCCCTTCCCTTCAGGGGGTCCCTTTACCTTCTTGGGCTCCGAATTGCCCGACAGCCGCGACTGCAGCTTCCCTACAACTTCTAGCACCGACTCCGCCATTTTTACTGCTGGCGAGGCCTCTTCACGGCGGAAGTGGCTGCTGCTTCACCGCCTACCCAGGAGGACTCGGGGCTTCCCTCCTTCCGAACCGCGGAGCCTCACTCGCTTCCCTTTTCGCGCCGCCATGTTTGTTCCGGGCAAAAAGAAAAAACGGCAGCGAAAAGGGCAGTGATGCGCCATTCTCTTCGACGGCTCGGCTCCGCCATCTTGGAAACTGGCATAGGCTTCGCCGCCGGGGAAGGTAGAGAGGGACAAAAGTCACCATCTCGGATCAGGGCAAGGTAAAAAAAAAAAAAAATGGGGAAAAAACAGCTGAAGGAAGAATGGGTTGTAACCTCCCCATCTTGGGTAAGGGCAAGAAGTTTCCTCGCTCAGGTGTGTCCGCCATTTTGAGTGTTGGCAAAAACATGCTATCCTTTGAAGAGCGACCATAGGTGGTTTGTTCTCACAGAATTGTTAGTGCTTTTGAACTAGATTTTATTTATTTATTTATTTATTTATTTATTTAGGATTGGTGTGTGAGCTTTCAAGAATTCCAGTTTTACAGAGATCAAAGAAGGGATTCAGAAAAGGCATCCTTATGGTGGAACAACAACAAAAAATCGGTCTTAGCCACAGTATGAAAGACAACACATTAAGAATGGCCACAATTCAACAGAGGTTGAAACTGAACTTCTGTTGGTTGGTCTTACGCTCTTTAACCGAAGCAGGAAAACAGCTCACTTAGCAAAAATTAAAGACTGTCGCCACTGCTTCTTATAGTGCTTTAAATGTTTGGCAATCTCCGTGCAGTTATCTCAGTTTCACAGATCTTCAGTTTGACTCCAGTTCTAACCAAGGATCAGTTCACATGGTCAATTTTGTCTCTGTGCACTGCGCTCTGGGTGTCTGATGGGTGTTCCCAGATGGACGCCTCTTAGCACTATCAAGCGATATCGTGCAGTTGTTCCATATTTTTCTCCTAAACTGGTTTTTCTGTGGGAAGGAAAAAGGTAGGAGAAGCGATGGGAAAACACAGGAGGGTTGCAAGTTGAAGATGTCATCTGGGACCTTCTATACAATTTCACGAATGAGGCAAGGCAATTGCATGATAAAAGCCTTGTCGGGAAGCACCCCAAGATAGTATTACACAGGAAATATCTTGCATAAACCAAGAATCTGCATGGATGCAGCCCCTGAGAACGGTACTACCTTTTTCTAGACATCCCATCGTAATTGTGAGAAGCCCCATTAGGAAGTGTATCAATGGAGAGTTCCGTAACAATGTTTCATATCCATCATTTTCTCTGTGAGAGTCTGTTCTTGAAGAAGCTCCAGATCAGATTTCCTCAACCTGGCAGCCTCCAGATGTATTGGACTAGATGATGAGAGTTTCAGTCCAACATATCGGGGGGGGGGGGGGGAGAAGAATCCATCCTGGGCCCACTCAGAGTTCTGCAGCTTGTCTCATTCTGGGAGTTCAGTGAAGGCAACTGTGTTACAAGCATTAATAAAAAGTAGCTGTTACCTGCAAGGCCACAGACCACGTGAGATGGATGTCATGATGCATTGGAAGCAGCCCACATCATTATGCTTGTCCCACGTGATCCCTCTTCTTATGTGATCAGAGTAGGACTGGATCAAGTGGAAGTAACAACAGAAAATCTAATGGTACCCCAACGACCAACGCATTTATTATGGCATAAGCTTTTGTGGACTTGAGGCCATTTCTTGAGATGCGGTTTTTGTGAACCACCCAGAGAGCTCCGGCTATTGGGCGGTATAGAAATGTAATACATAAATAAATAAATCTAGTGGTTTCAAGCCTCCATAAATGTGCAGTTCTCTGCTTAGTTGAATGTGTGGAGCTTGGAAGCAGGGACAGCAGAAGACATTCCAACCACCACCCCACCACCACTGCTGATGTTGTTTCTCAGGCATTTGACAGCATATGATAAGGTTTTAACTGGACCTGGGATTTGTTAATTGTTGAGTGTTTTAAATGGTTTGGTAAATGATTTTAATATTCTAAGAACATAAGAAGAGCCCTGATGCTGCATCAGACCAAAGGTCCATCTAGTCCAGCACTCTGCTCACACAGTAGCCAACCAGCTGTCAGCCAGGGAACCACAAGCAGGCAATGGTGCAACACCACTCTCCCACCCATGTTCCCCAACAACTAGTGGTTGCACTTAGCCATCAGGACTTGTGGCTGTTTATAGGCTTCTCCTCCAGGAATTTATCCAACCCCCTTTTAAAGCCATCCAAATTGGTGGCCATCATCACATCTTGTGGTACCAAATTGGTGGACTTCACCATACCTTGTGGTATCATGTTGTACTTTTAAGGTTAGACTCTTTTTGTAAACCACCCAGAAAGTTTTGGCTATTGAACAATATAGAAATAATAACAACAACAACAACAACAACAACAATAATAAGTAGTAGTAGTAGTAAGCAAGCAAGCTTACAGGTAACACAGAGCTCTTCTGATTTTGTATCTCCTGTCATTAAGCTCCAACAAAGCAATACCTGTTTATAGGATTTCTTCCCAATAAGAGCTCCTGGAAGTTCAAAAGATTTCTTACTCTTGGAAGTCAAAGAAGGAGCAGACCTGTATGTGTGGATGTATTAACCTTCTGCCATATTATCTCCCTGTATTCTCTCTCTCTAAGCACTTTTCTCCCAGCTTTTCTGGCTATTGGAATGGAAGTTCTCCTGAGGAGAAAAACACTTAGGAAGGAAAAACTGCAGGGAGTTTAAACTGAAGGTGTGTTTGTGTGTGTGTGGAAGGATCAAAGCTCATGCCCATGTGCTGCTTTTGCCCTAAATATAGGAACACACACCCCTTTCTATGTGATTGGGCAGTTCTGAGTCTAAACATATTTATTATTTATTTGCATTTTTATCCCACCTTTCTTCTTCCAAGAAACCCAAGGCGGCGTACATAATCCTCCTCTCCGTTTTATCCTCACAACAACCCTGTGAGGTGGGTTGGGCTGAGAGTCTGTCACTGGCCTAAAGTCACCCAATGGGCTTCCATGGCCAAATGAGAACTTGAACCCCGATCACCTGACTCCCAGTCCAACACTTCAGTCACTACACCACACTAGCTCTAGTACATATATAGGTACTACCAACTCAGGACTCTGCCATCTCATTGTGTTGCATGTGTAGACCAGGCCTTAATAACCATTGCAACAGCTTGGTAAAGTAGGCCAATATTAATCTCATTCCCATACTGGGGATAGAGGGGAGGGGGCGGTGTGACTCGTGGCTTGCCTAAGGCCATCTAGGGAATTGATGACCAAGGTGGATTTTTAACTGGGTCCTTGCTCAAATCACACTGTTTCATGCGGATTCAAGTCCATGCAGTTTCTGCCCTCCTGTGCATTCTGGAAGCAGAAGGATGCGTTCGGCTGGCACAGCTCGTCTCCCTTTCTGGGCCTGTCAGGGATCTTCTTGCGTCACTCCCATCAAGCCGGGTGTAACTGGTGATATGATAAGGGTGGTCAGCTGGCCAGGCTGAATTGGGAAAAGGGGAGGAGAGACAGAATAGCTAGCTGCTGCATTTTGGACTTCTGCCTGGGCTCCCAGTGTCTTTTAGCTTGCACGGCGTATAGGCATTGGTTACTCTACCCTCCACTGGATCAACCTCTCGACACCAAGGTAGGGATCAAAAAGCAGCTTCTGTTTTGAACCGGCTTGTGAAAGGCGCCAGCTGCCCTTTCCAACTTTAATATTTGCAGACTGGTTTCCAGGTCACTTGAGCTGTTAAAAGCCAAGGCACAGACCAAACTAAACAAGTCCTACTTATAAAAGGGTCACTGGTTGTGAGCGACTAGAAATGCCAGCTGGTTTCTAGTTCATGACTTCGTCCAGCAAGGCACTTCTTCCAGTTTGAAGCAAAAGTATCACTTCGCCCACTCGGTATTGCTTAATGCGGATTACTTGTGCCTTAACTGTTAAGAGATCTTGAGTCCCTTGCTTCATAATTCAAAATGTATGGGTGGGCCATGGGGATTTCTACCTCCCCGGTCCCCCAAAAATAAGTACACTGCACAAGATGGGTTAACCCACCCCTGATCTATCCTACCTCGGGGGGGGGGGGTGTCAATGGAAGGAAGTTGTTCAGAACAACTAAGATATTTATGTCCAGTACATGTTACTTGTTATTTTGTAAAGCATGGACAGAATAAAGATCTGGTCTGCATTAAATTCTGGTATTGATAGGGAATTATACTATCTGAAATGTTAGATGGGCTGGGTCCAGACTAACAGCACAAGGTGATACATAGCTACCCTGAATTCAGTAACTGGTAAGTTTGCAATCATATACCTGCTTACCTGGAAATGAGCTCCACTGAAATTCAGTGGGATTTGCTTTTGAGTAGACCTATACAGGATTGGAGCCTTTATTGGTCACACTTATCTGTCCCATTGAAATAAATGAAACTTAAGTCAATCATGATGCAATTTTCCAAAAGGATTTCGGTGGGACCCGTGTGCCACTGCATTAGTCTGGGGGTCTTGCCCTCTCCTATTCTGGAGTAAAATGTCAGTGTGCATGTTTTCAGAATGGGAGATGCTCAGTTTGGTTTTGTAATTCTTTGGGCCCAAACTTGAACAGGGATTTGGAAAAGAGGTGGAGTGCATAGGAAGTAGGGCTGGGAACTTTGTTCCATAAAAGCATTTCATCTTAAGCACAAATCAGTGTGTATCTCTACAGGAACGCCAACTGTACAATGGTTGAATTTATGTCAGGCAGGGCCCAATAGGTTAGCCCACACTCAAGCTCATAGTTTTAATGATATATTATTATATAATATCAATAATATCAAACGTCCCCGACCTGGTGCCCTTCAGATGTGTTGGACTACAACTCCCATAATCACCAGCCAGCGTAGCCATTTTTCTTTGAAGGACAACCCACACCTCTATGAGCCTGCCTAAGCATGAAAATCAGCACCAGAGGCCCTAATCGCTAACCCTCTGGCAAGAGCCATTAGTCTGGTGGGTACTTGGGATAGGGCCTTCTCAGTGTTGGCCCCACACCATTGGAACTCCCTCTCTAGGAAGATAAGTCCTAGCTTAACACCACCACCACCACCTCCACCCACACACACCTGAAGACACATATATTCCAATTTACATTAGCTTCTTAAAACATCATTTACTGCGTTTAATTTACTGCATGTGTGTTTAATTGTAATGGTACGTTTGTGTTTTATAATATTGTAAGCTGTCTTGTGAGGGCAACACACCCTGAAAGGCAGCTTAAACATCTTTTAAGGGTGCAACCCAATGCATGTTTAGGCAGGAAAAAAAAGTCCTACAACTCCCAATATGGCTAACTGGGGCATGCTGAGAGTTGTCGGACATTTTTCTGTCTAAACATACATTATAGCACTTCCCAAAGTTTTGTAACCTGGAGCACAGGTTTTTTTTTTTTTTTTTGGCTTCTGTTGGAGGCACACTTCTCTGTCTCGCTCTCTCTGTCACATGAACAGTATTTATTGCAAGAACTTAAAGAGAGCTTTGCTGGATCAAATCAAAGGCCCTTCAAGTCCATCATCCAGCTTCCTACAGCAGCCAACAAGATAACCCTTCTCCCAATGGGGAACCCTCTGCCATCCCGTCCCACCCCCCCACCCCCCGCAGTAACTGTTGCTCAATCAGAGGTGGTAGACTGTTTCTGGACATGGAGGTTCCATTTACCTAGCTAAGTGTTGGGATCTTTCCTCCACCATGAACTTAAATTAAGCCTTTTATATATATATATATAAAAAAAATCTGAAGAATCCTGCTAGGCCAAGCCAAAGTCCAACTTTCCCCAATCTGGTGCCCTCCAGATGTTTGGGACTACAGCTTCCCGCAATTCTGAGCACTGGCCATTCTGGCTGGGGTGATGGGATTTGAAGTCCAAAACATCTGGAGGGCACCAGGTTAGGGAATGTTAGTCTAGTGCAGCATTCTGCTTCCTACAGAAGCTTCCAGAGGGGTGTGATCATAGGCTATGTCATGGAATCCCAACTCGCCCTTTAGCATCACAATTTAGAGGAATGATGCTGCCCCCACACTAGGCAGGAAGTGGAGGGGGGCAGGCAAGAATTGTTGCTGCCCAGGGCTACCCTGCTGCACAGGCATGGAGTGGTAGAGGTGTACGAGCGTAAGAAGAGCCCCGCTGGGTCAGACCAAGGGTCCATCTAGTCCAGCATTCTATTCACACAGGAAATCCACAAGCAGGACACGTTGGCTTAGGCTGCAGTCTTGGGCACACTTACCTGGAAGTAATTCCCATTGGACTCAACGGAACTTACTTCAGAGGAGACAGGGATGGGATTTCAATATGTCTCTTTCAAGGCATGGTGCATTCCTTTGCACACCTTACTCCCAGTTAAGTGTGTGTAGAATTGCACCTTCGGGTCTTTCTTGCAGCATGGTTTTAAGAGTCACAGCATTGAAATGGTAATTTATTTACTGATTGAAATAAGATTTAAATATAAATTATAGGACACTTTTTGGCCCCATGCTGGGCTCCAAAAGCAGCCTCCAAGCATAATAATGCAATACAATCAATTTTTAAAACAAACAAACCACTAAAGGCACAATCCTATACATGGTCAGGGAAAAAAATCCTAAACTTCCCATGCTGGCTGAGGGAATGCTGGAAATTGTAGGATTTTGGGGTGGGTGGGTTCCTAAACATGCATAAAATTGTGCTCTAACATGCTAGAAGAACAACAGCATCATGAATAAAAACTCAGAACAGCCACTGTGAAAAGCACTTCTAGGTAATTTTAACCATCTTCTTGAAGGCTTGGGGGGAAGGGCTTAAACCAGCCTCCCAATAGGGGGATGGATTCCTGAGCCCAGGTGCCACCACTGAGAAAGCCCTGACCCACGTACTCACCCGTTGCACTTCAGATGGAGATGGAACATGCAGCAGAGCCCCTGCCCCCCAGAAGGTCTTAACAGGCAAGCAGTCTTTCTGATACCCCAGTGCAGCTTAAATAGCAGTGGGGTAAAATACTCAGAATAACGAGCTTTTGGCAGCTGCAGCATTCTTGAACCTGATGCAGTTTCCAAACAGTCTCCAAACGCAGCCCCATGAAAAGCAGCAGTCCACCCTGGATGTATCCAAAGCATGCATGATAGCGGCCACATCTGCCTCTTCCAGGGAGGGATGCAGCTGGCACACCACCAAAAGCTGCGCAGGCTCCTGGACACAGCTGCAACCTGTCCTTCCAGGAGCAGGGCTGGGGCCAGAAGCACTGATCTTTCAGAGGGAGTGCCACTCACCCCATAGCACACACACCTGCTAATGTCTGCGGATCAAGCTGCTGTTAAAGGCACAGCTACAGGGGGTGGTAAAATAAGTTGGCAACCTTAGCCTGGCATGAACGGTATCGTGATGATCCTGCTTCTTGTCCTTTGCCTCATGCTCGTCTTGTTCTAAGAACTGCTGATTGCTTAACCCTCCAGAAATGTGATCTCTATGCCCAGCTTGGAGGGTTGCAAGACAGAGGCACTTGGCTATTTCTGGCCTGTCACAAACAGGTTTGTCACCCAGCGGCTCAGGTCTCCCCCTCCTTCCATCCCTCCCCCCATGCAGCAAAGGGAAGGTGGACAGAAACAGCTGAGGAACAGCTGGGGCCTCCCATTAGGGATATGTCTGCAGGCAGAGGGTCAGGATCCATAGGCATGCTTAGTTGGGTGCAGTGCGTGCAGGAACTCCACATGTAGCAGACCATGATGGGCCCACCATAGCCTGAGGTTGGGGGTGCTGCTGCTGAAAGGAATTATTATTACAGACTATTCAGCCTTTTCTCTGTTTGCATGGGGGTACTCAAGAAGATCAGTTCTTCCACACGTCCCCTTTTACAGACACAGTCCTTGAAGGCCTACCAAGGAGTTCATCCCCTATTTGAAGATGTCCTCTGTTTGACCAGCTGTCCTGTCCAAATCTGGTATAAAAATAAAGACCCATAAGAAGCATTGTCCATTAACACCTGAACAGGCAGGTACACAGGTGGTCACCTGGTCTGCTCTATGGTGAGATGGGACTGTATGTTGATTTAAATTATAATTATTTCTAAAGTTGTATCTATTCAGATAAATGACCATGTGCAAATTTTATTTATTAATTTATTAAAAACATTTGTATCCCACCCTATATCACAAGGATCTCAAGGCGGCATACAGGTAAAATCATACAAACAATATAAGACAATAAATATACCCACAGCTAAAAACAAATTAAACAATTAATAAGTTACCTTACAGGTTGTCATAAGGATTACTAAGATAATGACAACAACAACAACAGTTTATTTCGGTCAATAGACCATTCCAGCAAATAAAATTTTTACATACAAGCAAACTGAACATACTATTAACTATTAGCTATTAAAAGTCAGGCGATCATAGAAGATCTAAAAGAAATGGCCAGGTTCAAAAACTTGGCCACTTGCTCAGTGGTTGATTTGTCTATATTACAAAGTAAAAGAGACGTTAAGAATTCAGTTGGGTGACCAGGTTAAAATTGTAAAATAGGGTTTAGAAGATCATTTCTAGCCCCTAGATAAAATCTGCAAAACAGTAAAACATGAGATACAGTTTCCACTTCACTATTGTTGCAGGGGCAGCATCTGTTGAGCACTGGAATTTTATTAAATCTGCCCTCCAAAAGTTTGGAGGGAAGAACATTAAGTCTGGCTAATGAGAATGCTCTCCTGTATTTAGGAATAGACAACCAGCGTAGATAAGGCATCCCATCTTTACAAAAGGAGGCTGGTAGTCCTAAGGACAGGGGGGAGCATGGGCCCCGTGCAGCACTCTGAAGGACTTGCATATCTATATCAAACAGTCTCTGTTTCACTACTGATTTGGCACTAGCTAAATCCCTTGATAGTAGCTTTTGGGGGGGGAAGGCCTACTGACTTGATTTTACTAGTCATGGCCTTTGCCCAAGGGGATTCAAAATGGTCTAACAGAATCTTACTAAGATAATGTTACATTTAAAGTCCTGCATAGGCTTCAAAGGAAAGGAAAGGAACCTCTCGTGCAAGCACTGAGTCATAACTGACTCTTGGAGGGACGCCAGCTTTCGCTGATGTTTTCTTGGCAGGCCTTACAGCGGGGTGGTTTGCCGTTGCCTTCCCTGGCTGTGATTACCTTTCCCCCAGCTAACTGGGTACTCATTTTACCAACCTCAGGAGGATGGAAGGCTGAGTCGACCTGAGCCGGCTGCCTGAAACCAGCTTCCACTGGGATCGAACTCAGGCTGTGGGGAGAGTTTCGGCTGCAGAAACTGCTGCTTTACTGCTCTGCGCCACATGAGGCTCTTATGGGCTTCAAAACCATTCGCTTAAACAAAATGAAAGGTTTGCTGTTGATGCTGGCTTAAGTCCAGATCCAAATACTATCACAGGTGATGGTAGATATTTCCAGAGATTTCAATGGGCTCTAACTTTTTGCTTCAGCCGTTTTATGGAGGATGATTCTTATTTTCTGACCACCTGGACCCATACAAGCTTGCCCATGCATTGTGAGCAATATCTCGGCCTTCTTTGCAGGCCCATCATTAAGAGGTGTTAGACTGGTGTGTTCTAGGTGCTGGGTCTTCTCAGTTGTGGCCCTGCATTTGTGGAATTAACTCCCCCTGCCCATAAGAGTCGTGCAGCTCCATCATTATCAGATTTTTAAACAATCAACCCCTTGAACATGAATCCCTCCCTGGAGAAGGCAGGTTGCTATCATGCATGCTTGGGATACATCCAGGATGGACTGCTGCTGTGCATGGTGCTGCCTTTGGAGACTGTTTGGAAACTGCAGCAGGTTCAGGGTGCTCCTGCTGCTGACAAAAGCTCATTGAAGATTTTAAACATTTCAATCTGCAGTTTATTAATTGGTGTCCTTGGCATAGTACTCAATGTTAGTCCTACTTAGAGTAGACCCATTGAAATGAATGGGACTTAAGTCCCATTCATTTTAATGGGTCTACTCTAAGTAGGACTAACATGGGATACTATCCCTGATTTAAGTTTTTAGTACTGTTCGTTTTAAATAGTAATAGTAATTTATTAAGGCTTAGGCCATAGGCTATTCGCATACAGAATACATACACTATGAAGAAACAACAATATGAAAGTACTACATATAATCACAAACAGTTCATACATAATAAAAGAATAAAATTCAATACAATTAAAAGCATAATTTGAATATAAAATTTGTAGTTAAATAAGAGCATCTCCAGCACAGTCAACTGCAATCTCAGTAATAAATCTTGCCTGAATTTTAAAGGTTTTGTGGATACATTTTAAGAATGGTCATGGTATATTTGTATTACTATATTAGTAATTACTATATTAGTTTTATTTATTGTTTGCACACCACACACAGCCTTGTAATACCTACAGTATTCCTTGACAAAGTCTCTCCCGTCTTAATATGTCCTTACAGGCAATACTTTGCCCCCATGGCACCCAAGAAAAAGACGCCAAAGAAGAGCAAGCTGGTGAAAGTAGAGCCTTCTGTGATTACCACCACAGTAGAGGACCCTTCCTTTGACATTGACCATCACCACCAGCTGGACAGCTTGCTTGAAAATGGTTCGGATGGATTTCTCTGCACTGCCACGGAAGTCACCAATCCGAGCCACGGAACCAGCATTCTGGAGGAGATGAGGCGTATGCACCAGGAGCATTTCCTTTGTGACCTCACCATTGCCACCAAAACCAAACCCTTTAGTGTCCACAAGCTGGTTATGTCTTCATGCAGTGAGTATTTCAGAAACCTGCTGAAAAGAAATCCCAACCTCCAACAAGTGGACCTCAAAGATGTCTCCTCCTTGGGCCTGGCCACCATCATTTCCTATGCCTACACAGGAAAGTTGAGTCTCTCTCTGTATACCATTGGGAGCACCATTTCCACAGCCAGCCATCTGCAGATGTATGCTCTGCTCAACATGTGCAGCAACTTCCTCATCCAAGAGATGAACGTGGAAAACTGGATGTATATTGCCAACTTGGCAGACACATACAATCTCAACCAGACGAAAGATGCGGCCAGGAAATTCATCCGGGAACACTTCCTCGAGTTCTCTAGTACTGAACAGTTCATGAAACTCACCTTCGATCAGCTCAACGAACTGTTAATGGATGACAACCTTCAGTTCCCCAGTGAGGTGGTGGTCTTCCAGATTGCCATGAAATGGCTAGAGTTTGACCCCAAGCGAATCAAGCACGCCGCTGACCTCCTGAACAATGTTCGATTTGGCACCATCCCAGCTCAAGACTTAATCAACTACATCCAACCTGTGCCATGTATGATGCAGAACCCGGAATGTCACAGGCTTCTGGTAGACGCCATGAATTACCACTTGCTTCCTTATCAGCAAAATGATCTCCAGTCCAGAAGGACCAAGATCCGAGGAAGCCATAAAGTCTTGCTCACGGTTGGTGGGCGCCCATGTACGACCGAGAAAGCTCTTAGCAAAGACGTAAGCTACAGAGATCAAGAAGGAACCTGGAATAAGCTGACAGAGATGCCAGCCAAATGCTTTAACCAATGTGTTGTGGTAATGGATGGATTTCTCTATGTGGCAGGAGGAGAAGATCAAAACGATGCCCGGAACCAAGCAAAACATGCAATTAACAATCTGTGCAGGTAATGGGAATACAAAACAAGACTTTAAGGACAGGTATTTAGGGAAGATATTAAATATATAAACATATGAAATCTGCAATATGTGTAGTCAGACCATTGGCCTGTCTATTTATGATATTTGTATACCGCCTTTAAGTGTGTGTGTGGGAACCCAAGGTGGTTTCCAACACTTCATACGCACAGCATAAAACATCTGAGCTCCTCCAATTAGTGCAGAGTCCAGGATAACTTCTCAAACTGTCCACTTGGTTTTTCAGGGGAAGTGCACTCCATCTACAACCACTTGTAAACCTCCATCCAGAATAGTCTCTTCCCTGGTGTACAGCACCTCTACCTCATCTAGATTAAGCCCTGGACTGCCTATTCTGATGGGCAGTGGCTGTACAGAGGCATTCCCCAAATTAGTGTCCTCCAGATCTTTTGGACTACAACTCCCATTGACCATCCCTCTCTCATAATGCTAGAACACAGTGGGGTCATCCCATAAAGCTGATTGGTGGGAAATACAGGACAGATAAATGGAAGGACTTCTTCACACAGCACATAGTTAAACTATGGAATTCGTTACCACAAGATGTAGTAATGGCCACCAATTTGGCTGGAATTAAAAGGGGATTGGACAAATTCATGGAGGAGAAAGATATCAGTGGGTACTAGTCCTGATGGATATATGCTACCTCCAATATCAGAGGTGTATATGTATGCCAGTTGCTGGGGAAGATGGGCAGGAGGGTGTTGTTGCACTCATGTCCTGCTTGTGGATTTCTCATGGGTAGCTGGTTGACCACTGTGAACAGAATGGTGGACTAGATGTATCCTTGGTCTGATCCACCATGGCTGTTCTTATTAAGATAGCAGGTTGGGGGAATGCTGCTATACAAGGTGTCCAAGCTGGGCTCTTTTCAAGGCCTGTTACCTGAATTCCTTGAACTGGATATGCTGGGGACTGAGACAAGGGCATTTTACATGGAGGACATGTGCTCTCCCAAACCATTCCTGCTCTGAACTCCTTGAAATGTGAAGCTGCCTTATGCATAGAGGCTTCCTTCCTCAACCTGGTGCCCTGTAGAAGGGTTCTAGTTCCCACTTGGCCCTGGAAACCCATGGGGTGACTTTGGGCCAGTCACAGACTCTCAGCCCACCTCACATAAAATGGAGGATTATGTACGCCGCCTTGGGTTCCGGGGGATGGGGGCGGGCAGAATATAAATGCAATAATAAATAAAATAATCAATCATATGCTGCCAAATGCCTGAGAGAAGAGAAAGATTTCAACCTGCCACTGTAAAGAACAATGTAGGCGCCAGGCAGGCCTCATCAGAGAGACCATTCCATAATGGGGGGGGGGGGGGACACCACTGAGAAGGCCCTTGTTGCCTACTACCAACTATTACTGACCTACTGCTCTACTAATCTGACCAGCACTGGCTTTCTAGGGTCTCAGGCAAAGGGTTTTTTAATGGACTGAATCTGAGAGCTTGCTTCTCACGTACAGGCACTCTCTTACTGACTTAGGAACTTTCCCAAGTAAAGCGGACAGCATCAGAAGGCAATCTGGTTGCGGGGTAGGGGTCCACAAAACAGCAGTCTAGGGGAGAAGGATTGGATCGATGGGGTCCATACTAAATATATTTAGGAGCAAAGCAACTGAAAACAGAAGCCAACATCCAAAGGCACAGCTCAGTTTTAGGGCAACAAGCTGTCATGGACTGGAGGAAACAAAGGACTTGGAAAGGTGAGATGGATAGGTGAAGGCACTTCTTTCTAGAATGGATCTCCTCCCTTTCCTAAGGCTGGTTACAAAAGCATGCATCATTTTTTGTGAGAGACGCACATATTAAGAGCCAGTTTTCTGAGCCCAAAATTAAGAATACAAAAAGGGCACGTCAGATGGATTTCAAGGCAGGGGCTCTTCTTCAGGGGCAATGATTAAAGAAACCTTTGCAGCAACCATTACAGATAGCTTCTTTGTCTAATCCAACCTTCCCCAATCTGGTGCCCTTCCGGGAATGATGGGAGTTGTGGTCGAACACACTTGGAGGCCACCAAGTCAGAGAGGGCTGGTTTAACTTGTGCCCTAGCAAGAAGTGACTTCCCCCAAATACATCAGGCTCAAGAAAACACACCTTTAAGGTTTGTTCTTTCTCCTACTTCAACATCATTCCCTTCCAGCTAAGCAGCACAGGGGGAAACTCCATGCTTCATCCAAGCCTCACAATATAGTTAAATCCTCAAATTCTCTTCTCTTCTCCCAGGCATTTAACAGCATATGCTCAGTTTCTTAACTGACCCCAGAATAGTTGTTTTAAATGGATATTGTCTGTTTTTGTTTGTATTTTATGCTTTTTTATGGTTTTAAATTTTGTCTATTTCTTTTTAATGTTCACTGTTTTTAACTTTTGTAAACCGCCCAGAAAGCTTCGGATGTGGGGCGGGATATAAATGTAAATTAATAATAGTAATGACAACTGTGTTTCCCCTGCAGGTACGACCCCCGTTTCAGCACTTGGCTGCACCTGGCCAGCATGTCGCACCGAAGAACTCACTTCAGCCTCAGTGCCTTCGACGGGCACCTCTATGCCGTCGGGGGACGTAACCCTAAGGGGACGCTGGTCTCTCTTGAATGCTACGTCCCTTCCACCAATAGCTGGCAAGCCAAAGCCAACATGGAGCTGCCACGCTGCTGCCACGCCAGCGTGGTCATTGGGGGCAAGATTCTGGTGACGGGCGGCTATGTGAACAACGCCTACTCCCGTACTGTTTGCAGCTATGACCCTGCCACAGATTCTTGGCGAGACTGCGCGTGGCTGAGCAGTCCTCGGGGCTGGCACTGTGCCGCCACCTTAGGGGATCGCGCCTATGTCATGGGGGGCAGCCAGCTGGGCCCCCGAGGGGAGCGAGTGGACGTCGTCTCCGTGGAGTGCTATAATCCTTCCACAAACCAGTGGAGCTACATGGCCCCCCTGCCCATCGGCTTGAGCATGGCTGGGGTGGCCACCCTCAGTGGCCAAATCCTGCTGGTGGGCGGTTGGAACGAAAGTGGAAAGAAATACCAGAAGAGTATCCAGGCCTACAACCCCGACCTGAATGACTGGACTGAGGAAGGGGAACTTTCTGAAGGCACCGTGGGGGTGTCGTGCTGCACTATCGCCCTCCCACACTCCAGCACCAGGGAGTCGAGGGCTAGCTCTGTCGCCTCAGGAACCGTCAGCATTTGAGGGTGGGAGGATGGCTGGGTGGAACAGAAGAAAGCATTCATAAGTTGCCTCAGGTGGTGTGTTATGGTGGGTCATGAGAATGGTGAAGTACATTAAAAAAAACACCTCAATTTACCTTGGTTTTGCCAACTTCAAGGAGATAAAGCATTCTAGTTGTATATAATTAGCACTTTTCCATGACAACTTTACCTCACAGAAGATGTTCACAGGCCTTACCACAGCATCTTCTGCTTCATGGGAACTACTAACGGTTGAACATGTGCAGAGGTGTTTACTTCATAGGATAGTTGAGTTGGAAGGGGCCTATAAGGCCATCAAATCCAACCCCCTGCTCAATGTAGGAATGAACATCAAAGCATCCCTGACAGATGGCTGTCCAGCTGCCTCTTGAATGCCTCTAGTGTGGGAGAGCCCACAACCTCCCTAGGTCATTGGTTTCACTGTTGTACTGCTCTAACAGTCAGGAAGCTTTTCCCGATGGCCAGCCGGAATCTGGCTTCCTGTAACTTGAGCCCATTATTCCGTGTCCTGCACATGGGGATAATCGAGAAGAGATCCTGGCCCTTTCAAATATTTGAAGAGCACTATCAAGTCTCCCTTCTCTTTTTGAGGCCAAAAATACCCAATTCTTTCAGTCTCTTCTTGTAGGGCTTTGTTTCCAGACCCCAATCACCCTTTACTTTAATCAAACATCTGACTCACTTCATGTCTGGTCCTTCATACAGACCCCCAGTGTCCTCAGGCTGAAATAGCCCCCAGCCTCCACACCCAAACATTGCCACCAGTTTTGAAGGATGTTTGTGACCTTCAATGCCTACCTTGAATGAATAATTTTATTGGAATATAGGGTTCCTCAGGTTTAAATTAAATAGAAGGTACATTGTAGAGTTTTGTTGTGTTACCTGTATGGAGATGTGAAACTCTAAAATAAGTGACAGTAAGTTCACATGGAAAGGCAAGCCATTGGGAATCCTGTCTTACTGTGTACGCATCCCATTCACTCCTTCTTACTTCCTCTATGTAGTGTGAAGAGCTAAACAAACCAGAACTCAGTTCTTGGCTTGCTGCACCCTTTATATACCAGGACTGTAAACCAGGTTTCGTTCTTGGTTTGTGAATCCTAGTTTAGTTGCAAGCAACAAGACAGGATCCCCACGTTTGGATGACACACTAAACCAGCCTTCCCAACCTAGTGCTCTCCAGATCTTTGGAACTATAACTTTCACCAATCCCAACTACTGGCTATACTGACTAGGGTTGATGGGAGTTGCAGTCCATAACTTTGGTGAGCACCAAATTGGGGACAGCTGCTCATACTATCGGGAGGATCCCAGCAGGAATAAACAGGCTACAGGATGAACATCACATGTTCTGTAGACCAGTAATACTTTGAGATGGGAAACAATTTCAAATATGGAATATAATATGATTGCAGGAACTTATTTAGCACTGTGTAGCTTTGCATGCTTTTTAAGCTCATTTGTCCTTCAGGACTGAGTGCATTAATTTGTGTAAAGTTCAAGAATAAAATAGGAATTAACAATAATATTGCATTAAAAGTGCAATAATACATTACACAGGAAAAAATATCCGACAAAAACAACATAAGATAAACAAGCCAAATGCGTTTCAACACGAAGTCTTCGTCAGTGGCCAATGCAGGCTGCTGTATGCTCCCTGGAAGTTTAATTGGGCTGACTTTACAGTTCCCACAGTTGTGTGGTAGAAGGTGTCACTCCCATTTGAAAATAGTACAGGGCCTCAGCCTTTTCCAAAACCACCTGGGTCAGTGTCTTTATATAAATGGACTTTTTTGTTTAGCATCATCTGGTTGTTCGTTAAGGATTTCACCTTTCCTTGCGCTTATCATAAAATTCTCCATTGCTATGTTCTTCCATGGCTCTCCAAGCCCTTACTGACTTCACTATGTATACTGGCAGAATAGTTTCTTCTTAGAAAGTAGAATTGCTTTATCTGTGTTGGATTAAACCAGGCTTTAATGTCTTGCTGTTGGACTAAACCAGGGCGTGGACATATTCCTTGACGTTATTCACACTGTAATACAAGGGGTGGTGGGTCACCTGCCCTCCCCACCCCATCCTGGTTGCCTGCCCCTGATCATTTTAGGGGATACGGGTGCTATCAAGGCCCTTTATAAAACAAAACATTCAGGACAACATACAATGTTCTCATTAGTGACAGTGGTACTGTGGGCAATGCTAATTGCCATTTTCTTAGTGCGCACATCAATGTCAGTGCCCTGGCTAAAACACAGACTAGGAATAATGCCACCTGGCATCATAACTTAAGGGAAATTAGTAGAATCAAATCAGCAAGGGACCAGAGATGTACCATATGCCAGAGGAACTAGCAGGGGAAAGCCAAGTAATTACTGGTTTATTAATTAAGTCTGCAGAGACTCTCCAAGGAGCCTCAGGAACAGACTAGATCTTATTTTCCATGTCATTGGGACATGGCAAATCTTAACGTCTCCCATTTCTGGGGGAACTTTGAGGGCAGAATCCCCCCAACCCCCACTATAGAGTATGACATTCCCCAACCAGCCTTAGTATCTTAGGCACACTTAGCTGAGGCAGAGAGAAGCAGCTAGCTGATCGGACTGAGGGTGAAGTCTTTATTTAGCCGCAAGTCTGCACCGATGTCTTGCCAATTTGAACAAATGCACCACACACATTCCTGCTAGCTCAACTTTTGACATTCCATTGCCAAGGTAGTAAAGAGAAGCTTCGCTACAAAACACATTTCAGCTTCCCAAACCTCAACCGTGGCCATAACACAGCACCGAACCGCGTGACCCAATTTATGTTATCACCCTTTTTACATGAATCATTTCTCCTTCTCGCCAAGTCTCAAGAAAGTATGTTGCTAGGGGACAAAACAATTAGAAGGCAAGCGAAGATCAGTAATTACAGGGTGGTTGACAGCAGTCATCCCTCCCCCTCCCAGGGCAAAGAGAATACATGTGCTTGGATGTGTTTGTACCGAGGATTTAACACTTGTAAAACTGGGGAAGGAGGCTCTTTTTGAGCATTAGGTAGAAAAAGTGCAAACCATCATCAAGGAAGCCACAAGCTTTCCTCTGCTTCTGAAAGAACATGTGTTAACTGCCTTTATACAAAGTCAGAGCATTTGTCTGTCTAGACCAGGGGACTCAGAGATCCACACCGCTTAGGAAGTAAGAATTCATGTTTTGATATTACGCACATTTTTATATTATGAACGGCAGCCTGGGCATAGTCTGAAGGCACACCATATAGCAGCCTTGAAACTGAACAGGCCTGGGTCTGTTTGCCACTTTGGCATCCTTGGAGGAAAAGGTGAGATACAAAGGTGGTTCCCTGGATGTCTAAGCCAGAGTTGGACAACTTTGGAAAGGTCTGGGACTATTTTTGCCTGAAGAACATTGCCCCCCTCCCCCTCCCCCTCCCCTGGGCTGCACTCTACAGGAAGCCAAACACTCCCATGAGCCACCGATGGGTAAAAAAAAACACTTGCCACTGAAATCTGGCAGCAACTGCAATGGAGCACTAAGAGTCTAATTCAGCTTGTTCACAAGCTACATTTGACCCTTTTAGTGCTCTGTAGCAGCTATGAAACATCTTTTAGCACTAAAAATGGCAGGATGCTGTTTTCTTTTGCTGCGGCTGCTGCTGCAGTTGCCAGTGCAGGTCACATGTTTCCCACCCCCGGTCTAAACCATGTGAAATATTATTCCAGTACCTAGGAGACCGCCTTCCCTTATATACACCCAGGGGACATTTACAATCTTCAGAGGAGGCCCTGCTAATCATCCCGACATGGAGAATGTTGCCATGAAGAACCTCGATGGCGGGCCTTCTCTGTAGCAGCACCCACCCTCTGGAAAACCCTCCCTCATGCAGTTCGGGAGGCGGAAAATGTAATAGCATTTAAACATCTCCTAAAAACATATCTTTTAAAACAAGCCTTCCCTGGACTGTAATTTATTCTGGTTTTGTGTGTTTTTACAGCTTTAAACTGGATTTTATGGTTTTAGTTGTAAACTGCCCAGAGAGCTTAGGCTGTCGGGCAGTATAAATATGTAATAATAAATAACACAGTCCAAGGACTACTTATTTAAGAAGGGCAAGATCTTCTGAAGCAGACCAAATGACATATAATGTTAGTGATACGGAGGGGGCTGCTGGAATCATCTGTGGCTGCAATGGCCCAACTTCCTAGGTGTAAGGAACTCGTCTCTCTTTCTCTGGCCAAACCAATGAGAGACTGGACTTCTCATTGTTGAACCAAACACAAACCGAAGGACACCCACTCTCACCCACTGCACTCAAGAGTCCCTAACTGACAGGATTCAGGAAATGAATGAAACATGCTGCAGATGCTGGCACTGGCAACGTGCCACTTGTCCCTCTCTGATCCAGATGAGTTAAGCGCCATCCCATCCTGGACAACACAGTGGGTCTTGGAGGTGGCACTCCTACCCCTGAAACAGTTTGCATCATGTCGCCAGATTTCTCACACAGAGAGGCACAATACAACTTTGGAGGGATAGGGACCCAGAATGAGACCACCACAAAATGCACAACAAGTTAAACAGTGGAAAAATTTATTTTTTTCATACTGGAAACTATTCATTTACCAGGAAGGATGATGCCATCATACTGCAAGAGAAGAAAGGGATAATCAGAGGAAAGGCAATGTCTCTTTTAAAGCATGTAACTACCATCAGATCATTCTTTACACATCTGTGTGGCATAGTAGCGTGATTATCAATCTTGCAAATAAACGCAGAGAGGTTAGCAGCCTGGAAACCTTTTATTAGTTCATGTGTCACTAGCAGAAGCTTCAAAGATAAGAACAAGGAGCAAACACAGATCTTCACTTGCTCCTTCTTAGCTGTTGTCTCTTTTATATTATTTTATATCATTTTACACCTTCATATTTTTAATATGTGCCTGTGTAACTCACCAGGAAAAGGGGGTACCCCCCATACCTGCGGTCATGGGCAGGGATGGCATTGGGGGATTAACAGGCCGGTTGAGAACAGGAGCCAGATACCTTACATCTCTTTTGGTTCTTCTGCCAAACAGATGGTTCTTGGCAGCCTTACCAGCTTGCCCTCAGGTCTGGTGCTGCTGCTGAATGCCAGGTCGCTACAAAACAAAATCTCTCCCATCCACGATTTGACTGTGGATGAGGGGGGCGACCCAGTATGTATTAGTGATACCTGGGTGGGGAAATTGGGAGGTTAATCTCTCCCAGCTGTGCCATTCTGTGTACTCAGTGCAGCACCAACACTGACTTGAGGGTCAGGGAGGGAGCGGGTTGCTGTGGTCTATAAGAATACAATCTCCCTTTCTAGGATTCCGGTTTATTCAAATACAGATTTTGAGTGTCTGTACCTTGCTTGGTACCTGGGACAACATACTAGGGATTCTGCTGGTTTACCACTCACAACACAACCCATCAGACTTCCTGGCTGAGCTAATGGAGGTAGTGTCAGAGTTGGTGTTGAAGCCCCCTAGGATGGTTTTACGCCGAGGCTGCTGCATCCAGGGCGGCTCAAGACTTCATGGCTGCCGTGACAAAGATGGCACCGGTCAGACACATGTAAAGTGCACACACTTGATCTGGTTTTTTTGACTGGGCAAGGGGATAGTGGTCGTATCTCCTTGTCATGGTCAGATCACTTATTATTGAGGTTTAGTCTCTTGGGAAGCCTTTCCCTGCTGCAAGGGTGGGGGACCTATTAAAATAGTCCAGCCTTGGAGGCTAATGGAGTCCAATGAATTCCAGAGGGCTCTGGGGGATCTCCCTGCTGGTATGGCTGGTGCTTTCATCAAAGCCCAGCTTGCTCCATAGAATGCAGAGATGACTTAGGTGGTCGGCATGACTGCGCCCAAGTGCCTCTCCCTCTGAACAGAGCCTGGCCAGCTCCTTGGTATAAACCTGAGCTGAGAGCAATGGAGCAAGAGGAGAGATAGTTAGAATGCAGGTGCGGGAAAACTCATGCCAAGTCTGAACGAACACAGGTAGAGCTCATTATCAAGCCTACTCTATGGCGGTGGGGGTGGCAAAGAGAGATTTGTTTTCCACCACCATCGCATCTTCTCAGCGTCATCCAGTGGAGCTTTTCTGAGTGGTTCATGGCCTGTTACGCTCTGGGCCAAAGAGAGACACTGTGGAATCCTTGGTAGCATGCTGTGATGGGTTTGCATGGCATTTTGAAATTCGTCATGAATTGGACATTACGATTAATGCAGTTCTGTTAGTAAAGGCATCCAGCACATCATCTGGTCCAGTTTTATTGAATGAGTTTCAGTTATTGAGGCCCGAGGATGAGGATAAAGTACTTGGCCAAGTACGGTCAACTATCTGTGTACTTGTCCTTGCCCCTCATAGCTTATTCTTTTCCCCTTTCTGTAGGGGTTCCGCAAGGCTCGGTGCTTGGTCCGCTGTTGTTTTCTTTATACATGTTGCCCTTGGGTAATCTTATTCAATCTCATGGCCTCCAATATCATCTGTATGCCGATGATAACAATTATATCTTTCTTCTCCGGATCTTTCTCCTGATGTTCACGATTGTATCTCGGCATGTCTTTCAGATATCTCAGCTTGGTTGCTTCGTCGTCGTTTGAAACTTAATATAGCAAAGACTGAATTGCTTGTTTTTCCTCCTAAACCTTCTCATCTCTCATTCTCTCTTACTGTCAATGATGTTACGCTTACTCCAGTCAAGGAAGCTCGTAGTCTTGGCTTTATATTTGATTCCTCGCTCTCCTTTATTCCTCATATTGAGGCAGTAGCTAAATCCTGTCATTTTTTCCTGTATAATATTGCCAGGATTCGATCATTTTTGTCTGTCTCTTCTGCCAAGACTCTTGTTCATGCATTGGTTATTTCTCGGTTGGACTACTGCAACCTTCTTCTCACTGGCCTTCCTTCTTCTCACATCAGTCCGTTGGTTTCTGTTCACCACTCTGCTGCTAAGATCATCTTCTTGGCTCGCCGCTCTGACCATGTTACTCCACTTCTGAAATCTCTTCATTGGCTTCCAATTCACTTCAGAATCCAATATAAACTTCTCCTGTTGACCTACAAAGCTTTTCACTGTCTAGCTCCTTCCTATCTCTCCTCTCTCATCTCACACTATTGCCCCGCTCGTGCTCTTCGCTCCTCTGATGCCATGTTTCTTGCCTGCCCAAGGGCCTCTACTTCCCTTGCTCGGCTTCGTCCATTTTCTTCTGCTGCCCCTTACGCCTGGAACGCTCTTCCAGAACGTTTGAGAACTACAAGTTCAATCGCAGCTTTTAAAGCTCAGCTAAAAAAAATTCTTTTTCCTAAAGCTTTTAAAACTTGATTTTGTTCTGACTTTATACTGTTAGTTTTACCCTACCCAGTGCCTGTTTACCCTACCCTGTGCCTGTTTGCATTCTCTTCCCCTCCTTATTGTTTTATTATGATTTTATTAGAATGTAAGCCTATGCGGCAGGGTCTTGCTATTTACTGTTTTACTCTGTACAGCACCATGTACATTGATGGTGCTATATAAATAATAATAATAATAATAATAATAATAATAATAATAATAATAATAATAATAATGTCCGGCTGGGTCCAGAAGTTTGTAAACTCTTCCTTGAAAGAGGGAGTGGTACCAGCTTCCTTAAAAGAGAGGTAATTAACCTGGACCTGGAGGATGCTAACAATTATAGGCTGATGGCTTATCTAATCCATTTTAATCGGGCTTCAGGCCTGGTTTTGGAACAGAAACTGACTTGGTCACCCTGTGGGATGACCTTTGCCAAGAGGGACTGTGTGTGTGTGTGTACGTGACCCTTTTGATTCTATTGGACCTCTCATCAGGTTTTGGTATATCATCAATCACGGTATCCTTCTAGATAAGATGTCTGGATTGGGAATTGTTTTAAACCTATGACTATTTTAAATCTCTACATTGTTGCTAGTTTTTGTTCTGGTTGTATTTTATACTGTACTTTTAAGGTCTTATACTTTATACTGTTTTTATGTACTGTACTTCGTGGTTTAATTTTTTGTGAACTGCCCAGAGAGCTTTGGTTATTGGGCAGTATAGAAATGCAATAAATAAATAAATGTGTTAGTCATATTTTGTGTCCTAAGAGAAGAGAGAACCAATGTCTGATCATCTGAAAGGCAATTCTTATCACAAGCAACTAGGCAAGGGGATATTTACATAAAATAACAGCCATGCTGGAACAGACAAAAGGTTAATCTAGTCCAGCATTCTGTTCCATAGTAGCCAACCAGCTGCCCACAGAAAACTGACAAGCAGGACATGAGTGCAACAGCATCCTCCCACCCACGCTCCCCAGAAACTGGTGTTTATAGGCAAACTGCCTCTGATACTGGAGGTAGCATATAGCCATCAGGACTAATAGCCATTGATAGCAGTAAGACAGCTAGAAATTGAGCTAATAAATGGTACATGGTAAATAACAGTCTTGCCATACTGAGTTGTATAGTAAAAGAATTTTTGGAATACATTTATTTATTTAAAACATTTGTATCTCGCCCTATATCATTAGGATCTCATGCTTTCCTGCATTATAAAGAATTGTATGAATTAGGACTTGAAAGGAACATTGAGCCACCTTGCAGTGGAAAGCAAAGCACGCGCACTTCTTCTACTTTCTTTAAACAGAGCTCCAGGCTAAGGTTGGTCAATGCTTGGTTGATGCTAACAATTCCATGCAGTGCTCAAAAACTGTTCCAACCCAAACCTATGAAAGAACAGTTTCACAGAGTTCTGGTAGTATTTAGAAGATGCCCTTGGTTGATCTCAGCATAAATGGATGTTATGGGGGAGACAATCTCTTAGATACGTTTGACTAAAATACATTCAGAGATGTCTGCTCAAGCTTTGTTGATCCTCTGAGCAGTGTGGCAGGCAACAGGACTTACCTTCTGCTGGAACCAGCGCATGGCTTCCTCCTTGCCAATTCTGTGCTTGGCCCCAATGCTGCCAGTCCGGCGCTTCTTGTCAGCAATGCTGAAACCTGGCCTGCCCAGAACCTGTTATCAGTAACACAAGCCTTGTTTAGTCCTGAATGCTAGCTATGCACACTTTTCCAGAGTGATAACTGAGAAAGCAGATAAAGAGAAGGGCTTCTTCTTCCTTAACCTGGTGTGATAGACTGCAACTCCCAGCATCCCTTAGTCAACATGGGAAGGCTGATGTAGTACCTGAGCAAAGGGGCAGCACAATCCCATTGAAGCACTGGTGTCACAACTTTCTCACAGGCAGAGGCAGTGTGCAGCAGCAGGTGGAGTATCAAATTTGGATGCAGGACAACTCCATGTTCAATATATTGATGGCAATTAAGAGCTGGGTGTTCTTATGCAAGTCAACTCACTCAGACTAACCTAACTCACAGAGTTGTTGCAAAGCTTAAAAATCCTCCTCTAAGCCCTTTGGAGGAAGAATGCAATACAATTCCAAAAGATTAATTAAACAAGCAAGCCTGCAAAACATCTGTGAGCAAGGATGGTCAAAGAGTAATTCCCATGCTGCTTTTTAAAAACCTCACCATGGCAACCTACCTTTTTGATTGATGGTTCCCAAAAGACCTTTCACAAAAGAATGACTATATGGGGAAAAACCCTCTGAATCAAACCAGTAGCAACAATCTATTTTTTAAAAACGATGAACGTCATAGCAAGAGAACCACAAGCCAACTAAAATTAACCTAAGAATAGTGTTATTAGTGCTTCACTGAACATATGTCAATTTCACTCCCAGTCACATACAAGGCCCTGAAAGAAACTCAACTTTTCTTGTCCAGGAGTGGTCCCAATCTCCTTAAAGAAGGCAGTAGTGTGATCACTCTTGAAAACAAACATCACTGGATTCAGAAGCCATATATAAATATTGCAAATAAATAAATAACCCAATGGCTAATATTGAATTTCAGGGCAAGGTGTTCTAGCATGTGATGGCCAGCCAGATCCAGGCAGTTGTGGATCAAACCAATTCTCTGCATCCATTTCAAATCAAATTTGAGGCCTGATTTTCATGCTGAAACCACCCTGGTCACCCCATGGGATGACCTACGCCAGGAGTGAAACAGGAGTATGACCCTGTTGATTCACCTGGACCTTTTAGCAGCTTTTGGCCATGGTATCCTTCTCGAAACCTTGTCTTTTGGGAGTGGGCAGGATGACGGCTTTCAGAAGGTGGTGCTGGGGGATTTCTGCTCAACCCTTTGGCATTTATGGTTTGAGGTTCTATAAGTTGGACAATAGCATCCTCCTCCACGCTATTCAACATTTACCTAAAATGCTGAGTGAGATCATCTGAGATTTAGAGTGTTCTGATGGCAGACAGCTCTCTCTCTCTCTCTTTTACATCAGATCCAGGTGAGGCAGTGGAAGGGTTTAATCAGTGTCTGGCCATAGCAATGAACTGGATGAGGGCCAATGAAGTGAAGCTCAATCCAGGTAAGACAAAGATACTGTTGGTGGGTAGTTCATCTATTCAGGGTAGCTGTATTCAATTTGTGCTGTAAGGGGTTGCACACCCCAAAGGATAAAGTTCATAGTTTGAGGATGCTTGTGTATCCATCTGTCACCAAAGGCATGTGTGTTCTCTGTGGCACAGACAGCCTTTTGCCAGCTTATGCTTGTATGCCATGTCCATACTTCCGTGAAGACAGTCCGGAAACATCAGTTATGGTGGCAAGAGTATTGACTGGAATTAAGCATTGTGATCATCTTATGGCGGTAACGTAACATCTTCACTGGCTCTCGATTTGTTCTTGGGCTCAATTCAAAGCACTCATTTTCCTCTATAAAGCCCTTCATGGCTTAGGGCCACAGTGTCTGAAGGACTGCTTCTTCTTCCATCTCTGAGATCATCAGAGGCCCTGCTCCAAGAACCCCCTACATATTGAGATTTGGCAGGTAGCTACTAGTGAGCAGGCTTTTTCAGTGGTACAGCATAAAAACATAGGAAACTGCCTTACACTGAGTCAAACATCAGTCCATCCAGCCCAGTATTATTGAAACCTTGGAAAGCAGTGGCTTTCCAAGGTTTCATGCAGGCGTTTTTCCTGCTTTAACTGGAGATGCGGGAGATCGAACCTGGGGCCTTCTGCATGCAAAGCAGGTGCTCTACCATTAAGCCATGTCCCCTTGGTAATCTCCCTAATAGTAGAACACCCTCTCTTCAGAGAAGTCCACCAGCATTGAACCTTCTGAGTTCCAGCACTAAAGACCTTTTCATTCTCTCAGACCTTCTAACTTGCCATATACTCTCCTCCCCAGGCTCATCGTAAAGCCATATCTTATAGAGCTGTTTTTATCTCCGTGAATAATTTGCTATTACTTTAAGATGGCAATCCCTCTTCTGTACTTCAGACCATTTGAGGATGGCCATTGCCCTGCAGCAGTAGCAAGGCCCAATTAGTAAGTCTACAACGACCACCACCACCACCACCACCAACAGGGCAAGTCCTCTGTACTACAGCCAGAGAATCAAAAGGGCAAGCTAAGTATACGAACCACGTAGAAGTCCAAGCCGTAGATACCAATGCTAGGATCGTATTTAATCCCCAAATCAATGTGCTCCTGGATTCCAAAACCAAAGTTGCCCGTGTCGGAGAAATTATTCTTCCTCAGCTCGTATTCTCGCACCTGAAACATTGACATCGGTTTAAAACTTTGCCCCTTCCAAATGTCACATTCTGTTAGAAAAGCCTCCAGATATAAGGACAGCTCACCTTTAAGCCCTTCTCCAAGATCTCCTCAGCTTTGGCCCCACGTACAGTGCAGTGAACGGCAATCTTTTCATTTCTCCTGATCCCAAAGGACCGGACGGTGTATCGAGCTGCAAAACAAACCGAATTCCAGTCAAAGTAACAGAAACTCTATCCAACAGCCAGCTCAAGGTTTAAGACAGCAACACCCAAATGGCAAGCCTGCACCTACAGAAGGCTTGTGGACAGAGAACTACACTACTGCAAGCACAAAACAACTCAGACGAGATCAGGGTCTGCATTACTAATCAGAAGATGGATTTCAGAGGAAAATCCAAAACCAAAATACTGTGTGCTGCCCTCCCCATCAATAGCTTAGACCAGGAGTAGGCAACCTAGTGCCCTCCAGAGGTTTTCCATTACAACTCCGATCAACGCTAGCCAGGATGGCCAATGTTCTAGGATTGTGTGAGGTGTAGCCCAAAACATCTGGAGGGCATCAGGATGTCTACCCAGCTCAAACTTTATTCCTGATAATCAGATTTAGAACCCAGTTCTAATTTTTTAAAACAGATTTCCAGCCCTCATAGTTGAAGAGATGTATGAAAATGAAATGCCTGATTTATACTTCAAAGCGCCCACAATTAGACTGTAGAATAAGAACTAGACAATGCAGAAAGTTTGAAATGCAGGATTCACCTCCAAAGCAATACAGAGCATGTGGACTTCGAATGCTGGGATGGGCCACTCCAGACCTATTTGCTCCCAAGACAGAATTGCACACACCTCATACGCACACTGCTGATGCCCTAGCCATCACGTTTGCTTACTGAACATGTACTGATCACAGAGCAATATGATGGTTGGACTAGGGTGCCCAAACCAAGCAGCAACAAAATAGGGGCAAGGGGAGATAAATGTAGCTTCTATGGAGGAAGAGAACCTTGAATAATTTTGGGAAGCCTGCCATACATGCTGCACAAGGGGAGATCCTTTGTTCTCTTTTCTAAAAAGAAAAGCGTCAGCAATGGTCTCCTGAGAAGTTTACCTTTTGAGAAAACGGGAGTCTGACCCGTGAGCTGCTCCAGCACTTTGGCTGCTCGAGTGAGCCTGTCTCCACTTTCTCCAACACAAATGTTCAGGCAGAGTTTGCGGATGCGCAGCTCCCGCATGGGGTTTTCCTTCTCACCCTGGTCTTGTTGCTGTGCAACAGTGGGGGGGAAAGAAAGCACAGTTAAAACAGAGATAGCCTTGCCCTCTCCCAGCACGTAGGGCAAGAAAAGTAGCGCAACATGTTAGGACAAGTTTTCAAGAGATCGTTAACATGAACAACCATTGTGTGACTCTCCTGATGTTGTTGGACTACAACTCCTTACTATTGGCTATACTGGCAAAGGCTGATGGGAGATGCAGTCCAACATCTGGAGGGCCACAAGTTCCCCAGCCCTGCCCTAGACTTTAAGCAGACTTCAACTGGTCACTCGAAACCTCACTGTCGTTTTCTCCACATTCCTCTTAATTATTGCAATCTTGAGCTATTAATACACACCCACCCCACCACCACCAGAAATTTCAGGAGAGCGGTAGATACACGCTGTTCAAATCATACCCCAAGGTCTTTCCTTTACTAATGGCATACATCACCCTCCTGGAGTCTGCCAGTAACTCACCACCATTATCCATTTCAATGCTCTTACTCCAACACCTTACAGAACAGATCTAGCACCACCACAAAACAAACAGTAACAGGTAAGGAGGTTCCGAATTCTTTTCATCTCCATTTCAAGACTGCTTTTTTTAACCTGTTGGTAGCTACCCCAAAGTAGAGGTTTAATGTGTCCTCCTTACCCACAGCTATAAGCCACAACCTCTGAGCAGCAAGAGATTTCTGTTTGGAAGGACTATGAGCTCCTTCCAGTTCTGGTACTCAAACGAAATTCCTTGCCTCAGAATTCTTTAATGCTAGTTATCTGTCTTTTGCACTTGTTTGTGGATCACTGGCTTCTAGTCTGCCCACCCATTAAAGTACAAGACAGCTGGCAACAAGATACCTGAAGACAAATAACAAACATCTGTAGGCCATCCAACAGACATCCCTGAACAAAGGCATCCCTTTCATCTGATCCAAGTCAGCATGCCAAATTCATTTCACAACAATCGAGTTTTCAAACAGTACACAAGAGCCACATTGTATGGTCAGAGTAAATTTAGTTGGATCTTTACAAAATGGGTGGGGAGGAAACATAGCAGTGTCAGAAAACATGCTTAGCATGCAGAAGGTCCCAGGTTCAATTCTTGGCATCTTCAGCTTCAAAAGATCAGGTAGCATCTTACATGAGATTCTGGAGAGCTGCTGTTAGTCAGTGAACAGACTAGATGGGCCTTTCCCAACCTGGTGCCCTCCAGATGTATTGAGACTACAAATCCCAGCATCAGGAGAGCACAAGGTTGGGGAAGGCTAGACTAGATGGACAAGGAGTCTGACCTGGTATAAAGCAGGTTGTTATGTCCCTATACTTAAGGGGAGTGATAAAAATGTCAACCCTACCACCCCCAAACTCAGCTTCAGGGTGAATGAGAAAATTACATTCTGCAATAACAGCTTTCATTACAAAACCAGAGGGCAATGATTTCACCAGATGAATTGAACATCGTATCAAAGAAAGCACATGCTCTTCTGTTTAGGTAGGTTGACATCTTCTCTTCCACCCTCCCCCCTTTCCTTACTATCTTTGCTTCTGCCCATCTAACAGCAGACTGACACCAAGGCCTCATTGTCAGCAAGGTGACCAACCTGCATCTTGGCTGTACCACTTCAGATTGCAGGTATTTATTTATTTAAAAAACATTTCTATTCTGCCCTATGTCATTAAGATCTCTGGGCAGCGTACAGATAGAAGTTCCACACAGAAAAAATGCTTCTCTTCACAAAGCAAAGTCACATGTTCAGTTAGAAAGGGCCTATCCTACCCATCTAGGTAACATGCTAGCTTTCTACACGCAAGCCATTTTGGTTTTTTTTTATGTAACATACAAAACCAGCCCCCAAATCTTGAGCCTTCCATGAATGAAGGTTAGTCCTAAAAAAAATTCAGAAAATGAAGATTTTCCAACCACAAAGTAACAGGATACAAGGTACTGGCTATACTGCTGTGTTTTCAAGCAGCTAAAACGGGTGTAGGCAACCAAGTGCCCTCCAGATGTTTGGTCCCATAACTCCCATAAACCCCAGCTATCATGAGATAATGGGAGTTGTAGTCCGATAATCTGGAAGGCAGTAGCTTGACTACCTCTGTGTTAAAAGGATCAGGGCCAGAGTAGGAGAAGAAAAAGGAGAAATGCGGCAACCAACTATATCACCCAAGCTAAGAGTCTCGTTGCTGAGAAAATATAGGCTTGCAAGAAAGAGACAGTTTGGGAGAGGCCGCGATTTCCTGGAAAGCAGACCCCAAAAGAATAGAGCGCGGAACGGAGACCTGGAATGAGAGCCTGGGACTCTCTAAAGAAGGGAACTCGACTCCCCAGCCTAGAGCAAGGGCCGAGTTCACCCACACGGCCAGTCCTTCTTACGGAGCCCCCTCCTCGCCGAGAGAGACGCTCGCCGCTTCCCCCGACCGCCCCACAGGAGACCCCCAGCACTCTTCCATCTCGCCAGGGCAAATTCCTGGCCAGAAAAACTCAGACCCGGCAGGATGGTGGCGGATTTAAGACGCCCCCCGGCGCGCCATCCCAGAGACAAGCTACTCACTGCCATCTTGGAGGCGTGGAAGAGAGCGCGAGAGCCCCGGAACGGGATCTTATGCGGCCGGTCGCGCTGAGCTGCCACAGAGAGGGGAGGTCAGGGGCAAGCAAGAGCGTCGGACCGGCTCGCTAGAGGAAGGGACTCTGCTGCCGCCTGGAGGCAAGAGGGGGGCGATGCAGCCTGGTTGTCAGTGATATAAAATGTGACTTTGCTATGTAGATCAGGCTGGCTGAGGAATGCTGAGAACTGTAGGACTTTTTTGTTCTGTCTAAGCATGTATAGGATTGCGCTCTAAGTGGCTACAAAACTTGTTATTGCTGCAAGATATTAACATGGCTACCCCACTCAGCCACGGGCAAGTGGTTCTTAGCTCCGACTTCCTCCTCCAGTCTTCTCCACTGTAAAAATGGAATTAACCCTGACCTACTTTATTTATTTAGCTAATATTATTTATCCATATATGTAATATTATTTATTTCCCACCCTTCTGTCGCTGACTTGACCCTTCAGGATGGCTCAGAACTTTTGATCACAATAAAACAACAAAATAACCAAGCAAATGAAACCATCGGGTCAAAAGCAGGCACAAAATACCAAATACCAATAGCAGTAGTTAAGTCTGAGATCAGGATGAAACAAATGCACTCTAATAAAAAAGTGTATCTGTACTAGGTTGTCTTCACTGGATGATGGAACATAGAAAGTGGGGAGGTGGGGGTAGCCAGCTCTCACTGGGCAAAGGATTGTCATCAGTGAGAAGGTCTTATTCCACATTGCTGCACTTTTCAAATGGTAGAGGGACATAGAACAGAGACTCCTAAGATGGACACCAACCACCTGTGCATTTTTTTTAATTAAGAATGTCACTAATGTACATGCAATAATGCAAAAATAGGTCTCTGCACTGAGGAGCTTGCAATGGACACTTTGCCAATGGGGGAGAGGATAGAGGGAGGGGGAAAGGCTAAAAGGGGATGAATATGTGCAAATACAGTTACGCATAGTTCAGCCTTGTTTCAGCTGGGGTTAAGGATTGAGGGGTTAAGCAACAGGCTTCACAACTGGGATTTGGAGAAGCTCAAAGACGCGGCACATCACTGCACGTTTTCTAGTGACACATAAAAAGAAGCAGTGCTGAGAGTTGATGATGAACTAGTTGAGAACCAATAAATGCGTCTTCTGTTAAGTAGCCAGTCTTGGGGTTCAAATAGCCAGTCTCTGCCTGGCTCCACTCACAATCCATTGGCTTTCAGTCTTGGTCTGTCCCAAGCCACCCAAAACTGTCCTGACTTCATGCTTCATCTGCCAAAATCCTCCAAACATTGCTTCTGACCCCAAAGATCCACCACTATCTGCCCACGAGCCAGATTTTTTTTTAAAAAAAAAAACATGGTCTGTTTTGCCTTGAATGATGCCCTCAACCTGCCCTCAATACACAGGCAGGTTAATATGGGAACAAGTGTTCCTTCAGGTACCTGGGTCCAAAGCCACATAAGATTTGAAGGTAAACATCGGCACTTTGGATTGTGCTCAGATATGGGCTGGAAACCAGAGAAGTTCTTTCAATAAGGGTGAGATATATTCTCACTGACCAGTCCCACTCAAGAGCCTGGCAGCAGGATTTCAAAGTACAGTTTCTGAACTCTCTTTAAAGGCAACCCCATGTACAACATATTACTGTAGTCAATACTGCATGTTACCACGGCATGGATCACGGTGGCCAGGCTCCAACTCCTGCCCAAGAAATATGGAGGCGCTGGGGTGGGCCAAGTGTTCACAGCCCGGGCTTTGGGATTGTTACACTGCCCTTGCGATGTCACAAAGGGCTGCTGACTCAGTTGCTGTGGAGTGCTGTGAGCCCCTTGCCCTTGCGAGTTTAGCTCATGGGGGTTGGCATGAGCCCAGAGGGTGTTGGAAACATGGCATCCAGAGAACCTTTTGCTGTAAGTGGGGTTTTACTTTCCCAAGAGGTTTACGGGGGGAGACTAGAGGTCAGGGAACCTCTCCCAGACTGAGGGCCAAATTCAGTTCCAGAGCAGCTCTCAGGTGGGTGGGGCTAAAGGGCTAGGGCAAAAATACATGTATATTTGGGCCTAAAGCTCTTCCTGCCAGTAACAGACCCTTAGCAGAGGCATTAAAATCCTTTAGAATAGGGTGACCATATGAAAAGGAGGACAGGGCTCCTGTTGTATTGAAAAGTGAATTTCAGCAGGTGTCATTTGTATATATGGGGAATCTGGTGAAATTTCCTCTTCATCACAACAGTTAAAGCTGCAGGTGCCCTGCCCTCTTTTAAATCTGGTCACTCTAGTATAGCTCCTGCAGCTTTAACCATTGTGATAAAGAGGAAATTTCACCAGGTTCTCCATATATACAAATGACACCTGCTGAAATTTCCCTTTCTATGCAACTGTTAAAGATACAGGAGCCCTGTCCTCCTTTTCATGTGGTCACCCTACTTTAGAGTAGAGATGGAAATGTACAAAAGCCAGGACACCACAAAACAATTAGTTGCTGGGGAGAGGGTGGGGCCAAAGGACGGGAGCATGGCCTTATGGGGAACTCAGAGGGCCAGATTTGGCCCATGGGCCTAAACTGAATGACATGTGGCTCCTATAGTGTGTGGGCCATCCAAGTACCGAATGCTTCCCTATGTGGGTAGGGGAGCGGATTATATAACGTAGTCCAATGACAAGAAATGGCCTGGAAGCCTCCACCCCTTTCAGAGAAGCAGGAGACCCAGAGGCGCCCTTGAAGTTGGTAGACCTGTCTGGCGCCTCTGGATAGATGCCGAAACCGTCATGGTACTGTTAGGCCCTTTGGCGCCCAGGCTGGCAGAATAAGGCAACACTCCTCAGCTCAGCTCAGCCCAGCCACTCAGCACCAACTCCGGATGTCTCAACAGGCTGGAGCCTGGGAAATTGTGGGGGATGAAATATCAAGGTGGGCCAATGTGAAAGGACTATCAAAATACCCCAAGATGCTGAGCACAGAAGCAGATAGGAATTGGGGTGGCGGCGCACGTCTGTGCTTAGGAAACTTGGTATCTGACACTAAAAACATACTTTCCAGATGTCAGGTTGCTCTTAAATGCACAGTAATATGGCCTGTCAGGCAGTTGACAACCCCACCTGCTTGACTACCACTGGGCCCTGAGAGAACCTGTGTGATGTTTCAGGTTTCTAGAACTAGGATGAAGAGGGGCAGGTTGTAATCACTCCAGAGACAAAGTTGTTTTTTTACTTAACTTTAGAATGTTTTACTTAACTTTAGAATATTAAGAAAATGATATACTAACAACTCTAACTTTGGGCCAGAGTTTACTGTAAAGTGCAGTGCTATTTTTGCTAGACCATCAAAAGTTCCTTATTCCAGGGGCTCTCTATACACTGTATTTACCCCAAGGTGGCTGCGCAGTGGTGCTGCGATGGTTATATGACGCAGCAGCCAAATCGCAGCCACCACGGGGCTTTTTCCTGCAGCTGCACCTTTAAAAAGTTGCAGACTTAATGCGACGTTTTCCCTTTCTCTGAGGTCACCACTATATTTCCACCGTCTGTCGGTGGTGACCTCACTTTGCATTGACGCCAGGGGCGGATCGAGGCCTGCACTAGGTCGCCAGGAGTGCGGGAAGGCGGGGCGGAAGGCAGGGACTGTGCTTCACGAGCCAAATGGCCACCAGATAGCTTACACTCCCTCCTGCCATGGGGATTAACTGTTCCCACCCCACAGCTGTGATGCCACAGGGTTTTTAAGGAATGCGTGGCCAAAGTGCTGCCATAAGAACACCCTCCCCCCACCAGTTCCTTTAGTCTTTTGTTGCCAGTCTCTATAGCGGAGGTTCACTCTTCTTCTAGCTGCAGGCTGCTTTATCTGCTTCTTTCTCTTCTTCACCACACCGCTGGTTTTCCTGAATCTCCTTCTCAGCTCTCTTCCTTCCCTCTTCTGCTTCTCTCCACCAATCAGCAACACAAACCACATTCCAAGGCCTTTACAGGAAGGCATTACAGATGTCCAGCTGCTCTTAAGTGCACAGGAGTGGGGCTAGTCAGGCTGTTAGCAACCCTGCCTGCTTGACCACCACTGGGTTCTGAGAGAACTTGCATCCCTTTGAAAAGTGGCTGTTGCTGCTCTGGATTCCGCTGGCATTGTTTACATGGTCGCCAGGACAATGAGGTTCCAAGCTGGTCCAGTGCAGCTCATTGACTTTCTTGACTTGGCTGTGAGCAGAAGCACCTCTGAGTCTTTCCTGCTCCTCTTGGTTTCACCAATGTTCACACTTGTTTGACTGTACTTTCATCATGACAGCTAGGAAGCGGTTCAGAGTAAGTGTTGATCAGCTAGCCATAAAGGTTTCCTTTTTTAATGGGGGAAGTAGATTGGGGGTGTTGTGGGGCATTTTTCCCCCTCCTGGTACCTGTGGGATGTCACAGGTAGGCACTCCTCCTCTCTTGATCTCTGGCTCTGACTCCCTATCTCTTTGCAGAATGTCCAAAAGTGATGCAGATTATTCTGTTTCATGGGCCTCAAAGAAGAGGTTCCCGTTTCTCCAGAGAGGTTATTACTATGATTGCTTAGCAGCATATATACAACTTTACAGAGTTTCATAAAGTAAAAAAGGGAGGTCCCTGCCCACAAAGAGCTTCCAGTAAGTTCTGACATAGGGAAAGTAACGGGACATGGGAAAGGAAGAGGCAAGTGTAGGAAGACATGGGAAAGGGAGAGGCAAGTGTAGGAAGACATTCTTTTCTGAGGAGAATTTTTGCAGAGGCTGCTAAGTACAGAGACCTAAGTAGTAAATTCCATGTTAATTCTGTTGATAGGGAGCCAAAGATGCAAGATAATATTTAGTCTTCACATCCAAATATTTTGCTATTTGGACGTATATTTGAATGTTTGGTTGCATGTTTGATTTACTTAAACAAATCCTCTCTCCTACAGAAAAATTTGGTGGTTGTGAGGAGTTAGAATGTTTAGCTTTTTGAATGGTGTCTCCTGATTGGCTGGCCATTTAGCTCGCTGGTCTGCCCCTTCTTCCCTCTCCCCCTGTCCGGCCATGGCAATCAATCAGGGCTTGTCATTGGCCAGGACACGCTGCTGCTGCAAACCTGGAGGAAGGTGACAGACAGCAAATGCGTGTCGCGCCTTGCTCACTGGAAAAAGTCATGGTAAGTCACCGACTTCTTTAATTTAATTCAGAGCTTCAGCGGAATTAAAAATAAAATAATAATTCCCTGGGATGGCTTCATGATAGCAGTTGCATCATTGGCTCTTCATTGGCTTCCAATTCACTTCAGAATCCAATATAAACTTCTCCTGTTAACCTTCAAAGCTTTTCACTGTCTAGCTCCTTCCTATCTCTCCTCTCTCATCTCACACTTATTGCCCCGCTCGTGCTCTTCGCTCCTCTGATGCCATGTTTCTCGCCTGCCCAAGGGCCTCTACTTCCCTTGCTCGGCTTCGTCCATTTTCGTCTGCTGCCCCTTACACCTGGAACACTCTTCCAGAACATTTGAGAACTACAAGTTCAACCACAGCTTTTAAAGCTCAACTAAAAACTTTTCTTTTTCCTAAAGCTTTTAAAACTTGATGTTGTGCAGACTTCTACTGTTACTTTCTACTGTTAGTTTTTCCCTACCCTGTGCCTGCTTACCCTACCCTGTACCTGTTTGCATTCTCTTCCCCTCCTTATTGTTTTACTATGATTTTATTAGATTGTAAGCCTATGCGGCAGGGTCTTGCTATTTACTGTTTTACTCTGTACAGCACCATGTACATTGATGGTGCTATATAAATAAATAATAATAATAATAATAATAATAATAATAATAATAATAATAATAAATGACCTAGCGTCACTGCAGATCCATCCCGGTGCTTTCCCCTCATCAAAACAAGCCCTTGGTATTCTTTGTAGTTAGGCCATAGCTAGACCTAAGGTTTATCCCTGGATCGTCCAGGGGTCAAACCTGTTCATCTAGGTGACACACAGGGGATCCAGTGCTCAGGCAGGGGCGAGCCCTGGATGATCCCAGGATAAACCTTAGGTCTAGCTGTGGCCTTAGAACAGGACTGGCTTTCATAGGTGTAGGATCAGGGAATCTGGGCTCTAGATTTGCGGGTGGGGCTTAGATTTCCCTGGGAAGTGGAGGGAAGTATATTTATTTATATTTTAAAGTCTGATTATTAGTTAAAGAAATAAAAATGTAAATCATTCATTTAACACCATGAAACCTGAGCTGTGCTGAAACATCTTGTGTAAATAAAGTTTTCATTTGGTTTGTTACCAGTAAAGGGCTAAATGAAACCACGAAGGAAAAGGTTGTATGGGGGGAAGAAATAGAGAACCCCCTTTTAAAAAATCACTGGGAAATATGGCAAGTATCCAAAAAGGATTTACTTCTGAGTATTTCCCCAATATCACCAGTGATAATGATGCGGAATTTTCTGGGAAACTTAAAAGATAAGTTGGGGAAAAGTTTAATAGAGAGTAAAGTAAAGAAGTTAAAAGATTGGCTAGAAAAGATGAGAACTAGAGAAGAATTAATGGAGAGATTAAAAGAGAGAAACTTAACGTGGTTTAATTATTTCCGATTAGAACAATGGACAAAGAAATGGATAAAGGATAATGGAGAGTGTAGAGCGACTACGAAATTTGAGGAGCTGATCTTAAAAAAAGAAATTGAGAAAAGGGAAAATAAATTAATAAAAGGGTTAACGAGTGAAATATATAGAATATTAGTTGAAAAGGGGTAGACAGAAAGTACTGGCAAGATGGTTTGGGAAACTGACTTGAAGGAACAAATAGGGCAACAGAGCTGGGAAGGAATATGGAAACAAAGAGTGTTGAGAAATATGTCTGTGAGGATAAAAGAAAATTATTATATGGAGGTGGTATCTAACCCCAGTGAGATTAAATAAAATAAATAATTGCTGGAGAGGTTGTCAAAAAAAAGGAACATATTTACATATGTGGTGGGAATGTGAATTTGTACAAAAATTATGGGAAATGGTGTTTAATGAGATAAAAGAAATTTTAGGAATGGACATTGAAGAGACACCTATAGTGGCATTGATATCATTATATGGAGAATTAAATTGTATCAAAGAGACAAAAGAATTGATAACGAATTTGTTAACAGCAGCAAGGTTAATGATATCTAGGAATTGGAAGGTTCAAGGGGATTATCATATAGAAGATTGGTATAAATAAACATGAGATATTGCTATTAATGATAAATTAACATGTAATATAAAAGTTAGACAAGGAATGATAGAAACAAATGATTTTGAGGGAATATGGAAACAGTTCCTAGAATTTGTATTATCTAAGGGGAGTGGGAAAGCACCTCCAGAAGAAGCAATGAGATTTTGGAAACAGGAATAAGATCCCGTGGTGGTGGGTGCACTTTTATGTTAAGTATGATTATGTTAATAGAATAAGTTAGAATATATGTTATCAAATGTTATCTAACAATTTATGTATTATGTAGTATTGTTTTTATTGTATTGATGTTTGTTGAAGTATTAAATAATTTTAAAAAAAGACAAAGGTTGTAAATATACACCCAGACACATAAAGAGGTTTAAGATTCTCTCTTAATAAGGAAGAGAGTGGTGGCAGCGTGACAAATTATGGTGGTACCGTCACAGGCGGCAGTGGTGTCATACTCTTCATGGCCTGCTTGTGGGCTTCTTGGAGCATCTGCCTAGCCACAATGGAAACAAGATACTGGGCTAGCTGGACCCTTGGTCTTATCCAACAGGGCTAATCTTAGGGGTTTATGTCAGCCTTTCCCAAACTAATGTCCTCCACATATGTTGGACTACAGCTCACATCATGATGTCCGTACATGTTTTATGTTCTTACATGTTGTGGCTTGCTTCTCATTTACAGGGAGCCAGAGTTGAGGAGCAAAGGAGGGAATCCAAGGAAGAAGACTATTCTAGCACAGGGGTAAGGAGCAAATGTGTCTCTTCCCTTGACCCAGACCAGAGCTCTTTTGGCCACTCATATGGCCCAGCAGAATGCCAGCAGTGCTGTTATCCTCAAGCTTTGTCTGCTCTTCCAGGTCTTCAGTGGGTTTCTTCCAACTAAAGAGCTCCTCAAGGCCATGTGCTTCCTGGTTGAACCAACAGAAGACAGTTTTGACTTTTCGGACATTTACCATTGACTCTGAAAACTCATCAAGATCAGCAGCAAAGCTGTCAATGGAGGCTAATGCAAGGATAACTGAGAAGGACCTCGGTTTTGGTCCTGATCTTATGAGAATGTAAATCAACCTCATAACATAAGTTTCAGAAAATAGGGAATGGAATGGGTGAGGGTTCAACTTGATGCTCCACTTGTCAACAATATGTCTTAGGCCAGGAAGGGATCCAGTGCAGTTAATTTGGCATAACTAGTTAGTTGTCATACAGATTTGCCTCAAGTTTCTACTCCTTGGGCAAGAGGTAGCTTACTTTCAGTAATAAGAAACCTAAGTAATCAATAACACCCCCTCCCCTCGCTTCTTTCCATTTAGAGAACCCTAATCTTCTGAGGAGGCAACTCTACCAGATCTCCCAGGAGATACGTATGTGGCGTGTTGAGCAGGGCACCCTGTTGCAAAGAAGAGCACTGCAGAGATTATCCTACCTTCTCAAGAAAGTCCAGGATGATGTGAGTTACCTGGTTCACATGATCATCATAACCTATACAGTGGCCTATTCAAGCTGTGATTTGTCATGTTGTCTGAACCCAGGTGCAGCAAAACATATGAGTGAGAAACCATGTCGGGGTGAAAGTTTGGCTAGCCTTGCTACACCAGTATTAATCAGTATTATCAGAGCTGGAACTGACAGAGTTTCAAGATATGCAACAAAATACAATCAGCATAAAGGCTAATTTAAATTCTAAGCCAGCATGCACAAACCATGCATACTACTGTTTTGTCTAATAGCACACATCAAGGGTTCCAAGGATAAATAGAATTATCAATGGGGAAAGTGGACATCACTGTCTGATATCCTGCCCAAATAGAAAAAAAGCTGGAAATAAACCAGTAGTCATTACTCTAGTTCTCGGGACAGAGTGTAATTTTTTTTTACCCATTTCAAAATTCTATTGGAAAACTAAAATTACTCAAAGTAGTAAAAATAAATTTCCACTGAATCTTGTCAAAGGCCTTTTCTGAATCAAAAGAAATGATGGCTTATCAGGGGCTTGTTTATACAACATCTTTAGAACACCTTAACTGTGCATTTTCGCGTTCTCGGACACACAACACAGCCGTCCATTCGCTGCAGCACCGGTCTTTAAGCCTGAAAATGTGCATATTTGGAGATGCGATTTACTGTGACTTTTGCTATACCTTCAGGTTTAAACCGCATAATAGTCATATGTCGGGGGAGTAAAATCAGATTTTGAAGCGTGGGTGGAGCTTTCAGAACAGGACAAAGTGATTGGCTTGCTAATTTCCCGCCTTCCTCAAAACCATGGGCGGAACTTTGACATCACAATTTTCTCTTCCTTACTTCTTTAATATAAATGAATGTAGTAATCCAAGTAATGCAACCACCAGTCCAATCTCCGTATGTGAACATGGAGGTAGACCAGTCCGCCCACTGCATGACTTCTCATACCCCCCTTTTTTTCTCGAAGACAGATTCAATGTAAATAAAAGGGATTAGGAAAAGATCATGGATGTAGAACAGTCCGTCCGCCTGTGATTGTATGGAAGTGTGCATTAATGATGCTGCAGTGTGACGTTCTGTGAGCAGAATAGAATCTGCAAAAAATCGGGTTAAAAAATAATGAGGAGCAATCCTGTGGTATTATAGATGAGGGCTAGTTCTTTCAGAATTTAAGGCAACCAAATCAACACAACTCTGTTCACACAACTTTGCCAGCTGCTGCAAATAAAAAAATCTGAAAACATCACTATACCTTCCTCAGTCGGATAGGCTGGTAGACAGATTTAATCATATCTTAAAATCTATGAGGAGGAAGTGTGCAGATGAACACACCACCCAATAGGATAGCATCAGAAAGGTGCCTCAGGCACCATTAAAAATGCCACCATTTCAAATATTATATGGCCATAAGGTGCATGGGCCTTTGTCATTATTGGCATATTGGTTTGGAATCTGTAGAAGAGGTGGACGTTGATCCATATATCCACCACTTGTAGACTCAGTTATCAGACATGAGTAAACTGGACGAGAGACAAGAGGCTCAGAAACACCCAAAATAGTACCATGATTGCCACACCAAACTCTGTTACCTGGTGATAGGGTGTTGGTCTCACACACAGTACTAGAGATGAGTCAGAGGGACCCTTGGCAAAGGCCCTATGAAGTCCTGCGGAAATTAGGCCCTAATTATGAGGTGAAGGTGGGACAGACTTGTCCCCAGGGGATGAATCTGCAATTGAAAAAATTGAGAGGTGTTCTTGGGGCTCTGTCCTCCTCCCAGGGAAGAGTGTTTATTGCCTAGATAAAAGGAAGGGGAGGAAACCTTGCCTGCAAGAGATACCTCACATTTAACAGAAGATCAGCATCAGCAGGTTGAAAAACGTTAGGACTGACCCTAATAAAGTGGTAAGCACTCCTTTGAGTACTCTACTGAGGAAACTGGGAGCCAATAAAAAATGAGGTGCAAGAGATCCTCAGGACTCCCATAGTCCTTGGCTTGGTCAAATGGTGATTGTGCTAAAGCCTGGGGGTGCTAAGACTGCATCAACTTCAGAGCTGTGAATTAGGTACCTTGTTTTGATGCCTATCCTATGTCATATATAGATAGTGTACTAAGACTGTCTGGGAGAAGCTCATCTGACCATTTTGGACATGACTAAAGGCTACTGGCAGATTCCTCTCACACTTGAGTCTAAGCAAAAGATGGCATTTGCTACTCCAGTTTAAGACAATATCATTCAGCTTAAAAGGGGCAGCAGCCACCTTTCAAAAATTGGTAGGGTTTTTGTTTTTGTGGCTCCCTTTCAAGATTTTGCTACTACTTACATTGATATGATTATATATAGCAAAACATGGAAGGACCATCTCCAACATCTTGAGTTGGTCTTCGCAACCATCTCAACACAGCTAAATGCCATGTAGTAAAGACGCAGGTTCAGTACTTAGGTTATCTCATGGAACAAGGGGAAGTATGCCCCATAGTGAGCAAAATAAGGGCTTTACAAGACCTTTCCATTCTGTCCACAAAAAACACATACGATAGTTGTTGGGTTTGATGGGTTACTATAGTAGATTTGTACCCCAATTTGCAACTTTTAACAGCTCCATTGACAGATTTGCTTCAAAAGAAAGTGAAGGACCGCCCCCCATGTCTTGGACTGAGGAGTTTCAAAAAGCATTGGATACAATAATTTCAATACTGGCGTATCCTCCAGTCCTCAAAGGCCCAGACTGTTGGATCCTGGAATGGATCTTGGTTATGTTTTCCATTGCTTTGTTAATTGCTGAGGATCTGGAAGAACAGAAGACTCAGCAGAAACTTAAAGGTCAACTCTACACCTGGACAGTGAGTGTCATAATTGAATAATTGTCTAACTGATTGTCTTCAATTAAGGGTTCCAAGGAGTTGCATCATTGTACAGGTTGTCTATAAAAGTAAATGTGTTTTCATGTTCACTTTACTTCCATGTCCCTTACCCAACTTGATGTGAGCTGTATTGACTGACTGTTTGTAAGTATTTGTATCTGTACTGCCATAACTAAATTATATATTTATTTGCCAGTAAAAAGGTTTATTTTAACCTACATACATCTCTGTCTTAATTCAAGTCTTTGCTGACTTGGCTGAGAACCGCTGTAATCTCTGCTAGTCTCTGGAAGGCCCAGAGAGAGACTTAACACAAAAGGTTATGTGCCAGAAACCCAGTCTGTGCCATAACTAATCAGCTTCTAAAGCCATAACTCAACAGGTTATGGGCCCAGTACTCCAAGCTGAGCCATAATGCACAAGTTTTTCTCAGCAAGTGCAGTAGGACTAAAGAATTAAGCCGTGATCGATTAAATCCCTGAGCGTCTTTTTAAAAGTCATTGGGACAGACAACCAGAAGCTATTTCGGATAGCAGTGTCTGGAAAACCACACGGAAAAGGACTGACAAGAGTGGTTTGAATTTAAGAGGGCACTGAGGAATCTGAATCTGGATAGCCGGTCAGGCCCTGAGAGAAATTAAACCACTGAAGGGGTTGTAAACCAGAAACAACCTGTTAAATTGAAATTATGGCAGTAAATGTTGGGAACACTGTCCCTATTGAGTTACTTACAGACGAAAATTATATGTCATGGTCATTTAAGATAGAAATGAGCCTAAGAAATCTTGGACTGTGGGAAGTTGTAATAAATGCCCCAGCAGAAGATTTGAATGCAGCAGAGTTACGCGAGTGGGGATGTCGCGCTGAGAGGGCAAAAGCTCAAATTGTTTTGTCTATGAGGAACGATCAACTGTCTTATATAAGCAGAGAAGACACTGTTGACGTTATCTGGACTAAACTCAGACTTGTATATGTCAGAGAGACCGCTGGAGCTAGAATAAGCTTAACAAGAAAGCTTTACCGTACACTTATGAAAGAGGGAGAAGACATAAAAGCTCATTTGCAGAAATTAAGAGACTGCTTTGAAAGTGCAGCGGGCTTACCCTTAACAGATGAGATGAAAGTGTACGTGGTTTTGTCCAGTTTACCACCGTCTTGGGATGTGCTGGTGACAACGTTAGAAGCACTGCGAGTCCAGGACATGTCATTAAGTACAATATCTGGGAGATTGATAGAAGAGCAACAAAAGAAAAATTTACGAAAGCAAGCCCAAAGCAGTTCAGGCGACAAACCAGACGTATTTTCAAAATGGTCTGGGTATGAAGGGGTTAAGGCTTTGGTGAAGAAGGAGGAAGTTGAGTCAGCATTTTCAACTTCGAAAAAGTCCAAGCCTAAAAAGTTTCTTTGGTGCTTCAGGTGCCAGAAGTTGGGACATATTCAAAAGGATTGTAGAGTCAGATTACAATCAGAGCCCAACAAAGAAGAAAAACCCCGAGGGAAGAGTAAATCAGTGCAGCTAGTCACGGAAGAAGTGAGAAGTCAGCTCTGCAGGCAAGCGGAAGGCGGGAACAAGGAATGGCTCATAGATTCTGCGTGTTCCACCACGATTTCTAATAGATGTGACTTTTTCCGGAACTTCAGGGACTCCTCTGAAAAATATGTAGCGCTGGCAGATGGGACGAAAATCCAAGTGTCCGGGGAAAGAACGTACTTCTTACCTTTTTTGAAAGAGTGTTTTGAGAATGCATTGTTTGTTCCCAGTTTGAATTTTTCCCTTCTAGGAGTTTCCAATGTGACAGAAAAGGATTTCTGTGTGTCTTTTGAAAAAGACAAATGCTTTATTCGTAAGCATGGACTCCTAAGAGGAATGGGAAAGCTGAAAAATGGATTTTATTTCATAGATGGCAATCCTAATGAGGAAGGAGTTTCAGAGATACAAGCAGGTTGTATGAAAACTAATGAAAATCAGCCTAATCATGACAATTGTATCCATTTATTTCATAGAAGACTTGGACATTCCAGTTTTAAGGTTCTGAACAAAACTCTGAGTTTTTCAGAGGGAGTAAAAGTTCAGGGGTGCAAGAAATATCTTGATTGCTCGATATGCAAAATTGCTAAGTCTAAAGTTATGAATATTCCACGTGTGTCAGAGACTGGCGGCATAAAAATGTTTTGGGATTGATTCATATGGACTTAGCTGGCCCTTTTCCTGAGAGCTATGGAAAAGCCAGATATGCATTAATCATTTTAGATGATAAGACCCGTTTCTCGTGGGTGTATTTGTTAAAGCACAAATCAGAATGTTTAAACACGGTGAAAGAATAGGTTAAGTTTATAGAGAGAAATCTGCAGAAGCAAGTCCGGGAATTTTTGACGGATCGTGGAGGAGAATTTCAATCGTTGGATTTCAAGTAGTTTTGTAAAAAGACTGGCATAAATCATAAATACTGTGATCTGAAGAGTCCGTGGCAGAACGGAAATATAGAAAGGAGGATTGGCGTTTTAAAGGAGAAGATGGAATGCCTGATGAAAGACGCAAAGGCGGAGCCACAATTGTGGGGAGAAGCGTTTGTGGCAGCTAATTACCTTTGCAACAGGACTTGGTCTAAATCCGTTAATAACATTCCTTTTTCTTTGCTTTACAGCAAAAGACCAAACCTCAAGCACTTAAGAACTTGGGGGAGTTTTGCAATTGTAAATGTTCCACTTTCACGGAGACGGCAAGGTTCACCAAAGGGGATCAGGTTACGCTTTGTAGGGTATGAGTACAATAGCTGGCGGTTCCTGTGTGAAGGGGGTAGGATAGTGGTCTCCAGATCAGCTAGATTCATTGAACAAAACTGGAGCGAGGTGCACGACAACCCGGAAGTACTGGTGGAACTAGATAGCAGGCAAGAGCCTGAGTTGCTAGTGACCAGTCCGAGTATAGAGGCTCAAGAGTTAGCAGAGCAGGAGAAGCAGGAAGAAGTTCCTAGACATTCTCAAAGAGCAAATAAAGGCATACCTCCTAAAAGGTATGGCTTTGATGCTTGTTATGTTAATTATGAGCCTAATTCCTACTCTGATGTGAAGAAATTGAATTCTTCAGAGAGAGAACAGTGGGAACGTGCCATGCAAAGGGAGCTAGATAGTCTCAAAGAAAACGGAGTTTTTGAGGAGACAGTTTTGCCAGCAGGGCAAAAATCTCTAACCTGCAGATGGGTGTTTAAACGCAAGCAGTTAGAGATTGGGGAGCAGAGATTCAAGGCTCGACCGGTCGCCCGAGGGTTCAACCAGGTTAAGGAGGTCGATTATGACCAAACTTTCGCTCCAACAGCAAAATCAGAGACTTTGCGTTTGTTTTTGACAATTGCTGCCAAAGAAAACCTTAAAGTGAGGCAATACGATTTTCAGACCGCTTATCTCAACGCGCCAATTGTTGAGAAAATATATTTAAGGAAGCCTGAAGGTTTAGAAACAGATGACAGCACCGTGTGGTTTTTAAAGAAGACAATTTATGGGTTAAAGCAAAGTGCTAGGTGTTGGAATTCTTTACTAAACAATACTCTGGTGAGTGAAATGGGATTTGTAAGGAGCCTAACTGACCCTTGTCTTTATACAAAGGGAAAAGGTAAAGCCTACAAGGCTATTTTGATTTATGTTGATGATTTGATAATATCTTGTTCCAGTGACGCTGAAATCAACAAAGTAGCTGAGCAACTGAGTAGCAGGTATAATTTGAAATCCCTAGGTGTTGTAAAGAATTATTTAGGAGTAGAAATCAACCGGGCAGAAGATGGAAGTTTTTTGCTGAGTCAAAAGCAAAAAATTCTGCGTCTGCTGGGACGGTGTGGAATGTCTCAATGCAAGACATTGGAGAAACCTTCCATACTAGGCACTGAAACTTCAGAGGTAGTGATAAAGAAATCTGAAAAGCCAACCTGAAGTCCCTTATTCCAATGTGAATAAAAGTACAAAAGCATGCACACTTCTGGCCCTGGCCCCCACCTTCGTGTCTCCTCATGGAAAATAATAAAGTGCCTAGTCTTCACTTTAGACTCAAGGTTGCCCTAAACCTTTGCCCCACACCAGATAGCAAAACATATCAGAGAAAGAGGGCCTTGAGGCCAGAAGCAAGTTTCCATATTCCCCAGACATAGAGGCACCTAACGAAAGCCCTCTGACTATGCATTTCTAAAGGGTCAGAGCATACTCTGGAATTCCTATCTCTCCTTGTGGTGCTTATTAAAGAACAGAATGCAACATTTTGTACCGGTCATAGACTGCCAAAATATGGCATTATAAGGATGAGTTTCTGTTTATGGAACATGTATGGGACTTGTGATCAGTCAAGGGAGGGAGGAGGGAAAAGAGTATGACTTCGTCAGAGCAACTTGATGAGTATAAATAGATGTAGAAATGGATGATGGTTAGAGAGTTTTTCACCATCGGTTTGTACGGGGTGAGAGCTTTTCTCCTGTGTGCACAGTTAATAACGGGTCTCTGTGTCTGGACCGGTTGTGAAGTCGTCCCTTCCCTATCAGGTTAGGGGAATTTCTCTAACAGTAGGAATTGGGGCAGTTCTCTCTCAGGAATATGAGGGAGTAGAATATTGAATCCTATACCAAAGGAGAAACTGTTCACTAGAGAATGCAACTACTCAATAGCAGAAAAGGAAGATCTTGCTACGAAGTGGCCTGTACATGCCTTATGGTACTATGTGCTGAACAACTCCTTTGTTTTAATTACAGGCCATGCAGCATTCTGGTGGCTCCATACCATGAGCTGCCACAATGCGCAGGTACAGCGGTAGATGATAGACCTGCAACCTTTTGAGCTTACAATGAAGCACAGGTCCGGACGTAAACATAGTAATGCAGATTTCTTGTCATGTTTGATGTCAAACTCAGAAGCTGCTAGAGGAAACAATTTCTTTAAGGGAAGGGGTGTGTGCGAAGCCATGTAAGGGTGAAAGTTTGGCTAGCTAATGGTGCCCCTCCTGAAACTAACTACAGGACTCTCAGAGGAAGTAAGAGTTGGCTGCCAGGTGCAACTAATGAACCAAAGCAACAACAGGCAAGATATAAGAACAGAGGAAAGATCAAGGAGAGGAAGGAAGAGGTATCAAGGGTCTTGCTTGTGAAGCTGGACAACATATAGGCAAGTTTTCTACTTGTGATAGGGAATACCTTAGAGAAAACATTAGCCTCCATGATGAGCCAACTATCTCTTGGTGAGAAAAAAATATTCAGTTTTCTTGAAGAACTAAGACTAAAAATCTCTGAGAGGCATTATTGGTAGCAACTGATGTTTTATAATATATATATGTCTGTAATTGATAATACAGTAATTGATTGTGCCAGGGAGCCAAGGCAGGGCATTTTTAACATAAAGTGCAGGGAAAAGTACTCTCCAGGGGCTGATCTACACATCATTGTGAAGTTGCTTCCGTGCGCTGTTTTTTAATACGTACCTAAATGAAGTGCATCTTTCTTTACTGTCTCTGGCGCTTTTTCTTTCGTTTCGTTGGAGGGGTTCACACTCTTCTAAATTCCTGTCCCTTCCGTCGCAAGTGGGCGTTTCTTATAGGCTGGCTTTGGTGGATGCTTGTGACGTTCTCCCTTGCTCCCCCCTTTTTTAAAAAATTCCTCAAATCCCAGAATTCCTTGTTTGGGTTGTTGTGGAGAAGATGGAGTCCATGGATAGCCAAACGGAATTAGTCAGCACCATGGCTGTTTCTATCAATTTACTTCTATGTGCTCTTCGAGCACTGTCTGTGCTCGAGGATGAGTACCAGCATCGCCGAGCGCAACTCCGAAAAATCATCAAAATTCACCGCAGACGGAGGATGCTGTTCTTGCAGCAGCTTGAGCAGGACATCAACTTTTTGGTGTTAGGCACAGAGTTCATTCGTCTCCCTGCTGTTTTCAGACGCTACTGGGTCCGTCCCAGTAGCAAGGACTGGTGGGAGAATTTAGTTCTGAAAGTATGGAATGATGAAAGGTGGATCGAGAGCTTCAGGATGAGTCGAGCCACGCTGTTTGAAATTGTTGCTGAGCTTACTCCAGCACTACAGAGGAACCAGACGGCCATGAGGGAGCCACTTTCCGTCGCAAAGCGTGTTGCCATTGCTATTTGGAAGCTGGCTAACCCTGGGTTCTATAAAAATGCAGCAGAGCAGTTTGGGGTTGGCCGCTCGACAGTTGGCGAAGTCTTCGTTGAAGTGTGCTTGGCAATCGAGCTAGTTCTTCTTCGTCACACAGACTATCTTGGCGGTTTTCGGAAGGTAATTTTTTTCTTCTAAGCTAAATTGGATACACATGTGCGCATGTGTGATGAACGAACTAGTGCTATGTATAGGACGGTTTTTTCTCCCTTGGGCCCCAAGTTGCCTGTACACGTGCGCATGTGAGACGAACAAATGAGTGCTTTGTATATAGGAAGGTGGTTTTTGTATATAGGGCGGCGACTTCTTCCGCCGAGCTCTCCGACCCGGGTGGTTCTTTCGCTGGCAGCAGGAGGCCGGCGGGGAGGTGGGCAGTGGCAGCGGCCGGATTCCCCAGCGAAGCCGCCGAGGCCGGAAACTTTTTGCCCCGTCCCCACGAGGGGCGATGCGGGGCCGCCGCTGCTGCTGCCTCCTCCATCTCTTCTGGCCAGGTAGGCAGGATCTACACAATAAGTTTTTGGGCGCACTGGAGGCGCACGCAAGCGCCTTCGGGACGCTGTCTAGATCTGCCCCCAGTCTGTCTAGTTATTTCAAAGGGTAAATCCTACATACCTAGTTATTATGATCTTGGGATCTCTCAAATCCAAATGGCTGAAGGAGTAGACTTAAAATAAATTTATGAGTGTTTTTAATTATAGTGGTTGTTTATAGAATATAATAGAACCGTGCAGCCTCCTCACGCCCTGCCAGAATAGTTCTGGACTGTGCAAATGAAAAAGATTAGAACACTCATGTCCCATGCATGCTCTTGTGATTACTCACAGATTGAGGCATGCATCCTCTCTCTCTCTTTTTTTCATAACTATGCATAGAATAGATATAGCCTATTATGATCCCAGGCCTGCTGTTGTCCATTTTCTTTCTACCAGATATAGGAAACAATGTTAGCCTGCCAGAGATTTATGCTGAGCGAGATTTTGTAAAAATAATAATTTTTTTTTTTTTTGGAGTTCTAGATATTTTTAGTTAATTTTTCAATGCCAAAGTTCTTTAAATTGAATATTTACTGTTAAAATATGTGTTTCATGATGTTTATTTAAATGTTTAACATAAAGATTAAAAATAAATCAGACAAGACTTTTATTGAGCAATTGCCCTGTCTCATACACAGAATTTTACAGGGGATCTCGAAGGCAATGTCTTCCACTTATCTTCCATGTTTTTCCCACCACTTCTAGCGTTATTTTTCTTACCAGAAACAAAATCTACTAAGGTTGAAAAGACAAAATAGCTGCACAATGCCTTTTGATTGGTAGCAGTACGAACCTCCATCTGGAAGCACCCCTAGTCTTTCAATGAAAATGACTAAAGGAAAGTAAATACCCACAGCTATCCAGTCTCCTATAATTGGGTGACCAAATGACCGGATTTGCCCAGACAAATCCGGGAATTGGGAGCCAAAACTGGGTCCGGGGAGAAAACCTTGAATGTGCCCCCAAATCCAGAAAAATCGCCTTACGTGGGAAGCTAGAAAGGCCCGTTTTCGCCACTTCCGGGTACAGGCTTTTCCAGCGTCTCCTATGGCACATCCGGGCTCTTGCTGGGTCATTGCCATGGCGACGACCTAGAAGGAACCTGGATGGGGGCTGGGCGAGGCTGGAGAAGCCTGTTTCTGGAAGTGACGAAAACGGGCCTTTCCAGCCTCTCCCATGGCACGTCCGGGGTTCTGCTGCCTCGTCGCCACAGCGACAACACAGCAGAAGCCCAGGGGCAGATCCACACAGAGGCTTCAGGACGCCCTGAAGGCGCTTTAGGGCGCCCTGAAATCGATGATGTACACCCTACTTTAACCATTCCAAGAAGAGGCGGAGGAGGAGGAGGAGGAGGAGGCCCCGCATCGCCCCTCGCGGGGACGGGATGAAGAGTTGCCGCGCCCGGCGGCTTCGCCGGGGAATCAGCTGCCACCCACCTACCCGCCGGCCTCCTGTTGCTGGCGAAAGAGCCACCCGGGTCGGAGAGCTCGGCAGAAGAAGCCGCTGCCGGCTTCTTCCGCCGAGCTCTATGACCCGGGTGACTCTTTCGCCAGCAACAGGAGGCCGGCGGGTAGGTGGGTGGCAGCTGATTCCCCGGCGAAGCCGCCGGGCGCGGCAACTCTTCATCCCGTCCCCGCGAGGGGCGATGCGGGGCCTCCTCCTCCTCCTCCTCCTCCTCCTCTTCTTGGAACGGTTAAGGTAGGGTGTACATCATCGATTTCGGGGTGCCCTAAAGCGCCTTCAGGGCATCCCGAAGCCTCTGTGTGGATCTGGCCCAGATCGCTGTTCTGGGGAGGCTAGAAAGGCCCGTTTTTCGTCACTTCCGGAAACGGCCTTTCTAGCCCCGCCCATGGCACATCCAGGCTCTTGCTAGGTCGTCGCCATGGTGACGACCCAGAAGGAACCTGTATGGGGCCTGGGTGAGGCTGGAGAAGCCTGTTTCTGGAAGTGACGAAAACGGGCCTTTCCAGCCTCTCCCACGGCGCGTCCGGGGTTCTGCTGCCTGGAGAGAAGCGAGCACACGTTGGAGCCGCTGCTGGTTCGCCATGTGAGTAAGTGAGGGAGGCTGGGTGGGCTGTGTTTTGGCCCGAATGAGTGTGGGCAGCCAGGATTATTATCAATGTAGTCCTTTAACATCATGGCCACTGATGAGAGAGGAAACATTTAGTCATGGCGATTAATGTGGCTTGTTTTAGGATTAATGTGGCTTGTTTTAGGGCAAGGTGGGAAGGTTAGGAAGGAACGAGTGCATGTGCACACACGCACGCACAAGAGCAAAGAGGAGAGCGAGCATGTGCCGGGCAGGCTAGGCTGAGGCTTCCTAAAGAAAGAGCAGCCTCACTGCCGGTTGCTGATCTCCTTTGTTCATTTCTGGGCGGGTAGGGGATCATTTCCCTCAAAACCTATTCCCATCAGAGCCCAATAGATTCATGTAAAAATCTTTTCATAGGGTTGTGACTAAATAGGCAATACATTTAAGTCTCTGCTGCTGTGTTGGGCTTGTGTGTGTGTGTGTGTGTGTGTGTGTGTGTGTGTGTGTGATTTAAAGATTAAGAAATTCTTGTGTGTGTGTTTGGGCTTAGAATCCATTTTGTTTTGCTGTATAATGCATCTCAATTATATTGTGAACATGTGGTTTTAAAAAATCCTTCCTTTCCTTTTCGTGGTGCAAGTTAACACATATTCGTGGCTAAATTCCTCCTGTTTGATGGGCCACTTCTTTTTTTCTTTTAAACATTTGATTACGTAACCCAAACTCTCTCCCTTGCAGTCATTGACTCTTATTTGCATGCTACCTCACTTTGCCTATGTGTAAAATGGGTTCCCTGGTCTCCCATCTCGCTTTAACTGAAATGTCGGAGAAGTGGTCTTGTCTATAAATGCCTTTCTCAGTGTTGTGACACTGCTCTCTATTGGTTCTGGGAAGATACTATGCTGCAATTACATAACCCAAACACATTCTCTCTTGCAGTCATTGACTCTTATTTGCCTGCTGCCTGAGTTTGCCTGTTTGTGAAATGGGCTTCTTCCCGTCCCGCATCCCTTTGCTTTCACCACTTGCTCTGTTATCCCTACCTGCCTTGGGAAAGAGCTGCTGCTCTGTTTTAATTACATTTTCCTGTGTATGGTTTTAGTAAAGTTCAGAAATGTCCTGTTCTGTTCTTCTGCCAGTGTTGGATTGGTGCCTGCCAAGCCACAGATCCCTGTGCACAGCAGGAAGCTGCATCCAAACAACTTTATGCAAGGATCTATGCATACACACACATCAGCGCTAGATCAGGGAGCCCAGAGAGTGAAGTTCAGAAAGATGGGGTCAAGCTCAAGAAGCACGAGAAACACTTTTCTAGGCAAAATCAAGTATCAATCAAAGGTGAAAAATATTCTGGAACATCATACATAAAACCAATGAATGAAATATAATGCAGTATACTGTGAAAACACATGTGCAATGAACTTCACATTAAGATGTTATGTATAACAGGTTTGTCTTAATTGTGTGCTGTGAAATTAGACATGTGACCAAGGCCATGTTTGGGTGGGCACGCCCCCTTTGGGGGCTGGGCATGTTGGTGGGCACGCCCCCTTGGGGCAGCCATGTTGTCCTCCTTTTTGGTTTCCAAAATATGGTCACCCTATCCTATAATCCTATGAGAAAAGGCTTAATATATCAAATGTATAGATATTTCGTGCACCATATACATTGTTCTATTGTAATTGTTTTAACAACCCCGTTGAGGTAAGCCAACATTCTTGTCCCCATCTTGCAGATGGTGGACTGAGGCTGAGAGATAAAACACCCAAAGGCCGCCACACGTGATCATGGTGTTACACAGAGAGATTTCCCCTTCTCTGTTCTGTTTCTCTAGCAGCCTGAGAGCCAGGCCATATATGGAGTGGCTTTCCTAGTTCTCAGTTAGAAGGGCTACCTGATTTATAGCATTCTTCCTCTCCAGCTAGACAAAGGAATTGTTAGTGCACAGATGTAAAAACTCTACCCGAGTATATATATCCCCCCAGCCCCATTTTGGGTGGGCAACGTGAGTTTATGGAACGTGAGTTCACTCGTCTCTTTCTGTAGAAATAAAACTGTTTTGTCCCTCACTTCTTAAGTTCCTCTCGTTCTTGGTGGAAAATTGGGTGCTCACCAGGAGTTGAACCTGCATTTTTGCCACAATGGTAGTTGTGGGTTTTGCACCAGAAACTTCAGAACTCATTCAGATAAATGTTACTACACCAGAGCCCTCATTGGATTTTATGGTGATTCTCAATTCAGTTTAGAATATTTCTCAAATTGCATTTATTTTGCGACGAAGTGAGGTAGCTTCATCAGGGTTTGTCAGGTAGTTGAGCAATTTCAGTTTTCCTCAGCTAAGATATGAAGGACATCAGTTTAATAGCAGAGAGTGTAACTGCCGCTGTTGAAAAAGCAAACAATCTGCAATGTAACTGAAGTCTACAGTTTCTCCACTAGGTGGAGAAATAGGGGATTACCATATATGGAAGAAAAAGCGGGAAACTCCTCTTTCCCTCGCAGATCTGTTGAATCCAATCTGTTGTGAGAGAGCACCTCAGAGAGCTTGTTGCAAGTTCCAAAACCTGGGGCAGGGATATAACAGAAAATTAAAACAAAATAGCACCTTCAACTGCTATGGAACATCAAAAGGCTGAAAACTATCTTGCAGACTCAGCTCCATAGCTGCTACAGAGCACCCAAAGGGTCAAAATTAGCTTGCAAACATAGGAAGCTACTTTATACCTAGTCAGTCCATGGGTCCATCTAGCCCAGTATTGCTGACACTTGACTGGCAGCAATGGCTCTTCAGGGTTTCAGGCAGGATTCTTTCCTTGCCCTATCCTTACCTGGGACTTCCTGCATGCAAAGCATGTGCTTTATCACACCTTGAGCTATGGCGTCTCCTCAAACTGAGCCCCAAAAGGGCCAAAGTTAGTTTGCAAACAAGCTAATTTTGACCTTTTTGCCTCTATGTAGCACCTACAGATGCTATTTTATCTTCACGGTGTGTGTGTGTAAGTAAGGGGGCATTTATCCCATGGACCACATGCTGCCCACCCTTTGTAGAAGTATCAATTTTGCTATCAATTTTGTTGTCTATTGCATGGCAGAAGAGAGGATGGAAATCATTGGTGCGGCTAGGGCTGGGTCTTGACTTGGACTATGTCCAATGCCCAGGAGCTCAGTTCCCCACACACCCAATGACCATCCAGAGAGTAACAGATGATGAAGAAGCAGCACAAAACCCAGCAGCTGGGCTAGCATGGGCGTTACCTAGGGTGACCAACTGTCAGGATTTCCCCGGATTTGTCCTGGTTTTTGTTCTTTCCATGGTGTCAGGGGGGATTTTCTATAATTTTCAATAATGTCCTGGAATGACACACCTTCCTCTTTAAGGCTGCCATTAGCACGGCAGGAGGGAATGACATGCTTTCTTGAGGCACATCATTCCCCCACCCCGAGCTCCAATTGAGGTCTTAAAGGGGAAAGTGGGTCATTCGTGGACATTATAGAAAAGGCCCCAATTGGAGTGGATGGTGGTGGTGCAGAATGAAATCCTTTCCCCTCCTCCACTCCAATCGGGTTCTTTAAGGTGGCGGGGGAATAACGTACTTTCTGCAGGACTCAGAAAGCTGCTTCCCCACACACACACTAGGTGTCCTCTTTTTTGGTTTCCCAAATATGGTCACCCTAGCGTTACCCTTACCTAAAACAAAATGGTTCTTACATAAAAACAAAATGGTTCTTACATGCAAGTAAAGAAGGGCAGCAGAATTGAACTCCATTTTAGTCCTGTAGTCATGATGCTGCTTCGATATTTAAAATATAAAACTGCCCATGCTTAGAATATTTGTTTGTCCCTCCCACCTTTTATTTGGCATTGGCAAACAGGGCTTTGTTTTGTTTATTTATTTTGCTCTAACATAGCATTCTACTACATATAAAGGGCTGTAAGAGTGGCATGTGGACCATAGGCTACATGCCACCCAACCCTCATATAAAGGTTTCTTGCCATCAATATTGTGGCAAGAAATGTGAAAGGACTATCAAAGTACCCCAAGATGCTGAGGACGGTAGCAAAAAGGAATTGTGGAGGGCATGCGTTTCATCTGTGCTTAGGCAACTTGGTATATGGCACCAAAAACATACTTTCTGGATGTCAGCTGCTTTTAAGGGCACAGGAGCAGGGCCACTCAGAGAGTTGGCAACTCTGCCTGCTTGACCAACAATGGGCCTTGAGAGAACTTATATCCCTTTGAAAAGTGGCCGTTGCTGCTCTAGATTCCGCTGCCATTGTTTGCATGGTCAATGGGATAAGGAGGTTCTGAACCGGTCCAGTGCTGCTCATTGACTTTCTTGACTTGGCTGAGAGCAGAAGCTCCTCTGAGTTGCTCCTCCTCCTCCTCCTCATCGCACCTTCCTCTTGACACCCAGTCCTGCCATCAGACGCTTCCTACTGTCGCCCAGTCCTATTTACACTCTGCTTATTGTCACTATGGGAAATCGACCATTCCAAAGGTGATCGGGAGTGCGCTTGAGCTGGGAAAGAAGGCAAGCGAGGAGAGTCATCCCCAGGAACCGTTGTCCCCAGCAGAATTCCAGCAGCAGCAATGGGGCAGCAGAAAAGGATGCAAGGACAGAGGCAGCAACATGCACTTACGGCAGGACACACAGGAGGCTTCTGAGGGCCACAGCAGGCCTCCAGGCTGTTTGTATGTAAGCTAGATTTTTTAAAATCCCTTTACTTTCTATGCCCTAAGAACAATACTCACATGTGTGCAGATAGTATGAGAGAAGCTTAAGAGTCAATCTAATGCAGGGATGGGGACTCCACGGGCCAATTTCAAACCCTCAGGAGCTGCACTCCTGCTGCCGTGTACTACGGACAAGCTGCCGAATTTAAGCAGCATATTTCAGCAACAAATTTAGCTTTAAGCGAAGGCTTGAACTATTGGCTGCCAATTGTTTTTACCACCATCACAGCAGCAAGTTCAGCAGGGAATTAATCAGGAAATTAAGGCCAGGGAAACACATACAGATCATGTGCTGGTAGCCCATGAGCTAATGTCACGTCTGAAAATCACACAGCGTATAGTTAAATTATGGCATTCACTACCACAAGATGTAGTGATGGCCAGCAATTTGGGTGGCTTTAAAAGGGTTGGATAAATTCCTGGAGGAGAAGGCTATCAAGGGCTACTAGCCCTGATGTTTGTGTGCTACCTCAAGTATTTGATGCAGTAAGCCTGTGTGCACCAGTTGCTGGGGAACATGGATGGGAGGGTGCTGCTGCACCATGTCCTGCTTTGTTGGTCCCTGGTCAGCATCTGGTTGGCCACTATGTGAACAGAGTGCTGGACTAGATGGACCCTTGCTCTGATCCAGCATGGCTCTTCTTAATGTTCTTATGTAAAATGCCCTTCCTCTTTTGAAATGCTTTATAACTCACAGAAGTATCAGATATTGTGTTCATAGAGAGCTTTTGCTATCGGCATCTAGACTGGTTTCATTTCCTCTCATGATCATCAGTGGGGTTAGTCTAGTCTCCTTGCAAATCGCCCTTCCCATGAAATCCAAAGTTAGAGTGTGGTACCCTGATGATGAGAGAAAGGCCCTTTGTACATGCTCCAAAGTACACTTTTCCTTATTCATTCACAAGTTTTGGTGTTAACCCTTGACAGTTAAATAAATGTTCTGGGGCTAAGATTGCGTTCAGAGTAAGTCTCGCATCCTGGCCTTCAGCTAGGGAAGCTATTTGCCACAAAATGCAGCTGCTGAAACCTCAAACAGGCATGTCCAAATATAGAACAACTGTGGCTTCTAGTTTCCTTCCAGGGCTTTACAGTTGGCACATTGCAGACCTTGTTGGTACATCTTTATTTTCTTGGTGGCTCACAAAGTAGAGTTTACTTTAGAACATAAGTACATAAGAAGTGCCATGCTGGATCAGACCAAGGGTCCATCCAGTCCAGCACTCTGTTCACACAGTGGCTAACCAGCCATCGGCCAGAGATGAACAAGCAGGACATGGTGCAACAGCACCCACCGCCCGCCCATGTTCCCCAGCAACTGGTGCATACAGGCATATTGCCTCAAATACTGGAGATAGCACACAACCATCAGGGCTAGTAGCCATTGATAGCCTTAGGTTCCAGGAATTTATCCAACCCTTTTAAAGCCATCCAGATTGGTGGCCATCACTACATCTTGTGGTAGTGAGTTCCATAATTTAACTATGCACTGTGTGAAGAAGTACTTCCTTTTATTTGTCCTGGATCTCCCACCAATCGGTTTCATGAGATGACTCCGGGTTCTAGTTTTTTGAGAGAGGGAGAAAAATGTCTCCCTATCCACATTCTCCATACTATGCATAATTTTGTACACCTCTATCATGTCTCCCCTTAGCCTCTTTTTTTCCAAGCTAAACAATCCCAGTTGATGTAACTTTCCCTGATAGGGGATATGCTCCAGCCCCTTAATCATTTTAGTTGCTCTTTTCTGCACTTTTTCAAGCTCTATATTAAATATCCTTTTTTAGGTGTGGTGACCAGAATTGTACACAGTATTCTAAGTGTGGTCACACCATAGATTTGTATAAGGGCAGTATGATACTGTTTGTTTTATTCTCAATTCCTTTTCTTATAATGCCTAACATGGAGTTTGCCTTCTTTACAGCGACCAAACACTGGGTGGACATTTTCATCAAGCTGTCCACCACAATCCCAAGATCTCTTTCTTGTTCAGTCACCGCCAGCTCAGATCCCATTAGGTTATACTTGAAGTTGGGCTTTTTTGCCTCAATGTGCATCACCTTACACTTGCTTACATTGAACCGCATCTGCCATTTGGATGCCCACTCTACTTTAATGCCCAAGAAACTGCACTATCACAAGAAGGCACAATATTTTGAAGGACTTCTTATTTTTAGACCTAAACCTCTTCTGTCCTGTATTTTAAGACACATAATGTCTTAAGACCTTGCTGAAGCTAAGCAGGTTTGGGACTGGATAAGATACCTCTTCTTCTCTTACTAAAAGCCAACTGGAGTTCTGTAAACCACCTTATGGGTGAAGCGGGTCAGGGATATGAAGGGAATACATAAGTCATGTCAAGAAATGCATTGGAGTATTGTACTACAGACCCATTCATGTGCAGCATTTGCTTTGGTTTTCTTGCATTCTCTTGCACTCCCCAGCACATTCTGTACCTTGTATTTGAATTCTTAGGTGCAACAAATTCCAGATCATTTCACATCAAGCCTTCAAATCTTTAGGCTGAGTTGACCTCTTTTACAGAGACAAAAGCCCAGTACATATTTTACATCTGGTCATCTCACTATTTACCACAATAGCCACAATAGTTTTGGCTATGGACAAAATAAAAATGTAATAATGAATGAACTGAATTAATATATATGTAAGGTTGCCAAGTGTTTTACTGGTCCTTCCTCTGTGTTTAATGGTAGCTGACATTAAGCTTGTCTTCTTGATGTGATAAAAGTGGCAGAAAAAGTTTCACCCGCTAAATGTTTGTGTTACTGGCTGCTGTTGAAGCACAGCAGAAAGCCCATTAACCAACAGGTCATGGCAACTCCGACTTTGAATACAGAAGTTGCCACCATAACGTTATCCATCAGTTCCCTTCTCACATGTTATGCTGCTCACAGAAGCTGAGAAAATGAGCTGTCAGCAATAACACACCATGAATTTGCCTCATAAGTTTTTAGCCTAAAGAAATGTACATTTTGAAAAATGAGCCAGTAATTTTTATTTATTTGTTTACTTACTTAGGATGCAGTCCTATGCATGTTGAGACAGAAAAAAGTCCTACAGCTAGCAGCATCCCTCAGCCAGCTTGGTAGTTGTAGGACTTTATTCTGTCTCAATATGCATAGGATTGTGCCCTCAAAGTATTTTTATCCCATTCCTGGGCCAAAAAAGCTCCCGAAGTTGCTTACCTGCAATCAGTAAAAGAAGACAGTCCCTGCCTACAGACTTAGAGCACCATCGCACCTACTTTTTAATCCAGTTTTCATCCGCAGTTTCCCCCTCCATTTCCTTAGCGAGTTGAGCGCTGGGCACTTTCACATCTGTGCATTGTTGCGCTCTTTCAGCGCTCTTTCCACCCTGCCCCTTGGGAAAGTTTTCCAGGGGAGGAAGAGTGAAGGTTCAAAGGGTGGGCAGATGAACAATCATTTTAACTAATTTCTTTTGTAAAGGTGGTCAGGTTCCCCTCCTTTGCTCCAAGGTAACCAAAAAGCTTACATCTGTGTAAGTTTTAAAGATAAAGAGATCAAACTTGGCATGGTGATAGCTCTTAAGGAGGGCTTTAGCCACCCCAAGTTTGAATCAGATCGGTTCATCCCTTGATTTTTTAAGAATTTTTAAATTCCCCCCTCTTAAACCCTTTTCGTCATAGTCCACCAGTGTGAAGGATTGCTTTTCCTTTCCTTTGATCATGCGAAGCTGTGCATCTGCAAGTTCTTAAACTACAGATCTGCTGGTTCCCTTACTCAAGAGTAAATCCCCTTGATTTCACATGTGTCTGTTGTGCATTTTCAGTGCTATTTCAGCATGTGCATCTTTTCACCTATGCAGGCTCGCATCGCTAACATACTACCCTGTTTCCTCCCTTCTCCTTGCAGTTCATTGGTTGTCATGGCTGGGAGGGGCTTTGAGATGGACATGGGACGTGGGTTCCTTCCCCCGCACTAATTCTTATTTTCTCATGTTTTATTTTTTTATTTCTGCGCAAATGCAATTGAATGCAATTCTGGTAGGCTTAAGAAAGTCAACTCCTTGCATGTCCAGGGACCGGTCTACCCACCCTCGTTTCAACAAAGTATTGTTGCACTGTAAAGCTTAGGAGAAAGGGTGGGGGAGAAAACACACACAATGCTTTCCCTAGGATCCTTATAAAACGAGTTGGAGGACTGAAAGTACGATGAACTATCTCAGTGAAGTCCGTAACAATGATCCAGCAGGCGTTCACAAGGAGAATGATGAGGAAAGGAAATTGAAATGGCGCGCTGGAGGAGAACCACCCTACCCTCTGTTTTCTTCAGCGACACCGCCCTATACACATGTCCTTCCACAGCCACACCCCCAGCAGAAAAATCGGAACGATCCGAAATAGCATTGAAAAGTAAATTACACGGGAACAGCAATGTTATCTTGTATGATGAAAAGAACCGGACTTTCCCCATACAAAAGTAAAACGGAAGAGGAGGGGGAAGTGGCATGATCACAGTGAAATCACAGCAGGATGGCTACAACATCATGTGAGTGCTGCGTTGCAAAACTGGACACTGGGCATGTCAAGAGTGTATTAAAATGCTGGTGTGATGGAGCTAGAAAGGAATTCCAGATGGAGATTGCAAATCTTCATTATGGCCAGCAGAGGGGGCCTCAGACTGTGTTAAGAGAGCTTTTTAAAAAAATAATAGGAAGGATAAATATGTAAATTGGAGGCAAAAGAACAAGGCATAAGAAAAGTTTTCTTGGCTAGTTAGAGGAAATTTCTGAATCTGGAGAATGGAGAAAATCAACTAATTCTCTTTGGGGCCTGTCCCTGAGGGCAAAAACAGACATTACTTTAAATGTGTGACTAGCAGCTATATCTTTAATTTTTACTCTTGAGTATGTGCATCGTAAAAGCTCCCCCTGCCCTCCATGCTAGGGTCTCAGTCCTGATGGGTCCCCTATGTCTACTCTAGAGAAAAGTAAAAAGAAACAGATACGGTTTTAAAGATATGTCTGTTTTTTGGCCCTCAGAAAACAGCCTTGGGGGCCACATCTATTCAGCCCACCAAGCCTCCCAGAGCACTTGTTGGGTGGCTGCGTGTCCTCTTTTACAGATGATTGCCCTCTATTTGAAGGTATTCTATATTTGAAAGGCTGTGCTATCCAATTCAGGTTTAAAGAGAAGCAGTTGGAGGCTAGTGGCTCCATTGTCAGTAGGGCGGTGAATCCACTCTGGGTTTCTGATTCTAACTGAAACCTGGAGCAGATTCACCACCTGTTTCAGTGGAAACAAATGCAGAGCAGGCGCCTTTAAGTTTCCCATCAGCCGTTAGCACTTGACCAGCAGACTCAGCAGGCTGGTACACAGATCCTCTGGTCACAACCTTCCACGCTATGGTGGGGTGGACAGTATTCCTATTTAAATTGCAATAACTTTTTCTAAATTTGCATCTACACATAGAAATTAACGTATGCAAATTTTATGCAATTCCGTGTTCTTTGTCTTCCTTTTTTTGTGATACATTTCTTCTTTTTTGGCTGTTCATAAGTGGCCACTTGACTGAAAAGTGTGCTGAGTCTCTGCCTCTTCCCCTCTCGCTTTTATTGTTATTGCCTCACAATTTCCCTGACGTTCTTAGAGGCTCCTGAGTCCAAGTCCCAGCTCTCTTATTTCCTTATGCTGCTGCTATAGTCCAAAGTATGAGAGGGTGCCATTCTAATGTGAATTACAATACACAGGAAGCATCTCAAGACTTTGGCGAGGTTCTGCCTCTAGTCTACTGAGCCAAAGAGCAGTGCATTGTAGGAGAAGCAGGCATGACGTTTGACTCTATGCCATAGCTAAGCTACAGGCGGCCAGCTGCAAAAGACCATCCAGGCTCCAGTGCCTTTAATCAGGGCCAGCATTGTGAAGCACCTGCCAAGACCCACATCCTTACAGGGGACCCAATGCCAATCTCAGGGACATGCAAGACCTGCTGCTTCTCCTCCTCCTCCTCCTCCTCCTCACCATTGCTGATTCTTCACCTGCCTTCTCTCCGATCATGCAAACAGAAACAACTGTGAGAAAATGGAGCAGCTTCCTCTTGCCTTGTCCTGGTCTCCCTCTTGTGTGGATTGGGCCCAGTGGTAGAGAGAAAGCTTACGGGTAGAGATGACAATGGGGAGGCCAACTCAGAAAGTAGGGCAGCTGCTTACGAATTGCCAAAAAAGAAGAAAGACATCACCAAAAAAGAGGACAAAAGAGTGCTGATTTGCATAAGATGTGTAAAATGTATATGTATAGAAAATTTAGAAATAATTATTTTAATTTAAATGGAACTACAGTACAGCCCACCATAGTGGGGAATAGTGACCAGGCCGCCATCTATACGACAACGGGATTGCTCCTCATTAAATATAAACCTGATTTTTCATTGATTTGAATGTAGTAGAGCATCACACTGCAGAACAGCGATTTATTTCCTGAATTTTTTTTTATAGTGAGTTATAAACGCGGACATGCACATTATCGCATTTTCCCATATACGAAGCTATGGAGGAGAGAGGAGAGAGGCTATAAATTTTCTTTGCGGAGCGCCACAGATTCATATATAGCTGGGGGCAGACAAACCAGGAGCGACTGGGGGGGGGGAGGAACGAGGCAGCAGAGGGAAAGCAATGAGGCAGCAGAACACTTCTCCTTCGTCCGGCTGCCTGTTTACCCCTCTTTGTTTTTGTGAACCACCCAGGAAGCCTTTATTGGGCAGTACAGAAATGCAATAAATATATAAATACATACAGAAATTTGTTCTAAGAAGCTTTCTCTGCGGAGCTCCGCAGAGAGACTTCAAACTAAACTCAGCGCGAACGAACGAAGCAGCCGATTGGTGCGAAATCGGCCAATCATGTTGTCCTACCCTCAAAGCTTTGCCCACATGTCAAAATCCAATTTAATTCCCCCAAAGACACATAGCCATAATGCAGTGCAAACTTGGACGTGATCTAAAAGTAGCGATAAATCGCGAATGCGAAGATGCGCATTATTGGGTTAAAAACCCGGCACTGCAGTGAATGGACAGCTGCATCATGTAACCTAAAACACAAATATGCACATTTAGGTCGGGGTAAACAAGCCGTATAGACAAGCTCCAGGTGATCTGTGTGCCTTGCTCAGTCTGCTCTTGATCAGCATCTTCAAAGTCCAGCTCTTCCTTTTGATGGTTCTTTATCTTTAAAACAGACATGGACAGGACACCCTTCCAATAGAGGGCTTTCCTCTGTAAAGTAGGACACCTGCCCACCCTATCTTGCCCCCGGCAATCCAAAAGAGAACACCCAAAACTGTAGCACAATTTAAAAAATGGTAAAGTTCCACTGATGGACTTCTTGGTCAGAAAGGGAGAGTGCTGTCTGTGTGGGGGGTGGGCTTCTTCACATGAGTGAAATAAGGCCCACTCGTGATGGGCCATTCATGGATGTTCCCAGGTCCTTTTGATGTCATCGGCGACCTCCTGCGCATCTCCCGCACCTTTCTCCGGTAAATCTATTTAAAAAACAAGCAAACATTGATATCCTGATTCTGTTGAAATACCTTGGGATTTCCTACCATGTACAGGGGCAGTTTGTCTTCAAATCACCCACTAGAGGGTGCTGTGCCATTCAGGGCTATGAGCAGCGAGAGAAGGGGAAGTTACCCATTATAGACCATGTGATTGTCCCTCTGTGGCCGTGTAATGCAGCCCCATTACAATTGAGCAAGAGAAGCAGGAAGCAAAGCCCAGGTAAGGAAACGTGATTTCCCCTTAATCTGAAGAAACCCTGTGTGTATGTGACTGAATTCAGTCCACTATTCTCCTTTCCAAACAGCTGAACAGCAGAATGTAAACTATTTTTACACAGTTTCAGTGTGTATAGCTGTAGGATGGGAGAAGCACCCAGGCATCACCTGTTTACCTGTGCAGCAGTATCCTGTCTAGCTCGAGTTACTGATGGATTGATTACATTTATATCCCACCCCCTCTTGCAAAGAACCCAAAGTGGTTTACATAATCCATCACCTCCTCTCCATTACATAATCCTCCATTAGTGCTGATCTATAATCATATTAAATTTATCTGTCTGTCTATCTATCTATCCTCCTCTTCCTCTCTGTTTTATCCTCACAATAACCCTGTGAATTGGGTGAAGCTAAGAATCAGTGACTGGCCCAAAGTCACCCTGTGAGCTTCATGGCAGAGTGGGGACTTGAACGCACATCTCCTGAATCCCAGTCCAACACTACACCATACTGGATCTCCTATGCGTGGGGCGATCTGCTTTCATGCACATAGTACACCCAGCTGGATTATGGCAACAGTCAGTTAAGCTCTGCTTTGATCTTGCCCCTAATTAGTACCTTGGTTTGTGCACTTACTTTACAGAAGGTGGACAAGGGCCATCCACTTGTATACTGCCCTTTTATACTTTAAAAGGTAAAAAAAAATACATATATAAACATGGTGATGCAAGAAAGCTGGCGCTCTTTGTCCTTGGCAGAACTATCACCCGATGGCCAAAGACAGCCCTCTTTCAACTACTTACACCTGAGAGTCATCGTACCAGTTGGCAAAGGGTCCTCAAGAGACCCTTCCTGGGTGAAGAAACTTCTAAGTACCGCTATTTGTTCAAGAGCCCCAGAAGGACCGAGGGGACAGGAGCAGGCAGAAGTAACATCGGGGCCTGCTCCTGCTGGACTCTTCCCCCCTCCCCACAGGGCAAACTGCCATCTTGGCCCTGTGGGGAAGAAGAAGGACCGAGGGGACAGGAGCAGGCAGAAGTAACATCGGGGCCTGCTCCTGCTGGACTCTTCCCCCCCCCACAGGGCAAACTGCCATCTTGGCCCTGTGGGGAAGAAGAAGGACCGAGGGGACAGGAGCAGGCAGAAGTAACATCGGGGCCTGCTCCTGTTGGACTCTTCCCCCACCCCCACAGGGCAAACTGCCATCTTGGCCCTGTGGGGAAGAAGAAGGACCGAGGGGACAGGAGCAGGCAGAAATAACATCGGGGCCTGCTCCTGCTGGACTCTTCCCCCCCCCCCCCACAGGGCAAACTGCCATCTTGGCCCTGTGGGGAAGAAGAAGGACCGAGGGGACAGGAGCAGGCAGAAGTAACATCGGGGCCTGCTCCTGCTGGACTCTTCCCCCCCCCCCCACAGGGCAAACTGCCATCTTGGCCCTGTGGGTAAAAAGAAGAACCGAGGGGACAGGAGCAGGCAGAAGTAACATCGGGGCCTGCTCCTGCTGGACTCTTCCCCCCCCCCACAGGGCAAACTGCCATCTTGGCCCTGGCTGAGGAGCGGGGTATAAGTATGATAAATAAATAATAAATAAATATTCCTAAACAACCACATTCAATTTGCCACTAGGCGTCTCTTTCTTTCTTCCCTCCTTCTGGGTCACAGGACCTATGCTCAACCAGCCCTGCCACTGAGCTGTCCATGAGATCTTATTGATATAGGGCGGGATATAAATGTTTTAAATAAATAAATAAAATGTAACATTGAGCCTATGGAAAGCAATGCAGAGAGGCAATGGTCCCATTATGGCAGGACTGTGGGGCTGATGGACAGGGGCCCCCACTCAACAGAATGATCAGGAGGGCCTGCAAATGCAGCAGGGCTGATTTACCACATCTTCAAGTCAATGAACTAATACACATTGGGCTCCTTCACACCTACTTTCCCCCCCTGGTTTGCCTCCACGATTTCTAGCTCCGTTTCATTAGTGCGTCAACCTAATGGCCTCTTTCACGTGGGTTTGTGGTATCACGCTATACTGATGAAACCTCCCTTTTTCTTGTTTGCTCTTCCACCCCTCCCCTTCTCCTTCCGCCTCCAGTTCATTGGTTGTAACATTGTGATGGCTGTGGGCTCCTTCCCCCCCCCCCTCACTCTGGCTTTGTTGTCTAGCGATTTACTGATTTTACATTTCATCGCCTGGGCTCCGTTTCTGCGGGCTATGAGAGTGGGGTTGGAGCAGTAAATGTCCATTCAACCAACTCAGCACAAGTCCGTTGGTTCCACATGGTGCTGGAGGAGAACCATACCGCCCTCCCCTTTTGTCAGCAAGCTTTCCCTTCAAAGGAAATAGCGAGAGGGCAGCACTACACGGGGGATAAAAGGCATTTTAATTCCATTTGGGGGAAATAATCCAGACTTTCCCCGCTTTAGGAAAACACGAAAAAGGGAGAGGAAGAGGTGGGGTGTCTGTAGGACATGGTGCCATCTGAGTGCCATGCTGCAAAACCACAAACCAGGCATGGTGAGAATGCGATAAAACCCTGGAGTGATGGAGCCCATTACCATCTAAAAGGGCTCCCACCCTAAGACCATCAAATCCAGAGTTTTAAATTAGCTAACTGTACCATTGGGGACAGATAGACTCTAGCTTGCCTACGTCCTACACCTTTACTTTGGAATTTGCTCCTTCCACCAGCTGCCTTTGCATTGTTTGGGTCAGGCTTTGTGCCACGTGCTCCTCTCCCCACTGGCTCCGAGCAGAGTTCAAAATAGAGAATTCTCACAGCTCGTCCCAGAAGCCCCATTCCCTTGGCAAATGGAAAGGGGAAAAAGGAGGACGGAAGGAATGGGACAACAACCTAACCTTTGGAATGCCATGTAGTGAAGTGCCTGAGAGATAAGAGATGACAACATAACAGCAGACCACATGCTATCCAAGAGGGAGGGACAGGAGGGGAGAGCAACACACAGGTTCACCAGAGGCTGGGCGGCCACATGGAGCGCATGAGCCACTGGACTGTCCGTTGGCCAAATGTATTCTATTTCAAGGCTCTGCCCAGAAAGTATGTGAGGCTTGCATTGTACCAGCTGAGTAGGCCGTGAACATAACATTCTTCTTCACTTATTTGTGGATACATAGACGTCAGTAACCTTCAAAACTTGGCACACTTTTTGCTGAGCCACACCGATAGGATCCAAAATGGGAAACTGAGTGGAAGGTGGGATTGGATCATCCTCTCCTCTGAACCAAGGGCTGAGTTCAAGCTGCCTATGTTATTTTTTAAACTTCCCTGTACATTGAAAGCTAGCAGAACAAGGAGAGGCTGGACGAAACAAAACTTTCTTTAATGTGCTAGCTTTCTGCTTGGAGGGAGTTGCATTTTCCACAAGGGAGCACTGAAGCATGGCATCCCCCTCCTTTCAATCAAATATCGAAGCTGAAATATTTTGATACCGTCTTATGTTCAGGGGGAATCAGGAGAGCCGTGTTTTATCCTTTAAAGGAACTGTGAGCATTTTGAGCTGGTATAATCTCTGCTCAGCTACGGACTTAGTGTGTGCCTTCCTACCTTATAAGATTGTTAGATTACTGAGATGAATTGTATGACACACTTTGAGCACTTAGAAAAAGCAAAATGACAATTATACGTTGGTGTTAAGCACCATCAGGTTAGATACTGCTTCATGGAATTAACATTAAGCAACCGAAAAGGCCTTTGCGTTAATTGCACTCTACATTTTGCCAAGGGTAGAAACAAAAAAAGGAGAGGCAGGAAACGTTGATTAGAAGTTGGAACCTGCAGATGTTTATTCATTGCTAACAACAACAATGTTTTCTAACCACAAATAAGAGTGGGCATCCTATATAAAATGTGACTTTATTGAGATCATACACTATTTATTACATTTCTATACAGCCCCATAGCTGAAGCTCTCTGGGCGGGTCATATCAGCTTATTTCCAATGGAATTAAAATCAACTTTGCCAGAACTGTGCTGCTGGATACTCCTGAAAGGCACATGATACAAATTTGACAAATATACTCTTGTATCCTGTAACTGGGCTCAGAACCTTTTGGTCTTTTATAAATCTATCACATATATAAAAGGGGACTGGTCTAAGAAGACTGGAGCATTATGAGAGCCAGTGTGATGTAGTGGTTTGGCTGGGATTTCGGAAACCCGAGTTCTAGTCCTCACTGAGCCATGAAGCTCACAGGATGACTTTGGGCCAATCACTGACTTTCAGATTAACCTACCTCACAGGGTTGTTTTGAGGATAAAATGTAAAGGAATAAGGCCATGTAAACCACTCTGTGAGCCTTGTAAGAGGGGGTGGGGAAGGTGGGATATAAAAGTAATAAATAAAAATAAAATTACTCTTGGTGAGCTTTTAACAGTGCAGCTTACTGAAATGCAGTGACGTGGTGTACCTTTAACGGTGCAGCCTACTGAAATGCACAGTGACTGTCTTTCCAAGTTCCAAGGCTCCCAGGATACAATACAAACATTTGCCATGGTGTACCCAAAATATGATGACCGCAAATGCTTTGTTCACAGTGCTTTGCCCGTTTTAAAAGGTTGAGCAAACACTGGCTCTTCAGCTCTCTCTTCAAGAGGTGAGGTAGCTATGACCTGGCTTAGAAGCACAGTGTCCCAGTTCACACTGGTTCACACTCTCCCTCCTGTTCGTTAAGGATACCCGTCTTTCATTGGCTGCTAGCGAGTCAGAACACAATCCTGGCTGACGATTGGCTTGCTTCAATGTGCAGATATCAGTAGCCTCCTCCTGCCTGCGTTGGCAGCAATTAAGAAAGGACAGGACAGCTCCTTCCAACTTGGCTGTGTCAGTGCCAAAGGCCAGGAAAACATTTCTAAGCAAAGCCTGGATAAGCAGGTGGAGTGTGGCAAAAACTGATGGTCACCTCAGTGTGCTTCCGGGAATTATGTATTGGATTGATAAGACCAGTATCTGCTCTCCGTCCCCTCTGGCTAACCTGGGGCCCTCCAGATTTGCTGGACTACAAACCCCATTGATCCAGACATTCCTATCATCCTCAGCTGTTTTTACATGCATATGTCCTAGAATCAGGATGCATGTAGCCTCCACTCAGAGATTTAACTCTAAGATTCAGGGGAGATTCAGGCAGAAACCCAAAGAAGACACACTCCCCTGCATTCAAAGTAGCAACACCTTTTAAAAAGGCATCCTGAAAAGCTTATGAAGAAATAGAGAAATTAGAGAAGCTCTGAGTGACGTTTTCAGGGAGATTTTTTTTTAAAAAATGGAAACCTTTTCCCAGTCTATATTCCATTCCTTGCCCTTGCAAATCTATTCTCTGCCTATTTTGCCAAATTCCTAGTTAAATAGATCAAAATGCAAAGTTCTACAAAATGGAAGCGGGCAGAAAGGTGCAAACAGAAAAAAAGCAAATTCGGAAAAATTATTCCGCAGGTGTAACTTTTTTAGACTGTTGTGCCAGAAACAACAAAGAGCTCTGTGGCACCTTAGAGGATAACAATATATATTGTGCTAAAAGCTTTTATACATAGGCCTTAGCTAGACCTAAGGATTATCCCAGGCAAATGGAGGGGTCGTCCCTGTCTGCTCCCAGTATCCCTTGTGTGCTCCCGGGATATAGGCCTGGTCTAGCCATGGCCATAGATAAAGAGCTCCTTCAGGCAGGGGGAAATTGTGTTCCCTTACTGTGGCTCTGCTTCCTGCTTCTCTTCCGCATTTGCAACGAGCTGTAATTACACGAGGAAGAGAGCAGCAACAATGTTGCCCATACAATTCAATGGTACAGCATCCTCTAGCGCAACTTCAACTATACATGGCAGGAAAACCCAACAAGTACCAATATATTTCAGAAGGGTCGGGTTTTCTGAGGTTTATTTTTTACCACTAACACTGGGTAATGGAGTGGGAGATGCACAGAAAGCTGATGGCGTTGTCAAAATGATCTGCAAACATCTGTGAGTGGCCAGTCACAAGTGTGCTTCAAAACGCTCGCTTAAAGAAGCTCATAGATTCATAGCATATGTTCTATATGTTCCATCCTGATCAGGGCCATCTTTAAGGGTAGGCGTGGCTGGGCACCTGCTGATAAGCAGCCTCCCCCCCCACCCGGTAAGAGCCCCTCTAGTTTCTTCTGTGCTTCACCACTGCAACCTGCTTGCTCACCGGCTTCTCACTCCCGTGAGAAGTGGTGGTGAGGAGGAGGTGCAGAAGATGCCCCAGCCTCCTGGCTCTCTGCCTGTTAATCAAGCAAGTGGTAGCAAGTGATGAGAAAGAGGATGAGGAGCAATAATGGCTGGTGTCAATGGCGGTAAGGAGGTAGACTCACTGACGGAGGGCGTCTTGAGGGTGTCTTGCCCATGAACCCTCCAAAACCTGGAGCTGGAACTGATCCTGATAGTCTGAATTCTGTAATATTCCCACGTACATTTCTATTCAGTGCCTTCCCATTGCATCTCCTCATAATTCACTTGGTGAGAGGAGAGTGGGGTGTGGTAGGTGGGAGAAGAGAAGAGGGCGTCCCTCAGAGAAGCTGAGGCGTGCATAAAATGTTCCCTGCACATCAGACCAGCCACCAGCCATACTGCCCTAGTGTGCGATTATTTGATCTTATCACAACGGGCTGTTTTGACCTGACCTGGCAGCGCACTCATCAACAAACTCTGTCCAGCCTGACCAGATTGCCGGGTCCTCCTCATGGCCTGGTGGGAGGGGTCCACAGTGGGGCCTCTGTCCCTACACTGGCTGCCTGACAACTTGGAAGAGGCAGGGTAGGAGACGGCCATGTTCCACCGTCCCGCAGACTGGCCGGTTGCTGGACAGTGCCACCGCAGCGACATGTACAGCTTGAGGGAAATTTTCCTTGGCATAGGGAAACTTCGTTAAAAGGAAGGGAATGGGAAATTTCCTTTTAAAGGTGAGGAGTTTCTCAAACAACACACAGCAGCTCACACTGCCTAATGTTGCCAGTTTCAAGACAGCTCAGCTTATTTGACTTTTATTTATAATATTGATATGCTACTCCATAACAAAGTTCTCTGGGTGGGTTACAATAAGAGTAAAGTATTAAAATACAACCAGCGCCCCTCCTTCAAACCCCAAAGAATATTTACCGTAATACCATGAAAACTCAAGCAGCAGAAAATAAAACCAGGATCACAAGGCTCTAAAGCAATACTTAAAATGTTTTTTAAAAAACAGATTTTAAAATTACATTTTTCTCCTGCCACTCCTGCAAGGTGCTCCATCTTCTTCCTCTCCTCAGGAAGCAAAATGTCTTGGATAAGCCCAGAACACAGGGGCAGGATCCACACTACTGCTTTAAAGCGATTTAGAATAGTTTTGACAACTGTTGGGGCCCAGGACACACGCCATATACCGTTTTCAAAACTGTTCTAAAGCGCTTTAAAGCAGTAGTGTAGATCCGGCCAGGGTGTGTGTGTGTGTGCTTTACAATGAACACTCAGTTCATGTGGGGGACAATGAGGCCTGGCAGGGCCTTTGGATGAACAAAGCAGGGCCGTCCCTTACCATTAGGCAAAGTGAAGCAGTTGCCTCAGGCGGCAGATGCTGGGATGTGGCAGCAAAGTGTTGGAGGAAAGAGCTGTGGAATATGGAATCTGTTCTGCGCCCCCTAAATTAACCTGCAGCCTTCAGGAGCAGTGTTCGTCATCACGAAGACCGATCCATCTGCCAGTTAATTTGGCTTTTGTACGTGGAATGGGAGGGGGCTCCATCTTGTCCTTTACCTCAGGCAGCAAAGTGTCTTGGGCCACTTCTGGAACAGAGCATGCCCCGCAATCAGAGCTAGCTCCAGCTTTGGGGGGGGGGCCCTGGGCAAAGTGGCCTCTTATGGGCTGCCACTTACCTTGATGTTCCCCTCAGGCATACCTGGCAGCAGTGTCAGAAGCAGCAGCAGTGCTCCAAGGGTATCTGGGAGCTGCCATTTTAATTTCTCACAGTGGCCAACATAGTGTTGCTCCAGGGCATTCTGGGAAATTTAAATGGTGGGCAGGAGGGACTGTGAGGGGATCAGTGCTGGTAGTCTGCTCAGAATCTTCTGCAACATGCAAGGAGCTTCTATCCTTGGCAGATGAGTGAACATGGATGAAAAATGTTCCTTGAAGGCAGAAGGTTCACAAACTGAGCTCTCAAGTGTTTCACATACATTAACTCAACCATCCTTGCAACAAACCTGTAGGGGTAGGCCAGTATTATTGTCCCACTACTGCAGATGAGGGCAAAGGCTAAGAGATAATGGCATGCCTACGGCCTCTTCGTGAGTTAGGCGTGATTTGAATGTGGATTTTTCTGGCTCACAGCTTAGCAGCCATTAGGCTGCGTTGAGAGGTGGAGAAGCTTCCAGCCCCAAAGACAGGGCCGGCATCAAGGTTAGGCATGGTTGGGCACCTACCAAGGCCCACACTCCAGTAGGGGCCAACTGACAAGTGCCCCCTGGACTTTCTCTTCCTTTTCCTCACTGCAGTCTACTTGTTCACCTGCCTGTCAGTCTGGCCCAGACAACGGAGGGGGTGAGAAGCTGAATGGCTCTCTACTTCTTAGGCAAGCAAGGGGTAGCCGTGGTGAGAATGTTAGCATGTTACTAGTCCAACTAGGAAAATCGCATTCCGTCATGTAACCAGGGTAAAAAATTGGTAAAGCCCGACTTGTGCTAAATATTGCCCAACTTCTCTCACTGGACCTTCTGATTTTGGCCCTGGCTCCTTCCCTACCTGCCTGCCAGATTTCACCCCCTGGCTTCACCTGTCCTAGCTCCATCTCCCTGTTCCTCCCAGAGCGGTGTGTGCACTTCTAACTAGTAGCTCCATCACACCAGCAATTTAGTGCACTCTCGCCATGCCTGGTATGCGGATTTGCAGCACGGTACCCACATGACGCTGTGTCTGTCTTGCTGACACCCTGCCTCTTCCCCAGCCTTTTCCATCTTTTCCTAGAACACCTACAGTCTGGATTATTTTCCCTGGGCACATTTTCCTTTGTTGGGGGTGTGTGCTGTGACGGGAGCCTTGCTGTTGGCTTGAATGGATTGCATCAGGTCCTGACAGGGAAAAGCGATCTCTCCCAGTAGCTGGCTCCAAGCCCCAGTAACCTAAACCTTGCATCATAGGCTCAAAAGTGGGTTTTTAAAAAAATTGTACAATCCTGCAGAGACAGGATTGTACTCCCTTGATGCCTCCAAAGAGCCAGACTAAACGGTTGTTCTATTTTTGCCGGGTAGAAAGGCGGTCTGGTTGAAGTTCTCATCTGACAGGACCTGTCTAGTTAAACGGGGGGGGGGGGGGGAGAGAAGCAACCAATGAACTGGAGGGAGAAAGAGAAGGGGTGGGGTGGAGTGGAAGAGCAAACAAGTGAAAGAACATCAGAGGTAAAAAATAATAATGTGGAGACAAAGCAGGGGGGGGATTACATGTGATGGAGCCCTGAGTTCCCAGGCAGCCTTCCATCTGGACACTTAACCAGACTTTCCTGACTGTTAGAGCAGTATGACAATGGAACCAATTTCCTAGGGAGGTCGTGGGCTCTCCTGCACTAGAGGCATTCAAGAGGCAGCTGGACAACCATCTGTCAGGTGTGCTTTAAGATAGATTCCTGCATAGAGAAGGGGGTTGGCCTCAATGGCCTTGTAGGCCCCTTCCAACTCTGCTATTCTATGATTCTATGGCAGCTACATCATGTGCTACAAACCCTCCCTATTCCCAGGGGAGGGGAAGCTCAATCAGCCTGAGGGCTGCATTCCAGTGGTGGGTGGGGCTGAGGGTAAAAGGGGTGGAGCCAAAATACAAAAAATAAATACCAGCATATTTTATCTTCAAGCTCTGGTGGCCACTCACTAAGCCTCAGGAGAGGCATTTCAACTTTTTAGAAGGGGAACTGTCTGTAAACACAACACATGACTCTGAGTTCAGCTGCACACTTCCCAAAGTAGGACCCCCAAGAGGCATCTTGCCTCAGAGGCAGCGTGACTGACTTTAAAGAGGCCATTGAGTGGATCCAGCCACCAGCAGTCCTTGCCAGTACATTCCAGTCATCCTGCGTTCCCCCTGGCCTTCTTTGCCCTGTATCCCAAATCCCTCTGTTCTGGATATATTCCTCTTCCCTTTCCCACTGATGCTCAACACACACCCTTCCCTGAAGGGCTGCCAGTGTAGGTTTGCTGTCTGATTTCACTCGGACACAGTTGCCTGCCTTCTGCTTTCTGGCTGTCTCAACGTCTTTGGTTTCCAACCTGGTCCAAGAAAAGGCCAAATCAAAACTCCAAATATGCAAAGGGGTTTTTCAGAGCTGCAAGTCTGGAAATCTATGGAGCTGGAAGTTTCAAAGCTTCTAGACAGACAGTGACTAGATAAACAACAATTCAAGGTAAATGAACAACAATTCAAAGTAATAAAGTACACAACTGGGATGGGCTCTGAATCCCTGACTTCTGTGCCTCTTGGGTGCGTGCAGGGGAGGAGAGTGCAGTTTTCTACCAAAGGAAAGGAAAGGAACCTCTCGTGCAAGCACTTGAGTCATTGCTGACTCCTAGAGGGACGCCTGCTTTCACGGACGTTTTCTTGGCAGACTTTGTAGCGGGGTGGTTTGCCGTTGCCTTCCCCAGTCGCAGTTACCTTTCCCCCAGCTAGCTGGGGACTCATTTTACTGACCTCGGAAGGATGGAAGGATGAGTCGACCTGAGCCGGCTGCCTGAGAACCAGCTTCCACTGGGATCAAACTCAGGCCGTGGGGAGAGTTTCGGCTGCAGTAACTGCTGCTTACCACTTTGCGCCATACGAGGCTCTTTTCTACCAAGCAGGGACCCAAATATCTATGGGGTGTGTGTGTGTGTGTTGCATATTTCTCATTCTGTTTTGGTGCATTCTGTGCTTTTATGTTCTGCTACAGATTCTGGTTACCCCTTTGAGTTACTTCCCCTGCTCATATACATGTCAAGTCATGGCCTGGTTGATTCCCTTTGCTTGATTTCACAAACCTTGATTACACCACTCTTGATGACTCGTAGCTGAATGTGTGAGCCAATTACACTGAAAGGATTGTGTCTGAGGTGATGCGAGTGGGGATATGAAAGTTCCGCCCTGTCGCGTTTGATCTGTAAAGGCTGATTCACATATGGGTGTCGCCACTGGATGATGATGATGATGATGATGATGATGATGATTTATATAGCACCATCAATGTACAAGGTGCTGTACAGAGTAAAACAATAAAATAGCAAAACCCTGCCACATAGGCTTACATTCTAATAAACTCATAATAAAACAATAAGAAGGGGAAGAGAACGCACCAAACAGGCACAGGGTAGAGTAAAACTAACAGTATAAAAGTCAGATCAAAATCAAGTTTTAAAAGCTTTAGAAAAAAGAAAAGGTTTTAGCTGAGCTTTAAAAGCTGCGATTGAACTTGTAGTTCTCAAATGTTCTGGAAGAGCGTTCCAGGCATAAGGGGCAGCGGAAGAAAATGGACAAAGCCGAGCAAGGGAAGTAGAGACCCTTGGGCAGGTGAGAAACATGGCATCAGAGGAGCGAAGAGCACGAGCGGGGCAATAGTGTGAGATGAGAGAGGAAAGATAGGAAGGAGCTAGACAGTGAAAAGCTTTGTAGGTTAACAGGAGAAGTTTGTATTGGGATTCTGAGGTGAATTGGAAGCCAATGAAGAGATTTCAGAAGTGGAGTAACATGGTCAGAGCGGTGAGCCAAGAAGATGATCTTAGCAGCAGAGTGGTGAACAGAAACCAACGAACTGGTGTGAGAAGAAGGAAGGCCAGTGAGAAGAAGGTTGCAGTAGTCCAACCGAGAAATAACCAAGGCATGAACAAGAATCTTGGCAGAAGCAGCCATCCGGATGAACCTGCATATGTGAACACCTGGAAATTGCTGGTAGTATCTGAAAAGCCGAAAGAGCAAGGCTAACGATGCAGCCCTGTACATGTCTTGTCAGAAGTAAGCCCCATTGAGTTCAGTGGGACTTTACTTGCAGGTGTATAAGGGGTTGCAGCCTAAGAGTGCTTCCACTGTGACCCTTTTGCCACTTTGAGAAATTAGTCCTGTGTAGGGTGACCATATTTTGGAAACCAAAAAGGAGGACAACATCGTCGCCCCCAAGGGGGCGTGTCCAGTACCAAGGGGGCGTGCTCACCTGAACATAGTCTTGGTCACATGTCTGATTTTACAGCACACATTTAAGACAAATCTGTTCTACATAACATCTTAATGTTTAAATCACTGAAATAAAGAACAAGTAAGAGATTCAATGTATCTGAAATTAACTTCACTCACTCCTACTTTTGTAGGTTTTGCTGTACTTTGAAGCTTTTGCTATACTCTCTGTGTTACATTCTCCCCTTCCCTCAAATATCTTTTCTGACTGTATCTTCACTCATTGCAAGCTGCTGTTGTTGTTAACAGGGTTTGCTACTGGCCCCAGATCTGTTTCAAATTTGGTATGGCTAAAGCTCTACCTAAAAGCTACCATGGTGCCAACTTTCAGCTCTTTATCTTTAAAAATGACAGCTTAAAAAATAATAATTTTAAAACCTCATTTTTTAAAAAAATCCTAAAAAATCAATGGATGAACAGATCCGTTTCAAATTTGGTGTGGCTAAAGCGCTACCTAAATCCTATCATGGTACAATGTTTCATCTCTTTAACTTTAAAAATGACAATTTAAAAAATAATAATTTTAAAACCTCAATTTTTAAAAAATTCCTAAAAAATCAATGGATGAACGGATCTGTTTCAAATTTGGTGTGGCTAAAGCTCTACCTAAATCCTTTCATGGTGCAAAGTTTCATCTCTTTATCTTTAAAAACGATGATTTAAAAAATAATACTTTTAAAACCTCAATTTTAAAAAAATTCCTAAAAAATCAATGGATGAACGGATCTGTTTCAAATTTGGTATGACTAAGGCCCTTCCTAAGAGCTACCATTGTGCCAAGTTTCATGTCTTTATCTTTAAAATGACAGAGTTATAAGCATTTTTGTTCATTCCTGTTAGAGCTGCTCTTTGGAAAAAAAGTATCCGGATTTCCCCTCCCCCACCCGGACAAATCTGGGCAAATCTGGTGATATGGTCACCCTAGAGTTGCAACCACAATTCCCAACCAAAGTAGTCTACCAACTGATCCTCCCTCCAGAGTTCTTCTTTACTTCTGGATTGCCAGATGTGAGGGCCAGACAACGTCCCCAGTGGGCCGGGTTAGCCCCAGAGGCTGCAAGTCGCTGACCTCTACAATGAACAATTTGTGGGTTATTGTTGCTGTTTTCATTTCCTGCATCTCTTATTAGAATGTCAGACCTATGCTATACAGAATGTGCATTTGATTTAAAAATGATTTTTTTCTACCTTCTAGCAGCAGCAACAACAATGACCATTTCAGAAAGACTAATGTATGAGATTTGAGTCAAGCTTCTTCCGGACAGGCTACTTTTCTGCATGCAGGGAGTTGTTGTTTTTTATGTGAGAGTTCATACCTTGTCATTTGCTCACATGTAGCCTGAAGCTGTCAAGTCAAGGAAAAGATTCTACTATTTGCATAACCTGGCCCCTTTCTTAATGCTATCTTCGAAGGCTTAAAACATAGACTGAAAGGTCACTCATTGTTTTTGTTGTGTTCTGTTCCATTTGTAAGTCCGAATAGTTTGCAAAAACTTCTTGTGCCTTAAAGAATGCATGGCTGACACATTAATGGAATTGCAGAAGAGCAAAGCTCTTTCAAACAGATATAATCTTGGCTATCAATAATGCTATTTAAGAAAACAAAAGCAAACTACTACAGGATGGTGATAAGATCCAGAAGTGTGTGTGTGTGTGTGTGTGTGTGAGAGAGAGAGAGAGAGAGAGAGAGAGGACAAAGAGCAAGCTAGAATGTTGGTCAAGCAGATGATCTTATCAGTGAACACATTTTACTCCATTGTTTAATAGATGCAAATAAGGAGACTCATTAACACTTCTAGTTCTGTATGAACATCACACCCAGAGTCCTCCACAGCCCTTCCGTCCCCTCTTTCCATAAATATCAAACTGTAAGAAGCTATTTCCACAAAGTGAAAACATATAATAAAACTGAAGGATCTGAAATAAACTATTTTTTTAAAAAAAACAAACACATTGCTGAAGCCTTTACTTCACTTCTGGTGTGCATTAATTCAAAAGCCTATCCTGCACTGATTGAAAAACAAGAGGGATTTCTTTTGCTTAAGGATATAATGGAAAAACAGCTCTATATTATTATTATTATTATTATTATTATTATTATTATTATTATTATTATTATTATATTTATTTGTATCCAGCCTTTTGCCCAATGCTGGGCCTCAAGGCGGCCTTACAAAGTTTAAAACATACATTGGGGGGGGGGGGACAAAACCATAAATGTTTAAAATACACAACAAAATTATAAGACATTAACATAGATGGAGGGCCAGATTATTCTCCAAAGGCCTGCTGGAACAAAAAGGTTTTAGCCTGCTTCCGAAAGCCCATCAAGGAGGGAGCCAGCCCAGCTTCCCCGGGAAGAGAGTTCCAGAGCATTGGAGCAGGCACCGAGAAGGCCCTCTCACATGTTCCCACCAAGCGCGCCTGCGAAGATGGTGAGGCTGAAAGAAGGGCTTCTCCAGAAGATCTTAAAGCACGGGCAGGCTCATAAGGGAGAATACGTTCTTTCAAATGTACGTTCTTTTATTTATTTATTTATTTATTTATTTCATTTCTATACCACCCAATAGCCAAAGCTCTCTGGGTGATTTACAAAATTAAGTTGTCAAAATAAAGTTTACCAATGCAGTACGTGCAAGACAAGGCTGTACACTGCATGGTTCCCAATATTCTCGTGTTTGCATTCATACATGCATGTGTTCTGAGAAGGGATGTCAGAGAAATCCAAAACAAGCCCAAATGAATTCAGATTTATATGAATCTGACCCACGGTTTCTGAAGCAGACCAGCATCTATTGAGTCACACAGATTCCGTGGACTTGCAGACCTTTTTTTTTACTTTCCAGAATTGTATGCAGATTTAGTCATGCAAACACCCAAAAGTCACATACATATATGCATTTTTATCCCGCCATTCAGCCAAAAAAGGCTCTCATGGCGGCTCACAAAAATATTTCTTGACAGACCCTGCCCACAGGCTTACAATCTAAAAAACATGACACAAAGGAAAGGGGATTGGGAGGGAGGAGGAGGGGGGAAAGCAAAGCAAATTCAGGCACTACAGTCTTAGTTACAAAGTTCAGCAGTGACAGTTGGCAGTTGGCAGCAGGAGGGAGGGAGCTCTCAGCTGGAGCTGGACCCAGGCACGATGGAGAGGTGCCTGGCTGCTGCTTCCATCCATCTATCTATCTATCTATCTATCTATCTATCTATCTATCTCTATCTATCTATCTTTAGCCTCTCCTGTGTAGCAGTCTTTTTGGGCGGTGGTGAGGTGTGCCCTGCTCATTGACTGTATACTGAGATAAGAAAAATATCAAAATATTATGTGCCAGTGAAAGTTTCGTAAATTGCAGGTGACTTTTTGGAGGATGTTTCTGATGAGGGAGGGGGGAATCCAAATCCATCAATGAGTGAATGATGAAATGAAAGATGCCTAACAATCTGTGAAACACAGACGAAATGGGTCTTTAGCTGCAAGGGCCTCTGCCCCCTCCACCCTCATCCAGAGATTTAAATTCTAGACGAGATTTCTTTGCTCTCCCAGACCAGAATGCTGAAACACAGACATACTTGCAACACCCTCATCCGCATACCACGGATGATTGGCCAAGATTCCCTTCACCCCCAACACTATTGCACATTGTCTATTCTAGCCTTCACCAACCCCGGGCCCTCCAAATGTGTTGCACTACAATTCCCATCACCCCCAGGCAGCATGGCCAACATATCTGGATGGCACCAGATCAGAAAAAGCGGATCTATTCTCTGTGTTCTAGTTTTAAAATATACTCTGCAGTTGTCTGTCTTGCACGGATTCAAAAGCCAGAAGGGTGTTTGTTCTTTTGGTTAAAGATACATTAGAAAAGCATAATTGTCAAAAAATTTAAAATGTGCCCTGGCAGCTGCAATGTGTGAATTGGGAGTTTGTGCACTGGACAAAGTATTTACTCGCATGCATAGATACTAGCACAGAGCATGGTGAGGGATTAAAAAAAGGGGGGACTCTGACAGAGAGCCAAATACCTCTCTACACAAGGCATTTATTGTGTGCTCATCATTCCTTACTCATGGTAGTTTAGATGACTTTGTAACCCTCTAGTTTTGGGAGATCCTGGTTCTAGTTTCCATTCAGACATGAAGCTCACTGGCTGACTTTGGGCCAGTTCTTGGCTCTCACCCTAACCTTCCTCAGAGGGTGGTTGTGAGGATAAAATGGAGAGGAGGAGGAGGACCATGTAAGCCATCTTGGGTTCCCTTCAAGAGGAAAATAGGCAGGATATAAGTGTAATAATAAATAAAATCTAATAATACATTTGTGTTAAAGCTCAGAGGCTCTCTGATCAACTGCAAACAAAACCGACACAGTTACATGTGAACCCTGCACTATGCTTTAACTATGGGTTGTTAACCACAAACAACCCAGAGTTCACAACCCAACAACAATCTTGGGTTCTCTTCCTGGGTTGTTTGTTATTAACAACCCATGGTTAAACCATAGGACAGGGTTTATATGTAATGACAACCCACAATTCAACAACAACTCACGATTCAATGACAACCTACATTCAGGCTGTCGTTACATGTGAACCAAGCCATTGTGTATTACTTCAAAATGTATTAAACCAACCCGGGGATGCTTCTAGATGAAGATTTTATTGTAAAATCGCCACACTGCCTCAGGATAAACTACGGGCTACATTAAATGTGTGTAGCTGATCCTATTTGTTTTTTAATTAACTTTAGTATAAGTCCATAGAGTCCCCAATCCAGATTGAGACCACCATGCACAGGTAGGGGGTTAAACTTTCTCACCCAGCCACTTTCCCCTAAATTGACGCACACACATACATATATGCAAGGGCTAAAGAAAGAAAGACAATTTCCACTGGCACCAATGGAGTTTTTTATTTACAGATTTAGCTCTGTGCAGGGAGACAAATTTAGAGAGGGGATGTGGCTAGGTAGGAAGGTTTAACACCCTCTTTTAATCTGGTCATTGTGGTCCTGATCACGATTGGGACCCCATGCACTAAAGTTAAACATAAGATCAACTACAGGATATGCATTTGATGCCGCGTGCAGTTTAGCGCCCTCTTTTTTTAAAAAAAACCAGAGGTACAGATGTTGTCGTGTTTTTTCTTTCTACAAAATAAATCTGCTAAGCAGGGGAGAAATGGAATAGCCACAATTGTTAGTGCCAGGAGTCCTCTGTGTGGAAGGACCTCTGCATGTTTGGGGACCTTCTTGTTGAGGTGGTCCCATGACATCTGCTCCAAAGTGCTGCCTTAAGCAGCTGTGTGGTTAGCAGCATGGAGCAAGAGATCATATTGCCAATGGTCAACATCTGCACTTAAATAATACATGATGGCGTGCTTCTGAAGCAGATGCCACTGCATGTTTTTTGCAAGCCAGTGTTAACTTGGGTATTATATTTCATTTAGCTCATAAAAAGTTTTTTTCCTATTTTCCGTCTCTTGAGCTAGATTAGTTTTTTGACAGGAAGTTCCAAGTATACCCTTGTTTTTGGCTGTTATATGTAACCTTCTCTATTTTTGGCTTTGTGAAATACTAAATATATTATACTATCATCAACCAGATATGTTGCTTTTCAGAACCAAGCAATTAAGAGTTAGGGTGTTTGCTGATTCCGATAGGAGGGTCGTAGTCTTGGAGCAAAATAAGATCAACATGCTATTTTTATCCTTGTATTAGATTTTATGATATTAATAATATTACAACATCTTTTGTAACTAGTACCAATACCCTATTATTAACTTCATGGGCTGGAGTTTGGTTTAGATTGGGTTGACTTTCTTGTCTCTGTGTGCCCAGCAAGATTATGTGATAATCAAAATATTCGAGTTGCCTTGACAATTGGAGTCAAAGATAGGTCCAGCATCCAGTATTCCCTTTCTTAAAGACAGCTAGATACCTCTGGAAGCTCTCAAACATGGCATGAATTTAATGGCCATGCCCTCTTGTTTGTTCCCAGACAGTGGTGTCATCACCACTTTTTAAATAAGTGAAATAATACATATCGCCTTCTAAAGAGCTCTCTCTCTTATGACCATTAAGTCCTGAGTCAGCATTACCTAACTCTACCACTGTCCTCAGCATCTGATATTCAGAGGTCTCCTGTCATTGCTTTGTCCAAGGGGGAGCCTACACCAGCACTTTATTGCAGGATTGTATCAGAGTCGTCAGTAACGGGCCACATGACGTTCACCTGCTTCCGCTGTGATCCCAGCTCTACCTTTCAGTTTTCCCAGAATATCCCTGACTGCTTTTGCCATGTTTTTACCAGCTCTCTCTTATCCATTCCCCAGAATGTTTGCAGCATGCCCCCCTTTTGCGAAGTCGTTGCTGTTCACCGTGAGTTCTGGGCTCAGCAAACAGCCAATCAGTTGTGAGGGGCTTGTGTATGGTTATCGAAGGTGTGCGGGAGTGGACCTGTCCGCCATTTCCGTTACATGTTTTGGATGGGTATTGGCATGATTCATCGCTGAGTGGCTTTGTGCGGTTTTTTTTTTAATACAAACATGTCTCTGCGCAGGAGCGCATATTCGACAGAGTTCCCATCCCCACACACTTTGCTGCATGTTTGCACTCCTGTGCATCCCTCATGAGTAGGGTTACATGCGTGCCGGAAAACCGGGAATGTCACAGTTTCCAAGCATTTCCAAAATGTCCTAGCCAGCCAGTCAAGAATCCCGGATTCCTGTTCCAGTCGGCCAGAGGAATTCCAACCTCCGAAATGGTGCCTTGAGCCTGCTCAGTGGAGAAATGTAATTTAGTGTCAGGTTTTGCTTCCTAGCTGCTTCCCTTCTGCCCTTTGGGACTCGGTGATGAAAGCCAGGGCTTTGCTAGACGTACCGGGTGTTCCGTCGTTGAGGAGCGGTGAAAGCGGCTTTTCCCGTTCAGCCGTGACGCCTCATCATCCACACCTGCCTTCGATTTGTGGCGGAAGTTTGCGCCGGTTGTGCTGCTGCCGCCGCGAGAACGGTTGCGCAGCCACACCGGCCTGATTGCCGCGGCTTTTTTTTTCGCTCGCTGCACGGTTTGCGCACGTCCGAAAGACCGCAAACTTGCGCAGCCGTCAGCGATGCCGCCGCCGGCCCTGGCGGCGGCAGCGGCGGCAGTGCCAGTGCCAGCCGAAGTGCTGCTGGTGCTGTTGAGGGTCAACATTGATGCGCTCACTTCCTGATGGGGGTCGTGGCGGGTGTCATATGACCCGAGGTCAATCGTCTGCATGGCCACTCTGTGCCTACATCTCCCATCATGCCTCTGAGGTGTCGGCGGCGATGACCGCCTCTGTGCCCTGTGCCCCATCCCAAGGAGCCAACCCACATCTGGCCGTAGCCATGGCAGCAGCCCACAAACAGCTCTGCCCTCTGCCAGCCTGGTACCCACACTAACAGGCAGCGTACAGCACCGCCATTATGCGGCCACGGTAGCTGCCCACCGCAAGGAGTCACCAGCCACTTTTGCGGTCCTCCGTTCCTGCGCAAACTGTCACTGGGGAAATAAAAAAAAAAAGCCGCTCCGCCGCGCTGCCCCAGCTGCCGGACTGCGCGCAAATGGCGGAGGCGGCTTGACCGAAGCCGCTGACCACTCCCCCTTAGCACGCCTTTTCCTGCCCAGTCCGGACCGCAGTGACCTCACATCCTCCCACACGTACTCCGAATTACCGCGGGACAGCAGGAAAAGGCGTCCTAAAACTCACTTTTTTAAAGTCGGGAGAAAGAGGCTTCACCGCGGGATAACGGCGGATCCTCGTGAACGTCATCTGGAAGCCTCGACGTGACTGCGGAAGGTAACGCGCGCTAGAGCCTCGTCTAGTAACGCCCCCAGTCTCTAGCAATGGCTAACAACAGTGGGGAGGCTTAACTGTCCTTTGCCTATTATTTATTTGCAGGTGCTTAAGTGCTTTAGGCTGCAATCCTATGCATACTTACCTGGGAATAAGCCCTATTTAACTTAATAGGATTTGTTTCTGAGTAGAAACACATAGGATTGCAGTGTTAGATAACTAAAGCTTAGATTGCTTTCTTTCTTTCCCTAGACGTTTACATATTGCTCAGTTTTTTTAAAAAAAAAATCCTACACCCCCCCCCCCCACAAAAATTGTTCTGGTTTTGTGGATTCAGAATATGGCAACCCTATTCATGAATCATTTTTAAAAAAATATCTGCCCTGTAGCCCCACCAATAGATATGGAGCACACGGGCTCCCGCAATAGCACTTCTGTAATTGCAGTAAATATCAATCACGCAAGCCCCATAAGTGGCAATTATGGAAGTGGAAACTTTCAGAAGTAGCCCTCTTCTGTAGCAAAAGGGCTGCAGGTGTAGATTAGCCTCAAGTAGTCTTTATTGTATACTAGTGTAAATCCCATGTTGCCAAGGGGCTGGTAGTATGAGAATGATTTGATGAAAATATGTTTGCCTGTTTCCCTTGTGATAGGCTATCTGTTTTGTCTCGTTTTTCTCTATATATTTCATTATACAGCCACTAAATGCCATTTTGGTATAGCGGAAGTGCACAAATACACAGTGTTTCATAGTGCCATTCAGGATATACCAGACTTTCTTCTGTCTAAATATATATACATATATGATAATGGTTGCAAAGCACAAGAGAGGCCCTGGAGGATAGTGACATTATGTAAAGGACCTGCAAATGACCATGAGCAGGAATCAAGAGTGCACAATAAAAGCCTCTTGTAGAAAGGCTCCAGATTGCTTCCAGCTTTTCTTGTACAATAGCCTCGCTTGATTAATGGCATTTTATGGAGAGTCCAGATGATGCCATCTTCCATTTGTAGTCCTCCCAGGTTTTCCCTCTGCTTGTTCCATCTTTTTATTATTTGGGGGGGGGGGATGTTATAAAAGATGGAATAGCTGTTGAATGCCTTTTGGTAGGTAGTGCTAGGAACTCTCCACTTACCCAAAACTTAACAGAGTTGCCAGATTGATAGCCAAAGATTCTGCATACAGGTTTAAAAATGATAAGCAAACAAGAGATAGTACAGCTGTAACATCTACCACACTTTCTGTCCAGACAAGAGGAATTATGCTGTAGTTCAACTCCTGTTTGTTCCCACGGAGCTTTCCCAGGAAGACAGGAATGACATAACGGGCCGGTTCAGACAACACAGTAAGCCATGGTTAGGCTGCTAACCCCTTTGCAGCAAGTGGTTCGTGAGAGTGTATAAAAGAAGGTTATGTAGCCACAATGGTTAGGAATGGTTCATGTGACACACTAAGTCATGGTTCACACGACACGCTAAGCCATAATATTTAGCTCAAAATGCTTAACTATCATGGTTTAGCATGTTGTCTGAACGTTATGTAAAAACTAGAATGTCCATTTCCCCTGACATGCAGACACACATCTTGACACGCATTCAGACACGCGTGTATACACACGTCCACACACGTGTACACGCAAGCACACAGACTCGTACCCACACCCCCTCTAAGACACCCCACAAGGAGCCCACCCGAGGACACCTGGAAAAGGTGAATGGGCGCATAAGCCCGGGGGGTGGGGGAGTAGCCAGATGTCCCTCAGTAGAAACTCCATTTACCCCCGTGCAAGTGGCACGTAGGCGACTTCCAAGCCCCTTTCTTGCCAGCCGATATTGATTGAGTTAATCCTGCCGAATCCACTCCAGTGATTAACTGCCCGGACAACACCATAGATCAGTTTCAAATGAAACTGACCAGTCAAACCCAGCCAAGTCCTTAGGACTGCCCCCTAGCCACATCCCCAATAGGGGAGGGGCTACAGGCAGCACATGGCAATGGTGGCTGAGTGATTTCAGCTGCAATTCCCCTTCTGACCACTACATGGAAGTATATAAGCTATTGTCCTGCCTCAGCGCCATGTGACCCTGCCTTTGCTGCATGAGTGCCAGGTCATTACCTATTCTCGATAATAAACATTTGGTGCCCAACGCCTTGTCTGTGATCTTTCACAAGTGTTTCGATATTTGACTTTGGTGCGCTCAGATTTGACATAATTTATGCAACAAAGGGAGCCAAAATTTTGTACATGTTTCTAGTGTTAGTTGGATATGCATTTTGTTCACTATCTCCCTGGGGTAGTGTGTTAAGGAGATCCTTAACACACATTCTTGGAATTTAGTCCCTTTGATTTTGGGAGGCACTCAAACATTGATGTCGTCATATAATCATGCCAGCTCATGGTCTGTTTCCAACTCACACATATAAGATAAGTATCTTTCGCCCTAGTTAACAGATGGGGAGGCTGTGACATTCCAGACTCTGGAGAGCCAATGAGAAGGAGAGGCTAGCCAAAGGACATGCAGTGTGGTATCTGAAGCAAGAACAGGTCTCGAAATGAAGCAAGCAGCACTCGTAAGACAGTTAATGGGGTCAGCATTAGGGCTTGTTTAATGACAAGAGAGATGATTCACTCCTTTGATGAAAGCTCCATCTATGTACCTTTATCCAGGGAAGAATGATTTGTGGGCTGGACTCCAGGTTTCTGTCTTAGTGTTCGCTGAGGTTTCCTACCTATTAGTGGGCTGTACCACTTCAGACTCAAATGGAGGAATGCTCCCTAGGGTGGTCACTCATGAATCGCACCCAAAAAGGAGGAAATGCATCTCCAAAAGGAGAGGATTACAGAGGGATTACAGAGGGCACCGAGATTCCATTTTAGAATTAATAATAATAATAATAATAATAATAATAATAATAATATATTAATAATTATTATTAATGATAATAATAATATTAATAATTATAATTATTCCATTTTAGAACTTATTATAATTATTATAATTATTCCATTTTAGAACTTATTATTATAATTCAAATAGAAATGGAATCCATCTCACCATAGTGCGGATGACTGTAACCAGGTGACCTGTGTGTCTGACTGTTCAGTGTGCTGTCCAGGTACTAACTTAATGATGAGCAACAGTTTTTAAGGTTGTTTAACTTGAAACTGAAATTGAACAGGACGCCTACAAATAGAGCACACCTTTAAATAAAGGATTGTCTTCTGGCAGCCCTTCAAATAGAAAACTGACCTATACTCAAATGCTCCATCCACATAGAAAACTAGCATGTCGGGGAAAACATGCTAGTTTTCTAGGTGGAGGGATTATTTTTTAATGTGAAGGAACGTCTTATGAAGGCCTCCTTAACTGCAGCCTATATGGAAAAGGCTTTTAACCACCTCTGTGAGAACTAAGTCCCGAAACACCATGTTTTCTGGAACGTTGACACTGTGAAGGAGACTCACTTCAGGTTCATAAGAAGATGATCAGCTTTATGGTCCTCTCTGTAACTGAAGTGACAAACGTTCAGGAACTTAGTTGCCTACCACTACTTGTGGCATCAGGTGGGCAAAAACATTCCAAACTACTGAATAAGGACACTGTACATGCATTGTACATGAGAAAAAATAATAGCCGTGATGACCTTCAATGCTTGCTCTACTTTTTAAAGGTTTGGGCTGATTTACACACATTTGTGTAGATCATAGAACCATGGAATAGCAGAGTTGGAAGGGGCCTACAAGGCCATTGAGTCCAACCCCCTGCTCAATGCAGGAATCCACCCCAAAGCATCCCTGACAGGTGGTTGTCCAGCTGCCTCTTGAAGGCCTCTAGTGTAGGAGAGCCCACAACCTCCCTAGGTAACTGATTCCATAGCCCCACCCCAAATAAATCATGCATGGCTACTTTTAGCAATAAATATCTGCAGGAGATCTCCTCCCGTTGTATGTAGTTTAACCCTGAGATATATGTGAGTTATTCGAAGAGTAACAACAAAAAAGTGCTATATGATTATATTAGTACTAATGCAAATCCCATGTCGCCACAGGGACTAGTCTGAGAATGTTCTTTTAAAGAAGATTGTGTACCGTTTCTTGAAGTTTGAGGTCGAAAACACGTGATGTAAGATTTTTTTCTCTCTTCTCCCTCTCAGCTCTTCCTCCTCGGCTTCTCTTCCTCCTCCTCTAACTATCACCACTGACAGCACTTCTTCAGCCGCTTTCCCAACATTCTGGGCCTGTCCTTCCATTGGTCCAGCACTCCAGGACCTCACAGGAGGAAGCATTATTACACGTGCAGGCACACACTGTGTCACACAGTACATCACATGCACAGTGTGGGGCATAGGCATTAACCTTAGGGTGACCATATTTTGGAAACCAAAAAGGAGGACAACATGGTGGCCCCCAAGGGGGCGTGTCCTAGGGTGACCATATTTTGGAAACCAAAAAGGAGGACAAAACGGCTGCCCCCAAGGGGGCGTGCCCACCAGCATGCCCACCCCCATGCCCAGCCCCCAAAGGGGCATGCCCACCAACATGCCCAGCCCCCAAAGGGGCATGCCCACCCAAACATGGCCTTGGTCACATGTCTGATTTCACAGTACACAATTAAGACAAAGCTGTTCTACATATCTTAATGTGAAGAACAAGTGAGGCATTCAATGTATCCAAAATTAACTTCACTCACTCCTACTTTTGTAGCTTTTGCTGTACTTTGAATCTTTTGCTATACTTTGTGCCACACGGTCTCCCCTTCCCTCCAATATATTTTCTAACTGCAAAGACCATAGTCTCACCTTTCTTAACATTTAACAGTCACAACATCTTAAAACTCTTAGGTTTAAAATTCATCTGGATAGGCCTGCCAGAAGATATCTGTCTTTATTGCTGTCTTAAACTCAGATAGAGTATTAAGCTGACGAATCTCCTCCAGCAGGCTATTCCACAGTCTGCGGGCAGCAGAAGAAAAGGTCCTCTGGGTTCCCATTATCACAATGGATGCCCATTATCACAATGCTAAACAAAGATCTTTCCCTCCCTTCATTCAAATATCTCTTGAATTTTCACTGCCTCAGTGTGCAGAGAACAGAAATCCAAATCAGGGACCCGAAGAAAACTGCCCAAAGAGACGACAGAAACAAATCCCATTGATTTCAATAAAGCTTACTCCCAGATAAATGAATATAGGATTGCAGCCTCGTCACATCTGTTCACCTTACTCTAGCAAGTGCAAGCCCCTCCTGTCAAGGACAGCTATGCACTCACAGAACCTGGCCTCCTGGATCATGCATCCAGCAGGTGCTCTGAAGAAAGATGGTTTCATAGCCTAGGAGATCCTGACACACCCAGACAAGTCAAGCCAAGCGACACTATGCTGGGACAGAACAATTCTGGGACAAGACAATACTTTGCAAGTATTACCAGTCATTATTATTACCAGTCATAAACAAAAAACACATACAACTACTTCATTGACATAGCAATAACTAATGAGAAAAATGTTGCAGAAGAGGAAAAGAGAGAGAGAAATATACACCACTGGCTATGGAAATTAAAGAACCGTGGCAGCAAGAAAAAGTTACAATTATACTGTTAGTCACATCAGTCACCAGCATCACATCAATTTTTTTAAATCTTTTTTTTTTTTTTACAGAAACCTTCAGAAACAAGACCTACCAAAACACATCCACACCAACATCCAGAAAGCAGTCATACTTAAACATGTTCATTAGTCAGGGAATTTCTGAATCAGTAAAAGACAACATGATTTGGCAAAGCCCATCATGTTCATCTAGAAAAAACAACACCATGAGCAAGAAAAGAGAGATAATAATAATGTCAACCCTGTTAATTTTTTAAAAGATTTTTTTAAAAAGAAGGATGAACAATTATCAGCAAGTATTTCAAACAAATTGGAGAGGAAGGTCTATGGGTCAAATAGATTATAACCCCCCCCACACACACACAAATTACTATCTTCTAGCACTAGCTTGAGACCCACTTTTTCTTTTGCACTACAGAGCAAGTAGGCACAACTTACTCAAGGAAGTGAGCCAAACCACATGCCACAGAGGAAGGGTAAAAACAACTATTGCTGTTGGGAAATAATTTCCTCAGTAGAACTCTAATGGAAATACCGTAATGGGAGACTTGCCAGTGAGATACTGTTGCAAGGTAGTTGTAAAGCTGAGGCCATGCATATTTACTCAGAATTAAGTCCCACAGAGTTCAATGAGATTTAAGGCCCTTAAACACAAATCTTAAATTTCAAAGCTTGCATCCATTTCCAGTTTCACTCAGAAATGCTTTTTTCTAATGCTTTTAAAATTAGTTGTAAACAAATCACGTTTTTCTTAAATCTTTAAACCCTCTGCAAAAAACAAAAATAAAACCCTGTGGATTCTAACGAGACTTATACATTCAAAAATACTTAGAGTCTTTCAAGTGGACCTTGAATTTCCTGAAGGGGGATAAGAGGTAAACTGCCCACTGACTGCTCCCACCCCAACACAGAGATACAGAGACACACAGAAAAACACACAATCAGAGCAGGCTAGGAAGTTGGACACTTAACATTAAGTCTCCGTGTGTCCTGGGGTAGAGAGACACGAGGAGCAAACCAAACACAAACACACGCATACCACATGACTTAATGCACCAGTCTTCCCCAGCCCATCTTGGCTGGCAATGATGGGAGTTGTAGTCCAACACATCTTGAAGGCACTGGGTTTGGGAATACGTAATACACAGTTGGGGTAATTGAACCCCCTGCCCAGATTATTTAACCTTTTAGGAAGGTAGTGAACACATTTTTCTTTCTCCCCCACTCATCTCTCTCTGGTTCTTCCCCTAATTCCCCCCCTTCCTAAATTATGTGTCTGTGTATCCCATAAATTGTACCTATTATAAAATCAGAAAATAGTTTTTTTAAAAAAAGTTGCCACTGAGCCCACCAGTTGAATTAAAGCAGCATTCCCCAACCTGGGACCCTCCAAATGTTTTGGATTACAACTCTCATCATCCCGGATTGTCCATGCTTGCTCAGTCTGATGGAAGTTGTAATCCAACACATCTGGGCAGCATCAGGTTGGGTGGGGGCTAGATGGATGAAGAGAAAGAGAGAGAGAAGGGGGAAATGGGGTGTCAGAAAGAGAGTTCTGTCCCTGCCTTGGCACATTGGCAGGGAGGAAAAGAGAAGGAGAGAGCAAGAGCGAGAGAATGAAGGGGTGTTAGAAGGAGAAAGGGGGAGAAAGGATCAATGGGCGATGGAGGGATATAGAGAGAGAAGATAAAATGGGTGGCAGAGAGAGGGGAGAGAAAGGGAGTTAGAAAGAGAGAGGGGGAGACAGATTGGGAGAAGGAGAGAGAGAGGCAGCAGCAGCAGCCCCAACCAACTTTTGCAGCGCCAAAAGGTCTTTTGCCTTTTCCACCAAGGCAAAAGACTCAAAGGAAAAGGGGATAGGGGAGGAATAGAGAGTGAGCAAGAGCATCCTCTGCCAAAGACCGACACGGGGCCTCATTTACCTCCGTCAGGCTCCGTGTTTGCAGCCACAAGAGCAGCTGGAGCTAGAAAGGGCTGCTCTTGGTCTCCCAGCCACCGCTGCTGTTGAAATCCTGAGCTTGCCCGCATCTTCCTCCCGGTCTGTTCCCGCCCCATCCCAGGCTGCGCTTGCTGTGGAGGGGATGAAGCCTGGGCCCGGCCGACTCCAGCCCTGTGAGAGGCTACAGGCCCGGGCAGCACAGCTGAATATGGGTTGGAGGATAGCTGGCTGCGCCCACGCCGCTTACCCCAGCTCCCTCCTTCCGCCCCATGGGTCCTTCTACTCAGCCTGCGTGATGGCGGAGGCCAAGTAGAAGGCCCCATCGAGGCAGGGAGAGGCAGGGGACGCGCTGCTGGAAGTCTAGCTCCCTCCCCCCGCCCCGATGGGTCCTTCTACTCGGCCTGCGCGATGGCGGAGGCCAATTAGAAGGCCCCATCAAGGCAGGGAGAGGCACTGGCGAAACGACAGGCAGGGCTGGAGGCTGCCTCCAGCGCGCGTTGCCAAAACGCGGAAACGCCCAGCTTAAGCTACGCCCACCTCGTCTATCCGGGCCTCTCCTATGACGTCGACTGGAGAGGCCCGGATGGACGAGGTGGGCGTGGCTTAAGCCGGGCGTTTCTGCGTTTCGGGAACGCGCGGTTTAAGGCCCTCCAGGCTTCCATTGGGGCCTCTCCTTGGTCGCCGTAGTGATGACGACCTAGGAGAGGCCCCGATGGAAGCCTGGAGGGCCTTTTTGGCGCATTTTACCGGACAAAAGGGGGGAAATGGGCATTTCCATCCGGACCCGGATTTGCCCCCCTTTTTCCTGACAAGTCCGGGCAGATCCGGACGTTTGGTCACCCTAATTAACCTCCCCTTTGCCACATCTCTCTCCCTTTTCCCCTCCCGAGCTACCCAAAGCTCAAGCTCTGAACTTTTGCAAAGCTTCAACATTTTCCCTAGGTCTACCCTGCTCAAGCTTCAGTTTAAAACAAAAATGAGCAACATTGGTCTGGTAATTGGTCTAATAATAAGCTGCACACTGCCATGTTCTTATATAAGTGTAGTGCAAATCCCATGTCGCCATGGAAGTTAGTAGTCTGAGAATGTTCTATTTAAAAAGATTGTGTACCATTTCTTGAAGTTTGAGGTTGAAAACACGTGATGTAAGATTTCTCTCTCTCTTCTCCCTCTCAGCTCTTCCTCCTCTAACTATCACCCACTGACTTTTCTTCAGCCTCTTTCCCAACATTCTGGGCCTGTCCTTCCATTGGCCCAGTGCTCCAAGACCTCAGAGGCAGAAGCATCATTACACGTGCAGGCACATACTGTGTCATGCGGTACATTGCATGCACAGTGTGGGGTACAGGCATTAACCACCCCTTTGCCTCATCTCTCTCCCTTTTCCCTTCCTGAGTTTCCCAAAGCTAGAGCTTTGAACTTTTTTGAAGTTTCAAAATTTTCCGCACAGCTCAAGCTTCAGTTTAAAACATAAACAAGCAAAACATAAACAAGTATTCTTATATAAGATTATAAGCTGGAGGAGAGTCTTAATTTCCCATGATTCCTTTCCCTGCATGACTTCTAGACCCACCCCCAAGGGACAGGCCTAGTTTATATCCGTGCCCCTAGCAGTTTCTGCAGCCATAGCCAGTTCTAATGCTGTTCATCCCATTTCTCCCACACTGCCGCCATTTTGAAAGTACCACACTCATTTTTATATTCATTGATATTTAAAATGGCAGCAGTGTGGCCTGGGTGGTAACCATGGCAACACAATAAGCCCACAATAATGGGGCAGCTGACAACTTTAGATGGAGTGCTGCTTTTTGTGTGTATTCAGAAGTACAAAACACCATCTCAAATGGCCCTAATGAAGGCCCATTTTTGAGACTCAGCTCAAACCATACATGAATTCAGAATGGAAAACCCTGATTTCAAAGCCCCAGAAGTAGAGCCTGACTCAGAAATACAATATTTCTCAGGACCAAACATATAGGTGTGTACATATGTGTATACAGTTGTGAGGCTCTGGTGCTCTGTGTTCTTGTTTGGCTCTCAATACAGATGTATAATTCCCTCCTTCCATGCTTTTCTTATAACTAGCTTAATTATGGTAAATCTGTGTGTGGGCTCACATGATTTATTTATTTATTTTATGTTATTTTATTTTATTATATTTATATACCGCCCCACAGCCGAAGCTCTCTGGGTGGTTTACAACAATGAAAAATAGTAAACATTAAAAGTATACAAAATTTAAAAAACATAAAAACAGTATAAAAACAACAACAGTATCCCTTTAAAAGCAACAATTCTGGGGTCCATTAAAAACAAACTTAACGTTGTTAAATGCTGTTAAAATGCCTGGGAGAAGAGAAAAAAGTCTGGACCTGGCGCCGAAAAGATAACAACGTTGGCGCCAGGCGAGTCATCAGGAAGATCATTCCACAGTCGGGGGGCAACCACCGAAAAGTCCCTCTCCCTTGTTGCCATCCTCCGAGCTTCCCTCGCAGTAGGCATCCGGAGGAGGACCTTAGGTGTTGAGCGCAGTGTATGGGTAGGTTCATGTCGGGAGAGGCGTTCCATCAGGTATTGCGGTCCCAAGCCATGTAGGGCTTTATAGGTTAAGACCAGCACCTTGAATTGGGCTCGGAAACATATAGGCAGCCAATGCAAGCGGGCCAGAATCGGTGTTACATGCTCAACCCTCCCTGTTCCAGCTGCAGCTTCCGGACCGTCTTCAAAGGCTGCCCCATGTAGAGGGCATTGCAGTAATCTAATTTGGAAGTTACCAAAGTATGGACAACTGAAGCATGATAGGACGTTCCTCCGCATTTAAATAAATACATCCATCCATGCAAAAAACGAGCACATCAGAAAAAACGCTAGGCTCAACCCTTCGCTCCAATATGATAAGTTTTCTATGTGCTGGGCATTTTTTCATGGGGAGAAGCATTCTGCCATATTAATCTGCACCTGCATTCTCACCTGAGAGAACTGGGATATAGGAGCAGCTATCTTAGACACCTGAAGATATATTGGTCTTTGTGGGCACTGCTGATAGTAACCAATGGAGCCATTCAAAGCTTTCAAATAGAGTAAGAGGCAGCTGATCTCGTTCCACTGGTTTGCATCCAGATTATGAAATATAGGACATGCACTTGCCCACAAACAGCCTTCACTTTGACCTCCATTTGTTTCCCAGCACTTTCACAGCTCCTGGCCTTTCTGACCACACAGCCCCTTTTGCCTCATGCCTCTAAGCTGAGTCCCCGGCCAGGACACAATTGAAACAGGGCAGAAAAATAAGCAGCAAATAACCTTTGCAAATATTAAAGTAGGGGGTTTGCAGGGGTTTTTGAGCTGCCCACATGTCGTCATTAGTCTCCTGTAGCCATTCCATGTTCCCCTCTCCTCCCACATCTCTCCTATTTTCTCACATTGGGGAAAGTCCATTAATGGTGATGCACCATGATCCCCCCAAAAACTGTGGGGTGGCTGCCTGATTACAGAAGCTTGCGGTGTTTGGGAGGAGGGGGCTGTGTGAGGTGTAAGAAGGGCCTTTTCTGCTGTGGCACCCCAGCTCTGGAATGAGCTCCCTAGAGAGGTTTGTTTGGCACCTACGTCGTACTCTTTCTGGCACCAGGTGAAGACTTTTTTATTTCTCCGTTATTTTAGCAATTCACTGTCCTAGTCTTTTAACGCTGCTGTTTTTAATTTGCATTTTAAATCTGTATTTTGAATCTCTGCGTTGCTGCTATTCTCCTTCGCCCAGGAAGCCAAACACACCTCTCTCTGCTGGTGCAGCTCTTTCCTTCATCTGTTCCCCCACCCCTCGCAACACACACAATGAGCTCCTGTTTTAGCAACAAAATAAAGGGTGGTGTTTGTGTCAGGCAACTAGTAATAGTTGTACAGAGGTTTATTTGTTTGTTTGTTTCTTCTTCTCTAGAATTATGCAATTGAGCAATTCTGAAGGTCCAAGGGTTCACTGTTGCACTTTTATTCCTGTGTAAGAGCACAGAGCCTTGATTTGAGTTGGGACCATGGTGTTCTGGGAGGAGAGGGTTAAAACATCCCCAAAAAAATTCCTTCCAAAATTTGCCCCCCCAGGGTTAAAAAAATGACTAGAATGAATGCTTCCCCCCCTTTTTAAGCCTTCCCCCCATGGTGTGAGTGTGTGTGTGTTTGTAATATCACGGGGGAGGAATGGAAGGGGGGAGGTCTAACCATCCACTCCCAGAACACCACGGTCCTGTTCCAAATCAGGGCAATGTGGACTTACAAAAGAGTAAAAGCACAGCTGAGCATCTCCAGTTCATAAAAATAGAGATCTGCTTGTTCCCTGACAGTTTGCTCTAATGGGGTGAAATGGGGGGTGGTATTCTCCCTATAAGAGCATCCCCACCCCAATATATCCCCATTAGAGGAAACGGTCAGAGAGCAGCAGATCTCCATCTTTATGAATTGGAGATGCACAGGTGTGCATTATCAAAGTAAAGGAAAACCGATCCTCCACAAATGCGAGCAGGTGGAATTTTGCATTGGTGGAGTATCAGGAGAATGGTTTGGGGGGGATTAAAAAATTCCTAAAAATCAAGGCATGAACAGATCTGATTCAAACTTTGCATGGCTAAAGCCCTCCTTAAGAGCTATCACTGTGCCACGTTTCATCTCTTTATCTTTAGAATTTTTTGCAGATGTAAGCATTTTTGTTAATTTCCATGGGCATAATGTAACGGTTATCTGAAAACGGAGCTGTCCACTCAGAAAATCAATGCAGAGAAGCTGGTCAATGGAGCTCTGTTTCAAATTTTAAAGCAGAGAGGACTCACTCTGCAAGTCCCCCTCTCCCCATCCCCTTCACGCCCCACCCTCTGACACACATGCCCCCAACAAAAAGGGAATGGTTCGATATAGCACAAGGACAGCAATACATGGATGAAGGAGCTGCTTTATTGCGCAGGGAGGGGGGAAACAGACTTTCTCCACTCCAAAATAAGAAGAAAAAAGGAGGGGAAGAGGCGAGATTAACGTAGGATAGGGACAGCATCATGTGAGTACCCTGCTGCAAAACCACATACCAGGCTTGGTGAGAGTGCAATAAATTGCTGGTGTGATGGAGCTCTTAGTGGCTCTCTGGCTTTTGTGCAGGTTCTTCCCCATTTTAAATGCCTGTCCTACCACTTAGGTACTGGCAGTAAGAGCTTTACAATGTGCCAGCATGTTTTCTATGTTTGGCCCTGCCCATTTTGCTCTTGGTCACGCCCCTTTGCCCCAACCCACCACTGAAATGCAGCCCCCCAAAACTTATCTGAAACAGAATTCTGTTTCCCTCTGACCTATATAGTACCTAAGCGGGTTGGGGCCAGGTTATTTGAAGGAACGCCTCCTCTCATATGTACCTGCCCTGACCTTAAGATCATCTACAGGGGCCCTTCTCCGTGAGCCCCTGCCAAAGGAAGTGAGGCAGGTGGCTACTAGGAGGAGGGCTTTCTCCGCTGTGGCACCCTGGTTGTGGAATGAGCTCCCCAGAGAGGTCCGCCTGGCGCCTACACTGTACTGCTTTCGTCGCCAGCTGAAGACCTTTTTATTCTCCCAGTATTTTAACACTTAATTTTAACTTAAATTTAAATTTTACTGTTTTAACTCTGTATTTTAATCTTATATCAATTTTGCTGTGTGGTTTTATCCTGGTTGTGCTTTTTATACTGTATTTTGTAATTGTGCTTTTAACCTGTTGGTTGTTTTATTGTGGTTTTAATTTTTGTGAACCGCCCAGAGAGCTTCGGCTATTGGGCGGTATAAAAATGTAATAAATAAATAAATAAAAATAAATAAATAAATAAACACCACTGTTTCCAGACGCAATTCAAAACACCGGTTTTAAAGCTCTAAACAGTTTGACTTTGTGATACTTGACAGACCGTCCTTGTCTACAGGAAAGTTAATATCTGTTGTTGTTGTTGTTGTTGTTGTTGTTGTTTATTTATTTATTTATTTCATTTGTATACCACCCCATAGCTGAAGCTCTCTGGGAAGGTTAAAAAAAGGAAGAGTGAACAGCCATTATAATAACAGTTATAATGAGCTATGCTAGAGCAACCAGATACAAAAGAGGGCAGGGCTCCTGCAGCTTTAACTATTGTGATGAAGAGGCTGGTGTGGGTCCTGGCTGGACCAGGCCTAAGTTTAAGACTCATCTAAAATTGTCCACTTGTCCTAATCAAAGAAATCACTCTGGGGAACACTGTTTCAGATGCAAAAATCCAGTCTCAGCCTCTGGCAAGGATGGGGCATTTTCCCTAATCTCCTATCCCCATTTTCACTTCCCATCATTGATTCTCCTGCCTACTCAATTTTTTGCAAGCCTTTATCTCTTGGAAAACAATTTGGTTGAACCAGGAAAGGGAGAATCAGGATTTCAACACGTTTTGTAGTATTCAGGTCCCCTAAAGTGCTGTGCTGTTCATGATAGTTTCATCACATACCTACTTCTTTAAAACAGTCTTATGAATCATCGATAGGGTGTATTCACCATTTAGCTCAGAGCAGTTTCTACGTTAAATTCCTATGTGGCATCTTCTAAAGTTGCACAATTGACTTCCGATTTATCTGCATACTATTAGCACAGTGCTTAACATCTTCCCTTCTCTTGAAGTGCTACACACTAACCTGTGGGAGCACTGTGTGACCACATGTGAGAGGACCTTCTCTGCACTGGCCCCACATCTCTGAATACATCGCTACTGGGGTTTTACCATGCTCCATCATTCCAGGCTTTTAAGAAGGCCTTGAAAACATATTATTTTACTCTGGCCTTCTCCTGATATTACTGCTTTTTTTTTTGTAATTATCATTGGTTTTTGGTTTTTATTGTGTTTTTACTGTTTTTATTGTGTTTTGATCATTTTGAATAGTTTATCGATGTTATTTATGAGTTTCATTGTTGTTGACGCCTTGGAACGGCTTCTGCCCTGAAAAGTACCCCAAAAATATTTTAAATAAATAAATATGTCATCTGGCAGCCATCTTTATAACACTTAAACTGTTACCTCACAATGTGCAAAGTGTTGAGGCCGAGATGCGCTTTATTGGATTGGACTGGCCAGAGCCACTTTCTGGTGCTCCCTGCTTAGGAATGTTATATAACAAGATGGGTAGTCCTAATTGGGAGCCCCTCAAAAAGGCAAAAATAATAAGGCACTCACAAGAGGCAAAAGAAGGGTCAGTGATTTGCCAGAGACAGAAATTAGAAAATAGCGCCTGAGTAAATAGGAGGCACAACTCCTCCCACACCCTGGAGCATGCCCTTCCCCACTATTGAGAAAGATCATTATAATTATTATTATTATTATTATTATTATTATTATTATTATTATTATTATTATTATTATTCATACTTATACCACTCCTCAGCCAAAAAAGGCTCTCGGAACGGCTTACACTTAGCAAAAAAGACAGTCCCTGCCCTCAGGCTTACAGTCTAATAAAGACATGACACACAAGGAAAAGGAGTCCAGGAGGGAAGAGGTAAAGAGAGAGAGAGATTAAGTGGACCGGCAACAGGGCTGATGGGATTGTCCTGCTCCCGAAGGAGGGAGTCCAACAGGAGCAGGCCGTGATGTTTCTTCCGCCTGCTCCTGTCCCCTTGGTCCTTCTTCTCCCCCACAGGGCCAAGATGACAGTTTGCCCTGTGGGGGTGGGGGAAGAGTCCAACAGGAGCAGGCCCCGATGTTTCCTCAGCCTGCTCCTAGTCCCCTTCCTCTTTAGTATGTTCTTAAGCAGTTCCTGCTTCCGAAATTTGCCGCTGAGTGTACCTTGCAAGGGTGTCTGGCTGTTTCGGGAACTAGTTCTGAAAACATCTTAGAACATTCGACCCTACAACCTGTTTAGAAAACCCCAGTTTTCCCTAGAATATGTGTGGGTGTCTCTGAGAACGTGCAGACACGCACTTGGCATCAGGGGCCAGATAGGCAGCAAATGCTTGGCCGGAAACGTTCCATATGCAGCCAACGTTCAGTCTTCACATTCACGGAAGACCGTTTTCAGACGGTTGCGCTTCGCTTGTGCGCAACCATTCTATGAACCTCCGTTCGCGGACTATAAATATACCGATTCGCCTCTACCAAATGGGATGCTAATTTACCAGCTGTTCCAGGCACTGCGCCAGTAGTTGGCGAGAGCGCATGATGTTTTGTCGTTGTGCCATAAACCACCTGAGTCTTATCACGCATTCCTAGCAAATGCTGCAGCTATCTTTCTTGACGCATTGTGATGGATAGCCAGCCACGCTGGCCGTTTCGATTCCACCTCTGCCCGGAAGCTTCACATGCCAGAAACTTTAGACTGCCTACAAGTGGCCTGAGCAGAGCAGAGGTTGAAATGTCGTGGCTGCTTAAGTGGGGAGATAGTGTTAGAAAAAGAGTGATAACAATAGCATCTCTCTTTCTTTATCTCTCTCTCTCCCTGCATGTGATATACACCTATAAACACATACAAGTCTTTGCTTACAATCAGCAAATGAGCACCAGCCCAGCCTGACCCCAGATAAACAGGATCATTCTTTTGTACAATTGTCACCTGTTTCAAGCATCAAGGCAAAAGGTAGACCTCTGTTTCGATAGCAGGGAGGCCAGCATGATAACGTGATTTTCCCTTTGATGAGCACAGGGTTCATCAAGCCAGTTTTAGGACGTATCAGCGCTGCCCCCTTTGCTCCCCAACTTTCTCTGGGTGCAAGAGTTGAGCAGGCCACAACAGCAAGGAGGATGGGCAGCAGGGCCAGGGGGCTGCAGGGTTGGCAGTGGGCCCCCGTCGGGGCATGAGCCTTGGCTGGTGCCCCACCATACCGACCCTGTATCAACTCAACAGACTCACCCTCAGTTCTCCAACCAATAATTCCACTTGGGATGGAACAACACGTCCCACTCAAGCGCAAGTGACAAAAAAAACCCTAACGGTTACTTTATTATTTGTGTTTTAGATTTGTATTTCTGCACTGCTGCTGTTTTTATCCTGGTTGTGCTTTTATATTGTATTTTATATCATGTTTTTATACTGTTGTTTTATACTTTGAATGGTTTTAATTTTTGCGAACCGCCCAGGGAGCTTCGGAGAGTGGGTGGTATAAAAATGAAATAAATAACTAAATAATATTATGCGTGTGTGTTTTCTCCAAGGAACTCAACGCCGTATACATGGCCCCTCATGTTATCCCTGCCAACAGCCCTGTGAGGTAGATCAGGCTGAGAGAAAATGACTGTTCCAAGGTCACTGAGGGGGATTTTAATCTGAATTTCCCTACTCCAAGGTCTGATAATCTAACCGCTTCATCGCACTGGCTCTTGATTGGAGCAAAGTCGCTTCAGGAGGGATGATGTGAGGCAGAGAAGCAGGTAGGGAAATTGTTTGCAACCTCTTCATCCTCCCCCTCCTCTCTGAACTGCATCCCCATACACTGAAACTGGTTTTTCCTTACAATAAACAGCCCTCGAGGTTCTGTTGCGCAAAATTTGTGGCTGGGCTCTGAGAAAGCCACCTACTGACTTCGCACTGGCTTTTCTGCAATTCCTCCTGCCCCCTATAAAAGGCTTAATTGAGCTCTAGGGTGCAATCTTATGTATGTTTAGACATTTAAAAAAGTCCTACAATTCCCAGCTTGGAGTTGTAAGACTTTTTTCTGTCTAAACATGCATAGGATTAAAGGACTTTTTCTGTCCAAACATGTGTAGGATTATAGGACTTAGGCCTCAGCTAGACGAGGGGGTGAAAGGGTGACGATGTCGCGATTTTATGATTGCGAGATTGCCGCCCTCATTTACCCGCGGCGCGCAACATCGCAGCCGCCATTTTGTTTTAGTTTTTAAAGGAGAAGGAGCGCACAAGCACTCATCTGAAAAACAGTAAGTTTTTTTTAAAAATTCCCACTCCACCCCACCCCCGATGGGCACAGAACTCTTAAGGAGCTCTGTGCCCCATGCCCGGCTCCTCGTGGTTACTCACGAGGAGCTGGGACAAACCATGATGCCCGGCCACACATTCCACAGTCTCGGCATCAGCCCGGGACTGCAGAAAAACCGGGCCAGAAGGGTAGGGCAAAATCCTGGGGAAATGGAGGGATCATCCCTCCCTGCCCCCAGCATCCCCTGTGCGTCATCTGGATGCACAGGGATGATCCCGGGGCGATCCCCGGGATAAGCCCTCATCTAGCAGTGGCCTTAAACTACAATATGCTGGTATTATGGCCACACCTCATTTGCCTTTGAACCCAACCCTTACCCAATGGCTTGGCACTTTTCCCAGCTTTTGCCCTCCCCCTTCACATTCTAAAATGTTGAAATACCTCTCCTATGGCTTTGTTATTGGCAGAAAAGGCATTAAGCTAAAATATGCTGGCAGATACAATGTGTGGCCCCCCTCTTGCCTTCATCTCTGCCCACCACTGGAATGCAACCCCATGGAGATTCTTGGAGTGGGAGGGAAGGAGGCTGGAGGAGGCTTGGGATATCTCATATCCTGGCCTCTCGGATCTCCTCCCCTCCCTGCCCATTAGAAAGCCCATTTCCTCTCTCTCTGAGGCAGATTTTCCAGTGTCGGAGAGGCAGCCGGTGCAGTTCTCTCCGCACTGGCTATGAGGGGGCAGGGAGGCGCAAATCCCTGACTTCACCTTCCAAGGTAAGAGTACTGTCTCTGACCTCAGAAGGGGTTTTCTTAGGCATAGGATTGCTCCCTAAAACAGCTTTGGACTAGACAGCCCTTCAACTCGAGGTTGCCTTCAAACAGAGGACTATCTTCTGTAAAGTAGGGCACACAGACACCTAGGAGCACTTAACAATAGTGCAGTCGACATAAGCTTGCTTCTCATACTTTGGTACCAAGAAGAAAAGTCTAAATGACACTCTATTCCCCAATGGCGTTGAACTTGTGAAAGAACCGCACGAAGAACTGGAGGCTGGGTGCCGGAAAATGCCACCCACTCATCCCAGAATTTGACACCCCAAATGCAGGATTCAAATTGCGTCATAGTAAGGCCAGACCTGAAGTTTAACAAGTCAGCTAGAATCAGCTGGTTCTTCTGTGCAACCTGCCAAGAATCAGATGTTGCCAAATGCGATGTAGAACCGTGTAATCACATATGATAATTAGGAACAGTAAATGCTGTGGAACAGGTTACTTTTGAGGGTTGAACATGCTTTAGGAAGAACTACAGGTATGCTAAGAGCTGTTATCACATGATAGTGTCAAGGTCATGCAAAGTAAAAGGATGATCTTTTCTCTTTGGATTTAGTTTTATGGATAGCTAAAGATCCATCTATTTGATTTGACTCAGGTTTTGTCCATCAGACTGAAGAACCACTCAGTGGTGGTTCCAGGTTTCTGGGGGCCCTTGGACATTTATTATTGTTGTTGCTGCTGCTATTATTATTATTATTATTATTATTATTATTATTATTATTATTATTATTATTTGCATTTGTTTACCACCCTGTAGCCGAAGTTCTCTGGGCGGTTTACATAAGATTAAATATACTCTGAATGGGCCCCTCTCTCAAGTGAGTGTCACATTCTCACTGCCATTGTCACCACCTGCTATTGCTCCTCATTGCTACCACTTGCCTGCTGGACAGGCAGAAAGCCAGGAAGCAATTAGGCTGTGGCATCTCCTGCTCCTGCTTCTCCCCATCATGACTGTCTGGGCCAGAGCAAGAGGCAAGTGAACAAGCAATGTTGCAAGGATGAAGAGGAAGAGCATCTTCAGGGGGCTCTGGTCAGTGGAGTGTGGTCCACAGCAGGTGCCTAACCGTGCCCACCGTAGACTTCCCTCAAGTGGAAACAAACCAGCCAACAACAGCTCCCCACAAATTTGAAACCCAAAACAAGGTTGACGGGCTTTTTACAGAAACAAAAGGTTTGCTGTGTCACCAGAAGCATTTCGGATCTACACGGTCCCTTTCAGCTGAGGCTTCACACACACTTGAGAAGAATGTTTTCATCCCTGGAATGCCGGAGGAGAGCTGCGGACGCTGTGATGGGCCTACAAAGGTTCGCTTGTTCCTCCTTTCTTCATAATCACGGGAGATGATGGCTCTGATGATGGATTCTCTAAAATTACTGTCAAACAAGAACGCACCAAGAGGGGTAGGTCTCTTAGGTTAATAAGCCCAATTGAAAGGAGCGATTAAATAAAAATAATGGTACGCTGTCGCTAGGGAGGTTTGCGTGGCTACGTTTTGTGATTTCTTCTCGTTGCCAAGGGAAGCATATTTATTCAGAAAGGCTCCTGAGCTGTTTGGTGGGTGATATTTCTGTAATCTTCATCAATAAGGGCAAACCTGCCCGTGAGGGCAGTTCCCCAAATATTTCCCCCCTGGGGGAGGAAAAACTGTTTGGGTGTGAATCATCTTGAGCAGACCCAAGTGGCAGGGAGGGAAAGGGTTAAGCAACCTGGTCTCTCCTCAAACCACCTGCCCTGACTCACCTGCTTGTCTGGTCTCAATTTAATATTCCCTAATCATCCCCTTTGGTGCTTTTAATAATAAATAAATAAATAAAAGAACATTCTAAGGAAGAAACACAAAAGGGCCTGTCATGTGTACCTCTGCCCTAAGTTGCCTTATTCATGCATGCATTTGTTTGTTTTCAACTCTTATACACCACTTTTAAAGATAAATATCTTTAGAAATTGGCTTAGGGCACAATCCTATGCATGTTTAGACAGAGAGCTCCATCACACCAGCGATTTATCGCACACTCGCCATGCCTGGTATGCGGTTTTGTACTCACATGATGTCGTCCACATTCTGTACTCATTTCGCCTTTTCCCCTCCATGTTTCGTTTCTTTTTGGAGGGGGAAAGTCTGGTTTTTTCCCCCTCCATGCGAAATAAATGCACTCCTCCCTCCCGTGTATTGCTGTTGTTGTGTTCTATCTGACCATCCCGTTCTTTGTCGGTGTGTGTGTGTATGTCTAAGGGCGGTCTCGCTAACGAAAGAGGAGCATGGGGTGGTTCTCTGCTCAACTGTGAAGGGGGAGGAGGAGGTCCCATTTAACTCTATGTTCTTACTCCTGAGTAGGCATGACCAGGGGTACATTTTCACCTTAAAAGAAATGCAGAAAATGCACCGGGACAGGGGTGGTGGTGGTTCACCCTGTGAAACTTTGCAGATAAAGACTATGGGTTTTTTTAGAAATGGAGTGAGGCTCCAGTGTGACCGGTACCAAGCTGCAGTGCACGTTCGGTCCTCCCCCACTGTAGTTCACTGAGTCAGCTGTCATGTCTAACCCTACTGCCCCTGTTTTGGGAGAAGGTGTTTCAGGTAATCAATCAGAATCAGATTCGGAACTAGAGGAGGTGGCGCCAGACACCAGCCAGCCTGTACCAGTGGGGGAGGAAGCTCTCACAGGCGATTCACCAGGTGGGAGTCAGCCCTCTCCAGAGCTTATCTCCTCAAGGCCAAATCCTACACATTCAGTGGGAAGTGAGCTTTCTTCTGAAGGAGAGCACCCCTACAAGCTAGCTGATGCTAGGGTCCGCCGGAAGCTAAAACACACAGGAAGGCGTGAGAAAGTCAGTCCAACTAGGATTGCACCAAAACCTGCCTCCACACCAGGCTCGCTGAAGTTACGGGCGTTTGGGAAGGAGCTTCTTGTTCTCCTTGGTCAGACAATTGTCTTGCTTAGTTTGCATAGTTCTGCCTAAGGGGAAGTTTCCAAGAGATTAGACTTTCTTCAGGTAGAAGAGATGTTTGCTGCTTAATAAAAACTTTGTGGATTACCTCGCAGGCCTCGTCATTTGTCTCCCATAGAAAGCAGGAGCTTTCTGAGAAACACGACACAGTCCATTGTACTTTTGGTCCTCCAACTTGGTTTATAAGGATCCTAAGGAAAACATTGGGTGTGTGTTTTCCCCCACCCCCATCCTCCTAAGTTTTACAGTGCAACAATACTTTGTTGAAACAAGAATAGGTAGACCTGTCCGTGGACATGCAACACCCCTAATCCCTTAGGTACACCATTGCATCATTACGCCATTTCAGCCTACCAGAATTGCATTCAATTGCAAAGGTAAGCATGCATCTGATTTTAGTATGACTTGGATGTAAATGCAGTTGAAATCAGTGGGATTTACTCTTGAGTAAGGGAACCAGCAGTTCTCTATTTTATGAACTGGAGACGCACAGCTTCACATTAGCAAAGTAAATAAAAAATGAAGGGATGAACCGATCTGATTTAAACTTGGCATGGCTAAAGCCCTCCTTAAGAGCTATCACTGTGCCAAGTTTGATGTCCTTATCTTTAAAACTTATGCAGATGTAAGCATTTTGGTTACCTTGGAGCAAAGGAGAAATATTTTTTAAAAATAAAAAATTAACTACAGGGGAAAGGAGAACGTAGGGGGTGGGGCGGGAAATTTTGCCAGCATAGTAACGCTTATAAAAAGATACATAAGTTGAAAGGGCACAACAACGCACAGATGTGAAAGTGCCTAGCGCTCGACTCACTAAGGAAACGGAGGGGGAAATGGAGGATGAAAACCAGATGGAAAAAGGAGGTGTGATGGAGCTCAGAAAATGTCCTACAATTCCCAGCATTCCCCTGCCAGTCATGCTGGTTGCAGAATGCTGGGAGTTGTAGGACTTTTTTTCTGTCTAAACTTGCAAAGGATTGCACCTTTACAAACCAAATGAAACAATATTAATACACAAATCAGGACCTGCAACAGAATGTTGCAGTGTGGAGAGCTTCAACGATTCCAGGATTCCAACGAGCAAGCCACGCCCTTCACTGAGATACTCCATTCTATTCCCTCTCCCATCTGGTTTTTCATCCCTCCTCCCCAAAAGTCACTATTCTGTGGCCGTTGTGCACAGAATAGCGCACAATGTGATCCCCTGGGGATCATGTGAATGTCATGTGAACGCACAGGGATGATCCCGGGGCGATCCCCAGGATATAGGCTAGTCTAGCTATGCCCCCAGAGCAGATTCACTGCTCCATTAAAACCAGAGCCACCAGCCTCCACGGAGCCTGGTCCACTAACTGCCTCAACTCTAGCTCCGAAAAAGCTAACAGAAATGGCTAAAACATACATGTAATAAAAATGGAGTGATCTTGCTATCAGGACTTCATGTTGCAATATGTGTCGAAAGAGGTTATTGGATATTAACCGGGGAGGGGGGGGAGATTGCTCATAATTGTACTGTTATTTCCTGCATGACTACAATTGACCACAGTTTATGTAAAACTAAAACAACTCCCCAAGGGGTGACGTCTGTGGTCAACGTCAGGTGACCAGGAAGTGACAGGGAAATTCCATGCTATGGACAGAGAAAGAAAATTCCACTTTCAGGATTTGCCTCTATATGTTCCCGCTTCCTCTTCTTCCCTTATCTGCCCTGCATCTCCCTAGCAACAAATCGAGGTTTCTGCATCCAAAACCTTCTGAGACACACACACACACACACACACACACACACAGAGCATTTTGAACTTCCTCTATGCAGAAATTGCGTGTGACTTCTTTTCCCAGGAGAAACATTTAGATTTACACAGAAGTCTGGCCAGCTGATGGAACAACTGCTGGGAAGGAGAACTTTGGTGCTGGGTAACCGTGACGTCAAATGGAAACTCAGCCGCCATAAAGGAGTTGATGTGACCAAATGCTCGAAATAATTTGCCCTCTAAGCCTCAACAGGTGTCAAGAGCTTGGAATGCGATTGCCAAGTCCCACAGGACAAATGCCTCCAAATACCCCAGAGTCATGTTCTTCCCAAGAAATTCTTTGTCAAATTCCTGTGCTCAGATCCGGCTGTTGTAGATATTTTAGAACAAAAGTTCCCTGCAGTGAGTTCTGATGCTCAGGTTTTTGTGAACCGCCCAGAGACCTTCGGCTATTGGGCGGTATAAAAATGTAATAAAGAAATAAAGAAAAGAAGAAAGGTACCTTTTGTTCAGGGTGTTTGAATTCTTTAGTATAAGAATATATTTGGATAAATGCACTGGCCCCGATCCAGAGAAAGTAATCCACATACGGTAGCAGGAACCGCAACAACAGATAAGGTGTGTATCCATAAGTTGTCTATTACTCCAACCCCATAGATGCACATTCAGATGTGTACTTGAATTCACATTTCCATCAACAATTGAATGGAGATGGGGATGTACCTGAATGCACATTCCAAGCAATGCAGTGCAGATAGGCAAATTCTGCATTTAGATACGTCTTTGGATGTGCATATGATTTACACTCATGGTTCCTGAAATGTACCTGGAGAGACTTCTCTGGAACCAGGTATCTCCTTTTTTTTCAAGACACTTTATTTAATGGTCAAGGCAGGCAGCTAGGATTTTGAGTGTTGCATTCTCAGCGGGACACAAATTAAAGAAATCTTTTACCATAAATTCATTGTATGCATTTGAATTGCTTAACCAGTCAAACTGGCAATTTCCATGTGGGATTGAAACCTCATGGTGTGTGTATGTGTGTGTCAGGGGTGGGGTGGGTGGATGGGGTTGGGAGGTGGCAATCATACCCTTAGTTCTTGAAAACTTAGAATTCAGGGTTTCCCCATCAGCTGCAAAAGGGACATGCTCAGAAGCAACTTAACTTAAGGCCTTTTAGAAAATGTTCTGCTCAAATAAAGGGCACTCGGGGTATACTCAGAGATACTCAGAGCTTTGCTACACAAGGCTGTTAATCCCCTGCATCTACTTTTGGTTTTGTCCCAGAATTGAGATCTGAGCAGTACACGAAGAGTTTTTCCTTTCCTGCTTTTCTGCTACATAACCTCTAGGTGGCACTGTGATATGGTGGAATGACACAAATACACAAGTGAAAAACATGCTTTTACAATTAAATGCCGCATTTTCCCTGGTCTAAAAAACTCGCTGAAAGTGCTCTTTAGATACAGAAATGGAACTAGAGGGTCACATCACCATCTAACCCCCCACCCCACCCCCTAAACAACTGTGAGTGGGCACACGATAAATGCCTCATGTAGAAAAGCCCTCAGCTTAAAATAACCAGATTTTAAAACAAAAAGCAACACAAAGGTGGCAACCCTAAGAGTAAACAAAAATATGAACTCCCCTTTAAAGGGGAATAAGTCACTATTTCTGAACTATTTGCTCATGAGAACGCTACCAGAGCAGGGCCTACTCCACCTTTCCAAAATGTTCTGTCCATCACAGAAAGCAGAGTGCCTGTACATGAGGAAGGTGTGGCCATCTGCAGCTTTCTGGCATGTGAACACACAGAGCAAAACAGGCACATGAGCAATTATTGTATGTGGCGAACTACCCAGAGTTTCATTTTACAAATCCTACATGAAAGTGCTTTCTGTGTAGTGAGTGCATTGTGTTTGAAGACACCTTGATGCTATCAACAGCAGGGAAAGTACTTACAGTTATTTAGAATAAACAGGCATCTTGTATACACATAACACAGTGGCCTACCAGGGAGAGGTGGAGAGAGACGCCACCCTTTCCCAAGTTTTCAGAGGAACTTCTTCCTCCAAAATCCTCCTGGCCTAGCTGCTACACATTTGGTGTGTTCCCAGAAGTTAGGTTCTTGCTAGATCAAATCTGGTCTGCATGGAAGGGAATAGCAAAATATCAGTCCATACACCATACGTTTAATTAGGTTTGACCCTTGTGGGATACTGGGGCTGTCAATGAGTGACAAAACCCCAGTCTAATGGCTGAGTTCAGCACACAGTGTCGGCTTCTCACATAACTGGTTGTAGCCTGCACCACAAGAGGAACTAAAAGTCAGCCTGGGTAACTGAAGACCAGTCAGCTCCATGATTTTGCAGGGCCTTGGGAGACAGACTCATTAGTGGGCCCTTTTATCAGCAAAGGGAGTAAGAGTGGCAACTTTCACGTGCTCTCGAAGTACCAGTTGGGTCTCATCTTCATAAAAACACCAGAAGAGCCCTGTTGGATTTGGCCAAAGTTCCATCCAGTCCAGCTTCCCACTGTGGCCAACCACATGCCTCTGGGAAGTCCACAAGCAGCCAGGACATGAGGGCAATGGGCCTCCATCACTCTGGCTCACCACTCACCAGTACTCAGGGCATATCATCCCTGGACCCAGAGCTAGGGTGACCATATTTTGGAAACCAAAAAGGAGGACAACATGGTCGCCCCCCAAGGGGGCGTGTTCAGTACCAAGGGGGCATGCCCACCCAAACATAGCCTTGGTCACATGTCTGATTTTACAGCACACATTTAAGACAAATCTGTTCTACATAACATCTTAATGTTAAAATCACTGAAATAAAGAACAAGTGAGAGATTCAATGTATCTGAAGTTAACTTCACTCACTCCTACTTTTGTAGCTTTTGCTGTACTTTGAAGCTTTTGCTATACTCTGTGTGTTACATTCTCCCCTTCCCTCAAATATCTTTTCTGACTGTATCTTCTCACATTGCAAGCTGCTGTTGTTGTTAACAGTGTTTGCTACTGGCCCCAGATCTGTTTCAAATTTGGTATGGCTAAAGCTCTACCTAAAAGCTATCATGGTGCCAACTTTCAGCTCTTTATCTTTAAAAATGACAGCTTAAAAATAATAATTTTAAAACCTCATTTTTTAAAAAAATCCTAAAAAATCAATGGATGAATGGATCTGTTTCAAATTTGGTGTGGCTAAAGCTCTACCTAAATCCTTTCATGGTGCAAAGTTTCATCTCTTTATCTTTAAAAATGACGATTTTAAAAGTAATAATTTTAAAACCTCAATTTTTAAAAAATTCCTTAAAAATCAATGGATGAACGGATCTGTTTCAAATTTGGTATGACTAAAGCCCTTCCTAAGAGCTACCATTGTGCTAAGTTTCATGTCTTTATCTTAAAAAATGACGGAGTTATAAGCATTTTTGTTAATTCCCATTAGAGCTGCTCTTTCGGGGGGGGGGGGAATCTGGATTTCCCCTCCCCTCCCAGATTTGCCATCAAAAACCCGGACAAATCCGGGCACATCCGGTCATTTGGTCACCCTACCCAGAGCCCCCCTGCTTTCATGCTTCAACGGACTTTCTATGCATCGCAGGGAACTTTGAAGCAGGCTCTCAAGTTGTGGCCCTGGGGTTGCTGCCTTCCTATGAGGTGGCCTGCCCCCAGAAGAGAAACCCAGACGTGAGGAGGAAGCTACTCTGAGAGAGAACAACAGTGTTTGAATAGAGGGGGGAGCAAAGGGACGAGGGTCCTTAAAACAGGGAAGGGGACTTTCAGCACGCTGGCCTAATCTGGCCTTTGGAAATTCCCCCCCCCCATGGCCCTGCCTACTCTTCCCCCAAAGCCTAGAGGCTACAGGGGGTTGGGGAAGAGGTGGGGAGCAGAATCCCTTGTTATCTCCAACAACAATTTGGAGATAACAGGGGGATTCTTCTGGGGGAGGGGTGCATGCTAAGTGCTGTGCACATGGCCAGGACTTGCAGGAGCTCCTGTGAGCAACGGCCAAGTGTGCCTTCACTCCTGTTTATTGAAACAGAAGATGTAGCAGGTTTTCTGCAAGTGATGGCAGAGTCTCTTCCTTTCACATGCCTAAAGCATGTCCCTGATAGCCTTAGGAGGGGGTTGACCCAAATGTATGTGGTTCAGGTTCCCTCTGCCCACACACACCCTGTAGTTATCTGAACTCATTATCTGAACAGACATCCTGATTAAACAAAGTGACTGATCTCCTTAGCCCAACTAAGCATATTAACCGCCACCACAGGAGAGATCCAGGTAGGGGGAGCCTTGAATAGTGGCAGGGAGGCCAAAACATGCCCCCTCCCCATGTCTTCTAAATCAGTAAAGAGGTCATTGCAAAAGTTAGGTGGGCTTGTGGGGCTGCCTCTCTCCCCCCCCCCCACTTGTAATTCAAGCACTGGAAGGCAAACCGTGCCTCTGAATTAAAATTGGAAACAGGCTTCATTGTTACACCTCTGCAAGGGTTACATTTAAGAGTGCATAAAAACAGCCCTTTTTGCCGGGGCCGCCACAAGGCATTTTGCTGCCTGAGGCAAAGGACAAGGCGGCACCCTGCCCACCGCCACCCCATCTCCACAAGCAGACAAGAGCTGGCAGCAGGCTCTTACTTCAACCAGGGCGACCAGACAGCGTCCTCCACCACAATCTGAGGATAGCCGGCTTACTTAGGGAGCCACAAGGCGCACACAGCCCTGTCCTCTGACATTTTGCCACTACTTCTCATCCCTCCAGCACCTGCCACCTTCTCTCTGCCTAATGTGGGGTGGGGCAGGACCTCTTTCAGCCCGAGGGCTGAATTCCATTTTGGAGAAGTTCGGGGGGGGGGGAGCACTTTCCCATGAAGGCAAAAGGGGTGAGGCCAAAACCCCAAAAAATGCCACCATACTCTAGCTTAAAGCTCCTCATGCTGTAACTAAGCCTTTGGAGCGGGCATGTCAACCCTTTAGGCTGGCGGGCAAATGCACAAAAGCCAGGGAATCACCAAAGTGCAGAAAGGGGCAACTGAAATGATCAAGGGGCTGGAGCATCTCCGCTCTGAGGGAAGGTTGCAGCAGCTGGGATTGTTTAGCTTGGAAAAAAAGGAGGGTTAAGGGGAGACCTGATAGAGGGGCACAAAATTATGCCTGGTGTGGAGAATGTGGACAGGGGGACATTTTTCGCCCTCTCTCAAAATACCAGAACCCAATGGGATCATCCCACGAGGTTGATTGGTGAGAGATTTAGGGCAGATAAAAGGAAGTCCTTCTTCACACAGCACATAGAATTCACTACCACAGGACATAGTGATGGCCAGCAATTTGGATGGCTTTAAAAGGGGGGTGGATAAATTCCTGGCGGAGGAGGCTATCAAGGGCTACTAGCCCCGATGGTTATGGGCTACCTCCAGTATCCGAGGCAGTAAGCCTGTGTGCACCACTTGCTGGGGAGCATAGACAGGAGGGTGCTGTTGCTCTCATGTCCTGCCTGTGGGTTTCCTATGGTTGACCACTGTGTCAACAGAGTGCTGGACTAGATGGACCCTTGGTCTGCAGTATGGCTTATCTTGTGTTCTTAAGCAATCAGTGGTTGAGGGGAAACGGGAATGGGGTATAGAATCAAAGAATAGTATTTATTAAATTTCTATACCGCCCAATAGCCGGAGCTCTCTGGGCGGTTCACAAAAATTAAAAACATTCAAAGTATAAAACAACAGTATAATACCATAATATAAAATACAATAGAAAAGCTCAACAAGATTAAAACAGCAGCAATGCAAAATTACAAATTTAAAACACCCATGTTAAAATGTATTTATAGATTGTTAAAATGTTGGGAGAATAAAAAGGTCTTCACCCTGCGTCTAAAAGCATATAATGTAGGTGCCAAGCGAACCTCCTTAGGGAGCTCATTCCACAGCCGGGGTGCCACAGCAGAGAAGGCCCTCCTCCTGGTAGCCACCTGCCTCACTTCCTTTGGCACAGGCCCACAGAAAAGGATCCCTGAGGATGACCTTAGGGTCCGGGCAGGTACATACGGGATGAGGCCTTCCTTCAGATAGCCCGGCCCCAAGCTGTTTAGGGCTTTAAATGTTAATACCTGCACTTTGGTAAATGTTGATACCAGCACTTTAGTAGAGTTGGAAGGGGTCTACAAGGCCATCGAGTCCAACCCCCCACCCTGAAGAGTAGCTTCTGCAGAACCCCCAAGTGCAAAACTGGGAACCCCCCACAGGGCCAGAAAAGCCCCCCACAACCCCTGCCTGAGGTTGTGCACCCCTGGTCTAACAGTAGGGCCACCCCTGCTTTGGGAGACATAAGGACGAAAGTGCCAGGCTTCCCACTTCCATTCTGGAAGAAGCTGCAGCGTGCGCCTCAGGCACCTCAAGGGTGAGAAGCACAAGCAGCCTGTAGCCTTTGACACGTGCGGTCTTGAGCAGGGGGATACAGCTGGGATTAAGCCGGTTTAAGCGCCCGGGTTATTTTCGGAGGCCCAGAATACAAGGCAGAAGCAGTGAGCGGAGGCGGCAGGTGGGGAGGCTAAACTTAGGCGCCCGGCCGGCCTGAGTCGAGCGGGGCGCAGGCGACGCGTAAGACGTCCGGGTGGGTAAGTTGTGGGTGTTTGCGGAGGCGCGGCCGCTGATTGGCTCCTTTGGATTTGGGCATCGCGGCTCGCCGGGGAACGTGTACGTGTGAAAGGGGGCGGAGTGTCTTTAAGGGAAAGAGGCGGGGAGCGTCTTTTAGGGACAGGCGGCGTGGACATGAAATTCAATCCTCCGCCTCCCCATTCATTCGACCGCCGCGGCTGAGCGCGCTCGCGAAAACTGAAAGAAAACTTCACGATCCGTTCTTATCGGAGCCGCTCTCCGTGTGCTATTTGGTACTTCATTTCCCCCCGCGCGCTGAAGGAAAACCGTAACGAGAAACAGAAGAAGCGATCGAGCGACAAAGGGGGAGAAAAACTAAAACAAAAGAAGGTCTCCTGCGTTGCCTCGGGGTTCCGCGTGGGTTGCCCATGGCCAAAGGAGAAGGAGCAGAGAGCGTGTCATCCGCGGGGCTTTTGCAGCAAAGCATCTTAAAACAAGAGGAACTGAGCCGTCCCAAGGTAAACCCAGGCAATGTCCGGGGGAAAGGGGGGCGGGGAGGGGGGCAGTCTCCGTAGGCCGGGGGGGGGGGAAGGGCAGGGCGGCGGGAAATGCACGGAATTCCCGGGTGATTTGAAGCTGCAGCTCGAATCCTCCCTTTACTCGGAAGGAGCGGTAGTGGGGGCTTACTCCCGAGGAGTCACGGCTGGGAGGTTCAGGGCTGCATGTGTAGCACAGTTGTGAGCGGAGTGGATCTAGATCGTTAGGGGGAGAAAATGGATCGATTGGAATGTATATTATTATTATTATTATTATTATTAATTGGGCCAGGCGTGGCATAGATGTGTGTGGGGGAAGGCTAAAGCTTTGGGACAAAGAGAAAGAGCTGGAGGCGAGTGGGGTGGAATAGTAGACCCCCCATCCCCCGGAACACCCGAATACGGATTGTGGCGTGGCAGTGGATGCGGCAGTTCCGAATCCCATCTGGATTGGGCCGGGGGGGGGGGAGGAAGCGGGGCCCCTCCGCGCTCCTTATAAGGGCTACCCCTGCGACTTGGAGACGGCCGGGCTGGACGGACCATGCCTCTGACGCGAGCCCGGGTAGATCCGAGCCGCCGCGTTAAGGTTCGCCGTGCCCGGCGTCGGGTGGTGCGAGCCTTTCTGCGTCCCACGCGTGAGCGGGGCTGGAAGGAACCGGCGGGCGGGTGGGACCGAAGTAGGAGCCACTGGAGCCGGGGTGGGTGGCTGGGTGGGGAGGGGGGCGTTGTGGGTTGCCCTGGGGCTCTTAGGGCGGGTCGGGTCGGGTGGAATTTCAGTTACAGCCGGTGGTCGGGATGGGATTGCGCCCATGGACCCCCACCGCCTCTTGCCTTGGATTCCCTTGGCGGAAAAGCAGGCGTTGAATCCTCTGACCCGTCCAAGTTCATTCATAAGAAGCGAGGGCCCAAACGCTGTTAAAGGAGCCGCGGCCCTTTTTGGGCATGTGTGCTTCCCTTAAACACGCACCATTAAAGCCCCGCAGGCTAGCAAACTCTGTTTCTTCCCTCTCTTCCTCATTTAATTTCTCCTTTTTTAAAGTGGGGAGGGGGTGACCAGTCCCAAGACAGGAAGGTGAAACTAACAAAGCAACTCATTAAAAAAGAAATAGTTTGTCTGTTGCCCTTTGAGGAATAATAAGCGATGAATGTTTATTTTATTTTTATTATTGCATTTATATCCCACCTTTTTCCCCTCCAAGAAACCCAAGGCGTCATACATAATCCTCCTCCTCCTCCTCCTCCTCTCCATTTTATCCTCACAACAACAACCCTGTGAGGTGGGTTGGGCTGAGTGTGTGTGACTGGCTCAAAGTCACCCAGTGGGTTTCCATGGCCGAGTGGGGACTAGAACCCAGATCTCCTGACTCCCAGTCCAACACTTTAGCCACTACACCACACTGGCTTCCAATGTTAAGGAAACCCAATGGGTACTATCCCATTTTAGGCCTCTGTGAAGAAGACCCATTAAAATGATTGCAACTTGAGTTAGGCATGACTAACTTCAATCCAACTCATTTCAATGGGTCTACTCTACATAGGGCTAACATTGGATGCTACCCAATAACCCCTGTTGATGTTGGTATTAGTCGGTCATGTTGATCCTTATTCCAGCACTTGGATATCCTTAAGCAACTCTCTCAAAGACTCAGCCCCTTAGCCTGTGAAAGGGAGGTCCAGACATGGGTGAAAATGCAACCAGTCATGTTATTGGAAAATCCTCTGTGCTCTGCTGGGTGGCGTGAGAAGAACTTGAGCTTCCACGGGGGAAGTGATGCAGTGCCATGGAAATACGTGGCCCTCTTTTTTTTAGGCCCCTCCCTTCTCTCTTCCTCCCTACCCAGCTGCCAATTTCTGGGGAAGCTGCTCCAGCTGTTCTCTCTGCAGACGGATGCAGCTGCACTTCTAACTTGGCAGCTGTATTGCTTTGTAGAATCAGAGTTGATTGCCACTGTCCACCGGCTAGAGCAATTGCTTGCCTCCCACCGTCTTCCGAGAGAAGTCAATTGTATCTGCGTAAATCCATCATTTTTATTATGACATTTGGGGGCTGGTCTTCTGGACTCTGTATTGTCCAGATTTCAGAACGAGGAAGCTGTATGTCATTCTTATCTCTCACTTCCGAGTTACTGTATAGATCTGAGAGTTTGTATGGCTGGGCTGCCACCTGGAGCTTATGCTGGATCCCTGCCGCGTAAACCAGGAAGTGTGGCAGACTGTGTGAGTCTCTTCCCAGCAGCCGCTCCCTGTTCAAATCTCACTTCTACAGAAGGTAGCAGGATGCACACGATGAGGACACATGATGAGGACGGGGCTCCCGAGCCCTTAATAATGGCGCTGAAGGGGGAACTTCAGCAGGGTTAGCTTGTCATGCAAGCCACACCTGCTGAAATCTCCTCTTGTACACAGCGATTCAAGGTGTAAGAGCATTGTCCTCTTTTGCATCGGGCTTCAGCTATGGGTTTTAGCAAGCTGCAGCCTCTGCTGCCATCTGTACTACAGGGAACGATAATACTGGCCTACTTTTACAGAGCTGTTGTGAAGATTGCTGAGAGAACATGTGTGACTTCAAGTCTCTGCAACAGGGACTGGCAGGAGTTAGATCGGGATCTATTGAGAGTGATTCCCAGTAGATCTCCTGATACTTTAAATAGAGCAAGCGAAATTCCAAGGAAAACATATCATGGGCATGGTTGCTTATCTGTCAGCCTCAGTGTTCCTAGTCTGTAAAATGGGAGTACTAATTTATAGTTTTTGACCAGGTCTTTGTTCAGTTCTTGTGACCAGTTTTAGAGGGTAGTCTTAAAAGAATTCCTGTTCTCTGGGATGTGCATATAAAGGAAATAAATATACAAATTTGTAGCTTTGTATATATGCCAGTGTATGATTCATGGGGTCCAGTAGACTGTTGATTCTGCCCACTGAGCTACCATTTTGTGTCTGGCTCTGGCTGGTATACTTCTGCTTTCTAATAAAAACCAACAACCCTGAAATAGATCCTATGAGCCTGAAGTCTGTCCATATTGAGTACACTTGCAGCAGTGCAGTACAGTCCTAGTACATCCTATGCATGGGATTCAGGAGATCCGTGTTCTAGTCCCCAATTGGCCATGGAAGCTCGCTGGGTGACTTTGGGCCAGTTACATACTCTCAGCCCAGCCTACCTCACAAGGTTGTTGTTCTGGGGATAAAATGGAGAGGAGGAGGGTTATGTATACCACCTTAGGTTTCTGGAAGGAAAAAAGATGGGATATAAATGCAATAAATAAATATCTATTCAGAAATAGATATTGAGTTCAGTGGGGTTTACTCCCGGGGAAGAAGTATGTTTATAGTAGTCTTCCCCAAACTGGGCAATGGCCCTGCTCTCTGGGGATGGTCAGAGTTGTAGTCAAAGACATCTAGAGTGCCCCAGGATGGAGATTAGTGTAAAGGATCGCAGTCTTAAGAGGACATTGCTTCTAGGATACAAGAACTTGATCCCCTGTAGTGACTGGTAAAAAGAAGTGTGATTTTCTCCAGGAGATGATCATTCGATTAATAGGTTACATTTGTGGTGGTGCTCCTGGTTTAGATTGCTGCCACTTACAAACCTGCAGGGCTGTGTGTAGCTACATTGCGGCAAAAAACCATCTTGTGTCTTTAATACGTCATGAAACGGATTAGGGATACTGCTTGAAGTGTACTATTGCAGTATCTTGACCACAAGTCCGAAAAGTCGCAGAGTTATGCTATTTGGAAGGTTAAATGGTGGTCCTGTAGAAAAGGAAGTTTAAGGGTGTCTTAGTTGTACCTGGGGATATACAGATGTTGTTAAATGTGTTCCCTCTGTGGTTCAGGGATTGTCAGACAGCTTTTGTTCCATCATCCACTCAGAGACAGAATCGTGTGTTTTTAGCGGAATTTTGTCCTACTTGCACTAATTCTCATAAGAGCGAATGCGCACTTGCGCAGATGTACCAGTGTGTATTAACTAATGCAAATTAGCTCACATTTCCCCCTCCTCCAAAGTGAAGAGGCTGGTCTGCTGGGGAAGCTGCAGGTTGGATTCACAGAAATTGAAACTGTGTATTAAAATTTGCTATCAACTGGGCTGTTTTAAAAGAGAGTTTTTCAGTATTTAATTTTAAAAGAGCCTTTCTTAAAACATGGATTTTTATCGGCAGAGAAATCCTGCATGGCTGCAAGGGATGAGGGCCTATTGGGCCTAGCTGCAAATCTATTTAACCATGACTTGGATTCCAGATTGGGTTTAGACGGCACAGGAGTGGCACAGGTTCGATTCTAGGCCAGCCCTTTCCAAAGCTTTGCCGTGATGCACTTAATGTTATTAACATTTGTACATCGTGGCAAAGCTTCGTGAATCATTGCTTTGCCATGACAAAGAGGGTGGCTTGATTTTGAAATTTTTAAATAAAGGCTTCTCAGAATCCAATCTAAGGTTCCTGGATTATCTTGATGTAATCAAGCAAGTGTGAGCATATCATCCAGTCACTCCTGGTGCAAATCACTGGCCTTCCCTCCAAGGGGACTGCCTAATTTTTGTCTGCACTAGTTGCTGCTCAGGGCTTGCCTGCTTGCTTCTAATTGGGAGGTGAAAAGAAGGGAGAAACGAATTCTCAGGGTGCTGAATTTTTTATTGTAGGTTGTGAAGCCCGATGTGTTTCGGCCTGTACCTTTTCAAGGCCTTCAGGGGGTTGTAGGAAGATGTCTGCCAAGATCTTCTTATCAACAGAATGTCTTTCTCTGATTGTTAATAGAGATTGCTGTTAACAATCAGAGAAAGACATTCCGTTGATAAGAAGATCTTTGCAGACTACAACTCCCCGGAAAAGGCCTTGAAAAGGTACAGGCCGAAATGCTCCTTTCTCCCTTCTTTTCACTTCATTGGATTCTTTTCTCCCCCTGCTTTTGCTTCTAATTGGGAGGCACAACCAGAACTGTGGCTCCTGCAGAAACACACGCATGGCCACTGAGGCATTGCAAAAAGAGGACAAAAAGAAGACAGATTTGCATAAAATGTGCCTGTATAAGATGTGTATAGATGCAAATTTGGAACTAATTACTATAATTTAAATAGAATCTTAATACATCTCACCATAGTGAGGGAAGTCTGACCGGATGTCCTGTGTGTTGCTTCTTAGTCTTCTGCCCAGATGCTAAGTTTTGGTGGGCAGCTCCAAGGCCCCTGCTGGTCTCCATTCTTTTGGGTGTTGGACTGCACAGCCCTACAGATAGAGGATGCCTTCAAGTAGAGGACTGCCCTCTATAAAGTAGGGCACAAAGTCACCCTAACCCAGGGTTGGAGAAGGGGACTTCCTCTGAAGCTAGATAGTTTTTATATGTACGTACCAAAAAGTCAGTCTTTTGGACTGCAACAGCTAATTTTACTTCCAGTTTTAATTTGGGGGTGGGGGAAGTGACCCTTGGATTGATCGATGCTGTCCTAGGCTTTCCTCCTCCTAGCTGCCCGCCCACCCACCCACCCCCGGCCAAATGGGGATGAAAGAATGGATGGATTGGTAGTGTTCCAGCTGTTTAGCAGGAAGGGTGGGTCTTAATTAGTTTTCCGCCTCTTCTGGCACTGACAGCATTGCCACGCACAGCACAAGCAGCATACGCTAATTCTGGGCGAGCGTCTATTGTCTGTCATTGACACAGTCCGTTGACTGTTTGAGGTGGTGTGTTTGCGAACACTGAACAAAGCAAACTGTTGCTAGTAAGAAGTGGGAGTGACACTGTTGTCACACTTTTGCATTGGGCTGAAACAGACAGATGTGGCCTGATGGTCATCATAAGAACATAAGAGCCCTGCTGGAACAGACCACGGGTCCATCTAGTCAAGCACTGTTTTCACACAGTGGCCAAACAGCTGTCGACCAGGGAACCAGAAGCATGACATGGTGTAATAGCACCCTCCCACCCATGTTCCCCAGTAACTAGGGTACACAGGCTTACTGCGTTTGATACTGGAGGTTGCAAATAGTCATCAGGACCAACAGCCATCCCTCCAGGAATTTATCCAACCCCCTTTTAAAGCCATCCAAATTGGTGGCCATCACTACATCCTGTGGCTGTGGATTTCATAGTTTAACTCTACGCTGTGTGAAAAAGGACTTCCTTTTATCAGTCCTGAATCTCCCACCAATGAGCTTCATGGGATGACCCCATTGGATTCTAGTATTATGGGAGAGGGAGAAAAAGTCTCCCTATCCACATTCTCCACACTATGCATAATTTTGTACCCCTCTATCAGGTCTCCCCTTAACCCTCCTTTTTTCCAAGCTAAACAATCCCAGCTGTTGTAACCTTCCCTCATAGGGGAGATGTGCCAGGCCCTTGATCATTTCAGTTGCCCTTTTCTGCACTCATCCAAGGCTTTGCACTTATTAAGCCAAGGAAGAGAGGTTTGAAAATGAAAACAGCCAGTTGCAAAATAATTGGTTGCCATGTTGTTCCCAGTGAACGATGCAGAAGCTCAGGAATGCTTCATAATGCCTTTTCGTTAACAAAGCTGTTTTAGACTGGCAAGGTAAATAAAGTCTTTTGAATTGGAGTTGACTCTTTGAATTGCACCCTCAGGATTATTCAGTATTGGCTAGTTGTGTTTATGATCCTTCATGCGGAGTGCAACTCCCTGGGCATTTATTGTGTTGTGGCCTGCTGGAAGTTGAGCCACCACTATCGAGGGTAGCCACTTAGGAATCCCCAAAAGAGAGGGCCCAGATGTGCCTAAAAATCATATACATGAATCATTGAAATAGGAATATAGTCCTTCTCACCATAATGCAGAATCATAGAATTGTAGAGTTGGAAGGGGCCTAAAAGGCCATCGAGTCCAACCCCCTGCTCAATGCAGGAATCCGCCCTAAAGCATACCTGACAGATGGTTGTCCAGCTGCCTCTTGAATGCCTCTAGTGGTAACTGATTCCATTGTTGTACTGCTCTAACAGTCAGGAAGTTTTTCCTGATGTCCAGCTGGAATGTGTCCACGTGTGTGCCTACCTATTCAGTCTGCTGTCCATGTGCTCACCATGGATGAGCAGCAATTCCTAGGATTCTTTATCTTTAGAACAGACTTGCACAGGACAGTCCTTCAAAAAAAGGATGGTCCCCTAGCCACCCTTCAAAGAGAGAGTGGCCCTTTGGCAGGGCTTCCAATAAAGGGCTGTCCTCTGTAAAAGATGACACATGGCCGACCTATGCCATTCATATTGCAGCCCCAGGCAAACAGCTAAAATAGGAGTCTTCTTGAGGTCCTAGATGATTGGGGTATGTGGCTGATGGGCTGCATTGGGCTTGGCGGGTTACTAATCATGCAGGTCGGCATAACCCTTCAAAACCCTTCAACCGGGATGGGGAACCTCTTTAAAACCCTTCAACCACCATGTCTGGCCTGCAACCGGAGGGCCGATTCCCTTACTTAAGGTTTGGAGGTGGGTTTTCTAAATGTGAAACCAGGAAGTGGGGATTATTCCGTATGGATAACATGGAGTTGACAGTATGAGGTCTTGTAACATGGGGTTGACAGTGTGTGGTCTTGTAACATGGGGGTTGACAGTGGGTGGTCTTGTAACATGGGGGTTGACAGTGGGTGGTCTTGTAACATGGGGTTGACAGTGGGTGGTCTTGTAACATGGGGTTGACAGTGTGAGGTCTTGTAACATGGGGTTGACAGTGTGTGGTCTTGTAACATGGGGTTGACAGTGTGTGGTCTTGTAACATGGGGTTGACAGTGTGTGGTCTTGTAACATGGGGTTGACAGTGGGTGATCTTGTAACATGGGGTTGACAGTGTGAGGTCTTGTAACATGGGGTTGACAGTGTGTGGTGTTGTGCGGGAGGGGGCATAAATCAAGGACCGACTGCCTGCTTTCGTCGGCGGAAAGTTCCAGGCTCGGTCCCTGGCATCTCCAGCAGTGGTGGGGAACTTGCGGCCCTCCAGATGTTATTAGACAATAACTACCACCACTGGCCATGCTGGCTGAGACTGATGGGAAATGGAGCCTAATGCTGTCTGGAGCGCCACAGGTTTGCCGCTCCTGAGTCAAAGGATGCCTTTTCCTCGGGCCCTGAGGATCCATCACTCGTCAGGGTAGACATTCCGAGCTCGATGTGGTGATGGTCTGACTCAGTATAGCTCCATGTGTTACGTTGTGCACGCTGTTGTTTTTATTGCCTCTTGCAACAGAGGTGGGGAACCTCTTGCAACTCTCGGGGGCTGCATTCAGTTGAGAAGTTCTCGGGGGCCCGCATTCCAGTGGTGGGCAGAGCCAAAGGGGTGGGGCCAAAATTACACAAAGTACCAGCACATTGTAGTATAAATCTCTTTCTGCCAGTAACGAAGCTTTAGGGGATGCATTTCAGCCTTTCGGAATGGGGGGAGAAAATGGCACAAAAGCCAGGAAACCACCGAAAGATCAGTAGTAAGGGAAAGAGTGTGTGGCCATCTCGGTAACCCACGAGGGCCAGATTTGGCTCCCAGGTCTGAGGTTCCCCACCCCTTTGCTAGAAAGTTTGAGGTAAGAGACTTGGCTTCTAAAAAAAATGTGGGTCTTAATAACTTCATAATAGGTGCGAACTATTTCCTTACCACCGCCAAATGCTTAGAATCGATGTTATAGAAATTGCTTGCTTTTCTGTCCGTGGATATCTGAGGGTGGTTCCCTGGGTTTTAGACACGCAAGTACCGTTAATTCCTTGTACGGACACTTCATTGATGGTGGCTGACTAGTATGTCTCTCCTCCCTGCTTTTCCAGAGAGAAAGCAAAGGCAAGCTATCGATATGCAGCAAAGTGTGTTACGCCATCGGAGGGGCGCCTTACCAGATCACCGGCTGCGCCTTGGGCTTCTTTCTGCAGATCTACTTGCTGGATGTGGCACAGGTACGTCTGACTGGCTCGTCTGCTTGCGTTGAGGGGGGAAAACAAGGCGTGGCACTTCTGCTCATGATATATGCTGCATCTGACTCCGGGCGAGCCTGCTATTGTGCCAGCTTTGCACCTGCAGCAGTTTTTCCTGAACTTCTTACACGCTTAGATTAATTCTCGCCTACAGCCATGACTGATTGCGCCTGCACAGAAAACCCATCCTTGTGTGTCAAGGAGAAGGCATCTCACCATGCCTTCAGCTTGGCAGGCTAGCTTGCTGTGTGCAGGGATGTTTTTGGACGGAGGAGCATTCCCTCGTACAGCGTGGACCTGGGTTTGTCTTCTCCTACTGTTGCTTTGTGACAACTGGTCTCGACTTTTGTCTTCTGAGCAGTCAAACCCGCTGGCAGCCTGTTTGTATATCTGTAAAGACCGGTGGTTTGGGGGCACTGATCCAATGCCAGTGTTGGCTCCGTCCCCTGATCCACAGATCTTTGCAGATATTATTATTATTATTATTATTATTATTATTATTATTATTATTATTTATTTATTTATTTATTTATTTATTTATATAGCACCAGCAATGTACAGGGTGCTGTACAGAGTAAAACAGTAAATAGCAAGGCCCTGCCGCATAGGCTTACAATCTAATAAAATCATAGTAAAACAATAAGGAGGGGAAGAGAATGCCAACAGGCACTGGGTAGGGTAAAACTAACAGTATAAAGTCCGCACAACATCAAATTTTAAAAGCTTTAGGAAAAAGAAAAGTTTTTAGTTGAGCTTTAAAAGCTGCGATTGAACTTGTAGTTCTAAAATGTTCTGGAAGAGCGTTCCAGGCATAAGGGGCAGCGGAAGAAAATGGACGAAGCCGAGCAAGGGAAGTAGAGGCCCTTGGGCAGGCAAGAAACATGGCATCAGAGGAGCGAAGAGCATGAGCGGGGCAATAGTGTGAGATGAGAGAGGAGAGATAGGAAGGAGCTAGACCGTGAAAAGCTTTGAAGGTCAACAGGAGAAGTTTATATTGGATTCTGAAGTGAATTGGAACCGCCCAGAGAGCTTCGGCTATTGGGCGGTATAAAAATGTAATAAATAAATAAATAAATACAATGAAGAGATTTCAGAAGTGGAGTAACATGGTCAGAGCGGCGAGCCAAGAAGATGATCTTTGCGGCAGAGTGGTGAACAGAAACCAACGGACTGATGTGAGAAGAAGGAAGGCCAGAGAGAAGAAGGTTGCAGTAGTCCAACCGTGAAATAACCAGCGCATGAACAAGCGTCTTGGCAGAAGAGACAAAGCAGACCCTTCCAAATCTAGCTCTTCAGAAAAGGAGGCAGGGTGGGGGGGTGGAGAATGGCTGTGAAAGGAGTGCCCATGTGCTCTCTATGTCTAGCCTACTGCAGGAGTGCCGAATCTATTTCATCCCAAGTGCCAAATTCAATTTCTGCATTTCAGTGGAAAGTGGGGGCTGAAGGCAAAAGGGGGCTTTGAAAACGGCCTTGAAAGTTTCTACCCTTAAAGGTTGATGTTTTTTTAAAAAATAGATAGAAATAAACAGAAATAAATAATCAATGCGGCTTTGCCTTGAGATCACTGAGTTCTGTATCAGAACCAGTCGTAAACTGCTCTCCCTTTTCCCTTCCCGTAGCTGGACCCTTTCTATGCGTCCATCATCCTTTTTGTGGGCCGTGCCTGGGATGCTGTTACTGATCCGTTGGTGGGCTTCTTCATCAGTAAAACAACATGGAGTCGCTTGGGACGGTTGATGCCCTGGTAAGCTAACTGTGTTGAAATCTGCGGAGTGAGCGAACTAGCAGAACACCCATCAGTGTGACGGGAAGTGTGTGCGTTTGTAGCAGGGCTTGTTTGTTGCAAGAATTCTGGATGTGTGATGTGTGTTTGTGTCCCCAAATGCAACTTTTTCAGACACCTGAATGGTGGGTTTACTTATCTGTGGGAGAAATTAAAAGTGCTGCACTTGGAGATGCTGTTACAGTGGAATCTAATCTTGTTCCGTCCCAGTGACCACGACTGTCATGAATGCAACCTGCTCTTTACCAGTGAATCAGAGTGCTGCTGCAGAACGTTGGGAGCTGCTTTTTACACCCGCATATTACAGTGCTTGTCAGTTGATGGGCTGCATCGGGGAGGCCATGCTGCTCTTGGGTCACCCAGTAGCCTGACACAGCTTGGCTTGTCCTTCAACAGTGTCATAGGTGACAGGAAGCCTATAGGGATTATTTCTGAAATGTCCAAGTCCACGTGCACTGACACTGGGCCTCCCTGGGTGCAAAATGGACAGTGCTGGGTTCAGGAGATCTGCAAAACAAGAGGCAATAAGAATAGTGTATGTGTTTTTTTGTTTGTCTTGTTTATCCCTCTGGCTACTGGTCCAGATAGATCAATGTTCTCTTTGTCCATAACCAAAAAAGCATTGACTAAAGCAGCAGTGAGTTGCAATGTTTGTGGGCTGGTATCTATGTTTACCAATGGTAATAACCCTGATTGGAGCATTCATGTAACCCTGGAACCTGCTTGTGTTTGAGTGTGTGTGTGTGTGTAGTGGAGGTGAGTGTTGCACTCTACCTTTATAGATAACAGCATCTCTGTCTGAACTCTGACTACCCTCTTCAGCTGGCATCAGCAGTAGCCTTTGCAGGTCATGTTTAAGATATAACAGCAGCCTCAGCATCTGGGAAGTATTTGCTTCCGTTACCCAGAATAGGGGTTAGGCAAAGAGGAACTGGCCAAGGAGAAATTAGAGGCAAACGTCTGCTGTGAGGCTTGATTATAGTCTCCACTCCATCCTTTAGGGTTTCTCAAAAGTCCTGCAAGGAGACAACGTTGCATTTTTGCTTCCTCTGGCTTCAAAGCCCAGGCCTAGTAGAAGAGGCCCAAAATAATCCTCCTTCTCTCCTTGCTGGGGTTACAGGATTAGAAGACTGGGTGGGTTTCTGCTTAGCTAGCATTGAATGATGCCACTAGAGCTCAATCCAGGGCAGGCCTGGTAGAAGCTGGAGAAACCTTATTGGCATTAAGCATAGATAAGGGAGGCCTGTAGCAAAGAAATAAATACAAATTGCAACGTTGAGTACCCTTTTTTCGGATGCCAGCTAGCCCATGCCCTGTCTCAGGATACTGCATTTCATTCCCCCTCCAAGGGTCTGCCAGCATTTTGTGGCCACTGAATGTGCTTAGTCCTCATTGGGCTGTTAGTTGCGGGAGGGGAGGATTCTCCCCATTAGGGTTTTTCTTCTGCAACCTTAAGGCTCCCCCGAACTTGCTGATCTCTCTCTTGTGTGGGAGGTGCCACTTTGGCTATATAAAGCTCCATACTTTCTTGAACAGGCCATCTTGACTCTCTTTCTTCTGGGCACAGAGATCTATCAAATGCCACCACCCCGTACCGCCCAGGATCTTGTTCAGCGAGGCCCAGGGGTATGCAATTCCAGGCCAGGCTGTCCAACTTCAGGGGCGGAAGGGTGGTTCTCTACATTTGATGGCACCGTGTCCTTGAGTGCAGCAGGGAGCTCTTTGCCCATCGGGGGTGGGGGGAGCGGGGAAATTATTTTTATTTTAAAAAAACTTACTGTTTCACAGATGAGCGCTCGTGCTCTCCACTCCTCTTTTAAAAACTAAAACAAAATGGTGGCCGCGATGTCACGCGCTGCATGTAAACGCGGGCGACGATATCGCAACCATAAAATTGCAAGATCGTCGCCCTTTCACCCCCTCATCTTTCTGCCAAGACTCTTGTTCATGCATTGGTTATTTCTCGGTTGGACTACTGCAACCTTCTTCTCACTGGCCTTCCTTCTTCTCACATCAGTCCATTGGTTTCTGTTCACCACTCTGCTGCTAAGATCATCTTCTTGGCTCGCCGCTCTGACCATGTAACTCCACTTCTGAAATCTCTTCATTGGCTTCCAATTCACTTCAGAATCCAATATAAACTTCTCCTGTTGACCTACAAAGCTTTTCACTGTCTAGCTCCTTCCTATCTCTCCTCTCTCATCTCACACTATTGCCCCGCTCGTGCTCTTCGCTCCTCTGATGCCATGTTTCTCGCCTGCCCAAGGGCCTCTACTTCCCTTGCTCGGCTTCGTCCATTTTTTTCCGCTGCCCCTTATGCCTGGAACGCTCTTCCAGAACATTTGAGAACTACAAGTTCAACCGCAGCTTTTAAAGCTCAGCTAAAAACTTTTCTTTTTCCTAAAGCTTTTAAAACTTGATTTTGTTCTGACTTTATACGTTAGTTTTACCCTACCCAGTGCCTGTTTACCCTACCCTGTGCCTGTTTGCATTCTCTTCCCCTCCTTATTGTTTTATTATGATTTTATTAGAATGTAAGCCTATGCGGCAGGGTCTTGCTATTTACTGTTTTACTCTGTACAGCACCATGTACATTGATGGTGCTATATAAATAATAATAATAATAATAATAATAATAATAATAATAATTAATAATAATGAGGCCCTAGACTCAAATCCACATTCAGCCAGGAAGCTCACTGGGTGCCCTTGTATCAGTCCCTCTCTCAGCCTAACCTACATCACAGGGTTGTTGTGAGGATAAAATGGAGTTGAGTTCCCCAGAAGAAAAGCAGAATATAATTAAATGGCTTGACCACAAGGGACCCCTCCCCAACCTACTGGTTTTTATTTATTTATTGAGCCTTCATGGGTCACTCTGCTTGATTTAGCAAAACTCACAATCACCAGCTTAAAAGCTGTGCTGAGGGGTGGCGGTGGGTTGGGGAATTTCCTACACAAGCCTCCCACACAACCCACAGATCTCTATGTGTACTATCATGATGCTGCAGTTTTTTAAAATTTACACTCAATCTTAGTGCATATTTGTTGACCAAATTATTATTTTTTAAACTGCACCCCTAATTATTATCCTTTTTCATCCCCATTTAATTCCCTAGCCCCCCTATCCTTCAGCACATTTCATGCCGTTTTAAATCCTCTGTAAAAGTTCCTTCCAATTTAAAAACTACGGGTTTAAAAAAGAGAGCCCTTTAACAAATCCCGTTACCACTTATTATACCCATCAAACAAAAAAGCCTGAATGAGAAAGAGGATTGGTGTGTGAAAGAAGGGGAAAACACCACTGCAGTGCTTCACTGGAGAAACCCTGCCTTCCAGGGCAAGGGAAGTCCAGGATACGCACATGACCACACCAGTGTTCAGTGGGTACCTGAGTGCGGCTATGGTGGTAGATGTCTGGATTGTGACAACTAGATTCAAGCTTTCAGATGTCCCTCTGCATGCATGAGGCCTAGAAACGTGAAAAACACACCTCAAAGGCAGTTGCTCTATTTAGCAGGTTTGTTGTGGATGAGTACTTGGCCACATGTTTGCCAGTTCACTGTCCTGATTCAATCACATGTAAAGCAATGTTGAGCGTGGGGGACGGTGTCGTTCTTGGGAGGTGAGAGATTTTTACAGTTAGGGTGTCTGCATTACTCATCGGTTATTAGTATTGCAATGCATAACTTGTCTGCAAGTCAGTTGTTAGTAAAGCAGGCATGATGATTTGATGCCTGCCTGCCTGCCTGCCTGCCTCCCAGTCACGCCTCCTGCACTGCCTGCACCTTCCCCCACGCGTACATGGAAAAAGTTACGAAGGTGGAAGGGATTGGTGTCTGGGCCGTGCTGAAATGATTATGACTTCGAACCAGCTTTAACTGCAAATAACCTTTAGGAAATCCTTTGCCAGCAGCCTTATTGTGGAGTATAATACTTCTCCTGGCTATGACATTGAGAGCGTCTAGGCCATTGTCAAGCTGGAATTGAACTGTGACTTTATCTTACTGGTACTTGCCTGGTGGTTTATGGCACCTTTTGAGGCGTTTCTTGGAACAAAGTGCAAAGCTTGCTTTTTCTTTGGAGGTGTTTTATCCAGATGTGTTTGTGCTGAATACAGTTTCCCCAAACTGGAGCCTTCCAGATGTTTTGGGTCTACTGCTCCTCCCGGCCAGCATGGCCATTGGTGTTGTTGTCTGGGAACGATGAGTGTTGTTGTCTGGGAACGATGGGTGTTGTAGTCCCAACACATCTGGAGGGTGCCAGGTTGAGGGAAGGTTGGTTTATTAGCTTCCTTAAAACCATTGCTTGTCCCTCACTTTTGTATCTTGGGTGACTGGTTGCAAAGTCTCTTCCTCCAGAGGCCTGGAATAGCAGTCTTCTCAGAGCAGTTAAGTCTGGCGATTCCTGATGCAAGAAGCAACTTACGAGGTCGTGTCCTGATGACTCTGAGTCAGCTTGTCTCCCTCTAAAATTACCTCCCTTTCATGCACGTCTCTTAACAGTCTACTAGCATTCAAGAAAGCTATAAAGACTGATCTCTTCCGGCAGTCCTATCCAGTGGAATTTTAAGATATTTTTAAAATGTTTTTAGGATGTTTTTAACAATGTATATTATGTTTTAATTGAGTATTATGTATTTTATCGTTTATTGTTCCCCACCTCGATCAAAATGGAGAGGCGGGTAAGAAATAAATTATTATTATTATTATTATTATTATTATTATTATTATTATTATTATTATTATATCATTGCAGAGTTGATATGTAATAATACTCCTGCAATACACACCAATATATGGCTAGTCAGAAGTAGTCCCACTGTGTTCCATGGGGCTTACACCCAGGAAAGCACATATAGGCCTCATCTACACCAAGCAGGATACTGCACTATGAAAGCGGTATATAAGAGGCAGGAGCCACACTGCTGCTCTATAGCAGTATTGAAGTGCACTGACAATTGTTGGAGCCCATTGGTTTTCATACCATTATATCCTGCTTGGTGTGGCTCCTGCCTTTTTATATGCCACTTTCATACTGCTTTCATAGTGCAATATCCTGCTTGGTGTAGATTAGGCCATAGACTTGCAGCTTTATTTGTAATACTGCCCACAACTTCTATATCTGTAGCCTGGCTCCCTTATTCTAGTGGTGCTCAAACCATATTCTGGGGATCTTTAGTGAGAGAATTGGTACGGGAGGATGAACCTTCGTTGAAAGATGGGATGTCCTACTGCTATCCATATTGCTCCTTCAATGTGGAGTCTCAAGGAAGTGCTGAGTGTGTTCTGGGATGCACACTCAATTCACACAATACGATGGCAGGGACCAAGCAATCTAGGCAACACTGTGTGTGTGGACTGAGTGTCCTACAATATGGGCCAAAAAATTTTACTGATGGGAAATCTCTCTGTGGATGAGCTCATGCGGAAACTGTTCCTTGAAAGGAGACATTTTTAATAAATTCTCAGGGTGGGTGGATAGCTGTGTTAGTTTATTGCAAGAAAAAATGCCGAACACATTTATTCTATAGCCCATGAAAGTTTATGCCGGAATAAATTTGTTAATCTTTACAGTGCCATACAATCTTTGCTATTTTTCATTAACACAGTCTTATTATTGTGAAAGTTTTAACTGTCTGACACAGAAGCAAGACTGTCTTTTCCAAATGTACTTTTATTACATTTTTAAAAACACAACCATAAGTGGGTTTTGGGGGTTTGCTTTGGGGTTTTCCTCCCTTTATAGTTTCATTTAATTTGAACCTACACTCACAGCAAACTTCCTTCTTTTACCCAAGAAGCAAAACTTCTGGAAGAAAGCCATTTTACACATGCAGAGGAAACAGTTAAAACTAGCGAAGTTATGTGGCCTGGAATTGGATGGGAGGAGGCAGAGAGGTGCGGCAGCAAAATGAACACACCATCTGGGCTCAGCCAATGGAGAGCCAGGGTGTGTGCACGCCGCGGTCTAGCCTGTTCATATATCTCTGCTGATCGCCACGCCTCGGTTCGGAGGTTATTACAAGTCAAACTGCTGAGAAACTCGGGCACTCTTGGGGTGGGTGGGATGCAGAAGAGAAGAGCTGGCTGATCCTGAATTGTGCAGCTGACATCTGGGCTAAAAAAAAAAAGGGCGACTTGCAGGAGATCCCCCAAAGGGGATCCCCATTACCTCCGTGAATGAAGTTTCTCCCGACCTATGTAAAGTTTGTGGAGATAAAAGTGCTGGGAGGGGACAAAAGGGAAAAAAAGCTTCTGGAAACACTGAGTAACTAGAAACCACCGAGTACACTAGAAACAGCAGGGAGAGAGGAGCGCGCATAGGAGGAGCATCTAGAGTGTCTGTGATTTCCTCAGCTTCCTAGACACGTCATCTTTGCTTCCCGCGTCATGGGAAATGACTAACCGAGCAAAAAATGTCCATGTGTCTCATTAAAATAATTCTTCTTTTCCCCCTGCACTGCCTTCCCATTGTGTGCAGGATGCATAAAAAGTTTCTGCCTGCCCCTGTGAGATAAATTTAACTCTCAACCACGTGGCTGCAGTCCACAAAGAGAAATGTGCTTGTCTCTTTCTGTCCTGCTGGAAGCCTTCCTGATACCCCTACAAAAGGTCTTCCGGTACCATCTCGGCTGCCCTTCCTGATTGGAGAGACTGCTACAGGCTTGCTCTGCAGACTGACCCATATTCTCTTATATTCATTAAACTTGCAGTCATGCTGTGCAATATAAATGGGGGGGTGCAGACCCTGCCCCAGAGCACTTACAATTTATATTAGACATTGTGCTTTACGTGTGGTAACTTTGCCCAGGAGCTGGTAATAACTTCTCTGGGGATAATGCAGGTGGTTTTGGTGCTTTAAGCAGAAAAGCTGAACGGCAGCGCACACACATAGCATGTGGTGAAATCCGCAGAGACGTTTCCTTATGCAAGTTTCACCAAAATGAACGGGAATTGGGCAAGATGCTGCTTATGTGCTCTTGTGCAACTGCTGCTCATTTCAGGTGAGGCCTGTGCAGGAGAACTTCTCAGTGAATTGTGCTTCCTAGATCAGATTCTTTCTCTGCAACCTTTAACAGAGCCCAAAATCCAAGTTTAGTTTTCAGTGCGTGTACATGTAAACTGGTGCTCCTTTCCATTATGCTTCTCTTAATTAGCCAGGAGATGAAAAGAGAGAAGGCGACCAGCAGTTTCTTTTATTGAGCATTAACCCATCTTGTGCTGGCCATGGTATCAGCCTATGCACAGTGCCAGGGGGTGAAGGTTTCTTGGCTAGATCCCTGCCTGCCTCCACTCTCCATGCTTATTAGCTTGGAAGAGATAACGCCGTCTTTTCTTAATTATGCTCAAAGCATAACCACACCTTTCTGTGGAAGGGTTAAGCGTTTCTCTCTCCTAGCAATTGAATGGACATTCTTTTTCTCTCTTTCTCCTGCATGTCTTCTTCTGTGCCTATGTACTTCCATTGATAACATATCTTTGCCACAGAGGAAGCTGAACAACGTACTTTGGTTTTCTGGAGCACAAGTGATACAAGAGTCATGAAGTGATAAAGGATCCGATTAAGGGGGAGAGTTTTGGTCCCTGTTGTCTATACTTCAGGGAAAAACCATTGGCTTACTGCTCTCAATCACCATTTTTGAAGAATTGTGGCAAGCTGTGAATTCTTCCGTTTTGATAGTGAGCTGTTAGTGAAACGGGACCTATTCCAAAGTAACAGTTTCCCCACTAAAATGTGTAACAAGTCAACATTAGTGTTCTCTTTTATTATGTTAGGGCTCACCACTACTTGTTACCTCACACAAAGGGTTTGGAGTTAGAATAAATAGACTAAAAGAGCCAGTGTGATGTAGTGGTTAGCATGTTGGACTGGGAGTTGGGAGATCCGGGTTCTAGTCCCCACTCGACCATGGAAGTCCACTGGCTGACTTTGGGCCAGTCACAGACTCTCAGCCCGACTAACCTCATAGGGTTCCTGTTGAGAGGATAAAATGGAGAGGAGGAGGAGGAGGATTATGTATGCTGCCTTGGGTTCCTTGGAGGGGAAAAAGGTGGGATATAAATGTAATAAATATGGTTCCCCAACATGCAGTTGTGCTGGATACCCAAACAGCGGAGAGAAGGAGAGGATGTCTATAATAGCCTTCCCCTATCAAGTAGGAAAACCTAATGGGGTCAAAACAACCCCCATTTCCATCCCCCAAATTGGCAAAGGTCAAAGGCTGTGCATGCATACACTGCCCTCATGCTGTCATGGTTGGAATGTTGACATCAGAAGACGGCCTACAACTGGGAACCCTCAGCCAGCCAGGCCTAACAGTTAGGCTTAAGGCCTAGACTCTCAGAGGATGCCTGCCCACCCTCAAACAGGGGATCAGTTTGAAGAGTCCTTTAGGGAGGGGCAAATGGCTTCTTGCTGGACATGTGTCCCTCTGAGGCAAACTTCCCTTTTCAACCTAGAAAAGCTTTCTGGGGCTGAGGCAGAGAGGGAGCAGGCTTGCCTCACCTTGGGCTCCCATACAACTGGGGTGGCTTGAGGGCTTTGAACTGGGGTGCAATGAGGGTCTCTCTGAGCCCATGGCAAAGACCTGCAGTGGCTTCAGGGTCCCAGGGGAAGAGGTGCAATGTCACACATGAACAACCGGAAGCCATTGCAGGCACAAGACAGATGCCATGGTAGCACCTTTGCTTGTAAGCACCCTAATTCTAGCAGGGTGGGCGGTAGCAGTGCATCACTAGGGCTCGGTTCTATGGAGCTAGCTATCTCCAGCTTCCTGGCTGGTCCAGCAGAAGCAGTTTCACTCTCCAAAGCCCACCACAGTGAGCCTGCAGTCTGCTTTCAGGAGCTGGGCACTGAGGGGACTGCAGTAGTGGTTCCATTTGCCCTTTGCCTCCCTCCATTACTTTCCTAGTGATTTTCACGCCCCTTACTTACATGCCTTGTAGATAAATGCACCAACATTTCCTAGCTTGCATGACGATCCACACATATCTATATTACTTTTTTGTGTCTTAAAGGGGGGAATGGGACCGACTTTTGTCAAGCTTTCCTAGCTGGTCACCAGCAGTTAATTCTTAATCGCCAGAGGCAACCAAACAAGTGGTGATTTTTAAAGGTCCGCCTTATGAGATCATGCATGTAAAATCCAGACCCAAAGAAAGCCTGTTAAATAATTCCAGTGTCTCTCCCTTTCTGGGTGGAGGAGATGGCGTTTAGTTCCTCGTTTCGCTTTGACACGCACAGCATGTAAACTTTCTTTGCTTCCCTCTCTCAATTTTATCTCCTTGAGTAGACAAACCATCTTGCCAATCGCTTCTTTGTTACTCACAACAGGTTGTTTTTTTTAAGCTCAGCAGGCTCTCTCCTGCTGCTTCCTTGAAGGGGATTTGGTCTTTGCGATCAAAGCCCCTCTCCACAAAACCTTACTCAGCTCTTGGAACGTTTGCCTCTTTCCCTTGCTCTGACGGGCCTGGAATTATAAACTTGTAGGGCTGGAAGCTGAAGCTGAAGGTCAACTAATCCCTTGGAGCTGAAATAGTGGGTTGCACCACCATTTATTAGGTAGAATAACATTAATACTTGGCTGCAATTTCAAGTCCACCAAACGCTTCCTATGCCTCATGTCAGTATTTCCTTCCTTAAAGAAGGCCGGTATTATTATCCCTATATTTCAGATTGGAGACTGGGGCCGTAGCTAGACCTAAGGTTTATCCCAGGATTGTCCTGGGGTCAAACCTGTTCATCTAGGTGCCACACAGGGGATCCAGCGCTCAGGCAGGGACGAACCTGGGATGATCCTGGGATAAACCTTAGGTCTAGCTACGGCCTGGGAGATCATGGTTTTCATGGAAGAAGTAAGATTCCCCCCTCTTTTTTATTTTTTATTGAATACATTGAACTCAAAAATCAAGAATAAAAATAAAACATAAAACTATACGTATCAATATTTATTCTATATCCCTCCGCGCTCCCTCTACACACTTGGTCGATTACAGAGTTTCCTTCTTACTTGGAAGAAGTAAGATTTAGATGGCGGACTTCCCAGTTCTTGTATTCCTAGACGCTCTCTGTTACACAGGGGGGAAAGAACCTGACTGTGTGTGTGCGTTGGCATCTGTTGGCAGCTGGAGGGAGTTTGTTATGTTTCAAAGAGATGTTAATGCCAAATCAGGCCTGGAATAAGTAATACTTTTTAGTGTGTTTGATGCTGCTTTTTTGTTGTCGTTGAAATGCACTTTCTCGTGCTCCAGTTATCTGTGTCTGTTTCCGGCCAAATTTAACAACGATGGGATACAATGAATAGGATGAAAGCCCTTGCATGAGATTCCTACAAAAATTGATAGGGGTTCTGCAGAGGTGGTAATAGTTGATGGGCTACATTCCTGTGTTTAAAGCCCTCCTAATGCATATCAAAACCAGGACATAAAACATGTTTTTTCCCCACTTTTTCTTTTTCTTTTTCCAGGCCCACCACAATATTAAGTCTTTCGTTTTGTTTGAATTCTTTACAGGATTATATTTTCCACTCCCTTTGCTGTGATCTCTTACTTTTTGATATGGTTTGTGCCGGACATCCCTCGAGGGCAAGTGATGTGGTATCTTTTCTTCTATTGCATTTTCCAGACCCTCGTAACGGTAAGTCTGCCTTCTTTTTGGGGCAAAGCATGCATTTAGCTTTTGAGCCCTTTCTCTTTTTTATTTATTTTATTTATTAAAGCATTTGTATCGCTCCCTGTTAACACTGGGATCTCAGGGTGACACACAGATAAAATCAGAACAATATAAACATAAATAATTTACACAGAGGAAAATGTATTCTATCGTAAACAAATTAAAATTGGGAGAAAAGTTTTAAAAGCAATAAAACAATTAAAATGAATTAAAACTATGTGTAACCATGGGGAATTTAGCCCTTGAAGGCTTTGATAAAAATCCATGTTTTAACTTGGCGCCAAAATGAAGCCAGTGTCGGCACCAGTCGGGCCTCCAAGGGGAGGGTATTCCACAAGCAGGGTGCCACAACAGAGGAAGCCCTCTCTCCCACATCCCACCATAACATATGTCTCGCGTTGGTGGGACGCAGAGGAGGGCTTCTCCAACATATCTCAAATCTTGGGCAGGCATATATAGGGAGAGGCACTCCCTCAAGTACTCCATCACCCCACGGCAGCTTTGCACTTCGCTCTGTAAACACTTTGCTTACAGTGGGTGCACTTTGTAAACCCATCCAAAAGCGCCCACACTGTTTCCTGTACAGAGGTGTCTGCACCTTCAGTGCATTGTATAAATCAGGATACGACATCTGGCATAAAACTGGTATTTTACTGCCCTGAGATCCTAGTGAGATAGGGCAGAATACAAATGTTTTAAATAAATAATTCCTGATCTCTTCTCTTCTCTCTCTCTCTCTCTCTCTTTAAATCAATTTCTAGCTCTCATAAGATTTGCAGTGAATGGAAAAGGTCTAGGATAGGAGTGGGCAAATATGGGACGGCTAGGGGCCAATTTCAACCCTGGACCCCCTCATGGGCTGCGCATACACACCCACCCGATGGATGCCAAAATCCAGAGAGGGGGAGACAAAATAAAAAATAAAAGTTTGCAAACAAGCTCATTTTGATTCTTTCATTTGATTTTTTTTGTTTGCTCCCCTGAACTTTGGAGGCTGCATTGGAGGGCTGTGGGGGCAGCATTTTGCCACCCCTCGTATAGGCTGTAGCACTACTGAGGAGGTAAGCCACTTGCCACCTCAATATGTACTTGCCGCACGGCACTGTATGTCTAGGCCCAATTTCCATAATCAAGTATGAGTGCAGATGGGGAGAGGGATCCACAGGGAGAGATCCTAATAGATCCAGTAAATGGAAGATGGTTCAATTTGGATTAGACCCTTGTTTTGCAGGTTGAGAAGTCTCTGTCTAGCCCAGCCAATTTTGGAGCACTTAGCTTACCCAGTTGAGGTCTGTCTACTTTGAACTGAGAAGTCTGGCCTACATCCATCCCAAAGCGTTGCTTAGCTGTTCTTTTCTCCCACTCCAAAAATACCATCCACCCACCTTGCACATGCCTTGTCCTAACTGTATTTTGTCATAAGTCTGTGCGGTGTCTCAATTTTCTTTGTTCCTTTTCCTCCTACACAGTGCTTTCATGTTCCGTACTCAGCCCTCACCATGTTCATTAGCAGGGAGCAGAGTGAACGGGATTCTGCCACCGCCTACCGTAAGAACCTCCACTCTCCTTATGCGCAAGTGATGTCAAAATACTACTCTCCCACTTATTTGGGGCACTGTTTCCATATTCTCCTTGCTCCATCTGGTTGGGAGCAAAAGTGAGCTTACTCTGTTAACCGCTGGGAGGACAGCACGAAATTTTCTTGCAAGCTCCACGTGGTACATGCATAGGCTTGACAGTTGGCCGTGTGCCTCCGGCTGCTACGTCTGACGGTCTGTGAGCATGTCGATAAGTGCATGTGGGTGCCGGCACCTGCAGGAGGATGAACCTTTCAGTTCCTGCTTCTCGGGGCCTTTTCTTAATGTTTGCACCTACTGAACCTGGACAAGATTGTGCACGCTGGCTGCAGCACTGGAGGCCAAGAGCACTTTGGTCCTGCTCCTGGCCTGCCAGCTAATCTGACAGATGTGGGAAACTTCCTTGGCTTGCCTAGATGCTCTCTTCTAAACTCCAGCAAGTCCAACCCCCTTGAGCAACCTGGTATGGGAAGGAACGTAAATGAGCCTGTGACTGCTTCTGTAAATGGGCTTCTTTTATTTTCATAAACCCTCCAGGGAGCTTTTGGCTCTTGGGTGGTATAGAAATGTCATAAATAAAATAATTTCTCCTGTATTCACATTTGCTTAAGGCTCTTCAATACATGTGGCAGAATGAGCTAGTACAACTACAGGGTCTGTGTGTGTGTATGTGTGTCCTTTCTGAATGCTTCTGCATGTAACAAACGAATATACTGAAAAGAAGAGGACTAGGCTAAAACGTCTTCCCTGATGTGCTGTTGCTATATTCAGGGATATTTTTTTTAAAAGGCGGAGCATTCAAAAAATGTGGCACATGCACACATCTGCCTTACGTGTGGGTGTAGCCCTCATCCTGATTACATGCAAAGAATTTTTCCATTGAAGGAAGCATTACAAGTTTAAATCCTCACCCCAGCTACAGTGATACAGTGATACAGTTCAGAATTCTACCTTGTAATGTGTAGAAGAGTTCTTTTTAACAGTTGGAACTCAGCTCTTCAGGCCAGAGATCCGAACATAACCTCACTCACAAGTGGTTTTTGAGCCCTTGTAAGTAAAGGTTTTGAGGTTTGTGGCAGACCTGCCTCCTTCCTCTGTTGCCTTAGAGTTTAAATTCAGAGCCTGCATGTGTTCAGTTTTTCCACTGCATTTTTTTATTTATGAAGGAACACTGTCTAGTGACTAGAAAAAGGGAGATAAATGTGAATCCTGTTTCCTGGCACTTGGAACATCCTTCTTAAATGACTTCCCCGGAAACCTTCAGGAGGTGACCAGGTCCTTTTTGCAAAATATGCCCAGTCAGTAGCTAAGTGAGTTAAACCACTTTAACCAGAAATAATTTAACTGAGCCCTCCGAGTGTTGACCAGTTGGCCAAACTGGGTTTTGCAACGACCGCTCCTGACGAAGGTTGGCCAAACACTACACCTATTAAGCTGACCACGGCTTAATATGTGTGTGTTTCTTTTTCCCACAGGGATGACGGTGGAAGTGCTTGGGAGTGTCCTGGGAACAGCCATCCAAGGACAGATTGTGGGCAAAGTGGACACGCCGTGCATTCCAGACCCGCTCCTGTTGAACATTGGCAACTCTTCTTCTGTGGCCATGGAGGAGGTCAACATCACCCATGATACTGGTTCACTCACAGATACGGTACATACTCCTTTTGAGAGCTCCCTGGTCCTACTTGGTTGGACTGATGATATAATAAGAGGACTAGCAGAAGTTCATGCCCCAGGGCTTGTTTAGGAGAGGGAACCCTTCCTCTTTCTGCTGCTGCTACTTCATCATACTGACCACCAGTGGCCAGGGCAAAAGGCCGTTGATACTCCAAGTTGAGAGACTGAGTACCAGCTGCAGCTGAACAAACATGATAGAGGACAGTTGGATTCATGTCCTTCTTTGGGCTTCCCAGAGGCATCTGGCCCCTGTGCAAAACAGGCTGCTGGACTTTGGTCCAATCCAGCAGGGATGTTCTTTTACTATTGTCCCAGGCCTGTTAACCCTGTCAACCATGCTACAACACCATCCTTAACTGAAGATGCAGGTATCAAACCTGATGCCATTGCCTGAGGCCCAGTGAGTTAAGCCTTCTCCTTTAAAACTTGTTCTTCTCACGACGGAGCATTTACTCACAGTTCATTCAGTGCTTATTGGTTTTCCCTCATGCCACTCCTCTCAAATAGCGACAAAAGCCATGGCTAGATGAGGGCTTATCCCAAGGATTGCCCCGGGATCATCCCTGTGCATCCACGTGACACACAGGGGATCCCGGGGGCAGGGAGGGATGATCCCTCCATTTCCCCGGGATTTTGCCCTGCCCTTCTAGCCCAGTTTTTCCACGGTCCTGGCCTGATCCCGAGACTGCGGAACATGTGGCCAGATCGCGGTTTGTCCCAGTTCCTCTCGAGTAACGGGGGTGGGGGGAGCTGGTTTTTTTTTTAAAAAAAACTTACTGTTTTGCAGACGAGCGCTCCTGCGATCCTTCTCCTTTAAAAACTAAAACAAAATGGCGGCCGCAATGTCCCACACCGCATGTAAACAAGGACGACGATCTCGCAATCATAAAATCGCGAGATCGTGGCCCTTTCACCCCCTTTTCTGGCTGAGGCCAAAGAAAAAGAGGAGCATTTGTACGTGTAGGCTGTAAATCCCTTTGGATACACTGTCTATTGGAGCATTCTTTCAAAAGCGGAGCACAGAGAGTTACTTGAATCCAGATTCCTGATTTCAAATTAGGCCCTTGCTATGGACCTGTGGCTTCTAGACTCATTGCTCAGACTGTGTTCCTAATTTGTAAACTTAGTGCCATTTACACAGAATCATACTCCTCTGCCCAGCGTTTGATTTAATTTGTAATAACTGCTTCTCTGTGTGAATGAGCTTGTGATTACTAGCACAGATGAGAATTTTCACCCATAAACTTGCATTGATAGAGTGAAAATTCCACTCTCATAAATTGCTTTGGATACCACAGTGTGGCTAAAGAGCTAGTGTAGAGTGGTGGAAGGATATTCCGTGGGTTTTGAACCTAGGATCCTCCATCCACCTGTGAGAACTGCCCAAGAGAAAGTTTGTTTCCTATGTAAATAGGTATTTTATACCACCCTTCAATCAAATTCCCAATCTGTTTTGCAGAGTTATTACGGTACTAAACCAGTGCTCTCGTGTCCTTGGACAAAGGGCAGAATACAAATGTAATAATACTAAAAAGGAAAGGCCATTGGTTTTTTCTGGAGCAAAGAACGGCGCTCTTAATTCTGCTGTCTTGCGAGGCAAGCATGCAGTGACACCCTTCTGAAAACTGGACCCCATTTGAAGCCTTGCATTTCATCTGGGTGTACATTTTTCTTTTCTTTTCTTTCCATCCTTGTACAGAGAAATGCCTACATGATTGCAGCTGGTGTCATTGGTGGGATATACATTCTTTGTGCCATCATCCTGTCTGTGGGCGTGCGGGAAAGACGAGGTGAGCAAAGCGGATCAACATACATGACTTCTCCAAGGTGGGCAGAGGGGAAGGGCTCTGAAAGGGAAAAGGCCGGGCATGATTTGTCCAGGAAGCAACTTGCATGAGAATGAGGTGGATACGTGTGGGTCCGTTAAAAAGTTGGGACCTAGGAAGCTGCTCTTTATGAAATCAGACCATTGGTTGCCTCTCACTTAGGAACGTCTGTTCTGCCAGGCAGGGTTTTCTGAGGTCTGAGACGTCTTTTCCAGCCCTACCTGGGGATGACAGGGGTTGAACTTCGGACCTTCTGTGTGCAAAACATGCGCTTTTGCCACTGAGATATGGCCCCTCCCATAACCTGCATAGGCTTGGCCAAAACCATGCCTAGGCTATTGTGAACAGGATTCACCTTGCATACTTCCCTCTTCCTCCTGCATTTAATAATGATAATGATAATAATAATAAATTTATTTCTTACCCGCCTCTCCCTCTGGGTCGAAGCAGGGAACAACATTAAATATAATATAATACATAAAGCTAGTTAAAAGAACATATAAAACCAATACAGTATTAAAATAACAATCACAACATCTTAAAACTCTTAGGTTTAAAACTCATCTGGGTAGGCCTACTGGAAGAGACTAGTCCTTATGGCTGTCTTAAACTCAGAGAGAGTATTAAGCCGACGAATCTCTTCCAGCAGGCCATTCCACAGTCTGGGGGCGGCAGAAGAAAAGGTCAGTTTACTCATTCAGGTTTGGTGTGAGAGAACCATCATTTTGGTTTGAATAAACCAGCAAGCTAATCTAGGTGACGCATTCTGAACACTCTTAAACTGCTGTTTCAATGTGGATTCATTTATTATTGACTTGGTGGGTTTTCTGCTGGGTACAGGAAGCTTGTCCTGTGCCTTTTCCTCCTCTCAAACATGCAGCCATCAAACCAGGCTGTTTACGAAACTCCCTCCTGTTTGCCTCTTCTGTGGCACCCACATTATTGTGTGTTGCCCACATCTGTCCATGGGCCATTCCTGTTGGAATACCTGGGCTGACTCTGAGGGAGAGAGTGACAATACCAGGCAAGAATTTCCCATTGCATAAGCACAGCCTTGCCTGGCTACAGTTCCTCTTGATAAAGCCCCCCCGCCCCGCCCCGCTTTCTGGTTCTAACCAGCCTTTGTGGGAGAAGCTTCTGATCTTTGCTCTGCATTGTCCTCGCCGAAAAAGCCTCATTGTGACTTGAGTTCCTCTTGAGCCTTCTAACAGGGAACTACTCAAACCTAAGGTGTGCTCGAGGCCATGTTTGGAGAACGCTTATCAAAGGAGCCGCTCCCCGCTAGCAAATATTGTCACTTTGAGGTATCTGGGCCCATTATTGTCCAAACACTCCACATCTGAGAAACGATCATTAGCTTGTTTCGAAAGCAAAGCCCTGCTAAAACCTTACAATCCATCCACCAAAAGCTCTAAGCTTAGCTGAAGAGAAGGTTTTATTGCCAAACGGTGAGATTTCCCTCCCTCCTTGTCCTGAAAAGCCCACTTGCGTGCTTTTATTGCTTTTGTTTCACCCAAGCATGATGGAGGGCCCTTGATAAATTGTAAGACAGCTTTTTAAACCTAAATTGGGGGGCAGGAAACTTTTTCTGTTGAGAGGGACACCCTGGCTCCAGGCAAGCACATCAAGATGAGGGGCATCTCCATGTTGGCATGTGGCCCCAGGATGCTTGCCCAGAGATATGTGTTCATTTGCAGACACGCTGACACATGCACATATAAACATTCTCTTCCTCTCTCCCCAAACAGAAAGGCAGTGATCCACTTTGCCGAGAAAGGCTCCCTTTCTTAGCACTCAGAAGGGCGGGGGAGAACTCTTATCACTGCTCAGCTCCTGCTGAATAGAGATGAGCTTTCCCCTACCCTGGAAGAGGCTGGCAGGCCATATGGGGCCCCCCTGCGGGCTGCATCTGACCTGCAAGCTAGAGGTTCCCATGTCTGACCTGATTAGTGGGGAGGGCTGGATGTGAAATCTGCGTCCCATATAGGCAGATAAGGGAGAGGGTCAAAGAGCATCCACGTTGGCAATCAGGATATGTTGCAAACAGGGAGCTTGCAACATTTTCAAATTGCAAAATATTTATATAAAAATCCTTGGAAGTTGCCATATTTCCCCCAAGATGTTTCAAAGGAGAAACTCGGATGAGAACTGAAATTTGTACAGACTTGAGCTCTAGAGGAACTGAGAATGGCTCAGTCAAAGCAATCGTCCCGTTTAATGTAGTTATATGACATAGCCAGTTCATTTGCAATTGGGAGGGGGTCGTGCCCACTTTGATTTGGCTCTTGACTGGGTCGCTTTATAATCTGCGTGCTCCATCGTAATATGACTTGCATTGCTTGGTCTTTTGCGCACACTTCAGAAGAAGAAGAAGAAGAAGAAGATGATGATTATAAATCTGTGCACTCACACCAAGTGTTAGGGGACTTACTCCTTTTGGTTTCTATTCTCATAAAAACACAGTGGGTAGTATCCAATGTGAGTCCCACTTAGATTAGATCCATTGAAAAGAATGGGACTTCAGGTTAGTCATGTCAAATCTAAGTCCCATTCATTTTAAAGGGTCTAATCCACGTAGGGTTAACATTGGACTCTACCCAGTAAATATGTAAGCTTCGGCTCCGCAGGAGCGTGGATCAATGGCATCATTTGGTAGCAAGAGCGGAATGCAGTTCTTAGAGTATTTTAGTTTTGAAAAATTCTTTGCTTTTTTAAAAAGAAAGCTGTTTCTAGCAGTCAGCCTTACATTGCAAAGATTAGGTGCTAGCAAGCGAGTGAGAGAAGGCTGTATTAAATGAGAAGGGGTCGGCCTTGTTGGTGTCTTTACTCTCCCTGTGGGTAGCAAAACCTTCAGAATTATGCAAAGCACGAGAACTTCTTTAAGGAAGGAGGCTGTAGCATTCAGCTCTTCAGGGTATGCATTTTTAAATCTATATTTTTACATCTAAAGAAGGCTTGATGAGAAAGAACTTCACCTGCTTCTTTTGCTTTGCTCTTCAGAGTCCTCTGAGCTCCAGCTGGGCAAGCCGACTTCCTTCTTCCAGGGCTTGAAGCTCGTGATGAAGCACGGCCCCTACATCAAGCTGATTGCTGGCTTTCTCTTTACCTCTCTGGCTTTCATGGTAAGCAAACAATCCCCCAAACCCAACTATCACCCCCACTGTGATAAAAGTGGTGTTATTGCTTGGCGTCAGGGACAGGATTGCTTTCCCTGGTGCTTAAACAAATGCAGTTATTTTCTGGCCCGGCAAATCTGACTGTCCACAACTAACCCACTCTGAGCAAGTAGTTTTGTCACATTCGTGAGCCCAGTGTGGAGCACAGTTGCTCGAATACCACGGGCACTTATCAGATGGATTTTTACTACCTCTCCCTGCAGCTTCTTCTACTGCTGACCTGCTTGTGTGGTTAAGGAAAGGAAAGGAACCTCTCGTGCAAAGCACTTGAGTCATTGCTGACTCCTAGAGGGACGCCTGCTTTCGCTGACGTTTTCTTGGCAGATTTTGTAGCGGGGTGGTTTGCTGTTGCCTTCCCCAGTTGCAGTTACCTTTCCCCCAGCTAGCTGGGGACTCATTTTACCAACCTCGGAAGGATGGAAGGCTGAGTCAACCTGAGCCGGCTGCCTGAGAACCAGCTTCCGCTGGGATCGAACTCAGGCCGTGGGGAGAGTTTCGGCTGCAGTAACTGCCGCTTACCACTCTGCGCCACATGGTTAAGACGTTTCCATTAAATATTCTGTGCAGTTTAAGGGGTTTCCTTGATCACTTTTCCCTGTAATTTGAAACCAAGCTTTCTCAAGGGCCTTGTAGTCACTGAATTGGCAAACCTGTTTTCTGGGCTGTACCAGTTCAGATGGCACAATGAGCGCTCTCATGATGGAATGGTGCGTCAAATGGGGGGGGGGGGAAATCCCTGCAGCTAGAAAACTAGGATGTGGTCTTGCTTTCTCTCTCTGATATGCTAGTCTTCTGTGTGCAGGGCATGATTCCATATGAAAGAGCAGTCAGCCATGAACCCCCACTTGCAGGCTGAGGTGGTTCAGCAAAGGCGCGTGGTTATCATCTAACAGTGGGGAGGTCTTAAGTGTTGTTTTGGCTCTGTATCCCCAGGGTCCCCTCCACTTTCTTCCTATGGCTAATAGTCCTGTTTGAGCAACCCCAAGTTGTCAGCCGGGGGCGTTAGTATTTTGAGGGGTGCCAGTGAAGCAGTGCGAAGTCTTGAGAGGTGGGCTGCAGTGTCTCTTGCGGTGCCTTGGAGCAGCCTTCCCCAGCCTGGCGCCTTCAGGAGTGTTGGACTAAGAGCCCCAGCATTCAAAACACTGTTTTAAGGCACCAACAACAACATTTGTTGCAGTAAACTTAACAAGAGTAGCGATTCTGTGGCAAAAAAGAGCGAGCGAGCAAAGCCTGCTACCTGACCTAGGATGCCCCCGTATGATGAAGGTGTGGTTTATGGACCGATTGCCGATTGCCTGATCACTGGAGAGGTCTGGGTAACTTTGCCAGAGGGAGCCGACTGCTTCCACATACCGGGTGCGGCTTAAGGAGCTCAAACTCTTCTGGAATTCGCTGCCCTCGCAGCAGCAATAGAGAAGTTGTTGCAGGGCTGGATCCTGTGTTTTGCGTTGCCTCCAGAGCAGTTGTGAATAGTGATTTCTCTTCTCCGAGCCTTGGGGAATCTGCCGAATTCTTGGTTGGTTTGTTTTTTGTGGGGGCCTCTCTTTCCCCTTCGCTTCGGCATTTCCCATCCCTCTCCCGCATTGCCGTGTCAGAGGTATAGTCTTACACACCTCTGTTTCTGGAGTTATATATAGGGCAGCGGTGAGCAGCTTGTGGCCCTCCAGAAGTTTTGGCCTGCAGGTCCGATCAGTCTGCCGCTGGATACCAGTTCTGGGGAACACAAACCGGAGGCTGCTAAATAGTTTTCATGTGGGCTTCCCTGAGGCAGCTGGTTGGTCACTGTCTAAACAGAATGCTGGACTAGAAGAACCACAGGTGGGCAAGTTGTGGCCTATAGCTCCCATCACTCCTGGCCAGCATAAGCCCAATGGGATAATGAAAGTTGTGGCCCTCTAGATGTTTGGGCCCACAGGTTCCCCCTCCTGATACAGAGGCCCCATCCACGTCTTCTGAGGTGCTGTCTTTCTCCCAGGTTGGCTTTTGTTGTTATCCCAATCCCATACACACACTTACATTGTGAGATACAGCTTTATTATGGGGCGTCGGTGTATGTGGTTTCAGTGTCTGGCTAGGATTGGGGAAACTGAGGTTCAAATCCATACTCAGCCATGAAGCTAACCGGGTGGCTTTGAACCAGCCAGCCTTTCTCTCAGCCTAACCTACCTCACAGGGTTGTTGTGAGGATAAAATGTGGGGAGGAAGGAGATCCGTGTACACCACACTGAATTCCTTGGAAGAACGACAGGGTATGAATGTAATGTTGTATTCGTGTTGCTGGTCCCTCTGCCCAGCTGGCTCTGCTGGCTGGAGGATTCTGGGAATTGTAGTCCAACACATCTGAAGGGTGCCAGGTTTGGAAATGCTGCCCCTGCCCCTCTCGCAAAAGGATGACTTCAGAATTCCCAGGATCTGCCCCCATTAACTTCCACTGTTTCATTTCTTCTTTCCAGCTCCTGGAAGGCAACTTCGCTTTGTTCTGTACATATACCTTGGGGTTCCGGAATGAGTTCCAGAACATTCTACTCGCCATCATGGTACGTGCACTGTAGTCAATAGAACTACTCTTCATCCTCTCTTGCTCCTGCTACAGAGGCAGCGTGGTTGTTGTTTTTTAGGAGGTTGATAGCCCACTGGGGAGGTTGGGTGCTGGTGTTGGTCCTAATCTTATCTTGGTCATGAATTTGCTAAGTGGCCTGGGAAACCCATTCCCCCTGCCTCTGCCCCTACATTTTGCAACAAGGGGATAACACTGGTCTACCTTGAAGGGCGATTGTAAGAAATTCTGAGCTAATGCAAGTAAAGCACTTAGAATGTTCAAAAGTGCCAAGAGGAGGCAATGTGGTTGCTGTTTAATGTTGTCTTCCTGTTGTGGTAGCCCGTATACCCTGTAACGTGGAAATGGCTGTACCAATGTAGGTTTTTTGGGTAGAGTCGTGCCCCGCAAAATTCACACTGGAAAGCAAGTGCAGGGATTGGCTTCCAGATGCTTTTACATTTGGACAAGAGGCTACAGTGGCAGGACTGTTCCCACATTGCAAAATGCATGCATTCTCCTACAAAAATGGGGGCTGCACCTGTTAGCAAACGTGATCTGGGAACTGGCCTAGTGTGAGAGAGGTGATCTTTACCAAACCCATACGCCTACAGAAGTGTGTCGGTGCTAAACACTCTCTTACTTTGAATAAAGGGTGATGGAAGATGCTGCGTCTTGAAAAGACAACACCCCCTGTCCCCCCCAGAGCAGAAAGCCCTGGGAAAACTATCCTATCGAAGTCTGTGTTTAAACTGCGTCCTGGGGAAATGTCAAGGAATTCTTGCCTGATCTCTTCCAGCAGGTGTTTAACACCAAACTGCAAACCTGCAGTGGTCGAGGCACATCTAGTAGAACGCCCGTGCTGAACTGCCAGGGCACAAACAGCGCCCTGTACGGTGCATGTGAACTGTGCAGAAGTAAGGCGCGCACTCCTGAGTAATAACCACAATAGGAGTATTTAGGCCGTCTGACATAGCGAGGGAACTGGGAGAAGCTTGCCTGATGGGCAGCCTTAAAGACGGAAAGGGCAGTTACTGAACACGGTCCCTGAAAGGATGGAGCCGGCTGGCTAGAACAGTGTGCTCTTTGTTTGCCTCGGAAGCTCGCCCTGAAAAGAGAGGGAGAATAAAAGCCAGGCGAATCTTTTGTCCAAACTCTGCCATTTTCTCCCCTTACCCATAATCATGAGAAAAAAAGGAGCCTTGAGTGTTTATCAGAGAGAGGCAATGAATGAAAGCAATGGAGCCGATTTGTCTGGGAAAGCCTTTCCAGGCTGATGGATGGAAGGAGGAGGGAGGGAGGGAGGGGAGGGGAGGGGGGCAGGCAGGCAGGCAGTGGAGGGGGAGCATTGTGTTGTGAAGCTCTCTGCCCCATCAGAAAGTCTGTGGGGGAGGCAGAGCCCCCTCCCTCTAGGGAGCGCAGGGACTTGAACGTAATTCAGGCCCGTGCTTTGCTTCCTTGGCTCTATGAAGGAGTCACGCTGCAGCTTGTTGCATTTGCCATGTGTAACGTAGCGAAGTCCCACCAGTCGTTTGCTGCTCAGAAACGGCCTCTCCACCTCCTCCAATGGGCCGTGTTCTCAAAGAACCCAAGGAGGAAAGGCTGTGGCTCAGTGGGAGAGCACCTGCTTTGCATGCAGAAGGCTCAATCCCCGGCATCTCCCTGCAGGGCTGGAAAAAAATCCTGCCTGGAATTCTGGAGGGCCGCTGCTGCCAGCCAGTATCAACAATACTGGGCTAGATGGACCCATAGACTCAGTATAAAGCTGCGTCCTCTATTCCTAACTGTGAATGTATTGGGTATGCACAGCTGTTTTCTCTGTGTAGTAGACAAAAGTAGAGAGGAAAGTGCTGTGCTGCTATGCTATTTTTCTGCATGCAAGAAACCTCCCCTTCTTCTTAAGGAGCATTCAGACTGAAATGTAGCACTTCAGTATTCTGAGACCTTATTCTCTATAGTGCGTAGAACGGCTCCTCGAGAGGACAGCAGTGTAAACATTAACCAGGGGCAGAAGCTTCAACGCCACCATCTTTAGCCTAGATCAGCAGTGAAACTGGATGTTTTGGGAAGGGTGGAGCTTAATGCAAGAGAAGCACATGGGAAGAGGCTGATTCAGTTTCCATTGAAACCCTCTCATGGAATGTTAGCAGCTCGCCTAGGGCGCTGCTGGAGCACAGGAGGAAGGGGGCTGTGGACTGTTTGGAAAGGAGCTAGCTGAACATTTTTTGGGGTGGGGGGGAGGGGGATGTGGTAATAAGGGGCTTTATGCTATCCAAATAGTAGATGGCAGATCCCTCCCCATGCTCCTGTCTGCGTGTGGCCTCCATAAAGCAGTCCTGTAAATGTATGGTTTTAAAGCTGCTGTTTAATCAGTGTGTGGTCTCTTTTTAAGTCCTGCAAATTTTGCCTCGTTAGTTTGGGTTGATTAGCATATCCATCCCTATTCTTTCTTCTCCCCGCCCAGCTAGCATAATGTGGTTTGGATGCTTGCAGCAAACACAAAGATTTTATAGAGAAATCTCCTTCTCTTTTGATCGTATTTAGGCTACATGCCTTCGACCAACAGGATTTGGGGAAGAAAGTATCCTGGCTTTATAACTTCACAAAAATAAGTAAATAAATGCCAGGCCTGGCTGGTAGTCTTTTGGGAGAGCACTGCTAAGACAGTGGCCTGGTTTGCACACAACCCTAACCCATGGTATGAGTTGTTCAATTATGGGCTGTCATAATGTGTAAACCCAGCCATGCTAACGGGCTCAGAAAGAGGGATTGTGAACTCTGGGTTGTTAAACCATGGGTTGTCATTACATGTGAACCCAGAACTATGGGTTGTTCATGGGTTTCTTTGCCAAGCAGGCAAGAGTGGTTAAAACAACAACAACCAGCTTCTATACATGCCAGTCACTTTACAGTGCCAGAAAGGTTATGGGGAGGGAGCAGACGAAGAGGAAGGAAAACAAAAAACCCAGGGATTGAAAGAACAAACCATGGTTTGTTCAGTCATTTCCCAGAAAAACACTGGGTTGGGCAACAAATCATAGGTTAGATAAAGCAGAGATTAGTGTTGTGTGTGAGTCAGGCCTGTGGTATGCAGGATAAATTAGGGATTGCATTTGGTCTGGAGCCAATCAAGTCTTCATTGACCCCTGGGCTCATGGACAGCTTTGCTGGATGCTGACTCGGGCCATGAGCCACTGATTGCCTGTGCTTTTGAGAATGTGAAACATATTCTGAAGTCTTCATCGGAGCTTTCTTGGCAAGCCTCCATCCAGTTTACGTCCCGTCCGTGGAATCAAAAACTTCTGCCAATCTCAGTTATGTAATAGTCAGGAGGATTCAACCTCCCTTCATTTTCCTCCTGTTCCCTCTCCCCTTTTTGACTCAGCAGGAAGAGAGAGGAACGTTTTTAACTTGCCATAAGCAAATTCCTGCCCTACCCCAAGTCTAGGCAAGGTCAGAGAGCAGGACTTCATGGGGTGGGGAGAAAGGAACTTGATGCTGGTTGAGTTGGTCGTGGGGGAACTCTGTGCCTTTGTTTTGGAGCTGCAACGCTTCCAGGACCTTCCTGGCGTATCCGTTTTCTCACACTAAGGAAGAACAAAGATCTCAAAGTGAAAACAAAGAAAGCCTCTCTCTAAAATAAATTGTAAATCAAGGCTGGGGAACATGTCACCCTCCTGATATGGTTGGCCTGCAGCTCACATCAGCACTAGCCAACGTAGCCAACGGCAAGAGATAATGGGAGTTGCAGGCCACACATTCCCCATCCTTGCTGTAAATAAAGATAGCAGTCTTATAGCACTTTTGGTATGCTTTACATTTTACAGACTTTCATAAGGTACAGCCTCTCAAAAAAAGTCCCGGCCCCATGGAGCCTTCAACCTAAATGTTATGCAGGCAGAGGCAAACCTAGCAAGGGATGAATGTAAGCAACTAAAATTCCTGAATGGCCAGGGAGCAGGGGAGGCTGGGGCATTGGGCTGGAAGGCTCCATGAAACAACAGGTGGGTTGTGAGGAACGCTTTGAAAGCAGGCAAGTGGCTCCCTCTCTTGCAGGTGTCCTGGGGGGCCATTGGGGAGAATGGGCACACTTGTTTGAGAACAGGAGACCGCTGGACAGCTGAGGACGGTAGAGCTGGCAGAGCGAAAGTCACACGGGCGAGAACCCGGAGACAGAAAGGCGGAGAGGGCGGGTGGGGCGAGCGCTAGGGGAGCTTTTAAAGAAAGAGGACTTGTGCTGGGTCGTGAAGAGGAACAGGAAGCTGGTGTCGGGATTTGTGAATGGGCATTCTGTGGTGTGAACAACTGAATATTCGGGAGCCCTCTCTGATGTGGGAGTCCACATGCCTTGCCGTGATGCAACTGCAGGCCTGCAGAAAAACCTCCCGTGACCATAGCACAGTTGCCGTCAGGGTAGTGAAAGAGTGTTTGTTTCCCTTTCTTTCTGTTCTAATTCACGCACGCATGATCAAGTATGGAATTGGGAGCGTTGCTCCAGGTTCACCAATGCGGCGTACAAGTGTGGGATCTTAGATGCAGCTCACTCGGAGGGACAGTTGCTGACACTCGAGTAACCATTCTTCCTTTCTGTCTCCATTTTGTTGCCCCCTTGCAGCTCTCTGCCACTTTGACCATCCCTTTCTGGCAGTGGTTCCTAACTCGCTTTGGGAAGAAAACGGCTGTCTACATTGGTATCTCGGTGAGTAAAAACCTTCAAGGGGAAAGTGTGAAGACTGCTTGTGGGTGCGTCTCTGTTGCCAAGCCTCCCAGGGAAGCAAAGTCCAAAGCTTCCATCTTTCGCCTGGTACTGCCAAGCTCGTAACAGTGCGAAGAGTGCAGTCCGACGGCCTGCTGGGCTATTTCTGAAGGAGCTGGCACAGACCTCACTAAGACTATATTGAGGCCAAGAATTGAGAGCACTGTGGAACGATGGGTGGACTTTGTGGACCTCTTCAACAGTTTGCTCTGAGAGCTGTTAGTGATGTTGTATTAGCCATGTATGTTCCTTTTGGAGCGGGTTCTTCTCTGGCAGGTCTGAGGCCTCTTGGCAGGACAGTCCTGTGTCCGTGTGTTTCACTCTTCCCCAGAAAATAGGCCTTGAGGTCTAGTGGCACGGTGGTAGCAGGCCTCATTACGAAGGAACAGGCTGCCTCTGTTTGAGGCCTACTGGCAAAGTGGCGCTAGGATTTGCCTGGCCCTTTCTTCCTGACAGATACAAAGTCTACTGACATGGCTTAAGTTACATTTGGACATTTTAAGCAAATTAATAATGGCCCATCTTATCCTTTAAAAATAAAAAGCACTTGCATATTTCAGATATTGGAATACAAGGTGTAACTCATTTTTAAAAGCCTGAAAACTATCAACCATAATTTAACAAAATACAAAACAAAACCAACTCTTCATCCACCATGTCTAGAGCAGCTCCCATGGTTGATTATCGAGGGCGGACTCCCCACATGACATGATTATAATCAAGCATGGTGTGGATTAAGGCCAACATCGAGTTGACTCCGGCTGGACTAGAGCAGCAGCTGCGGCTTTACTCACTCTTGCCAGGGGACTCTGTAGTCACCGAAAATAACCAACTGTGTGTGATGAAGTAGTCAATGGTGGCTGACACACAACGCGATAACCAACGGTTGCTCAAATAGTCAACTCTGCACAGTGTTGGTTATTTCAGCCGAATAACCAACCATGGTGTGAAAAAGTCCCAACAGACACACAATAACCAGCCGTTGGCTATTTAAACCCACCGTTGTCGTCCGAACCCAGTCATAGTGGGTCCTACCAACTTGGATGGCTTTAAAGGGGGATTAGACAAATCCACGGAGGATAAGGCTACTAGTCAGGGGGGCTACATATTACCACCAGTACTGGAGGTGGTCTTCCTCACAGTACCAGTTACTGAGGAACACAGGCAGGGGGCGTTGCCGTTGCTCTCACGTCCTCTTTGTGGGCTTCCCATAGGCATCTGGTCGGCCGCTATGCAAACAGAGTGCTGAATTAATAGGCCTTCGGTCTGATACAGCATGGCTGTTCTTATGTTTTTAATCCCACTGCCCAATCTGCAGAGTAATTGAGAGGTTAAAGAGGGGATGGCCCTTTTTATACTGCTGTGACATTTTGAGAGGAAGGGCGGGATTACCAATATGATGAATGAATTCACACAAATCAGTAAATGGTTTATTTTTTTAAAGAAAAAAACACGTACTGTTTCATAGTCATCTTTTTGACCACCTCTTCTCTGATTCCACAGTCTGCCACCCCTTTTCTCATCTTGGTTGTGACTATGGAAAGTAACCTTATCATCACCTATGTGGTGGCCGTTGCAGCTGGGATGAGTGTAGCAGCGGCTTTCCTTTTACCCTGGTAGGTATATTTTTCTCGTCACTATAGTGCCAGGCTTCTGTTGCAGAAAGTCCATTATACTTGTTTTTTTAGTACTCTTATAACATTATGCTGGATCTCTCAACTTCTGTGATGAAATGTGGGTGGGAAATGATGTTTGGCTTGTTGTCTGAGCTTGCCTGTTTTCACTATGGCATGTTTTGCTTTCTCTGCCTCCCTTAAAATATATAAATGACAGGCATTTAACTTCCTGCCTAGCCTTGATTTACTTGCTTTGGGGTGGCTGTTGTCTTGGTTCAAGGTAGGGTATTGCTGTTTTTACTTAATGGATCTGAAGATAAGGGAGAGTTAGTTACTCTGCAATTTGTGTAAGTTAATTTACCTGAGCTACATGCTTTATTCTGGTTTTTGTAGTATTATTATTTATTATTTTATTATTATTTTATTACATTTATATACCGCCCCCCAGCCAAAGCTCTCTGGGCGGTTTACAACGTATTTGGTTTTCAGAGCCCCAAGAAGGCTTCTGATTCTTCCTCACCCCACCCATTTTATTAATTAACCCCCCACAGCTATTCTATCTTGTCCGTCCTTGGGGCTCCCAGCCGGGCTACTGATTCACTTGCTTAGCTTCAGCAGTGCTGCAGTCTCACATGCTCCTAGACCATTCATTGGGCCTGGTGTTTGTTTGTTTTATGTCATTTATGGGCTGCCTTTTTAGGTGATTGTCCTCACAAGGTGTCTCGCAAACATAAAACCATAGTAAAATATTCTAAACAACCAACGGCTTTAAAACTGATTTAAGTCATTTAAAATATTCGCTTAAGGAACAGTGCATAGACTAGATCATAATACTTTAAAGAATTAAAATCATAATCAAGTGCACAGCATTAAAAACAACAAGGAACAAGTGACTGAAACGAGGAAGCCTTTAAGACTTGTTTTGAAGGGATGCATTATAGGAGCCATACTTAAATAAATCAGGAGGTTCTGTAACTGAGAGGCCGCCACTGAGAAGGCCCTGACTCATGTCCACTAACCTGATAGATGTAAATGAGCAGGGCCCCCAACAATGACCTTGGAGAATGAACCGACTCAAGTGGGTGAAAGCAGCCCTTCAAGTAACCTGGCCCCAAACCATTCAGGGCTTTAAAGGTTTAAACGCCAGCACTTTGAAATGGGCTTGGAAACTCACTAGCAACCAGGGTGACTGGTACAGTACTGAGGTTTCTAGATTGTTGAGTGAAAGGAGTGATTTTGCAATTGGTTGGCAACATCTGATTTTCCTCTTTACCTCCATTTTGGTTGGGTAGACTGAAATCTCTTGTCGTTTCTGCTTAGGTCCATGTTGCCAGATGTCATCGATGACTTCAACCTCCAGCACCCAGATTCCAATGGCCATGAAGCAATTTTCTTCTCCTTCTATGTCTTCTTCACTAAGTTTGCTTCTGGGGTGTCTTTGGGGATCTCCACACTCAGTTTAGAGTAAGTTCTTCCCCCACCCACTTCCCGGTCTGTTATCACTTATAACAGAAAGAATAGTCAAACTACTTTGGGGTTTTGCATCTTGAATTATTTGTGCTTTTAAGAAGAAAGGACTCTGCAAACAAGTCTGCCAATTAGCTGATATAGAAGGAGTTTGTGAGGTCGAATGAGGGCCTGGAGCAGGGGAAGTCAAAGATATGAGGGCTCAGATTGCTGTGTTGTCATAAATTCATTAAAACATTTGTATCCCGCCCTATTATCACTGGGATCTCAGGGCGGCATACAGATAAAATCAGAACAATATAAACATAAATAATTTACATCGCTAAAAATGTATTAAATTGTTAACAAATTAAAACCAGTAGAAAAAATTTTAAAAGCAACACAACAATTAAAATCAATGAAAAGTATGTGTAACTATGGGGAATTTAGCCCTTGAAGGCTTTGATAAAAAGCCATGTTTTAACTTGGCGCCGAAATGAAGCCAGCGTTGGTGCCGGTCGGGCCTCCAAGGGGAGGGCATTCCACAGTCGGGGTGCCACAACAGAGAAGGCCCTCTCCCACATCCCACCATGATGTCTGTCTCACATTGGTGGGACGCAGAGGAGGGCTCCTCCAACAGATCTCAAGTCTCGGGCAGGCATATATAGGGAGAGGCGCTCCCTCAAGTTCTCCCTCAAGTACTCCATCACCCCACGGCAGCTTTGCACTTTGCTTACTAAAACCCATCCAAAAGCGCCCACACTGTTTCCTGTACGGAGGTGTTTGCACCTTCAATGCATTGTATCAATCAGGATATGATATCCGGCATAAAATTTGTATTCCTGATCTCTTCTCTTCTCTTCTCTTCTCTTCTCTTCTCTTCTCTTCTCTTCTCTCTCTAGCTCTCATGATGATTGTATAAGATTTGCTCAAGTTCTGCAACCTGTATAATGATTTTGCACTTTGCATCATTCATCCTGGCTTTGTTAAATCCGTGAAGTCGTACGTCGCTACGTAAGGCAGTGAAACCCTGACCGCTAGAAAATGTACTCGGCCACTATGTAATTCTTTTCCTGTTTCTCACAGTTTTGCCGGATACAAGACCCGGGGCTGCTCCCAGCCGGAGGCGGTCAACTTCACGTTGAAGATGCTGGTCTCGGCTGCTCCTGTGGTTTTGATCATCCTGGGCCTGCTCCTCTTTAAGTTGTACCCCATTGATGAAGACAGGCGGAGGAAAAACAAGAAAGCCCTGCAGGACTTGAGGTGAGAGGCTTGGTGCTGGCAACTGCAAAGGGGAATTGTGGTGATGTCACAGTCGAGATGAGCAACTGGCAGACTAGGAACACTGCCAGGACCTCCCCTTGCCTGGGCCACCAACGAAATGGGAAGGTGCAGGAATGCAGTTGGCTCAGGATCCATCGCCACAGCTTTTTGGACTGGTCATGGGAGGGACATCAGAGAAGGATGGATGGCAAACGACCTAGAATCCTGCATCCATATTCTATGTTTGTTGAAGGATGGGGTATAATTGCATGCTTTGTTCTGATGAACCAAGTAAAACGCCCCAGAAGAGAGAGGCCTTTTTAAAAGAATCCCCATTGTGTGGAAGCGGGTTCAAATCCATCAAGGCAGTTGGAGCTTCAGAGCTCCTGGTCCGAATGACCCTTCAAAACTTAAAATAGGGCAGGCACTTGATGGCTCTGGGACAAATGAGTATGAAGTTCTTGCAGGCCCAAACTGAGCATTTTTTTAAAAAAAAAAGGTTTAAAGGGCTGCGGCAGGCCTATCCAATGGAATTTTAAAATGTTTTTAGGATGTTTTTTAGGAAGTTTTTAACAATGTATATTATGTTTTAATTATTGTGTATTTTATCATTTATTGTTGTTCCCTGCCTTGATCAAAATGGAGAGGTGGGTGGGCAGGAAATAAAATTATTATTATTATTGTTGTTGTTGTTGTTGTTGTTGTGGGCAGGGGGGATGGGGTTGACAGTGAAGGGACCTATTAACTTTAGAGAGAGGCCTTCAAAAGAACAATGCTGCCCTATTAAAAATGTGGGCAGTTTTTATTTTGAAAGATGTGGACGCTATTTGCCTTATTTACACAGGTCAGGAGGCCCCTCTTTCTTGGATGGAAATATTTCATAGAAAAGTGTCCCATGGTTTGTTTGTTTTTACAGATACATATACTCTTTGTCCCTCTCACACAAACGCACCCACATGGGTCACCTCTGTCCCCACGTGGTGCCGCCACTCCCTCTGGTAGCTAATGGAGAAGATGACACTGGCATCCTATAGTCACCAGTGTCTCAGCCCCACCATCTTAGATGAGGCACTTCTGTCTCAAGCAGCGAACTCTCTAAGGCCGTCCCTGTTTAGAAACTCTGAGCTTGGGCTGAATGCACAGTTTGTCTCCTGTGTCTGAGTGTGTAGTATAGGGGCATAAAGGTTTTTCTTAAAATTTAAATTTTACTTACCTCTCCGTTCTTTCTCTCCCTCAGAGACGAAGAGAGCAACAGTAGCTCGGAGTCGGACTCCACAGAGCTGGCCAGCATTGTCTGACCCTGGCTTGCCTTGGTTTACTTGTTTACACACTGGGATCCTTAGAAAATGGGAAGGGCCGCCATGGCGTCTGCTGTGCAGGAGAGAAGCTGACTGGCTCCCCTAAGGGGAGTGCTCTATGACGTCCTTCCAGACTGCTCTGGAGAGCAAATACTGGGATACGTTGTGCCTTATGTGGGATCCATGGAGCACCGGCCCTGTGTGCATGACAGGGCAGCATTTGGTACTGCAGGAAGGTACCTCTTGATGGAATAAGCACTAAGCCAGGTGTGTCTTCTACTGGAATCGGTTTGCAAAATGCCTTTGAGCCATGTCGTTCTTTGGCCAGGGGTGTGGGTCTGCTCCCCGCCACCAATCTACCCGGTACCGTCAGCACAGAATGTGGTGCACGTCTTTGCAGTACTGTTGAAGGTGGAGGTGTTCGTGCGTGTGCTTTTAAAATTTTATCTTACCATGGACCCAGATGGTGGTGCTTGGTGTATATTACACCCGTGGCATGTCCTTCCAAACACAACCTCGTCCTGTTCTCTTCTGTAAATAAGACACGACTAATGTAGAAAGCATCCTGTGGTGTTGCTGGGGATTTTTTATATATATATATATATATATTTGTATATATAAAGAGCTTAATTAAAATAACTTAATTATGTTGTACATATAAAAGTCACATGTTTTCCTATTTGTATATGTCTGCACAGAAAGAAGACTGTGAATCTATTAATATTAATTTACATTAAAATACAAAAAAACCCACTGGTTTTGTGCTTTCTCCCGCTATAGAGAAACTGAAAATAGGCAAATGATTACATACATTGGTCACCTTTGTATCATTTTACTTGTACTGCATTTTTTCTTCTGATTACAAAATGCTGTACGTGGTGGCAACGCTGTTGAAAACAGGACACCACTGACAGGGGCTCCAACAAGGACCGTCCCTCTTCTCTGACATTTCAGGGTTTCAGCCTTTTTTTGGGTGGTTGGAGGGATCTCTGGGGGAAGGAGCATTTGCTCACTGCCGCACCAATCCATCAGGCTCTGCCCCAAGGCACCAGTGACAGACAGGTTCTTCTCTTTACTCAAGAGCATAAGGAGAGCCCTGCTGGATCAGACCAAGGGTCCATCTAGTTCACCATTCTGTTCACACAGTGGCCAAGTAGCTGTCGACCAGGGATCCACAAGCAGGACACAAGTGCAACAGCACCCTCTGCCCATGTTCCCCAGCAACTGGTGTACATAGGCCTACTGCCCCGGATACTGGAGGTAGCACATAACCATCAGGGCTAGTAGCCATCAATAGCCTTCTCCTCCAGGAATTGATCCAAACCCCTTTTAAAGCCATCCAAATTAGTGGCCATCACCACATCTTGTGGTAGTGAATTCCAGAGTTTAACTCTGTGCTGTGTGAAGAAGAACTTCCTTTTATCTGTCCTGAATCTCCCACCCATCATCTTCATGGGATGACCCCATTGGGTTCTAGTATTATGAGAGAGGCAGAAAATTGTCTCCCTATCTATATTCTCCACGCCATGCAAGGGGCTCGCTCAAGCAAAAACAAACTATCGTCTCCCCTTACCTTGCTTTTGTCCAAGCTAAATTTACCAAATCCTGTCTTCTGCCATCTTCCATGCACCACCCATTACCTCACGGGATGTCCAGACCCCAAGAAACCCTAGCAATAGGAGTGTGCGCTTGAGGTCAGAGTGTCAAAAGAGGAGCCGGCTTCTCCGGTTCAACAGATAATTGCTTCCTTCCTCTCTTCAAAGGTAATGCATCAATTGTGGGAGTTGGAAGCACCTCCCCCTTTGTGTCATTCTAGGGCGTATTTGGAGGAGCTGGGCCTGGTCTAGGAAAGCAGGCTTCCAGCCATCGCTGCTCTGCTTGACACAGAAGATGGTCTAGGGGAATAGAGTTGGGGAAAGGCCTGCAATTGCTTAGGTTGTCTCATGCTGCTGCACCCTGAAGCCTGAGCATAAGCCTCATGGAGCGCCCGGGACGCAGTCTGGGTACCTTTTTGTCAGTACGAATGCGGACATCACCTGCCACCCCCCCTCACAATGCTCTGTTCCCTCTGAGCTTAGCTGCAATCCTCGCTGTAGCCGGTGGGGATTCCAGCAACCGCATATTGTGCCTTGTAACATTAATGCGCATTTTTTGGGCTTCATGAAAAAGGTGTGTACATTTTAGCGAACACATTTTCCTCTGTGCATTTGGGAGGGGGGGATGCAGCTTCCCTAATACACTTTTGCAAGCCATTTCCCCTAACGCAGTGGTTCTTAACCTTTTTTGAGTCACGGACCCCTTTGAAAATCTGGTGAAAGCTATGGACCCCCTCCCTAGAAAAATGTACATAAGCTCATAAACACAACTTTGCATGCAATGAATGTACTTTATTTTATTGAAAATGGATTGCCTCATACAGTGTACGACATACGCAAAGTATGAATACATTTATTTGACTTTCATGGACCCCAGGTTAAGAACCCCTGCCCTAGCGCATGCATTTTTGTACATATTTTTGGGATCAGAGGGCAGCTTTGCAGTATTCGGTGAGACGGTTCTTATTAAAAATGTGAACCGACTGCATTTCTCCTCTGTTTCTACCTTCTAAGTGGAGATCCCAGGGACTGAACCTGCGCGCAGTAGCCAAGCTACAGTTGTGCTCCATGTAGGATTAGGGACCTGCTTTCTGACTTTCAAGATTCAACAGCCTGGCCTCCTCCTCCTCTTCCCCTTCCCTCCAGTCTTGTCTTCACGCAGGTTTGGAGTACCGGAAAGTCTTAATCCAGCCCCCATTAATGTGCTGTCATGTTCACTTAACCCTTTGACTCTTACCGCAGCACAGGCCTACAGAATCCCAACAAAGGGGCTATTCTTTGAGATGCTAATAAAAAGCAAAAAACTGAATGCTCCAGTTGCTGTGACTCCAAACGTTGTGCTAGAAACTGGAGAAAATGCAAGGAGTGGGAGAAAAATGCAAAGCTGACCTTGCGGTGACGTGACACACACACACACACTTTTTTTTACAACTCCGACCCAAGCCACACAAACAACTGTCCAGATCCTGTACAACGGTCCCAAGCAGCAGGTTAGATTTATAGTCGCTGGTGTGTGCGGGTTTGTTTGTTTTTTACGGCTATCGAGGGAGAGAAAGTCGGGTCCTTGTCTGTTGATGGTAAATCAGGATGCTTCAGTCGTGGTTCTCAAATGGGGACAAGTCATTTGTATGCTGAAGCGCACGGCAAGAACTGGGAGAGGGGGACATTATTGCTGAGGACAGGATGAGGACATAACAGTTGCTGTAATTAAATTAAAATGCAGGCAGAGCTCTGCTCTTTCACACAACCTGAGATGATGAGAATTGAGAGCTAGCCTGTGTATACTCTGCCCTTTTAAGAACAAAACTCGAATAAATCAACATCGTGCAACAACTCGGAGGGTCGGCATCTTTGGACGGGTGCCCAGGCCTCTTACGACTTTGGAGGTCAAAACCAGCACTTTGACTTCAGCCCGGAAGTACATTGGAAAACACATTTGTTCTTTTAATGCTGGTGTTATGCGGTTGCTAGGCAATACATGTCTGGCTGAGATATCCATAGACAGGTAGGCTAGCAAAAGATGTTGTGGGCTACCAACTCCTATGAATTTATTTGCATGGCTGGTGTAGATTAAACAAATTGGCACATTTTCTTATGTTTGCCTAATTCTCTCTCTCTCCCACCCACCCCACACCCCCTATTAGTCATGGAGATGGGCAGAAGGCAAGATAAGACACTAAAGCTCTACACTCTTTCTGCTGAAGTCCTACTCAGCCCACTTCTGACATTTCACCAGGCATCACACACAAACTTTCAAACACACCATAAGGACTAGACACTTGCTTTAAAAAATAAAAATTGAAATCCTCAGGATGCTACATTCTGTGCCCTGCACTTTAAATGCGACAGTGGTGTGCAGGACAATCATGGGACAGGCAGCGCTTCCGTAGTCATCCATGTACAGCAGCAAATCAAGTGAGCTGACTGATGCTGGACCCAGGTAAGTTAGTTAATCGTTGATCAGGGGAAAGGGAACGGCGCATTCCGCCAATCATTGATGGCTTCCAACCGCCCCTGGTCAGTCACGCTTGGCAGATGCTGCGTTATGGTGGGCTGGTCCGTTTGGCCCCGGGGTTGCTTGCGCTGGACAGTGGGGGCTTTCTGGGATCTTGGGTGAAGGGTCTTTCTCAATCCTGCTACTTGGGCTCAGTGCCGGCCCCATGGCAAGACCTCCTCACTACCAACTCTGTCTGGGCCCCCGAGTGAGAGGCGGGGGAAGAAACAGGTTGCCATGGTAAAGAGGAGGAACATTTGCTGGGGGGTTGTATCAGTGGGCCTGTGGTGGCTTGTGGGCCTTTGGCAGGAGCCCGACCATGCCTGCCCTTGAGACCTCCAGCCATTTCACTATCCCCCCGCCCCATCACTACCCTGTGACTCGCATGGCTTTAGCCACAGGATGATCCCGGATCCCAGAGGGCTAGCGGGTGGCCATCCTCCATCCATTCATGCTGGTCGTGCACCATCCCTGCCTTCCTTATTTCCTCCCTAACCCAGAGAAGTGGAAGCTGATTGTGACTAGTCAAGGAAGGCACTCTGCACGTGCTCAAAGTCACCTCTTTCTCATCCAGATATGCCAGGGCCTAGTCTTAGCACTGAAAGTAAGCTCCGGCACGGCCTGTGTCACTGTGGCCTTTCTCTTTTTTTCTTTTTGGTCTTTCCTAAGTTCTCCAATTTTAGCTTGAGCTGAATGTCTTGATATCCACCACAGGACAATAGGAAAGGCTCCAAAGGCGAGGGGGCCTCTCTGCTTGGTTACCTCCTGGCACCCTTTAAATAGCTTTTCCCATGGCCCAAAGTTCAGCGGGGTTACATGAGCCTGAAGAGAGAAGCCCCATTCCTGGAAGGGGATACGAAGAGCGCACGGATGATGACTCATGCGCTGCTTGAATGTCGGACAAAGCGAAGGGGCTGGAATGAGGAGTGGGTCTACGGATAACAAAAGGGATTATCCCTCCGATGGAAAAAGAATTGGGGGGGGACCCACACGCCCCTCGCCTGGGGCCAAACGGATCAGAGCAAAGCCCCTGGCCTATGCCAATCAAGAAGGGAGGCAAATCCCCCCAAGACCGGGTATGTCAGCCCTGTTGGGATGACAGGTCAGGCTATTGTGTGAGATTCCGGGTGGTTCTTTTGCTACTCAAAATGGCCCTTGTTTGGCAGCCAACGGATGGTAAAGCGTCTCAAGACCTTTTAGGTAGGATCCATTCGGCGAGAGCTGATTGACGGTAACAGATGCAGAGGGTCTGCTGGCACGTTTGTTCGGAGAAGGGCTCATTCCTCAAGACAAAGGCAAGCGGAGATCAGGGAACGGCTCAGAGAAAAGGGTTCTGGCCTGGGAAAAGAATCAAAGGGAAAAAAATATCTCTACACCCCGGCTGAACGGCTGGGCGGAACGAGCGAACAAAGGCGGCGATAGAAGCGCCGTGTTGAATAGGCCAAGGCAGGCTCAGGAATCAATGCAGGCACCTGAAAAGGGCCACAGCCTCTCCCTATCTGCATGGAAGGAAAGAAGCAAGTGGTTCGCTCAAGCAAAACCAAACTAGATTGTACGCTCTTCAACTTTCATTGCCAATTCTTTGCCAGTTGGGAGTCTCTCTCTCTCTCTCTCTCTCTCTCTCTCTCTCTCTCTCTCTCTCTCTCTCACACACACACACACACACACACACACACACACACTGATTGGATCTTTTACCCTTTTCACTGTGTATGTGTATGGTAGGGTGGCCATATGAAAAGGAGGACAGGGCTCCTGTATCTTTAACAGTTGTATTGAAAAGGGAATTTCAGCCGGTAATTTTGTAAACCACCCAGAGAGCTTCGGCTATTGGGCGGTATAGAAATGCAATAAATAAATAAATAGGTGTCATTTGTATATATGGAGAACCTGGTGAAATTCCCTCTTCATCACACCAGTTAAAGCTGCAGGTGCCCTGCCCTCTTTTAAATCTGGTTACTCTAGTATAGCTCCTGCAGCTTTAACTGTTGTGATGAAGAGGGAATTTCACCAGTTTCTCCATATATACAAATGACACCTGCTGAAATTTCCTTTTCTATGCAACTGTTAAAGATACAGGAGCCCTGTCCTCTTTTTCATATGATCACCCTAGCGTATGGCTCATATGAAAGCTGCCGCCGCCATAAATTTGGTGGCTTTCAGGTGCCACAAGACTGTTGTTTTTGCTGCCACCAATGTGGCCGCTTATAAATCTCCCCAAAAAAGGAAATGCATCACACACACCCCAAAAGACAGCAGTGTGCATATAATTTGCATATACTAATTTATAGGTATAGATTCACAATGTCTCAAGCAATAAGCACCGAATTGAGGGGGCCATTGAGTGGGGATCCAGAGGGGGAACGGACGGTCCTCTGGCTGCCCTCTGGCTGCTTCGCCCTTGACAGCACGCCCATTGCTCTCAGCAGCAGGAGTGAAAAGGAATCGCTCTGCCGGGAGTTTCTCTGCTGGGAGCCATGCTTCAAAGAGGCCAGGAGGAGGGCCCCCGAAAGGTAATATCGCCTTGAAAGCCCCTGCTCTGGCCAGTGTCACCACAAAGCCCCACCTGCAACAGCCCTCCCTGGTCAAGCAAGCTGAACACAGAGTGGGGCCTCAGTGTCTACAGTGCTTAATAAATGAACAAATAAAAATAATGCCCTTTAGGATTGAGTATTCAATAAATGTTTGCCTTTAAAAAATATATTCCTTGGATGCACACCCTAATGAAATGTGTTGCGCACGCCCATGAAAGCAAATGAATTAAAACTGACAATATTTTCACAGAAGAGCGCTTGTATGTCTAAATTGCACATCCAATGATTTGATGAAAATTAACCATATAGAACAAGTCTCTGGCTATAAATATTTGGTTATATGCTTCCATAAAACACTTAATTGGTCCTTGCAGAGAGATAGGGCTAAAGCAACAGCCAATAATACGGCTGCTGCAATTACAAGGTTCTACTATACCAGAGGGGGTCAATTTGTACCAGCTGCACTTAAAGTTTTTAAGGCCAAACCCCTTATGCAATTGACTTATGGAATTACAATCTGGATCAAAGTGGTTAACCCTTCAATTGAATCTGTACAAGCCGTTTTTGTACATTCTGTCCTTGGTCTCCCAAAGTGTAGCAACACCTGCTCTCTTGTTGGAGACTGGTTTACAGTCTATCACCTCGAGAGCTTGGTTGAGTGCACTAAAATTCTGGATTCATTTGTATGGACCTGGTTCTTCAGGCTACCTCCACAAGATACGTAATGATTCATATGTCACTGAGTGGATGAAACTGCTCTGGAATAAGATCAACTCTCTGGGCTTATGCCCCAAGTCTCTATTAATGATGGAAGCAAAACAGGCCCAAACCCTTTTGTCTCAAAGAGTAAGAGACTGTGACCTACAGGTTTTAAGATCTGCAGCAGATAGAACTTGCTCTCCTCTGTTCTTAGGCATTAACGTGAGTTACGGAATGGCAGAAGCGAAATATTTTTCAATACTTAATATCCCTAAATATTGGCGTGCATTAACTCTGGCAAGATTTAATGTCCTGCCATCTGCTCTGTTACAGGGGAGGTTTCAGAAAATCAGTTCTCCTGATCGCTTATGCCCACGTGGAAGCAATGATATTGAATCTGTTATCCACGTTCTACTCTGTTGCTCTTTTTATAGAGAGATTAGAGAGAAATTGTTGCTTGACACTAGATTAGAAATCAATGCACTTCTTCGTTGCTTTAGGGCCACAGAGGACAGAGACACGTTTGAGGCTTTTGCAAAATTATTTTTGAATGCTTTGAGAATTAGGTCTCCCCAGAATTATTCTGCTGCATACTTCTCAAATTTGCATGTAACTTCGCCCTACTCTTTTGTATGTGTAAAGTCTGGTCAGTGACCGTAATAAAGTTGATGATGATGATTTGATGAAAAGTGCTCTTTTTCTAATGGCCGGATGGGTTTCGACCAGAAGGTCTTCTTTAGTGGCCAAAAATCTAGGCTTGTACGTGCAAAAAGGTTTATCAAGTGGGGATGACTCTTTTTTTATCATTCCCAAGTAGAATCACTAGTGTAGTGGGAGTGGACCTGTCTGCAATTTTCACCACGTGTTCTGGATAGGTATCGGATAGGTATCGGTGTGTTTTACCGCTGTGCTGGGTGGTTTTTTTGTTTTTTTTAATACAAACATATCTCTGCACAGGAGCGCATATTCAACAGAGTTCCCATCCTCCCGTGTGTTGCTGCATGTTTGCGCTCATGCGCATCCCTCACAAGTCATTAAAAAAAACACACCTCTGCCCCGAACCCATCTCCCTAGCCCCGCCCACTTCTACCGATACACATGTGGAAGTGGCGTAACGGGGCACACGTGCTCCCACGATGGCACTCCCGTAATTGCAGTACACATCAGTCATGTGTGCCCCGTGAGCACCGATCACGGGGAGAATTCGGAACCAGCCCTCTTCCGTTGCACAGCTGCTCCCTCCTCTCTGCAAGGTAAGCTCAGCGCCAGAAAAACTCAAATTTTGAGCAGAAAAATATGCATTTTATAGCCATATAAATATAGCACAATTGCTAGCTTGGCATATAAAAAGCAAACTTTAAAAACAATGTATATTTTTAGGAAATGAATATTCTGGGTTTGCCTTCTACAGGGCTATTTTCTGGGCTATCAAAGTCAAAGAATATGGCGGGTATATAAAAAGGATTTACTTCCAAGTATTTCCCCAATAACACTAGTGATAATGTTACGAAATTTTCCAGGAAATTTAAAAGATTAGTTGGGGAAAATTTTAATAGAGAGGAATATAATGAAGATAAAAAATTGGTTAAGGAGGATGAACACTTGAGAAGAATTAGAAGAGGTACTAAAGGAGAAGAATTTAACATGGTTAAATTATTGTCAATTAGAACAATGGACGAAATGGTTAAAGGACAATGGAGAGTGTAGAGAAATGACGAAATTTGAGGAGTTGATCTTAAAGAGAGAAATTGAGAAAAGAGAAAATAAAATGATAAAAGGTTTAACGAGTGAAATTTATAGAATATTGGTTGGAAAGGGGGAGACAAATACGGGTAAGATGGTGTGGGAAACTGATTTGAAATAGGGCAACAGAGTTGGGAGGGAATATGGAGACAAAGAGTGTTGAGAAATATGTCAGTGAGGATAAAAGAGAATTATTATAAGATTATATGGCGGTGGTATCTAACCCCGGTGAGATTAAATAAAATAAATAAGCTGAACTCAGCAAATTGTTGGAGAGGATGTAAAAAAAAAGGAACGTATTTACATATGTGGTGGGAATGTGAATTTGTTCAAAAATTGTGGAAAATGGTGTTTAATGAGATAAAAGAAATTGTTGGAATGGAGATTGAAGAGACACCTACAGCGCCATTGCTATCATTATATGGAGATTTAAATTGTAATAAAGAAACAAAAGAACTGATAACGAATTTGCTGACAGCAACAAGGTTAATCATATCTAGGAAATGGAAGGTTCAAGGAGATTATCATGTCGAAGATTGGTATAAAGAGATTTGGGATATAGCTATTAATGATAAATTGACATGTAATATAAAAGTAAGGAGAGGGATAACAAAAACGAATGATTTTGAGGGAATTTGGAAACAGTTCCTAGAATATGTTTTATCTAAGGGGAGTGGAAAACCACCTCCAGAAGAAACAATGAGATTCTGGAAACAGGAATAGATCCCGAGGTGGGGGTGTGTGTGCACTTTATGTTATATGATGATGTTAAAATATTAAACTAGAAATGTTATAAGGATATTCAATTTATGTATTATTTTTTGTTGTTGTTACTGTATTGATGTAGGTTTAAGCTTAATAAAAAAATATTTTTTTTTAAAAAAAGTCAAAGAATGAAATCCGGTATTTTTTTTTAAAAAAAAGATTCTCCATCATCCATCCCTTGACTCCTACTGGTACCTTCCCTGTCCTTATTTCATCTCTTTGAGCAGAAGTAGAGAGGCATTTATCCTTGAGCCGAGGCAGGCTAAATATAGTCAGAATTAAACAGAGTTGTGTTTATAGCTACTGTGTGAAATATGTGCGGTGTTTGGAGTGCCTGTCGTGCTTGATCACTCTCTTCCTTGCGTTTTGCCACCCTAGTAAAGAGGTGGTATGTTTTAAAAAAAACGCATGGGAAGGTAGACATTTAACAGGTGCAGTGCGGGGGAAAAACAGCACCTGTTGATTTCTGTCTGGCATGCAGCTGCTCAAAAGTGCAGAGCCTATGCCCATAAAAAGAGGGCCAGCTGTATTTGTGTTCATGTGGGGCAAGGAGTAACCCATGTGCTTGTGGAAAGCACATTCGCTTCTCTCCCTCTCCTTATATCTGACACTTGTGCTGGATAACAAGATGATGCAATCCGAAGGGGTGCGTGTCTCTTGCACCTTTAGTGGTGGAGTAGAAGAGGGAACTTTGGCCAGTTTGACTCATAGTATAAGGCCACTTCCTATGCTCCAGAGTCAGACAATTGGACTATGTAGCTCAGTATTGTCAACACTGGCCCTTTCTGCATCTAAGAAAGGCGGCTCCGAGTGCCTTTTACCAGCTTCGGCTGGTTTGCCAACTACGGCCTCTCCTGGACAGGGATAGCTTGGCCACAGTGGTACAGGCATTGGTAACCTCAAGATTGGATTACTGCAATACACTCTATGTGGGGCTGCCCTTAAAGCTGCTCCGGAAGTTGGAGCTAGTGCAGAAAGCCACAGCTTGGCTGTTATCCGGAGCGGCCCCTTTCCAACATGTAACTCCTCTGCTGAGGGAACTGCACGGGCTGCCTATTAATTACCGGGCCAGGTTTAAGGTCCTTGTAGGAAAGGAAAGGAACCTCTCATGCAAGCACTAAGTCATTACTGACTCTTGGAGGGACGCCAGCTTTCGCTGACGTTTTCTTGGCAGGCCTTATAGCGAGGTGGTTTGCCGTTGCCTTCCCCAGCCGTTATTACCTTTCCCCCAGCTAGCTGGGTACTCATTTTACCGACCTCAGGAGGATGGAAGGCTGAGTCGACCCGAGCCGGCTGCCTGAAACCAGCTTCCACTGGGATCGAACTCAGGTTGTGGGGAGAATTTCAGCTGCAGAAACTGCTGCTTTACCGCTCTGCACCACACGAGGCATTTTATAACCTTGTGTACAAAACCCTAAATAATTTGGGAACAGGATACCCGAGAGAGCGCCTTCTCCATACCAACCTGCCCAGTCCCTGAGGTCATCCGAGGGCCTGCTCCTCGTGGTTCCACATAGACCCATCCTCCGATTGGAGTCCACCAGGGGAAGAGCCTTCAGTGTGGTAGCCCCACTCCTATGAAATTCCCTGCCTCTGGAGGTCAGGCAGGCACCAACTTTGTATTCCTTTCGGCGCCTCCTGAAAACTAGGCCTGTGTAAGTTTCAGGCCTCAGATTTGGAAATCCGAATCACAGAGGACATTTTATGATGGATCCACCATTTTCTTGCACACGCCTAGGCCTCCAAACAGACCACACCTCCCAGCATGCGGTGCCTGAGAGGGCTGTACTTTCCAGGTCCCAAGAACAGAGGGAATACATGAATTCGCTGCCACCATCGCCAGCTCCTCCACACGATTGCTGGCTTCCCAGGATGATTGCCCACAATCCGGAAGACTCCATTGACCCTGGAGGGGTCCATGTGACTTCCGCAGGTGCCCTAAAGCGTCCAATTGTCCTGGGAAGCTGGTGATTACATGGAGGAGCTTGCGATGGCGGCAACGGAATTTGTGTATTCCCTCTGTTCTTGGGCCCTGTTCTTGGCAAAGCTCATCTGCCTAACCCCATGCCATGTAGGGCTTTGGATGCTAATACCAGCATTTTGAATCAGGCCCAGACCTGAGCTGGCAGCCACCAGTGAAGCTGGAAAAGTACTGGCATAATGTGGTATCGTTGGCCAGGCCCTGTTAACAATCTTGCAGCCCTGTTTTGTACCAGCTAAATGTTCTAGATGTGGCCTGGCTTCATCCACCAGGTTGGCCATTGGCTCCTCCCAGGCAGCAAGGGATACAAAGGCCTTCCTTTTCATGCTGAGACTTGCTTGAACAACAAGGTCAGCTTGAGCTCTAGCACGTCTTGCATCCCTGGTCTTGCTCTCAGTTCTGTCCAGGGTTTGCCCAAGACATTTTAGTTGCTTGACAGGAAGGACAAGATGGTGCCCCAATCCACGCTCGTAAACTGACTGGACTGGCAGTTGAATCCATGCAGGTGGTGAGATAGCATCCTCCATCATACCTGAGCCAGAAGCCTGGCCTAGAGTACCCCAGGACAGGTTGTATGGATACACACCTTCGTCCTCTAATAGAGGGAAACAACTGGAGAGTTTGTGAGGAACAGCTAGGGAGCACAGCCACTGCTCCCACCTCTCCAGCATCTGCTGCCTGAACCTGTTATCTTGCTCTGCCCAATGATCCAGCCGGCCCTGGTCCCAGCTTCTGGTTTGTTTCCTCCCAATGATCTCTACAGCATCCTTCACCAATCTGGTGCCCTCTGGAAGTGTTGTACTGTAACTCCCATCATCACCCAGCCAGCATAGTTCCCTGGGGAATTATTGCAGTCATGTTCCAATATGGAAGACACAAGGCGGCTGTTCAGTATTGACACCAGGCTTGTGCTCCAGCTCTGCCTTCAAGTTTGCTCTTGGCCTGCGTCCCGTGTTCCCAGCCTCTGACTTCTCCATATGGCTTTGTACAACCCAGCCATGACAACGCCTTCCCACAGACTTTACATTTTATTTAGAAGGAAGACCATTAGAATATCCTTCTGCGTCTCCTCCCCCTCACTTGCCAGCCCTTGGCCAGCCTACCATGAAGCAGAGCAAAGCAGTTGCCTCAGGTGGCAGGTACTGGGAGGTGGCAGCAAGGTGCTGGAGCAGAGACCTGTGTGCCATGAGGCCTGCTCTGCTCCCCCTAATTTACACTGCTGACTTCAGGCGCAGTGGAGGACGCTGTCCTATCATCCAAGGTTGAAGACAAATTAACCTGTCAGCCCAGTCAGCGTCTGAATCTTCTTCCTCACCCCAGGCAGCAAAATGTCTCAGGCTGGCCCTACATGGAACAGAGCTCCCAACAATTCTTTTTAGAGGAAAACAGTTCATTCATTTGGCTACTGCCCACATACTGAATGGTACCAATGTATTCCATAGAAGTGGAACTCTTTGTGCTAACAAAATAATCAAAGCGCTGGACTCTCTGTTCTCTCTTCATAGCAGACGGTTTTCCTCGCCTATCAGGTTCTGCTTCTAATTCATGTACTTCTGTTCATTCTCAACTTAGGGCAACCAGTCAAGCAAAAATCAACTGCAGCGGATCGCGGGTGCCCCCTCCTGGATTGCAGAAGATTTGGCACTTCTATAAACTCAGGCTGTCGACCAACTAAAGACACTTTAGTTGAGTAATAATTGTTTGCCATTGAACTATTTAATTTGAATATATTTTACATATTACCAAAACCTCAATATAGATACCTTTTCGGATATATTGAAGAAGGTGTAAGAACTTTCAATGTAATACATCAGTAGAAGGAAAGGTTTTTAGTGTCTTTTCCCCTTTCTGTTCCATATGAGAGTAACACAGCAGAACCAAAATAGCCTCAGAAACAAACAACCATGCCCTGATTTTGTGCAGATGCACTGATTAAAATTGGCAAGTGAGCCTGAGATTTTATTTTTCTTACTGTGTAGCTTACTTTATTCAGCTTTCCCAACCTAGTGCTGTCCAGAGGCGTTGGACTACTATTCCCATTTTCCTCAGCCAGCAATCCAACAACCATGTGGCTGTAGGTGTAGTTCAAGTGAGCTGGAGGGCACCAGGATGGGGAAGGCTGGTTTAAATCTTGTGATCTGTTCAGCCGGAATCTCGATGCTGGGTACTTTAGTTCAATCCTGCTCTCTGCTTATGCTCATTATTGGTCTGGAGTATGAGGGCTGAGAGAGAGAAAGAGGGAGAGATTTGAGGATGCTACTCCCTTCAGTTAAAAAGTTGGTCTAATGCCCTCTGTTCCCTTTATCAACCTTTTGTGCAATCTTGATTTTCTCCACTGCAGCCTTGCCTGGCCATTGTCATTCTAAATTTATGAAGATGGCAATGACCCTCTAATGTGGTCAAATAATCTGATCATGGGCCCAGTTCCTGAGCATTCATGGATTATGGTTCCACTTCTCATGTTCAGATGAGCATTTTATAGCACGCTTGTGACCGGCCACGTACGGCTGTCCGTGGGTCAGTGATCCTCCTGCATCCTCTTGCTGCTTTTTTTCGTTACAAAATAAGACTCCAAAAACTCGACTCTTCTGGACTATAATGATATTTGTTGCTATTTCCTGCTGTGTGCAGCAGAAGTTGCGTTATAAAATGCCCACTAGAAGGCGCTACCTCACTAAACTGAATGGGCCACGTGGCCGTTGCTTTCTTCGCCTTTCTTCCTCATGTGATTTTGCTTGTTCCTATTGTGGAAGAGAAGCAGGAAGCAGAGTGTCAGCAAGGAACGCGATCCCCCTCCCATCTGAAAATCCTCATAACCTCCAAGTTATTTTTCCACCTTTACCAGAGACCCAGATGCCATCCAAATTCTCCAGTAGGTCGATGGGGAGATTAGTTAATCTTTGTTCCTTAAGAGGTTCAGAAGGAGAAGGTGTTACAAACTTTGGCTGTACAACAGGGAAAGTGCTTGAAGGTATGATAAGGATGACTGCTTTTTATAGGCCCTCTGAAAGCAGGTGACTCAACCGCTGTTGCAAAATGGACTGACAGGCTCAGCTTTGTCCCCCATTGCTGGGATTTCCAAGACAAACGAGCGACTGATAACCCCAGGGCAGATCATTCCCCAGAAGGAACTAACAGGCATTGGAACAACAGACCTCCTAACAATCAGGACTACAGGCTGCAAGGGTAGCGAAGCTCCATGTGAGGAGAACTGATAAAGACAGCGAGTGTTTGGCTTGCAGTGGAGACGCTGAAGTGCAGATCTGATAGAGAAATGTGCACAGTAGTCAACAGGCAAAGAAAGCTTCCATTCATCACATTGTACAAGAGGCGAGGCTGCCAAATGAAACTGAAACGCGATCAACTGGGAGCAAAACAATAGTATAACTAGGGTGACCATATGACCAGATCTGCCCGGATTTGTCCGGGTTTTCTGTCCGGACCAGTAGCAAACCCTGTTAACAACAACAGCAGCTTGCAATGAGTGAAGATACAGTCAGAAAAGATATTTGAGGGAAGGGGAGAATGTAACACACAGAGTATAGCAAAAGCTTCAAAGTACAGCAAAACCTACAAAAGTAGGAGTGACTGAAGTTAACTTCAGATACATTGAATCTCTCACTTGTTCTTTATTTCAGTGATTTTAACATTAAGATGTTATGTAGAACAGATTTGTCTTAAATGTGTGCTGTAAAATCAGACATGTGACCAAGGCTATGTTTGGGTGGGCACGCCCCCTTGGTACTGGACACGCCCCCTTGGGGGCGATGATGTTGTCCTCCTTTTTGGTTTCCAAAATATGGTCACCCTACCCCTAAGTGTACCGGTGACCAGCCTGGCTGCCATGTTCTAATGACTTGGAGCCTACTCCTCTGTCTTGGCCTTTCGTCAAAGAGGAAGGACTTGCATGATATTGCGTATGCACCTTCTCCTATTCATTCCAGGCTCAGTAGTTATGGATAAGCACAGGACAACTGCCAGGGCCAGACCAGGCCTGTGGGTGGTCTAACTATGAACCAGGCCTGGCAGGTGTATTTTCTAAGGCACCAACCCTGCAATTAGGAGATGTGGCTGGACTGTCCTCTTTTGTAAAGGACAGTCCTCTGTTTGAAGGCATCCTCTGCTAATTCTGGATTAAAAATAAAGGACTATAAGAACTGGTGCCCAATTAGCACCTGAGCAGAAGACTGAAGAGAAGACCTCTTGCCACCTTCTTGCCGTCCTTTCGTGTCACGTCTTTTCTGATCTAAACCTGTGGAGAGGGCCTGTCTCGTTTTTAATCTGCATACAATGCTTAGTAAAACTTCTTCTTCAACAACAGAAACACTTCTATATAGTTACCTCTTCTGTGTTGCAGGCGCCTCCTCCCAGCATCGCTCTTCACACTGGATGGCTTCATGGAACATCTTAGTTCCATCATAGAGAAAGAAGATCCCAAGGAGGACTTGGTGGCAGTGGTGGCCATCATTAAGGTAGCAGCTGCCATAACCTGCGAGGTGTTCACTGAGAGAGTCTGAGGAGGTGTTGTACAGGAGAGGCTGTGTTCTCTGAGCCAGCCTTTTCCAGAGGGTGACAGCGGCCCAGACTTCTGGTGTCGCTGGGAGACCTAGGAGTGCAGGCCCGAAAACCAGCTTTGGGAGACCTAGGAGTGCAGGCCCGAAAACCAGCTTTGGGGGACGTCGGAGTGCAGGCCCGAAAACCAGCTTTGGGAGACGCCGGAGTGCAGGCCCAAAAACCAGCCTTGGGAGGCCTAGGAGTGCAGACCCGAAAACCAGCTTGGGGAGACCTAGGAGTGCAGGCCCGAAAACCAGCTTGGGGAGGCCTAGGAGTGCAGGCCTGAAAACCAGCTTTGGGAGACCTAGGAGTGCAGGCCCGAAAACCAGCTTGGAGACATAGGAGCGCAGGCCTGAAAACCAGCTTTGGGAGACCTAGGAGTGCAGGCCTGAAAACCAGCTTTGGGAGACCTAGGAGTGCAGGCCTGAAAACCAGCTTTGGGAGACCTAGGAGTGCAGGCCCGAAAACCAGCTTGGAGACATAGGAGCGCAGGCCTGAAAACCAGCTTTGGGAGACCTAGGAGTGCAGGCCCAAAAACCAGCTTTGGGAGACCTAGGAGTACAGGCCCGAAAACCAGCTTTGGGAGACCTAGGAGTCAGGCCCGAAAACCAGCTTGGGGAGGCCTAGGAGTGCAGACCCGAAAACCAGCTTGGGGAGGCCTAGGAGTGCAGACCCGAAAACCAGCTTGGGGAGACCTAGGAGTGCAGGCCCGAAAACCAGTGTTAGACATGGATAGATATGTTACTTTTTCATATATTGCAATGTTTATCATAAGGAGAAAATATAATGACTAATGCATTATTAAAATATTATTATAAGGGCTTCTAGAAAGGGTCAGCTAAAAGCAATGTTATAACTGAAGCATTATAAGAAAAACGAAGGCATAGCAGGTGTGGAGGGTCTTTTTCAGCTGAGATAATGAGAGTAACGGAATTTTGTGGTCAGGCTTGTGGTGAGAAGAGGTGATAAATAGAACAAAACTGAAACACACATCTGTTGTTTTTGAACTCATGACCTTGTCGTTACACGATGGGAGGGGGGAATAATAAAGAGTGATTAAGAAAGCATGCTCAGAGGAATCAAAACCAAATATGGACATAAGTAAATAAGAGTGGGTGGAATATCAAATGAAGGAAGCAGGGAGGTAAACAGAGGAGGGGCCAGCAGGCGTACCAGGATAGGCTGTAACCCCTTGACTCTCTAACCAACGGAGTGATAGGGGAGGGACCACTTCGGCCGGGCTAAGGGATAAAATGGTTTTGCTCTAACTGGTAGGTGTGCCTACCTGCCTAGACACCCAAACTTGCAAGTTTGCTCAATAAAACAGAGTGTTCAAACTTTCACCATTTTTGTCCGAGCAATTTCATTTCAAATCATGTTTCTAACACCAGCTTGGGGAGACCTAGGAGGGCAGGCCTGAGGAGTGCAGGCCTGAAAACCAGCTGGGAGACATAGGAGTGCAGGCCTGAAAACCAGCTTTGGGAGACCTAGGAGTGCAGGCCTGAAAACCAGCTTTGGGAGACATAGGAGTGCAGGCCTAAAAACCAGCTTGGGGAGACCTAGGAGTGCAGGCCCGAAAACCAGCTTTGGGAGACATAGGAGTGCAGGCCTGAAAACCAGCTTTGGGAGACATAGGAGTGCAGGCCCGAAAACCAGCTTTGGGAGACATAGGAGTGCAGGCCCGAAAACCAGCTTTGGGAGACCTAGGAGTGCAGGCCCGAAAACCAGCTTTGGGAGACCTAGGAGTGCAGGCCCGAAAACCAGCTTTGGGAGACAATGGAGTGCAGGCCCGAAAACCAGCTTTGGGAGACATAGGAGTGCAGGCCCGAAAACCATCTTTGGGAGACATAGGAGTGCAGGCCCGAAAACCAGCTTTGGGAGACATAGGAGTGCAGGCCCGAAAACCAGCTTTGGGAGACATAGGAGTGCAGGCCCGAAAACCAGCTTTGGGAGACATAGGAGTGCAGGCCCGAAAACCAGCTTTGGGAGACATAGGAGTGCAGGCCCGAAAACCAGCTTTGGGAGACATAGGAGTGCAGGCCCGAAAACCAGCTTTGGGAGACCTAGGAGTGCAGGCCTGAAAACCAGCTTTGGGAGACATAGGAGGGCAGGCCTGAAAACCAGCTTTGGGAGACCTAGGAGTGCAGGCCCGAAAACCAGCTTTGGGAGACCTAGGAGTGCAGGCCCGAAAACCAGCTTGGAGACATAGGAGTGCAGGCCCGAAAACCAGCTTGGAGACCTAGGAGTGCAGGCCCGAAAACCAGCGTTGGGAGACCTAGGAGTGCAGGCCTGAAAACCAGCTTGGAGACCTAGGAGTGCAGGCCCGAAAACCAGCTTTGGGAGACCTAGGAGTGCAGGCCCGAAAACCAGCTTTGGGAGACCTAGGAGTGCAGGCCCGAAAACCAGCTTTGGGAGACCTAGGAGTGCAGGCCCGAAAACCAGCTTTGGGAGACCTAGGAGTGCAGGCCCGAAAACCAGTTTGGGGAGGCCTAGGAGTGCAGGCCCGAAAACCAGCTTTGGGAGACCTAGGAGTGCAGGGCCGAAAACCAGCTTGGGGAGGCCTAGGAGTGCAGGCCCGAAAACCAGCTTTGGGAGGCCTAGGAGTGCAGGCCCGAAAACCAGCTTGGGGAGACCTAGGAGTGCAGGCCCGAAAACCAGCTTTGGGAGGCCTAGGAGTGCAGGCCCGAAAACCAGCTTTGGGAGGCCTAGAAGTGCAGGCCCGAAAACCAGCTTGGGGAGATCTAGGAGTGCAGGCCCGGAAACCAGCTTGGGGAGACCTAGGAGTGCAGGCCCGAAAACCAGCTTTGGGAGGCCTAGGAGTACAGGCCCGAAAACCAGCTTTGGGAGACCTAGGAGTGCAGGCCTGGAAACCAGTTTGGGGAGACCTAGGAGTGCAGGCCCGAAAACCAGCTTTGGGAGACCTAGGAGTGCAGGCCCGAAAACCAGCTTGGGGAGACCTAGGAGTGCAGGCCCGAAAACCAGCTTGGGGAGACCTAGGAGTGCAGGCCCGAAAACCAGCTTTTCGAGACCTAGGAGTGCAGGCCTGGAAACCAGCTGGGAGACCTAGGAGTGCAGGCCCGAAAACCAGCTTTGGGAGACCTAGGAGTGCAGGCCCGAAAACCAGCTTTGGGAGACCTAGGAGTGCAGGCCCGAAAACCAGCTTTGGGAGACCTAGGAGTGCAGGCCCGAAAACCAGCTTTGGGAGACCTAGGAGTGCAGGCCCGAAAACCAGTTTGGGGAGGCCTAGGAGTGCAGGCCCGAAAACCAACTTTGGGAGACCTAGGAGTGCAGGGCCGAAAACCAGCTTGGGGAGGCCTAGGAGTGCAGGCCCGAAAACCAGCTTTGGGAGGCCTAGGAGTGCAGGCCCGAAAACCAGCTTGGGGAGACCTAGGAGTGCAGGCCCGAAAACCAGCTTTGGGAGGCCTAGGAGTGCAGGCCCGAAAACCAGCTTTGGGAGGCCTAGAAGTGCAGGCCCGAAAACCAGCTTGGGGAGATCTAGGAGTGCAGGCCCGGAAACCAGCTTGGGGAGACCTAGGAGTGCAGGCCCGAAAACCAGCTTTGGGAGGCCTAGGAGTACAGGCCCGAAAACCAGCTTTGGGAGACCTAGGAGTGCAGGCCTGGAAACCAGTTTGGGGAGACCTAGGAGTGCAGGCCCGAAAACCAGCTTTGGGAGACCTAGGAGTGCAGGCCCGAAAACCAGCTTGGGGAGACCTAGGAGTGCAGGCCCGAAAACCAGCTTTGGGAGGCCTAGGAGTGCAGGCCCAAAAACCAGCTTGGGGAGACCTAGGAGTGCAGGCCCGAAAACCAGCTTTTCGAGACCTAGGAGTGCAGGCCTGGAAACCAGCTGGGAGACCTAGGAGTGCAGGCCCGAAAACCAGCTTTGGGAGAGAAGGTTGTTCCAGCCTCTCTTGGCTATGTTCAGGGCTGCCCGTGAGCCCTTGTCTTAACTCTGGGAGAGGCTGCAGCTGGGGCCTAGGAGGATCAGCTGGGATCACACAAAGGAGCTGAAAGTCAGACAATGAATCAGGCAGACAAGGTTCAAAGGGAAGCAGTCAGTGTGATGCAAACCCAGAAATAGGGGTTTCGGCACCTTCTCTGAGAGAAAAGGAGAGCTCCCCGACCCTTCTCTTCTTTCTCCTGTGGCGGCAGAGAAGCCTCCTTCTCTAGGGTGACCCTATGAAAAGGAGGACAGGCCTCCCGCATCTTCAACAGTTGTATTCAAAAGGGTATTTCAGCAGGTGTCATTTGTATGCGTGCAGCACCTGGCAAAATTCCCTGTCCTCCAACTTTCCTTCTCTTTATCAGTCTAGCATTTCTCTGACTTACGGTTTTTAAGCTCTTTTAGTTCCTGGGTGAGGCTGTCCATCTCTTCCCTGTTCCCACTGGGTCTCGGACACTCAGATAGGGGATGAAGAACTCCCAACGGGGACCCAAGCAAGGTCTCAGGTGGGGGAGGGGGGAGGGGAGGCACAAAAGCAGGCAACACAGGTGTGAAGTGCTGTGCAGAGTGGTGGAGGTGAGCTGATGTGGTCGGGGCTGGAGCACCCAGACCCACCCCTCTCTATGGGGCTCCAGGCACTGATGGGGTTCTACTGGCTTGCTTTGCTTCAGCTGCTGGTGAGAGACGCGTGGCCTGCCCACATGAAGAAGAGGTGGAAGCTCCCGAGAGCCTGGCTGGCGCATGCCAGTCCAACCGCCTTCCAGCGGAGCAAGAAAGGCCTTCTCCACCTTTATGCCAACTGTAAGAGGGTAAGTGACAGCCCACGCCCCAAGCCGGGAGCGGTTGCAGTGCCTTTTTATTTATTTGTTTTATTTTATTTATTGTGTTTATATACCGCCCCATAGCCGAAGCTCTCCGGGCGGTTTACAAAAGTTAAAAACAGTAAACATTAAAACAAATGTACAAAGTTTAAAAAGATAAAAAGCATAGAAACACAGTGTCCTTGTAAGAACAGCTATTCTGGGGTCCGTTAAAAACAAACAAACTCAGCATATGTTGTCAAATGCCTGGGAGAAGAGGAAGGTCTTAACCTGGCGCCGAAAATATTACAAGGTTGACGCTAGGCGAGCCTCATCACGGAGATCATTCCATAATTGGGGGGCCACCACTGAAAAGGCCCTCTCCCTTGTTGCCATACTCCGAGATTCCCTTGGAGTAGCCACTCGGAGGAGGACCTTAGATGTAGAGGGCAGTGAGAGGGTAGGTTCATGTCGGGAGAAGTGTTCCGTCAGGTATTATTAGATGATTACTCTTGAGAAATCCCCACCCTTTGTTCACAGACTTTTAAAGGGCATTATAATCAAATCTTGTGGTTTACCTGTGGTTCCTCTGTCCGCTTATTTTGTTTTTGGCAATAACCAAACAATAGCACAATCTCTGCATGTGTAGATGAGCTTAAGGGTATGGTCCCCCTGGAGGCTTGTGCCCAATTTATTCCTTCCCCTTTCCTTGTTTTTGTGGGATGGCTGAATTGGCAATTTTTTAGAGAGCTCATTTGGTCCCAGTGTGGAGTACGTTAATTAATAGTTTCCTCTTTGTAACCAGCTAATTATTTTATCATGTTTAATTCTTTAAAGTTTATTAACTTTTCCAGGTACAGTTTGTCTCTGAAATCACTAGGTGTTCTTATCCCTGAAATATCTGGGGGAGGGGGTTGACCAGAAGAGTTCTATGGCAGACTTTTGGCTCAGAACTAATGCAGAGTTTTCCTCAGAAGGAACCACAGGAAGTCTTGTGATCTATCACAGTGGGGAAACAGGTGGGAGAAGTAACAAATTCCTTCTTTTTCCTCTGTAATAGAAGCGGCCTGAGTATTTTGTCAATGAAATCCAGGGCATACTTGGGTCCGCTGATGTAGAAGTCAACTTGTTGGTTGTAGATTTTGCCCAGAAGCTTTGGCACTACATCCAAGAGGAAGACCATGTGCCTCTGAATGCTGTGCTGGCTGCCCAGTACCACACCATGTGAGTATAGCCTACAATTTCTCCCTCCTGGGGACCAGCCAGTGGCCAGTCGATTCAGCACTTATGCTAGACTAGGAATGGCTGACTGGCTGATTCTGTGACGTAGCCTGTCAATTCAATCCTGATGGGACAGAAGAAGAAGAAGAAGAAGAAGAAGAAGAAGAAGAAGAAGAAGAAGAAGAAGAAGAAGCATTTTAGTGGGGAAATGCTTCTGATTTTTCTCTTTGTTTCTTCTTCATAGGAAATTGTCAAGATCTGAAAAGTTGTCCTGCAGTACTATTGGCTTCTTCTACAGCACTAGAAACACTGAAGTAGGAAATCAAAGATCTCATTGTGGTTCTGATACATGTGAAGGGTGAGAACAAGGATGTGGCAGAGTTGAGGACCCTCTGTGTCCCCCAAAAGGCCTTTTAACTTTCCCCATATCAAAGGTCCCTTTTGCACTCTAGTTTCACCTCATGGGATGGTTCCTCAACCTCCAATGGGAACTAGAGGGCAGCCTTCTGGCAAGGGACACTTAGAGCATGCAGGACCTGCTGCATGAGATCACGAAGCACCTGAGCAGAGAAGAGTGGGTGGACTGTTGGGGGATGAGGGAGGTGCATCTTCCCACAGCACTCAGAATTTGCCCTTGCAAATGGCAGAGGGTGGCAGGGGATGGGGTGCTCCTGGTTGATGGGCATTTCTTGGGCTTTAGGGTGATTTTCTCCTAATCAGACTGACATCTCTTGTGTATGGGATGGAATGGGCTCGAAGTTTCCCTCCAGCAACTTCCAATGCCCCACCCTTCCTATGTCAAGAATTTCTGGGCACGGAGAGGGTCTTATGTACCAGACTGTAAGCTGCCCTTGTCTTGCGTTCCTCCAGTTCTGGACAGCCTGCGCCCCTGCCGTCAGACCAAGGAGACCCTGTGGGAGGCCTCCGGTCTGCGAACTTCACCGTTGTGAGGCCGAGAAGGTGGGGATACAGCCAGAAACACCTTGGTGAATCCAGGAGGGGCTAGAAATAGGAATATTGCTACTCTCTGAGCTTGCCCAAGATTCGATGGCTTGAGGAAAATTAATTGGGACTCATACTGATTAATAGAGGCCTGCACTGGTGACAGGGAATTAGGAACTAGGATTGTTTTGAATTGTATTTGATAAAGTTTGTTGCCCATTCAAAACCTAAATGACTGCATTTCTCCTCATTCCTCTGGTTTGAGGATAAGTGCTAATTTGAAGGTTCTCATTTGCAAGCTTTAACTTGTGCCATCTTGTAAAAAAATGATAAAAACTCTTAAATGATCATTCAATGAACAGTTAAAACTGGATGGACCAGTTTTTAGTTGCAGATGTAGCTGTTATAATTTAAAGGACATGAATCTTTTAGATCTTATTTTTAACAAATGCACTTAACCAAGCAACCCTATGGAGGTCAGGTTGTGAATCTGATTCACTTCCATGTCCTGCAGTGCAAAAATGCAATTGGAACCAAAATCCAAGGGGTCAAGTGCCCAGGGGAGGCACCCTGAGATGGAGCAGCAAATGGTGCTCCCCACCCCCCGCTCCAAGTCAGGGTGTACGGTATCCCAAGGCCAGCCAAGTTATTAGAGTAATAAATTAAATAACTAACAATTTGCTGCCCCTTCATTAGACTCAGAATCAGCAGCCCGAGACAGCTACAATTATGAAGCCATCATGAATCTTTTAAGTCTCAAAATCCCCAAACTGTTTTTAATGGGTCAACATGCCACCCTCCTGGGAGTGGAAATGGCAAACCTCAACCAAAGCCTTCCTGGAGCAAGGAGGGAAGTAGTACGAAGGCCCATGCTAGGGCTGGAGCCAGGTATGCTTGCTACTAGAGCGGCAAGGGGGGTGGACCGAAAAGCAGAGAGGGGAGATACGTCTGCGCTGAGATTACCCTGCAAGTGAAAAGCAGGGACTTTAGCCTAATTAACTAAACCGATAGGAATCACAGAATTATTTTATTAAGGCTGAAACAAAGTTTGGGTTTAATATTATGCCTATTGGTTTCTTTAATAAAATATCTTAGCCTGCCCCAGAGTGGCAAGAAAAGGTCTTTAATGAAACAGTAGAGGGTTTTTCTATACGAGACAATTTAAATACTGGATGCAGTGATATCTAAAAAAGCAGTGTTATGCCAGCAACAGAGACCAAACACATTATGTTAAACAGTGAAAAAGCATGGGCAGAAGGACAACAAAATAGGCATCAGCGAGCCTCCCTGGGGAGAGCATCCCATAATATGGCCACACAGTAGCCATTGTCTATTGGTGGGGGCACCTGGAGAAGAGCCTTTGTCAATGATCTTGATGGCCCTGTTCAGAAGACGCCTTGAACCACAGCTTTAACCACCGTGAATGAGGCAAAAAGCCTTATTCACCATGGTTGAAGCTGTTGCTTAAGGTGTCATCTCAGCAGGGCCCGTGACAGCATTGTAACACCCAGTCCCAGTTAGCAGTCGAGTGGCTATTTGCCATTTCCAAGATATCCTCAGAAGAAATCCCACATGCAGTGCATCCCAGTATTCGGATCTGGAGGTGATCTGGGCCTGGATCATTAAGCGGAGGTGATCTCTGTCTCTGGAGGATCACAGCTGGCGCCCCAGCCTCAGCGGGAAGAAGGTGCTCCGTGCCATAGACTACAGATCAGACTACAGATGAGCTCCGTCAGGAGAAGGGCAAACTTGCCCAGGATGGGACCAAGACTGGCTCACAATCTTACTGTGCTGAACAGCACTGTGTTGACCACAACTAGCGATGTCCTAAAAACCTCACCCCCACCACCTTTATAGAATCATAGGATAGTAGAGTTGGAAGGGGCCTATGAGGCCATCGAGTCCAACCCCCTCGCTTCCCTTCCCCACTTTCAGCATTCAACTGGCCAAATTCCTACTCCTAACTGCCATTCCGCGCTCCCCCTCCCATTTCCCTTAACGTTCCACACTCCCCCTCCCACAACACGACCCCCCAAACCCCACCCCCTCCTCACATTCCAATTCAGCTGAAGCCAAAATTCCATGCCTGCCCTGAGGGCGCTCCGATGGCCCTTCCCTCAGCATTCCACGCCCACTGCCAGGTCCTGCACACCTGGAATTGAGAGGAAGGGTTTCCAAGCCAGCGTTTGCCCCTTCCAGGACTGCACGAGCCTCAGAGCCTCTCCTTTTAGGAAGGTCCTGGCTGAATTGGACCTGCCATGCTGAACACTGCCTGGCAGCCCAATATGACCTCTGACCCATGGTTTGGTTTGGTGACCCTCCCATTGCTGCTGCCTGCCATGGACTGAAACATCCCCGGAGGGATTAAGCCCCTCCTCCTGGCAAACCATAACAAACTTTATAACTTTTAGAAGTTATTTTTTTATTGCATTTTTGTACTGCCCAATAGCCGAAGCTCCCTGAGCGGTTCACAAAAATATTAAAACCATTCCAAGTATAAAACAGCAGTATAAAAACATGATATAAAATACAACATAAAAGCACAATCAGGAAAAAAGCAGCAGCGGTGCAGAAATACAAATATAAAACAGCAAAGTTAAAATTAAATTTATAGACTGTTAAAATACTGAAAGAATAAAAAGGTGTCTGATGTCTGAAAGAATATACTGTAGGTGCCAGGCGAACCTCCTAAGGAGCTCATTCCACAGCTGGGGTGCCATAGCAGAGAAGGCCCTCCTCCTGGTAGCCACCTGCCTCACTTCCTTTGGCAGGGGCTCACGGAGAAGGACCCCTGAGGATGACCCCTGAGGCAGGTACATACGGGACGAGGCCTTCCTTCAGATAGCCTGGCCCCAAGCCGTTTAGGGCTTTAAATGTTCATACCAGCACTTTGAATCGGGCCCAGACCTGGACTGGCAGCCAGTGAAGCTGGAAAAGGACTGGCGTGATGTGGTCTCGTTGGCCAGTCCCTGTTAGTAAACGTGCTGCCCTGTTTTGTACCAGTTGAAGTTTCCGGACTGTTTTCAAAGGCAGCCCCACGTATAATGCATTGCAGTAATCCAAAGGAGAGGTAATGAGAGCATGTACGCCACTTTGAGATCTTAATGATATAGGGCGGGATATAAATGTTTTAAATAAATAAATAAATAATAAAATAAACTGTAGCTAGGCTATCTCCATCCAGATAAGGGCGCAGTTGGTATATCAGCCTAAGCTGATAAAAGGTGCTCTTTGCCACTGAGTTCACCTGTGCCTCAAGCGACAGTTCTGGATCCAAGAGCACCCCCAAACTACAAACCCAATCCTTTAGGGGGAGTGCAACCCCGCCCAGAACTGGGTGAACATCACCTAGCCAGACAGGCGAACCACCCACTAACAGTACCTCTGTCCTGTCTAGATTGAGTCTCAGTTTATTGGCCCTCATCCAGTCCATTACCGTATTCAGGCACTGATTCAGGACAGCCACTGCCTCACCTGGGTTTGATGAAGAGGAGAGGCAGAGCAGGGGGTTATCCGCACATTGATGACACCTCAACCCACATCTACGGAAAACCTCTCCCAGCAGTTTCATGTAAATGTTAAACAGCATAGGGGATAAAATAGAGCTCTGGGGAACCCCATGGCCTAAATACCATGGCACAGAGCAATAATCCCCCAGCACCACCACCTTCTGGAATCGGCCGTCCAAGTAGAACACAGGGCCTCCAACTCTCAGCCCTGCCCACTTATCCAGAAGGATACCAGGGTTGATGCTATCGAAAGCCGCTGAGAGGTCCAAGGGAATCCACCGTGTTGCACTCCCCCTGTCCCTCTCCCGGCAAAGGTCATCCCACAGGGTGACCAAGGCAGTCTCCATTCCAAAAGCCAGGCCTGAAGCCCGATGGAAAAGCATCTAGATAATCCATTTCATTCAAGAGTGCCTGGAGATGCTTGCCTTTGCTTCCTTTCCCCTTAAAGATGCCACATCTTTAAGACTGTCTTGTTTTTAATCTGTATACAATGCTTTAATACATTTTAGAAACTTTATTATTATTATTAATAATAATAATAATGCTGATGATGTGGCTTGGTGGGCAACACGTTGTGAAAACTGAAGAAGAACGCCCTGCTTGGAAGATGGCACACATGTTCTCTCTCTCTGGGTCCCTGCCTGGAAGGCTAAAAGTTTTCTTCTTTTTTCTTCTCCTGGCCTGGCTCTTGTCCCTTTGACAAAGGCTTGACATGCATAAAAGTTGAAGGTGAAGCTTTTCTTGGTATGGAGATAAAGTGAGCTAACATTTCCATGTCTTTGTTTTCCGTATGTGAGGCTGTGTGCAGGAGCCGGGTCAGTCAAAGAGTTGTGCCCCATGACCACCCTGGGCCCTGAGAAGGCCACCGTACGTGTATTGGTTCGAAACGTGGCAGTTGCTGCTCTGCCGCCCAGTCCCGGGTGTGTTTACATGGTTGCCGGGTCGCTGAGGTTCCGATCCAGCCCAGCCCATTCCGAAGTGTCCGTTGTTGCTCTTTGAATTTCTGGACGTCGTTGCAGGCAGAAGCGCCGTTGCATCTCTCCTGCCAGTGCTCCGCTCAGCTCCGCTTGCCTGCACCTGAGCGCCACCTCCACCTCAGAGATGGCCGTCAAGACGAGGTCCAGAGTGAGTGTTGACCCCCTTCCCCTGGGAGCCAAGGAGGTTTGTTGGGAATTGGGCTCTGGGGCTGGTTGGCTGTCGGATCAGGGCACTCTAGGATGGGGGCCATCGTGCCCACTTTGGGGTGGCCCAGGTGGGCACAACCCCTCTCTCCCCTTCCCCTCTGACCCGGGGGCATTTCTTCTCTCCTCTTTCTGCAGGAAAGGGAGCCGGGATGTCCCCTCAGCCTCCTGGACATCCTCGGAGAAGGAGATCCCCTGGCTTCGGTGAGGTAGGATATGCTGCTCCCAACCTCTGCTTCGCACAGCTTAAGCGCCACCGCCGTCTCCTTATATCAGCCCCCAAAGCCAGGGCCCCGTGGACAAGGAGCTTGCAGTCTCGGTTGGCCTTCCCCAACCTGGCACCCTTTGGCTGGGGGACATGGGCAGAGGAGGGGGAGAGGCAAGGGGAGGAAGGGGTCCCGCGGAGGCAGTGCCATGCCTTGGGGGTGAAATGACGCCAGAGGGCTTGCGCTGGAAGCTCAAGGGCCGCTTCTAGGTAAGGACCACTCCCACAAACATGCCGTGAGTCCCTCAAGAGAATCAGATCTCTGGGGTGCAAGCGGTGGGGTTGGCCGTTGCCTTGCTGGGCTCCCTGTAGCCTGCTTCAAGGTGTACGGCTGTCCACTGCTGGAAGCAAGGTGCTGGGCCCGTGGGCCGACCCAGCAGGGCTCTTCCAGTCTTTCCACATTCTCAGGGCTTGTGCCTTCTTTCTCCCCGCAGTGACCTGGAGCCAGAGGGATGTGGCGCTGAAGAGCCCATGGAGGTGAAGGAAGAGGGATCCCCTTCCGGAGACGTAAGCATACAGCAGGCCAGCCGCTTTGCCCAGGACCAGTCTCTCCATTGGGCCCTCAGAACCGTCCGACTGGTGGGGCGGAAGACAGGTGGAACCCCGGGGTCACGGGAGGCGGAGCCAAAGGGCCACAAGAGGCGGAGTCAAGGGGGCCAGTGGAGTGGAGCCGATGTGGAGTCCCCGAGAGTCAGCAGCCCCCACCCCCACCGGAAGAGACAACTGGCGCACAGAAGATGCAAAGGGGCGGGGGAAGATCACACAGCCAGCCCAAAGGGGACCCTTTGGACCCACAGTCTCCTCTTCCAGCCACAAGCCCCATTCCGCGGAGAGTGACGGGACTGAGAAGGAAGGCCTGGGTGGCCCAAGGGGAAGGATGGGCGTCCCTTTGATGCTAACCCTGGTGCTGCTGCTGGGGATGAAGAGACACACCCACAAACAGACCTACAAACACACACAAGTCCCTGGCGTACAGGAGCACACATGCAGACCCACACCTACAGAGCCCAAATAGTATATGCACAAGAGCACGCGAAACCCAGACCATACACACACAGACACCAAACCCCCCAAATATGCACACACAAATACACTATACCACACAAAAGCACACACACACACTGTTGAGTTATGGCTTTAAAAGCTGATTAGTTATGGCACAGACTGGGTTTCTGGCACATAACCTTTTGTGTTAAGTCTCTGTCTGGGCCTTCCAGAGACTAGCAGAGATTGCAGCGGTTCTCAGCCAAGTCAGCAAAGACTTGAATTAAGACAGAGATGTATGTAGGTTAAAATAAACCTTTTTACTGGCAAATAAATATATAATTTAGTTATGGCAGTACAGATACAAATACTTACAAACGGTCAGTCAATACAGCTCACATCAAGTTGGGTAAGGGACATGGAAGTAAGGAGAACATGAAAATACATTTACTTTTATAGACAACCTGTACAATGATGCAACTCCTTGCAACCCTTAATTGAAGACAATCAGTTAGACAATTATTCAATTAGGACACTCAATGTCCAGGTGTAGAGTTGACCTTTAAGTTTCTGCTGAGTCTTCTGTTCTTCCAGATCCTCAGCAATTAACAAAGCAATGGAAAACGTAACCAGGATCCATTCCAGGATCCAACACACACAACCCCAATCATACACACACAGAGAATCCAAACCCCCAAATCATACACTAACGCAACCCTAATGTTACAAACACAAAACCCAAGCTATACACACACAAACACAAATATTCAACACACAAACACACGCAACTCACAAAGCATAAACATAGACATAGACATAGAAACCCCAAATTTTACACACACGTTTCTCAAGCTATACACTCCCCCAAATGTACAAACACAAAGCCGTACACAATCTCCTTGGTGTTGGTGGTGATGATGAAGATGCCCACACACCCACACAAGTCCCTGCCATACCCACACACAAACCCCAAATTGTATATACACAAGATCACATATACCCCAAACCATAAACACTCACGCACCAATCTCAAACTATATACAACCCTGAAATCATACACACACACACACACAAAGTCCACATCACACACATAAACACACAACCTCCAAACCACCCACGTGGATGCACACGGAGACTCCACAGCATACATACACAAGCACACACACAGGCCACTGACTCTTGGGGACTCCAAGACGGCTCCACTCCACTGGCCCCCTTGACTCCGCCTCTTGTGGCCACACCCACACCCACACCCACACGTACAAACCTCCAGACCATACACAAGATACACAAGCACAAACCTTTGGGGTGTACTGTTTACCGTGGCAAAGCGATGAGCTGTGGTTCCCTGGCAGTGGGGGGACGGCAGCCCTGGCCTCTTCTCCCCTGGCCCGGCCTCCCTGGAAGCGCTCTGGGGCGTTTCAGTGAGGGGCCTCCCCAGCCCTCCCTGGAGAGGCCCATGGGGAGCTGCTGCAGGCGCATCAGGAGCTCCACCGCTCAGCTGCGGCGCTCAGCAGACGCTGCTCCCCCCTCCCTCCCTCCCTCCCCGCTGAGCCCCTGCTCCTGAAGGGGACTCCCACCCCGGGAGGAAAGGCCAGAAACGGCCACCCCACATTCGCCCCACCCCACATTCGCCTCTCTCTGCATCTGGAGGGGGAGGAGTCTCTCCAGGAAAGACGCCAAGGCCTCCGGCTGCAAGAGGCCTGCCGGCCTTCTCCCTCCCCATGCCGAAGGCTCAAAGCCCTAGGGAACCTGGCCCTGGCCCTGGGGGGCCCAAACCCTCCCTTCCTCTTGAACGCGGGCCCGGACTCTGCCTCCAGGCGGACCTCTGTCCTCCATGTCCTCCACACCCGACGGCCTCTTCTCTCGTTCCTTCCTTCCCAGAGCGATGACACCCTGGCTGACATCAGCAGCATCGAGGACGAGGAGTGGGACCTCCCCCCCGAGGCAGCCAGGTAGCCTGTCCTCCGCGGAAGGGCGCTTCAGGCGGTGGAGGGCTGGGAGCACCTTCCCCCAGAGGTTCCAGGGGGATCCAGGGGTGGGGCGTGAGGAGAACACTTCGGAGGGGACTTGGTTCACCCTCCCCATGCTGCAACTGGGGGCCAGCCAGAGGAGCTGACTGAGCACAGCCCAAAGGGAGTCTGTCTTCACACTCCGATTGGCCTACCTGTGGCATTCACTGCCACAAGACGGGATGGCCGTTCCCTTTAAAAGGAAGGAGGCGCATCCATGGTGGGACTGGGCAAGCTCCGCCCTTCTCCATACCAAGCAGGTGTCGGGACGAACCCAGGGGGTGGGGTGGCCGTGGGATGTTGCCTTTGCTCCTTCCTTGGGGGCTTCCCAGTTCTCAGAAGCATCCAGAAGGCCACCGTAGAAGACGGAGCGCTGGACTAGATGGATCTTGGGTCCCATCCAGCCAGGCTCTTTGGAGCTCCTGAGGGTTATTTGAAATCCAGGCCCCTCCCTCCCTGCCTGCCCCAAGTGCTCTGCCTTCCCTTGGGGTCTGTCTAGCAATGGCTGCCTTTCCCAAGGCAGGAGCTGCCTAACCAAGCGTTCTCCTTTCCTCTCAGGGACCAGGAGGAGCAACCGCTGACGCCCAGCTGCTTACTGCCGCTGGAGGAGGTGAGGCGTGACACTCCCGGGGGAACACTGGGGGCTTCCTTTGACCCCACCACCTCTCTTACCCAGCCCCATTCCGCTCACTGGCAGCCACATCTCCGGGACAGATGTGACGTTGGCCAATCCGGGTGTCCCAACGTCAGTCCCTGCGCCTGGCTGGCCGTAGGAAGGCTCTTGGTTGGTCCGGTCTGCCTGGGGGAAGTGCAGGGAGCCTGGCCTCCTGGCCTCGGCTGGGGATCCACGAGGGGGGACCCCTGGCCCTGGCTTAGGCCCAAGGCGTCTCCTGAGCCATCACTGCACCATGACAACATCGCCACCCGTGGAAGGATGCTTCTCTGGCCCGGTTTGCGACGTTGCCGAGGTTCTGAACCGGGTTTGCAAACGCTGATGCACAACAGGGACGTGGCCACAGGGGCTTCTTTGGAGCCTGCAGCCTGAATCCGTGCTCAGCTCTTCATCTGATGGCCCCACAAGGACTTCAGGCATGCCGCTGTTTCCTGAGGTCGAGAGAGGGCCGGCTTTCTTCTCTTGAGGAGCGCTTATTCTAACGCTCCTTGCAAGAGGGTCGTCGATGTGAGCTGGCTCTGTGTGGCGTGATGGGGCGCTCCAGGTGGAGCAGGCCCTGAGGCTGGCTTCGCCTGCCCCCTTGCCCCTCCATGGCCATCTCCCCATCCTGATCCCCAAGATGGAGCATTCACATGTTCTTTGGGTTTCCAGACGGACCACGTGGACCAGCAGGAGGCCGAAGAGGCAAGGACGGGGGACAAGGGATGCCTGGGATTGCAGCTCCCTCAGGTGTCCCCGGAAGACGCCACCCTGAGCCCCAGCTGCCTAGGACCGGTCAACCTGGCAGAGGTAAGGCCTGAAAGCCCAGCGAGGAGTGGTAGGACTTCCTTCCATGCCACCGCCTCTCCTGCCCACCTTTTCCCGCTCCCGGAACGTCCTCTCCTGGCCGGACGTGGAGATGGCCAATGGTCCTGTTGGGATTCGGGCACATCTGTGGGAAATCTCAAGAGGTGCCCAACATCATTTCCTCACTGAAACATCCACACTGACCCCTCACATTTTCTTGGGGTTTGCAGAAGGAGGCGGCCCAGGAGAGGATGGACGACATTTCATTCTTCCTGAACACCATGGAAAACCAGGTAGGCAGCTCTGAACATGGCACCTACATTATATGCTTTTAGACACCAGGTGAAGACCTTTTTATTCTCCCAGCATTTTAACAGTCTATAAATAAATTTTAACTTGGTGTTTTAAATTTGTAATTTTGCATTGCTGCTGTTTTTATCTGGTTGAGCTTTTTTATATTATATTTTATATTATGGTTTTATACTGTTGCTTTATACTTTGAATGTTTTTAATTTTTGTGAACCGCCCAGAGATCTCCGGCTATTGGGTGGTATAGAAATGTAATAAATAAATAAATAAACCAACATACGTCAACAGGGACACCCAGAGCGCCCCCTCCCCTCCCCAGTGCCCCTTTCTCCCAGCACCCTCTGGGCCCAGCCCCTTTCAAAGGGTTTCCTGGCCTGCACATGTGAATCCATGACACCGACATGCGGCCCCAGCTGAAGAGAACCCTTCCTTGGCCCCAGGGGCCGTTTTCTCTCGAGGCCTCGCCTGCCTGCAGCTCCAGGCCCCTCCCCTCCCTTCGCCCCACAGGTTCCAGCGGACCTAAGGGGAGTTCCCCCCAAGAGCACTCAGGGCAGGGATTTCCCATTGGCCTCATCCAGCAGCCATCTTACGTCGCCTCTGCTTGGATGTAGGAGCCGCCTGGGACAATGCCGGCAGAGATGTTCGGAAACCTTTGGAGTTTTGCTTCCATGCAGCCCTTCAGCCCCCTCGCTGTTTGCAAAGGCTCTGGGTGGCCAGCCTGCCTTCGGCAACATTTGGGGACAGGACAACCGTGGAGGGGGGGGCAGTGGCAGAGTCCAACCCCTGGGGGTCAACAGATCCCAGACTGGGGAGGAGGGCGGTGGGGAGATCCCCATTCCCAGGGGCCCCGGTGACGAGTCCCAATCTCCTCCTCTCCTCAGGCAGAAGCCACGAGGACCATCGGCAGGATCATCCAGTCCACGGATGACGTCACGGCACTGGAGGCCCGGTTCCCGGAACTTCTGCTGGCCTTGGTGAATAACATCATGCAAGCCGCCGGCCTGCAGAGGACGTCCGAGGGATCCGAGAGCCCAGACATCGGCTCCCTGCCTCCTAAGTAAGTCACGGCACAGGGAAATCGGGGGCAGAAGGGGCCTGGTCTCCCCACGCTTCAGTGGGCATGGGAGAGGCCCCCTGCCCCACGTTCCCCGGCAGTGGAGATGTTTGGGGCAGGGAGGCGTCCTCTGGGCACGAGGGCCCTTCTCCCCAGACATGCCATTTCCTGGCTGAAAAGGCCCCCTTCGCCCGGGCAAGCGGTGCCTCAGTGACTCTGGCCTCCCCCTCTCCTCTGCAGAGAAACAACAGCCATCATCCGGATGCTGCTGAAGCGGGCGGCAGCACACGTGGCGGTGGACCCAGTCTGCTGGTACAACTTGTGCCGCCCTAAGACCTGCCTGGACGGAGTGGCCGTCCTGGTGAGGTAAGAGGGAGCGTGGCGCCTTTTGTCCGAGGGGGCCCGAAGGTCAGCCCCTCCCGCTCTCCGCGAGGACGTTCCCTCGCAGTCAGCCGGGGCTCTTGTGTGTTGCAGGACCCTCCTCGCAGCATCGCCCTCCACGCAGCAGGGCCTCCAGGAACACCTGAGGTCCCTCATGGAGAGAGAAGAACCCACGGAGCATGCGGTGGCAGCGGTGGCCTTCTTCATCGAGGTAGGAGCAGCCGTCGCCCGTGAGAGAGACTGGGCAGGGCTTGTACTGGAGAGGCCGGGGGGCCCAAGCCAGTCTTTCCCGGGGGCCACAGGGGCCCAGCTGCAGCTGGAGATGGAGGAGTGCAGGGCGGGAATCCAGCTGGGTGGGTGCTCAGGGAGCGGAGGTTGTGCCAGTCTCTCTCGGCTGCCCGTGCGGCCTCGTCTTAACGCTGGCGGGGGCTGCTGCTGGGCCCTAATCCGGGCATAGGAGGATCAGAGAGGATCACCCAAAGGGGCTGGAAGTCAGGCCAGGAGTCAGGCAGGCGAGGGTCCAAGCATTAGAGGGGCAGAAGCAGTCCGTGGGACGGGGCCCAGAAAACGGGGTTCCCGCACCTCCCCTTGTGGGAGCAGAGCAGCCTCCTCCTCCTGGAGAGGCCTGGTTCCTGGGCGAGGCTGGCTGTTCCTCCTGTGCTCCCGCTGGGGTTTGGACGTGGGGGGTGGGGAGGGGACACCCACAGCCCCCGCAGGGGCAAAGCGACGTGCAGCGTGGCGGAAGTGAGCTGATGCGCTCAGGGCTGGAGCACCCAGACCATCACCTTTCGGTGGGGCTCCAGGTATTGATGCGGTTTCTGCTGGCTTCCTCCATTTCAGCTGCTGCTCAGCGACACGTGCCCTGTCTCCCTGGAGAAGACCTGGCCGCTCCTCGCGGGCTGGCTGGCGCACCCCAGTCAGACTGCCTTCCAGCTGAGCAGGAAGGGCCTTCTCCACCTCTACGTCAGCTGTAAGAGGGTAAGTGGCAGCAGCCACACACGAGCCCAGGAGTGGCTCTCGCCCTTCCTACTGAGGAACTGCCACTCTTCGTGCACCCACGGCTAAGGGGGCCCCTACGTGGCACCCCCCCCACACACTCACTTTCCCAGCGGTTCCTCTGTCTCTGTCTCTGCTGGCTTTATTTCTGGGCAGTAACCGAAGTAGCAGGATGGCGGACCGGGCCCTGGGTTCGACAGCTCCTGTCGCATCCAGGGTATTGCAGCCAAGGGAGGGGTTTCTTGATGCTTCCCTGTCCGTAGCCAGCTCATGGTGGGATCAGGCATGATCCTTTCCGTTTTATTGCACTTTTCCAGCGGAACTTTGTCCCTGAAAGTGCTCGGTGTTCTTACCCCTGTGGTATCCCGGCGGGTGGCTGGAAGTTCCAGGGAGGACTTTTAGCTCAGAGCGAATGCAGGGCTTTCCTCACAAGGGAGTCATCTGATCTCACCCGGAGGGCAACCTCTTAGGAGATAGGACAGGATCCTCCTTCTCTCCCCGCAGAGGAAGAGGCCCGAGGAATTCATCCAGGGCATACTTGGGTCCTTTGACGGAGACGCCACCTTGGCGGCCCTGGACTTTGCCCAGCAGCTGTGGCGCCACCTCCCTGAGCAAGAACAGGTGCCTCTGAACGCTCCGCTGGCTGCCCAGGTCTGCCTTCTTTTCCACCACGTGAGTATTGCACGCTAGCCCTCGAGGGGTGCTCCGTCCAGCACAGAAGCTGGGGCAGGCGTGACCGACGGAGACTCAGCCCCGGGCCCCGTCACTCGGATTCTCATCGGTTGGGGAAGAGGGCATCTCCGTGGTGACAGAGGTGAGGAAACGATTCTGACGTTCCTCTTTGTTCCTTCTTCGTAGGAATCAGCTCAGGTCCGAAAGGCAGCCCTGCATTACTACCGGGTTCTTCTGCAGCACCAGGAACCTCATGAGGAGAGGAGGCGGAAGGTCACAGACCTCATAGCGGCCCTGATGCATGTGGAGGACGAGGACGAGGCCGTGGCAGAGGTGAGGCCCCTCCGTGCCCCTCCAAAGGGCTTCTGGCTTCCCCACGGCAAACGTCCTCCGTGGCTCTTGCGGCAATTCACCCATGGATGCCACTCCTGGGGATCTCAGCTCCTTAGTCTCTGTGCAGGAGCCCTTCCCTGCCTGGAGATCTCTTTTTCCGCCTTCTAGCATCTCATTGTCTGCTTCTATTCCTTCGAAGGCAGCGAAGGACATCGCCCAGCGCCTGACGGAGGACCTGCAGTGGGACCTGCCCTGGCACGTTCTGGCGAGGGAACCCTTCAGCCTGCAGGAGCTGCTGCACAAGATCTCGAAGCGACTGGTAAGAACCCTTCTCTGTCCCGCTCAGGCAAGAGCGGGGGGGGGGGGGGCGACTTCCCAGAGGGCTCAGCGTTTGCGCTTTTCCGTGTCATCCTAGTTACGGCACTTCATGTCGAGGTGTGAGCTGGAGAGCGAGGTGTACGACATCATGACCTACTTCCGCAGCAAGCAGGCTTCAGTGAGGAGGACGGCTGCCATGTTCCTGGGTAAGGAAGCACAACCTCTGGGTCTCCCTTCGTGGACAGCCCCAGGTCAAAGGGCGGCCTCTGGCCCAGCCTTGGAGGATGTGGGGCGCCCAGGAGAGGCCTGGCTCTTTCTGCGTTTGATGGAGCGCCTGATCCTGGCTGGGCAGGACCACCTGTGCAGTTTCCCCCAAGGCCCAGTGCAAGATGCGAGCCCCTGGAGGTGTTGCTCAGGCTGCCTCGGGGCTCCCGGGAATCAGAGGCGACTGGGTTCCCTCTGCGAGCGAATGGGATGCAGACCGTGGCCGTGGACAGCTCAGGTCTCCTATGGCTCCCTCCGTGTCTCTCCAGGTCACCTGATGCACAAGGATGGCAGCGTCATCATTGAATGCGTCATCGACACCTATCATGCTTGTAAGTGAGGAGCTGCGGGTGTCACTTCTCCCGGGCGGAAAACTGTAGGGTGCTCAGCCCACGTTCCTCCCTTTCCTTCCACTTCCCTCCCTGGGCGGATGGCGGTGCGGAGGACTGCAGGGGACGGGTGCTCCCGCTGGCTGGGCATTTTGTGGCGCGTGGGTTGGTGTTCCCAGTAGGACTGCCACCTCTCAGGGCGGAAGCCAAGGTGTCCCTCTGGCCGCTTCCAAGGCCCGGCCCTTTGACGTGGTGCGCTTCAGGGCCCGGAGAGGGTCCCCTCGGTGTCACCGGGCCTGGCTGTGAGCTGCCTTTCTCGTGCGTCCCCGCAGTTGTCGACCTCCTGATCCGCGACAAGGACCCTGCTGTCAGGAGAGTCGGCTACCGGACAGGGGACATCCTGCGGAAGAACTTCGCTCTCCACTCCCGCCGCGGTGTGCGGGCCGCCGTCCGGCGCTTCGTTGCGGGCTGTAGGCGGACGAGGTACCCGCCAGAGTACGACGACCTCCCTGCCTGATGGAATGGTAATTGGAGCAGCACGGCTGAGGGCCTGGCGGGTTGCAGGAGCCCTCCCTCCGACGGGGCTTCGGGGCCCTTGCGGTGGCTGGATTCTGCTGGGCTCCACCAGTCCGGGGCTGCGCATCCATGAGATGGTTCTATGAGGAAGCCGAAGCGCCGAGGAACACGGAGCTTTTCCCAAGCGGATGCTGCCTTTGGGATGTTTCCTCTGGCGGAAGACAGGCGGGGCGGAGGGCTGGAGTTTTAGGGAAGGCTGGATTCCCTTCCGGTCAGGGTGCCATAGCGAGAGAGGCTTATTCTTGTGGACGTTTCGCGTGAGGAGTAGGCTGGGAATCCACAACCCCCCTAAAGATTGCTGTTGCTTCGCTTAGCGGCTGGGAAGAGTCCTCCTCTCCCTGTCTTCGTGTCCCTGGGAAAGGCTGGCACAGCCCCAAATCTCTCCTCTCTCTGTGTGTCTTTCAGGAATGAGATCTCCTGGACTTCTGGCTCGGAACACCGCCTGGGAGCCATGCCGCAGCCCCCCAGGGAAGTGACGTGAGGCCGAACAGCGAGGGGGAACCTGGCTCCACCCCCTGAGCCCATGCAGCCCCACCCCTAGTCTCAGGAGGCCCCTCCCCTGCACAAGTGACCTTCTCTGGGATCCTTTGCTGGGTCAGGAGGGGCTGTGGGGCCGCAAGGGAAGAGGAAGGAAGGAAGGTCATCTCCCCTCACCTCCATCTGCTGGGGGGTGGAGTGCCCCCTTTTTACTCCTGAACCCCTTTCCCCTGCTCCCAAACGGCCTCCAGGCCACCGCCCCTGCCCCCTTCCCCGCCAGGATGTGCTGCTCCTCCTCCCCTCCCTCTCCGGCAGCCAAACCCCGCGTCCCCCTTCGTTCCCTGCCGCCTTCCCCAGGCAGCGTCAGCCGCAGAGCAGCCCTGGAAGCAGAGAGGCCCCTGGGAGCCCAAGAGGCTAGTGGGAGGAGGAGGAGCAGGAGGAGGAGGAGGAGGAGGAGGAGGAGGAGGTCAGGTACAGGGCCGGAGCCCTTGTTGAACTTTATTAGGAATTATTTTCTTTATTAGTGCATTTATTAGTGCATTTATTAGGAATCCTTTTGGACTCTCTGTGCAGGTAGAAATCTGTGGGAAGTTCCCGTGGGACTAGCTGTCTCGCTCCCTGGTGTGGCCTTGAAGCCCGAAAGTCTCCCTGGGAACTTGGGACTGTTTTGGAAAGGAGGGGGCCCACTTTTTGAAGGAGTCACTTTGAATAGGCTTATAAGCGAGACTGCAGAGCTGAAAGCCTTGCTAGGTTCCATCCCTCGAGGCAAGGCCTGAAATCCCGGCTGTTTGGATTCCACCTCCGATTGGGACTTTGAAAGCACTTTGCACGTGGACGCGCTGCTATTGGGACTCTGGATTTCTAAGGACGGTGCCATGAGGAGAACTTCCAGCTTTGCAGTCTCGCTTATCAGCCCCTTCACAGCCACTTGACAGACAGGTCCTCTGACCTGAGCACCATGCCCATGTGCCAACAGGGCGGGAGCGCACAAGCCACGAAGGTGAGGCTACCATCTCAGGGACCCCTTCACTAAGGGGGCCCCACCTTTCCAAAACACTCCCGAGTTCCCAGAGAGCCTTTGGAGCTTCAAGGCCACACCAGGGAGCCCGAGAGCTACTCCCGTGGGAGCTCCTACAGAGACCCGCTTGCCCAGACATCCCAGAACGATGCCTCATAAATCGCCCTACCTTCAACCAGGCCTCTGGCCTTGTACCTGGCAGAGGAGGAGAGGCGGCCAGGCCAGGGAGCAGCGGGGGTCTCTCCGGCCCCTGCCATTGCTGCTCCCCCGGTGTACGAGACGGGGTCGGTCAGGAAGCTCCTCCCGCCCTGGCTCCGCCCTCCCCTCTCCACAACTCCGAGGCTGGGGTCCCCATTGGGAGGGGGCTCTCCTCTGCTTCCTGCCCCCCAAAAGCCCAACGCTCCCACCTGTCCTGGCCCGGAGGCAACTCAGAGACGTCCCTTTGCCTGCTACGGTGGGGGCCGGGGCCAGGTCCTTGCTGCGTTGTGTGCTCTCCCCCCCTCAGGAGGAGATGCACCGGGGAGGAGGATTCTCCCGGCTGCATCCGGGCCCCACCACCGCCACCCAATCCCCGAGCGAACCGAGCTGGACGTGGCTTCGGCTGCCGGAGTGGGAAGGGGGGAGGAGCAGAGCCGATGAGACTGACGCCGTTTTCTGGTCCTGCAGGTGCCCCTTGCCCTGGAGCCTCCTGGGACATCGAGGGAGGAAGAAGAGGCGGTCTGGAAGATGGGGCCCAGGAAAGAAGAGGCCGTGCCGTTTGGCCCTGCTCCGCGTCTCCTCCCTCAGGCCCGTTTCCAGCCTGGCAGCCTCCGCCGGCCCTTGGTGCAGTGTGGGAGGTTCTGGTCGCCAGTTTCCATCTGGGGCCGCGTAGGAATTTTCCCCCCTCCAAGACCCACAGAGGGGGTTTTCGCCTACGCCGCACTGGCCAGGGCCGGAGCCATCAGGAGTTGAGGATGATGGGAGGCGACTGAGGACCCACACCGATTCACAGGGACCAGCACGGGCGAGAGCATGTAATGTAACCCTTTATGTAACCCTTTATGTAACCCTTTAAATTGTCATGAATAAACTTTGTTTCCCATTTCAAACCTGGACTGTTGCCTCGTCTCCTCGTTGCTGGGTTCTGGATGCAAATCCCCTTAGGAAGCTTTTCATTTGCGTCTTTTAGCTGTCGTCCCGAACAGATAGAATTCAGTGGAAACGTTGAGAATGATTCCTCAACCGTCACCAGAGAGTTACCTGGGCCCAGTGAGCAGCCCAGCAGCCATCTCCTGACCTGATCCGTCTCCAAAGAGCCCCAGGTGCAACGACTTCCAGCAGCCTCGTCTGGAGAGCAGTGATGAGAAGAGGGGCTTGAGCTGAGGCCTTGGAGCCCTCTGAGTCCTCATCGCCAGCTTCAGAGAACAGGAGAGGAGGGCAGACGGAGAAGAGGTGTGTGCTTGTGTGTGTGTGGGAGAGAGAGACACACACCAGAGAGGTGGGGAAGGTCTCTCTAGAGGCCTCATCCTCTGGTCCAGCACCTGCAGCATGAATATGTAGACCTGATGCGCCTCTAAGCAGTCCATCCAGGTGCGTTGCGAACCTTCACAGAGCGCTTTTGAGAGATGCAGCGGGGGCTGGGGAAGCCCAGTTTTGTGGCTGGGGCGGAGAATCCAAATGGCAGCCCTCTGTTTGCTTGGGGCCCCATGCTTAGTGCGGTTCGCCTGCACAGCCTTCTCCATGTTGAGCAGGAGCACCACGAGAGCCCTTCCACTGGGTTCTCTCCAGCCGTCTGTAGGCATTCTCCTTGGGTGCAGAATCACTGGTGGTAGCTATTTATTTATTGAGGTTTGGAGCAGAAGTTCCTTTGCATCTGTTTGGGCTCTCAGAGAGTACTTTGTCTTTTGGTAGCAGTAACAGTCAGCTAAATAGGCGCTAGCAACAGGGCCTGTCCTCATCATTTGCCTCAGTGAGGCGTCGTCCACGTTCCATCCCCAGCACCAGATTATGTGGCCTCCAGTGGACAGGAAACGTCGGGTTTTTTCTGGAATCGGATCCACCAGAATGTGTTCCTGTGGGCACTAAGGCAAATTTCCATGGATTAGGTGGTAGAGAACATTACAGTTCCTTATTCCTTTCCTCTCAAACACCCGAATATAGACACCAAAAGCTGCTGCGGTTGAATAAGCTACCACCCAGCACTAGTTCGTTAGTGACATTTATCCTGGAGTGTTGAAAAAGGTAAAAACTCATCAGCTGAGCCTATTGGCTGATCTACAGCATAAATTCCACCATTAATCCAATTCCTTCACACACACAAAGGTGCTTCTCCATTTTCCCATCAGGATTCCCCTAGGAAGTTTAGGTTTCCCCTGATATCAAAGTTTTCATTTGCATCTTTTAGCTTGAAACAAATGAAAAACAATGTTGAAGATTTCTATGCTGTGATTCAATTAGTAATTAAAACAGGACAATCCAGTTTGGGTTGCAGATGTGTAGCAAAAATAGCTCGCTCCGTGGTGTACCAAGTCCAGTTCAGCACACAAGGAGGAGAGGAGGAGAAGTTTGGGTCAAACAGCGTTTATTCTGCAGAATAAAGAGGCACGGGAGCTAATTGCAGCAAAGCATGTGCCTACCTCGCAAGGGCAGTAGCTAGGTGTTTATACACTACCTTCTCAGGCGGCCGCATACGCAGGCACCATCTAACAGGAACTTTCTAGCTGAAAAGGAAGTACATGGAAATACAGTCTCTGTTCTTTTAGGCATCTACTAAAAGAGATAGGTACTCACTGTTCTTTAAGAGAACATTCACTTGATTTCGGTTGCCTAAGAATTTCTTGGCTTCTTAGACATTTCAATTTTGCAACATTTCGTTAGCAACTACCGTAGGTTACTCTGGTTCAGAGCTGGGCACTTCTCCAGCGGATGTAGATGATACAATTTAAAAGGATATGAACCCTTTGGACTAGAGGGGCTTACGGGCATTTATTATAAAACATTCCTTGGTATTTTAGACTTTTTCTCTTTTTAAAAAAGAAATGCACTAACACAACAATCCTGTGGAGGCCGGGCCTCTTGCCAGGGCTTTCAAAAATGCAGCGGTAGCCAAAATCCAAGTGGTCAGATGCCCTTAATGCCCAAAGTAGGCTGAAGATAAAGCGCCTCCAGTATCCGAGGCAGTAAGCTTGTATACACTAGTTGTTGAGGAACATGGGTGGGAGGGTGCTGTCCTCTTTGTGGGCCCCTGGTGAACAGCTGGTTCGACACTGTGTGAACAGAGTGCTGTACTAGATGGACCCTTGGTCAGATCCAGCAGGGCTCTTATGTTCCTGGTGTGGAGAAAGTGGATAGGGAGTTGTTTTCCGCTGTGGCACCCCGGTTGTGGAACGAGCTCCCCAGAGAGGTCCGCCTGGCGCCTACACTGTACTGCTTTCGTCGCCAGCTGAAGACCTTTTTATTCACTCAGTATTTTAACACTTAATTTTAACTTAAATTTAAATTTTGCTGTTTTAACTCTGTATTTTAATCTTATATCAACTTTGCTGTGTGGTTTTATCCTGGTTGCGCTTTTTATACTGTATTTCGTAATTATGTTTTAACCTGTTGGGTGTTTTACTGTGGTTTTAATTTTTGTGAACCGCCCAGAGAGCTTCGGCTATTGGGCGGTATAAAAATGTAATAAATAAATAAATAAATAAAATAATAAATTTCCTCCCTCTCTCATAATTCTAGAACCCAGGGTCACCCAAGGAAGCTAAATGGGAGATTCAAGACAGATAAAAGGAAGGACTTCTTCATACAGCTCTTTGTTAAACTATGGAATTTGTTACCAGAAGATGTAGTGATGGCCACGAATTTAGTGGCTTTAAAAGGGGATTAGACAAATTCGTGGATGATAAGGCTACCTATGGCCATTTCTACACCTGCCTTTTTTCCAGGGATCGTCCTGGGATCATCACTGTGCATGCAAATGACACACAGGGAATCCCGGGAGCAGGCAGGGACGATCCCTCCATTTTCCTGGGATGTAGAAAGAGCCTATGGCTACTAGTCCTAATGGCTATATGCTACCTCCAGTATCAGAGGCACTATGCCTATGTACCCAACTTGCTGGGGAACATGGGTGGTAGGGTGCTGTTGCAGACATGTCATGCTTGTGGGCTTCCCACTGTTTGGTCACTGTGGGAACAGAATGCTAGGCTAGATAGGCCTTTGGTCTGATCCAGCATGGCTCTACTTATGAAGAATGGCAGATACTTAGGTTACAATTTCTTATCCAATTGTAAGCACAGGAAAGTGAGTCAAAGTGTTAAGACTTCCTTTGTTTCAACATTGAGCAGACAAGCCCCCCCCCCCCGATGCCTGTTTAGAGATGTATTCCATTTTTTAATAAGAGTTAACTGCACCAATGGTGTAACACTGAGTGACTGGGTTCACACAACACACTAACCTATGATGGTTTATTTTGCAGAATAACCCATGATGGGTTGTCTGTGGGATTTTCCCGCTCCAGGCCAGGCTGTGTTATTTCCCCCAAATAAGCCACCCTGAGAACCCACAGTCTGCAGTAAGGGCTATTTTACCTATGGTAGGTTAGTGTGTTGTCTGTTGTGCAGTGTGGGTTACAGAGATCAGCAAGAGCAGCCAAAAATGCTGCCACCACTCTGCTTCTCTCAAGTGAACCCTATTCCCATCAGGAAGCTGGGATACCTGCGGAGCTGGGCGGGAGGACTACAGAAGGAGGAGGAGCAAGGCTTTTTTTAAAAAAAAACCACAAACACCAAATTCCTCTGTGTAGTTTGTTTGCCTGAATGTCTGATGGGAGTACAGTGGGTTGTACACCTACCTAGTGTAGCATGCCACCCACCGTGGGTTAGCATGATGTGTGAACCCAGCCGGTAATTCACACATGTCTCATTGCACTTCCTGAGAGCATCCCCACAACCAAACATTGCCAGTATCTTTTAGTTGTGCGCTTACATCTCTGACCAACTGTCCCTGGCTTGGGACTCATCGTACCTCATGAGGGCAGTAGATGTTTAAGGAAGGCAGCTAAACTGAGAAAAAGGAAAGCCATTTCATTTCCCACAGAAGTTAAACACATACCACGGAGTTGTGCAATGAGTAACGAAAGAGCCTTCTAGAACAGTTCTGAAAGAGGTTTCTCTTTGTCTATTTGCTGGCTTGCCTAGGATTAAATATAGGTTCATGACCATCATAATGAGCGGGACGGGGTTGTCTGCAATCCTGCGACTGCATCTTCAGTGTCTGTACGCTGGATTGGAAAGCAATAGGTTAGTTTACAGCAGGGACTGGGAACCTCCTTTGATGGATCCCACCCCCAGTCGTCCCCCCCAACCAGGTTGCATGTTTCTTTTGCTGTTACTCCCATTAGTGATGGGAGATAAGATAAGGGAGTATTTAAAGGCAAATGACCTTTCATTACCCTGCAAAGTATGGAGCTATTTCAGAGACTTTGAGCTGGGCACTTTGCACGCTGTCAGCCATCAGCTGAGCTGTTGCACAGAATTGAGGTGCACATTTTGCAGGCAGGAGACCTGCTTCTTTGTGAGTAGACATACAGAGGCTTGGTAGTTGGGATGCTATTTGAAAGTGCTGCTGAGTGATTCAGTCCTGCTTACTTTTGAGTAGACATGTGGCAGCCTTGTTCTGCTGACTTTTAAGTAGGGATGTCGGAGGAATCCATTTGGGGTGGTGATGGAACTCAGAGAGTTTTCACGGGCTCGGATCCCAAGATTGCGGAACGTGTGGCCGGGCACCGCGGTTTGTCGCGTCTCCTTGCAGTTCCTCGCGAGGAGCCAGGACCCGCACATGGGACGCAGAGCTCCTCAGGGGCACTGCGCCCATTAGAGGTAGGGTAGGGGGAGTGGGGAAAATAATTATTTTTTTTAAAAAAAACCTACCTTTTGCGCACCAGTGCACATGTGCTCCTGCCTCTTTAAAAATAAAAAAATGGCGGGTGCGATGCCTCTCCCTCTGAGGTCATTGCGCACCGCGTGTGAATAGAGGGGGGATCTCGCGATAAAAACATCGCGAGATCTTTGCCCCTCCGTCCCGCAATAACAGGTAGGTCTAGCTAAGGCCTTGGGTTCTAGTCCCCTCTCAGCCATGAAGTTCACTGGGTGACTTTGGGCCACTTATTATTAGCCTAACCTACCTCACAAGGTTGATGTGAGGATAAGCTAGAGAGAAGGAGGATCATTTACAATGACTTGAGGCTCTTAGCAGGAAAAGTGGGATGTAAATGTAACAAATTAGAATAGACTAGTCTCCGTGAAAAGCAAGGCACTAGATGTCAGCAATTTGACATCTTTGGCGTGCACACACACACATGGTAAATCCACTGGATTTGATTCCCTCCTAGCAACAACACAAATATTTCCCGTTAGCCCCATTTCTTGAATGTAAAGAATCCTAGAAATAGAGCAGACGTCTCTGCAGATAAATTCGAGAGCGCACCAGGCCAGTATTACGTTTGCTTGTTTCTAGTTTCTACATGCCTGTGACTGTAGACGTTACCATCTATGGTAAAAAAAAATACAAGGGCAGGAAGTGGTGGTAAAAACAGCCAACCTCACTGGGGTGTCTCCTCCTTCCTCTCGTCGATGTGTCCAAGAAGTATCACAGCTTTTATGGACAAGACTTCTTTGCAAACAGATGGAGCCCCCCCCCCCTGCTCCCCTGGCCCCATATTTATTTATTTTTAAAAGCTCTCTGCCTTCTGAGGCTGGTAGATTAGGATTGGAAAAAGGAATGGTTGGGAATACAGCCAGTAGAGTGCAAATGGGATAAAAACATTTTTTCTAGATCGGGGTTTTCAAAAATGGTTGTGGAAACAAGATACAGGCTTCCTTTGAGACATTCTGCCTGACGGCATTGAAATCCACCACTCCTTCTTTAGTGCACTCTGTAGGATATTGAGCCAAGATCTACAGAAAAGGCCAATTATTGGATGTCCCTCTAGGCCCAATCCACCCTCAGGGGTAATTTTCCGCCTCCCCCCAGTTGCCGAATCAGGGGCATGGTGAGGTGAGGAGGGAGAGGCTTCTTCTGTGGGAACCCAGAACTTGCTGCAGGCCACGAGGGTGGGTGGTGGTGGAGAGGAGCGTTGGGGGCCTTCCACACACCACCCCATCAAGGAAATACGAGTCTCAGTGGCACCTTAAAGGCTAACAAACTTTCATGGACATTGTCTGTGATGAAGTGGACAGTGTCCAGAAAAGTTTAAGCCACAATAATTTGTTTTTAAGCCAGGGGGAAGAACTTTAGGCTGCTGCTGGTGATGGGGCAAATCCAACCCTCCTGGGGTCACAATATTAGGGTTCCCCAGATATCCACCCCCCACTTACCTTTTCCCCCAAACACTGGTTGTTTTGTGGTTTCTGAACTTTTGTGCAGTATTTTCCCCATTCTGAAAGGTGGCAGCGCCTCTCAAAAGGCTTACTTGCCTGTAGCAAGAGCTTTAAGTTGAAATATGCTAGTATTTTCGCTCCTTCCCTTTTGCCTTTTGCCTTGCCGCCACTGGAATGTGGCCCCCAAGAGCATCTCTGAAATTGAATTTGGCCCTCAGCCCGACAGATGCTCTGCACCTCTGCTTTAAACTTTAAAGTTTAAGGTACCACAAAGACTATTTTTCATTTTTGCTACAACAAACACAGGCTCTGAAAGTTGTTCCATAAAGGAAAGAGCCCTAAAGGAACTTTGGGCTCCTCTAAACAAGCGATTTATTGCATGCTCATGATTGGCCATTCATGGAAGTTTGTGGGTCCATTACACAACGTCGTCAATGACTAGGACATCTCCCGCACTATGCTCTAGAAATCCCGCTATTAAAAGAACCACTTTAAATGTGGTAATATCTTGGAAAATGTGGGATTTTCTGCATCTAGATGGCGCTGCCTCAATGCAAGTGAATGGAGCATGTTTAGAGGGGAAGTATTCAATTCAAGCCATGTGGTTGTCTCTCTCTGCCCATGTAATGCAGCCTATAACAATCATGCAAAAAAAGCAGGAAGTTCAAAGAAGCAGGAAGTACAAAGCCCCAGGTAAGCAACGCAATTTCCCCTTAATGTAGAGATGCTCTTTGTTGCTGACTAAGGGCCTATTGTAAGACCCCCAGTGTTTACTTTTATGTGCCAACATTGTGTGACTCCATCTATGTATTTTCTCACATGGAGCTGCCACAAGATCATCTAGCAATGATTATTTCCGTCTTGCCCTTGCCTCTTGCACCACCCATCACCCAGGAGGGTAACCAGGGCTGTACTAGATGGTTAGACCACTATCGCTGCAGTGCCTAAGCTACGACTTGTGTCTTGTGAGTGACATAGAAGAATTTATTGAAAGAAATGGACCCCATCCCAGAAGAGAGGCATGCCTTAAGTTGCTTACTGAATTGTCACTGAGTCATTACACAGGGGGAAATCGTGTTTGCTTACCATCACTTCTCCATCCACGCATTTGTCCCTCATTGCTTCCTCTTTTGAAAGAGGAAGTAAACCACTTGCACATGACCCATTCAGTGGGCCGTTTTGACCCCACTACTTCTCCTATACACAGTAAGAGGTAGTGGCAATTTCTGTCTTGAAAAATAAGTTGGACTTACTGGGGTGTTCTTTTGTCGTGTGAAGGTGTGGGAGGTGCATGGGAGGCAGACAATGTCATGAGAGGGACCGGTGAAAATCCATGAGTGCCCAGTAACGAGCGTGCAATAAAACACTCGTCTGATGGAGCTATTAGTTGTATTTTCTGCATTTCAGTTTCTCTGACAGCATTTTGCATATCCCCCACGTCCCGCACATGTATATAAATCTGTCAATTTGAGGTTAACACTTCATGCATTTGATGATGTGGAAAGCCTATACCAGGATCAATTACAGTGCAATCCTATACATGTCTCCTTAGAAGTAAGTCCCATAGAGCTCAATGAGACTTATTCCAAGGTAGTGGGTATAGGATTGCAGCCTTAGGGTGTAGTCCCATGTATGATTAGACAAAAATAAATCCTATAACTCCTAGCATCCCACATACGGCATGCATGGCTGGGGAATCCTGGGAATTGTGGGACTTTTTCTGTCTAAAAGGCATAAGATTGCACTCTTAGGGAGGCTGCCTCTACATGAGTGTTTTTTTGCACACTTGTGATTGGATGCTCACATAAGTTTGCAGCTCCTTTTCATGACATTGTCACGCCCTGATGCTTCTCCCACTGTTTTCAAGCAGGAATCTGCCATTTTGTAAGATCCTAAAAGTCCTATAATAAATCAAAATCGCACAATAAAGCAGGGCCATCTTCTGGCGGTATAAACAAGGCGGGAGTGAGTGTATTTTGCTGATCATTAAACCTCTGAAGATTCTGGAAGATAAAAGCCTGGTAAGGCTGCAGGACTTTTGCTAAATGTGAAGAACCACTTAAGTCTTTAAGGGCACAACCCTATGCATATTTAGATAGAAAAAACTCCCAGCACGTGCAGCATTGCACTCTAAGGAGCCACAAGACTTGTAAAATCTTACCACAGGTTTACTCAGAAGCCAGTCCCATTGATGTTAATGACACATACTTATGAGTAAACCTGTTTAAAGGCTCAGACTCTAAACTGACAAGATGCTTTGCAACGTTTATCCTTGCAATATTGACTTACCATTTACTGAGTTAAAAATAATATGCCCTGAAAGAGAGTGACTTACCCCAGAAGAATTAGGCATCTCTGCTTTTTAATAATAATAATAATAATAATAATAATAATAAATTTATTTATTTGTTACCTGCCTCTCCCACTGGATCGAGGCGGGGTACAACACAAAATTGTTGATCAAAATGTTTTGATATTTAAATATACACACACGGTGGGCTTTTTTAATACTTCATATCACTTTTACTATATTTCACATCCCAAGTAGCCCAAACTGCACTGCCTGCAAAACATAGACAGAGATTACTACTTTGCACGACAGGCAGAAATTCAAAAGGTAAAGCTCTCCCCATCACAATATCTACGCTAGAAAAGGCTGCACCACTTAAATTTCTGCCTGTCCTGCCGGAACCCTAATAGAAGAGAGGAAATCCCCTCCTCAGCCGTCCGGCTTTGGCGCCTTTTACTTGCTGTCTATTATCCCCCCAATCTCCGCCCCCTTACAAGCTCCGCCCTCTCCGAAGAAGCCACGCCCTTTGTCCCCTCGCGCGCTCTTTTTCGTTCGTCGCGTCTTACCCAATCCCCAACCTCCCTCCTCCTCTTTTCCCGCCCTATCCGAACTGGGGAGGCGCGGCTAGTCTTCCTCCGCCCGCCTCTCAAGCGTATTTCCGGTAAGGCCGGAAGTGGCCTGGGGAGGGTAGCTGGGCGTCTCCAGGCGGAAGTGGAGCAGCCGGGAGGAGGCGAGCTGGGCAGAGGTGAGTGGGTGGGGGAGCCACACCCTGGGGGACTCCGCGAGGTAAGGTGGTGGCAGCTGAGGCTCTTCAGGTGCCCTGGGCTTGAGGGGAGTGGGTCGAGGGAGGAAGCGAGGGGGCTTTGCAGGGGAGGGGGCTTGCGCGGTAAATACGGTGCGCGCCTGAATGGGGCGGGGAAGGCAGGAGCCAGGAGCGCACTGGGGTGTTTTGCACGGTGGTGCTCAGAGTAGCCCTAATTCCTGTAATGTTTTTTCCGGCTGGAAGGGCGCTTCTGCTCTGCCCCACCGTGCTTGACAGTCTCGTTCGTCCTCGCGAGAAAGGACCCCTGGATCCAGGTCGCTGCCATCTCCGTCATTTGCTCCCTGCGGGGCCAGCGGAGGATGTTCATTTCCAGGGTTGCTTTGCGGTTACAGGGCCGTTAGTTGCAGGGCCGATGCGGCTTCATTCTCGGGAGTAAGTTCCGTTGGACTCGATCGGGCTTATGCGGACGCCTGCATCGACGTGTAGCCGTAGAACCGCAGTGTCAGGAGGCTGGGATGACCTGGCAAGCCTTGGAGTTGTGCAGAACTCTTCTCTGGTCTCGTCTCGTTGGAGATCTGGTTGTCCTTCCGGGGTTTTTTTTAGGGTTTTTTTTTTAGGTTTTGTCCAATTTAAAACGTTTCCTGAACACTTTGTCTGGTTGTAAAAATTAACATCAAATTTACTGTGCACAATCATCTGAAAAAGCGAGTTTATTTCCTCTGAAATAAAATATAGTTTGGGCTCCTAGGATCTGCAGATGTTCCCCAATCTGCATTGCGCTTTCAGTCTTGACTTTAGAACATAAGCGATAGCCACTGCTGACAAATGGCTTGGCTAAAGCTACCGACTCTGTATGTGGGTCCTAGACTAAGTAGGAATGTTCAAGCCCAACACGTTTTGTCCGATTTTGGTGGGGTGGAGGGGTGGGAAATAGGCTGAGAGTGATGAGCGTAGGAAGAGAAGTATACGTGAAGTACATCTGGGAAGAGACATAGAACTCAGTGTGATTTAGGATAGCTAGCCTACATGCCAAATGTGATGGGAAAGTATGTAAGTGTATTGTAGGTTACAAAGAGCCATGAAAAAATGAGATGCAGAGTCTGATTCTGAGAAGGAAGCAGAGTTTATAGCAGGCATTGTACTACATAGCTGACTGACAACCAAAAGGGGAAGGACTATGTTAGACACCCAGGATCCATCTTGGGATCGGGTTACCTTGGCTGTCATGCATTTGTGAAATTGAATTGAAGAGATGGTGGTGAATGAGAGAACTAGCTGGATGCAAAGGTAGCAGCAGGAGGGTGGATTTTTGGAGAAAGATGTCTTGATTCCATGAAAGGTTTTTGTGGTTCTCTGGTTGTCGGTGCATGTGATAAAGTGGTCTGGGGGCACAGTGAGAATTGAAGTAAGGTTTATCTTGGTATAGGAGGAATCTCGGGGGGGGCGGGAGGTTGGATGGGAGACAATTCCTTATTCTGGTGGTACTGGTTAAGTGTGGGCCGACTTTGAGATATCAGATGCATTGAAGTAGTGTTTGAGTCTGTGCATTAGATGGCTCAAGGTAGTTCACAGCATGAGGTCCCTATTATCATAGTTCACAGACCCTGAGTTACTAGTTGTGCTATATGCAGCCACCAAGGGTTTTGGGACTTGTGCAGCTAAATGGGAAATAACAGCTAGCACAGTTAAGTGTTCCTGCATTCTTCCTCTTGGTGGGCGGTGTAGGCAGAATTGTTAGCACATGCCTGCGTCATTGCTTCCTAAGTTGAACTGAATAATTTGCAGAGAAAGGCACAAATGCCAATAACGAGAGATAGAAATGTGTCATCTCCTCATACGCCCCCTTGATGTCACCAAATGAAGTGGACTGGCTGAAAGTTCTGGACAGACAAAAAGTACTATTTCACACAATGCATAATTCAGACTTGTATTTAACTTCTTGCCTGGTAGCTATAGGTGAAAAGGAATTGCGTGCAGGCGAGTGAGCAGGAGGACGGCGGATGGACAGATGGCGCCATATCTCCTCCGCCAGCCCACTTGGGTTTCTGTACTAGTCAAGGAGGAAGGAAAGTCTGTTCTCCTTGACCAGCACAGAAATGCAACGGGCTAGCAGAAGAGAGACATAACGTTCCATCTCTTCTTTGCCAGTTAGCTTGGTAGAAGTCAGGTGTTGTTTTTGTTTTCTTTTTAACTAGCCGAAGAGGCTAATCAAATGCTGGCTATGTGGGAGTTGCGTTTCCACGTTGGCTGTGGAGAGAAACCAAGCTGCTAGCCTCATAGTGACATTTTTTTGCAGGTTTAGTATCCTTTATTTAAAAGGAATTTACAGAAGTCACTGCCACAAGATCTGATGATGGTTACTAGATAGCTTTCAAAGGGGGTGAGACAAATTCTTTGGAAGGTATGATAGCTACATGAAATGTACATTCTCAGGTATAGGATACACAAGGATCAGATACTGGGGACAAACGGGGAAATTATCTCCTCCATAGACCCTACTTGTAATCTTCTTGGAGGCACGTAGTTTGTTTCTGTTGAAACAGAATGCCAGTATAGCTGGGCCCTTGGTGTGGTCCAGCAAGGCAGCTATATTAAATATAATTGCTATTGAATGAGCTGCTCTGCCTACAGATGTGCCTGCTGCTTTGAAGGACTCTGGCGCTTTTGTTTCCCAAATGCTGTGTGTCCCAGTTAAGAATGTTGGAAGAGGAACTGACTCTACTTAGTCATCAATTGCGTGAGGCACATGCTTCTAACAGTTAGCACAAGCAGCGGGGAGAGGAAGTGTTTATTTCTGGTTCTTCACTAGACATAACAGAGTAAAAGCCAGTGACTTAGATGCACAAGAAGCAATAACTAATCCCAGGTGTGCTTATCTTGCTGAACTCCGTTTTATAGAGAGAGAGCCTTACTTACAGTTCCATTAAAGCCTCTATCAGACAACTTCCTGGATTAATGGGTGGCAGCAAGCAATAGTTCTGTTCTCTTTAAAACATTCTTGTAATGTGTTGGAACAGAAGGTTTCACTGAATGCAGCTGCGTTCCTTCACAGATGCAACTTAGAGGAGTGTTTGTTGAGTTTTGGCTGGGGGTGCTCAGGCTCAGTTACCTGTTGCATTGTGGTATCAGCTGAGGGCCTGCTTAATCCCCTTGTTTGCCAAAGTGCAGAGGAGAGTGCCCAGGGCCTTCTCATTAGAGTTCTCTTCTCAAGTGGGTGTGTCTTGGCAGATCTTTCAAAAATCTTAGGAGACTTTGGACTGCTGGAGTAGCTGAAATGTTATAGACGTAACTTCCTTGTAGGCTGCTTTTGATTAGCCGTGCAATTTATGTGTGTTAAGAATTTGAGTTTTAATTTTGCAGGTAGTACTGCACAGCTTGCGCTAATTTGGTTTTTACATTTATATCCCACAAATATGCATTCTAGGTGACCTTGTGCTTGACCTACCTTGCAAGGTTGTTGGGAGAGACCCACATGCTGTGCTGAACTCCTTTGAGAGAGAGCGGGATACAAAGGATAGAAATGTCAGTGTTGGCAGCTTCTTTTGCCACCCATACAGCATGGAGGCTTCTGCACAATCCTGTGCTCGGTCCACTGAACGTTTTCTGCGCAAGCCTCCTTGAGGTCATGCCTTTCTCTTGTGGAAGAAAAGTTCCAAGCAACAACAGCTACATGTGTCTCCGTTCTTTTCAAATCTACTATCAAAACATTCCTTTTCCATTAACCTTTTAACTCTCTCAGTCCCTTTCCCCAGTTCAATTCAAGCCTAAGTACTTGTACCTAAACCAAAGTCTATTTCTGCAAAACTCCGCTTGCTGAGGTCATCTCTTGTTGCACATACCTCTCCGGTCTTTCCTCTCTCTGGCTGTGGTTTGGACATCACACTACACCATAGTTTATCAAGACGAGAATGAGCCTAGGCGCCCTCTCCCTCTGGTGCAGCTGTGTGGAAGGGTTCGAAAGCCTTTTTCTTCACTTTTTGATTAACCACAACTTGATGTGTTGTCTGCATCTGCCAAACTGTTTGAAACATGCAAACTTCAACTTGTGGCTTATGTAAAAGAATGTTGCTCTGTAAAGCACTATGTATCTCCATGGTGTTAAATAAATGAGGGTGTATTCCTGTGCTTGTTTCGATAGACCTTAAGTCCTACAATTCCCAGCCTCCCCCAGGCTGGGTTTGCACAGCAGAGGTGTTTTTTTAAGAGTCATACTAGTGACAAATGCAAGGGATAGGCTAGCAAGACTAGGACTACCTGCATCTCTCATTGAGACACTGAATCTTGGCTCCTGGTGCCAGGTCCAGTAAGCATATGGCTTTGACACTGATATGGCAAAGGAGCTTTCAAGTAATGGTATACTAATAGTATTCCAGTGTTACCCACCCCACCTGCCTTTGCTTTAGCTTCATGTTACATTCCACTTATTTCTTGCTGCCTATCATGGCTTTGGTAATGAAATGTGGTTTTAGTTTCTCTTTATGGGGCGACGTACCTCTGTTCTTTCCTACAGGGTGTATAACTGAAATGGCAGTAGGCTTTGGGATTGGGCAAAGCCCTTACACTTCCATGTCAAGAGTTTACGTTTGGGAAAGGAGGAGTCTGTTTACAGCATCTCATCTCACCTTAGATCTAGAATACTGCTGAGCATCTTATGTACTGGAGTGACTTTAGCAGCACAGCTTGGAAGGTTTTAAGGGATCCTTTTAAAGGCTGTGCTGTGGCAGAAAAAATATCCAGCAGGTTTGACCTCCCACATGGGCTTTCAGATTCTTGCCAGAGACATTACAATTCAATTGCAGTTCAGTTGTTGCAACAAAAACCTTGTTTTGCAGGCACTTGTAGTGAATGAGTACTTGGACATCTTAGTGTTTGAGTAAAACTTGTACAAGAACCACTTGTTAGGTGTAGAGGAAGGAATTCTTAAGAAAAGGCTGATGACATTCATAAAGCAAGGTGAGTGTTCTGGAGGAACGTCACTTGTTAGGTGTAGAGGAAGGAATTCTTAAGAAAAGGCTGATGACATTCATAAAGCAAGGTGAGTGTTCTGGAGGAATGTGCAGTCAGCCTTTCAGATTGTCAACAGCTTTACTTTGAAAACTGGCTCCAGCTACACTCGGTGTGCTTTTGTTATGAAGTGTCCTTGCCAGACCCCAAGGGGAAACTAGGGAAATCTGACATTTTAGAGGCAGGCACAGACTTCCTGATGTTCAGGAATTCTTTTCAACACAATCTACTTCCAAGAAGGCCCTGTGTTCCACAATGGAAAGACCTGCAACAGCTTGTCAAATTCCTCAGAGTTAGAAGCCAGTCTGCCTCTGAGCTTTCAAGTTGCAAGTAATCCCTGTATGTGAAATGCAATCAGACAGAGGGTAATGGACCTCTAATCCGATCAGACCCATATGGAACGCAACAGGGCTCGGGAGCACAGAATTGCACCTCTGTCTGCTCCATTAACCAGAAATCACTTTAGGAGGTGGTTTTTTTGTTGTTGTTGGTAATAAAATTTAGGTAGGGAGTTGCTGGATTCTGAAAGAGCAAGGAATGACCCACAACAAAGGTGTTTGTTTGCATTTTTATTTTCATTTTATATCCACGAGGGTGGGCTCTTCAAACTGATAAATACAACGAAATAGAAATGGCCGTTACTGTAATCCCATTCCATCTCCTTCCCTCATGCTTTTATAGAATGATTCTATTATATTCGCATCTTAGTTGTCTACTAGTGAAATGTGGAAACTAGAAATAAATGGGCTGTGGCAATTATTACCTCTTTATTCAGCCCAGCCTTGCAAACAAACTGTTCAGTTCAGTGAAGTTTATTGGCCATCCAAAAAAACTTTCAGCTACTAAAACTGACCAGCTATTGGCTTATGAAAAAAATATCTTACTAGACCGCCTGCCTACACACACCTATTTTAGACTCTTGTAGTTTAAAAGATGTTTTGGAAACTTCTTACTCACCACAGGAAAGAGGCCTTTTGTAAACCTGATCTTTTCCTTTTCTTCCCTTTTCCTTCGCTGCATGGAATTACCCAACTTTATCATCACAACAGTCCCTTGAGTAAGTGATCCTGAGAGCGTATGATTGGCACAAGGTTACCCAATGAGCTTTGGGGCAGAGCAGGGACTCAAATCCAGATCTTCCCCAGTTCAGGACTGACGTTTATCCAAGTCCAACACTTCATAACGCTTGTCGAACTAGAGAACAGCAGTAGCCATTCTGCTAGCTAGACACACCAGCCTCTTGACCTCTATAGCCATACTCCATAGCTCAGTTGTAGAACACAAGCTTTGTATGCGAAGGTTTCAGGTGGAGGCCTGGGAAAGACCCCAACCTGAAATCCTGGAGGCCCACTGCCAGTCAGAGTTGGCAGTAAAGAGCTAGATGGATCAATGATCTGACTTCATATCAAGTAGCTACCTATATTCCTAAGATGGCTGTTCACGTTGGCCAGTGTACTTCTGACCTGAAATTGGCTGCAAGCAGCGTTAAACATATGAATCAGCAGGCCAAAGCACAGAGGTAGAGAGTTCAGTATGTAAACTCCCACCTCTTACAGTGTGATGCAATAGAGTAGGGGCTCTCAGACTCTTTATGTGCAAGGCCCACTTTAGAGAACTGAAAATTTTGAGCCACAAAATGGTAGTACTGGGGCTGAACGAGTCACAAAATGGTGGCAAATGGAGGTGGACTTTGACATAATCATCTGGCAGTTACTAATATCACTTCCTTTTTGGTATCTAAGCTCTCTGGAAATTGCTGGATTCTTTGTACAGTGATTTCCTTGTAGGAGTGAGTTCCATAGTTCAGCTTTCTTCATATTAAGTACAGACATTGGCTCTGGATGTATCAATCTGGCATTCCTATTTTAGGCAGAATTTGCTGCTCCAGAGTTCAAAGATGGCCTCCCTAGGCCTGCTACCTTCAGGTGTTTTAGACTACAACTTCCAAGATTCTGGGAGGAGCTCTTACCAGTGAAGTGATGCTGGTTTCCTCTTTTTTATAATTTAGTTTTAAATTTAAAGTAAATTTAAAAAAACTGCTGTCTGATATGATTTCCCCCCCCCTTTTGTATGATCTTCATTTGTTGCTATAATGTCCAAATGCTCAAAGCTGAAGCGGGCATATATTGTTGTAAGTCCGGTTGTGACATATGGTGAATAAATCTCCACCATATTGCATAAAAAGATAGCAGTTCTGTTTTTCCTTGGATTAGAAGCAAACCATGAGTTAGTTTTTCTGGTATTTATTTATTTTATTTATTTATTTATTTATCATACTTATACCCCGCTCCTCAGCCAAAAAAGGCTCTCAGAGCGGCTTACACTTAGGAAAAAAGACAGTCCCTGCCTTCAGGCTTACAATCTAATAAAGACATAACACACAAGGAAAAGGAGTCAAGGAGGGAGGGAGGGAGGAGAGAGAAAGAAAGAGAGAGAGAGAGAGAGAGTCCAGCAGGAGCAGGCCCCGATGTTACTTCTGCCTGCTCCTGTCCCCTCGGTCCTTCTTCTTCCCCACAGGGCCAAGATGGCAGTTTGCCCTGGGGGGGCGGGGAAGAGTCCAGCAGGAGCAGGCCCCGATGTTACTTCTGCCTGCTCCTGTCCCCTCGGTCCTTCTTCTTCCCCACAGGGCCAAGATGGCAGTTTGCCCTGTGGTGGTGGGGGGGAAGAGTCCAGCAGGAGCAGGCCCCGATGTTACTTCTGCCTGCTCCTGTCCCCTCGGTCCTTCTTCTTCCCCACAGGGCCAAGATGGCAGTTTGCCCTGGGGGGGCGGGGAAGAGTCCAGCAGGAGCAGGCCCCGATGTTACTTCTGCCTGCTCCTGTCCCCTCGGTCCTTCTTCTTCCCCACAGGGCCAAGATGGCAGTTTGCCCTGTGGTGGTGGGGGGGAAGAGTCCAGCAGGAGCAGGCCCCGATGTTACTTCTGCCTGCTCCTGTCCCCTCGGTCCTTCTTCTTCTCCACAGGGCCAAGATGGCAGTTTGCCCTGGGGGGGGGGGAGAGTCCAGCAGGAGCAGGCCCTGATGTTACTTCTGCCTGCTCCTGTCCCCTCGGTCTAATGTATTGCCACAGACCATATATTTCAATACCATACCAATAAGTTCAAATTGTCCAATTTTTCCCACTGCTGTGTAATTGTCTGGTGAGCGGCAGTTAGTAATAATAATAATAATAATAGACCTTTACATTTCAAACTTACATTAGATTCTTTGTATATTGATAATAAAAATAATTCTGGATCATATACAATCCTTTCTCTAGTAATAACCATCAATTCTTTATGCACTAATTTCCAAAATCCCTGTATGTGTATCATTTATTTTCATAAATGAAAATACGTGCCTTTAATCAGCAGCCTCTCCAACAGAGCTGGTTGCATGTTGAAGTAATATGTGCTAGCTGTATTGGTGTGCTGTCTGATACGATGATAGAAGCTGGAAGCTGATTCTTTCTCTCCCCCCCCCCCCCTTTAACATTTTTGCTTGTCGTCCTCAGTTGTTTTAGACTACAGTTTCCAGGATTCCTGGCCATTGGCCATACTCTATTTCTAGTCTTTAAAAATTATTGCTGGCCTTGTTCAGACAGCACGCTAAACCATGCTGCATACCCACAAAATAGTTAATGGAATGCATTATGCATTCCCTTAACCATTTTATGGTTAAGCAGCATGGTTTAATGGGTTGTCTGAACCAGGCCACTGTAAAAACAACAACAACCTTTTATCTCTTTCTAACCTGCTTCAACCCCCCTCCAGCTCCTTTCCCTCGAACGTGTCCATCCAGCCATTTTAACTCAGTTCTGCCTTCTTCCTCTTCCCCTGACACACAGGCATGTATGCACATGAAGGCTCCCCAGGCCCCAGTGCAACTGCCCAGGGCTGGGTTGTTCTGAGGTAAGATGGGGACGGATGGATGGACCATCATTGCAGCCAGAAGGCACAGCAGCAGCAGCACCAGGCGCTTCTTACTTCTCTCTCTCCGTTCAATTGTCCCTTTCGCCACCACCCTTCTTCCCAGTTTTTCCTCCCCCTCTACTAAAGACAGGGTTCTAGGGTGGTTTGTAACCCCCCCAACTCCCCTTGCTGGGTTCGGGCATCATGACAATGTGTGTCTGGCGAGGGTAATTATGCTCATTAGGCAGCTTGTAACCAGCATGCGATGGGGTGGGGGGTGGGAATTAGCCACAGTGGCTTCCCTCAGTGATCGTGCAAACCCAATCATTGGGCTGGCCCAGGTCTCGTTTGGTGGGTTGCCATCATCAAGGAATACATGTCTGTGTGCATCGGTCAGGAAGAGGATTGGGTTGAGAGGGGTGATAGAGAAGGCCCATAACGCAGTGACGGAGCACCTGTTTTGCATACCCCCCCCCCCCGCCTTCAGATCTTAAATACCCTTCCTAAGAAAGCTTGCCTGGTTGCCCACATTGCTATATTTTCAGTGCCAGCCTATGACTTTCCTATCCTCTCGGACATTTTAAGTATTTTAGTATGTTCGGCATTTAAGATCTACCATTTTAGCCCTTGTGGTGCAATTTAACTCTTATACCTGATGGTGGGTTTAGTTTTTGTATCTTTATATATTATGCTGGGTTGGTACGTCTTATTAGTTTTCTGCTGTGTTGGGTTTTATTGTTTGGTTTTTGTTATATTTTATTTAAAGTTGAACTGTACAATGCCCAGAGAAATCTGTTCTATGAAAAGTTTAACAAATGTAATAAATCTTTCCAGTCATCCATCCCCCTTCCTTTGCATGTTTTGCGTTTTTTACTAATCGTGATATATCAGGGCTTCCTCTCCTTTATTTTTTATTGATGGGAGCTGTTTTGGGAGACAATAATTGTCTGAAAAGTGGAATAAAAATGCTGCAAATAAATGATTAATAAAAGTAGGTGGGCTAGTTCAAAAATCTGTGTCAAGGTCTACAACAGTTACTCATTTGTAGGTGAGGCTGTCCCAAATAGAAATGCTTCTGTTGAGGCTGGCTGCATTATTGCCTGATCTAAATTTCTGTTTGCAGCCACATACAAGTCAAAACTGCCTTTCTCTTGGCCACTTTTAAAAAGCTTGGGGCCCTTAACGCCTTGTGAGAGTCTGCATTGGGGAACCTCCCCTAGGAGTACTCCACGGGCAAGACCTTACCCTAAAAAAGAGAGAAGCTGTCTTATTACTGTTGCCGCTTTTTAGCAAAGCCCTTTATGGAGTCTCTTCCCTTCTGCTGTGCTGGCATTTGCGTGGGGAGACATAAGGATTGCTTGCTTCTACAAACTACAGCAGGGTCTGGTTTTCTATCCTAGTATCCAGCAGGTGTAGATAGGAACACGGAAGAATACTAAACCTCCTTACTTTCAGGACATTTTCCCGTCCTCAACAGCAGTGTTGTTGGGAATTTGTGGTTATCCAGGAGATATTTCCATGTTGGTTTCTGCATTCGAGCAACCCTGAAAGGGTAACCTGCCCTCTTCAGTCTGGACAAGTGTCAGTATTGTGATCAAGCTAATCAAATGAAAATGAGAGAACCTCCCCTGAGTTTGCTGGCTTGCTTAGTAGCTGCAGTTCACCTTTCTGTAAAAGGGAAGTCCGTGTCTTTTCCAGGAAGGAAGCGCTTCTCTTCCTCTTCTTTGAGGCGAGCGTGTGTGGTGAGCAGGATCAGAGCATTGCATCAGGCAGCGCTCGTCCCCTTGCTGGGTCTTCTGATGGTTCTCAAAAGTTGCAGAGTGGAGCATATGGAATACCTTCGCTTGTCTCTTTTTCATCAGAACTTGCAAATAGAAATCTACGGTGACGTAAACCACACTTTGCTTAGCCGGCTTCCACAGCTGACATCTTTTTCATATGCTTGCTTTGTTGGCCTTGGCCTGGGGCTCTTCCGTGCAGCATTTTCCCATGGCAGGCCTGGTTTGGGCTTGCACCACAGTGTAGGCTGGCATTATAGCTAAGCATGGATCAACCCAAACTGCAGGCCCTCTGTGTTACGTCATTTAAGTGTCTGACTGGGTGAGCTAGAGGTGTTCCTCGTAGACACTGCAAACTTGCTGTGCAGCAGTTAATCACATCTGCTTGGAATTTAAGGCGCAAAGAAGCCTGAGGTATTGTTAAGTGCGCCTTGTTTGCCTATTCTGGCCCTGCCTGGCAGCCAGTGACTGGGGGCAAACCGTTCCCTGGTTTAATTTGGAACCCTAAGGCAATATAAGGGAATAATTCTCTCAGCTGGCAGCTGTGATTCATGCTCCGAATGCTGGCCGTGATTCATTGTGCAAATGACTTAACTGATTAAAAAGTAGCTCGCTGGTCCCTCCCAGCATTCCCATAGCATTAGTTTGTCCAGGGGGGGGTGGGGAGATGAATTCTAAATGGTCTCCCATTTAGTAGGCTAAGGAGCAGCCTTTGTGCTCCGTCGAAGGAGGCAGCTAACAAAACTCGCGTGCCGAAATCCGTTCTTCTTTGGCATTCCTTGGAAAACAAGGTCCTGTGCAAAAGCATGAACAGGGGAGTTATTGTCCGTGGACTTGGGCAGCCGCTTGTCTCGGCACGTGTGTGTCATTGGCCTGGCATGCTAATTCCACGGCTGCAGTCACGGGACTGGGTTCCTTAGATGGTTTTGCAGCTCCTTTGGAAAAGGTTGGCCTCAGGTAAGCTTGGCGGCTCTGGGCCATTCCTGGGGAAGCAGAAGAGAGCTTCTGAAGCAACTCCTGCAACCCTTCAGGATTAGATGGCATATCTTAGTTTAAAGTTCTTATTGCTGGTAATTAAGCCTTAGAGGAGAGGCATTTGGACCTTTTGGAATGGAGAAAAAACTGCACAAAAGTTGGACAACCACCAAATGATCAGTGGGGTGGGTGGAGGTGTAGCCATGTGGGGAACCCCAGAAGGCAGGATTTGGCACCCAAGGTTGGAATTTTATATCCCTGTTCTAGCATCTCATTACACCTGAAAGCTGGTAAAATGGAATTTTATCGCTAGTAGATTTCAGGGCCCACCAGAAATGGCTCCTTCACATAATGCATGATAAACTTTACTAGCATGATCTGATGGGAACTTACTTGGCTTTAAAAGTGGACTAGAGAAATTCATGGGAGGGATAAGTCTTATCAGCGGCTGTTAGTGATAATCCATTTAGCTGTTGTGGCTGTCTGGATGCAAGGGACAGAATGCAGATGCAAGGGACAAAATTTAGAGGAAGTTACTGATTGGAGGCTTCCTGGAAACTCGCCACAGCTGGAAGCAGAATGCTGTGGTTGATGGGTCTCGGGTCAGATCCAGTGGGGTGGTCTTATGTTCATTGGAGCCGTGTCTTTATTGCTGTCACTAGTACAGGCCTACAGTCTGGGCTCATCCTGAGCCCTTTGTCCATACTAGTCACAGTTAATTGCTGACCCCCTGCTTCTTGATGCTCCTTTGGTTTTATGGGAGCAAGAATATAGTGCTCTTTTTGTGGGTCCTGATAGGGAATCTCTCACTGGGACCCTCCACCCAGTGAGCATCTGTCCTGTGAGCATCCCTCCTTCCTGGGTTCCCACCTTGTGACTGCCACTCCATTTCTAGACTTCTTACTCCCCCCTCCCCTTTTCAGGCATCCTCGTCTCTGAGCTTCTGGCTAGTGCTTTGTTCATAGCAAGGAGTTCGTGCCAAAAAGGTGGCCAGGAATCCGTAAATAGCTTTCAGTTATACACTGTTGGCTTCAATGTGAGATTTGCCCTCCAATCAGTATACTGTAAGATTGTCCTTGGATTAAATCTGTTTCAATATTGGTTGCCTCAGCTCTCTTCCTAATGTGCGGTCTCACTTGCCAGGCGCTGAGAGATGACAGAGCTGCAGAGCCTAGTCGAACGGTTGGAGAAAGCTGTGGGGCGCTTGGAGATGGTGTCTCATGGTCCTGGCACGCACGGCGGTTATGGAGACGGCTCTCCGAAAGGTAAGCTCCCCAAGCTGAACGCAGCCCTTTACATTCACGAGGAACAATCTTAAATGCTCTTATTTAGCACGCTTGATGGCCAGCAGGTATTATTGGCTTTGTGTAAATAGGGGCGGGTGGGAAGTAAATTGCCTTCCTCCTCCTCACCACCAAACGTAGGAAGAGCATTACTGTGCTGTCAGGTCTGATTGTAGTGTATTTCTTTGGAATCCAGCTGTTTTCTTTTAAAAGTAAGCAGTCTCATCAGGGTGAGGTCTCTGGTGCAAGTGGGCTCAGTTCAGACAACACATTAGTTAACGCAGTGTGAGAACTCCACTCAACGGTTGAGTTTTTAGGGGTTACTCCCCACACAACATGTTCTAGCTCCACCATTGTGTGACTGTGGGCTACCGTGGAGTTGACTAAAATCCATTGTGACATTTGATTGACAGTTCCTCCACCCTCTCTCCTCTTCTGGTCCTCCCAATGGTATCCCATCAGCCATTGCTGCAAAAAACCAATCCTGGCGGCTCTCCTAGAGCGGCACTCACTCCTTTCGCTGCTCTTGCTGGGGAACTCTGTAGCCGGTGGGAAAAGTCCGTTCAATGCAACGGAAAGCTCCACAGAGCCCGCCACACCACACAAGGATTGTACAGGAACTCTCCTCTGCACAGTGTGGATATTCTGCGTGGAGTGTTCTCCAAAGAAACTCCACTGTGGGGTGGAGTTTTCCCACCAGACAACCCATTTCTCAACAGTGGTGTAACAGCTTCACCATGGAGTTCTAAAACCACCGTTGAGAAACGTGTTGTCTGAATTGAGCCATAGAATGCCTTGCAAAAGTGTGCCTGGAAGATGTTTGTTGCAAACGTGACTTGCCAGTGCCTCGCACCGAATCCATCTGCTGCCTCTCGCTTCTCATCGTCTGCTTTCCTCTTTTCCTCCTACAGGACTAGCTGAGTATGTGCAAGCTTTTGACTCTCTCTTGGCGGGTCCAGTAGCTGAATATGTGAAGATAAGTAGAGAAATTGGTGGTGATGTCCAAAAACATGTAAGGCTCCTGGTTTCTCCTCTTTTCCTGTTTTAGAAAAATGTGTGCCTACAATCTAGATTTCAGCCAATTGAGACTGAAGTTTCTCTTCCCCTTCCACTCTCTGAGTGTTGAAAGTGAAACAATGAAGGTGGCACAATAAAGATGAATAGTGCCCATTCATCCCCTTATAGTCTCCATTCATGCATTTTGCAAGGTGTTGGGGTTTGGGGGCAGTGTCTCAAAGACCACCACCATGACTATGAATCTTAGGCTGTGTCTTATTCAGCAAAAATGTCTGTTTCATGTCTGTTGGATACAACATCCCTTTAATAAGGGATTGTCTAATTTGGCTAATTGCTGGTGGTGCAATACAGCGAAGGCTTCTTTTAAACATTGTTGGGAGGTTATCACACAGATAAATTATGTACTGGAACAGTCTTTAATATTCACTGATGTGCGCTCTCTTTTACATTATTAATGTACTTCATGGAAATTAACAAATGGTCCATGTAAATGGATTCTCCGTCCCCTTTTGACAGCTAAAAGCCTGACATTACAACACTGGAAGGATAAACACTCACCACCTATAATGCAACACTTTCAATATTTGAATGAGTAGCATATAGACACCGCTTTTAAATGGATACTTATCTGGATATTTGGTCTGCTTTTGTTGAAACCTGTGTATAATTGCTAGAAAGTTGTATGCATTTCATATAAAACTATGTGTGTATATTTTTTAAAAATGGAAAAAATAAATTTTGGGAGTATGGCCATGGACTCATTTGTGGGCACCGTTGGAGGTGTCTGTCTGTGCCATGTTGGGGACCCCTTGTTTAGGCAATATCAGGAGGAACTGTAGAAAACATCCATCCGTACAGGTCTTCAGAAGTCATATAGATGTCTTGTTGATCTTATCCTTAACTTGTTACAGCTTCAAAAGTCCCCCCACTTTTTCCTTTGGCTGCTTTCAACTTTGATAGATTACAATGGGAATTAATACAAAATGGATCATATGTCATATATACAACTCAGTCCTCTTTGGGTAAAGTCAGTGCTCCTTTCGTTAGCCTAATGTTATCCCATGACATATGCAAGCAGTTCATGCATTCTTCTTTTTTCTTCCCCTTTCAGGCTGAGATGGTCCATGCAGGGTTGATGACAGAGAGAACTCTCCTGGTGATGGCATCTCAGTGCCAGCAGCCCACAGCGGTAAGTGTACAAAACCCTCCATATCTCAGCAAAAGAGATGCAAAACTGGGTCAGGGAACTAGATTCCTTTTTCCAAAGGATACTCCCTTATGAAGGGGGAGGCCTCTAACCCAGACAAGGACTCTTTTCAGAAAGTCAGAATCTAAATTTTGAGAGAACCTGGTGGTACCAGGTTTGGTGATGGGTCATTCAGTTGGTAGAACCTGGTCCAGAAGAGGGATTTGGATTGGGTGGGAAAGTGGCACCCTTTACAAATACAATAAATATAGCTGTTTCCCACTTCCAGCTTAAAGACATGGATGTAGTCCTCAGTACACAAATACTGACACTAACCGGGGGAGGGCATCTAAATTACGAGAGGAAGAGGAAACACAGAGGCAAGGTGGGCTCTTGTGTGTAAGTCATTCACATGTTGTCGGGCTCAGTTTCTGTAACTTTGCTATTGTAGAACAACTTCTCATCCCTGCTGAAGCCAATATCGGAGCAGATCCAAGTGGTCCAGAGTTTCCGGGAGAAGAACCGTGGCAGCAAACTCTTCAACCACCTCTCGGCAGTGAGCGAGAGCATCCCTGCGCTAGGCTGGGTCGCCATGGTAAGCGGAACACTGAACCTGCTGCTTCTTTGTCCAAAGGTGTTCTGAACCTTCCTGAAGGTGCTTACGCTCTTATTTAAGATGGTTTGTGTGTGTGTGTGTATTTATACACTAGATAGGGCAGCCTTCCTCAACCTGGGGCGCTCCAGATGTGTTGGACTACAACTCCCAGAGTGCCCCAGCCAGCTTCGCTGGCTGGGGCATTCTGGGAGATGCAGTCCAACACATCTGGAGCGCCTCAGGTTGAGGAAGGCTGCACTAGAAGGTGAATATTGCACAGATTGTATGCCATGCTTCCCCAGCTAGTATTTGTGTTGGTGGGACCACCCTTACCTTCTCATAGGGTGAATCTACACTGCTGACTTAAATTAGTTGAACAACCATTCCCTCTCTGCAGTGGAAAATGGGAATGGTAGTTCTGCGGGACAAGTACAGAGAACTATATAACCGAAGCCTCAGCACCCCTTCCGTGTTACAGTTCCAAGGGTTTTTTTTTAGGGAAAAATCCTGACAATTAAAATAGTATGCAACCAAGAATATGGCTCAGTTCAGACAACACATTTCTCAACGGTGATTTTAGAACTCCACAGTGTAGTTTTTACACCATCGTTGAGAATTGTGTTGTCTGGAGGGAAAACCCCACGCAACAGTGGAGGTATATATATATATATATTTTAAAAAACCACTCCACGCAGAATATCCATGCTGTGCAGAGGTGAGTTCCTGCACAACCATTGTGTTGCATGTTGTGTGGCGGGCTCTGTGGAGTTTTCCGTTGCGTTGACTTTTACCATTGGCTACAGAGTTCTCTGGCAAGAGTGGCGAAAGGAGCAAGTGCTGCTCTAGAAGAGCTGCCAGAATTGTGGTTTCCCCCCCCCCCCAGCAATGGCTGATGGGATACCGTTGGAAGGACTGGGGGAGGAGAGAGGGTGGAGGAACTGTCAAACATCGCAATGGATTTTACTCAACTCTACGGTAGCCCACAGTCACACAACAGTGGAATTAGAACATGTTGTGTGGGGAGTAACCCCTAAAAACGCAACCGTTGAGTGGAGTTTTCATACTGCGTTGACTAACGTGTGGTCTGAACTGAGGCCCTTTCAGCTGTGTTGGCAGGCCGTAAGCTTTTACTGCTCTCTGTATCTTGAGAACACGCACAGTCCTTGTCACCTAATTCTCCCCACTTCAGAGACGGCGTAAGACTCCACCGGAAGGCCCTAAACTGGTTTAGAGATTTCTTCCCATTTAGCATGATCTTAAAGCATTACATTCAGGGGATCTATTTACGAGTATATGTGGTGTGTTTTCAATGTGCCCAGGTTAAAAATGTGAACTTGTGTCCTGATGTGGATTCTCTTCTTGTAGGCCCCCAAACCAGGCCCTTACGTGAAGGAAATGACCGATGCCGCCATGTTTTATAGCAACCGGGTCCTCAAGGAATACAAAGATGTGTAGGTTTTGCTTGCCTTTAAAAAAGAAAGAGAGAAAGAAAAGGGAAATGTGGGAGGCTGCAGGCAGCTGATGGTTCTTGGGGAGGTGGCTTTGGGTTGCCCTCTGGCAGTGGTGGGGAACATGTGGTGCTCCAGATGTGGTCGGGCTGCAATGGTGAGGGAGTGGCAGTGGAGCAACAACTGGAGGGCCACACATTCCCATCTTCATCCAAGGATAGTAAGAAAGGAAGGTCCCTTATACTAAGTCAGACCATGGGTCCATTGAGCCCAGTATTGTCAACACTAACCGGCAGCAGCAGTTCTCCAGGGTTTCCAGGCAGGAGTTTTTCCAGCCCTATCTGGAGATGCTGTTGGGGATTGAGCCTGAGACTTCCTGCGTGCCAAGCCGGGCCTCTTGTCACTGAGCCAGGGTTTCTGCCACTTCATTAAGCCTTATCCAGGGCTTTACAGCTTGAGCTCCTGAGGAATGAGACCGGAGAGAGGGCAAGAGGGGAGCAGAAATCCTGGAGTTTCATAGTTACATTGAGTGGACCAGTACTGGCAGTGATGGTACTCCCTACGTGCAGCACTGGGTTTCCATTCTCTGGAATGGGCGTTTTGGTATATTGAGTAGGCCGTGAGTTCTTGAGCTAACCATTCAAAGTGGTTAGTTCAAGAATTCCTTGAAGAGGAAGGTTGGGAAACGTGGAGGAAGTCCAAGGAAAGTGCTCTGTCAAAGATGGGGTGCTATTAGTTGAGACCTAAAGATGTGGGGAATGGTGGGGGGGGGGCATAGAGATGCAAGAGGTGACCTCATAGAAAGTAGTGAGCCTGAATAGAGTAGGGTGGGGCCATTGGGCTTCATTGCCAGAAAGCCATCTGCAAGCGAGGGGGCAGGAAATCTAAATTTCCTGTTGCAGCCAGCGTTTCAAATACCTCGCTGACCTAGACCAACTAGTTTGCCTGGTTCCTCTTTCTCCTAGAGATAAGAAACATGTGGCCTGGGTGAAGGCTTATCTGAGTATCTGGACAGAGCTGCAGGCGTACATTAAAGAGCATCACACCACCGGGCTGTCCTGGAGCAAAACGGTGGGTACAGGCTGCAAGTTCACCTTCAGGGTACCTTAAAATGCCCCGGCTCGATCCTCTTTTCTTGTTCTATTTTGCAATGCCTGGGTTGCCTATTTTTTCCTTTCCCCGCAGGGACCTATACCGACCGATGTGGGAAATGGGTCTCGGGCTCCTCCTCTTCCTTGTGGGGGCCCCCCGCCCCCACCCCCTGGCCCCCCGCCTCCTCCGGCTCCTGCCCCCACAAGTTCTGGCTCTGATGACCCTGCATCTCGCTCAGCCCTTTTTGCCCAGATCAACCAAGGAGAAGCCATCACTTCTGGTAGGTGAAATGCTCCGCTCGGCGGCAGTTCTGTGCCTCTAGGCCAAAACCCCACTTGGGGTGTGAATTGCGATCTTTCCACATGTTTAAAAAAATGTGGCTTTGGTGGCCTGGAACGGTTTCTTTCACTTCCTTGTTCAAGGAGGTGATGTCAGGCTGCAGTCCACCTTTCCAGCTGCATTTATACGGGCGTTTTTTTTATCACCGGGTGCCTCTGAAGTGGAAGATTTATTTTATTTTACCTCATTGCTGTAGCAGCGTGCGCCTATCTTTTACAGACTTGTTCTCATGGCCGTCCTGCCACCTCGTCCACAGCGTGGCAGAAATGGAATCTGTTAACTCGGAAAGTCGAGTTGGTAGTTGTCTAGATCCCAAATTTCTGTATTCTGGTTTAAGCCACTTGTTTGTTTGTTTATTTATTTATTTTATTTACAATATTTATATTCCGCTCCCCATTCAAAATTTCAGAGCTGTGTACAAGATAAAATAAAATAAAAACAGAATTAAAACACATTAAAATACATTTTTATTTATTTGTTTATTAAATTTATACACTGCCCCATAGCCGAAGCTCTCTGGGCGGTTTACAAAAGTTAAAAACAGTGAACGTTAAAAAGTATACAAAATTTAAAACCATCAAAAATATAAAAACAGTATAAAACAACAGTATCCATTTAAGCAGCAGTTCTGGGGTCCATAAAAAAGGATGAGGATGAGTTCTGCTCAACAGGCCTTCATTGAAACATTCCACAAACGGGTTTTGCTTGACAAACAGGCTTTTGGCCTCACTGTGCAAAGACTTGTTTATTCATTCATTTATTTATTTATTTATTACATTTCCATCCTGCCCATTAGCCGAAGCGCTCTTGACTTGAAAGGAGGATTCTCTTTCCTTGGAGAAATGGGAGGCAGATGGTGGACGCACTGACATTTGAGTCCTGCGTGTGGGTTTCTGGTCGACAGCTGGTCGGCCGCTGTGTGAACCGAGTGCTGGACTAGATCAGCCTTCCTCAACCTGGGGCGCTCCAGATGTGTTGGACTACAACTCCCAGAATGCCCCAGCCAGCTCTGCTGGCTGGGGCATTCTGGGAGATGCAGTCCAACACATCTGGAGCGCCCCAGGTTGAGAAAGGCTGGACTAGATGGACCCTTGGTCTGATCCAGCCTCAGAGCTCTTCTTACCTTTTGGATGGGGGAGTGGAGATACTGGCGAAGAGTGCATAGTACCTTTGGGCAGGAATTTGGACTCTGGGAGTTGCAGCGGTCAAGGGAGCGAGAAGGTCTTTCCGTTGAGCACGCACCGGATTTGGCTGACACAGCCTAAAGCTTAAGAGCCCCAGATTTAGCAGGGATAACTTGTATTACCCCTCCGGAGAACGGTGGCACTGTAGGGCGTTACCCTTTCCAAGGCCCCAGGCGCTGCAACCTGCCCTGTGCAAAAAGAGTTCTGCCGTAAGCCAATGAAATTCCCCTTTTCTTGCCATTGAGGGGAACCAGTTAAACGGAGGGTGTTCTGGAGAGCTGGCTTAGGAGGCCGCTGCTCTGCGCCTCTTGCATCGACCGCAATGCAGCAAACCCGTGCAGAGGTCTCTTCAAGCAGCGCCTCGCGCCATCTGGATGCCAGCGGAATACCTGCTGAGCTGTCAAGACCCGGGACCTCTTTTAAAACGTAACGGAGGCTTTAGAGCATTTTACCGTGCAGCATCTGCAGTGCGATTGACAAAAGGAAGCTGCTGAAAGAGGGGAGAGAATGGGGGGCGCCTCTCACCGTGGGCCGTTTGGATCACGGGGTCTCTGTTTTTATGCAAATTGCGAAAAGCCTGGAATGTTAAAATATTCCATTTGAGGGATGCCTCGTCTCTAGCATAATGAGCATTCAGCCTTACAATATGTGGACCTTTTCACTCTTGCATAGCAGGCTTCTCACTGGATGCCTGGTTCAGTAGGCTTGGGGGGTGGGGCGGGGAGTGGAAATCTTTCCTTCCCAGGATGCCTTGATTTATTAAAATTTAACTTGTCTCCAATCCTTGTAACTAAATAATTAATTGGGGAGGGGGGTGTCATCCCATTTTACTTTTACAAAAAACCCAAGAGGTAGGCTAGGCTGAGAGTGGAACTTAGACCAAGTCAGACCCTTGATCCACGTCACTTCATATTGTCAACACGGAGTGGGCAGCGGCCTTCCAGGGTTTCAGGCAGGAGTTTTTCCTGCTCTGCTTGGAGCTGCTGTGGATTGAACCAGGGACCTTCTGCATCCAAAGCAGGCGTTGTGCCACTGAGCTTTGGCCTCGTCTGACTTGGCAAATGGCTCGGCCAGGTGGCTAATTAAGCCCAGGTCTCCCTTGTCCAAATCTGGCTTTCGGCTCGCTACTGCTACCCCACGCAGGCTGGCCCAGGGCCTGTGTCTGCTGCTTAGGGGCGAAACGTCCCAGGAAAGGACAGAGGGCTCGATCCTCTAGGGAGGCAAAGGATTGAGAACGAGGATTGAGAACGGGGCTTCACGGTCCAGAGAACCGCTGAAAGCCCCCTGCCAGGTTTGGGAGAGAAGAACAGTGCTGGGCGGGAGCCAGGCTGCCTTGGGGGTGGCCCCTCCCGCAAATGCCTCCCGAATGCCACTCTTCCAATCTTTTGGGAAGCAACGCAGATCCGTTTGTAGTAGTAGATGTTCTGAGGTTTGAAATACTCTGCCCTGTGTGGGTCTTTTTAGTTCTGCTGTATTTATTGCTCCAAGCATCCTGTTGGTCTCTCTTTCAATTTGTAAAAGCTGTTTGAGCCTCTCGTAAAGGCAACGTAGGAATGTGAACCAAGAGGGGACTGATTTTGTCTAGGAGGGCACAACCATCGATGGCGCCGGCTTGGGCTGGGGCTACTTCCTGGCAAGTACTCGGGAGTAAGATGACTTGCGACAACCAGTTCTTGGGATCTGGGGTCTGGCGATGCTTTTGTGGCAAGGGAGCAACGGCCGCACTGCGCTTTCAGGCACTGTCTGGGTGGCATCCGGTGCCCGGGGCTTTGAGGAAGGGGAACTCCGGCATGGGGAGCAGTTCCCACACCGCCACAGTAGCATGAGGCTGGAACGGGTTTGAAACCGCAGCTGCTGGCCTCCATTCCTAAAGCTGGTGGCATCTTAAAGGTGTTACTGAAAGGCTTGTTTCCCTCCTAGGCCTGAAGCACGTATCTGATAACATGAAGACCCACAAGAACCCGTCGCTGAAGAACCAAGGCGGCTCAGTGCGGACGGGACCCAAGCCTTTCACGGCTCCGAAGCCCGCCTGTGCTATCAACCCCTCCCAAAAACTTCCCACAAAGAAGGAGCCTCCTGTGCTGGAGCTGGAAGGCAAGAAATGGAGAGTGGTGAGTGCTGAGGGGCTGGAATGCTGGGTGGGGAGGGGGGATCCCGCATGGTGCAGATGCCCAGTTACCCCCCCCCCCTCCCAAGGCGATGCTTTCTGAGACAGCCAAGGTTTGGGCCAAGAACCTTTGCAAAAGCATTGCAACCCAGCAGCCTTCTCTGGGGCAAGGTCTACTCTGTGCAAGAGTAGAAAAGGCATGGAAAGTGACATAGGCTGTAGACTTTGCCTTCCTGATTTAAATAAAGAGAAATGGACCCAGCCCTTACCCTAGGCTTGAGGGTAGGTGGGGAATACCTTACAACGGGTGCAGAATCTCAGGCCTGTGGGCCAAATGAAGCCCTCTCGGGGTCCTGATCCAGTCCTCCCCAAGTGGCCACTCCCCAGGCCCAGCTCAAGGCAGGTTGCCGCCTGAAGCAGAAACCCGCCCCCCTTGCACCCCGTGGCCTCCCACCGAGTGACCAGTGCACCTGCCTGCTGCCAGGCAGCTTGCTTTCCTTAGCGTGGACACATGTGCCCGCATCAACAGCGCACTGCCTGTAAGGTCATTCTGCCTTCAGGAGCTGCGCGGCGCCTGCACGTCCGCCCAGCGCTGAACCTGAAAGCAGAAAGCCCTTACAGAGGCAGTGCGCATGTCCCCGCTAGGGAAGGTAAGCCGGCTGACCAGGTTGGGAGGCGTGGCGCCCGCGTGGGCAGCTTCTCCTTGGGCCTGCTGCTCTTCCCCTCCTCCACCGCCTGCTGCGCCCGCTTCCTACTGCTCAGTGGTAGGGCTGGCCCTGCCACGCCCCCTTTCCCCAATCAGTTGGTGGTTTCCTGGCTTCCGGGTGGCTCTTCTCCCTCCCCTGCCCCTTCTCAAAGGTTGACATTTCTCTCCTCAGGCCTAGTGACTGGCGGGAAGAGCTCCACACTAAAACGTACTGGCTCAGCCCTCGGGCTGAAAGAGGTCCAACTCTCCCACCTTATAAAACCCGGAAGCCAGAAGGGCCGGGGTGAGAGGCTGCCAGGAGTCAGGCGGCGTGACTGCAGGGCCTCCCCCCTCTCCAGAACGAGTGGAATCCTCCCCTCGTGCGACACGTGCAGCCTGCATCATCCCCCTTCCTCAGCCCTGCCGCCTCTGTCCTGGCACCCTCTGCTCCGTGGGCGGCTGACTTCTGTATTCTCAGCCAGCCATGGCTGTTCTCAGCCATGATGCTCGCAGGAGGGCTGGAACAGTTCAGTCCTTTCCAGGATGCACGTGGGAGGACAAGGCACGAGCCCGGAGATGAAATCGGGGCTGCAAATACCTCACTCTGTATGCAATCAGGGGTGCCAGCACTCGGACGCCACAGGGCCCTTTTTCGCTAACAGTAAATGCAGCCTCCTGCCTTTCCAGTATAGACTGGCAGGAGCAACATAGAATGGAAAATGGCAAAACTGTTACCGCCTCCGTGTGTACCTAGGCTGAGACGGGAGAGGTCTGACTTCTGCTGCATTTTGGCTGTGCCTGATTAGGGTGGCTGACTGGTTTTAAAGAAACATGGAAGGCACAATTCTTTGCTAGCTGGGGTATGCTGGGAGTTGTAGGCCATTTTCCTGCCCGAAGCATGCGTAGGATAGTGTCTGAAGTCTACAGTTTATGAATCAGTCAAGTAATTGGTGAGATTGGCATTATAAAATAGTCATGAGTCAAATCAAGTTTTGTTTTTAGATGATGCATGTGTCATGCAATATTTTTAGAAGTATTTACTAGTTTTTTTAAAGTCTGCTGCCCACGTTTTCAGATTATCAAAAGTTTTCCTTCAGACACATCTGCAGCTCCTAGTGGTCCCCAAGGAAGGGGAGGTGGCTAGAATAAGAGGCCCTTTCTCTTTCTCTCTCCCTCTCCCTCTAGGAGAACCAAGAGAATGCCTCCAACTTGGTGATCAGTGACACCGAGCTGAAGCAGGTGGCCTACGTCTACAAGTGTGTGACGAGCACACTCCACATCAAAGGCAAGATCAACTCCATCACACTGGGTAGGTTCACATCTGCTGGGGACGGGGGGAAAGCAGGTGCGGGGCACAGGCGAAGAGCCATCCTGCTTGAAAACGTAAAATATGCCATCTCTGGGAGTTGCTCAGGGAGAAGCGTTGGAATGGAGATGGCTGCAGGAAAGGACGCTCTTCAGGCACCTGACGTTGAAGCATGGTTGTCGGACCAAAGCCAGGGTGGACCTGGAATGCCCGGGGGGGGGGGGGGGCAAAATGACGAGATGTCCCAATAGGGAGTAGCGAAGCCAAAAAATGGCTTGCTGGCCTTTTCTGACTGGCTGCCCTCCAGATGTGTTGGACTGCATCTGTGAGGCTGATGGAAGTTGTCCTACACATCTGGAGGGCACCCGGTTGGGGAAGTCTGCTCTGTCAAAGCCTTTTACTGCCCCGTGCCGCATGCCCCGGGGGCTTTGGCGTGTCTCCTTCAGGGGCAAGAAGCACTCATTCTTCCACCTATTTGTAGAGCATGTTTTTTGGTCTTCTTGAACTTCCATTTATGCTGTTTAACAGCAACGGGGGTCTCTAGCTGCTGCTGAACAACGTTCAGATATATCCAGCCCCCATCCCTGAACATTAGTAAATCTTGGGGTTGACATCCAGAATCAATCCACGTGCTGTTTCTCTTCACACTTGGATGGGGGGGGGGGGGGGAATGCGACAGACACGTATTTATACAGCACTAGCGATAGGGTGGTGCTTGTTAGAGTCTTGTAAACGAAAGAGACAGGTCTCTGCCCCAAGGGGCTTACCTTCTGATGTGGACGGCGAGGAAGACCACAAGGGAGAGAGAGGAGGGGGGGGTCCAAAGGGATAAATGGGAGTGAAAAGGATAAATGGCTCGGGTACTCCTGGAGTGGAGGATGAAGGGGTTAAGACAAGGCCTTGTGGAAGAGGTTTTTGAGGTGGGATTTAAGGGAAGCAGAATGTCTGAAGATGCCACCTTGAGTCTAAAGCTGCTGGGAAATGAGGCAGGGATCGAAACGCTCCTTCCTGAAACCGGCCTTGTAATCTTCTTTGCCTGGAGTGGGCAGCAGCTGCACCTAGTCAAGTAACCAAGAGGCAAAGTGGGCTACTTCACGTCCTGCATGAGGGACACCGCTCCTAGCCCTCATGCCCACTACTGGCACTGTGACCGTAACGCATCGGCATACGATTAAATCCACCTTCCTGGGTGCATGAAATACTATGGGAACAGTGGGCCTAAGTGGACCCAACTCCATGTTGGTTTGCATCCTTATTTTCCTCTTTTCCAAGCGCTTCCCCCGTGTTTCAGGTGGGGCGGGGGCAGGCAGCGGTTACAGTGAGTTTCCCATGCGTGGGCGGCCGAGGACGTAAACCTGAGCATATTATGAACCGCCACACTACGAGCTGCAAGGTGAAAGCCCGCATTGAACGGCCCCTCCTGTGCCATTTCTGTCGCTCTCCTGTAGATAACTGCAAGAAGCTGGGTCTGGTGTTCGACGACGTGGTGGGCATCGTTGAGATCATAAACAGCCGGGACGTTCAAGTTCAGGTAACTGCGCTCACCTCAGTTCCTCCCAGCACTGTAACCGCCCCTCGCCCTGCCTTGATTCTTCTGAAGAGCAGAAGCTTCAACGCGGGAGAAGGCTGAAGTAAGCAAAGCCTGTGGGCGCCGGGTCCCTGAGTTCAGTATAACAGGAATCCCTGATTATCGGGATCCCGGCTGTGCTTCGGTGCTGCTCTTCGGCCCTGAAGAGCTTCCGGAATGGTTACCCCAGGCTCCTCTTGAAGTGTTGTTGGGGCACAACGCCCATACTTCCCAGCCAGTGTGGCAGTTGGGAGTTGTGCTCCAACACTTGCAGAAGGAACCAGGTTGTGGGGAGGGGCCCTGAGTTAGCCGTTCTGGAAGCCTTTCAGGGCTGTAGAGCAGGAATCAGACTATGATTGGTGCTCCGATAATCAGGAACAGGACGTATTAACTCTTACAATTTATGGTTTTAATCTCTCATCTTCATGGAAAATACAGAAGAGCTATGGATAGATGATTAAACTGGAATCAGTAGGATAAAACCTTGTAAATAGCAGCTACAAGTCCTGGGCAGATAAAAAGGTCTTCACCCAGCACTGAGAAGATGACCAAGTTGGCAGCAGGCAGGGAAGGGGTTCTAAAGCAGCAGCCCATGCCATCACCCAAAACAGCAGGCTCAGGTTATCGTCTGCATCACCTTATATGGGGGAGGGAACTAAGGAAGATCTCCGGAGATGAACTCGGGTCGTTCATGCAGGAGCAAGCAAGCGGCGAGATTCCAGCTGTTTAAAGGTGAAGACCGGCACTTTTGATTGTGCCTGGAAGCGGACAAAAGGGCAGTGTCATTTCAAAACTGGCAAGTTATGATCTGAACACCCTGAACATCCTAGCTGGCAGACTAGCTATAGTGCTTTCTACTAGTTGATGCTTCCAAAATAAGGCCCTACGTTAGAATCGCCCAACTGGAATGTTACCAGAGCGTGGAGGACCCCCTTCTCACATTTCATTCCTATCTGGGGCGTAAGGTGGTAGCTGATGGAGCCATTTGACATCCTTGCTCTTCTTCCTGCTAGGTAATGGGAAAAGTGCCAACCATTTCCATCAACAAGACAGACGGTTGTCACATCTACCTGAGCAAGAGCTCCTTAGACTGCGAGATCGTCAGTGCCAAGTCCTCAGAGATGAACGTCCTTGTTCCCACAGACAGCGGTGACTTCGTAAGTCTTTTTCAGGTTGCTTGTTCACTTTGGGTGACAGTCATTAGATTGACAGAAGGAGCTCTCTTGGAAAAGGCAGTGGTTTTAAAAATGCCACCAGTCTCTTGCAGAAACAGAAATTAGACTGGAGAGCTTTGCTGCTTAAAGGATCTTACCTGGTCTTCGAAGTCCCGGTGCAACTCCGCCTTCAGCGGCAGGGATTGACCAACATGCCCACCGCCCCTCGAGGGTTAGGTAGTGGGCATCAAGAAGCAAGGCTTGGAATGGTTAAGTCATCCTTCTCCAACTTGGTGCCCTCCAGGGGTGTTGGACTACGATTCCCAGCATAGGTGGGAGTTGGGGAAGGCTGACTTAATAGCTGTTTAATCCCAGTTAGTCAAGATGACATTTTGCATGGTGTCACCGCTTAGATTTCTTCAATCATTTCATGTATCCCTTGCCCCGCAGCTCACTCAGCCGTGGTATCTTAAGGGGAACCTCCATTTTGCTAGGCTGTATGCCACGGAATACCACCAACGGGGACACGGGGGATGGGGGGACCATCAGGGAAGGTTTTGTGCCTTTGTGCCATTCTTCTAAGGAGCATCTTTCTGACCACTGGGGGAGGCAGGATGCTGACCTGAAGGCGGGTGTGTGTGTGTGGTGGTTCTGATGCAGCAAGGTTCTGCTTGCGGTGGGCGCACCTGGGGTCAGCTGGCAGAAAGGGATTTCTGAAGGCTGCAGCTACTGTGGTGGTCTCCCTGCAAACACAATATTGACTCCGGTATTATTTTGTTCCCCCAGAACGAGTTTCCCATCCCCGAACAATTCAAGACGCTGTGGAACGGGAAGAAGTTAGTCACCACGGTGACGGAAATAGCTGGATAAGCTCCCCTGACACCCTCCCCTCGCCCCTCGCCCCACGGCCACCGTGGGACAAACCTGCTTTTTTGGGGGATGATTTTTAGATTTCCTGTACCTTTTTCCGCTCTCAATCTGCTTCTGTCTTCTCCTGGAGAGACTTGCCTACCTTCCTTCACTGAAAATACCTCAGGCTGGGAATTGGGGTAGGGTGGCAGGATCATTCGCTTCTTCTATCTGTCGATCAGCAGGAAGGTGTGGTGTTTCGGTCGGACAAAAACCCCATCACCAATCAGTTTTTGTCCAGCCTTTTTGTGCTGATTGGAGCAGTTATCCTTGACTGGCTTCCAGGTGTACTTCCCCCCCCCCCCCCGCGGTCATTTGAGCGAGGAACATTGTCCCTCTTGGAAGAAAACAAGTATCAGGGTATAGAGTCCCCAGTGATGTGTATGTGAAAGTGTGGTTTGGGGAAATACAAGGAATTGACTAAATTCTGCTCAACTCATCTAACCAGGGGTGTTGATTCCGGGAATGGCTTTGCTGGACCAAAGGTTGCAGACTGGGATGTGTAGCATTCCTCCTTCCCCCCCCCCCCCCATTATTCCCCCCCTTCCTTGTGCTCAGTGTAAAATTCTGTGTTGTGCCATGACGTTGGGGGAGATCTCTCGGTTACAGGTGCCACAAGACTACCATGGAACAGGACCCTCCCCCCTCACTTCCGGGAGTCTGTCGAGCAGCTAGAGCGCTGCTGCTCCCCCACTTCCACTCAAGCCTTCCTCTAAAGGGAAAGTTGTGCCCAAAGGGCCCCTCTCTTCTGAGCAACTGAACACGGTTCAGTCTTCCAGGGCAGTTTCCCCCTCTTTCCTAGGGAGGGGTGGTTCTCCATTCCCAAGTCCAGTATTTAATTACTTGTAAGCACAAGTCCACTGCAGTTGGTTCTGTCATTTTTCATCAAAGCTTCTTTACCCGGTAGAATGTGGAAGAGCTCCATTCTTCCTCTGGCTCCCCCCCGCCCCCCCCGTCCTGCTCGGCTTCGTCCTCTCCGCAGGCAGTCCAGCGTGTCGGCAACGCAGTGCAACGGTTGTGCCAAGGCAGGGTCCTGTACTGGCCCACCCAAGGGAGCAGCCTCTGCGCCTGAGTCGCCGTGTCTTGGATCGCGTATCTTATTTCCCCCTTTGCCACATTAATGAGTTTTTCACTAAAATGAAACTTAACAGAAGATATGCAATTTTTCTTTTCTTTTTTTGAAACTGTCCTGTGACTTTTGTTCTTCTCTCCTGAGGCTTGTGGAAATAAACTTTCTTATGTACTTAAAAATTATACTGAAGATAGAATAAAGTTAATGCCAAGTTGCTCATTAAGGTGGTGGTCCTTATTAAGCTCCCCTGCAAATCTCAGTTTACTTCGGGGTTTTCACATCTGTCTCTGGGATACAATTCTCCCTTTGAACTTGTTTGATGAATCCGTGCCTGCCAGAGTTGTAGGACCCAGACACACCTCCTTGCTGGAGCTATGAGAGATGGACAAGCATCTGTCAGGGATGCTTTAGGGGGGATTCCTGCATTGAGCAGGGGGTTGGACTTGATGGCCTTATAGGCCCCTTCCAACTCTACGATTCTATGCGGGAGAGTCCGTGCTCTTTCAGGGGTGTTGAACCTCAGGGCCTGTGGGCCTCCTAATCCAGCCCTTCCAGCTTCTCTGTCCCCTTTCTTCTGACCACTGATGGTTTGGGGATCTCATGGCTTTTGTGCCTGTGCACTCTCTCTCCCTTCTCTCCCCACCCCCAAAGACTTTGTTATTAGCAATAAGATCTTTAAGATGAAATACCAGGGTAGTCTTTTATCCTGGACTGTGAGACTTGAAAGCTTATCTGCAACTGATTTTGGCCCGGAGGATCATAAAAGTTTGACACATACACCTTTTAAAAACCTGTTACTGCACAGAGGCCAGTGAATTCCATAGTGCAGGTAGTGGCACGCCATTCTTCTACATCAGCACGTCAGTTTAGAAAACGAAATCCGCATTCACTAAAGGATTTTGATAGCAGAAGAATAAGTGCGCAAAAGATGTCCTGTGACCAAGGAGCCGAATGTATTTCTACTGAAGTAGTTCAAGGTAGTGCATCCTGGTATTTAAAGGCTCTGATGGTGAAAATGGTATGCACAACTGAGCATACAGAATGTGATGAGGCCCACGCTGCTGTTGCTGCATAATCATTCAGACTTGGCTATAGAACCCAGTCGATCACATGGCTAAAGGTTTGTCTAATTTTAGTACTGCCAGTTGGCTGCGTGATCTTTTCCCGCGCAGTCTATAAAGTCCTTGGTGAAGGTATCTTAAGCCTAATAGTATTGCCAACAACGACATCATGATTCCATTTTTTTATTGGAATGTATCAAGTTGCAAAATACCCACGTGTTATTTCTTGTGACAACATAACACCATGCAGAAAAGCTTGAACTATACCATTTCCTAACAGCATCCCACCTTCCTTTATGCACACGGCCCTATACATTAATTTTATTCCCAAGGTAAAGTCTAGTTTAACCTCACCTTTGCTAGATGTTAGGCTGCTGCTTCTCTGCTGGATCAGAGACCTCCTTGCTTTCAGAATTGAGAGTGGCAGCACCCATCTTTGAAGAGGGCTTGGAGGTCTTTGCTACAGAGAAACCTAAGCTAATGCACCCCCCTCCCTGTCCCTTCCTCTAAGAGGTGTTGAATATCCCCTCCCTGAGAGCTCTCAAAGCTTTAGCAATTGCAGTACAGCATCCTCAGTAGATTGACACAGACTTGCACAACTTGTTTCACCAGCACTGGGTTTCCTTTTCATTGCTGCCTGTCTTGACAAAATCACTGAAGTTACATCAAAGTAAACAAGGGTTTCTCTGATGAGAGTCGAATGGGCTTTTTCTGGCACATATCTGAAGAACTGGGGGTGAAGAGTGCTGTAAACCACAATCACTTCATCCTCTCAGAACAAATGTGACTGCCCGCTTAGCTTAAAGAACAAGACCATCAAGTGCCACCTCTTTAACGTCTAGGCGGTGGGAAACTCCTAGAGGTAAGGCCACCTTCGTTAAAAGAGCGTGAGTGAGTCTAAGAGGGACACCACTTTTAGTGGGGTGCAATTAAAGAGCGTTAATCCTTAAACGGACTCAACATCTAGCACGTTAGCGGCAATGGGCCTAATTAGACCCATCTGGACACCTTAAGAAAGAAAACCCGGCGTCGGTGTCACTGCAGGAACGGCAAGATGTTTTTGTAGAACCACTCTTTGGAAAAGCGGAGATGGTCTCCAACTGTCCCCAAGAACACCAGTTTCCCAGCTTGGTCCATTTCCTTCAGTCCCAAACGATCCTGAGAAAAGGAACAGGCTAAAGTTACACGAGGAGCTTTTAGTTAGCAAACCATGCAAAGTAATTGGCTGAAGGGTGCCCACCTTCCCCCAAATAGAAGAAAATACACTAAGGTTGCAATCAGAAGCACTTGGAGCAGCGAGTCCTCCTGAACGCAGCAGGACTTGCTTCTAAGTCACCACGATAGCATCAGCCTACAGCTGTATTCAAAACTGCACCTACAAGACAATCCTAGACTGGTTTAAAACCAGTTTCTCCACGGGATTTGTGTCAATGTAATTTGAGGGCGCCGAGGAGATTGCTGTAAAGTGCTAAAACTCACCGTTTGAATGGAGTTGTGGTCGAACTTACAATCATTTAGCTACTGTGGATTTGACTTAAAGAACAAAGCAGGCGGTGAAGATCAAACGGGAGCGCCAATTAGTCTGGGCGTAATTGGGCAGAAGAACCGGGTAATTATTGTTAACTTTCACCCCCTTCCTCCAAGGAGTTCAGGACAGAGTAGATTTTCTTTCTTTTCCAAAGTGACTGTTCTAAGGTTACCCAACAAGCTTTGTAAGTGAGCAGGCCTCCGAAGAACCTGGCCCTCCCAAAGCTATATCCAACAAGATCCACTTCCCCACATTCTCACGTCACACTGATGGAGGCCCTTGCTCAATCAGGGACCTAACTGGGTGGTATTGAGCAAGCCACGATGCCGCTACTGAGGAAAGAGTGCTGCTGAGCATGATTTTACCCCCTTAAAACTCAGTCATATTTGTTGAAGCCATTAAACTATATTCTTTGAAGAAGAAAAAAGCAAACTTGCCCATTTAATGCTTCTTTAGCCAGAATGGGCTTTAACCAAAAGGGCGCAACGCTAAAAATGAGACGGCTGCAGCCTGGCCTTGGGATGCAGCAGCGACGGTACAGGTGGCACTGTCCTTCCATGGGAGGAGGGGAGAGGTGAAGGCGGAGGAGCTGCCAAACCCAGCCGAGCTCCGGTCTCCCGCAACTCGGCCTGTATTCCAACCCCACTCCGACTCCAGAGGCAGGGAATTAACCTACAATGACTTGCAAGGCCGGTGCCACGGGGACATTAAGAGTCTGGATCTTGTGACATCAGAGCTCCAGCAGTGAGGAAAAGGCTACAGAAACTGGGAGAGAGTTTCCAAGTTTGACTCTTCTACTCCAGAGGTGGACCTCTGAGAGGGCGAACCAAGACATCCCATGGGCCCTTGCAGTCAAAGTTTGAATTTCTTCAAAGTTACGGAAGTCTTTTCTTAAAACGGTGAGAACAGCCTTGGCGTGCATTTTTTTAATATATATATATAAGCAGGTGTGGGGGACCTCTCCAGATATTGTCGGACTCTAAATCCCATCAACTCCAGTTAGCAAGCCCAACGGCTGGAATGATAGGAGCTGTAATCCAACCCCTGGAGGGCTGCAGGTTCCCTGCCCACATTTTAAAGCGTGCACCTAAGCTTTCCCTCCATGTCTCAGAGGCCCTGTGGGCTCCCAGGGGTCAGGACGTCTTCCCCGTGACCTTCTGCAGCTCCATCACTCCTACCTGGTCTCATTTATCTCCCTGCTTGTCAATTCCCCGAGCCTGGCGGTATTTCAAATGCAGCAAATGTTTGTAAAAGTTCGTTCTAGCTTTTATAACTGAATGCAATCACAGAAAATGGGCTTTTTGGTTACTCAGCGGATATTTGTGGCTGCAGCAATAGGCGGAAAGTAGGTTCAGTTTAGATGCTTCATAGAAAAAAAAATACCACGATTCAAGATAGTTACCTCTGTGTATAATGACGTTTCTTTCAAGGGAATGGTCTCTTTGGCTTGCCCGCTCCGGTAGTAACCAAACCACTGTGGAAAGAGATGCAAGGGAGGGGGGATAAATGAGACATTCCCTGTTGCTGGAGCCAGTTCACACATGCCTGGAAAGGCCACCGAACCCCGGGTGGCTGTGATCGTGCTGGTCAATCACTCCTGCTGGATCAGGCCAGCACTAAAAGCCCTGTCCCTGGGTTGTTGGGGAAGAGACAACGCAGAGTTTGTTCCTGGGTTACAACTCTCGGTTGTCTTTCCTCCAATCAAGAATTCCAGGTTTGGACATCATGATCCACAACCCAGAGATGGGGTGTTAAAGAGGACGTTTTGGTAGAAGGAAGAAGACCAATGCTCCCAGCCCAGCTTCCACCTCCCTTTTGCGCCTGGACGCCCCACCCCCGATGCAAGCGAGTTATGAAGGAAGGCTGAGCTGCTGCGCCTGGAAAGAGGACGCCTCTGCCTTCCGCCAGAACCATCCAGCCTCCCCTGATAGGGAAGGCAACGCAAAGGGGTGCCAAGATGATGGACAATTTGGAAGTCATCACCAGCGGTGATAAATACAACATTTCAGTTGGGCACACCCTAGCATCCATTAGATCAATGCAAAATCTTGATGTTAAAATCAGCAGAAATTAAATTTATAGCATTTTTATTCCACCCTTTGGCCAAAAAAGGGTTCCGAAGGCGGCTTACAAAGAGAAGAAATGACAGCCCCTGCCCTTGGGCTTGCAATCTAAAAGACAACACAAAAGGAAAAGGGATGGGTGGGGAGGGAGGAGGGGGAAAAACCAAATTCAGGCACTGATCTGCAAATGCAGATAAGCCGTATTCTTCAAGAGGAACCTCAGCAGTTAAAGCAAACCTGCCCAGCATGCTTTATCAAGGCCTTGAAGCTTGGCGGACATAGAGAAATAGATTAGGCTGTGTCACTGCTACAAACCCACATTCCAAACAGCAACTCAGGCACGCACTATCAGTATCAACGAACAGAGGTAGAGACGTCTCAACAGGTGAGCAAAACGCTCAGAAACGTAGAGGCAAACAGAGATGCGATAACCTCTCCCTCCTTCTCTCCTCTCTTCCTTTTTTACCTGCTTGGTGAGTTCAGTCCTCCATTTCAGCAGATCCACTGATTTTGGTATCATGCCTTTTCCCTACATGCGCATCCCAAATTGCTCACCTCGGAGGCAGAAGGGTCCACCATGGTGTCATTGAGGAACTTCACCATCACGAATTTCTTCAAAGTCATCAGGTTTTTCTTGTAAGACTGGTTGACGCCCTGGAAAAGGCAACAGGGTGGGAATGGAGGAGACAGCAAAACACACACACACAGGTTTCAACTGAATCTGAGACCATTTGGAACCTTGCTCCAAGGCTGAGTCAAGGGCTCTGCTCAAGTTAGATTCAAATCCTGGGCTAAGATGAGCCAAATTCTGGGCCCCAACTACACTGTGCCAAAGGATTGAGGTCTCTTTCTCTCTCACTCCACTTTTCAAAGCTCCCAGAGTGGCTTCTAGTACAAAATGTAAAACAACAAGAAGTAATCAATTAACAATTATATTCACATGCGCCACCCTTTTCTCCAAGGTGGCGCATGTGGGCTTCCTGGGCACTGACCAGACCGGCTTAATTTCACCAAGGCTGCGCCATCATATGCCCTCATTGTCCTCCCAATGTTATCTTTGAAATCTTGGGGTCAGTTTAAGGGTACCCAGGGCATGATCAAGTCACCCCTGATATGCAGAGAGTGGCTTTATTGTAAGGAAAGGAAAGGAACCTCTCATGCAAGCACTTGAGTCATTGCTGACTCCTAGAGAGACGCCTGCTTTCGCTGACGTTTTCTTGGCAGACTTTGTAGCGGGGTGGTTTGCCATTGCCTTCCCCAGTCACGGTTACCCTTCCCCCAGCTAGCTGGGTGCTCATTTTACCGACCTTGGAAGGCTGGAAGGCTGTCGACCTGAGCTGGCTGCCTGAGAACCAGCTTCCGCTGGGATCAAACTCAGGCCGTGGGGAGAGTTTCGGCTGCAGTAACCACTTACCACTCTGCCGTGCACTTACCACTCTGCGCCACACGAGGCTCATATGGCTTTGTTGTAAGCTCACGCCTTTTTGCTGCTTCAACTGCTGGCAATTCAAAATGCAGCAGTAGCCTGCCTCTCTTATCAGTACTACACACGCGCACACTAGACTAGACAAACTTTATTAAACCTGAAACACCAGGTTCTTTTAGAAACCACTTAGACTTACTCGCTCCTGATTGATGTCGGCCAAGAAGAGGCTGCTCTTCCGGTATTCATCTTCATTCAGTGGGTCATGCCAGAACTGTGCTTGGACCAGGCTGCAGGGGAGAGAGAGTGAGCCTTGGATCCTCCTACAAACAAACTTGCACCATTGGTCTCCTGCTAAACGGAACTCACCGCTCTTGGACCACCTTGTCGTAGGCCCCAAGATCCAGCATCTTTCGGATCCAGTCACAGATACGAGAACTCTCCCCAGGGCAGCGTGGGAATCCGTACACGCCTGCATCAGGAAGACATCTCTTTAAAGGCATTCTGAATCTGAACATGGCACTAGCCTTGCAAACAAGTAGCCCACCTGCAGACACGAGCGTAAGTGACTTCTGCTCCGTCACAGGTTTGAAGGGGCATCAACTCTTTTCCTGACCTTTCAGCCTGAGCCAAATTCCATTTAGGAGAAGCTCTTGAAAGATGAGAAGGGTGTAGCTTGGAAAATCTACCGGGGGGAGGGGGAGCATTTCCCAGCCTGGGTGCCACCACTGAGAAGCCCCCATTCCTTGTAGCATCCCAGCCTCCCCTTCACAACACCAGGGCCTCCGTTGAAGATCTCTAGAAGCAGGCAGGCTCATATGCCCCAGGGCCATGGTTTGAGGACTTTCAAAGGGAAGACATCGGTGCATGCGCGTTAAACTCCGCCCTGCAGTGATGATGAGGGAGGGGCTGTGGCTCAGTGGCACAGCACTTGCTTTGCATGCTAAATGTCCCAGGTTCAAGCCCCAGCATCTCCAGGTAGCGGGGCGGGCAAAAAATCCTCCCTGAAACCCCAGAGAGATGCTGCCAGTCAGTGTCGACTGCATTGGGCTAGATGGAACAGCGGGCTGACTTAGAACAAACATTTTGATGTTGCGCCCACCCAAATTGCATCATGTAGAAGACAGAAGATGAGTCTGTTGGGTTTACCTTGGTGCTGGCCGCCCACGGAAATCAGGTTGAACATAGTGGGAGACGGACATCTCTGCAGCACTGCTCTCCTGAGCCGAGGAGAAACAGACCCATCACCATCCTCAAAAGGCAGAAGCCCACCTGGTCTGAGCAATTCTTTGGCGTCAGGGTCCCGAGCACAAAATTGGTGCCATTATGGCTTTCAGCAGCTTTGCTACATTTTGTCTGATACTGATTTTGTAATGCAAATTAATATACACTTATTCCTTTTCCATTCAGGGGGCTCTCCCTGTCGTGTTCGGGTTCCTCCAGCACAGATTAGCAAAATCAGAATAAAATACACAAAATAGAAATAAAAAAAAATAAAAATAGAATACATTCAAAACAAAATAGACGAACTTGGTTGATTTACATAAACACGGACATAATTCAAACGCCTCCTAAAAACGCACCTTTTCTCCCAGACTTTCCCTGGGCTGTAAGTAAATTAAATCAATCCAGCCACTCCCTTTTGTTGCTCCTTAAACAGCTTTACTGCGGTTGTTTTAATGTGTTTTTAATATATTTAAATGTATTTTAATATTGTAAACTGCTGAGAGATTTTAATATATTTAGTGGTTATACAGATTATAATAAATAAATAAATAAATAATAAATCAGATTTTTCTCACTATACAATCTGGATTACTGCGACAAAGAATTTTAATGCAGAAAAGAGGATCCTCCTGTTTCACCCCACAGTAGGCAGGAGGAGGAATCAGGGTGGGAGAAACTCCCTGTTGCAACATTCTCAAAGAGTCAAAGGCAATCTCTAAGTTGTGATCTGGTAGCCTGAAATATCGCAACTGGATGGGATGAAGGACAATTCTCCTGCAACTGCAATATTCAGAGGAGAGAATTCTGACAGCTGCCGCTTCCCTCATCCCTACAGAACGGCAAGGTGACAAGCGACCTATCTCCCCTCTCCTGTGCAAGTGAAGTGGGCAGGAGTTCCACCCTCTTTGGTCTGGTCTTCCACAGGTGCAGCACAACCCTATGTCATGCTCTAAGGCAACCTTCCCCAGCCTGGTGCCCTCCAGAGGAATTCGACTACAACTCCCAGATTCTTGCAATGAGCAGGGGCTTGGACTTGATGGCCTTATAGGACCCTTCCAACTCTACTATTCTGTGATTCTATGCTGGGAGTTGTAGTGCAGGAGAATGGGAGAGCAAAACAGAGAGGAGAAGAAAAAGGAGGAAGATGAACAGGTACACCTGCTGCTCCTTCCAGCTCCATGGTAGAGCACAGGCACAGCCTGCAGACCATCCCATATTCAATCCCAGAGATCTCCAGGGAGGACTGGGAAGAGCCCCGTTTGAAACCCTGGAGAGCCACTGCCAGGAAGTGTAGATGGCCGTGCTAGCTGGGAATGCTGGGAGTTGCAGTCCAACACATATAAAGTGGCTGCCTATGTCGCAGAGGGTCTCACGCCGGAGAAGGCTGGTGAGTACTGCTCGGTTTCCATGAAGTCACAGAGACAGGAAGCAGCCTTCCACCAGCTTAGACTATTTGTCCCCCATAGCCAGTCCTGGCTGGGGACTGAACCAGAGGTCCTCGGGGCTCTACCACTGAGGTGTGGCCCCTCCATGGTGCGCCCCCTCCCCCTCCCCGCTTTGACCCAAGCCCCTGTGGTCATCCCCCGCTCATGCCACTTACAGGAATTGCGCTCCCTGAGAGAAGCCCATGGCGTTGTAGCCGCCTTGTAGCTTGGGGTCTTTAGCCAGCTTGTCGCACACGAGCTTCACTTGGCCGTTCACGTTCATGAAGAAGCTGTTCTCCATGTCCTGAGGGAAACGGGGAACGTGAGGAAGAAGACGCAAGCAGGGCCTGGCATTGCAAAGAGCTGCGCTTCGCAGGCCCAGAACCAGGAGTGGGGAGGAGGGCAGCCCTTGGCAGGGCGATTCCAGCCACCCCCTTCGCTCGATATGCAGCTTGCTTTTCTTTTCTTAAAAGGAAGCCCCTCGCCTCGCCTTCCTCAACCTGGTGCCCTCCAGATGTGCTGGACTGCACTCCCACCGTGCCCCAGCCAGCAACTAGCTCAATATCAGCCCCAAGCCATTTAGAGTAATGACAGGAGCTTGATGCACAGAGACAACTTCAATGAAGCCTAGGCAGACGCCAGCGTGGCTCCAAATACCTCATAAGCAGATCTGTGTCCAAATCCAATCACCCTCTGAGCTTTACTACATCCCTAGATCAGGGTTACTCAGTTGGATTATGGAAGGAGCCTCTCCCAACCGATCACTTTTTCCGTCTTTGCTTTAAACAAGGGCATAATTACCCTAATGAGGGGCCTGTCCAACACCAGACACCAGACCCTGCCAGCCTTTCTTCCTGAAGCTAGACAAGAGAGGAACCTCACTTATCCCCACTCGATTTGTCATTCCAGTCTGTTTCAAGCAGAGACGTTGCTGCTCTGCTCTAATGGTGTGGCGTCGTACACACATTTTGGAGGTGGTCAAAGAAGCTCTGTCCTGGCCTCCTCCTAGGGCCAGGGTGAGATTAGGGCCCCAGTCAACAGGTCCTTGCATGCAGCAGCAGCAGGCTACATGCACACCACATGCGTGCAAGGTTCTGCGTACTCTACTTTAGAAGGCAGGCTGAAATTAACAGAATTTGAGAAACTCCAGATGAAGCACTCTGCACACGGAGAACGTTAATAATGAAAGTGACATCACCTCAAGTATGTTGCTTCCAATCATTAGAGAATGAACGTAAATTCCCGGGACTTTTTGCTCCACGATTTTTTTAATGTAACCCATGCTCTCCGGATTGCAGCAGCTATCTCCTATGATTTAAAAACAAAGGGGGCAGGGCGAGAAGATTAGGAATCAGAACATCAGCAATATTTTAAAAATGGGAGTGTTTGCTAGCGTACTTTCCCATGACATAGATTTAGATCACAAGTTGCAAAATATTAATGTTGGCAGAGAAAGGCTCCCCATGAAGAGAGGAAACATGCCCCCATTGACAAACCACAAGGCTGACACAGGACTCCAAGGGTATCAGGGAAGAAACGGGATCAGCAGAAGATTATAGAGGAGGACAGAGGCGGTAAGAATTGTTTTCCCTAGGAGAACTGATTGTAAGCCTATGCGGCAGGGTCTTGCTATGTACTGTGTTATCTGTACAGCACCATGTACATTGATGGTGCTATATAAATAAATAATAATAATAATAATAATAATAACCTGGTTGAGCATGTAAGGGCACATCCCATGCATATTTAGACAGGAAAACATCCTACAACTCCCAGCTAGTAAATATGGGAAGTACTATCATTTATGTTTTTTCCTGTCTAAACATGCATAGGATGGTGTCCTATAAGTGTGCTTCCTTTAAAAAAAATCCACAATGTTCCTGATGACTAATTATTAGAGGAAAATGCCCAACAGAACCAAAAGTGCCATGGGGAAGGGAGTTCACAGCCATGCTTGAAACTTCACACACACTAGCTATGGGCTTAATGTGACTTGGAGTGAATAAGAAGACAAAGGCAGGAAGAGTGGCGCCTTTTATTTTTTTAATGCTGTCGATTCACACAAAATTAGCCGTAATATAAACGAGTGCAAACCAGTGAAGTTTCATTAAGGTGCAAGTCATTGACGATAGTCATAGAAGTCAGGAGCTTGTACACATTCTCGGCAGGCACAGAAATGCTCTCTTTCTTACTGTAGCTAGTCTTGTGGTCCTAGTCCAAAACATCCAATTCCCTACGCTTGGAAAAGAGAGATTATCCCAGGGATACCAACCCTAGAGAGATACTCATAGCCACTTAGCTGGGTGAAAGAGACTGGATCAGTTTTCTGCCAATTAATAACCTGCTGACAACAAGAAAAATGTTTTGATTGAGAAAACCTACTGTGCATAGAGCAGAGGTAGGCCGCCTAGTACGCTCTGAATGTTTTGGACTACAACTGAGCAAACGTCAGGGATTGTGGGGCTTGTACTCCCAAAATATAAGAACACAAGAAGAGCCCTGCTGGATCAGAACAAGGATCCATCTAGTCCAGTATTCTGTTCACACAGGGGCCACCAAGGTGCTCCCATGGGAAACCCACACAGGATGCAAGTCCAATGGCACCCTACCACTCATGTTCCCCAGCAGCTGGTGTGCACAAGCCTACTGCCTCGACAACTGGACTAGTAGCCATTAATAGCCCTCAGGACTAGTAGCCATTAATAGCCCTCTCCTCCAGGAATTTGTCCAATCCCCTTTTAAAGCTATTACATCTTGTGGAAGTGAATTTCATAGGTTAACTATACGCTGTTTGAAGAATTCCTCCCTTTATCTGTCCTGAATCTTCCATCAATCAGCTTCATGGGATGACCCAACTGGGTTCCAGTACTATGAGAGCAAGAGAAAAATGTCTCCCTCTCCACTTTCTTCACACCTTGCATAATTTTGTACATCTCTTTCTCCCCTTGCTTGCCTTTTTTTCTAAGCTAAACAAGCCCAGTTGTGGCAACCTTTTTTCAAGAGGGAGTAGCTCCAGCCCTTTCATCTTTTTAGTTGCCATCTACAGGACACCATTTTGCCTACTCCTGACACAGAGCAGCTTTGCCCAACTTGGTGCCCTCCAGATGTTTTGAGCTTCAGTTCCCATCAGTCCCAGCCAGCATGGCCAATGGACAGGACTCCTAGGAATTGTAGTCCAAAACATCTGGAGAGCACCAAGTTGGATAAGACTGACATAGATGGTGAATTGGGTAGAAGTAAATCTTGAGTCTTTGATTTACATATCACAGAGTCTCCAAAACACACACACCTTGAGTTGTTCTGATACTGATCACAAGTTCCTGGGCCAAGCATGTGCTTAGCAAAGGGATCCTGTTCCTTAATGCTTTATATATGTCTCTGGAGCCACTATTTTGCCCCAGGTGAGCCTCCAGGTTCTAGTCAAAAGCAAAGCAGATCCTGCAAGCCTGCCCATCCCAGCTCTGGGATGGGCAGACAACAGGAGATTGATTTGGTGGTGGGGAAACTTATTTCAGTTTCATGCTTCAGTCCTTGTTACTTTCATTCTTACAATACTATGGGCAGATGAAGAATTGAACCTACGACATTACCAGCTAGTTACATTTGTATTTCTCTTCCTTCTGAAACTCGGGCAGGAAACCACAAAGCTCTCATTTAAACCCCTGCATCAAGGCATTTTGAAATGGTGGGTTCATAGCTGAACTAGTCTTTGAACCCCGGTCTATCTAAAAGTTTAGCAACTGACGTTGCAATCCTATGCATGTCTATTCAGAAGTAAGTCCCATTGAGTTCAATAGGGTTTACTCCCAAGTATCTCTGTATAAGATTGCAGCCTAACTCTGTGCATCCATCCAACGTTTGCTTGATGACCGACTGACAACACAATCCTGTGCACGTCTCATCAGAAGTCCCACTGAATCTAATGGGGCAGTCAAGTAAGAGGAGGGAGGATGACTTGATATTGAAATCATGACTTTATCTGATAAAGAGATCTGGGGGTCTCAAAAACGTGCAGAAGTTGTGCGATGTCTGAGTTAGCTTTAATAAAGGTGTGGATTTTGGGGGGGTTCTTACGGCCAACATGGCTACTTCTGCTTTTCGTGTGACCAGAGTTCAAATCAGAGTTTGGCTATAAAACTTACGGGGTCAGTTATTTCATCTCCCCTTAACCTACCTCTAAGAATAGTTTATGAGGATTAATTTCCCTTTTCAAATCAAAACTCCCCCAAGATAGAACCAAAAAGGCACAGGGACCCACCGCTGCGCCCACTCACCCATGCCATGCCAGATAACGAGGGGCACCGGCCCCGCGGAGCTTCCAGAACTCAGCCAGCCAAATCCGCCCAGTAGCAGCAGCAGGAGCGAAGCCACCGGCTGCCTGGTCGACGCCATCTTGGATCTGTCATGTGATACGAAGCCCGAGCCGGGGAGGAAAGGGTGTCATGTGACCGAGGGAGGCCGGGCTGGAGGAGAGAATGGAGGAGGACGGGCGGAGAAGAGGGTGGCCCAGAGGAACTCTGGGGGATGTAGTTTGGGGCCAAAAGCCCTGCTGTGACTTGAGCTTCTCGAAGGAGACTTCGGAGAAGAGGGATTGAGGGTGTGCTACCCTTCAACTTCGCGTGACCACATGGAAAGGAGGACAGGGCTCCTGCGTCTTTAACAGTTGTATAGACAAGGGAATTTCAGCAGGGGCCATTTGTAGGCATGCAGCACCCGGTGAAATTCCGTCTTCATCACAAGAGCTAAAGCTTAAATTCCCTTTTCTATGCAACTGCTAAAGATACAGGAGCCCTGTCCTCCTTTTCAGATGGTCACCCTAAGGCATGCAGCACCCGCTGAAATTCCGCCTTCATCACAAGAGCTAAAGCTGCAGGAGCACTGCCCACTTTTGAATCTGGTCACTCTAGTATAGCTCCTGCAGCTTTAACTGTTGTGATGAAGAGGGAATTTCACCAGGTGCTGTATGGATACCAATGACACCTGCTGAAATTCCCTTTTCTATACAACTGTTAAAGATGCAGGAGCCCTGTCCTCCTTTCCATATGGTCACCCTAAGAATGTGTATTGTACCAACCCATAAACACTTGTATGTATTTCATGCTGAAGATAAGTGTTCAAGGAGCCTGTAATTCTATGCCTGTTTACTGGGAGTACGCCCCATTGAACTCAATGGGGCCTATCTTTTGAGCAGACATATATAGGCTTGCACTGTAAATTGCCATATTTATTTCACCTAGCTTGTAAGCTAGGCCAGAATCATCCACACTGCATGTTTTGGGGTGGGGCGGGGGAACCATTGCAGATTTTTACACGCTGTAAAAATTAACACTGCACCAAATAAGTTTCAATTGTTTTTATTTACATGGTTATTGTTTTTAAATTTACAGTTTTTAACCCATCAGACCATAGACTTCCTTCAAGTTCTCCTCCTGTGCTTAGTCCATCAGAGATCAAACAAGGGCAAACATTGGCTGCTGGTACTTCAAAGTGGAGCTGCCTGCTTTCTTCCTACTGGCCCTCACCGCAGAGTTTAGCTTTCTTCTTCTACATAGATTTAATCAGCCCCACATCTACCATCCGCTAGATTTGTTTACTTATTTCATTTCTATATCGCCCAATAGCCAATGCTTTCTGGGTGGTTCACAAGCATTACAACCATAAAGTACAGCATAAAATATAAAATATAGAAGCTTAAAACCACAATATAAAAGTACAAAAAGAATAAAATCAAGTAGCAATGCAGAGATACAGATTGAAAACAGCAGAGCTAAAAGACTAGGGGTGTCTCTACATGGAGAAAGCCCTGTGGTGGCTGTGAAGCTGCATTGCGTCAGTTATATGACAGAGCCACAGGTTTGCAGCCTCCGCGGGGCTTTCCCACAAAGCTGTGCGGCGAAAAAGTGGGGGAACTTACCCCGACGTTTTCCGTTGAAGCGAGGACAGTACAGCTGTTCTGCTGTCTGATCTCCCTCCAGGGCCAGGATTCCTTGGACACAATGAATGACTATTTAAATCTGGAATGCAGATCTGTCCAGAAATGCAACAAGAGCCCTAAATTGCATCAGTGGGGAGGGATCATGGGAGTCCAGTGTCACCTGGAAGGCCACATGTTCCGCATTCCTGAATTATGGGACACAAGCGGGAGTGATTATTCCCATCGTGGTCCACTTGCAAGCATCAAGGGTCACCTGCCTTGCTACTGTTGGCCATAGAAAGATTCACATTGTGTAGGACCCGTAAACAACCATGGGTAGGGGTGTGTGGTAAATGCCTTGTGCAGGAAAGCTCTCTCTGACGCAGCCCAGTGACAAGAAATGGCCTGGAAGCCTCCACCCTTTCAGGGAGGCAGGAGACCCAGAGGCCCTTTGAAGTTGGTGGACCTGTCTGGCGCCTCTGGATAGATGCCCAAAGCGTCATGGTCATGCTAGGCCCTTGGGCGCCCAGGCTGGCAGGATAAAAGCTTCCTCCCACGTACCTGTTTCCCTCGAATTATCCCCTACAGTGATAAGCTGTCGGCATTGTTGTTGCTACCGGACAGCAAAATCCTTTGCATACCAGGAAATGGGTTTAAGGGGGGAAATGTAAAATAATCATAAAAAATCAAGGGATGACCCAATCCGATTCAAATTTGGTATGCTTAAAGCTCTCCTTAATATCTATTACTTTGCCAGTTTTGATGTCTTTATCTTTAAAGCTTATGCAGATGTAAGCAATTGTTTAATTTTTCTTCAAATCCTGCTCCTGCGCCCCAGTGGCCGCTCAGATGATACGCTCGAAAACTAGTACCAAAATACAGTGAGTCTTTTGCCTTTATAGCACAATTAAAGCAGGATGCATGGGAGTACGTCACAATAAAAGCAGATTATAAGATGGAAAACTTCGGAGTCCTTTGCACGCAATTCGCAGTGATTGCACAGTATAACGCTGGTGTGATAAAGCACTAAGGCAACACTCCTCAGCCCAGCCCTGCTGCTCGTGACGTCCCAACAGCCTGGGAAATCTTGGGGATGAAATCTCAAGGTGGGCCAGCAAGTAACATGAAAGGACCATCAAAGTATCCCAAGATGTGAGGACAGCAGATAGGCATGGTCAGGGGGCACCTGTGTCATCTGTGCTTAGGCAACTTGGTTTCTGGCACCAAAATCATACTTTCTGGATGTCAAGCTACTTTTAAGGGCACAGGAGCGAAGCCACTCAGCCAGTTGGCAACCCTGCTGGCTTGACCACCACTGGGCCCTGAGAGAACTTGCATCCCTTCGAAAAGTGGCCGTTGCTGCTCTGGATTCCGTTGGCATTGTTTACACGGTTGCCGTGACGATGAGGGTCCAAGCCGGTCCGGTGCTGCTCATTGACTTTCTGGACTTGGCAGTGGGCAGAAGTACCCCTGGGTTGCTTCTACTCTCCTGCTCCTCCAAGGATTACCATGGCCCTCAGGAAGTGGTTCAGAGTAAGTGTTGATCAGCCAGCCATAAGGGTGCTTTTTTAGGTGTGGGTGTTAGATTTTGGGGGTTTGGGGAGGAAGACTTTTTGCCAGTTTGGGGAATTCTAGGATTCCAACCCACCCTGACACTTATGGGATGTCCCAGAGGGGCATTCACCCCACCCCACCCCACCCCATCATCTCAGGATCTGACCCAGGTGGCTTTCTGCTCCCCCCTCTCTTTACAGAATGTCCAGAGGAGATGCTCAGTTTCCCTTTTTCCTCTAATTATTTCTCTTGAAGAGGAGTTACTAACCAGTTGAGAGCAATGATTGGTTCTCATCGTAACGAGAGGGTGTGGCTCACCAAACCTGAGATCTTGGGCCCGATTAAAAAGGACCATGGAGGCTGCTACTATTATGCCTGAGCTTTCTTTTCTAAGCCTTTCAACATAGGTGAGTAATAGTGTTAATGCTTTTCTTTTCTACTATTATCGTTTTAGCTGGTTATTTTTATCACACTTGTAGGTATGTGTAGGCAGTAAGAGGGGGTGGGTTTTTTAAAAAAGATTTTTGTTTTAAAATACAGCTCTTTAATTGTCATTCCTAAAAGGGGACCTACCTGTGAGTTAGTGGGATCTTTCATATATGCTGCATTGCAAAATGATGTGACTTTATAACAGGCCTAAACAGTGATTTTTCCCCCTAGACCTGGGATGGGCAATGCAGAAGGCAGGTATGTACTGGGAGAGCTCTTGGTGACTTAGAGTGGAGTAGCAAGAGCATTCACTGCTTACCTCTTGGCTTTTCCTCACCTGTAAAACAGGAGTATTAATTGGTTGACTCTGACCAGCTCTTTATGAAGTAGTAGAGTTGTGTGTCTGAATTGCTGACCTGTAGAAGCTTGGGTGTAGATTGATACTTTGTCAATGGCTCGTGGGAGGTAGTCTGGATGGGACTAGGCTTGGTGGGAGAGCACCTGCTTTGCACACTCAAAGGTCCCAGGTTCAATCCCAGGTATCTCCAGTTGAAAGGGTTAGGAAATGCCTCTGTTGGAGAATCTCTACCAGCTGGAATAAATAGACCCAGCTTTCCCTAACCTAGACCTGCCAGATGTTTTGGAGTTCAACTCCCATCAGCCCTAGCCAACCAGCATGGCTAATGGTCAGGGATGCTAGGAGTTGATGACCCAACAGATTGGGAGGGTCCTAGGTTGGGGAATGCTGCTATTGTGAGCATAACCTTGTACAAAAACCATGTATCCCCTGGTGAATTCCTTACCGCAAATGCATTGAAACAAAGGCTGATGTCTTAATCCTACTCGACACCAACATGTACTTAGCCAACCTTGTGTGGTGCTGGCTGAAGGCTTTCAGACTCAGGGGCCTCATCTACCCAGGGCCTGCAGTCTATGTTACTCATTTGGTGTTGTGTTCTGAAAACCCCCCAGTAGCACAACATTGTAGCCAGAGAGCCACAGTGTCTCATCTAAGCCCAAGGTGGCAAGAACTTGGCTGGGTCACCAACTGCCTCTTCAAGAAGAACCCAGCATTGCGTCTCTTGTGTTTTGAACAGCAGTATTATTGCCAGAAATCGGCATGTGAAGCTTTTTATGGCCTGGAGTGGAAAAAAATATCGCCTGCTTTTAGCGGCGTAATCACAGAAGCCGCTTGAAAGAGTTGGCCATCTAAGGACATAAGAGGAGCCCTGCTGGATCAGACCAAGGATCCATCTAGTCCAGTATTTTGCTCACACAGTAGCCAACCAGCTGTTGAAGAGGGACCCACAAGCAGGACACGGGTGCAAGAGCACCCTCCTGCCCATGTTCCCCAACAATGTTCTCCAGGCTTATTGCCTCTTACACAGAGGCTTACATACTTTTACTGCCTCTTTTTGACTTAAATATTTGTGTCTTGTCCACTGCCAAAACTTAGTGTACAACCGATTAAATTGCCATCCTGTGCAATATTTAAAACCACATTATTAAACAGTATTCAAAAATGCCTTGAAAAACCAGAGTTTCAGTTAAACCCATGAGGAAATAGATGTGTTACAACCTTTCTGGAAGTACAGTAGGCAAGAAACTTTCATCTCACCTGGGAGGAGATTTGGGGACAGTTGCTGAAACGTCTTAACCCCAGTCTGGACCAGTTGAATAGATGACATGAAAAGTCTTAACCCTAGTCTGGACTACACCTCCCATCATTTTGGATCCCTGGCCACACTGGCTGAGCATGATGAAAGATATAGTCCCAACACATCGGCCGCCAGGCCAGGCAGGGCTGGCCCAGACAGTAGGGTCAACTGACCTGACTTCCGCTCCTGCGGCCTAAGAATTATTTTCTCTCGCTTCGAAATCTCCTTGCTGTTGGCCAAATGAGACACTTTTGCATGTTGGGTGGTTGGTTTTCACCTCGCCTCTCTCTTGTCTCTTCAGGCTCTTTAGGTTGCCCCCATGGGGAAAGAAAAGACCCATATCAACATCGTGGTAATTGGCCATGTGGATTCTGGGAAATCTACGACCACCGGGCACCTCATCTATAAGTGTGGGGGCATTGACAAACGAACCATCGAGAAGTTTGAAAAGGAAGCGGCTGAGGTCAGGGGTGCTGATGCACTTTTACTAAGGCTTGGTGGAGTCGCATCTTTCCTAGAGGAAATAATGGCTCCATTAAATGGACGGGGTGGTCTCTTTAATGCCAGGATTGCCCCAAAGTTTTTATGCCCTAGGAAACACCTTTGCAGTTTCCTGCCTTGTACTGATACCTTGTACTGATAGCCAGTCCTCCGAAGTGACAGGAAAGTCTAATGGCATTGACTTCAGTTGGGGACAGCATACTGGATTCTGCACTGGGCTGGGCTACAAATGGTCAAAGAGTTGATTGCTACTTCTTCAGCTGGGACCCCATTTCATCCATACACATGTGTTGATGGTGTGTATAGTCCATCCAGTGCAGGCACCACATTTTGGAGGGCCTTGGGCAAGGCATCCTCAATGGGCCTCCTCCCTCAGGGAGTCCACCTTCTCATCAGCTGCTCTCGCTCCTCATCCTCTCCGCATTTCTGACACTCTAGGCACTTGCCTTGTTGGTTTCTAAACTTGGGCTGGTCCTGCAAGGGCCCAGTTCATGCAAGTAGCAGATAAGGCTGGGAAAGTTCTTCATGGGTTGCGTGAAGAGACGTCAGTCCCATTCCTGCACTTGAGTGCTTCCATGTGTGGAGAGCCCTGATAAAACTATTAACTGTGATTAGAAGCTGGAGTTGCCAGTGACAAAACTGCAGCCCCTCTTCTCCTCTTGCCACCTGATATTTTGTTAATATGGAGAGCTTGGGGCGGGGTTTGTCAATTTTTGGAGACTCATATCTGTGAGCTTCTCTGCACAATAGGAAAAATCCTGTAGCCTTACCAGGGCTTTTGTCCTCTGCTGTCTTCCCACCATTACAATGCACTTCTTTACATGCAATCATGTGGTTTTGAATTGAAAACTTCCTTTCTCAGTAAGATTCCATTGTATATAATAAGACAGTGCCATCTAGTGGCAGAATTGTAGCACAATGCTGATTTTACACACTGGGTGATCCCAGATAATACCACATTATCTCCATTTTTTTAAAAAAAAGCCAGATTCCCAGGGGATAGCAGGGGAGATGTCCGGGACATTGATGACATCATGTAATGGATCCCAAAACTTCTGTGAGTGGCCAACCACGAACATGCAATCAACCACTTGTTTAGAGAAGTTTTGTGTCCTTCCAAATCCCGAATCTTTAGGAATGTTCAGATTCACTTCTCAACAGAGGAGCCCTCCTTTGATTTGGACATCTCCCAAATCCATCCAGATATTACCGCTAGTTTTAAAAAACCCAAAACCTCAAGAGATTTTACAACAATAAAACATCAACAGCATAAAACTAAAACCAGAATTAACTAAGGATCAGCCAGCATAGAAATTAAAACCTGCGAGCACCATTCATATCATAACCAACTAACGCAGTTGTGCATCTGATGTACGTTCCTTTCAGATGGGAAAAGGCTCCTTCAAATACGCCTGGGTGTTGGACAAGCTGAAAGCGGAGCGGGAACGCGGCATCACCATCGACATTTCCCTGTGGAAGTTCGAGACCTCCAAATACTACATCACGATCATCGACGCCCCCGGCCATAGGGACTTCATCAAGAACATGATCACTGGAACGTCCCAGGCAAGGGCGGCCACCTTAATAGCTCTTTGATGCTGCTGCTTTTCATCTTGTCTTGATATTGCTACGGACATTTTATTCTGGTAGATTTCTCTTTCTCTGCCAGTTTCATACATCAGTCACTTTCAACAACTCCATCGGAGTGGGATGGAGGACATACAGATTCTTAAATGTTCTCAAGTTCCAGGTTGAGAATACTCCATGGGGGTGGGGTGGGGAGGAGGAGAGAAATGGTTGTCTTTGAACATAAAAGACAAAGATTGTACTGGTCCATGATGGGGGCGGGGGGCAGGGATCCCAAACCAACACTTGGACAGTCTCTTTGTTAGAACCCACAGAAATCCCCCCCACCCCAATTGTGCAAGCTTCAAGTTCTACAGAACTCTTTGTCAGGCTAGGTGGTACAAAAAGCAAGGCTTGGGGAAAGAAACAGGGTGTGGTGGCATTTTAAAAACTACTCCAAACGTGCATGAAAATAGGAATTGCTGCTGGGATTGCTAAAGAGAGGCAGGTCATGACCACTGAACAATATGAATTGCCATTAGCAAAATCCTGGTGTCTCTTTAACAACAGAAATTTGTTAAATTTGTTAAAGAAATTTAGCAGATGATTTTTCCATAAGCCAGTGAAACCAGCGTGGTGTAGTGGTTTGAGGCTTGGACTGGGACTTGGGAGATCTGGGTTCTAGTCTCTACTTAGCCATGAAGCTCACTGGGTGACTTTGGCCCAATCACCGACTCTCAGCCTTACCTACCTCACCGGGTTGTTGTTGTGAGGATAAAATAGGAACATAAGAAGAGCCCTGTTGGATCAGACCAAGGGTCCATCTAGTCCAGCACTCTGTTCACACAGTGGCCAAATTGCTGTTGACCAGGGACCCACAAAGCAGGACATGGTGCAACAGCACCCTCCCACCCATGTTCCCCAGCAACTGGTGTATACAGGCTTACTGCCTCTGATACTGGAGGTTGCACTTAGCCATCGGGACTAGTAGCCGTTGACTACTAGCCATCAAGACTTGTAGCCAAATGGAGAGGAGGACTACCATGTAAGGTGCCTTGGGCTCTTTGCAAGAGCCCATGTATGCATGTAACAGTAAATAATGAAGTCTTGAGCACCCGGTGTCTGCTAAAAGCACTGGAGCCAGGAGAAACGGTGGAACGTGACTTCTTGGCAACAAGCATTCCTGCCCACCTTCGCCATATGACCCTCCAGCAAGTGTGGGGTGACGTCCTCTCTGTCATGCCTTGGAATACGGGACAAGGACTTGAGCTGTGCTACTGATGCATGAAACTGTCTGAGCAGGGCTGGATCTACACTACTGCTTTAAAGGGCTTTATAACAGTTTTATAGCGCTTTAAAGCAGTAGTGTGGATCCTGCCCAGGAAACCTTTGCAAAGTAAAGGAATCTAGAAAGCCTTTCCTAACCTGCTGCTCTCCAGACGTCTAGGACTAAAATGCCAAACATTCCTTACTAGCAGCCATGATGGATGGGGCCGATGGGAGCTGTAGTCCAACACATCTGGAGGGCTCCAGGTTGGGGAAGATGGATCTAGGCAATACCAGCTGATCAGCATCGCTGTGACTTCCCTGATAGTGACGGCATGTCTGGTATAAAACCAACGTAATCTGTTATGTCTCTCCCCAACCCCTGGCAAAGGATCCTGGAATGTGTTTTGGTAAGGGTGCTGAAACTTGGTAGAGATTCCTGAAATAACCATTCTCACAGGCCTTTGAGAAGATGAATAATTACTGGTATTAAATGTAGTGTGGCAGGTATGCTGGACAAGTCCTATACTGGCATCTTATGGCTTGTTGTGGGTTAGTTCTGGGTTGTTTAATCCTTAAACAACCCAAAGTTTCTTGGTTCAGATGGAATGATAATAACTTAGGAATAGGAGTGTTGCTGGGTTATTTAGGAGAGGAGAACAGATGAATGTGCAGGAGCCAGCTCATACGCACATGCTCACAAACAAACCATGGTTTGTTTGTTCAAACTGGGTCTTTCTCTCTAATCTCTCTTTGAAATTTATTTGCTCCACAATGGCCACTTTAAGGTCAGTGATAAGAACGTCCTAGGAGACTTATTTATTTATATACTGCCCCCCATTGAAAAATTTCGAGCAGTGTACAAGATAAAATGAAAATAAAAACAGAATAAAACACTTAAAACAAATTTTAAAAGAAGCAAATACAGAAACTCAAGGCTGCGTATTAAGGAAAGGCTTCCTGGAATAAAGATGTTTTCAGGAGGCGCCGAAAGGAGTACAAGGTCGGAGCCTGCCTGACCTCCAGAGACAGGGAGTTCCATAGGAGGGGAGCCACCACACTGAAGGCTCTTCCCCTGGTGGACTCAAATCGGAGGATGGATCTATGTGGAACCACCAGGAGCAGGCCCTCAGATGACCTCAGTGACCAGGCAGGTTGGTAGGGAGAAGGCGCTGTCTCAGGTATCCTGGTCCCAAGTTGTTTAGGTTTTGTATACAAGTACAAGAACCTTAAACCTGGCCCGGTAGCAAATAGGCAGCCAGACTTAAGACGTTGCTTACAGTTTCTGAATATTGCAATTTGTGATGTCTGATCTGTGTCCAGTCAGTCTTTTTTGTAGTGACTGGCCATACGTAAAATGCGAAAGACCATTGCTGACAGATATTCTTACTTCTTTATTTTATATATGAAGTAATTTAAATTACTTCATATTTAATTTTCTGGACAAAGTTCACTGAAAGCTGCAGACAAAATACAAGTAAAATACAACACAATACAATAATAATAATAATAATAATAATAATAATAATAATAATAATAATAATAATTTCTTACCCGTCTCTCCCTTTGAATTATAAAGTTTATAATAAACTTTAAATTATAAAAAAAATACTATAAGCAATAAGTTAAAATACAATCCAGCTGGTATAAACATCTATTTCCAGTCACAGCAATAAAAGATCAGTAAAACGGCAGCATGACCAGTAAACATCAATTCCAAGTCATTCAAAACAGGGTTGGTTATTATTATTATTATTATTATTATTATTATTTATTTATTTATTTATTTATATAGCACCATCAATGTACATGGTGCTGTACAGAGTAAAACAGTAAATAGCAAGACCCTGCCGCATAGGCTTACATTTTAATAAAATCATAGTAAAACAATAAGGAGGGGAAGAGAATGCAAACAGGCACAGGGTAGGGTAAAACTAACAGTAGAAAGTAACAGTAGAAGTCTGCACAACATCAAGTTTTCAAATCCTGCAGCTGAGGAGGCCGGCTGCACATCTCTTGGGAGGGAGTTCCTGAAGATAAGGGCCACTCCTGAGAAGGCTCTGCCCTTAGCACCTGCCAACCTAGCTATACTTAAAGGCAGGTCAGTGAGTAGGGCCTCCAACTCCATCCCGTCATGTGCCCTAACACAGTTCAGGAGTGATTGTTCTTGTCCCATAGCAAGACTCAGGACTTGTTCTGTTCCTTTCCAGGCTGACTGCGCTGTGCTGATCGTGGCAGCTGGTGTGGGTGAATTTGAAGCTGGCATCTCCAAGAACGGGCAGACCCGTGAACATGCCCTGCTGGCCTACACCCTGGGCGTGAAGCAGCTCATCGTGGGGGTGAACAAGATGGACTCCACCGAGCCCCCGTACAACGACAAGCGCTACCAGGAGATCACCAAGGAAGTGAGCGCCTACATCAAGAAGATTGGCTACAACCCGGCCACTGTGGCCTTTGTGCCCATCTCTGGCTGGCACGGGGATAACATGCTGGAAGTCAGCACGAAAGTAAGATGCTTGCTCACGTCTGGCCCGGCTTTTGCGGCGCTGCGTTGCTGCCATTTTGCCTTTAATCCCCGCGGTTTTGCTACTGCGGAGTGGCGTGGGTAATCCTGATGGCAGAGGTAGCATGCGCTTTCCAGCAGCCATTTGGTGCCTGATGTCAGGCCCACCCTCTGCCCAGCTTCTGGCGACGAATCAGTGGTTGCCATCCGTCCCAGAATGCCACCAGCTCAATGCTGGAGTGAGGTCACATGGTGGAAGGGCCGTGGTGACCTTGATTCTTTGGAAAAAGCTGGGCTAAATCCCCAACTTTTCCAACATGCAGCTTCAGGGAAAAGCCTTGCGGTGGCCGTGTATCGGTGGCTGCATTATATAACCAACGCAGTGCCGATTTGCAGCCACCGGTGCTTTGAAGACCTATAGACAGCCCTCTGTTTTCATGACAGCCCTTGGTCTGATCTAGAAGGCCAATATCTACATTTCCTGGTGGAAGGTTCTAGTTTCCACGGCCTTTTGCCCCCCAGGCAAGCGCAATAGGAAAGCCTCCATGGATGATCGAGTTGTATGATAAAACTTCCCTTCCTCAATCAGGGCTGGCAGGGTCAGGCACCTGCTGAGGACCCACATGCCAGTGACCAGAGTCCCCTGGGGTCGCTGCTCCTCTTCACTATTGCAACCTGCTTGTTCACCTGCCTCCCACTCTGGCCCAGACAGCAGTGGGGCTGAGAAGGAGGAGCAGAAGGTGCCCTGGCCTGCTTCCTCCCTGGCTCCCTGCTTCTCCAGCAAGCAAGTGGTAGCCAGGATGAGAAATGAGGAGCAACCAATGGCCGTGAGAAGGTAGGCACTGAGGGAAGGGGCCCATTGAGACAGCCTTGCCCGAGGAGCCCCCCAAAATCTGGAGCTGGCTCAGAGGTCCTGAAGAACAAGTTTCTTGCACCGTCTCTCTAACAGTAGTCCTTTACTTTTCCAGAGCGTGCAGGAGAGAGACCCAAACTCTTTTGCCCCTTGATTTGAAATCTGTTAGGGCCCACTGACGTTACTTTCTGGGCTGGATCTGACCTTTGGGGCTACTTGTTTGCAATCCCTATCCTAGAATGGAGACCCCCCAACTTCCAATAACTGCAGGGGGGTAACCAAGCAGGGGCAGTTGCTTGTTGGCTCCAATTCAACAGGCGTCCTTGCCACGACACAGGCTCTGAACACCAGACCTCACGTCTGCCACCACTTATTATGGGGCAGCACAGGCTCTGAACACCAGACCCGGCCGAGGCTACTCCCTGCTCAAGCCAAGCACCACCACTTGATACGCCTGAGGCAAGGGATAAAGCCCACCTTCCTCCAAACTATGTGGAGAAAGGGGTTTAAAATGGAGAAGGATTTAATATATATAATAATGCGCTGTGAGTTATATCTGCTTAGGTGAATGATTGTCAGAGTGGGTGCTGAATGATGTAAACTTAAGATGATAAATGCTAAACAGACACGTGGGATTTTTGTGGTAGTTTTAAAACAATCAAAATTTATTTTTAAAAGTTCATAAGCTTTGTTTCTAATAACAACATTTAAAAACCTTTTTGAAACCATCCATACAATCCTGTCACCCTCACATTCGCGCTTTCCTTTCACTCACACAATCACTCTTGAAGTTTCTTTATTATCAGTATTGAATTATATACTTCTACTACGTGCACACCACACTCTAAAGACACCACTCACTACACTGACTCTCAAATTTCCCAAAACTTAAGTACTATAAATACAGAGAGCACTACAGACTCTAAGAGTACTTAACAAAGAACTCTCAATCCCCTCAGTCATGCCCTTATATATCACTCCTCCCCCCTCCCAAGACATTCTAACTCCGCCCACTCAGGCCAACATTCTGAAAACCACAGACTTACAAACTGCAGACATACCTTTGGGAACTGACTTGTGGGGTGTAACGCCACAGTGCTGAATGTGTAAACTTAAGATGATAAATGCCAAACAGACACGTGGGATTTTTGTGGTAGTTTTAAAACAAACAATCAAAATTTATTTTTAAAAGTTCATAAGCTTTGTTTCAAATAACAACATTTAAAAACCTTTTTGAAACCTTCCATACAATCCTGTCACTCATTCACATTCGCGCTTTCCTTTTTCTCACACAATCACTCTTGAACTTTCTTTATTATCAGTATTGATTAATATACTTCCACTACGTGCACACCACACTCTAAAGACACCACTCACTACACTGACTCTCAAATTTCCCAGAACTTAAGTACCATAAATACAGACAGCACTACAGACTCTAAGAGTACCTAACAAGTCTCCCTGAAAGGTTCTCTCCTGAAAAGAACAAGAACAAGAACTCTCAATCCCCTCCGTCCTTCCCTTATATATCCCTCCTCCCCCTCCCCAGACATTCTAACTCCGCCCACTCAGGCCAACATTCTACAAACCACAGACTTACACACTGCAGACATACATTTGGAATTGACTTGTGGGGTGTCACGCCACAGTCCTATACCCCAACCTAACTTGGAGTCCATCAGTGGCACCACCACCACGACTCTTCGTTTGGGTTCTTTAAGGAGTTGGAGGGGAGGTGTAGAGAAGTTGTGGGAGCCAAGCAGTAAGTGAGGTCTGGTGTTTGGGCCTTAAGGGCTGGGCCTTAAGGCAGGCGCCAAGCTGTGTTTCCAGATGGACAGCTCCTAGCGTCAACTATCGAATGACTTATAGGTTCGCCAGATGAGCATTTTATCCCACGGTCACCACTGCCCACTTACGGATGGGCGCACGTCCTTTAGGCGACGACGTCGCTCCTTCCACTTGCTTTTCCGTAGCAAAATAATCCGACCCTTTTTTAAAAAATGGAATGTGCCGCGATCTCCTGCTGTGTGCAGGAAAAGTGGCGCAATACAGACGGCCCCTGATTGGGCCACGTGGTCTTTGTTTACTTCCTCTTTCCCCTCTGGGCAGAAAGAGGAAGTAATGAGGGACAAAAGCGGGGGCGGAGAAGCGACGGTAAGGAAACACGATTTGCCCCCGTGTGATGTCGCCCTTCGGCAGGATCTACGCTACTGCTTTATAATGGTATTGAAGTGCATGGACAATTGTTGGGGCCCATGACACCTTCCATAGGCCATTTTCAAACTGCTTTCAAAGTGTAATATTTATTTATTTTAAACATTTGTATCCCGCCCTATATCATTAAGATCTCAGGGTGGCATACAGATAAAAGCATACAATATAAAACAATAAATATGCCCAGTTAAAAACAAATTAAACTATGAACCAAGTTAAAACAATATATAATTTAAAAGCAGTAAAAGCAGTTAAAACAATGTGCCATCTTAGCGAATTTAACCATCAAAGGCTTTGTTAAAAAGCCATGTTTTTACTTGGCATCAAAATGAAATCAGCGTCAGCACCAGTCAGGCCTCCAAGGGGAGAGCATTCCACAGTTGGGGTGCTACAGCAGAGAAAGCCCTCTCCCTTGTCCCATCATAGCGTATATGTTGCATTGGTGGGATGTGGAGAAGGGCTCCTCCAACAGATCTAAGGTCTCGGGCAGGCATTTATAAGGAGAGGCGCTCTCTCAAGTATCGAGGTCCCAAGCCATTTAGGGCTTTAAATGTCATTACCAGCACCTTGAATTCCGACCAGAAGCGTATAGGCAGCCAGTGCGATTTCTTTAAGACCGTTGTTATATATCCTGCTTGGTGAAGATCTGGTCATGGTGCAGCGATTCCATCTTCTCTACGGATTTTTCTGTGGACAGAAAAGATGGAAGAAGTGGTGGGAAAATGCAGGAGGGTTCCAAGCGGAAGAAAACCCTGTCAGTGAGGCAGCGGGATGAGTGTGAGTCTCGATAGAAGTTTCATCTGGAAACAGCCTGGATCTGAAAAGGCTACATATTACGCTGCAGTGATTAGGAGAAGGGTTAGATCTCCTTGAACATGGATTTGCCAGTAGCTCTTAGCCCCCAATGCAAATAGCGTCGGCACAGCTTTGACGATGTAGCTGGCACTGCGGTACTGCTGTTCTCAGCTGGACACCTCATGATCTCCTTCAGAAAATGTAGGCAGCTCATGGCTATCAAAGCCCTTTTTATATAGTTGCTTAATCCAACCTTGTTGAAGTTGAGGCCACTGAATGTGTCTAGTCCTGGGATAAGTTCTAAGCTCTGGTTGTAAACTACACACAAAGTAGAGGAAGCCATCTATTGGGGAAGAAAAAAAATCCACAGTTGGGTGGTACCTTCTTATTAGGATTAAACAAAGTGTCACAAAATAGCGAGCAAGCTTTCAAGTTCCACAGAACTCTTTGTCAAGCTGGATATTGAGGAAAGCAGGGGTAGGAGAGGGAAAATGCTGGCTTGGTGACAAGAAAGCAAAAGGTTGCATTTAAGCAACATTTAGGATGGAATGTAGCTGTAAACTCATTTTCCAAGCCTATTTTACTGGTCTCCCAACTAAGACACCCTGGAGATCTATAAAGATCTCTTAATAGAAATTTTCTTAGTACTTGCACGAAGCGTGGCTATCAAGGTAGATAGATGGCGCATGGATGGCCAATTGAGAAAAACCTAGAACGGTTTAAATTGGCAGGCCTTTGATGCTCTTTCTGCTAGCTCTCTTGGGGTTTGGTTGGTGACACTATTACATAGGGTGACGATATGACCGGATTTGTCCGGGTTTTTGATGGCAAATCCGGGAGGGGGGTGGGGAAATCCGGATTTTTTTTTAAAGAGCAGCTCTAATGGGAATTAACAAAAATGCTTATAACTCTGTCATTTTTTAAGATAAAGACATGAAACTTGGCACAATGGTAGCTCTTAGGAAGGGCTTTAGTCATACCAAATTTGAAACAGATCCGTTTATCCATTGATTTTTTAGGAATTTTTTAAAAATTGAAGTTTTAAAATTATTATTTTTAAAATCATCATTTTTAAAGTTAAAGAGATGAAACTTTGTACCATGATAGGATTTAGGTAGAGCTTTAGCCACACCAAATTTGAAACAGATCCATTCATCCATTGATTTTTTAGGATTTTTTTAAAAAATGAGGTTTTAAAATTATTATTTTTAAGCTGTCATTTTTAAAGATAAAGAGCTGAAAGTTGGCACCCTGATAGCTTTTAGGTAGAGCTTTAGCCATACCAAATTTGAAACAGATCTGGGGCCAGTAGCAAACCCTGTTAACAACAACAGCAGCTGGCAATGAGTGAAGATACAGTCAGAAAAGATATTTGAGGGAAGGGGAGAATGTAACACAGAGAGTATAGCAAAAGCTTCAAAGTACAGCAAAACCTACAAAAGTAGGAGTGGGTGAATCTCTCACTTGTTCTTTATTTCAGTGATTTTAACATTAAGATGTTATGTAGAACAGATTTGTCTTAAATGTGTGCTGTAAAATCAGACATGTGACCAAGGCTATGTTCGGGTGGGCACGCCCCCTTGGTACTGGACACGCCCCCTTGGGGGCGACCATGTTGTCTTCCTTTTTGGTTTCCAAAATATGGTCACCCTATATTACATCCACTCCCTAGTTATGCTTAAGGGGACAGTTCCTCTCCAGGTAGAAAAGCTGAGCCTCCTTTTAAATATGCAGAGACCATCTAGTGGTGAGTCCTTCAATATATGGTCCCTGTTTCACCTCACCTTGGAGTGCTGGGTCCTGGCTAAGGGCTCCTCTAAATGAGCGATTCATTGCACGTTCGTGATTGGCTATTCACTGAGGTTTTGGGGTCCATTACACGATGTTGTCAATGACCAGGACGTCTCCCACGGTATCCCCTGGAAATCCTGCTTTATTTTTATTATTTTTTATTTTATTTGTTACATTTTTATACCGCCCAATAGCTGAAGCTCTCTGGGTGGTTCACAGAAATTAAAACCATGAAGAACATAAAAACAACCAACAATTTAAAAACACAAATACAAACTACAATATAAAAAGCACAACCAGGATAAAACCACACAGCAAAATTTGATATAGGTTAAAATATGAGATTAAAACAGCAAAGTTTAAATTTAAGTTAAATTAAGTGTTAATACTGAGAAAATAAAAAGGTCTTCAGCTGACGATGGAAGGAAAACAGTGTAGGCGCCAAGCGAACCTCTCTGGGGAGCTCGTTCCACAACTGGGGTGCCACAGCAGAGAAAGCCCTCCTAGTAGCCACCTGCTTTGAAAACAACCACTTTTAATGTGGTAGTATCCAAGAAAAAGTGGGATCTTCTGCCACTAGATGGGAAGGGAAATATTCAGTTCAAAGCATGTGGTCGCCCTTCTGTGCCCATGTAATGCAGCCCACAACAATCATGCAAAAGAACCAGGAAGCACAAAGGCCTGGGTAAGCAATGTGATTGCCCCTTAATGTAGAGACACTCTAACTAAAGCAACAAAGGCTGCTGATTGTGCTATTGAAGGATAATGATTTCTTCTCAGTTTGATTTTTAGTATGAACTATTATAGGATTATTTAATTTCAGTGTACTATTTATTAACGTGAGATGTCTTGATTATTTCTTTGTTTTATTTATTATTTATTACATTTCTACACTGCCCAATAGCCAGAGCTCTCTGATTAACCTATGTGTATGACTGTTTAAATTTTGTTATGACTTTTAGTTGTTGGAGGACGATCTGGGAACGTTCTCTATTTTATTGTGTATATTTTTCTGAAGTTGCAGTAAGCCGCTTTGAGCATGTTTTTAATGTGGAAAAGCGGCATACAACTACTCATGACGATGATAAATGCGCTCAAGTACTGTTAAGCTCTTCTAATGGGCAACCCGAAATCCTGCAAGGACATGCCAGTTTGGTCTTAGCTGTGAACTGCTCACGGCTCAGAGAGGAGCGTGCCGGGCGTGGGTGTGTGAATTCTGAAGCTGGCATCACCTTTTTTTATTTCTGTTCTCAGATGTCATGGTTCAAAGGCTGGAAAATAACTAGGAAGGAAGGGACCGTTGCAGGGACAACTCTGATGGACGCTCTGGATTCCATCATACCTCCATCCCGACCCACTGATAAACCTCTCCGCCTGCCGCTACAGGATGTTTATAAGATTGGTGGTGAGTTTAGAGTGGGGTGGAGGTGGCCTGCTGTACCTCACTGTGCTTCCTGGAGACCTGTCTTGTGTTTGGGGATGGAGGAGGGGGGAGAGAAATCCATTCAGTTCACATTCTAATGTGAATTACCTAATTTTGCCCTTTCAAACTGCTATTTGAACCGAAACTCGCACTTTCCCGAATTTTGCAATGGAGTTCTCCATAATCAAATATTAGAGAAAACAACCGTTATATTAGGAAGATTGCTTGTGAAAATGTGTACATTCGGCAAACACACACATATAGGATAAATATACACAAAAATGCGTACGAGCTTTCATGCAAACTTTTAAAAAAAATTCTCAGAGCTCAGGATGAACTTAAGGCTGGAGAAACTCTCAAAGTTCAAGATGAACTGAAGGTAAGATTGGAAAAATGGGAAACTGAAATGGAGAGGTTCCTCCATGCCTGACTTGTACGATAGATGTCAAGCCAGTTCCCAACCAAGGGATCCTGGGAGTTGTAGTGCAGTCTAGCAGTGCCTTGTCCTTTCAAAAAGCTGTGGGACATAAGGGCCGCTGCCCCTTGTCGGACCTGTCGCTGGCTCCCTATCGTATTCCACACAAGCTACTGAAGGGTAAGAATCATAGAATAGTAGAGTTGAATACCCCACAAACCGTTGATGTGTCATCTCCCTCTTCCATCTAAATGGAGAAGTTGGCTCTCAAGGAACATGCCTGGTAAAGGAGAATTGCATACCTTGGGATGGAAAATGTAGGGCGATGTGAAGAAACAATTGTGTGGGTATGTCCTTCCCCATCAATGGGGAGGAGAATTTGACCTGCTAAACTGCCTGTGTTAGATGTCCCACAAAATTCTGTGTTACCTCACAAACCTGTTGTTCCCACATGGGGGAGGTGTCATGGCTCAGCTCGTGCGGGAAGTCTCTTCAACCTGGTTCTCTTCTTCCTCCCCCAAATTTGGCCAGGCATTGGCACGGTCCCAGTAGGCAGGGTGGAAACTGGGGTCATGAAGGCCGGCATGGTGGTCACCTTTGCCCCCACCAACATCACCACGGAAGTGAAGTCTGTAGAAATGCACCACGAGGCACTGGCGGAGGCCTTGCCAGGTGACAACGTTGGGTTCAACGTCAAGAACGTGTCAGTGAAAGACGTCCGTCGTGGGAACGTGGCTGGGGACAGCAAGAATGACCCCCCCATGGAAGCGGGCAGCTTCACAGCCCAGGTGAGTGGCCAAGATGTATGCAGCAGGTGAAGTTGTGCTTCAAAGTTATTTAGCCTCTGTGTTTGGTATGTTTTTCTTGCTTTTCAACTTGTGTTGATTCGTCTTAAAAACCTGCAGGCTTAAGTCTCTCAAAATTTATTTATTTATTTATTACACTTATATACCACTCCCATAGCCAGGGCTTTCTGGGCGGTTTACAGAAATTCTAAAATTAAGATTAAAACGAGTATACAAAATTTTAAATTCTAAAACACAGAACATACACACATAAAGCATTAAAAACCGTTAAAAAACTAAACGTGAGTGATTAAGATGTGCCGCCATATGCCTGGGCAAAGAGGAAACTCTTAACCTGGCACCGGAAAGATAGCAGCGTTGGCGCCAGGCGAGCCTCGTCAGGGAGATCATTCCATAGTCTGGGGGCCACCACTGAATCTGGGGGCCACCACCGAAAAGGCCCTGTCCCTCGTTGCCACACTCCGAGCCTCTCTGCAGGGGAAATTTATAACCACTGCTCTACATACTCTGTACAGCTGACTCCTCTATGTAAAGCGCTTTCAAATTCTAATTGCTTCCTTAAACACGCAGACTTTAACGGGTCTATGTGGGTTGGCAGGTACCAAACATACAGCATCAATGTGAAGGGTATCTTGTATTCCCTGTGACGTTGGGATATCAAATGTCGACTTGACTGCGAACAGTCGACTCAACTGTGTTTTGAACAAATGGATTTAATGATGAAGCCGGGTGGATTTTATGGCACACCTGTCCATGAGAGATTATGGCCTCAGCGAGACGAAGGGCTGAAAGGCCGACGATCTTGTGATTTTATGATTGTGAGATCGTCGCCCTCGTTTACATGCAACGTGCGACATCATGGCCGCCATTTTGTTTTCATTTTTAAAGGAGAAGGAGCGCAAGAGTGCTCATCTGCGAAACAGTACGGTTTTTTTAAAAAATAACGATTTCCCGACTCACCCCACCCCACCCCCGATGGGCGCAGAGCTCCTGAGGAGCTCTGTGCCTCGTGCCTGGCTCCTCGCGAGGAGCTGGGACAAACTATGATGCCCGGCCACACATTCCGCAGTCTCGGGATCAGCCCAGGACCATGGAAAAACTGGGCTAGAAGGGTAGGGCAAAATCCCAGGAAAATGGAGGGATCATCCCTCCCTGCCCCCGGATTCCCCATCTGGACACACGATAATGATCCCGGGGCGATCCCCGGGATAAGCCCTCGTCTAGCCATGGCCTATGAGTTTGTGGGAAACAGTTTTGTAGGATTTGGCACGCTATATCCTCGAGTGTCAATTATATCCTGACATAAGAGACTGTTATTTAAAACCCCTTTTAAAGAAAATGAAATTTGGGGACATACAGCGGAAACCATAGTTTCCTAGAAAACTAAAGGTGGCCACTGTTTCTTTGTGGTGTGTGTACTTGACTCACTTTTGTGTCAAAGTGACTACTTCTGTCCCACTGAGGTTTCTGAACAGAGTTTTGTGTTTTGTTTATCAAAATGCAGAAGTGTGTGGACATCCATGGGAAGCCATGTCTCACGTTAAACCACTTTCAGCTCTTAAACTATTTCTTCATCAAGGGGGTGTCTGTATGCTCTATTAACCCTGTAGTGGCTGTGCAGTGGTGCTACGTTGTTTAAATGACTCAGCCACCAACTTGCAGCCACATCAGGATACCCCCCGCCCCGGAACTACGGGTTTTCAGAGTGCCGATTTACGGCGATTTTTACCTTTTCTCTGAGTTATCCATGGATGTTGCAAAAAAGTTCCAATCGGCTAGAGAGAGGCTGCCTTTTGTTGAAGTTGGGATGGGAAAATGAGGGAACACGAAGCAGAGGGTGGGCTTTTCCATCCAGACAGACTGCGCTCCTTCCTGCCCCTACCTAGCTTCAGCGGTTTAGCCTTTCAACCGTGATGCTGTAGGGTTTTGAGTTGCTTCCAATGTGTCATTGTAGAGACAAACACACCCAATACACCAGGAGGACTGCAGACTCCAAGACTAGAATATATGTTTTTTTCCCAATGGCAACACAACACAGGTGGTTTCCAGGCAAGACTTTTGTCACATCACTGCCCTGCCTTGCTCATGGAGTTTTATGGGGCTTCAAATGACATTGTTTTTTGTTTATAACCCTCTCCCATGTTTTCATGCCACTGCTTACGTCTTCTTTTTTTCCTTATCGGAAATAATCCATTAAGGAGAGAAAGATGGAATAGTTGCATAATAGTTGCTTCTAGTGCCGGGAGCCCCTTTTCTGGGAACATCCTTAATCTTTTGGCCTTCCCTGGTGGGAGGAAAACAGTAGAGATGGGAACTGTAGCCGTATTTGAGTTTGCCGCGGTTCTGTTTTCCACCTCGATGCTCATCTTGCCATGTTCACGACACGGAACGTGAGTGTCTTCTCCACAACCCCCAAATAGGAAAAACCTGCATTTTCAGACATGAAAAATGTGGACTTTTGCAAGCATGCACCCCAAATTTTCAGGCTAAAGCATGAAAAGGCATGGTGCTTGGGCAGAAATGCTCGTTTCCAGAAGTGTGCACTTGTGCAACTGCACACTTTTGAACACGAGCACAAGTTCAGGAAATTAGAAAACGTTCCCAAGAATGCTCCTCCTCCATGATTTGGGGTTGTGACTTTCTTTATTGCAGAGCAGTGCATCTAATACTAGGCACATTGTTTTAACTGTTTTAATAGTTTTACTGCTTTTAAATTATATATCGTTTTAACTTAATAAATAAATAAATAATATGGTTGTCCATGTATATACTACTTAGGGGTACGTCTAACTTGCTTGTAATATGTAATCAGTGGTCTCTCTGGAAAAATCATGCTATGTAGGTATTTTGAGACCTATATTATAATACTGATGCAACAGAAGAAATGGGCTGAATTGCTGAACTTCCTTCTCCTTTCTAACGTCCTCTACTTCTGCTTGCAGGTTATTGTACTGAACCACCCAGGGAGAATTCAAGCTGGCTACTCTCCAGTGCTAGACTGTCACACGGCACACATATCTTGCAAGTTTGCCGAGCTGAGGGAGAAGATTGACCGCAGGTCTGGCAAGAAGTTGGAGGATAATCCCAAAGAACTGAAGTCAGGAGACGCGGCCATCATCCAGATGACCCCGGGTAAACCCATGTGTGTGGAGAGCTTCTCGGACTACCCTCCACTTGGTAAGGATTCCTTCTGTCTCGAGAGACAAGCGTTTCAACATAGGCCCTGTTCAGACGACATGCTAAATCATGATGGTTAAGCGTTTTGAGCGAAAACACAATGGCTAAAGCGTGTTGTGTGAACCATGACTTCGTGTGCCATGTGAACCATTCTGAACCATGGTGGCTACATTGCGGTTTAAACACACTCACTAACCATTTGCTGCAAAAGGGTTAGTGGCCTAACCACGGCTTAGCGTGTTGTCTGAACAGGCCCACAGGCTTAACAGCCACTATGCCTACACTGCTTTCTTCCAATCTTCATCTTTTGCTTGAAGTCTATCGTGCAACACCTTCAATCATCTTACTCTACTCCAGGGCTGTAAAGTAAGTAGATCAGGATGCACAGGTAGATCTCTGGGTGGCTTGCTGTAGATCAGCAAGGGGTTGTGACTCTGAATTATTTAGTAGTAGTAACAACAACATTTTTTCCACCTAAGTTTGTGTGTTGAAATGAACAAAACTTGGGATTACTAGGAGTAGGACTCCTATGTGAAGGGGTTGTGAACTGAATTAAACTCTGGCACCGAAAATAGATTCCTAGGCTTAGGATGTACTCAGAGGCATCCTGTCCTTTAAGGGATGCTTCCAGGCAGAGGACGCCAAACACTACCAATGAGAAGGTATTCCATCTTTTTTTCTTAATGGATTTCTGCAGTAAGGCAGAAAGAAGGGAGGTGGGGAATACACAGGAGGATTACATGGGGATGATGCCATCTTAGACCCCCTGTAAAATCCTGTGAATGAGGTGGGCCAGTCGCTGATTAAAAACCTCACCTGGAAGCATCCCTCAGTCTTTTGCCCCTGGCTCCGGTTGACAGATCTTGGAGGTCCAAAACAGCGGGGCTGTCTGTGCAGTGCTGGGTTGTTGCCGCCTTAAGCAAAACCCTGCACTTTCTCTGCAGTGGGGTGGTGGTGGCTAATCCCAACACAGAGGGAGGGTGCAGGGTTTCAGGTGGCCATTGGTAAGCCAGGCATGCCCCCTGCCCGGACAGGTGACGACCAATCAGGGGTCGCCATTCATCCAGGAATGTCTCTGCCATGATTCCAGATGTACCATACTTGCTTCGCTCTAGGGGAAAAAAGTCAGGGGGTAAGTCCCTTTTTAAAGTCACAGCTGCTGCGTCGTATGACCAACACAGCACCATTGCGCACCCACCGCGGGGCTTTCAGACCATCTTGGCAGCCCTGAAATCAATTGGACAAAGCCCATGTGTTGTATAACTGAGTTAATTCTTCTCCTGGTCCATGCCTGCCCTCAGTCTCCCTGTTGAATTTTCCCTTGGGACAGGGACGTATCCTGTTACGTTTTGGAAAGCAGGCTCTTTAGAGGGATCCAGTGGCTCTTTCATCTTGGTTGTGGAATGTTTAATCTCTCAGAAGTTCTCGTTACTCCCGAGAAGCTCAATATGCTACTGTTCTTTGGAGTTGTGCCCCTAAACTCATTCCCAAGATGTGATGGATTTTAGGAAGCTCTCGCCACCTGGCATCTTTTTCAAACTTTCTAAACTAGGGTGTGTGTGTGTGTGTGTGGGAGCTTCCTAAAACCCACCACATCTCCCTCCGTATCTGAAACAGAACGTTTGGGGATTGGTTTCTGCTTCAGCACGAGCCAGTTCTAAGGTGAGCTTGACCAAGGAAATCGTCGAAGGAGATTCGGACCAGTGTGCTTCTCTTAACAAGCCTGTTCCTTCTCTGGCAGGTCGTTTTGCTGTCCGTGACATGAGGCAGACAGTGGCTGTGGGAGTCATCAAGGCCGTGGATAAGAAAGCCGGTGTGGCCAAAATAACCAAGTCAGCAGTAAAAGCTGCCAAGAAGTAGATGTCAAGCGGAACGCCGGGCAAAAGCGTGCTAGGATCCTACTCGTGAGAAGCAACCTTGACTTAAAAAGACTGCTCACCGAGGGGACAGGATCCGATGTATCAGTACTTAATCATGCTCTTCATCTAACTTTTCTGGACAAAGTAATGTTCCCTGGAGTATGTAATAAATTGCAAAAGAAGGAGAAAATCTGTCTTCACTTCGTCTTGCATATTAATGTGCTTAGAGCGTCATCAGATGAGCACTTGACAGCACAGTCGTTACTGGCCACTCACGGCTTTTCGTGGGGCCTTTTCGTGACTCTGTCTGCCTCCTGCGTGTCTCCCGCCCCTTCTGCTTGTTTTTCCGTCACAAAAAAAGACCCAGAAAATCCATTTTTTTCCTGTAATGGAATTTGCCGCTATTTCCTGTTGTGTGCAGGAGAAGCAGCGGGATAAAAACGCCCACTGAATGGGCCATGCGGTCATTGCTTCTTCTTTTTTCCCTGTGTGAAGAAATAAGAAGCTGCTCGTCCCTATTGTGGGACAGCAGGAGGAGGCAAAGTGACAGGAGGGAAACGCGATCCCCGCCCCCAGTCTGATGATGCTCACAAACTGCCTCTACCTACTAATCTGGATGGTGGTTTAAGTTCTGAATCTGGAAAGAGTCACATTCCCCTGAAGAGCTGGAAGCAGTCTGAACCTGCTCCTGGACTGGCCACCTGTGCCTCCATAGACAGTGCTGTCGGCTGCCAGGAGTACATTTTACCAGTTTAGACTAGTTTGTCAATCTAGTGACAGCTAACCTAGCCACAAAGATGCATACCTTGGTTACATAGATTACTGTAATGTGCTCTACATGGAGCTGCCCTTGAAGACAATTTGGAAATTGCAACTGGTACAAAATGCAACAGCTTATTTATTACATTTATATACCGCCCCATACCTGAAGCTCTCTGGGTGGTTTACAAAGGTTACAGCTACAGCACTTCTGGCAGCTCGGCGTTTGAATCATATTACTCCTATTCTGTATCATTCACATTGGCTGCCTGTTGCCAGGCCCGATCCAAGGTGCTGGTTTTGGCCTTGAAAGACCTAAATTATTTGGGGCCGTGTTATCTGCCTACACCCATATGAGCCTTGCCCAACATTAAGATCACTTTCGGATCCACCACCAAGAGCCATTAGTGTGGCTAATAGTCAGGAATCCTGAATCCTGAATCTCTCACAGGTGGCTTAACTCAATTTTAAATGAATAATAAAACACCTGGAAACACCAGGCTGAGGGAGGCTGCCCTATGGCCAGGCCCGTATGAGCCAACACTGACTGATCTCATGGTTGTCCAATTTATTATACTAGGCAGAAGGTAAGGGCATACAGGAAAAATACACCTAAACACTGTTTGCAAACTTGAAATTCTGGATTTGTTTAACCCACCCACTCCTGCCCCCAAAGCCAAACCAAACTTCTAGCCCTTCTTGTAAAGGTCAGCGTGGATATATATACCTGATAAACCTACTTCAGTCTTCAGGGGCCTGGCACAGCCACATCTAGTAGTCATGGTGAGCAGTTATTATTTCCATTCCTATAAATGGGCCTGGTTCAGATGACACGTTAAGCTACTCACCCTTTTGCAGCAAATGGTTAGTGAGCGTGTTTAAACCATGGTACTTATATATTCATTATAGTACTTTTATCCCGCTCTTTAGCCAAAAAGGCTCTCAGGGCGGCTTCCAAAAATATTTCTTAAGTTATGTAGCCACCATGGTTAGGAACGGTTCACACGACACGCTAAGTCGCTAAGCCACAATGTTTAGCTCAAAATGCTTAACCACCGTAGCTTAATGTGTCTTCTGGACAGAGTCAATGTTGCCTACCATTTCCTGGAGACGTGTTCATGCTGCCTCCAAGTTCCTGGATTTTTTTAGAAGTGGAGAAACAACTGTTTGAACAAATGCAGCCCTTCACGTGTGCGGTTGTTGCACAACAACAGGCTTTTCCTGGTGCTGAATATGAAGTGGGTGTATTTCAGTGCTTTTATTATTTCATATTTCTAAACCGCCCAATAGCCAGAGCTCTCTGGACCGTTGACAGAGTGGCCACCTGACCTGTCGCTTGCATCCCTGGAGTGAGATCAGGAATGTTCCCTCCCTAACATTCTAAGTTTGAGGACGACTGTTGGAAGTGGGCAGTTGGTGAGCCCTGAGAAGGCCTCATGCGGTAGGGCTCCCTAGGAAGCCAGCACCACTGTAGGGTTGGGGGCATTGCAAAGGCATCTCTCCACTGGTGAATGTAGGCCAGGGCTATTTTAGAAAATTTTCCTGCACTCTGGGGGCAAGGCCACGAGTGGAAGACCAGCTCCGTCTTCATGAAGCCCTTACAGTTTCATGTCCCCATCTTACCTCAGGCTGAGGGGCAGATAAGGGGTGAGTAGAAAGTAGACCAGAGGGCTGTCTAGATGTGTGGAAAGCCCCGCGGTGGCTGCAGATCTGTGCTGCGTCAGTTCTATGATGCAGCCACCGTGGGGCTATCCTGCGAAGTTGCGCACTGAAAAGACGGGGGCTCACCCTGACTTTTTCAATGGGAGCAACATCAGCATGGCTCTTCTGCCGTCGCTCTGGGGCCAGTCCTGGGGCAGTCCCTGGTGGAAGGTGACCAGCAATTGTGGGCGGTGGGGGGCAGCTCTGATAACTGGATGGTTGCCTGGAAACCCCACGCTCTCTGACGCCACTCCAGGAGAGGGAAACCACAGGGTTTTGGAAGGAGCCCCCCCCAATCTATTGTGAAGACAGCCCCCTAATCTACTGGTAGATCTCTGATCTGCAGTAGGTCAGCAAAAGTTTCTTTCTGACTCCCCATAATTTGACAGTAGCAGCAACAAAATGACTCCTTCCACCTAACTTCAGCTTCTGCTGAGAAGAAGGATAACCAGGGTGGGATTTGTGTAAACTCAGTTCTTAAGGGCACCACCACTCCATGCATGTTTAGACAGAAACAAGTCCGACGCCTCCCAGCATTCACCAGCCATGATGTCTCTGTCTAAACATGCATAGGCTTGTGCCCTTAAGAATGGCTGGGAACTGTAGGACTTTCCTCTGTCTAAACATGCTTAGGATTGTGTTCTTAAGAACTGAGTTTTGGTAGAAAGGTGGGTTACAAATCAAATCAATAAATGGTTAGAAACGGAAAGGTGAGCTTGACAGACCTTTGGTCTGCTTTAGCAAGGGAATTTCTATGTGCTTGCAGAATAAGGAGCAGAAGTGCAATCTTGCAGCAGCCTCCGTGTCCTGTTCCCTTCAATCTGCGCCATGCCTGTCAAGAAGGCCGAGGAGATGGAGAAGATGACTCGGAGCAAGACCAGAGGGAGGGAATGCAGAGAGATGAGCGAGAAGGAAGAGCATGTTAGCCACACGCCGTTGCTACCAGCAAAAGGACCTGCAGGCGGTAATCAGCAAAGCCTTGAGGTGGCTGTATCCCCAGTCTCAGAAATCCTGGAGCATCCTCGGACCCCAGCCCCCTGGACCAGGCAGAGGCCAAACAGACTCAGGCGGGAGCCTGCAGGTAGGTGTCACCTGAGTTGGTTTAGCCCTCAGCATGGATGGCTGGGGATTACTGGGCACTGTAGGACTGTTTCCCTATCTAAACATTGCATCCTTAATCATGTATAACATTTCCTAGACTCTATTAATCCACTCATCCATTGACAGAGGCCTCATCTACACCAAGCAGGATATTGCAGTATGAAAGTGGTATATAAAAGGCAGGACCCACTATAGCAGTATGAAAGCGGTCTATGGTATGTGTCAGTGGGCCCCAACAGTTGTCAGTGCACTTCAATACCGCTAGAAAGCAGTAGTCTGGCTCCTGCCTTTTATATACCGCTTTCATACCACTTTCGTACTGCAATATCCTGCTTGGTGTAGATGAGAGTTAGATTTCTTCCAATACATGCTGGATTTTGACGATTTTTCTCGGTCATATGAGGTGCTGAGTATGTGATGATGATGATGATGATGATGATGATGATGATGATAAACATTAAGGGTGCAATCCTCTGGACTTGCTCTTTGGATGCCTCTGAACTTGGAGGCTTATGAGATTCCTATGCCCTGCCAGGCTGAAGCTGGGAGGAGCAACAGAGGTGGTCTTCATCTCCTTGTTCTCCGATCTCTTGTTTTCACTAGACAGGATTCTCAGTCTGTCTAGTGAGAGTGCTTTGGAAGGGGGAAGGGAAGGAGGCTGGAGGAGGCTCAGGAGAAATTGTATCCTGAGCTATCTGGTTTCCGCCCCTCGCCACCCACTGGAACACCTCTGTTCCCCCCTCTCTGAGGTTGCTTTTCTGACCTCGGAGAAGCAGCCGGTGCACTTATTTCCACACCAGGTGTGAGGGTGTGTGTGTGTGTGAGAGGTGGACTCTCCAGCCATGAAAAGAGTTTTCCGAGCCATCCTATGGTCCCAGTGATGCTCACACACACACACCCTTGGACCATAGGATTGTTCTCTAAAATTCCATGCTGCGGTCACCTTGATTTTTCACCAAGTAAAGCCAAACTTCTCAACCTGCAGAAATGGCACAGATCTTTTTGCATACTTTCTTGGTGAAGAGGCCCCATTGCATTCAACGGGCCCCTACTCCAGGTAGGCAATCGCAGCGGACTGACAAAAAGATTCCAAAGGCATTTTATTGCGTCTGTAGAACTGATGCTGCTTCGCAGACTGACACAGTCTGTCTGTCCCCTCTGCCCCCCCCCTCCAACCCAACATATCTAGGAGGCTTTTTACAATCTCTGGTACCTCTTTCATCGTATTTTAGGTTTATTCTGTGGTTTTATAAATTGATGAAAATGCAGTAATAAACAAAAAATGCTCCAAAATCTGCCATGAAAGATTGTGTAATTCAAGAATCCCGCAATATTATAGACATCCTGCAGCGCCATTCAATGGAACCTATGGAACGTGCCCACAAAGGAACTGGGAAAAACAAAGGGTGGGGGGAAGGGCACGTAAAGTCCCCATTGTGAGCGTGGAAAGACATTGATGGTGCTATATAAATAAATAAATAAATAAATAAATAAATAATAATAATAATGACAAAGCCCCAGTAAGGCAGCGGGATTTTGCCTTAATGTAAATAATGTTCACAATTGTGAAATAATGTTCACAATGTAAATAAAAGGGATATTACAGAAACAACATTAGTCTCCACTATCCCCTCCTAGTTGGAAAACTGATCCAGCATTGCAGGTACGGGCAGAAAGCAGATCTTCAGTTGTTTTGGACTTCAACTCCAAGCATTCCTGGCCAGTGGCCATGCTGGCAGGGGCTTCTGGGAGTTGAAGTCCAACATATGCAGAGATCTATCTTCTGCAGATCACTGATGTAGCAGCTGCCCCCTGGAACTTCCCACCACTTTGCAAAGTGTGGAATGTCAAATAAGAAATCAACCCTACCATGTTCCTAAATGTTTATATTCCAGCAGGTGAAGGGAGGACATTTTCCCACTCCACAAATCTGTGCGAAGAAACAAAGATTGCAGCAATGGGAGGAGGCGGAAACCGGCAAACCTGGCAGACTGAGAGCATCACGCAGGTTAAAAAGAAGGCAAAATCTCTGTACCTAAAGCCACCAGATAGAGGCCAGGCAGCCAATATCCTTGAGAACTTCCTTGGCCACTTCTTCACCTATCTGCATGAGTGCCCGGACACACCCTACTTCAAAGACATCAAAGAACTGGTCCCAGGAAGCAGCTATGAGTATGAAACGGTAATGTACAGCAAATGCCAGCAGAGGGTGTAGAAATTTGCACTGGCATAAACTAGGGTGACCAGAGGGGGATCTACACTACTGCTTTAAAGCGCTTTATAACAGTTTTGACAACTGTTGGGGCCCAGGACACACTGCATATACAGGTTTCAAACGTTTTCAAAGTGCTTTAAAGCGCTTTAAAAGCAGTAGTGTAGATCCCCCCAGCTAAGAGTCCTCTTTTACAAAGCATCACCCTTTATCTGAAAGTGCCCTCTATTGAAACGATTGTCCAGACAAATTTTGGTTTAAAGATAAATAACCCTAAGAACTTTTGCCCATCCACAGTTAGGACCAGGACAGCAGACTGAACCAATGCGCAAACCGGTCACCTGGAGATTTTCTACATGAGGCTGTTAATTGGCTATTCATCCGCTGTGTCTACTTTTGGCTTCATCACAGAACTGAGATCTGAGCACTAGACAAGGAGAGTTTCCTCTCCTGTTTTTCTGCTACATAAACTCTAGGCCACACTGTGGGTTACCAGAAAAGCACAAATACATAAGAGGAAATCGTATTTCTTTCACATTAAATTTTCCCTGCTCTAATATATGTATTATATATATACACACATACCGTGGAAAGTGTTGGTTAGACACACAAGCGAAACTGGAGGGCTACAACATTGTTTACCGGGAATGACAAGCGCATGATAAATGCCTTGTGGAGAAAAGCCTTCCCCACTATAGTGAGATATATTTGTTTCTATTTAAATTGCAAGATACATGTCTAAATTTGCATCTCTTTCTCTATAGGCCAACATATGCAAATTTCATGCAAACTGATGTCCTATTTTTTTTTTGGGGGGGGGGAAATGCATTTCCTCTTTTTATGTGATTCATAAGTGGCAACACTACTGTAGGGTAGCTACAGCATGGGAAGGCAATGACTGGTCCTCTAGAGGTGGCTGGACTACATCTCTCATCAACCCTAGCCAGCATAGCTACTGGTGAGGGATCATGGGTGTTGCAATCCAGCCACATCCAGAGGGCCACATGCTCTCCATCCCATAGGTTAATGTACTGGCTAACAAAGGCCCAAATTACATAAGATAGAGAGAAAGCAGTTATTAGATCCTCAGTATTTCTATTCTAAGTAAAACCTGGAGATTCCAATTTTGATCACAACAACATTGCTGCTGGAGTGGTGGTGGGGTGTATTTAACCCTTTCCCCTCCAAGTAATTTTCTTAATTTAAATCTCTCACACCGAGCTGCTGTTTGGATAAGACATCCTCAGTGGTCCCATCGTTGCCACCCCTTGCCTGCTTTTTATTTTTTATTTATTTATTATTGCATTTATATCCCGCCTGTTTTTCCTGCAAGGAACTCAAGGTGGCATACATAATCCACTTTATCCTCACAACAACAACCCTGTGAGGTGGGTTGGGCTGAGAGTCTGTGACTGGCCCAAAGTCACCCAGTTTTGTTTCCATGGCCGAGTGGGGACTAGAACCCAGATCTCCTGACTCCCAGTCTGACACGCTAGCCACTACACCACACTGGCTCACACTTGACAGCCAGTGAGCAAGGAGGAGGTGGGCACCTACTGTTCCTCCACACCATCACCGTTGCTGTCTGGGCCAGAGCGAGAGGCAGGTGAGCAAGCAGGGTGCAATGATAAAGAGGAGGAGCAATTCCAGGGGGCTCTGATTGGTTGGCCCTTCTTGGGGTATGGTGCCCTCAACAGTTGCCTAACCAGGCCTACCCTTGATGCCAACAGTTGCATTTCAAGTCAAACCGCCCCCTCCCCTCTTCTTCATCTGTGTTGCTGCTTTTGCCTGCAGCTTTTGCATCCAGGTGTGTTTGAGGTGCCGCTGAGCATCCCTCTTCCAGATTACGTCCAGTACACCGAGGTTGAAGGCTACAACGGCCTCTTCTACACCCTGACCCTCTTGAGAAAGTCGCGTAGCTTCCCAGCAGCCTTCCTCCTGGAGGACGGGAAGACCATATCCCCCAGGAACATCATGGAAGAATTCCGGAAGCACGTCGACCAGTTTGTTAAAGTTTTTTATTCAGGTGAGGTAGCCAATCAGGGATTGGGGGTCGGGGAGGTTGTTGTTGTAAACAATGAGGTTTATATCTGTTTTATGTATTTGTGTTTTTAAATTTTGTATATTATTTGTTTTATGTTTTTATGGGTTTTCTTAAATGTTCAGTGTTTTAAGCTTCTCGGCGTTTTGGCTAAGATCAAGTGTAGTGTGTAGTAAACCGCCCAGAGAGCTTCAGCTATGGGGTGGTATATAAATGTAAATAATTATTATTATTATAATAATTATTTCATACGCAGTGCTCATGACCTGTCATGTGACTTGTGGAACATGGTATTCTCAGAATTGGCAAACAACACACATCAAACTATTTCTTACATCAGCATTCATTCATTCGTTACCTTTATATACCACCCCATAGCTGAAGCTCTCTAAACAGTTTACAAAGATGAAAAGCCTTAAAATACAATATTATACATAATATAAAAACATTTACATACAAAAAATATAAACAGACAGCAATATGGAAAGACCAAAATGCAAAATGACATCTAAGGAATTAATCATGTTCATGCTGATGCCACCTTGCAGGGTAATAGTTAAAAGCTGGAAAATTATAGCACTTCTAACACTGAAGTCTTGGTACGTGGAGCTGGGGCAAATACCCATGTGAGAAGAATTGACTTACAAACTGAAATTAGCGAAAGACAAAGTCAAAATACCAGCTTTTTATAAAATATGGCATGGTTTTATTTCATATACAAATCAGGGCATTCACAACAATGTTTGTCAAAGCCTTTCTTCAGATTTTGGAAAAGAGACTAAATATAATTCCTTATTATGAAAAATCATAAGGAAAACCAACAAACAGCCAATGGATTCCACCTACAATTTTATCTGTAAAGGGGAAAGTTGTTAAATGAACTACCCTGTATGAACAATTAAATTTAAATTCAATGTATTTGTGTGTTGGCGCAAAAAAAAGAAAAATAATAATAAAGTTAACCCCTTTTTGAAATTGTACCTATGGCAAGATTTTGCCTCCAAAGGCAATAGGCTAAGGTTCAAGCCATTTCTTTCACTTGCCTAGCCAGCAGATGGAAAGACACCAAGGACCTTCTTCACAGCTGCTAGGCCTAGTGTCAGGGTTGCAGGTCAGGAGTTGAGGCAAGTCCATGAGCTATACAGCTCGGGTCCAGGTTATTTGAAACACTGTATTCTCCCTTATGAGCCTGCCCGTGCTTTGAGATCTTCTGGAGAAGCCCTTCTTTCTGTCCCACCATCTTCACGGGCATGCGTGGTGGGAACATGGGAGAGGGCCTTCTCGGGTGGCTGCTCCAGTGCTTTGGAACTCTCTTCCCAGGAAAACTAGTCTGGGTCCCTCCCTGATGTGCTTTCGGAAGCAGGCAAATACTTCTTTGTTCCAGCAGGCCTTTGGCGAATAATCTGGGCCTCTGTCTACGCTAAGGACTTTTAAAATTGTCATGTTTTTTAAATGTTTAATGTTTTAATATTGCAATATATTTACTATATTTTTAACTTAGGTATATTTCTTTTCATAGGTTTTAAAATGTATATATTTTAAATTTTGTAAGGCTGCCTTGAGGCCCAGGATTGGGTAAAAGGCAGGATACTACTACTATTACTACTAATAATAATAATCACAGCAACCACTCTAAGTGCAGCTCAGCCTCGCATTAAGGAGGCAGGTTGGAGTCCAAGGCTTTATAAGGCCAGATGAAAACCTATTGGCCTCTGTGCGTCACATGACAACCAGTGGACCGCCAGTGTTGCCTGTAGGCCAACTAACTGCGGCAGAGTGCAGTCTAGGTTGCTAGGCAACTGCAATTCAATGGCCTTTCCAATCCATCCCCAAACCAGAACTAAGGGTAGAAAGAGAGGAAAACGCAGGAGGCGTGGATCCTAGGAGAACGTGGGAGACCGCTTGCAACAGAACATTGACGTTCTCTAGTGCAAGCTGTGAAGCTGTGTGGGAGAGTAAGGAGTGAAGAAAGAGAAGAGAAACCCAAGAGTGAGGTTTTGTTTACAAGCCTAAACCAGTTTCCATGGCACTGAGGCCAAAAGGCACAGTACTGGGAGCGGTGGTGAAGCTAGGGCTTGTCCAGAGCCCCCCCCTCCATGATCCACCCAAAGAGTGGCAGATGATGAGGTCAAACTCTATTGTATTTCTGTAGTCACGAGGATGCTATAACTGAGGTTAAATTGCAAAACTGCACATCTTCAGAGTTGTTTTTTTTAAAAAACAGGGTTGAAAGTGTTGTTTTCTAACACCAGGAATGCAGATGCAGTTTTAACACCCGTAAGTCCAGGGTCTAAAATAGGGTGACCAACTGTCAGGATTTCCCTGGATTTGTCCTGGTTTTTGTTCTTTCCATGGTGTCAGGGGGGATTTTCTATAATTTTCAATAATGTCCTGGAATGACACACCTTCCCCTTTAAGGCTGCCATTAGCATGGCAGGAGGGAATGACATGCTTTCTTGAGGCACATCGTTCCCCTCACCCCGAGCTCCAATTGAGGTCTTAAAGGGGAAAGTGGGTCATTCGTGGACATTATAGAAAAGGCCCCAATTGGAGTGGATGGTGGTGGTGCAGAATGAAATCCTTTCTCCTCCTCCACTCCAATCGGGTTCTTTAAGGTGGCGGGGGAATAACGTACTTTCTGCAGGACTCAGAAAGCTGCTTCCCCACACACACAATAGGTGTCCTCTTTTTTGGTTTCCCAAATATGGTCACCCTATCTAAAATTACCCAGCTGCACCACTTCCTGTGAGCACAGCCTCCCAGGGCAGATCCAAAGATGAAGGCGTGTGTGTGTGTGTGTGTGTGTGTGTGTGTGATATCTCCTGTATTTCAGGGGCAAAATTGATCAGTACACTGATCAGAGCTAGGTAACCAGCTGCTGTCCAGATGTTTTCAATTACGACTCACATCAGCCCCCACCAGCATAGCCAATAGCGAATTATGGGAGTTCTAGGTCGAAACATCTGGGGGGCACCAGGTTACCCATCTCTGGCATATATACAGCTGCAAAACATATGATGTAAGGAAGTTCTTTAACCATCAGAACTAAACATCTGCTTTATCCCCAAGGAGCCATTTTATTTATTTATTTATTTATTTATTTATTGCATTTGTATACTGCCCGATAGCCAAAGCTCTCTGGGTGGTTCACATAAGATAAAAACATTTAAAAACAACATACAACAATTAAAAACCACAAAAACATACAATATACACATACATTAAAAACCATTATAACAACTTAAAAAAACTATGAGCCTAAAAAACAGACACAGGCTCATTACATATTGCTAAATGCCTGGGAGAAGAGAAAAGGCTTGACCTGGCGCTGAAAAGATAACAATGTCGGCGCCCAACAGGCCTTGTCAGGGAGATTGTTCCACAGTCGGGGGGCCACCACAGAGAATGCCCTCTTCCTTTTTGCCGTCCTCCGAGCTTCCCTTGGAGTAGGCACCCGGAGGAGGGCCTTAGATGTTGAAGGTAGTGTTTGGGTAGATTCATGTCGGGAAAGGCGTTCTGTCAGGTATTGTGGTCCCAAGCTGTGTATCCAAATAACTATGGAGTTATATCCCCCTTGTACTATGAATTACTCCCACAAACACACTTTGCACGTGATTGGGGCCAAGCTGCATTTTGCTTCATTGCAAAGAGTTTGGCCCTAAGCCAATCTTACCCAACCCAGTGCTCTCCAGATATGTTGGACTGCAATGCCCATCAATCCCAGCCTAGCAATGGCCATGCTAGATGGGAATGATGGGAGTTATAGTCCAACTCATCTGGAGGACACGAGGCAGAGGAAGGCTAGCCTAGGGTACAAAGTCCACCCCCTTTTTAGCCCCATAGAAATGCACCCAAGGAATTTACAGTTCAAAATTTGCAATTAAACATTCCAATCTAAAATAATTTCCATTTAAGATTAAAAAGCAACAACGATGTGGTAGTTGTGTCTCTCTGTTAGGGCTCTGGAGGGCCCCAGGTTGCGGGGAAGCTGTCCTAAGCTGTCTCGTTCATCACCAGTATCGTTTGTCTGTCTGGTCTCTCAGTACCTTTTCCAGGTTGGCCGATGAGGCTAGAGAAGAAGAAGCCCAACTGCCCTGCGGTTAGCCTGGTGATGCTGGATAATCAAGGTGCCAAGTTCATGTCGGTAAACCTTGTCCCTGCCCTAGAGATGGTTGGCCAATGGCCATGCGTGAAGGTGGCCAAGGAACTGCTTGCGGAGGAAGAGCTGCTGCATCTGATGCGGGTCTTTTATTTCGTAGCCAAACAGTCCCCTGGGAGACACAACAAGGGTAACTAACTACTCTTTCCTTGGTCCGTGGACTCCTAAGAGCATACATGAGGCTTTTATCCTGCACCTTTACTGGGGCTTCTGTTTTCGGATTCTTTGCAGGATATAAATCGGCCCTTTTACACATGCTTTGTCTTGGGGGAGGGGGGTTCTTTTTCTGCCTTTCTATGTTTCATTATAGAGCCACTAGATGGCAATGTGATATAGCAGAATTGCACAATTACAGACTATACATACAATGCCGTTCAGAAAAATACTGCACTTTCCTTAATCTAAATGCGATAATGGCTGCAAAGCACAGAAGCAGCCCTGGAAGATGACCATGTTGTGTAAAGGACCCACAAACTAGTGTTAGCCTGCTGTGCGCTGGCAGCAGAGAGACGGAGATTTCTGTCTCTCCTCTGGCAGCCCGTTGGGTTTCTACGCTGGTGCAGAGGAGGGGTGGAGAGAGCTCTGTACCTCCTCTGTCTAAATGGAATCCCATGCACTTGTCTGCTTGCAATTTATTGTCGCCTATGGCTACCAGTCTAGTGCTTTACATATAAGGCTGCAATAAAGTATTGTGGGCCTGGGAAGCTAATGTTCAAAAGGATGGATTATCTTCATTTTAAAAAGAAGAACCCTGGAACAACTTGGGAGAGGAAAAAAGAATACAAGAACTGAGGGTAGCACTGCATACCAGTAAATACACGTGCCTAGCCCCCTACGTTTGCTGAATAAAGAGAATGTTGGGGCCTAGGCTGTTTCATCCCAGCTGCTCCTAGAACCCTGCTGGGGATGGATTGGGGGCAGGTGCTTCAGGAAGAAAAGTGGCAGCTCTCCTTAAACCTAATCAGCGAGAATTTAAAAATAGTTGTTGTTTTTAACCCTCAAAGTCAAGGTTATAAAGCAACATTTAAATATATCTGAAATCCACAAAGTCAAATTCTGAACATTTCACAGCCGTGTGACATGTCTATTCATCTGTAGTTTGGGCCCAGATCATACCTGGTGTCTCCATGAGTGGCTCAGCTTCTCATACTGGGCATGATTAATCTGTATTGACTATTGATACAATGGCTGGGTTCACACAACATGACAACCCACACTCAAGATTGTGTATGGGTAGAGTGTGGGATGCTGTTGAACCGAGGGCTGTTCTGTTGTGTAAACCATGAGTTAATGACAACCCATGAAAAGAATCTATGGTTTGTTGTTGGCTTGTGAATCTGGGTTGTTTGTGGTTAACAAACCATGGTTTGTTAGAGCAGCTGGTTTCACACAACGTGAACCCAGTCAATGATAGTGTGTGTGTGTGTAACTGTATATTTCAGAGACCTGGAGAATTTCTTTCTCTCATGTGGAAAAAGAGATTTTGAATCGCCACAGGAGTTCCGAAGCCTGCTACAGGTATCACAGGACAGAGTGCTGCAGGTATGTGCGTCTGGCAGCAGCATCTGAAACATTCATTGTCAGGATTCAGTAGTTGATGGGAGTTGCAGTCCAACACATCTGAAGGACATCAAATTGGGGAAGGCTGAGTTATCACTTCTCTCACACACAAGAAAGGGATCGCCTTTTCTATGGTGACTGCCATCTGCAGTTTTATAAGTACTTAGCTTCAAAATAATCGCCATTCCAAGATTCACTGGGGGCAACATTCAGTCAATTAAAATGTTTTATTGAATGATCAACTAGACATTGCAACCCTAATAACAATGGATCATTGATTGCAAGCATGCGCACGCACACGCACACACACTAACCCACCCACCCCATGTTGTCTGGAAAGGCCCTTAGAAAAGCCTTGAATGAGTTGACAGACTGAAGACATTTTTGTGTGTCTGTTCCAGGAAAGATTGCCTGAAGATGTTGGAAGACCGTGTGAAAACTCTCAAGATGGAATACCCCCAGATGATGGCTCACCTGAGCTCCTACCACACCCGGACGTCCTTCCTGCACACCCTCTGGGAGTGGAAGACTGACGCAGACTGGCCACCCTCCGACGTCACCCAGTGCTTCAAGAGGGTCCTGGGGAATTTCATTCACGAGGTGGCCACAGCTCACCTGACGCACTTCTTCCTTCCCAAGTGCAACCTCTTTGGTGCCAAGTTCTTCCCACCCACTAAGCTGAAATTCTTGTGGTCGCACCTGAAGGTGAAAGAAGGACTTACAAAGACGTTCACTGCGTCTCGCAAGAGAGGCTGCTCTGCTCTGTGTGTGAACCCTGACATGACTTGGCCCCTCATGATCACCTTTGGTCTGATTGTTCTGGTATCGGTTGTTCTTCCCCATATGGTAGTTTAAAGACGCAGAGGCACCATACGGCCTCCATTGTACTCATACTGAGAGAAAGCATGTTTTGGAATCGTCGTTTGCAAGCAGCTGAGCAAACTAATCCAAGTTCTGATCTGACTTGCAAATGATTGAGTGTGTTTCTGATGTTTCATTTTGCAACCACATCTTTGAAACAATTTCCAAGGAGAAATGCATGTGGGGGGAATGAGACCCGAGATTGGAAAATCCACATGGAATTTACAGAATAGTTCTGTGAGCAGGATAGTAGCTTCTTGCCATCTCATGCCCTTGATCCTTCCTGCAAAATTCCAGGGTGATTTTCATTCCTTTTCCAGCAGTATTTCAATATACTTCCAAATTCTTCCCGTGAAGGGGAAAAACCGTGTATTTTAAGCAACTCTGACTTTCACGTGAGATAGATTATATAGTAAGCACTTGTACATGCAGTTCCACAACCTAAATCCTACCAGTGTTTTGGACTACAAAGCACATCGGCCCTGACCATTAGCCAGGCTGGCTGGAGCTGGTGGGTATTGTAGCCTAAAACCTCTGTGTGTATGTGTGTATCGGGGGGACCAGGTTGAGGAAATCTGTGCTGGGTTTTCCTGTTATGTATTTGACACTTTAGTGTGAGTAGTAGGGTCAAAATATGCACTGAGTGTATTGTGATATCATATACCATATCCATCATATGCCCGGATATGGCCTTTCACGGTGTAGGGTGATTTCATTTCAACCCCAGTTTAGCGCACACCTTTGTTTTCTCTCTAGTTAGAAATTGCTCCCCCAAAATGTTGCCTTTTGGGTTGATGTCCCTTCCTTCGAAATGCGTTACAATATGCATTTCTTGGAGTTCCCGCTCATTGCATTCAGTCACTGACTCCCTTTTCACTAGGGAAGGCTGCATGCAGGGACTCAAGTTGCTTACCTCTCCCAGTCTCAAAATGCAGGATTTGTGAATGTGTGGGCCTGGTATTGTCTGCACTTTAGTTGAGCAGTATCATCACCTTCTGCTTGTTTTAGGGTTACTCGAGCCACAAAGGGCCTGTCCTAGTTTTGACATTTCTTCCCCCGCCATAGGTTTAGTCTGGAGGGATTTCCAAGTTAATAAGAGAAATAAATACAGTTTGCATTTCTTGTGAGTTTGTTGATGAGCTGTTATTCAGCACTGGTGTTCTGAAGGATTTTGTTGCTCCCCACCCCCCAAATGAAAATAAACAGATTTTGAAAGGTTTAATCTGAAGTCTTATTTATTTCTTACATTTTAATCCTGCCTTTCCTCTAAGGAGATCAGGGAGATATACATGGTTCATCCCTTCCCATTTTATCTCACAACAACCCTGTGAGGTAGATTAAGTTAAGAGATAGTATTGGGCCAAGGGAATTTCATAGATGAGTGGGATTTGAATCTGAATCATCCCTCTCCTAGAACTCCTTCAGATGGAGAAAAATTACATCCCCTTACCGTGGCTCTTCTTCCTGCTTCTCTTCATTTGCAACGAACTGTAATTACACAAGGAAAAGAGCTGCAACCACATGGCCCATAGCATTCAATGGGACAACACCCTCTAGTGGCCATTTTATAGCACAACTTTGCCTGTACTTGGCAGGAAAACCCCCAAATACCGATATATCTCAGAAAAGCCGTGTTTTCTGTTTTTTGTCTTTTTACTGCTAAAACCAGGGAAAGGAGTGGGAGGCTGATGGTGTCGTCAGAATGAACCGTGAACATTCATGAATCGCCAGTCATGAGTGTGCTATAAAATGCTCATTTAAAGAAGTTCCTAGTCTGGCATTGTAACTACTGCACCATGTTAATTTGGTGGTCTGATCTGAGTTTAAATTTGCACTTGTACCCCCTGTCACAGACTCAGATTGGCTTATTGATACACAATGCCTGAAATGATTATCTTTGTATTATGAACCTAAAAACTAACATAGTTACATTAATATGGAGAAAATATTAATATATTGCTGTCATGCTATTGTCCTTTCTAAGACTTATGCAGTAGTTTACTGTCACTTAGAATATCAGTAAATAAAGGAATGATCAGAGATGGTAATAAGAATCAATAAACCAACAAGACAATATAAATGGTTTAAGAATGGTATTGAAATGTCATTGCCCCCAAAATGTGAAGAATAATCCTAGACCTGCATCTCCCATGTTCCACATTTCCTGGGTATTTCAAACTATTCCACTCTGATGGGCAAAATTCCTATCTGCCAATCCAGTGCAGTGGGTCACGGATACTTCCATCTTCATCAGAGCTGTAACAATAAAAAGGAAAGGAAAGGAAGGGGGCCGAAAAGAAGATTATAAAGATCAACTTGGACAGAAGAAAAAGTGAATGTGGAAAACGGGCCATCGGGGCGTGTCACGAATGCACATCTATCACATGACTTCTCTACATTTGATTACTTGACACTGGTTATTGTGTGAACTGACTTGTTTGCTAAGCATATTTGAAGTGACATGAAAGCTCTATCGGAGGTGTTCAATTTGAAAGAGAGGAGACATTGTTCAAAGAGAATAGATGCAATAGAAAGGAGGGTGCTGGTGCACTCAGGCCCTACAGGTGAGTTGCCTCCAGGCAAGCTGGTTGGCCACTGTGTGAACAGAATTGGTCTGATCCAGCATCAGGGCTCCTCTGAGGTTCTTAATGGGTACGTATAGAGGAGGAGGGGCAGTTCGAAATGGGCAGGGCGAACAGAAGGTGACCCAAGAGCCCGCAAAATATGGAGCCGGCCCTGTTTCTCATAGTTGCACAGCAGATTCTGTCCTGTGCATGCATCTAAGAGCAGCACAAGAACCCAGGAGAGACATTGGAACAGAATATCCAAGGCTTTCGTGTCTATACACCTGTGCAACAAAGAGGTGATAACCTTAACCTAACACAGTATAAATGAAAACAAGGAAGTTAAGGAAACAGGTAAAAAAATGCATTTTATATACTAAAATATAATGTTAAAAATAACTTACACAGAGCATTTCACAAGTGCAATAATACAACAAGACCATCAGAATGCTAGACAGAAAATGCTCAGTAAACTTGATCCATTTGGCCAGACACGTTTCAACCCTTGGTCTTCCTCAACGGCCAGTTTGCCAAGCTGATTAGTACCGTGGGCTATTTCCTCCTGGGGCTGACTTAAAAGTTCCAAAAATTAAACGAAATCAGATGTCACTCCCCACAATATACGGTATAAGTCCAAATATTCAAAGGAAGCCCATGGAAGGTATTCGAAACAGCCGCTGCTCTCAACCAACCTGATGCTCATCACAAGTTTTGGATGTCAACTCTCATCAGCCTAAGGCAGCATGGCGATAGGCCAGGATTTGTAGTGGCTGGAGGGCACAATGCTATACACTGATGCGCAGAGCATGGGAAATACGGAAGATGAGCACCAGCTCTTAGATTGGGAAGGTATTTAGTAGGGATGTGCTCCACTTCTCCTCGAACCAGAGAAGCAGGAGCGGAGCGGGGGGCTCCGCCTACCCTTAAGGCGGAGGCGAAGAGGACTGGGGGACCCGCGGAGCGTTGCGGAGCAGATCGAGGTGAAGGTGGATACTTCGCCTCGATCCGGAGCTCCGCCAAAAAGGTAAGTGGGGTTTACTTGGCCCTGCCGCAATGGCGGCAGGGCCAGGTAAACCCCCCTCCCTCCTCTCCCTTACCTGCGTCCGTCCGCGGTCCCGCGGACGGACGCAGGTAAGGGAGAGGAGGGAGGGGGGTTTACCTGGCCCTGCCGCCGCCCATGTGGTGACGGCGGCAGAGCCAGGTAAGGGACCAAGGGGGAGGGGGGTCTTACCTGAGTCCGTCCGCGGTCCCGCGGCTGCTTCAATTGAGCCCGAGGCCTGAACCAGGAAGACTAGGCCGCAACTGCGGCCTAGTCTTCCTGGTTGAGGCCTCGGGCTCAGTTGAAGCAGCCGCGGGACCGCGGACGGACGCAGGTAAGGGAGAGGAGGGAGAGAGGTTTACTTGGCCCTGCTGCCGCCGCCGCGATGGTGGCAGAGCCAGGTAAGGGACCAAGGGGGAGGGGGTCTTACCTGAGTCTGTTGTGGCCCATCCCAGCTTCACTAGAGCCCGCGGCTCAACCAGGAAGTGTAGGCCGCAATTGAGGCCTACAGTTCCTGGTTGAGCCGCGGGCTCTAGTGAAGCTGGGATGGGCCGCAACGAACACAGGTAAGCGGGAAGAGGGAGGGGGGCCTTACCTGACGCCACTCCCCGCCACTGCGGAGCTCCGATTCGTATATAACTGACAGGTATATAACTGTCAGGTATATAACTGAGATTTGGTGAGTTGACCCCCTGGATTGGAATGCGTCACTTGCTCAAAAAAGGATAGACGCAACAGAAAGGAAGAGGGTAGCATTTAATGTCAAAGCCAATTGTTAAGTGGTTCTGTTTTGTCCCCCCCCCCCCCCCCACTTTTTGGGAGCTGCAAAAAATTATACCATCCAAAAGCCACTTGATGATTCTGAGGCAGGGTCACCTAAAATCCGCAGATTTTCAGCTTCCTTCTTGCTTTCCATCACTGCCACCTAGTGGTCGAATCTATTAATTAATTTGTAATTGATTTAAAATAATTTTTGCCAACTGTCTCTGTGAGGCACTCAATCTAGTTAACATCAATAGTATGCAAACAAATATAATTTTAAGTACCAATTTAGTGTTTCTGAGTTACGCAATTAAAATAAGATCCGGAAGAAGCTCACTAATAAAACAAAGCTAAAAGTAGAAAAAAGCACAATCATTTTAGGATGGTGAGCTGTTAGAATGGTGCCATCTGATTGGTTGGTGGATTTGAATGGCGAGACAGTTAAGGAGTTTTTGAGCAGTTTAGCATTCAGAGCTAGAAGAGTCAGGGTTAGGGAGTCTGGAGGGTGACCATATGAAAAGGAGGACAAGGCTCCTGTATCTTTAACAGTTGTATTGAAAAGGGAAGTTCAGCAGGTGTCATTTGTATGCATGCAGCACCTGGTGAAATTCCCTCTTCATCACAACAGCTAAAGCTGCAGGAGCCCTGCCCTCTTTTAAATCTGGTCACTCTAGCATAGCTCCTGCAGCATTAACTGTTGTGATGAAGAGGGAATTTCACCGGGTTCTCCATATATGAGTCCCCAGCTAGCTGGGGGAAAGGTAACTGCGACTGGGGAAGGCAATGGCAAACCACCCCGCTAAAAGTCTGCCAAGAAAACGTCAGCGAAAGCAGGCGTCCCTCTAGGAGTCAGCAATGACTCAAGTGCTTGCAGAAGAGATTTCTTTTTTCCTTCTCCATATATCCAAATGACACCTGCTGAAATTCCCTTTTCAATACAACTGTTAAAGATACAGCAGCCCTGCCATCCTTTTCATTTGGTCACCCTAAGTATGGGAGGGTAGAAGAGTGGGATTTAATAGAAGCTTGGTTCAGGATAGTTTTAAGAAAGTGGGGTTATAGGATTTGGAGATGCTTTAATATGCTTAAATATTAAATTAATATTTAATTTAATTTTTGTGAACCGCCCAGAGAGCTTCGGCTATTGGGCGGTATAAAAATGTAATAAATAAAATAAAAATAAAATAAAATAATATTCCCTGAGACGTTGAGGGAGGGGTATGTGGATAAAGTAGAATAATTTTAAAGTGTCTTTTTAAAATCTTTTTTCCTATATGAATAAACTTTATTCTTATTTTGACAAAGGTATTATTCCCTCATTCTTTTAGAAATTAAAGAATAGAGTAGTGGCAGCGAAGGAGAAGTTTGATAGTAGATATCACAGAGGCTGGTGATGCCCCAAATACCATTAAACCTACCTTCCAAAATTGCTTTTAATAATGTATTAGTTTTAAATGTTTTAATTAGTTATATGTATTTTATGGTGTTTGCATTTTTGTTGTAGCCTGCTTCGATCCAGAGGGAGAGGCAGATAACAAATAAATTATTGTTGTTATTATTATTATTATTATTATTAGAACATCAAAGCAAATTAGTGGGTTTTTTTCTAATATTTGGAACAGCCTATGACCTCAGGCAATTACCATTGCCCAACAGGGAGCTGGAAGGACAGAAAGAGATGGCCATGCTGGATAGGTTATCTGTGGTGGACAACAAGGGATGACGCTGGAGTCCTTTTAGAGAGCAGAGGATTGTCAGTCGGCTCAGGGTGCCAGGCCTGTGTGAGGGAAGTTCCTGGCTCAAGAGACAACAGGAGGAGCTTTCAGAAGAAGATAATAAAGATGGGTCGATAAACCTCAGGGTTCTAGCGAAAAACGAAAGTAGACCGGTAAAGTCTTGCCCACTCCTACAACTATTAAGGGTTCAGGAGCAAGTGAAAGAACTCTTTATGGAATTAAACTTAGCTGCTAACACCTTAGATTGGTATAAACATCAGTAAGTGGTACAGTCCTCTTTAATAGGGGATTGGACAAATTTATAGAGGAGGCGGCTACCAATGGCTCTGTGCTACCTCCAGTATCACGGACGGTGTTCCTATGTACATCAGTTGCTGGAGAACACGGGTGGAAGGGTGCTGTTGCACTGTGTCCTGTCTATGGATTCTCCACTGGCATCTGTTGGCCACTGTGTGAACAGAAGGCTGGACTAGATGGACCCTTGGTCTGATCCAGCATCAGGGCTCTTCTCTTATGTTCTTACTCCCATCAGCTTTCACCATTGGCTATGCTGGCTAGGGCTAATGGCAGTTGTAGGCCAAAACATCTGGAAGGCCACAGATGTTCTATGGTTTAACATTTAGATGGGTCCCAATACACAGACCCTGCAATGCCTCCCATTCCAGGTTGCTTCCACGCCAGCCATTTTTTCTGGACACGACATCATTCACTTGCATCGTTTTAATAGGGAACCGTATTTTAATAAATATATATTGCATTGTAGAGATATAGCACCATGACACTTCCATTTAACTGGTATTTCACTATTATTTAAAGTAATGCAAATCCGTGTCACCACGGGGCCTAACTGTCTGAGAAAGTTCTTTTTAAAAAGATTGCCTACCATTTCTTGAAGTTTAAAGATTTTTCTCTCTCTTCTCCCTCTCAGCTCTTCCTCCTCGGTTTCTCTTCCTCCTCCTCTAACTATCACCCACTGACTTTTCTTCAGCTGCTTTCCCAACATTCTGGGCCTGTCCTTCCATTGGCCCAGCGCTCCAAGACCTCACAGGCGGAAGCATTATTACACGTGCAGGCACACACTGTGTCACACAGTACATCATATGCACAGTGTGGGGCATATGCATTAACATCTCCTTTGCCTCATCTCTCTCCCTTCTCCCCTCCCGAGCTACCCAAAGCTCAAGCTCTGAACTTTTGCAAAGCTTCAACGTTTTCCCTAGGTCTACACTGCTCAAGCTTCAGTTTCAAACAAAAATGAGCAGCATTGGTCTGGTAGAGCTCTAATATACCCGTGAATATACCTGGTCACTACGTTCAACATCTAAGGTCCTCCTCCGGGTGCCTACTCCGAGAGAGGCTCGGAGTATGGCAACGAGAGACAGGGCCTTTTTGGTGGTGGCCCCCAGACTATGGAACAATCTCCCTGACGAGGCTCACCTGGCGCCAATGCTATCTTTCCAGCGCCAGGTTAAGACTTTCCTCTTTGCCCAGGCATATGGTGGCACATCTTAATCACCCACATGTTTAGTTTTTTAACGGTTTTTAATGCTTTATGTGTGTATGTTTCTGTGTTTTAGAATTTAAAATTTTGTATACTTGTTTTTATCTTAATTTTAGGATTTCTGTAAACCACCCAGAGAGCCCTGGCTATGGGAGCGGTATATAAGTGTAATAAATAAAATAAATAATAAATAAATAATAATAAGCCATACACTGCCATGTTCTTATATAAGTGTAGTGCAAATTCCATGTCGCCATGGAGGTTAGTAGTCTGAGAACGTTCTATTTAAAAAGATTGTGTACCGTTTCTTGAAGTTTGAGGTGGAAAACACGTGATGTAAGATTTTTCTCTCTCTTCTCCCTCTCAGCTCTTCCTCCTTGGCTTCTCTTCCTCCTCCTCTATCACCCACTGACTTTTCTTCAGCTGCTTTCCCAACATTCTGGGCCTGTCCTTCCATTGGCCCAGCGCTCCAAGACCTCACAGGCGGAAGCATTATTACATGTGCAGGCACACACTTGTCACACAGTACATCATATGCACAGTGTGGGGCATAGGCATTAACCTCCCCTTTGCCACATCTCTCACCCTTTCCCCCCTCCCGAGCTACCCAAAGCTCAAGCTCTGAACTTTTGCAAAGCTTCAACGTTTTCTGCATGGCTACACTGCTCAAGTTTTAGTTTAAAACAAAAAATGGGCAAAATCAGTCTGGTAGATCTCGAGTAATAAGACGATAAACTATACACTACCATATTTTTACGTAAGATTTGAAAGCGAGAGAGAGAGAAAGAAGGTAAATAAACACACAATCTTTTGACAGAAAACAATGCTTTGACAGAAAAAATCCTACAACTCCCAGCATAATTGGCTGGGAAATGCTGGAGTCGTAGGACTTTTTATGTCTAAATAAGATTGCACCCTAAGTGTTTTAATGCTGTGTAAAAGTTTGATTGAAAAATAAAACAAACAAGGTGATGAAAAATGGCACCAACTGCAAGGGTTATACTGAATGTGTGATAAGCTATAATAGGTTTATCTGCCCAGAGGTCACACTTCTTAAAAACCCAGAAGGATAGCTCAAAAGGCATCAACACCTGGGGAAGTTACAATATGCCTCCATCTTTCTCAAAGAAATTGGAATTTCTCCAGTAAGAAAAAAGACGGAAGCAACACTGGGACAATGTGACATCATGTGGAGCTCCCATTACACTGAATGAACAAGCCATACAGATGTCACCCGCCCTTTCCCCCAGCAATCCTGTTTTATTTTAACACAGATTAAATCCAGTATTTATTTATGACGGGTTTATACTCTGCCACTAGACGGCGCTGTATCACTGCAGCCTGTTCTTTTCAATTACATTCCCTTTTCAATTAAAAATCATGTGGTTGCTGTTCGTTACTGTCTGAAGGAGACTGTTTTGAACGTGAAACGATCTGAGATGGGGGCTTGTGGTAAGAAAGTGTTTTTTTCTTTCTTTGTAATGTACCCCAGTTACCAAGCACGGAGTAGTAGTTATACAGAGCCAACTCAATTCCCATCGCTTCCTCAGATCTGGCTCCGGCAAGTGGATGAGTTGCAGTACCTTCTGTAGCCATTATAAGGGTGGCGCTGCAACCCAGGATATCTCAGGCCAATAACTCCTGCAACCTGCAATCTGCCTTTGTGAAACAAGGTGTATCATAGGTACCGGAGTTCTGCTACCTGAGTTCCTGCTGGTGCTTTGCACAGAAGGAAGGGTATCTATGGCCCAGTTCACACGCTCACCTAAATGTCATCCTCCATCTACCAAGAGAAACATGAATGCTTGTATGCTCTCACCATGCCTACACATTAATGCTTGGTGTGGTCACATGCATGGACAATTTGGGTGATATTTCCCTGCACCTTTGTCCAGAGGAAGATTTACAAAATGTCACCCCTACCTTCTGCAGACACACAAATCATCAATTCAGCAGAGGTACACTGATGGTGCTATATAAATAAATAATAATAATAATAATAGGTGTAACTTGAGGACCATTACTGTGTTTGTACAAAGATCTTTGGTCTGGAACCCAAATCTTCCCATAAATCGTAAATTCAGAAGACAGCTTCGTCACACAAAAAGTTACCTCAACATGCCCTAAATTAATGTGAGGATGCAGCTTTGGAGATGCTGCCCCGAGAGGGACAGCTAAGGCGTCTTATCTGGCTGTCAAAATTTATCCAGTTTTGAAGGTGCCTGACTATAAGCAATAAACCTAGGCATTGGTTTACTTGAAAGTACTTCACATTAGGGTTGTAATGAACAACCTCTGACCCCTCCAAAACCACTAGTTTGCCCAAATCACACCATTTCAGAAGAGAGGGGGTGATTTCCATGACGGTGACAGGGCCGGCCCTACCATTAGGTAGAGTGAGGCAATGTGCCTCAGACAGCAGGTTTTGGGTATCATGAAAGGGCAGCAAATGTTAACCTCAATTGGTTATTATTATAGTCTTATTGCTAGTGATGATGAAAAAATGCTTGTGGGATTTTCTGCCTCATGTACCAAAATAACTTAGCTCGCCTTGGGTACTGCACACCTTTGCTGCGAAATGTCTCAATTTTTCCCTGGCCAGTGACCACAGCTCCCTCTCCATTTTTCTTTCTTTTAACGATTTAAAAGCCACTGGCTCTGTCAGTGGCTTAGGGTGGCAATGGCAGCAGAAGTGGAACTGTGTACGGTGACCATATGGACAGGGCTCCTGTCTCGTTAACAAAGGGGAATTTCAGCAGGTGTCATTTGTATGCATTCAGCACCTGGTGAAAATTCCCTCTTCATCACAACAGTTAAAGCTGAAGGAGTATAGCTAGAGGGACCAGATACAAAAGAGAGCAGGGCTCCTGCAGCTTTAACTGTTATAATGAAGAGGACATTTCACCAGGGGCTGCATGCATACAAATGACACCTGCTGAAATTCCCTTTTTTATGCAACTGTTAAAGATACAGGAACCCTGTCCTCCTTTTCATATGGTCACCCTAGAACTGTGGCTATCGCCATCACCCTGCTTCTTCCCAGAGTGCCTCAGGAATGACAGTAGCGTGAACAGGCGACCATCAGCACACTTAATGTTACTCCCTGGACACTTCAAACTGAATGGGAGAGGCCAGGGGGTATTACCAGCCAGACTTGTATGACGTTGAGCTCACCAGTACTTAGCCCCAGAACCTATTTCAAGGCTCAGTCTTGCCATGTGAGACATGCTACTGAGGAGTGTGTCTCTTGGGCCTGTGCAGAATGACTAAACACCACAACTACCTCATCCACGCTTTGGCCTCCAGGATAAAAGTGGTGCCAAGGGGGTCTCTCATATTTGTGCTCATTGACTGTCTTCAGTATGACTGAGGAGTTGATAATGTAACTGGTCTGGTGCCTGTGCCTTTAACAAGAGGTAGACACATAGAGATTGAACCACAAAGCAGCTTTTTTTTCTGGCATGGTGATATAATGATGGGGAAGCTTTCACTTGTTCAATTTTTAATGGTCAGGCTGCTGTTAAAAGCACAGGAACAGGAGCAGGAAAATAGCTGGCAGCCATGTTTGCTTGTCTACTGCTCAATACTACTGTATTGAGTCAAAAACTGGTGTTTGATGCTCTGGATTTCCAGTGCCATGGGTGTTACATGGTTGCCATGGCAACAAGGTTCTGAGCTGGCCCAACTCTTTGTGATGGAGGCTGCAGGTTCCGATGTTGCTCTTTGACTGTTCAGACTTGGCTGCTGGCAGAAGCACCTCTGGGACTCTCTTGACGGAAGCTCCTGGTTGCACAAATCTTTCATGCTTGTTTGGCTTTCATCATGGCACCCAGAGGAAGCAGTTCAGACTGTGTTGACAACCCCGCCACAATCAGGTTTGAGGGGAAGAATAGACCACCTGGGTCAAAAATTTGCCACTTTAGAGAATTCTAGAATAGGAGCCTATGCTGGCCTCTTTGGGATACCTCAGGTGGGCACACTCACCCAGCCAGTTCAGCTCTACCTCTGGATTTCTGTTGTCCTTTCTCCTGTACAGTATGCTAGAATGGGACGTCCATTCGGAGTGCCTTTTACCATCTTCGGTTGGTTCGCCAACTACGGCCTCTCCTGGACAGAGATAGCTTGACCACGGTGGTACAGGCATTGGTAACCTCAAGACTGGATTACTGCAATGCGCTCTATGTGGGGCTGCCCTTGAAGCTGCTCCGGAAGCTGGAGCTAGTGCAGAATGCTGCAGCTCGGCTGCTGTCTGGAGCTGCCCCTTTCCAGCATGGAACTCCTCTGCTGAGGGAACTGCACTGGCTGCCTATTCGCTACCGGGCCAGGTTGAAGGTTCTTGTACTTGTGTACAAAGCCCTAAACAACTTGGGACCAGGATACCTGAGAGAGCGCCTTCTCCCTTACCAACCTGCCCGGTCACTGAGGTCATCCGAGGGCCTGCTCCTGGTCCTTCCACCTAGATCCATCCTCCGATTGGAATCCATCAGGGGAAGAGCCTTCAGCATGGTGGCGCCCCTCCTGTGGAACTCCCTGCCTCTGGAGGTCAGACAGGCTCCAACCTTGTACTCCTTTCGGCGCCTCCTGAAAACATCTTTATTCCAAGAAGCCTTTCTTTAACATGCAGCCTTGGATTTCTGTGTTGTTGTTTTTTGCTTCTTTTAAAATTTTGTTTTAACTGTTTTATTCCGTTTTTATTTTCATTTTACCTCGTACACCACTCCGAAATTTTTTCAATGAGGAGCGGTATATAAATATTCTAAATAAATAAATAAATAAATTCTTCTGCATTATGGAAAACAGTCGAGACGAGGTTTCCATTACTACTCTGAGGTACGATATCCAGCAGTCCTCTTATTATCGCTTTTACACCACCCTCAATATACACTTGTAGACCTTTAAAGAGTTTCATACCGGTAAGTCAAAAACAAAAACAGGTCCCTGCCCACAAGGAGCTTACAATCTGAATACAAACAGTGAGGAAGACAGCAGAGGAAGTGACGGAGAGAAAAAGACAAGAGAATCAATGTAAAAAAATATAGCTGTTTCTTGAACTTAAGCTTCTGGTGAAGATTCCAGGGTTAAGCCACAGAAATAGGATCTGAAGGAGGAATCACTCACACACCTAAACACTGAGCTCTCTGTGATCCACAACTACAAGTATAGGGGGTGTTCAGCAACTTGAATTCAGGGAGCCCTGTAGCTCTCCAAACGATGACAGTAAAGTGGGCCAGTTAACTATGGCTGAATCCAATGCAGAGGGAGGTCATGGAGGGTGGGGGAAAGACACCATCCAGGATTGGGAGAATTTAAAATGACCTGGATCTAATCTGCACCTGGAGGCCTTCTGGGAGTGGGGAGGGATAATCACAGGGTTTTGTGTTTCTGGGATCGTTCCTCAGGGGCCACACACCAGCGAGTTTTCCCGGAAGTAAATGAGGGCTGTTCTGGGGTGCCCCCCCTTTTTTTTAACAAGCAGAGACATTTGCGCAACAGCATGGGCATGATCCTGCGCGAAGGTACGATTTTTTAAAAACACACCAAACGGCACAGGAAGGCACCAAGAGCCATTGCAAACATGGCGAAAATGCTCTCCCCCCTCACCCCCGATGCTCATGGACTCTCTCCACACAGCTCCTTGCCCATTTCCTGAGCCCCGCTACTCGTGGTGAAGAGGGAGGATCCCAGGAGGGAGAGCCACACTGCCCCCGGACCTCGGGATTGTCCTGAGAATGGAGAAAAGAACAGGACCAAAGCAGTCCCAGATATCCCTGGAGAACTAATTGGTTGTCCCTGGTCCACCCCGGGATCAGCTGTGTGTCATTTGGACCCGCAGGGACGACCTTGAGTCCACCCCGGGATCAATGGCCAGTGTAGATTAGGCCCTAGACTTTCTCAGATTAGTCAGCAAGTGACCAGAGGCACAGGATGCCTCAGGTCTTTTCCTGAGTCAGACCACTGGTCCATTTAGCCCAATATTGCTATTTCAGATTGTCAGTTCTCCAGAGACCCAACAAAGGTCTTTCTCAGGCTGGTAACCTAAGATGGTGGAAACTGGACCGGGGACTCTTCTGCATGCCAACCATGTGCTCTGCCTCCAAGCAGGAGCCTCTCATTTACACAGCTATGGCCCTGTATAAAAGAGGTAATTTTGGCAGATGGTACTGGTTATGCCAGAAGGTGAGAGGAGATATACCTTGAAAATCCCCAATCCAAATGTTAAAGGTACAGGAAATTCCACCCTCTCTTGCACTGGGCACTCCATGCTACCTGGTTGTAAGTTCCATAAGATAATTATGCTGTTGGAACAGAAACCAAGGGTGAAGGTTGTCTCCATGCCCTGCTTGTGGGGCCTCCTTGAGACATCTGGCTGGCTGCAGCTGGAAATGCTAGACTAGATAGCATTGAATGCCAGTGTGGTGTAGTGGCTAAAGTGTTGGACTGGGGGTCTGGAGGTCTGAGTTCTAGTCCCAGGATATAAATGCAATAATAAATACGCAGATAGACCTGGAGCTTGATCCAGCCCGGCTCTTAGCATCGCCTTCATTTGCACAATTTATTTAGCAATATTTTACTCTGCAAAAGTTCATTCTACTTCTGCTAGTCATAGGTTCTACAGATCTCTGAAGTCCCTCACTTCGGCTATCCAGATATCTTGGGCAACTTCTCTTTGGCTTTTGAAATGCAAAAAGTTGCTAAGGATGCAAGCAAGCAAGAGAAAGACAGCTGAGATTCATAGAAAGCATAATCCTGCAGCCAAAATCCTGCAGTTTTCCTGCTCTTTCATGGAATTGCAGCATACAGAAGGGGAAGGACGCACTTGGTTCTACTGTGAAACGGGACAGGCATTCCAGAGGCTGTATGCACCACTACAGCTGGTTGAAGGGGACCAAATCCAGTTGCCAGTCGATCTGGTTCCTTTTTACCAGCCCCAGGGGCACAAACGCATAACATACGGACACTCCCTCCCTCCCTTTCTCCTCCAGCAGCTGTTCCTCATCCGGTGTTGTTTGCCGCTCCTGAAAAGCGGTGGCGGAGGGCTGAAGGAAGGCTGTTCCAGGCAGGGATCCCATCCCAATGATACATACTTCTTAACATTCCATAACGCCAGCCGACTTCATATGGGCATATGAAGAAGTATGTAGGCTCAGGAGGGAGGCGGAGGGAGGCGGCGGCTGTCTCTCTTGTCTTGTGCTGCGCACAGCAACCCAGCAAAATGCCTGTAAATCAAGAGAAGCCTGTTAGCAGAGATGAGAGGAACTCATGGAGGAGAGGTGCTATCCACATCTATGAGCTTCAGTGGCTGAAGAGAACCTCCACAATCAGGGGCAGTATACCTGTGGAAACCAAATGCGGCAGGCAAACAAGAAGGAGTGATTGTGAAGTTTGCTGCTTGTGAAGTTCTTTCTGGCACAGTGCTTCACCCACGTTTGCTTCAGAATCAGCCGCCCTCCCTTCCAAAAGGTACGCAAAAACATTCACGGCAATTTGCGTAACTTTTGCCAGTACGCAATATTTTGCGTATTTTTCTTTTAGTGCAACACAACGGAGGCTGATCAGAGATCCGTTATGTCTAAAACGTTGGTGTTTTTCTTTTATTTTTAAAGGCAAGTACACTGGTATGTTTTCTATGAACTTTCATACTACAATTCCAGAAAGCATAAAACCAGTCCAAAGCCTGCGAAATCCACATGAATCAAAAGACGCTGCTCTGCTGCTGAATCCATGGGTTGAAATGACAGAAATCTGAAGTCATTGGAATCCATTTTGGATTTCTCTGGCATCTCACCCACTATTGTCTGCAGTGACAAGTAGGATTTCTGACGGAGTTTTTTTCTGCCTCACCTGCTACCTGATCCTGTTTTAAACTGGAGATGTCAGTGGTTGAATTAGGAACCTACTTCATGCAAAGCACATGGTTTAACAATGAGCTATGTCCCCTTTACCACTTAAACAGCTCTGTCTTCCTTCACCAGTATAAAAATCAATATTGGACAATTGAATCTGAAGGAATACCTAGCAAGGAAAACCTTTTTGCTTTAACGGACTCATTAAATCATGCCTATAGCAGAGATTTGCAGTTGGAGGATGTGACAGATTTTCAAGATGGGGAAATTGTGTGTGTGTGTGGGGGGGGGGAATTGGGCACCCTGACCCAAAATGTGTGTGTGTGGAAAGACTTCCTCGCTTTTCTCAGAAAAATCTGAGATATCTCAGCATAGCTCTGGGTAACTTGGATGATGATGATAATGATGATTTATTACATTTGTATACTGCCCCATAGCTGAAGCTCTCTGGGCAGTTTACAAAGATTAAAAGACTGAACATTAAAAATCAACATACAAAATTTAAAACCATAAAACAATTTTTAAACTCTCAGCCAGGCCAAAGATAATTCTGGAGTCAGTTAAAACTCAACATATGCAGTTAAATGATGTACAAAATAAGAATGTACAAAAAGAAAAGCAGGTGGTCCTGGCTGAAATATATAAATGTCTTAGAGATCAATGTTTCCTCAAAGCCCAAGCTGAAGAGAGAGAGAGAGAGAGAGAGAGAGAGAGAAAATAACAGTCTAAAATTTATTAAGGAATGAGATTTCTGGTCTTAGGGCCAACGTGCAAATCATAGTGGCCCTAATTGAACTGGGATTCTGATGGTAGTTCTTGTTCCAGTACCACTCTATTGAGGAACAACTAAGGATTTTTCTGATTTGGGACAGGTGCAGGTGAAAACACCTCTTGTTAATAGACAGGGTTCTCGGGGTATGTGACTGATCTTTTGCTGGACTAGAGAGAACGGCATAGAATAGCCAGGGTCACCCTAGTATAGCTCCTGCAGCTTTACCTGTTGTGATGAAGAGGGAATTTCACCAAGTGCTGCATGCTTACAAATGACACCTGCTGGAATTCCCTTTTCTGTACCCCTGTCCTCCTTTCCATATAGTCACCCTAAGTAAAGGCCCAGATGCTTCAATAAGCCAGAAAGGACCAGAACAACGTGGGGAATGTTTGCTGGTCCCAGGAACTCCATCCTCCCCATCTAAATTTGGGCCTGAAAGACCAAGGAAACATCGTGGGGTGCACGGAGAGCAAGGTGTGAGCAAGCGCAATTGGTGACATTTGCACACGGGGCACATCTGTTAAGGCGTTTTAAAAAATATATTTACTGCTACTTTTACACTGCTTAATAACCTAAAATCTCTAAGCGTTTCACAATAAATATTAAGATACAGTATAAAATTAATGCAAAACAACATAAGAACAATAAAAACAATTAACAATTAAAATAATTGCAGTAAGGCAATCATAAAGCAGTGCAGCGTCACTATCCATTACAAGTCGGGAAAAGCCTGGGCAGACGAATTTGCCTTCAAGAGGTGTTCAGTGGATTGGGGGAAGGCAGGCAGTGGGAGGGGCGTAGAGCCCTGGGAAATCCCAAATTGGGACCCAACCAAGCTGGATTTGGCCTCCGAGAACGAGTCCTGCACCTCTGCACTGCAGCATCCTGGCTCTAAAAGTGCAACCCTATGCATGTTTAGGCAGGAAAAAAAAAGTCCTACAACTGACTAGGGCATGCTGAGAGTCATAGGGCTCCCCCCACCCCCACCCCCACCCCCGTCTAAACATATTTAGGATTGCACCCTAATATTAATGTTGTTGTTAAACCCTGAGAAGTACTGTAGGTCTCTAGTTAATCCATTTTACAAATGAGAAAATAGGGGCTTGGCATCTTGTCCCGGGCCGTTCATTCTTTCCCCCCAGAACATAACTACATTTCTTTTCTTTTTCTTTTTAATGTTCCAAAGTCCATTGGCCAAATATTACATTTGTGTGAAGTTCCTTTTCAGGGGGGTGTCTGTACGTGGAGGAATCCCTGAGATGGCTCTGCGGTGGCGCTGCGTTGTGTATGCGACGCAGAAGCCACTACGGAGCCATCCCAGGGCTTTCCCTTGAAGTTCAGAAATAAAAACGTTGGGGACTTTCCCCAACTTTTTTCTCTGGAGTGAGGCGACAACGGTGCATCTGCTGTCTGTCACCGGTCCGGAGTCATGGCGGAGGCATGGCCGGGGAGATGGCGACCACTGATTGGTTTCTATCTGCCCGGACAAGGGGGAGGAGGTGGACTAGCGAGCCGAATGGCTGCTGGAACACCTCTGTGCTTCCTCCAGCGTGGGGAGAGGAAATGCTTGGCAGGGAAAGCAAAGGTGAAAAAAAAAGTTTAAAAAAGGGGAGGGACCGGTGGACGTGCAGCGGTGCTCGTGTGGTGATGCGCAGTGGTGCAGCAGTGCACGGGGCAGCAGTGGCTCCTCCTCCAATGCAAATCCTGCGCTTGCTCCTCGGCATCGGGACGACCCCGCAGAAGCACAAGCGCGGGGGTTTGGGGGCTCATGGCGCCAATGCATCACCGGCAAGACAGCCCTCAGGACTAATAAAAACTTGGATGGACAAATCATAGAGAGTGCAGACAGGAGAAAAAAAGTTGGCCTCTGCCTAAAAGGTATCCTGGTTTCATTTTTTTAAAGGTATATAATTATTTGAAGCTGTCAGGTCAGGGAGAAATAAAGAACGGCTTGGGGGAAGTGAACGGTTCACAGGTTGGAGATCTGGAGCCTAGTTCTGCGGAAGCTCTGAAGGGTTTCCCCTGTCCTCCCATTCCCTTTGGCAGCCTTCACTTCGCCTGCAGAGAAGATGCTCTCGCCAGCCTCCCAGGGGAGAACTCATAGGACAGGCCTACATTCTGCGAGGAGGCAAAAGCTTTGCCACACTTTAACTTTACAACCTTGGATGGCCGGGATCTTTCTGCCTCCCCAGGGCTGCCCGTTTAAGCACAGCAAGAGAGAAAGAGATTTACTACAAAGTCAGTCCCAGGGAATCCAGAATGCAAGCCAGACTGGGCTTAGAGAAGTTCACAGAGGATAGAGTCATCACTGACTTTTAGCCATGATAGCTAAATAGAACCTCTACATACAGACTCAGTATACCTGAGAATCGGGTATAGGGTGAGCATATGGAAAGGAGGACAGGGCTCCTGCATCTTTAACAGTTGTATAGAAAAGGGAATTTCAGCAGGTTTCATTTGTATGCATGCAGCACCTGGTGAAATTCCCTCTTCATCACAACAGCTATATTACAGTGACCAGATGCCAAAGAGGGCAGGGCTCCTGCAGCTTTTACTGTTGTGATGGAGAGGGAATTTCACCAGGTGCTGCATGCATACAAATGGCACCTGCTGAAATGCCCTCTATCCTCTTTTCTATGCAACTGTTAAAGATACAGGAGCCCTGTCCTCCTTTCCATATGGTCACCCTTATTGGAGCTGGTTGGCTGCATTCCTGAGATGATGGCCCCTTCTACTGCCTCTGCCAAACACAGCAAGAACAGCACACACACACCCCAAATACACGCACATACACTTTTGCTTGCACTGTGTTTTATCCCTGGGTGCAAACTCTTGAAGATTACCACCCATCAGGATTAGAGTTTGGATAAGGCCATAAGTAGCTCAAATGAATAGATCCTTTTCTAACTCTCAGATCCAAGGCTTTAAACAGACTTCACCAACCTTGTGCCCTACTGATGTGTTGCATTTCCAGCTCTCAGCATCCCTTGATGCCAGTCCTGTAAAAATACAACACAACTATAGCCCCAGACACAACCAAGAAACAGCGAAAACATTCAGGGCATAGCTAGACCAGCCAATTTCCTGGGGATTGCCCCACGATCATCCCTGTGCATCCACATGACGCACAGTGAATCCCTGGATATCGGCAGGGCCTTTTTCCCTGCAGTCTCGGGATGGTCCCAAGACTGCAGAATGTGTGGGTGGGCGTTGTGGGTTGTTCCGAGGGGGGGCTTTTTTAAAAAAAAATCTTACGATTTCGGTGGAGCACTCTTGCGCACCTTTCCCTTTAAGAAAAGTGAATTCAAAATGGCGGCCGCGATGTCGCATGTCGCCCAGGGCGATGATCTCGCATTCATAAAATTGCGAGATCGTCACCCTACAACCCCCTCATCTAGCCATGGCCTTAGTCAATTGCAAGGACCAGGGGACACATCTTCAGGAACCACAACTAGTTTTCCAACCCATTGGCACCAGGCAGGTGGCCCACGTTAGTAAATTGAGGGGCAGTTTTACTGCTCAGTTATCAGACAGAAATGAATTCTGGTGGAGAACCAATGAAGTTCTTCTGATCCCCAGCAGGAGTTGCCATCCAACCAGTTTTACTAGCTGGACCAGAATTGTATTTTCTTAGCCAGTTGCCAGAATTACAGGCTGCGGAGTCAGAAATGATTCTGTCTGAGCTGTACTTGCGGTAATGACTTACTTATTTGAATTTCCATACTCCCCAATAGCCAAAGCTTTCTGGGCAGTTCACAAAATAAAGGTAAAACCATAAACCAGACAAATATAATAAAAGACAACTGTAAAACCTAAAACCAATTAAAGCTGCCACAGAATAAAACCAAAGTAAAACCAACAGGAGCTCAAGGACCTAAAAAAGAAAGACCGTTTTTAAAACAGAACGCTAAAAAGCCCGGGAGAGTGAAACGGTCTTCACTTGTTGCTGAAAGGACCACAATGCAGATGCCTGGCGAGCCTCTCTGGGGAGAACATTGCATAACCAGGACACCACCACTGAAAAGTCCCTGTCTTTAGTAGCCTCTCACCTCACCGCATTCAGCAAGAGCACACAGTGAATTTAGTGAGGGCACATGTTACCCTGCGTTTGTATGTGGTTTTAACATGCCGCTCTGCACTAAGGCATTACATAGATAGGGGGTGATGATGGTTGCATCCATTGTGTCGTGCAGTTGCGTGCTCTGTGAAAGCGCCAAGTTAGATTACTGCAAAACACTCTACGTGGAGCTGCCCTTGAAGACGGTTCAGAAACTACAGCTTGTGCAAAATGCAGCAGCCAGACTGATTACGAGGATTAGAACATATAACATCATTTCTGGCCTGCTTGCACTGGCTGCCAGCATGTTTCTGAGCCCGATTCAAGGTGCTGGTTTTGACCTATAAAAAGCCCTACATGGCTCAGGGCCAAAACATCTGACAGAGCGCCTCTTCCAGTGTGAACCTACCCATACGCTACAATCATCATCTAAGGCCCTCCTTTGGGTTCCACCTCTGAGGGAGGTTCAGAGGGTGGCAACAAGGAAGAGGGCCTTTTCGGTTGTGGGCCCCAATTGTGGAACTCTCTTCTTACTGAGGTCAGCACCAGGTTAAGACTTTCCTCTAATTCAAGGCATTTGACAGCACATGGTAAGGTTTTAACTGTTCCTGCAATTTTTTTTTAATCGTTGAGTGTTTTAAATTGTTTTGTAAATAGTTCTTATATAAAGTTTTATATCACATTTCACTCTGACGACATGGTGAGTCACTATGTCTTGCTTTCTCACTCTAAAGTAAGTGCAGTGGGCCCAATCCAGTTCAGGAATTTAGGGGGGGGGGGGTAGGGAGACTTTCACTCTGTGTGTGTGTCTCCCCCACCCCCCCGCCTCCTGCTGTGGTCTCCCAATGTGGATCAGGGACTCCACACCTGTAATTTTCACTGCCCAAAAGTGATGTCTGTTTTAACTGTGAGTTATGAGAAGAAATACTTCCTTTTACCTGTCCTGAATCTACTGCCAATCCATTTCGTTGGATGACCCCATTGGGTTAGAGTGTTTTTATTAGGGGTGGACACATATCTGTCAGTATTGCTTTTCCCCATTTTTTCCATTTTTTAAAAAAAGGTTCTTTCCATCCTGTTTATGAAGAACTCTGGCATGTTCTTATCAAAAAGTGAACCAAAGGAAATCCTCACCAACCTGTACGGGTCATGTTCAACAGGTTATAGCTATTCCCAGCAGGGAGAAGACTATGTTCTTATGCTGTACCTGCTTGCTATATAACTATTAAGGAGGAGGAGGAGGCAGCTTTGGCCTCATCTACACCAAGCAGGATGTTGCACTATGAAAGTGGTATGAAAGCAGTATATAAAAGGCAGGAGCCACACTGCTGCTTTATAGCAGGATTGAACTGCACTGACAACTGTTGGGGCCCATTGACACATACTATATACCGCTTTCATAGTGCTATACCCTGCTTGGTGTGGCTCGTGCCTTTCATATACCGCTTTCATACCACTTTCATTAGTGCAATATCCCACTCCCCAAAATTGAGGTCGCAAGCCAAATTCAGCACCACAGACAGGATCGAATATGTGGGGGTTCAAATCCAGAGTTCTAAGACCTAAGCACCCAAAGCCCTCTGCTGGACAGACAGATCTCCCAGTTTCTCCCACATCCAAATTTCTGTTCTCCCACATTCAAATCCAAGTTCTTTCTAGCCTGCTTATGAAGAAACGAGCGAATTTCAGTGAGTTCTTGTTCCGAAAAAGAAAGTCTCAAACAAATTTCTCATCCATCCCTAGTAATTGGAGAGGGCGAAGGTCTATTCTTTATCCATTTTCTCCACACCACGGATAGTTGTATAAACCATTGTCCTGTCCCTCCTCCCCTTAGGGCACAATTTTATACATGCCTAGAGAGAGAGAAATTCCTACAACTCCCAACATGGATGGCTGAGGATTGCTGAGAGTTATAGGATTTCCCCCCTGTCTAAACATTATAAGATTGTACCTTAGGGCTCCATCACACCAGCAATTTATCGCAAACTCGCCATGCCTGGCATGCGATTTTGCAGCCCGGTACTCACATGGAGTGGGTAAAGTCTGGATTATTTTTCTTCCCTGCAAAATAAATGCGCTCTTCCCTACCATGTATTGCTGTCCTTGCGTTCTATCAGACCATCCCGTTCTTTGCTGGGGGCATGTGTGTCCAAGGGCAGTCTCGCTAACAAAAGAGGAAGACGAGGCAGTTCTCTGCTCAACCGTGAAGGCGGAGGGAGAGAGGTCCCATTTAACGCTATGTTCTTACTCCTGAGTAGGCATGACCAGGAGTATATTTTCACCTGAAAAGAATTGCGGAAAATGCACTGGGACGCGTGGTGGTGGTTGACCCCTGCACTTTCCTAGAACTGTGAAGCTTCGCAGTTAAAGACTTGGGTTTTTTAAGAAATGGAGCAAGGCACTGGTGTGCCCGGTTCCCAGTCTGCAGTGCATGTTCGCTCCTCCTCCCCTGTAAATCTTGCCCAAGCCCAGGCGCTCCCTCCTGCTTCCTACAAACGGCCTCCCTCCCTTCTCTCTCCAGAGTTCGTTTAATATGATCTTAAGGGAAAGTATAGTGTGTTGTTTTACCGTAATTGCACAACTTCAGGCTGCCGTACTATTGTATGTGCACAGAAATAAAAAAATACTTTAAGAATAAATAAAAATTAACTGCAGGAAGGAGAACGTAGGGGGCAGAGCAGGAGATTTCCCGGGCATAGTAGCACTCCAGGTGAAAAGATGCACGAGCTGAAAGAGCGCAACAGTGCACACACATGAAAGTGCCCAGCGCTCGACTCGCTAAGGAAACAGAGGGGGAAACCGCGGATGAAAACTGGATAAAAAAGTAGGTGTGATGGAGCTTTTAGTCACCATCCCCCACAAACGCAAAAGGCCCATAGGCTTTTATCTTGAGGCCAATAATGTAATGTGGGCACGTGTCCTCTTTTACAAAGGACAATCCTCTATTTGGAGGGTTGCCAAAGAACCATCTTCCATTTGTCCTGTCCAATTCCAGTTTAAAGATAAGGAGTGTTGCTCATCAACTGTTAGCAGGACCTGGACTGCAGACTGAACAGCCAGGCATACTATTCACCTGGTTACAGTCTTCCGCACTATACTGAAGCATACTCTTTTGCTATTTAAATGATAATAATTTCTAAATTTGAATCTCTACTTATAAATAAGCATGTGCAAATTTTATGAAAATCGCCATCCCCTTTTGTCCTCTTTTTTGATGCTGCATTTCTTCTATTTTTGACAATTCCTAAGTGGCCACCCAACTCTAATGGCGCCATGGGCAACATCTCAAGAGATGGGGAGGCTGAGAATCTCCCTCTCCTGTCAAGCATTAAATGGGGCATGGCCAGTTCCCTTTAGAGATGGCACAAAGTGCCTTCCCTTGGCTACTAACGGTGGGTGAGCTTCTTGAAACAGGACATTTAGGGGTCATTTTGCTGATGCTGAGAGCCCTTCTGCATGTTTCTTGCTCTTCCCCCGGTTATTCTGTTTTTTTTAAAAAATAAAAAAACCTTGGATATCCTGATTTTTCTGAAATACCTTGGGATTTCCTACCATATGCAGCCAAAGTTGTGCTACAAAACACCCACTAGAGGACGCTGTACCATTCAAGTATATGAGCAGGGAAGTTTTCAGTTGCAGAACCACTCCTCCTATGGAATTCAGCTTATTACAATTGCAGAAGAGAAACAGGAAGCAAATGCGATTTCCCTTTAATCTAAAGAAGCCCTATGGCTCAGCCTCCCTTAGCAGCTGCACCAGTCACTCCTACCCTAGAGAAGGTCTTTGAGGAAAGCTTGGGGTGCAGCATTTGAGACTGGCAAGTGTTGAGGATCTTTGCCTTGGGTCTAAAGAACAGCATTGCAAATTATGAGGGCTTGTAATATACTACCCACTCCATCACCATTGTCACCATCTGTTATTGCTCCTCAATCTCTTTCTCATGCTTGCTACCACTTGCATGCTTGACCGCCAGCCAGCCAGTGAGCAAGACGCCAGTGGCATCACCTGCTCCGTCTTCTCACCACCTCTGCTGTCTCGGCCAGAGTGAGAGGCAGGTGAATATGCAGGTTGCAATGGTGAAGAGGAGAAGCAGCTCCAGCCGGCTCTGGCCAATGGGCCCAGCTAAGGTGTGGGCCCTTGCCTGACCATGCTGACCCTGGACGCTGGCCCTGATTATAATAAAACCTGGCTGTGACCTCTGCCCTCTCCTCCTCCAGCCATCTGAAGGCCTCCAGCTCTTTCAAGAGACTCTGTTTTTCAGCCTTGCTGCCCCACGTGCCTTGAACTGCCCAGCACAGCGTGCCTCAAACGCGATGCCCTCCAAATGTTTAAGATTTTATCTCCCATCAGCCCCTGGCCAGGAGTGCTTGGGGTTGTTATCCAAAACATCTGAAGGGCACTAGAGGTTGGCAAAGGCTGGCCTATCAGAACACCTGCATGATGCCACCTGCCTCTGCATTCAAACCCTGGCTAAAAATCCACCTTTTCTGTAAAGCCTTGGACATATTGTAACACCCTAGTCCCGACAGCAGTACGCGTAACTGAAATAAATGCATCTTCTTCCTCCGTTTATCCCTGCCCTCCACTTCCTACTTCCTCTGTGTCTCCCCTGTGATGAATTATAGATTGTAAGGTTATTGGGGCAGGGACCTGTCTTATGGTGCTTTGTAAAGTACTATGCACAGATAGTACTAGCCCATGGTGGGGTGTTTGCTGTTTAACACCAGAAGTGGCCCACCTCTGCACTAGATAAATAGATGGATTAGGCCTAGACTTGAACAATTTGGAGGAACTGGGGTACATTTAACAATACATTTATCTGCCAGTCATCAAGTATACAGTTATCAGCTACACCACACTGAGAACCAGTGTGGTTTAGTGGCTAAAGTGTTGGACTGGGAGTTGGGAGATCCGGGTTCTAGTCCCTACTTGGCCATGGAAACTCACTGGGTGACTTTGGGCCAGTCACAGACTCTCAGCCCAACCTACCTCACAGGGTTGTTGTTGTTGTGAGGATAAAATGGAGAGGAGGACGATTATGTATGCCGCCTTGGGTTCCTTGGAAGAAAAAAAAGGTGGGATATAAATGCAAAAATCCAATAATAATAATAATAATAATAATAATAATAATAATAATAATAATAATAATAATAAATTATATACACATATGCATAAACCAGCTCTATCCTGAGAGATTTTTCTAGGTCTATTTTTCTGAAGCAGTCCATTGCTTAACGCTGAGGCTGAGCATGAAAATGCTGAGCGGAGTTGGCAGGGGACAGGCGGAACGGGGGACCCAAACAGACAGCCTCTCCTGTCAGGAGGATTCTGCGGAGGGACCCGTTGACGATCCTGCCCAGCTCAGGATTCGGCACAGGAATGTTGGAACTGGGGTTCGGTAGCATGTGGAACGGGAGGGAGTTTGGCCAAGCCAAGGCATTGATGAAGTTTTTTGGGGAAGCTGCCAAAGGTAGATTGGATGGAGAGAAACACACACAGGGCCTTTTGC